>NC_138185.1:8682950-9882950 GCF_964194105.1 Spermophilus citellus | reverse complement strand
AGGGGATAAAGGGAGTGGATTTTTTTTTTTTTTTTTTGGTCTTAGCACTGAGTGTGTCTCCCCTTTGGATAGAGCAGAAACCTCCCGACTCATCTTGGGTGAACTAAGACGTCTTGATTCCATCATCCCCCAGCGGGGGAGACCACCCCATTGGCCTCTCTCCTGGTCGCTCTGGAGGAGATGTCCTATTTGCTAACTGCCAGTGCACACGCCGCACATAAGTACATACTGGTCTTGGCTGGACACCGGAGCCTCATGGCCATTGAGTCACTAAGT
Source organism: Spermophilus citellus (assembly GCF_964194105.1). Classification (NCBI taxonomy): domain Eukaryota; kingdom Metazoa; phylum Chordata; class Mammalia; order Rodentia; family Sciuridae; genus Spermophilus; species Spermophilus citellus. The sequence continues at coordinate 9,882,674 of NC_138185.1, read as the reverse complement.
AGCCATTGGCATAAGCAGAGGATTTCCCGAGAAGGAAGACGACTGGCAAAGGAGCTACTCCTTGCCCACTGCAGAGAACCAGAGGCTCATGCTGGATGAACAGAACCTTTGGCATGCCACAGATTTGCTGAAGCCACCTGGTTCCTCCACCTGCCCCAGGTGGTCAAATCTACCTGGGCAATTAACATCAAACACTCTGGCTTTGAAACAATGAAAACGCAACAAAGTACAAGAAGAAGAGAGGGGAAGAGAAAATGCCTTTATCTCAACTGTTGCTTGATAGCAGAGACCTCACACTATTGAGTGGACAGCTGTGTCGGGCTGAAGATTTTTGTTTGACTTGAGCAATGAATTTTAAAAATCTGGAGCCAACATGTTAAAAATCAGGAAATTTCACATAATGGATTTCTAGTCTGCCTAGAAAAAAAAATATGGGAGATTTGGTAAGTAGAACGTTTGGAAAGCCAATGGAAGGGGGTATGCACCTCCTTAGGACTGGCAAGTGCTCTGCCATCTGCCACACTCCTCACGACTCTCTGATGTCTCCCTTGGTGTCTCTCTTGTTTCACTTTTGCTGTCATTCATTCCTGGAGGCATATGAGTTCCAGGCACCTATCCTAGGCCCTTGATGTAGCATATTCGAATTATGTAGATACCCATGTAGGTAAGGGTGTATAGGGATGTGTGCTTGACTTGTGTTCACTGAGCACATACTATATGCTGAAGAGTGGAGGGGAGAAGAAGGCCAATGTGATGCCCAGTGCTGGCCTTCAGGAGCTCAGGGAAACCTTGTCAATCACACCAAGGGCTGTTGATCCCCCCTTCGCCAAGCATTAAGGTAGAAAATCACAGTGTGGGAGGAGCCCAGCAGAGGATCCAAACACCTCTCTGGGCAGGTATGGGAGTGCCTCATGAGACACCACCTGTTACCCGTGCTGCTGCAGGTGAGAACCCTGAGGCACAGAGGGGAGTGGATCCGTATGTCACACAGGGTGCTGCAGGACAGAGCCACGGCTGCCAACTTGCATGCTCCTCCTTCGCAGATGGGGTGCATCTGGAGGGGGAGCTGCTGTCCTGCTCTGGGACCTTGTCTTCCTTTGGGGTGGTCGAGGGGGCTTTCTTCCAGCTTGGGGCCAGTGTCACTGGTGGCCAGCCCTCTCCCCTGGCCCTCCCAGTCTAGGGTCTCCTGCAGGACTGGTGGGGCCAGGGGTGCATTCTCTGAGGGCTCTCTCTGCTGTACCTCCTCAACCAGGTGGAGGGAATGGACGCTAATTAACACCCCTGCCTCCCCCTTACTCACACCTCACAGCTGTGGGGCTGGAGTCAGTCTGCAAACACTCCAGCTCTCTCCAATGGTTACACTGGCTCCGGGAGCTCTCTGTGGAGTCAAGTGCCAGTTATCCCAGACAGCCGCATGCCGAGCCACCCTGTGAGGCTGCCTCTCCTTCCCTCCCATCTCACCTCCCCACTTGCCCACTGGTGTTCCTTGGGATCAGGAATCCTGGTCTCAGAGGCGGTTTCTGGGGGAGCCTGTACAGGACAAGCCCCAGGACTTTAGGTGGGAAGCCTTGTCCTGAGTCTGAACCCGGTCTCCCTGTGACCAAGCCTGCCTTTCCGAGCCTCTAAAGCCTAAGATGCGCATGGTAACGTGCATTTATTGCCTGTCACATGGAGGCCAATCACGTAAACGCTCCTGCCTGAATATGTTCATCTAATCCCCCACGAGGTAGGTGCTCTTGGGAGTCATATTTTTAAGGTTAGGAAACAGAGGTTCAGAGAGGTTATGCAAGTCTCTTGGTGACCCACAGAGGCAGCTGAGATTTGAGGCTGGGTATGTCACATTCTGAAGCCCCGCCCTAAACCTCTGTGTCCTGAGGCCACCATTAGGATGCAGTGTTCGTCTGGAGGCTAAGACTGCTGAAGCTGCCTGTGGTTCTTAGCAGATGCTCATGGCTGCCTCAGAGGTTCTGCCCGGCGGAGTCTGGGATGCTTTGAGATTGGAGGACCCCAGAGACTCGCATCAAGTTGGGGAGATTGAAGAAAGTTGTGGCCATTGTCCTGGAAGTAGAAAAAGCTTCTGGTCAAATGAAGCCCCATTATTCATCTGCAAAATGGGGATGATCCTTCCCCATCTTATAGTAGATGATGTCCCCAAAGTACTGAACACAGAGCCTGGCATAAGGAAAGTGTTCCACAAATGACATCTACCTCTCAGCAACAGGTGTCAGGGACAAGTGAGTTACAGCTCATCTTAAAGTGCTTAAAACCCACACCAGTGGGGACAGGGTTGTGGCTCAGTGGTAGAGCACTTGCCTATCATGCATGAGGCACTGGGTTCGATCCACTTCACCACATAAAAAGATAAATAAAATAAAGATGTTGTGTCCATCTACAACTAAAAAATTTAAAAAACCCCACACCAATGATTATTGCCATGGACTTTATATTCTCATATATATGGCAAAACTAATGATAGTAACACAGTGACAATATAAACAGAGTGCTCCAACCTCCTTGTAGGGTGTCATGTGCACTAAGCTGAGAAAGCCATGCATTTGTAGAATGTTTTAATTCAAAAGATGTGCCACCTCCTCTTCCAGCAACGTTGTTATCTTATTGAGACCTTTTTTAGGGTCCCGGACCTGACTCGAAGTGATTTCTAGGAGCCTCGGTTTGTTCTGCTTTTTCTTATGTAAGAATGTCTAGGTGACTTCTGCTCAGGGGTGTGTCCACAGAAAGAGAGTCCGATGAAGAAGCCAGCGGTGCTAGCGGTTTTAAGGCAGAGAAAAGAATCTGCAGCTTGATCCAAGCGAGTGACAGGTCAGCCAGGGCAGAATCAGCACTTCCTGGAAGACTCTGACCTTGGAAAGCACCTTGACCTTGGGATGAGCCATTGACTCTCAGAGATAACATTAAAAATTGCAAATCAACATGAATTCCTAAAGCCCTTTTTACAGATCTGTCTCTGCTCTGCAAAATCAAAGTGCTCAATGACATTCACTGGGCCAATGAAGTTGCTATTTTCTCAATGGATAATGGCCTTCCACTCTCAATTCCAAAAGCAAGGGATCCATCTCATGTCCACAAAAGAATTCCTAAGCAGCCTATAGTAGTAAAGTGTCATATACCAATATTTCTTTTCTCAAATAACATCCTGAAAACAAGGGATACATTAACATTTTTTTTTTGTAGTTAAGCTGATTAGAAAGTTGGTTCTGTATTTGATTAAGTTCTGTAGAAATTGGGCTTGTGATGAACCATTAAACAAAGACACTTTTTTTTTTTTTGGGTACTGCAATAAAGCCTCCAATGATTAATTAAGGGCATAATGCCAAAACAAGTGTCTTTGTTTAAAACGCAGTGGACAAGACAGCCTTGGGAAAGTTGATGTCTTAAGTAGACGCCACAACATGTTTTTAATTATGTTCAGGAAGACGAACAAGAATAGGAATCGCCAACTGTTTAGAAAGATAATTTTTTTTTCTGAAGAAAGATTAGAATTAAAAAAAACAAACAGAGCATTATTGATTTAACACAAATGCCATTTGTTGGGCTTTTGTAATTTCCTATTAGCGTCATTCTTCTCGAGCTCCTCTCCCCTTTCTCTATGGCGCTTGGCATCTATTCAGTTCTCGCCAACGCGATACGTAAACACGCAGCGACTGCTCATCATATGAGAATGTTTTATTTCTTGTAACTGTACAGATGATCAAGCGGTGCAAGTCCTAAATTATCCCAATCATTGCCCAGGCTAATCAGAAGAGAGGGAATCGGTGGCGGTCTCTGAAGATGAGCAGGCAGGCTTGGGGTGCCGGCTAAGCTGTCAGAAAAAAAAAAAAAACAGCAGCAGCAAAGTCCATGCCCCATCGGCTCCCGCATTGCGCCAGCCGGGAGCACCCACCGCTCAGCTGAAACAGACATCAGCTGGCAGAGATGAGCTCCAGAGTGCAGGCCGCGTTCGGAAGCAGCCTAACTTGGGGTTGTAGCAGGCAGTCATATTGCGTTTGGATCCAAGTGTCCGATCTCAGTATTAATGGTCATGACAGGTTGCGCTTTAAACAAGGCCAGCTCTTAATTGTAAAATACTGAAGATAGACTGGGAGCCTAATGGTTTGGCCCCTTTCCCCTAAACTGTCAGGAAATGGCCTCAACTCATTTGGAAATCGATGGACACGGGGCAGAGTAGGGGCAGAAGGCTTGGTATTTCAAGAAGTCATTTGAAGCTATCACTCTCTGGGACCTATGGCCCCCTTTCTTCTTCCTCGTTGCCCATCCTACTCGATTTTGAAAAATGGTTAATTATTCATTGTGCTGGTGAGTAATGGTTTTATCTTGTCATAGCATTAATGATATTAGAGTCTGCCTAGGGAACTGCGTGAAGGAAGCTCGGCCTCTCAGACGTGGCTTGGCTGCTTCTCTCCACTTATGTGGTTTGACTACCTTCTGGGCTGAGCACTGTGCTGAATGCTTGGGACATCAGGGTAGGTTAGCAGCCTCCTCCCTTCACAAGCTCAGGCTCCAGGCTTGGAGGACGGGAGGGATGGCCAGTCTGTGGGAGATGCACATTCTGGAAACCAGCAACCTGGAGGCAAAGGATCCAGAAACAGCTGGATGCCAGCTCCGCCTTCTCTCCAGGAGAACATGGGACCTAGTAATATGGAGAATCAGTCAAGAACCTAGACGGTCTGATGTTAGTTAACAGCCCTGTAAATCAGAGTGGTGACCCATGGCCAAGTGCACCCTGTCACCTGCTTTATAAAGTCTGCAAGCTGAGAATTGCTTTATATTTTTAAATGCGCAACAAACAAAAATCAAAAGAAGAATCTTATTTTGTGATATGTGAGTATTAAATCAGATTTCAGCATCCAGATATAAAGTTCTTCTGGAACAAAGCCACACCCACTCATTATCGCATGGGCTTTCATGACCTTTAATGATTTAACTCTGCGCAGCAGTGTGAAAGCAGCCTCGGGACAAGTGGCTGGCTGGGCTTAGGTGTGTTCCAGGAAGAACTTTCTGCTGGCTGTAGGTTGTCAACCCCTGCCTTAGACTAATGCCCCTAGATGCATGACAGAATTCAGTTATTGATTTATATGCAGAGAAAGAATCAATATATGAGACCATGGATAGCAAGAAGCTAGGAAAGGCAGCCATCTTCTGTCCCTGCTTATTTCCATGAGATTCCATGTCCTGAGCTTAGTCATTTAGGAGTCTGTGGGCGTGTGCCAGCCTGTTCCCATTTGTGGGGTGATAATTGCGGAATTTCCTTTCCAAAATGTAATTTGGGTAACGGCACCTCCTGGCTTATGATCCTGACTCTGCTTACTGTTTCTCTTAGAACAAAACCTATAGTACTTTCTGAAGCCCATAGAAACTTCCAAGTGGTTCCATTTTTCTCCTGCCATCTTTTAATCTTGTACCCCTTGTTCTAGGCACACCCACCTCCTTTTTGTTCTTTGAAAACACCATTCTCACTCACCCTGAGCACCTGGACACTGCCCTTTGGTTTTCCCTGAGCCTCACTCGCTCCTTCATACCACTCAGGTCTCAGTTCAACCATCAGGTACCTTGGAGATGGCCTCTTCACTGGCTTGTCTAGAAGAGTCACCCCCGCCCAACTTGTCACCTTGTTCTGTTCTCCTTCTCTCTGCACCGTCATCACTAACTGTGATCCTCTTATTCATTCTATTGTTTACTAATTTATGGTCTGTTCTTCTACCCTAGCAAGTTGGCATCTTGGCAACAATGACCTTGACCATGGCATTCTTTGCCAAGGACTAAATACCTAACCATGACAGGAGACCATGCATATTTGCCAGATGAATGTTTGAATTGACCTAAGCAGGTAGAACTTCCTAACAACAGAGAAGTTGCTTTTCTACCCACCCTACACTGCCTAGCTCCTCAAAGAACGCATGCCATCTTCGGTAATTCTGCCCACGTCATTCTGACTGATGGCCATGCAAAAACACATGCTTGCAGATTGCTTAGAGATTACTTGAAGTGAAAATGAGGATCAAAAACAAAGCATGACACAACTTTAAACTTTAAAATTTGATGTAAGAAGGGGAGTGGAAAACCAGAGGTGGCCAGATAATGACCTTTGGGTCCACCAATTTTGTAAAATGATCGTGGATAAGTCTTTGTTGATCCTGCCATCAACGATGGGGTTCCCAAAGTGAAATCAAAGTCAATAGCTGTTTTGCAGGCGGAATGATTACAGACTTCAAGCCCGGGTGAATTAACATGTAAAGGGAAGTTTTGGACTTGGGTAATTACAGGATATTTCCTTAATAAACCTTATCTGATCCTCTTCCGCTAATAATTGTATGTAATTATATTTATGTGTGAGAACATTGCATATTAATGAAGACGAGGGCCCTGAGGATTTAAAGAGCTCATGAAGCATTTGACTAGATACCACCAATCATTACATGTCATGCAAAGAACATGGAGAGAAAGGAATTTGTCAAAAAGGAACCAGAGTAGGAGAAACCCAACACTTTCATTAATTGATAATATTTTTATTAGGTTGTTACTTTCAAGTGTCTTTTAGCACTTGCACTTGAATTTGAATGTCTGAAAGGAATAAGGATTCAGGAAAAGAAAGGTAATTACACCCTGTAATTCTGATTTAATTACGAGGAAATAGATGTAACACGATGTGATAAAAGTTATGATAGGCTCTTTAAATGATATATGTCATTAACATGTTAATTGGCATGAAATCTGAACTCACAGCCAGAGAAATCTTAGGTGAACATGAGGTCAACTCCATTACAAGCAGTCTTATAATGAAAATTCCATAAAAACGTTTTAAGTTTTATTCTGCAATGTACTTTTTTTTCCCCCATTTATATTCGATACAATGAAATTCCAGTCCTGCCCCTTAAAAAAGGAAGAAAAAAAGGCCATTCCTAAAATGTTGGTGTGGCTAGCTTGAACTTGTAATTGAATAGACACAAAGTCAGGGCAAGATTCAATGAAGCTTTTCTTTTTCTGTTCTCAGAGATCAGGTCTTGTTATAAAAATCTGGTCCTTTTAACATCTCAGCATAATGATGAAATGCATAAAGATTTTGATTATGAAAAGACTGCTTTCTCCCCAAAGTCTCCTCCCAGGATCTATTTATTTTATTTAATCGTGAATTTTGGCTCACGGCTATGGTTAGAAATTAAAAAATGCAGAAGATGCATATATTTGGCGGAAGAGTGGAGCCAAACCAGAGCCAGGTTGCTGTTGCAGAAGGGAATGGGGTTGCAGAACCTCAGACCTTCAGCTAGAAGTGTTTAAGACTTGTGCCTGAATATGAAGTGGATTGGCGAGTTGGCTGTGGACATGCTTCTGTACTAAAAACCCAGCACATCATCCCATTCTACGGCCCCTAGGACGCTCTGTGGGAGTGGCCACGCCGATGGCCCTTTAACAGGGGCTTGGTACCACCCAGGTGTAGGCCTGCTCACAGGCAGCAGAGCGACCGTGGACATGGAGGGTGAGAATCACCTGCCCGCAGGCCTCTCCCAGAGCTCTCTTCCTCAGCTCTCAGTGGATGGACACTGATCCTAGATCTCTTCAAAAGAGAATGGATTCCAGAAAATTTACATATGGTAATAACCTAAATATAGAGAGACTCTGGGAACTGGAAGAGGAGAGGACCTTTAGTCAAGGACATCAGGGGAGGAGTTGATATTTTGCATGGTAGTCCTCAGAGAAATAGTGGAGTGGGTAGGAAAACAGATGACAGACTCTCAGCTTAGTTTGATGTGGCTGTGCACAAGCCACCCTCTTCACTTACTTCCTCCACTCTCTTTGGGGCCTTCTTGATATTTCCCCCAATGTATTCCTGACCCAGAGCCTTTGCAAAAGATAATCTCACTGGCAGGCATGTGACAGCTGAGGGGGCCAGTGTGGGTTGGGGAGTGTGTCCTGCTAGGCTTTTCTCTATGCTGAGGTGTTCCAGGAGGGGTGTGAGGAGCAGACCCCCCCCCCCCCCCTCGACAGTGCCCTATCTTGGCCAGGCTCAGGGCGGCTCCTCCTTACAGGAGAAGCAGGGGTCGGGGCATAGGCACAGGGTGGGATAGGAAGGACACTCCTGAGTCAAGCAGGAGCTGGGGTCAGGTCCCACTTCCACTGCTTGCTGGCTTGGCAAGTGGCTTGCCTTGTGGGCCTCCCTTCTCTCCTCTGCACACAGTAGAAGAGCACATCCTTCCTCAGGGCCGTTGTGGGATTAAGAAGGAAGAGCCCCCAGCAAGGCCTCGCGCAGGGAAAGCTCCCACCCGCGTGACCCATGTCCAAACAGCAGAAGGAGTTCAACAAACACTGAGTCTCAGAGGCTGAGCTACAATTAGTTGAGGCTGAAAGGCCACAGACTCGAGAAAACCTGAGACGGGTAATAAGAGAAATAAAATGGCATCAACCACACAGTGAGCGCTCTGCAGAGTGTGGCCAGCCCACAAGGAGCACCCTACAGTCATCTCAGCACGAATATCCTGGTCGCCCCATGAGGGTGACCCCTCCCACGGCCTGATGTGAGCTTTTTCTACACTCAGTGATTCTGAGAACACATGCAACGGTCTTCCCAGCCAACCAAGACACAAACCCTCTTCCTGGAGCCCTCTGATGGCCAGGCTACGTGGGTGGGACACCAGAGCCCTTCAGAGGTTACCAAAAGCAGTCCTTGTGCAGTGGTGACTGAGTCCTGGTCTCCTGGCAAAGGGATGCGGTGCAGCTGGGGCCCTTCCAAGTGTGCACAAGCAGGATTTGAAAAGGCTGTGCTATGCCCAGCACCTCCCCAGGGCCGCCAGCTTGCTCTGCACTTGGAGGGTCTTTGACAGGCCCCTCTCCAAGCCTACGCCTTCCAGCCCAAGTCCTCCTTGAAGTCTCTGAGGCAGAAGCCACCTTGCATGAGGGAGGCTGTCTCGCTGCAGCACCCCCAGTGCTGGCGGCTGAGCACCCCGCTCCTCACCTGCCTTCACAAAGGCAAGAAGGGCCATTCATAATTTAAGCTGGCCCTTTCTTTCCTACATGCCACCAACATGAGCCGGATGCTGGAGGAAAAATTGAACTCTCTTTCCCAGGATACACTGAAGATCAAGCAGAATCTCATTAAGGCTCACTTCAAAGATTCGTCCTTTATTTCCATACAAACAAGTTTAAATTATTGTGCGTGAATCTGCTGTTAGCAGGGGCTCTGTTCCATTATGCATGACTCCTCACTGCTCCTATCATGAATAATGGGTAGCGCTCCATTAGCGAGTTCCAGTAATATGCTAAACTTTGGGAGTGGTCACGTTATTAGGTTCAACTTCTGTCATCGCATATTTATTTTATTTCTTACTCAAGCTACAATGCTCCCATCACCAAAACAGGTATTATAATTTTGCAATTAAAAACAGCATAACACATGCTATGGCTGTTATTTCTTTATTATTATTATTATTGAATATTTATTGAGCATTTACTATATGCAAGGGATAATGCTCAGGGCATGCCACACATGCAAAATATTATTTGATTTTCACCAGAACTCTATGAGAGAGCTACAATTATTATCACCATTATATAGGTGAAAAAATTGATAATCAATAAGGGATCTAAGTTGCCCGTGGATAAAATTTATAATGATAGTTATGATTCAAATTAATTTGTCTGATTTCAGTTACTCCTCATGATAATTGTTTTTTTCACCCTGCTATTACTTTCTGAGGAGCTTCTCTACATCATTTACCATTTGGGAAGCAGGTACTCTGATGCCCTTTGTACACATGAGAAAACTGAAGTTCAGGAGGTGGACTGCCTCCCAAGTGGGAGAAGATTCTTGTTTAGCATCGTTTTTTACCTCCACTTCATCTTGGTTAAACTCACCAGTCTTCCTGGATGTGATAAGTGACTGCATTAACACTCCTACAAGGTTTAGGGATTTGGGGCAGGATTTTCTCAGAGTTCCTTTTTGATGGCTATCTCTGGATGCTCCTTAGAGGGATAGTAAATATGCTGGCTCTCACCTGTTGATTGTTGACCTTGTCCAGTTACTGAACTTCCTCCTCTTCAGTTTCTTTACTGAATGATGGGGATAAGTACCTGCCTCTTTTAGGATCATTATTAGAAATAACAATCTAATGATAGACTAGGTAGCATATGTATAGTAACTGGCCCATACACATGAACTAATATTTTTGCATTACTCCTTTTAAGATCATTAGTACCTTCCAACATGTTATCTCTCATCAGCCCAAAAGGATCTTGCATGTTGGAACATGTCTCTTTTTGGTCTCCTCTTCTTTTAACATGGCTTTACTTGGCCAGTGACGTCATCCATTTTTCAATGTTCCCTCCAATTCCCTGAACCCGGAGGAGTAATCAGCCAATGGCAGGTCCAAAGGGCATGCTCATGACTTAATGAAAATGCAAGATATAGTTTGAAGAAATTGATTACAAATTTGTAGGGGAAGTCTGAATTAGCCACAGCTTTGATGTCAAATCCAGCTTCACTGTCAAGACAGGAAATGCTAGGGTCCTCTGGAAAATGTCTTCATAATTTCTGCATTATTTATTCAAGATATTTGGCTGGCTCAATGGGGAATGATTTTTCCATTTGGAGATGTGTCACAGAATGCCCCAGACAGGAAATGAACTCAAGGAGCCTCAGTTGAGGATTGAGCTGGGCTCTTTGAGCACGTCCTGCATGCCCCTGTTGCATGGCCGCCTGTACTTCTTGCTGTGCCCACCCATCGCCCCTCACCCCCCAGGTACAGATGCCAACGGGTCTTCCAGGTCCATCGCCAGGCCATCTTGCTTCTCTAATGCAGCATGTTGGTGTCAGGCCGTCCACTTCCTGAAGCACTTTCACAGATGTCGCCTTGCTGATCTGCTTGAGTGTCACCTGTCTTTATATCATGTCAACTTTTGTTTCACATGACAGAACTCCGTCTCTACCCTCCCCATGTGCTACAGAGAACAGGACTTCCCAGCCTGGCTCCCAAGCCTTGTTGTTCAAGTCAGGGAATTGGGAGGAGGGAGGATTACAAGGGGCCGATGCTCTTGGTACAATCAGGAGCTTCCTAAAGACAGGGTTTGGGTCTCACTTGTATTCAAGCTACCCATGAGGCCTAGTTCCTGACTGACTTTGGACAAATAATACTGACTTACCCATTTCTGGCTTTAAAAAAAACATTGCTTCAGCCTCAGATGTGGTCAAAAGTCCTGAAAACCCAGATGGAACCAGGCAGTAACTGAAAGTCAAAGGCTGCCCAGTGCACCAGAGCTCCTAGATGGTCGCTGTGTCCCTGGCCATAAAAGCATGTATTTTCAGGGCAGTTGGTGGCAGCACTGTGCGGAGCCCAGGGGCATGTTGGCCTCAGGAGCCGTGTTTTTGCATTTGAGCCCTAAACAGGGCTCAAATGTACCTGGGCGAGTCATTTAGCCTCTTTGAGCCTCTGCTTCCTTATAAAAATTCGCCCCCCCCAAACATTAAAAGAAAGAAAGAGCAACGTGACTCTCTTTACTTAAGTTAATGGAATCATAGAATAGAAGAAATCTGGAGAAATTATCCTTTGTTAGCTGTAAACTCTAGTCACTGGTAGCATCTGTTTAGAGCAGTGGTTTGGAGTGATCTTTCTTCCCCCTTGGGGTCTGTTGGCAATGCCTGGAGACATTTTTGGTTGTCATACCAAAAATGTGGGACATGTCCCCTCAAAATGGGGATAGTGAGCTACTGGCATCTAGAGGGTAACAGCCAAGAGTATTGTTAAACACTCTAAAGTGTACAACATGGCTTCTTGTAACAAAAAATAACCCTGCTAGAAGTGTTCCTAGTGTCTGCTTGTTCTGAAGAAGTGTATCTTTCTTGATGCTCAGTAGGAAAGACTGTCATGATTGATCAGTGATGTCTGCCTTGGACACCAGAGGTTGGTATTTGCTATCACTGTATGAGTCCAACAAGAGGAGGTGAAGTTCCAGGGAGCTTCGAAGGGCACAGGGCAGCAAGTGGGAAGCTCAGGCCAAAGTCGATTGTTTTTTGACCTAAACTACATTCCTCAAGAGCAGCAGCTTCTAGTTTCTACCACACCTCCAGTGTCTGGGACAGTGCCTGAACCTGGAAGGTATTTGGTGGATTCATGAGTTGCGTTGCTGTTACATGGGGGGCTACCACTGTCCCGGCCCTAAGCAAGTTTCCTTAATTTATATAAACTTATTTTCAGTTTTAATAACACCTGTAAAAATAATAAAGCTAATATGAATATGAAAACAGTTGGATAATTATTTTCTTTGAGATTACTATTTTTGCTCTTGGCTTCCCCTTATCCCAAGCAGTGACTGGAGATCTGTTCATGGAGTTCTAGATTCTGCTCTGAGCCGCTTGTCCAGAGACTACCTTTTACATACACCCACCTGAAGGATGATGTAACAGGTCTATTATCAGTCACAATGGCATATCAGTTTTACCTTTTATAAACCAGAGCAAGCCATGCCTAACTCACCCCATCTTACCCAAATGGATGAACTACAAATTATGGAAGGAGTTGGAATTTTTACAAAGATTTACTGGATGTTTAAAAATTTTTCATTTGAAATGATCATGTGCGAGAAACTATAAAGGAGGAGCTGCAACTGTTTTCAAGGGTTCACTTGTGCAAATGTCAATCTCACTATTGCTGAAGTTCAATATCAAGGTCAGGATATGAATGTCAGTACAAACTATCAACTGGATTTAGATCTTAATTTTCAATGTGTTTACACTGGGGTGTGTGTTTGTGTGTGTGTGTGTGTGGGGGGGTTATTGTTGTTCTATGTGGTTGTAGCTCTTGTACAAATTTGAGAAACTACTACCACATCAAGATGCCGAACTTGGAAAAAGCAAAAGAATAATGATATTAACAGTTACGATTTGCTGAGAATTTTATGTACACTACATTATTTAATCTTTACAACAATCTGGCAAATGAAATGCTATATGTGTTTTACAAAGAAGTAAACCAAGGCTCAGAGAGTGTAAGTAATATTGCATTGGTCACCAGCACAGCCAGTGATCAGCAAAGCTGAATCTTTAAGATATCAACACTTGCCCTCTTTTAATAATTCCATTATATTTAAGAAAAGTCACCCCATAATCTCACCATTCAAAGAAAACCATGCTGAACCATTTGGTATATTCCTTCTACATATTTTCTATATCAACATAGATGTAATTCTAATTGGGATCAAACCTTTTACAGTTTCTATTTCAGTTTTTATTGATTTAACATCACGTCTTAAGTACATCGTGAGATCTCTTCAAAATGGTCATTTTCAAAGACTGCCTGATCCTCTCCTGTAACATCATGGAACAAGGCTTCTCTGATGCTCTCTTGATGGCCAATACAGCTGTTTCCACATCTTCATTATTGTGAGTTTACTACAATGAACATCTCTGTGCAAAAAAGTATATGTGCAGACCCAAAGGTGTTCTTAGATTAGATTCTGAGACATGAAACCACTAGATGACACATAAGGATGGTTTTATGGTTCTTGATAGTATTACTTAGACATTTGGAAGGCAAGCTCTTTAACATATGGTACCCCCAACTCTAGATCAGGAGCGGTGAATTACAGCCCCAGGAAAAACCTAGTCCTTCTGCCTGCTTTTAAAATAAAGTTTTATTGGAACATAACCCTGCTTATTTGTTTTCATGTTGCCTATGTCTGTTTCATGTTGCATGGGAGCTGAGGGGTTTCCATAGAAACCACATGGCGGGCAAAGCTGAAATTATTTACTATGTAGCCCATTGCAGCAAGTTTGCTGGCCTCCGCTCTGGAGGAATGCTATGCACAGAGATAATAGTGACATCATTTTTCTAGAATGATTGTACCAAGAATAGCCTGATAGTGGGGACATGACACAAAATTTCAGATTTCTTACTCTCTTCTGCATAGGGAGAAGGCATACAGTAGATGCTTAATAAGTGCTTGTTGCTTGCTGTATACCTAGTTGCTGCAGCCATGCAGGAGAAGACAGTGAAAATGGTGACGTTCCATCCTCCCTCCTCCTCCCCCTGGCTTTGCGTGGCTCTTGGAATTCGTCCTGGGTGGATAACTTACTTTTCACACCACTGGTGTGTACAGAAAAGCAGCTCTATTATTTAAATTCTCCAAGATCAAGGATGTAAAATGAAGGCTGCCCCTGGCCCCATAAGACATCCAAATAAATCTCACGGCTTCCAAATGTGACTGTGTCACCCTGGGATTAATACCAAGTAATCCAGTGCCAGCATCAAGACAGTGAAAATAAGCATTTACTCTCCTGGAAAATCATTTTATACTGATTACAAGTTGTCGCCTGTCACTAGGATGTGAATTGAAAATGTGCACATTTGCAAGGTTAATATTTCTCTCTAAAGCTGCTCTCTCCCCTGCCTCCCCACCCCCAGCTCAAAAGGAGCAGGGATTCCAAATAAACATTTGTCCTGAGACATCCTTGTCCCAGTAACACAAAGTTCTCTTTTACCTCCATGATGCAAGTAGCATGAACAAGTAGCAGTGGTTGAGGGAGGCTGGTCCAACCTCAGCACTGATGACACTTCAGGCCAGACAGTTCTTGGTCGGGGCGGTTGGCCCTGCTTTGCTGGACGTTCAGCAGTAGCCCTGGCCTCTACTCCCTGCGTGCCAGTAGTTTTTAACGGTGACAACCAAAACTTCTCCAGACATTGTCAAATGTCCCTCAGGGGTCAACTCACACCCCACTGGAAACCACAAGCCTAGAAATGTTGAACCAGTGGGCAACCAACCCGACAACATCCAAATGGCAGAGCCCAGTCACTGGCCACCTCTCTAGCTTCACCTCTACTGCCACTTTATCTCCTGACCTTCAACCAAAGCGGGCTGCGCTCCATCACTTGCGTTTGCTGGTCTTTGTCACACTGCTTGGAATTTTCTTTCCTAGCTTATGCAATTTATGGACTATCACCACCTCCACGATGTCTTCTGTGACCAGCGTGTCTAACTCCAGGATGGCATGGGGTTTGACTCAGCTTCTACTGGCTCTCATCACCCTCTTAACAGGTATGGAGACTATCATGTAGGAGCTGGGGACTGAGTCAGTACTTATAGAGAAAGCCGCCTATCACAAAACTGCCCTGGAAAATCCTTTAAATCCCCTGAAAACAGAATGTTTTATACAGTTGACTCTGGTTGGTCATTCCCACACCTGCTAATGTTCGAGAAATCTTGGGCTGCACTATATCATGGACACTCAGGAGAACTAGGTGGACTAGTTCTCCTGCATTCTGGCTTGCCTGTAGGGTTTACCTCATTCTGTCTTAACTTTGAACCTTAATGTCTTAATCTTCAGATCTTAACATCTTAACCTTAATATCAGTGAATGATCTGCTATTAGAAGAATTAAACAAGATAACATATTGGAAAGGTCCTGAATGCAGCGTCTGTGTATAGTGGTGCCCAGGAGACTTTCTGAATTTAAACCTCAAGCTACCCTGGTTTTGAAATTGACCCAGAAGGGTTGGTCCATTGTTGCTTCCTCTATATCTTAGCTGGTACTTTCTCCTGAGAGGGTGACTGTTGGGCTCTTGGCTGTTGGTCTCCTGACCCTCCAGTGCCCATGTCACCACTTTTTTTTTTTTTTTGCATTTTTGTTGGTTGTGTTTTGATGTGCATTTCCCAGTGAACTAAGAATACCTTGAGGATGGGGGTCCTGCTTCTTAATTTTTATATTCTGAAAGCTGACCACAGAGCAAATGCTCAGTCATTGGTGTGGGACTTGGAATTATCCACATCTTCCATGTATTTTACCTACAATTTCAAAATCCTGTCCCTACTGTAAGGAAACATAAGATGCTGTATCTGACAGGGATAGTGTATTGTATAATAACTAACTAGTGTATCACCTAATAAGCATATAACAAAATCTTCCACAGGAAGTAGGTGCTCAGTTAATACTTGCTTTGTTAGAACTGAGCCTTTAAAACGTTTCTGAAGCAGAGGCAGCAGTGGATTGGTGTGTTGGGGTTGCCTGGTCTGCTCGGCAGGGAGGGTAAATCTGACCAGGCTCTTAGAGACCTTGTGTTCTTAGCTTTCCATCCCCACGGCGGGCAAGTCCCCCTGCAAGGCACCTCAGCATCTGGTGAGCAGCAGTAATGACATTTCCACTTCAAGAAGGAAGTCTGAGAGGCTGGTTTCTTTCCAAATGGAAAATTGAGAACAAATGACCTCCAGTCATCCCCCCACCCCATCTTCATTTACCCCAAGCAGCTTTTGCCTAGACTGCAAATTTGACAAGTGACATTTTCCTGGGACTGCTGTCTCATCACGTCTGGATTTTAACGCTTGTGCTTTAATGACACCCAAGTATGGAAGCCCAAAGGTAGAAACCATCTTCGAAGACATCCCCACACAGAGCCAAGCGGAAAACAAAAAAGATCCTAACATGACCTTGAAACTAGGACCCAAATGGTCAACAAAAGCTGCAGGCAAGAAGCTTTCTGTGTTGCTTCTTCTAAGGAATTATTGCTTTTGAGAACTTTTCTGCATTTCCTACAGTGAATATATGGGAAGTTTGTACTGGAAAGTGAGATCCTGTGGGGCTAGAATTGCCAGGAATTTGCAGCAGGACCTTAATGAAAATTCAAGTGAAAGTGATCACTCCCTACTTCCGAAGACCCTGTATGTCTAAGCAGGTGTGTGAAGTCGGAAGCCAGGAGAGGGAAGGGGTGGCGTGTTTCAGATCTCTGGCATCTAGGTGACCTCAGAAAGCGTTATTTAATTCCAAGGTACACCAATGGGCTATTCACACTGGGGGAGGGGGAAGAAGAATTTATATCCCTTTCATATATAAAAGGAAACAGATGTGATTTCTTTACAAAAGAGCATTTCATTAAAAAAAAAAAAAGGCGAGGCAGGCAGAGTTAACATAACCATTATTCTCCATCTCAGGAAAAGCAAATCCTGTTTGGCTGTCATTATAGAAGGTAGCAAAATCCTTTCATCCAGTGATTAGTTGTAAACATTCCACCGCCTTCTGGGAGCAGGCCTCTGTTCCCCATCTCACACCGAAGCCATTTTCTTAGACTAATGTTTTATACACACAGCTCAGATACAATGCAAACTCCGGGTACCCCAAAGGCAACGGGGCATTCGTTTATACTAAATCAGAAGTGTCACCCTTGGCAACCTGCAGCGGTGAAACATTTATTCAGTCTTGCATTCCTGGCACTTAGAATTATTTCTTTCATGCCTGATAGCCAAATTACAATATGGCAGGTTTCCCTGGAGCCATGGGATCATTAGTGCCAGCTCACAACATACTTTCAACTGATATGGCATTTCATGTACAGCTGCCAATCAAAAATGGGATATGCAAATGAGGATGGGAGCACTGGTGTACAATTCCTGTACCGTGAGCTCCTCACAGATTTCCTTAATGACTAGCAGTCATTCCGCTGAGTGGAAGAAGTGGAAAGAACACAGAGGAAAATTCCCCCAGGAAGCCGGTTGCAAGAGCCAGAAGTTTTTACATTTGATTTCCATATTTATTCTCTTTCTTGCCCCCTCTGTGTGTTTCTAAACAGTAGGCCTAAAAATACTTGAGCAGGGCTTGCTATATAAATATGCAGTCTTGCCATTGCGGTGGAAATTCTCTGGCCCTGCTGAGATGCGGGTGGTGGGTTCCATCTAAAGAGGAAACTGGGATCCAGCCTTCTGCAGTGGAGGACAGCAGACTCACTTGGGGACTGGCTGACTCTGTGGATGGAAATGTCCTCTTAAAGATGAAGGCACCACTGAGACTGTGGGGCCAAAGTCCTTGTGGGCTGGGGGTGGGGCATCCCCTTCTCTTTCTGTCCCAGCTGCTGCCTTCTAGAACAGTCTGGTCTGGACCATTCTCCTGCTTGACTCTCCTGTTTGACTCACTAAATTCAAGCCTCCCTGAGCTTCCTTTCCAGATTCTGGAAAGTTCCAGGCTCCTGCCTGCTTCTGGCAGGGCTGGGGCTTTGCTTTATTATCCCCACCTAGCACCCAGCTCAGCGGCTGAGGGGTTAAATCCAGTTATTGATTGAATCAGGCATTATTTGAGTAGAACTGTGTTTAGAAAGTCTTGATTAAAACCCAAGGTCTGCCAGGAACCTCAGAAACATCTCTGTGGGAAGTACCAGGAACCCTGATCTGATCTTTACACACCATGCACATGTATCCAAACGTCACGGGGACCCCACAAATACATATGAATATTACATTTCAATCAAAAATAAAATCAAACTTAAATAAAATGCAACTCTGGGGACAGGGGATCAGAGAGTTCCTCAGCAGGGCCTGTGAGGAATACATCCATAAATGGAGGCCGGCTCTCCATTCTTTCCTGGCTGCTAGGTTTGGGCCTGTCCTTCCACCATGCGCTGACTGTAGCCCGCTGTTCCCACACAGGTGGGAAACAACTTGAATGGTCTCGGGTGCTCCACTATCGTACGCTGGCCTTTTTCTTTCTGTGGGAGTGAAAATATCTACCGGTCAGTGTCTATGGGCTGCTAACTTCTGAGTTTTCCTCTATTTTCCATTTTTGAAAGGTTGAAATATCACAAGCCAATAATATGACATTCCAAAGTGGTAAAAACCCCCTTTAAGAAAGGCTTATCTCTTTTCTTTTTTAAAAAATTTGTTTTAATTAGTTACACATGACAGCAGGCTTATCTCTTTTCTCCTTCCTATTTCCATACATTACACATAGACTATATATCTAGATGTGGTTGATTTCTTTATATTTAAAGTAAGACAATATCATTTAATTTCAGGTTTAAATATATACTTGTTTATGTCTTAAAGAGTGACAAACAATTTGAGGATGTAAGTAATACAAGTACCACGTGGTCCATCCTTGCTTTATCTGTCTAGTTTCTGGTCAGGGAGTGTTTGCATTTGCAACTGGGTGAGGCAGTCGTCACAATAATTTTTGTAAAGTTGAACATAGGCCCAGGAGGGTCAAAATGCTTGCTGAAGTCACACAGTCAGGAATCAGTACTGTTGGGACTAGATGCCAGCACTGTAGCTGTCAAATCCAGTGAGTGATCAGCTAAAATCATAAGAGTGAGGCCACAGAGAAAGAAGATACGCACTGTCTGATGTCTTCCCCGCAACTAAATACCATTGTTGAAAGTTTTGTATTTGAATTCTAATTTGATTTAGAGAAATTAAACCTGCACGAGGCTAACCATGAACGGCACTATTCACAAAGCAGTTTTGGGACACTCCTTCCTGGAGTGGCCAGCTCCGCCCAACCCCTTGACCTCAGTAACAAATGTCTTCTTTTGTCCCCCCTTGTGCCCGCCTGCCATTTGTCTGGGAGCAAGAGATGGCCCCAAGCTCCCAACTATGTGCTCCCCACATAGATTTCCCTGTGGTTTTGGAAGGAATTCCAGTACTCCACAGCTCCTGGGGGATCTTTGTGGCCCTCACACTTTCCTTCTGTGCCTACGACCTTCCCAGGGAACCATGCTGACCTCCTCAGGTCTGCACAGCAGTGGGAGGGCAGGATGCAGAGCCGCAGGTGGGGCTCACATGGCACCCCGGAATGCTCCGGCAATGGGTGGGGAAAGCTTCCTCTCAGTTACCTCCTGAAATGATGCTGAGGAAATAGTTCATCCCTGAGCACCACACACCTCCAGAATGCAAATAAACGGCGTATTTAGGTGGAAATGGAAAAGAGCTAGCTTTCTGGTTTTTGTGTTAAGTGACAAATAGTTCTAAATGGCAGACATGGACTTGTCACCCCCGGAACTGCCAGGGCACATCCCAGGATTAGTCCTGTGTTCCGGTCCATCACAAGTTACTAATACAAATGGTGCCTGGCGCGTGCGAAGTGTTTCTGGAATACAAAACGTTTTTGTAGATAGTCGGCCAAAAGCCTGTGAAAGAGGGACAGTGTCCTGTTGTAGAGATCAGGACACAGAGGCCCATGGGGCAGGGACTGGCAAGGTGATGGAGCTTGGAGTTGAGGAGCCACATCTTGCACCAGAGGCGCCCAGCTTTGTTCTTTCCTTTGTGCCAGGTTGTCTCTGATCCTGAGAGTTTCCGGTTTGGAGTCACATTTGTGTTACTATTAATCTTTGTGACTGTAGGGTCTAGTCTTCCGGGTGCTGAATGATACAACCCAGACAGGAAATCGCAGGCCCGGGGGAGCCAGGAGCGCCTGGGAAAGGCCACAGAGAGCAGTTCCAATAGCCTCGTCCTGAGCCTGCTGCTTCTCATCCTGTGTGACCTCCCCTTCCAGCTGTTCCCTGTCGCGGGCCCCTGTGCTCACCCGTGCTCTGCTGGCTCACATGGAGGCCACAGACACAGAAGGGACAGCCTTGGCCAAGGAGGTGTGAGAGCCAAGTAGATCCCCCAGGAGCTGTGGGGTACAGGAATTCCTTCCAGAAACACTGCGACGGCTTCTCCCTTTCTGTTCTTTTGTCTGTGATGACTGTTCCCTGTTTGGATTGGAGGGTCATAGGGGAGGAACCCAAATGCAAAAGAACCAAACTTTGGGATTTTGAGAGTCAAAGGCCAAGGACCTGGCGTGCCCAGTAAATTTGACAAAACACTTGCGGAGCCAATCTTTATCCTTACTTAGGACCAGCCCCAGCCCCAGAGGTGGTGAGGACTGTTGAGATCTGGTGAGGGCAAGAGTCTCTGGGGGTGCTGGGTGGGACACTGAGAAAAACTCTGAAGTGACTGCCCACCACACGTGGGTTAGAGCTAGACAGGACTCAGAATTCTTCAAGGAGGTCCCAGGACCAGAGATATATACTGGAAACTCTGGGAAACCCCTCAGTGTGCCCTCCACTGTCACAATGTAAGCCACTTGTCTTGATTGTCATGATTTTAGAATAGATTCTGGGCACGGACAACATTTATCTGGTCCCCAAAGAAGGGTACAGAATTCAGCTGAGAAGAAGAACTGGCAGAGAAAGCGCTTGTTCACAAGGGGATGAGGACAGGAGACAGCAGGTGACTGTGTGGTTTGGGACTGTGCCTGTCTCTGCAGATGCCAGCCTGGGAAGAGTGATCCCTGCTGTGGACCAGAGGGGACCATACACAGACACCAGAGGTTCTGGGGACGAAGTGATAGCAGAGGTGGTGACAAATTCCCATTCCCTGCCACGGGTTGCCCTGAGTTAGTCCTTTAAAATGCAGAAGCAAGGAGAGACCCACTGATGGGGAACCCTGAGTTAACTGGAAGAGCCTGCACTGACCGAGGGGTTTTCTCCCTCTAGGCATAATGAGGAATTCAAGAAAGAAATTAATTTATAGGATGAAAAGGAAGTCAGTTGCACCAACATCTACATTTTATTGCTTATCCCCTGCAGTGAGGAATGAGCTCTTTGCACGGTAGTTAGGAGACAGTCAATACATATTTTTGAATGAATGAAAGATTCAGGATGGTAAAGCAGGTCAAATCATCACAGAAAATGGTACTGGAGCTGTCAAGCAAATGGGTTTGTTCTCTAGCTTTGGTGGAGGGTGCAATCTAGAATGGATGAGTATAATAGATCTTTGTTGATCACTTTTATTTTGCGTGCTGGGAAGAGAACCAAGGGGTTCTGTGCATGCTAGACACATGCTCTGCCCTCCCCCCGCCCCCGCGTCAATCACAGATCTGACATTTAGGGCTGACCTGGAAGGTCAGGGACATCTGCCATTTGGATTTTGGCTGCAGCTCTGTTGTGAATTCGGCAGAGAGAGAAGCAGGTTATTCGAGAAACAGCAGCCACCGGGCTTGTGGTGCGCCCGGAGGATGACCCAGTGTGTACGTCTCCAAATGGCGTGGAACTGTGGCTTCTTGCTCTTCCTCACATATGTGCCTCAGATATGAAAGTGTTCCTCTGTGAGAAAAGCGGCTCAGCGGAAGCCATCTGCTCGAGTGAGTGATGGCGGTGGAGGGAAGGGACGGGTCTAGAAAATGACCCGCATTATTTTCCCTGAGTAAATAGATACAGGTTCCGCCATCTATTTTGGGAACTTGTTTTTCAAAACTAGTTTTCTGCGGGCCAAAACTTCTTGCTGCACATTCCCTTCCCAAATCTCTTCCACAGTTGGTTGCATTTGTGAGGCCTCAGCAAGTCTTGGCCTTGGCTTGTGATGTTACATGAGGGAAATCTATTGCGAGATCATAAAGCCTCTGGAAGGAAGGGGATTTTAATCACAGATGTCTCTGATAATTATCAGCCAGCAAGCCCCCTGGAAGAAAGCCATTTTTCCCATAGATTCTTGGGGGTGGCTTTGACTCTTCCCCCATGGTGTCAAAGGTGTCCCTTAGAAACTTCCCCATTTGATTTAATTGCTCTTTAATTCCTAAAACATCGCTTCAATTAGACATCCTGATTTATGGTACCATTGGGCTTCTCTTGGCAAAGACATCCCAAGAGACTGTCCACTTCTAATTGACTGATTTTAAACAAGCTAATCTCTTCCGCTATTCGAACTTCAGACTGCTTCACAGCAACTGAAATACTATATATGAGGTCGCATCAG
This sequence comes from Spermophilus citellus, assembly GCF_964194105.1. Taxonomy (NCBI): domain Eukaryota; kingdom Metazoa; phylum Chordata; class Mammalia; order Rodentia; family Sciuridae; genus Spermophilus; species Spermophilus citellus. The sequence goes on along the minus strand of NC_138185.1, from coordinate 9,860,183 downwards.
ATTGCTTTCTATGCCTCCAAATTGACCTAATAATCTGAATGACAATTTAATTAATTTATCAGTTCACTCTGTTTATTGTGGACTTTCATGTCTCTAGTACTGTGCTAGGTGAGAGGGAGAAAGAAAGTAAAAAAATAATAATAAACGAAAGCCCCACATGGCCCCAGTCCTCGATGACTTGTTAGTCCAGTGTTTGAATAGCCAGCTTGGGACAGGAAACGTATATTCCAATGTTTTTAAGAGAGATTAATTTGCTTACTGTCTTCATGACTTGCTTCCAGGTCCTGGGATCATCTTTAATATTTTTCTTTGGAGTTTAATTTACATCTGCTCACTTTTGTAAAAATATAAATACCTTTTTAGTTTGTTTTAAGCAAACTAAAAATTATTATTACTGTAAAGTAATAGGCTCCATGTGGCAAGGGTAATTTTAAGGTACATATTAAAGTGAATTTTGTGCCAGGCACAGTGGCACATGCCTGTAATCCCAGTGGCTCAGGAGGCTAAAGCAGGAGAATTTCAAGTTCAAAGCCAGCCTCAGCAACTTAGTGAGGCCCTAAGCAACTTAGTGAGACCCTATTTCTAAATAAAGTATAAAATAGGGGCTTGGGATATGACTCAGTGGTTTAGTGTTCCTGGGTTCAATCCCCGGTACCAAAAAAAAAATTATAACTAACAAATGGACAATTCAAATAAAAAATGTGTCTCAGCTATATCAAACCTACTCATTTATTACCAGAGGTATAAACTTCTCATTTTGGAGAACATGAATTTTCAAAAACTCCTTGAACTTTAGTCTTATGAAAAAAAGGATTTAAATTTATTATGAATGTTCAGAGTTTAGAGTTGAATAGGAGGTTCAAACCTGCAGATTTTTAAAAGGACAAATTTAGTATGAATCTGGAGAGTTATTATTTTCTGGCTTCCAGTTTAAGGTGTAGGAGATTTTGAATGCAATTATTCTTGGCTAATATTTTGTCTTGGTGTTCTGCATTAGGTTCCATTATCTTTATCTTTTAAGCAGGACCACCAAGCAAAGACTGCTGTTCCTCTCATCTTAGGAACTTTCCTTTCCTATTTCCCTTATTGGTGACGGAGAAAACACACACTAGGGGCATCATCTAATCCACGGACCTATAAAGTGGGGTCCTCAGGATTTGGCCAGTATCTGTTCTGGTAAATAAAGTCTGTGTGCCACAGCCATTCTTTTGTGCATGGTCTTTGGGTGCCCAGGTGGAGAGGACCAGTCACAACAGAGACTGCAAAGCCCACAGAGCTGCGGCACCTCACCAGCCAGCCTTTGACAAGACTAGTTTGTATCTGTCACTCAATAGGCGCTTGATAAATAGGGAAGCATCAAGGAATAGTTTTGTCACTCCACTCCTGAGAGCTCTGATAGTCACCAAGGATGCAGGAATTCCCAACAGGTGGCAAGAAGGAGAAAGCACTGCAGCACAGACAGGTCCGTTGACAGGCTTGCTCTTCCTGTCCCCTCATATGGGACATGTGATGTGTATGGGACATGTGATGTGTATGGGACACAGGTAGTACCTTTGGGAAGGGCTGTATAATGTTGCATTATCTGAATAAGGGTCTTGACTTCTGTAAGCCTTGGATGAAAGACTCATTAGTCCTGCAATGATTCTCTGCTTGTTTCCACAAGGCCAAGTTTATACTGCTGGCGATCAAGTGCACCAGGAGACCGTAAAGCACACTGACCCATAGCATCTGTGGGAGAGTAAACACAGGCACAATTCTTGGTTGTTCTTCCCATGGAGAAGTGTCTATTTTCACTCTTTTAAAATCGGACAGAGCCCTGTGCCTCACTTTGATCAACAGAATGCAAAAGATATGACTTCCAAAGTTCAGCCACAGAGAACATTGCCACCTTTGCGACTTTTCAGAGTTTACTCTGGGGAAAGCCAGCACCATGTAAGAATCTGACTAGCCTGAGACCGCCATGCTGTGAGGAAGCCAAACTAACCACAAGGGGAGCTACGTTCCTCCCTGCAGGGGAGGTGGAGGGGAGATGTCAACCATGCCAGCTGAGATGCAGATGTGACTGACTGCAGAAGTCCATCTTGGATATCCAACCCAGTAAAGATTCCAAGTAACTCCAGTGCCAGCTGTCATCTGACTGTAAGAAGGACCCAAGTGAGGATTACAGTTGAGTCATGTCAACTCTTGGATGGTGAAAAATAGTGATAAATTATTTTCCAAACTGCTAAGTTTTTGGGGGGTGCATAGTGCTCAAAGAGAGCCAGACAGATGCAGGTGCCTGCTGTGACCAGCAGTAATTCTGACACATGGCCCCTGCTTGTCACCCATCTGGGCCTACCACCAGTCTTCTACTGTTTTTTACAAGGATGACTCTTTCATCCCTAGTCTGCCTAGACTTTCTTGGTTTTAGTACTGGATACCCCATGTCCTGGGAATGTCCTCGGTCCAGAGCAAGCTAGGAGGGTCTGTTGCCCCTCTCACTACACAGAAGCCTTGAAGATTTTCTCTCCATTCCCCTGACACACCAAGTTCCTTCACCCTGGAACCTCGACACAGGCGGCGTCCCTGTCTGGATGGGTCTTCCTCCCTCTCCTCACATGGAAAACTTCCGCCCAGACTTTGAATTTTAGGGTGAACTTCTGTAACTCCTAAGACTTCAAGGCAAGGCTTCATGTTAGGACAAACTCTCACAACATTTTGTACTTCTTGGTAGCACCAGGCTAGCTGTCAGGACTCTCTTCCTCCCTGCCAGCACGTGGGGTTCACCATCCTGGGAGAACTGCTTGCTTTTGTGGCTGAGATGGAGCATGTGGGGGCTGGTGTGGTAGCCCCTAAGAGATGAGGGCTTAAGTAAATAGGCAAAGGCCACCTGGCAGGGATGATTGGTACCCAGAGAAGCATGTACCTCACACTGGGAGGACAGTGGTGAGGGTTGAGAGCATTTCAGATCCTTTGAGTAATAAGGAGATGACCCGACTTGACCCTGGTCCCAGGGCCAGGGCAGAACATGATTTTGGTGTATCGGTGTGTTTCCCAAAAGATTTAGAAAGGGCAATGTCAATTTAAATGTGTCACATATCCTATATGATGGTCATGGTACCATGGGAATGGAAAAGCCCAGAGGCAGGCCAGTGGGAAGGCCAGCAGAGTCCCTGTAGCAGCTTCTCTGCCCTGTCTTAATCCTCGCCCAGGTCACAGAGAGATGGATGCTGCGATTGACAAGTGGGACAATTGTCAATGCTTTCCCTCACTCTGCTTTCCTGGAGGAAGCTGCTCTTTCACTTGGGAAATGTGTGCCACTCCCATCATTCCATCTCCTCTATCAGGCCAGGTTGTAGAAGGAGAGAGACGTGGGGCACGAGAATTTACCACTACCTGATTGTGGGTTTAATTCTCTAGTCATTTTCAAATGCAAGCAGATAGGACTTGATGTAATTCTGTGTTTTTCAATTTTTTCCGTATTCTAGAACCTATTTATTAGTATTCTCTTATGTGTGTGTGTGTGCATATAACTAGATATATACATGTATGCACATGTATCTATATATGTACATATATATAATTCTCAATTAAATAAGATTCTGACAATTATGATTTTAAAAATATGCTACCAAAACCATAATTTCATGGGATAAGGTTGTTTAAAAGATAGTTGTTTTTCCAACTTAAAACCATTCTCTTAGAATTTGCAGTACATTTGTCATGTTGGAAAGCAGTAATATAATCCGAGATAACCTAGTCTCCTTTTAACAGAATGCCAACATGGATGGCGACCTGTGGCCCTGGGAGGATTCCACACTGGCCCCCTCTGACGCCCTCGGATTCGGGCTCCAGCAGCCTGGGGCCATCATACTTTGCTTTGAGTTTTACACCCTGACTTGGAATCCTGGAGATCCCTTTGCCTCATTGCTTTCTCTACAGCCCCACAGACACACCATCAGCAAATCTGTTGGCTTGAACTTCCAAAGATGCCCAAGTCCCTCTGCCCAGCCTGCTTTAAGTAGGCACTGTCCCTTTTGGGGCTGACAGCCTCTTCACCAACTCCCTGTGTCCATCAGAAAACACAACAAGAGGAAAGTCATTTGTAGTCGGGTATTATGTCCCAGTTAAAATAAACTCTATTAGGGAAATAAGAAGAAAGACAATTTAAATATTAAAATACTCAGAATACAAATGAGAAGGAAAAACGAGCAGAACGATTGGGTGGCCTCATAATAACATCTCAGGTCAAAACCAGATAGCCCCTTTTAAAATTCCACTAAACATATTTTTCTTTATAATTTATCATCCCTCTTGGACATAGCATATGGGGTGATTTTAAATTGATATGATATAAGAATAAATACCAAATCCGTCAAAGGAGTCAGCCAATGTTCAGAATTGTAGAAAACCATAGAAATGGGCTCTAATTGCATCATTATCTAATCTCCTTACTTTTGAATACCATTGCTAAGAATGGCCTCACTCATCTTATGTCATTTTCTTTTCTTGTGAACTTTTCCATTTTCTCATAAGAACAAGACATCCATATTTTAGGGTTTGGCGTATTTTGTTGTACAAAGCAGTAAAAAGACTCGTCAGAAACATGATGGAAAGGGAATTCAGAGAGAGCCGTAGTTAGAGAGGACCATAAAGGAGCGTGGCTGGGAAGGCACAGAGCGATTTTCTTAAAGTTCTTTATGCACTGGGACAAAGAAAGAGAAAGAGTTGCTTGGCCTCTCTGCCCCCAAATGTTCCAGATTATGATTTCAGCAGGCGGGTTTTTTCAGAGCAGTCCCCTGGAGCTTGAGATGTGAGGATGAGGTTTATAAATACAAGAGGAAAGGAAGCCCCCCGCCCCCAAATTTTACCACTAATGACATCATCAACTGAATGTGTGTTTGGAAGTTGATGGGAATGTCTCAAAGACAGAGATGTGTGGAGAGGCCAGCACAGCCTCCGGGGGAGAGTTGGAGGATGGAGTGGCTAAAGCTGCCGCATCAGGGGGATGGAAGGGACCTCAGAATTGACAGAACTTGTACTGGGTCGGATAGAGTCACCCCCAAATTCATAACTGAACGGGACCTATTTAGAAATAGGATCTTTGCAAATGGGACTGAGATGGGACCATGGGGGCCTAGGGCGAGCCCTAAGCCAATGACTGTCCTTGTGAGAAGAGGAGAGGACCCGGGACACATGGAGAAGCAGCCGTGTGAATCAGGAGAAGAGGCTGGAGCAGAGCAAGGCCGGAGAGGCGCTGCAGGAAGGGGGTGTCCCCGTTTCACTGTGGTGCCAGGGCTCTGGCCTCCAGAACGGCAGAGAGCTAAATCTGCTGTTTTAAACCACCCAGCTTGTGGTGATTTGTTAATAGCTAATATACCACCTTTGCCTAATATACCGCCCCACAGCCAAACCCAGACATTTGTGGGCTCTCACGAGGTTTTTATTTGTCTTGCTTTAAATAGAGTTGCTAATATTAACCAACGACAGACTGAACATAAAAACCATGAATCCTGTTTTTCCAAAAAAAATCCGAGGAGGCGACCTAACCCCGTGGTGCCTGTGGTCTGAGCAGGCTGCCCCTTGCCAGCTGCCCTGGCCGTCCCCTTCCAGGGCCAGGCCTCCTGAAGGCCTCTCCCTTCCCCTCGCGCCCTCCCCACCCTTTAACCTTCACTGACTTGGGATCCTTATTTTAAGAGGCTCTTCTTGTTTTAGAGACTAGAAAAATGAAACTCAGAAATAGAAATCCTGTGCCTGATGTCACACAGCGTGACTGTGGCAAAGGGGGTCTGGGACACCGGCTTTTGGATACCCCACTTCCTGCGCCACGGTTGCCACTTCCACCTACAGAATGCCACAAGATGTCTCCTGCAGCAGACGTCCCCAGACTTCTGGATCTCACAGACCAGGTTGAGAAAATTTCAAGGAATCGACAAAGCAGTTCTAACACTTTAATTTGCCAAGAAAGAGCTTTTTTTTTTTTTTTTAAATCCTGCATACCATCTTTTCATTAGAGAGAAGCTTTTCTATCACAAATGAAGCAGGAAACTCACAAGCTCAGAGCACTCAAGGAAACCAGGCTTGTGGCCTCAGCTCCTTCCGTTCTCCCTCCTCATCTAGCTCTGCCAGGCTTGCTGGCCTTCTTGCCAGCCTTTGAACTCACGAGGTCGTTCTTGCTGTTCCCTTGGCCTGGATCACCTTCTCCAGCATCCAGGCTCACTTCTCCAGTCCACTCAAGTCACTACTGAATGTCCCCTCTTCCATGTGGCCTGCCTGAGAGGCAGCACCCCTGGGCCCTCACCCTTGTCGTTACCTGACCTAGTCCTTGTCTATGTGCTCAGTGTCTGCCTCGCTCCCCTCTAACAAAGGAGAACTTCAGGGAAACAAGGATTCTGTTTCCATCAGTGCCTAGAATAGTGCCTGGCACATATGACATGCTCCAAGTTTTACTGATTGAATGGAATAAAGTAAAATGCTTTATATTAAATAAGTTTCACCTGTTGAAATGTCCAGTATCATCCTTGTTTCCCCTCACTTTGGTCTTGAGAGGTGAAAAATATGATCCTATGTTGTTATTGATTTGTGCATTCATTTTTAGATAACATCATGGTGATAAAAATTCCCATGGAGTCCAAATCATTAGTCATTGTGTATGAAGATCTCATGGCCCTTGGCTACTCAGTCTCCCTAAAGAAGCCCCACCTCCAACAAAAAACACACAACCCCCAAACCAAGAACCAAGCAAATCACTGGGAAGGAATCCTTGGGGTGCTTCTACAGCTGCTGCTGGCACCCTTTGTCACAAAACGACTGTGTGTGTCCCACTTGTAAACTCAGCACTACATCATGTATGAGTGAGTGTAAGTTACTCTATTCAATCACTGTTTCATTGTTATTAATATCTTAAGTCCCTGAAACAATCAGAGTAAGTAGATTTGTCCTTGGTTTTTGTTTTTAGCATAGGTTTATCAAAAAAAAAAAAAAAAAAGCAAAGCTATCAGGAAACTTCATTGAGACCCTCAGGTGTCAGATAAAGTAAGTCAAGCCAACCCAACCTGGATGGATTAGGAAGAAGAAATTTCTTGCAGAATTAGCAAAATTCTGAATTATTTGGCATTTGCCAAGCAAGGCATTGTAGAGTGCTAGTTAAGGGAATCAGCCCTGATCCTAGTGTGTGGCCTTAAAGCTGTCTGTCCTTGATGAGCTGTGTGGCCTAAGCCCCTCCTCTGCTAAGTGCATCTGATGGTGGTAGTTCCTCATGGCACCGTTACCAGAACTGCAGGAACCAACATGTGCACATCGCCTGGCACAGAGCAAGCACCAGATGCTGGTGTCTATCATGGTTATGACATGAGGAGACACGTGGTTCTGTGACTTTCAAGAGTGTGCAGTAACCTACTGGCCAAAGGAGAGGGGACCCGAGCAGAGTACAGTCTACCTGTCGACCTCGTGCTAACCATAGCCACACCTAATATGTGATGGCGCCTTCCTACTCGCCATGCCCTTCACCTTGCTTCTCATTTCAAAGCTGTGACAGTCTTGTGAGGGAAGTCACTGATGGCCCCGCAGAGGCTGAGCTGTTATCTACCAAGGCAGGGCCAGGCAGGGTTGGCGTGAGAGCAGTTAGGCGACAAAACGTCACAGCAGGGTATGGAGTCACGCAAGTGCTCGCACCTGCAGAAGGCAGAAAGAACTCTTCTACACGACTTAGTTTTTATGATAGATGGACAGATGGGATGACAGGGAGATGCACATCTGTGATCCCAGGGAGTTGGGAGGCTGAGGCAGGAGGACTCAGTGCCAGAGAACTCTTGGGTTCAATCCCCAGTCCTGGCCCCCCCCCCCCAAAAAAAAAATCATATCAACTCTTGAGAAACATTCTCATGGGATGTTGGGACTGGATGGCTTGACTCCTGGCAGGACTGAATAACTTCCCCAGGGAGGTGGAATTTAGGCATCTGACTTTGAACACAGACACTTAGCAGTTCATCCCCTGCCCTTTCTTTCTACATCACTGTCAAGCGCTCCCTGCCTTCAAGGGAAGAGGAACTAAATCTTGGCTGATTCTGGCTTTGAGCCTGAGGAATCTCTGAGATCTGTGATTGCAGAAGAACAAAGAACAAAGAGGGAGAAAGGCTTTCTCTGGCGGAGGTGATGGGAAGCTCTGTTCTCTGGAAAAGGAAAGATCCTATATCATCAAACTGGAAAAGGATTCAAGTCAATAGCAAAGCATGTGGGTTTTCAGGTGGCCTCTGGGAGCTGGGAGATTTTCCTTGTCAGAATTCAGCATCTAGAGGTCATCTCAGCATAGGTGACATCTTGTCCTGTGATTGCTTGACTACACACTTAAGTAGAAACCCCCACCTGCAAAACACCAAACACAATGACCCCTCCCCCCCCCCCGAACTGCCCCGAAAAGTCATGGGGTGGGACCTTAGTGGAGTGGCAGTTTAGAAATGCTGGTGTGTGTATTTCAGGGGCACATACTGAAGAAACCATCTGGAGCCCTCCTGAGCAGAGAGAGCTGCTAATGGCACCCCTGTTACACATACGTGCGTAATGCCAAGAGCCTGGGGTTCAAAGCCGTTGGCCACATAGAGGAGTGTTTCAGATCCAGAAAATGGGCCAATCACTTTTGCCCAACTGTGACGCTTTATGACAAAAGCTCCCTTCATCCTCAGGCCCTGGCTTCCTCAGGAGCCAGAGAAATCCACAAACACGCAGGACAAAGCTTTTCTTGACTGATGGGGAGTCGGGCATCTCTAGAAATGGACAAGCCAATTATGCCCCTGTCTCAGGGTGGCTTCTGCACACTGGCCTTGTTGCTCTTGGCTGTTCTACCTCTTGGCACATGGGACCAGCCTCCTGGAGAGCCACCATTAGCGTCTCCGTGCTTTACAAGGGGCATCTCTTTGCTAAAACCTGAGCCGTTCCAGGCCACGGCAGGTTGACAGAGGACTTGGCCATTCCTACAGAAACAGAGTCATTAGAAGTAATCAGGCCTCGGCCCAAATAGTGGCTTGGATGAAAGAGGGTCGTAAAACTCCCGCTGGAAGTTCTGCTGGAGTTGGCAGCGCAGCCTGTAAACGTTGGGGCAGCTCTGCCAAGGCAGTGCCCTGTGCCAAGACCCGGGGCTCCCGAGCCAATATGTCTTTCCTATCTGGGGCTTTCCCGTTGCCATCTCCAGCAACATGCTATTCTGAAGCTGTTGAAGGAAAAAGTATCACAAAGTCAACTACTGACTTTGTGTGTCTGGGTGTGTTGAGAGGCTGGATAATCCTGACTCGTGACTCATCTTCTCTCTGCACTCCCTCCTTTCCCTCCCTTCCTGTCTTCCAGGCAGGGAATGATGGCTGTGGGGGACGCGCAGGGCAGGATGGAAAGGAAACACCCCAGTACAAATTCCTGGCTTTTGATTAGAAGATACTAAGAACCAAGGGAGCTTGAACATCTTACACGCCCAGAACTTTCCCCAATTTGTGTAAGATCTCCAGGGATGTGACAAGAACCCAGGCTTGCTTTGGAAATTGGAACATGTGCCAACTCTGAACTTTGTCTTTCCCCATGGTGACCCCCACTGCAGCTCAGCTGGAGCATCTCTGCCATGGACAGACCCTCCCCAGCCCTCCACCATGAAGTGGCTCCCTTGGCAGCCATGGAACTTTGGGGTCTAAGACTGAGTGTCTTTGGCCTTTTATCTCTGTTGATCCAGGTCTTCCCTTACCTGAAAAGGCAGGTCAATGCCCTCCCCTCAAGCCCTCCTTCTTCCCCTTTCCTGTTTTAGTTTTTTCTATAGCATTTACTACCATTTAACATAATCTACATGTCACTTACATACTTATTTTGTGGTGCTGAGGATTAGGGCCTTGTGCATGCCAGGCAAGTGCTCTACCACTGAGCAACATTCCCAGCCCCCATGTTAGTTTTTGAAAACAGTTTGTCTTGGTCTCAGTTAACCTGATGGAGAAAATGATGCTGTCTGTTTGGTCCACCACTGCATGCCCAGTGCCTGGCATATGCTCATCAAATATTCATTGAATGAAAGTGTGGACGTTTCCTGAGTCTCATTTCTACTTAGAGTGGGAAGCCACGTGGCATGCCTTCGCCTGCACCCGGGCAGCTCCCCTCATTCATTCACCCACTTTGTTTCTGTGATCTCATCTACGAGCCTTGGAGCCTGGAGACTGGTTTAGTCTCTGGTGCTTCTTCAAAGCTGGAGCACTGACTGCATTTCAAGTTGAGAGGGAACCTCAATCTTGGGGGGCAACTGGAGAGGGGTCATCAACATCCCAGTGATGTGCTCCTTGGCCTTGAGCAAAGTCAAGATCTCAGCAGAGCCTCCAGGGATGCTCTAAACTCTGTCGTGCTTACTGTCCCCCTTAAGACAGATCTTTGCAATCGCCTCAGTGAGGGGTTGCCAGAAGGGGACCTTGAGACAAAGACATGAATTTAAGTTGTTGATGGTGGAGATGATCCTAGGGGGCACTGCTAGGGGTGACCTGTAGTCAGAGGGAAAGGTGATGGGTCCAGCCGGGATATGTGAGCAGTCAGTAGCCACCAAGGGCCACTGAAACTCCTGCCCACAGGGATATTTGGAGATAGCAACTTGGGGCTTCAGATGGAAGGTGTACTGTTGTTCAGCTACCATGTGCCATCAGTCAGGGGCTGCCTCTGGGGCATCATGGTCTCCCAGGATGCTGTCCTGTTCTCTGTAGGATCCAGAGTCAGGAAGCTCCCTGAGGCCCAGGTGGGCAGATGAAGGCAAGGGACAGGGATGAGTGCCGGGGGAATAGGTGGGAGCCCCGTTGGAGTCTTCTACATACCCCATACCCCATAGAGGTAACTTTCATATAATACTATTATATGCATTTTAAGATTCTAACACTTGGATGGACATACTAGGCCATATGATAAGGACATCAAATGCTTGTCCTCATACCCAGAAGCATTGAATGTCACAGCCACAACAAACTAAGAGCTGTGTGTTATATGGGGGACTCAAACGCCACTCAATGTCATCTTCACACCTGATTCCCAGGTAGGCTGAGCAGGTCTTGGCATGATTAGAACAAAGGGCCCTTCCCTCTGTTCAGATGATTCTGGGCTTGTGAAATTCCCAGCATGCTCTGTGTGCTGATACCAAGTGGACACAGGCACCAGGCTCAGAGGATTAGAAGGAGGAGCTTCACCTACATAAATGTCCAGTGGACATCTAGAAGTCGGGATGCCAGACAATTCCTCAGGGTGTGGGAGCATCCTACACACAGTAGGATACTTGGCCTCTCTGGCGCCACTCAAGACTAGTGTCACTTCTCAAGTCTTTGTTAAATCTGATTCCCCAAAAGAGTTGCTGGAAGGCTGACGGAAATGCTGTCATTCCCACTTATAAACCACTGATCAAAAGAAAGTGTTGGTGAGGAGCCCCGGCAATGACTGAGACATGATTTCCAATTACCCGAGATCAATGGGAATCTGAAATAAAGATTTAAGCTTAATGACGAAAAAGAGAGTTTGTTTTGAGGGCTTCTGATGTCCTGGCCAGTTCCACATCCACCCTGCAGCAGAGAGGAATGTTGGAAAGCCACAGCCTATGACACACAGCTGCAATTCTTTCTGGCAGAACTATCATTTATCACCAGGACAATACCTGCCTATTATGTTGCAGGCCTGGGGAAGATGCTAAAAAATATCACTTCTCCCAAAGAACAACTCCCACAAAAGTGTCATTCTTTCTTGACCCAGCATCTAAATTCAAAGATCCTGGGCAAGTGACAGAGGAGCTTGCTTATTGTTGGGTGTGTGCACCAGCGCAGAAGAATCTGACGGGCTCTGGGGTGTGCTCTCTATTTACCAGCCCTTCAGCGCTGACAGTGAAGGAAGGGACATCGAACACAGTCATGCCGGGGCAGATCCTGGGGGCTGGGTGGGCAGCAGCTGCAGAGCAGTGTGTAGAGTTCAGTGCCTGTGGATTCTCTCTATGCTTCGCTAGTTCAAGAGCAAAGACTGAACTTGGCCTCCAGGGTGAGAAAAAGAAGAGGCATAAGGCAGCCCTGCTGGGCAAACAAAGCCACATTAGCCAAGGCAGAGGGGAGCCTGGCGAGGGCATGGGGCTGGACACACGAGTCTTTATACAAACTTTCTTATAGCACAATGCTTGCAGGAGCTGACTTTGGAGTCACAATGCCTGAGTTTGAGAAAAAGGCACACTCATACACTGCTGGTGGGACTGCAAATTGGTGCAGCCAATCTGGAAAGCAGTATGGAGATTCCTTGGTAAACTTGAAATGGAACCACCATTTGACCCAGCTATCCCACTCCTCGATTTATACTCAAAGGACTTAAAAACAGCATACAACAGGGACACAACTCTATCAATGTTTATAGCAGAATAATTCACAATAGCTAAATTATGGAACCAACCTAGATGTCCTTTCGTAGATGAATGGATAGGGAAACTTTGGTATACATACACAGTGGAGTATTACTCAGCATTAAAAGAGAATATAATCATGGCATTTGCAGGTAAATGGATGAAGTTGAAGAATATAATGCTAAATGAAGAAAACCAACCCCCCCCCAAACCAAAGGCTGAATGTTTTCTTTGATATGAGGATGCTGACTCATAATGGTGATTAGGGGGTGGGGGGGGGTGGGAAGCATGGGAGGAATGGAGGAACTTTTGATTTTTAGATAGGGCAAAGGGGAGGGAGGGGAAAGGAGGGGGCAAGGGGTACGAATGATGGTGGAATGAGTTAGACATCATTACCCTAAGTACATGTATGAAGACATGAATGGTGTGAAAATACTTTGTTACAATCAGTGACTTGAAAAATTGTGCTCTATATGTATAATGTGAAATGAATTGCATTCTGCCATTATATATAACAAATTAGAATAAATGAATAATTTTATAAAAGAAAAGAAAAAGAATGCCTGAGTTTGACTCCCCAGATCTATCGTTGACAAGCTCTGAGTCTTGAATAAGATACTTAAGTTCTGGAAGCTCAGCTTCCCCATCTGAAAAATGGGGATAATACTAAATATTTGGACTTTGTAATTATGCCTAGCACAGTGCCTACAGCACTGTGAGATGTGCTCCACGTTGGTATTATTAAAGTCCTGACAACAATCACAAATTTTTGGAACAATGAAGTAGCATTTGCACGTGCTGGGAATAAAGCCAACTGTTACGGCCACAAGCTCAGTGAAGTGAAGGTTCTACATTTCCAGCTTCCAGGGATGGTGACCAGCACTGTGGTCAGTGCAAAAGGGAAGCTCTAGAAATCCTTGTGGATTTTGATTGACAAGTCATGGAACTCGTGGTCAGAGGACGTGGAGCAGGCTGACCAGGTAACCACAGCCCACTGGTTCTAGTACCATGCCAGTGGAATCTGAGGACACACACGAGGACAGCTGTGTAACATGCAATGATGAGATCAGAGTCAAAATGCAGTTCAGGGGCTGGGGATGTGGCTCAAGGGGTAGTGTGCTCACCTGGCATGCGTGTGGCCCAGGTTCGATCCTCAGCACCACATACCAACAAAGATGTTGTGTCTGCCAAGAAACTAAAAAATAAATATTTAAAAAACTCCTCTCTCTTTAAAAAAAATGCAGTTCAGGCTCATGCTGAATCACATTGTTTGAGCTCAGCCTGGTGACACACACCTGTAATCCCAGCAGCTCGGCGACTGAGGCAGGAGAATAGCAAGTTCAAAGCCAGCCTCAGCAACTCAACAAGACCCTGTCTCAAGAAAAAAAAAAAGGTTGGGGATGTGACCTGGTGGTTTAGTGCCCCTGGGTTCAATCCCTGGTATAAAAAATAAAACAAAAAATGACATAGTGTTTAATATACTACATATTACATATCCTAGATTTAAAAAGATGCCATTTTTCTCCTCCTCCCTCTGAAATCTTGGTTTTCACACCATATTGTCCTGTTGCAGGGAAATGTAGCAAAAGGCATTTCTGTGGGCATCAATGTTATGGCCTTGAATTTGGTCTACTGAAGTCAGTGCTGCTGTGTTTATAGACCCTTTCGTTGGCCCCAGAGACTGAAGACCTCCTATAGGTGACTCTCCCTGTGATGTGTGCTGAGACCCTTCCCAGTGTATGACAGGGCTGAGCGAAGCCAACCCTGGTCCTGTGGCCACATGTCACGGGACTTGGGCTTTCCTCTTACCATCTCAGCACGGTGTGAAGGCCCTTGTGATGTGGCTCCTGCCTGCTCCCTGTCATCTCCTACTCTCCCTCTCCCTTCCATTTCTCTCTCCCAGCCACCTGGTCTTCTCTCTGTCTTTCAAATGCACCAAGCACATGGCTCAGAGCCATGGTGTTGCCTGGCCCCTCTGCTCTGATGCTCACCATGTGACACAAATAAAGGTTACAACAGGCTTGTGCCAGCGCAGTTCAATATTCTTGCCAAATGAATATTGGTGCCAAACTAGTCCTGCTGGATTTACCAAGTGAAAATACAGCACACACAGTTAAATTTGAAATTTGGATCCATAATATACTATTTTCACATAAGTATGTCCCCTGCTGTCCTATTTGTGAAAACATTTCAATTTTCAGAAATTTTGGATTTCAGAATCCAAAGGATTATGGATCTATATTCTGTTCTCCATCTTAAAGATAGGAGACTGAGGTGCAGAGAGGTTGAGAAACTTGGCTAACATCACACAGCTAGAAAGCCAGACCAGATTTGCCCCTCGTCTGTCTGACTCAGACACTGTTGGGTGTCTCTTTATGAAACAAGGTCTCTGATACTGAACTTCTTCATCTGCAAAGCAGGGCTGCTACTCTTACTTTGTGGAATAGCTGCTAGGATCAGGAATAATACAAAACACTTGATATGTAGTACTTCCAGACATGGACTACAAGGACGGCTGTGGGAAATATTGAGAGGGAAATATTTTCAAGCAGAAGCGTGTCATCTTGGGAAGGTGGGTGGTGTTACTCTTTTTTTAGACAGATGTTCACAATAGATGTTTGGTTTTGGATTTTTAAAATAATAAACAGCCTTCAAAGGAGTTTTGGGTTTTAAAATAAAATGCTTCAAAGCAGCCATTCATAAAGAAAGGACAAAGGATTTTGCCACCTAGATGATCTGTCAACTGAGCGAAGTTTTATTTTTCCTTCATCAAGTGGCAAAGGACCATTAAAAAAAATCTCTAATGGGTGGATGATTTCTACAATTTTTTTTCTCTAAGTCTAATTTGCTTTTTACTTTATGCACAAATTGGAAATTGGTGGACTTTCCCATCAAAGAGCTGGAGATTAAAAAGAAAAAGGATGTAGGGGTAAAAAAAAAAATAAAAGAATACAAATGGGAGTCACTGCCTGGTCTCAACGGAACCCATTTTACTAGGTTCAGTGATTGTGAAAGAATCCACTGCTGGACCAGGGGCAGTGGTGCACACCTGTAATCCCAGGGGCTTGGGAGGCTGAGGCAGGAGGATTGTGAGTTCAAGCCAGCCTCAACAACTTAGCAAGACCTTGTCTGTAGATAAAATATAAGTAAGGGCTGGGGATGTGGCTCAGTAGTTGAGTGCTCCAGAGTTCAGTTCCTACAAACAAAACTTCACACTGGTTTTGCCTTTTTCCTCCCAGAAGCAAAACTGGTAAATTAAAAAGATGTTAAGCAACAGATGAGAAAAGTATCATTCTCGTTTCACAGGACCCATCTTGGTGTCCTGGCCCATTATGGCCCTGATAAGAGACTTGAATCCATGATTGGAAAAGTGAAAGTGAAAATAGCCCAACTCTCTGAGTCTTTCCAGGAACAGTTTCCAACTTGGAAAATGTCGATGAGGTTTAGAGTGGAATTAGCATGTTCTTTCATAGAAATACCTTCCTCTGGTCTCTGCCTTCTGTTCGGTGGCCTGTGCCACCTACTTCTGGTTTGTATGCCTGTTGCA
Organism: Spermophilus citellus; assembly: GCF_964194105.1. Taxonomy (NCBI): domain Eukaryota; kingdom Metazoa; phylum Chordata; class Mammalia; order Rodentia; family Sciuridae; genus Spermophilus; species Spermophilus citellus. Next base: position 9,844,287 of record NC_138185.1, on the reverse strand, counting down.
TTCTGGAGTAGACAGACTCAGAAGGCCCTGGAGGCACCTGGGGAGCCTCATGATACAAGTCTTGCTCCTCAGAAAGCTAAAAGTCTTGTGGGCTGCACAAATAGGAACATGGAGCAATCAGAGCTTCCGCAAGAAGGAACTTGCTATAGCAAGCCCAGAGGACTATTTTAGTTCCTCTTATTCTCAAAATGGGACAATCACATTTTCACTGGCCACACTCCTTCTCTCTCTCTCTCTCTCTCTCTCTCTCTCTCTCTCTTTCCTGAAGCTTGAACCCAGGGTGCTCTACCTCTGAGCTATATCTCCAGCCCTTTTTATTTTTTATTTTAAGAAATGATCTCACTAAATTGCTCAGGCTAGCCTGGAACTTGCAATCCTCCTGCTTCGGCCTCCTGAGTTGCTGGGTCGGCAGATGTGTACTGTTGTGCTTAGCTGTGATTATTTTTTGAGCACAAATAACTTCTAAAAAATGTTTGTACCAGAAGTTAAACATGTTGTCATTTGTCTTTAGTAGCTCAAAAATTATATGTGTGTCATTTTAAATGGTATTGAAAACATGCCTTTAAAATCTAGTTTTGTTCTAGTTCAAAATAAGCCTAGATTAAAAGACAACGGTGACAACAAAATCTTATTATTATTATTATTATTTTTTTATTGTTCTGGGGATGGAACCTGGGGCCTTGCACAAGCTAGGCAAGGGCTCTTCCACTGGACTACACCCCCACCCCATCAAATTCTTGATGAATTAATTATAATATACAAACTAATGACATGAATTTATTATGGAGTTATTTATGCAGAATGTTTATTGCCCTATGTAATAATGATTAGTGAAATAATCATATAATCCACGTTGGTCTCTGAAACAAAGAGAATTAAATTCATGCCCACTGGTAGAAAATGAGTGATATGTTTGAGCAAATTCATTAGTATTAATTCAGCAGAATTTTTTTCTAGGGATTTAAAAAATTATTTTGATAGAGAAAAAGACAGAGTTTGGTGTCCTTGAGGGAAACACACACACACACACACACACACACACACACACACACACCTGGGTGTGCTAAGCACACACCTTTGATACCAGCAACTCTGGAAGCTGAGGTGGAAGATCCCAAGTTTAAGGCCAGTCTAGGGAATTTAGTGAGACCCTGTCTCAAAATGAAAAGGGCTGGGGATGGAGCGCAGGGCAGGGGGCTTGCCTAGCATGTGGTAGGACATGGGTTCAATCTCCAGTTCCTAAAAATAAATAAATAAAATACAAAGGGCTGGGGTTGAAGCTCAGCGTTAGAGTGCTTGCCCTGCTTATGCAAGGCCCTGGGCTTCATCCCCAGCTCCGAAAACAAAACAAAGCCCAAAATGCCAAGAAAATCTTTTGCATAGAACTTTCCTTTCCAGTTGCTTTTTTATTCATCTTTGTTACTATTACTATTGTTATTATTTTCTGTTTTCTGGGAAAAGTGTCCACATGCAGCACTCCACCAGTAAATAAAGAAAAACAGGAGCTGAGCCCTAAGAAGAGTCTGCTGCACCACTCAGCCTGCGTCCAACCTTGGGGCAGCCAGGGTTCTTAACCCCTTTGTACCATGGGGGTCTTTGAGCACCTGATACAGACGGGAGCTCTTGCCCCAAATGGACACGCTTGAAACACACTGTTAATTTTAAGGAGTTGCCCCGCTCCCTGGCCAGGTCATCGCCATCTAAAAAAGGTTAATAATTCCTCCTGCAGTCAAAACTCTAGAACACCATTCAAATAGCACCAGCTTATAATTAGGGTCCAGTGCAAAATTCAAACATGAGGCCTCTTGTTAAAAAATTGTTAAGCTTTTCAAGATGGTAACCGCAGAGTAGTAAATGAAGTCAGCCCTTCTTCCCAGTGTAGAGTGGTGGTGAAGATTTCGAGTCCAGGTTCTGCACTTCTGGAGCTAAAATTACCACCCTCTCTCTTTTTGTGGTACTGGGGACTGAATCCAGTGCCTTGAGCATCCGAGGCAAGCTCTACACTGCGCTATAACCCCTGCTCCTTTCGTTCTTTCTAGACAGGGTCTGCAGGTTGCCCAGGCTGGTGTGGAAGATGCGATCCTCCTGTCTCAGTCTCCCAAGCAGCTGGGATTTCAGGTATTCACCACCTTGCTGGGCTATCACAGCCCTCTTTAAGATTCTGTAAGTAAAATTACATGGTGTATTATTTTTCTTCTTGGAGTTATGGTGAAAAATAAACTCACTAGTGTTAGTCAATCCCTAAAATAGTAAGTGCTGTATTGGTTGATGGAGCTCTGATTAAAGAAGAATGTGGTCAACTCAAAGTCAGGTGAGGCCCTCCCGTCATCACGACCTCTCTGTTGGCTCCCCAGAAAGTTCTTTCTTCCTCGTGCTCCTTCTTCTATCCTTCCTTCCTTTTGTTTTTAACTGACTCATGGGCGCATCTTTCATTTAACAAGATCGGTTTATTTAAAAGGCGCAATGTATAATCTGTTGTGCAGCCTTCACCAAAATCTAATTTGAGAACATTTTTATTCCCCTGAAAGAACCCCGGGGCTTGTTTGCACTCTTTCTCCGTCCCTACCCCAGTCTCAGGGCCAGTCCCTTCTTTTTGTTTCTATAGATTTGCCTTTTTTGGACACTGCATGTAAATGGGCAATATGTGGTCTTTTAGTCTTTTGTGGATGAACTTTTTTTGAATTATGATAAACTTTTATTTACTTTTTTATTTACTTTTTTGACATTGATTATACTTATTTATTATTAACCAGTTCAACGAGTTGAGTACAATAACTTTAGAAGAGATTACACTTTACTTCTTCTTTTTAAAAACATATTTATCTTTCAGTTGTAGTTGGACACAATACCTTTATTTTATTTATTTACTTATTTTTATATGGTGCTGAGGATCAAACCCAGGGCCTCACATGTGCTAGGTGAGAGCTCTACAGCTGAGCCATAACCCCAGCCCATTTTCTTCTTCTTAATTAAATTAGTCTGAGCATTTCAAATTGAAAAAAAAAATGCTAAAAGTCATCTGTTTATTCAATTCAGTCACTCTCCAGTAACATAGATAAGTTAAATTAGTTGATTATTATGCCATCAGTTCATGGCAACTAGAGAAACTTTGCTTCCTCTCTACTCCCTTGCTCCAAAAAGAGTAATTTAACATGTTCATTTCACTATTTTCTTGTGCCATTTCTATGCTAAACGGTGGTATTTTATTGTAGATTCTTTCCCATTTCCCACTGTATTCAAATACAGCTTGAATTTTCTTTATAGTTGAAGTCCCCCCCCCCACCGCCATCCTAGCTCTAGTTGTCACACAACTTGAAATTTATTTACCACTATTTTTTGATGGATAAAAGAGATCCAATTACGCCAGTGCTTATCTGATTCAATATTAGGTGGTATACTACGTCAGGCAAAGATATATAAGATAAGCTTATAGTTCAGTGGAAGGAACACATATTTTTATTAATCAAAATGGGGTTTCTGCTTTGCACCAAGATGGAGTAAAAGAAATAGGATTTACTTTCAAACAACTCAAAGGAGACATAAAATACTTAAAGCAATGAATCTCAACACAGTGGACAGTTATGCTAAAGAGGTAGAAAAAAGAAAAGGAAAAATGAGGTGAGTCCCATGATCACTTCAGTGTCCTACAGCCAATCAAAGACCTTAGGGAAGAGTGGGAATCGGGGGAAGTTAGCAGCCTCCCAGATTTGAGAAAATGGATCTGGGAACTCAAGACACCAAAACATCTGAAGCTGACAAAGAAAAGTACGAGAGAGAAAATCAAAGAGAGTGAACTCCAGAGAATTTCACAAGGTCCTTCTCATGTATTCAATCAAGGGCTGATCAGTACACGTATATAAGAAATATATATTATATATATTTAATATATATTTAGGAGGCTGAAGGAGTCACCATCTCAAAGGAATAAGGAAACTGTGGTTTAGAGAAGACCAGTAGTAATGTTGTGGCTGGATTTTTGACTTGGCCTAATGCTTCTGAATTTCGTCATTGTTACAGTATGTCTTTTATGGATTGCACATTAGTATTTCATTCTATGCATAAACCACATTTTATTTATCCTTAAGTTTATTAGACGAAGGGCACGTGAATGTTGCCACTTTGGGGATGTCGTGAGTAATATTACTTAGCCATTTGCAGGCAGGTAGAAAGGCTTTTTTGACCCTCTTGCCTAGAGAAGTTCCCTTGTCTCTCAGGCGTTCTCTGAAAATTTTGCTAATTTCCCTCAGAACACATCATCATTTTTAGTTATTTTTTCTTTTCTTTTTTGCTTATTAAAAAGAAAAATCTATTGGGCATGGTGGCACATGCCTGTAATCCCAGCAGCTCAGGGGGCTGAGGCAGGAGGATCTCGAGTTCAAAGCCAGCCTCAGCAAAAGCAAAGTGTTAAGCAACTCAGTGAGACCCTGTCTCTAAATAAAATACAAATAGGGCTGGGGATGTGGCTCAGTGGGTGAGTGCCCTTGAGTTCAATCCTTGCACCTCCTGCCCCACAAAAAATCTGTCTCCTCAATGACAATATAAGTTATAGAGGGCAGAAAGCAGGACCATTTTTATCATCATTGTATCCTCAGTGGGTACACTGTAGGCAAATAAAAGATAACATACGTAATATGATGTTATATATATGTATGATATACATGTCATATATATTATGTATAATTATATACCACAATAATCATATACACACAAACACACGTAATTGTTTTTCATTGATGATGATAGAACCCAGGGCCTCGTGCATGCTAACAAGAGCTCTCCAACTGAGCTACATCCTTTGCTCCAAGATAATTGTTAAGTGAATGGATAAATGAATATATTTCCCATGGAAACATTTCAGGTGGTGTCCAAGCAATGAGTAAAATGTACTTCTAATCTCCAAGTCCACTTGACAGTGGGGAAGCACCTGTGTAAGGACACATCTGCTCTGACTACCTCTAAATTGCAAAGTCATTAAGAGCGTTGTAAACCTTATGGAAAAAAGACAAATGTGACTATCCACACATAAAGGAGAAAGATTAAGAGCTAATCATGCATCAGAGCAGAGAATGTGTAAATGATGTTCTGTTCTTTGTGTATGTGGAGGGAAGGCCTTGCTCAGATACGTATCTACACTTAGAGTGTCCAGTTGTGAGCTAACCCTGATGTTGTGTTCCCCAAGTCAATGGCACGCTCCAGGCATTTGCATTTCAGGGATCTGGGCTAATCGAGAGCAGGTAAGGCACACATAGAGGAAACACATCGTGGAATGGTTTTTTGATTCAAGAGAATTAGAACACGACTCAAGTTTGGGAACTACCGTGATGTTTTGATCACAGCCCGGGCCACATGGACTCATCATTTTGTGCTTAGACGTGCTTTCTGAGTTAAGGAGGAACGAGTTTCATATTGTTATTCTACCAGCAAAATTGGCAAGACTCATTTATTTATTCCTTTCAGAATTCCTGCAATTATCAAGAAAAAATCTCCTAAGGGAAAGGATGTTAAAAGAGAACTTTCCAAATAAACACTATTCACTTGAGGAGCAACTATATCCAGCAGAGGCCAGCAGGAGACCACCGTAGCTCTGGAAGAGCCTGAGGTTGTCATAGGACTCCTGGACGATCACCTTTTGTCAGCCTAAATTCTCTACTCTGTAATTCTGACCAAGTCCTTACATTTCAGAGTTCTTTAATCCATCGCTTGCCTTCTACCACCTTGGTTGTAAAAATGTGGTTTAACTCTCCCTCTTTTTGACCATGGGTCTAGCAAGGAGTCAGGATGGTCTGCTGTCTGCTGGTGTTTACGAGTACTTGAACTCCTCTGTGTGGCTAGCTAGCCTCTGGTGGACCAACCATCTCAATTTGTCCGAGATTGCCCTAATTTTATCCCAGAAAGACCTACATGCCAGGAAGACTCTCAGCCCTCGGCAAATAACATGAGTTGGTCATCCTTCTCCCCATTTGCTACAGAAAACTTACATCAGGGACTATTGGTGTTTATCCCTTAGTCTAACCTTTCATATTGGTCTGAACTGATTTCTAATATCCTTATTTCAACAGCCATAATGAGTCTGAGATGCAGTGAATGACACATTTATTAAAAAAAATTTAAAAAATGTAACCTATTGACCTTGGGATGGAAAATGAAACTATTAAACTAAGGAATCAGTCATGGAATATGCCAATATTTATCTTAAAAGGATGCTTAGTTCTCTGCTGTTAATTAGACTCGAAGTTGGAAGCAACCTAAGTATACCGCAATAGGGCAGTGAGAAAATAAATATGTGTCCATTCCATGGAATATTTTTTTGTGACTTTTAAAAGTGAATTTAGAATATCTAATGGTATGGGTAGGTTGTTCAGTTTTAAACTAGGAAAAAAAATCAACTTACAAAACAATATGTAGGTATGACTAACTATTAAAATAAAGAATTCTGTGACATAGGTATACATATGCATGATAAATATTTACAAACTCATAATATTGACAGTGGGCAGGTGCAATACCAAGAGATGGTCTTGGGTGCTGGGGACAGTACTTTATGCCTCCCTTAATCTCCATCACCAACTAAATCCCGCGTACACTCCCAGTATCACAGGAGGCTTATGCCAACAAAGTCTCAGAGGAAAATCTGCTAGGCTCTCTTTCTACCACATTTACCAATCAGAAACACCTCCTTGACCAACATTCCTGGACTATCAGTTTCTACTGACAATGGAATTATGATTTTTTCCATTTTTGATTTCTCCTTTTTCTCTTCCTTTACAAGTGAACCTGATTTAATATTATTCTGCTTAGTTTTATAAATTATTGGTATGATAAGAAAAAGGACACATGGAGAAATCTCTTTAGGGTGGCCAGTGGAAAAGTTGGGCCAACTTGCCTAACAGAGAGAGTGCCAACTACGAAGGATGTCATTCATGGACATACCTAAGTAGGGCAACCTTTTCAGTCATACCAGAAGGATTTCTCACCCCTGTATTATCCTTCCATCAGTTCCAAAGTTGATTCCTGAGATGCCTGCCTTACTTCAGAGAATTAAGGCATCAAAAGCTGATAATGAAGTACATATGTGAAGCCAAGTTATGGTTGGCCATTATCAACTTAACATAGCTGACACAGGTTGCCAAGTTTTGTTGAGAATGGTGTAATAATAAAGGTCTGGGCTTCTGAAAACCCAGAGAGCTGACCAGCTCTGCAGTACATTGAGAAAAAAAGAAGTGAACTGTGAACATGGTATAAAGCTCCATATTTAGTTCATACTTTCCTGTGCGGTTTTCTGAACACTGACCTGGTTTTAAAATAAGAATTCACGTTAAGAGTCAGTGAATGATAATCTTATAAATGGCATTATTTCTAAAAATAATAATAGTCATCTTGTATTGTACACATAGCATGCATCAGGCACTGTACTAAGTATTCTGTGTATTTTCTCTTAATTCCTCCCAATAAATTTAGCAAGTGGCTAGTAGTACAAATTAAGAAACAGAAGTACAGGATGTTAGGAAATTTATGAAAGGTCATCAAACTAATAAGTGGAGGATTTGAATTTAAATTTCTCTGCTCCAAAAAACTCTTCCTGTTTTCTTTTGAATGCCAGTGGAGATCTTATCTCTTTGACTTCTTCTTTTGCTACCAGCTGAAGAAAACACCTTGATTCTGAAGGGATGACATGGTTGGATACCTGATATGGGTCATTTCTGTATTTTAAGGTCCACTGATTTGAGATTTTAATCCTACCTGTGAAATCCCTTCACAGCTGCACCTAGATTAGGGTTTGAATGAATTCAAGTGGAAAAGGAATTGTGGAGACCATCTTTAGACTTCTGCCTACCCACCCCCAAATAGCCTTCAAAATTTGGATTGATAATTGAGTTAATTTTTTTCTTTTCTTTTTTCTTGGTATGGGGAAATTGAACGCAGGGGCACTTAATCTCTGAGCCACATCCTCAGCCCTTTTAAAAAATATTTTATTTTGAGACAGGGTCTGGCTAAGTTGTTTAGGGTCTTGCTAAATTGCTGAAGCTGGCTTTGAACTCTGATCCTCCTACTTCAGCCTCCTGAGCTGTTGGGATTACAGGTGGGCACCATTGCACATGGTGATAATCAAGTTAATTTTTTACATGACCTGGAGTGATATTTCTGTTGATTGAGAATCAATTCATACTTGTAATCACTAAGTTAACATACTGGAGGTAAGTGTTATTAAAACCCAATTTGGAAAAAAAATCATTTTCTTTATTTTTTCCTCCATCATAAATTCTTCAGGCCATAATACTGTGATATTTTGTCAAACTTTTTGAAACTTAAAATTTGTTTGGAGTTCAAAAGAAATGAAATTTCCATTTCCTTATTTTTAATATTCTATTCTATAGCTGATTTTGGATAAAATTTGTTGATAGGAAAAAAAAGTCTTTTCACTCAATAAGGAAAAACAGTGAAGTAATGAGTATTTCATTTATTTTTTATTTAAAAACACTGACTATTGACAGATCACAAGTTGACAAAAATTACTCTTGTCCAATTTGTGGCTCAAAAGCAAATAGGCCCTTCTTTGCTTCTTTCTAATGGGTTGCAATTGAAATGTTACATTTTTATCTGACTGACAAAGGAAAAAAAATGCCCAGCAATATTCTGAGGCCAAAATTTATGCCAGGAACCTCTAAGTATTCCATTTCATAACAGCCTTGTGCCCAAAATGCTGGCTTATCACAACCACCCGGGATTTTATGGACATGGGCTATTCTAAAGAAAAAGATTTGGCAAGCAGATTATTTCTCAGTCTCTCCAGTGGTTTCATATGGGAAAACCATGAAGTTTCAGACTGACCACAGGTTATGATGGTATTCAGAGAAATATGAAATTTTGCAGGTAAAATATTGGCAAAACCGAAAAAAATGAATCAACTTTATGAAAAACAGTTATAATTTTCAGACACTGAACAAGTCCTCAATATCAAGCCCTCATTAATTGATACAAGTATTTATTTATTTAGTGTCTGAAGGCATTGGGTAAAAAAATAGCAGAGGACAGAAGGCTACAATTCCTGAGTTGATAGCGGTTGTGGGAGAAGGGGGCTGGCCTGATGTGTAGGGAATGTGTGTGTTCCCATGTATCAAGTAGGATGCAAAGTTGTCCTCAAACTCACCAACGGATGTTCTCCAGGGTGACGTGTGCTTGGAATTAGCCCAGGAGTGCTGGCCAAACTGCAAAGCCCTTATAAAGCCACTAAGGCAGAGAGCTTCAGGCGGCCATCCTAGACCCCCCTGGTTGGCAGCTGCACCTCCAAATTGTGTTGCACAGATAGGTGAAGGGAATTGATATCCTCCACCGAGAACCACTTTCCCCCTAAAACAAGTCCTTGGTGATGGACTGACGGACAGCCAGCAAGCTGTCCACATTCTAACCTGCTAAACCTATAAAAGGTTACCTTACGTGGAAAGGGACGTCACAACTTGATTAAGGATCTTGAGATGAGGTGGTCCTGGCTTGTCCAGGTGGGCCCAATGTCCTCCCAAAGATCCTTGTAAAAGGCAGGTAGGAGGTCTAATGTCATTAGGAGGGTATGATGGCAGAACACCCTGGATTCATTCAAGGCAGAGTCCACAAGCTAAGAAATGGTGGTAGCCTCTAAAAAACTGGACAGATGAGGGAGCTGGCTGTCCCCTGGAGCCCTCAGAAGGAGCTAACCTGATGCTACCTGGACTTCAGCTCTGTGCGACTGAGTGAGACCTCTGACCTCCATGACTGAAAGATAATTAAACCTATGTTGTCTTATGATGATGTTTGTGGTAGTTTGTTAATAATAGCAATGTAAATGAATATGCATCGTGAAGATATGCTTTAACACTATATATCTGATTTCTTACTAGTGGTTATTTCTGAAAATAGAAACTATAGTTCCTTTCAGACCTCACCTGGGGCAGCCATAAATATTTGAAAAGACTCAGACAATTTCTCATAAGAAAAACTCATACCTATGGGACTTGGTATGTTGAGGCAGATGTATTATCAACTAATTTAATGCTCAAAAAAAAACTCTTTGAAGTGGGAGATTATTATGCAATTTTACAGATAAAGAAACTACATGATTTCCCAGGTAGGGACAGAGCAGGAACTCAGACCCAAGGAGGCTGCCCTTGAGACCAGGACCCACCTTGCTAACTGCCTTCAGGGTACACAGCTGGGTGCACTGTCCAGTTGGGCTTTGCAGAGAGATTTAGCCTTTGAACAAAGCCAGAAGCCATTTAGAATAAAGGACGGTGAAGCAGGCCAGGTCATTTTGCTGAGTTAAACTGCTTTTGATCTATGATGAAGTGTAATTATAATGATTATAATCTCGTTAGCTTGCTATCCTTGTGGGGCTCATCATGCAGCTCCTGAAGAAATTTTGCAAAAATCTTTGCAGTCACAGCAACCATGTTGGAATAAATGCCACCCCCCCACACCTGGGGACTATTCTGAAGGAAAACATCTATTTACTCTGAACACCCGTAGCACATTTGCTTCCAAGAGAAGCTTTGAGGAGGATGAGGTAGACCTTTACATGGAGACAGAATGAAACAAAAAGCCAGGAGTTTTTAGTATCTCTCATAACCGGCCACCCTCTGCGATTCAGCCATTTTCCACAAACTAGTGAATTAAAAAAAAAAAAATGTCCAGTTCAATGCCGGGTTTTGTTTCCTTATTACTTAAGGGGTATATTTTCCTCCTTCTTTTCCCCGCAAATGAAAGAAGCAGTCCGTTTAATGCCCCTCGCCACTTCTATTTATCTCCAGGGTTTGATGAGCCCTCGTGTACTTCGTTTGTGTACCTGTCACTTGTCCTCCTGTGCACCAGGCACTGTTCCTGCCACTGCTAAGGCACCGTGGAAAGACAGGCCAGGGGCACGTGTGCCCAAGCCTGTACCCCCCTCCCTGCGTGGCTCTCCTGCTGAAGGTCGCCGCCGCTCTCGCCCTCGTTTATCTGCTCATCAGCACGTGGATGCCTTTCAGCTATGGTGGATGGGGCTTCTGTGGGCATTCATCTGTATGTTTTTGTTTGATCTGTAGAATTCCCATTTTTCCCAGTTCTTTAGGGCATTGGATTGCTATATCAGTGTCAATCCATGTTTAATTTATTGAGGAACAACTGGACCAAAAAGGCCACTTATTATATAACTCCAGTTATATGCAATGTCCAGAATAGGCAAATCCATAAACACAGAAGGCAGATGAACGGTTACCAGGGGTCACAGGGAGGGGATGGGGAGCATCTCCTTAATGGGTATGGGATTTCCTTCTGGGGCCAGGATAGCGTTCTAGAACTAAGTGATGGTGTGAAAATACATTGTTATTGCAAAAAAAGCCACCGAGGTGTATACTTTACAATGGTCAAAACGATGAATTTTTTGTTATATGTATTTACCACAATTTCAAAACAGACTGACAAGGTCCCAGCCTTGTGGAGCTTACAGGTTAGTGAGGAGAGGCAGACAATAAATAAATCAATATTTCAGGCAGTGTCTTCATAGGCACTCTGATAAAAACAGACGTTGAGTGAGGGGTGGGCAGGGCAGGGCTTGTGGTTAGGTGGGTCAGGCAAGGTCTGGTCGGGTGTGACTCTGGCAGAGGAGGGGAACTGGAGCAAGGCAGTGTGGGGGTCACGTGTATTGCCACTTGGTCCTCCACCTCCCTGGTCTTTTCTTGGGGGCGATTTTGTCCTCCAAAGGCACGTGGCAAAGTCTGGAGACATTTGTTGTGGATGTGACTCAGGGAGTGAGGGTGCTCCGGCTTCTTCTAGTGGTCAGGATGCTGCTCAACATCCTATAATGCACAGGAGGCTCCCTCACCCTCCCACAAAGAACAGTCTGATCCCAAACACCAGTAGTGCCAGAGCTGAGAAAGCCCAGCCCAGCCCCTTATCAGAGCCCCAACAGCTGTTGGAAAGTAGCCAGCGCCATTACTGCAGGGAGGGGGAGCTCTCCCAGTCCAGGGGTCAAAACCAGAATCTGTGTCCACAGCAGGAAACACTAACACCTCTCAACCACTCAACCATGAGGACCAGGGAACTCCATCATGTGTCCTGAGCCCACACCTCCACAGAGACCAGGAATTGACACAGAGATGCGACACTAGTAGACTCGAGACCCAGTGTACTGGGAAGATGTTGGGGGAGAATTCCACAAACACTTTTTAAGGTCCAGGTTTCCCTCTCCAGCGGTTCATAGAACACGTGGAAGTAGGAAGCCCACAACTCAGTGACCTCTGTAGATGCATGGCTTCTTCATGATGAGTTAAGACAGATGCTTTCCTGCCCCTCTGTACTGTCTCCTAGTTGAAGCCACCGGACCAAACCCTCTACCCAGGAATCAAGGTGGCACCCTGGGGGAGGGAGCCCTGGTGCTCTTTCATGTGGACAGGAGGAGCCTGAGCTTCCTTCTACCCAAGAGCCCTAGAGAAGTTTTCCATGCAGAGCTTCCCAACCACAATAAGGTATTTACTGTCTTTATCGCAGAGATCAAACCCACAAACAGATGTCACATTTCTCAAATTCCATCAGTAGATCAGACAAGCCGTCTCTGGAAAGAGGACATTCCAGCCGGCAAGTTCAGAGCGCGCTGGCTCCCAGGGCCGGTCCATTCCCATTTTCTGTCGTGCACCCTGAGCCTTTGTTGTCTCTGCAATGCTGATAAATCAATCCATCAAAAAATTTCCTCAGTGAAACTCAATCAAGAAAGGTCATGTCAGCGGGAGAGGAACAGATTAAATTAGCATCAAATTAGACATGGAAAGTGAGTTCTGTCAAAATCATCGCAGCGCTCAGCACAATTAGAATATGTTAATTATGCATTTCATTAAGGTGGATGTGAGATGAAATGTCACTGGGGTAGGCATCCGAAAAAGGGAAGATTGCCAGGCACAACTTTCTCTAGACAATGTGTGACACCTTCATTAACATCAAGCCTCACAAGTCTGCCTTGACTTTTTCTGTAAAGGATTAAACCATTAACTGTTTGCTGGCTCCTCTCATTTGTGCGAGGGGGTCCCTGTCCTCAGGGTGGGCCACCCCTCCTGAGTGACTGGCTTGCTCTTGCCGCCGCCATGGCCCCAGGGGCTGCTGGGAGTGCCCGGTGGGCCATGGGGTGGGTGGCGGCTTTTAATGAACTCCCTGGGAGCTGTGAGGATCATGCCACTGCCTTAGGGTGGCAGGATGCTGAGGAGTGGGGAGAAGAGGGAAATGAGGGGTGAGGATTACAGGGGAGGGGAGGAGGGGCAGGGAGGAGGCTGTTGGCCTCATTCTGGGGGATGAAAGATATAATCAATGCAATGGGGCGGGCGGGCAGGGGGATCAGACTCACAAATGCACATTCCTTGAACTCTAGTTCCGTGAACTAGTTTGCCGCTTGCTCTGAGTCATGGAAAGCAGGAGGTTTTCTCCTGGAGAGGAGCCAGCCCTTCGCACCAGGCTGCTTCGCGGCACGTCGGCCGGACACGGTGGTGGGAGTTCCAGTTTGTGCAGCCCCCTTCCTCTGATGCCCCACAACCTCTCCCCAGGCCTTCCAAGTGGGGAGGGGTCGGGGTCCTCTGGGTGGGATTCCCCACCCTTGTTTCCCCATGTAGCCCCTTCCCCATCCCCGGGGTCAGCTCCTTCCAGGCGTCCAGCAGGCTGCCACAGGCTCTTCCAGTGACCCCCGAAGGCTTCTCTGGGTCTTGTCCTCTTCCCTGGCGTGCTCTTCCCGCCTCCCATCCTCTCTGCCTGCTCCCTACTCCTCAGCTCCCTCGAAACACGTGTCTGGGCTTTATCCGTCTGATTCCCCTGCTTCTTCCTCAGTTGCTTCTCCGGGAGTCGTCCCCCACGTCTGCAGGAGATGTCTTGGTCCTCAGAGCCCGCTGGACTTGCCAGGACTCTCCAGGATCTGTTCTATTGCTTGCACCCAAATAGGTCTCACATACCCAAACTGTCATGGGGATCCCAGCGTTTTGGGATCACTGGGTGATTGTCCTTCCAGCCACTAGACCATACTGTGTTATATATATGTGTATATATAACATGTAACAGCCACTATATTATATATATATATATATATATATATATATATATATATATGAAAAGTATATATGTTATGTAATATATAATAGATATATATTTTAAAATATTTGTTTCTTGATACCTAGAAAGTACTCAATACATATATCTTAAATACACAAATGACCAGGTTACGAAATTTTTCCATAGCATGCAGCATCGGCTCTGTTTTCAGGGGCAGGAGAGAAAGCCAAGTTATAAACTGCATTTCTAACCTTTCTCAGTAGGGTCACTTTTTCTTAGGTCCCCATGTACACACGGATGCACATCTGTGTTTTTAAATAGCCAGTTGGAATTCATCTTCTTCAGTGCTGAACACAAATAGAGTGTCACTGCTACTGTTTTTTTTTTTTTTCTACTCACATCCCGAGGACACTATTTTGTGACTTTACCCGATTTCCTCTTTTTTTCCTTCCTCTTGTTTTCCATTTCTCTCTTTGTCATCCTTTCACTCTCATGTAAAAATCAACAGCCAGCTCTTGGGTTTTGACAGAACTAGGAGGCGATCACTTTTTATCCATCTTCTTTGGGAGGTGGGCAGTGGAGGAGAATCAGCTCAGTGTCAGCTCCAGGGCGGAGCAGCCGGGACAGCTTCGGTAAGCTGTTCAACCTCAACCAGTTTTGTTCTCAATATTCTGAGAGTGGCATTCCTCATGGCCCGTATTAACTGAGAGAACAGAGGTCAAAGGCAAGGCCAGGCGCCTAGCACACCGTATGGGACAGTGATGGTGATTGGGGTGACGAGCACCATGGTTAGAACTGTTCGCTGGGGTCTGAGCAGTACCTGGAGGCTTGGGAGGCAGCCTCGAGCCTAATTCTCCAAGTATTCCATCCACATAAATATCTCAATCCACAGGGAGGAGAGACAGCATTGGCTAAACCAGTGCCCACCTTACATTTTGTGTGAGAACAATGAAGCAGGCAGGGGACCCGGACCCTCTGGCAGAAATACTCCAGAGATTCTGGAGTGAAACTTTCACCACTGCCAAAGGCCCAAAGGAATTCCAAGGAAATTGACCAGGGACGCACCATAAAGACTTCTGCTGGAGCCTGGGAGAGGCTATTAGCGCCTGGCTCTCCTAAGTGTCTCATTTTCTGAGCTTCATTTAATTTTTAGGATCACCTGGGGCCCAGCCTGTTAAAAAGGGGAGGACGGTGCACATCACTCCTGAGCTGGCTCTGATTTGACGGAGCCAACTGCCTGGCCTCGTGGTGAGAGCCAGGTGGGGAGGAGGGAGGGCTGCAGGCTACAAAGCTTCCTCAGCCCAGCCGCTGCTAGCTTCCTTGTCAGCACCGCCATTGATATTGAAATCAAGGGGCTGGCACGCAGCGCCTGGCACTGCTGGCAGAATTCCAGGCTGGCTCTAATGAGCCTCACCTGGGCTAATTACATTTTTTTTTTTTTTTTACAGACCCTGCCAGAGAGGTTGGAGTTGCCAATTGGTTGTCCAGAGTGATAGCGTCTGGGATTTCTTAGTGCTGAGATTTTTCCTGACCTGCTGGCCCTTGATGCTCCAGAAGGGACTACGAATTCTGGCTACTTCCTCGGGTGGCCGCAGGACAGTTACCCTATTTGTATCAGAAAGCAAGGGAAGCTGAGAGGTAGGAGGGCATCTCCAGCTTGCTACTTTCACTACAGGTTCTCAGGCCCCACCCCAGACCCACTGAACCTGCATCGTAACAAGGTCATCAATGGCCAGTGTGTTGGGTCAAGTCTGGATAGCCTGCTATAGATTTTCCACGGTGTGTGTGTGTGTGTGTGTGTGTGTGTGTGTGTGTGTGTGTGTGAGAGAGAGAGAGAGAGAGAGAGAGAGATTCCTCAAAACTGTGCAATATCCAATAGGGAGGAAGGAAGAATCTCCTAGAAGTCCTGAGCACAGAGGAGTGTGGAATCTGGTTTGGGATCCCCGCTCTACCGTTTGTCTGTTGTGTGACTTGGCCTAGGGGTTTAATCTTACTGGGCCTTGGTTTTCTTATGTGTAAAATGGGTACAATGTTAGTGTTTCTATCACAAGGTGGTTGTGAGGATGAACTGGTACGGATGGGCTTCTGCGCAGGGTGCGTGGAATACCGCAAGCAGCAAAGCGATCGTTATTATTGTTGTTGATATTATTAGGGAATCCTGGGCCCCAGTGGCAGCTCACATTCCCATTCTGCTCTTCTGGAATAATAAAAAAAAAGTGTTCCATTCTGTAATGTGGAACAATAGTGTCTGTCCCTTACAGTTTGTATGAGGATTGAAAGCAATATCACACTACAACTGACCACCACTGCTTAAAGCTGTCAAGGTTGTCTAAGACAGGGCGAGTCTGAGAAGGTAGCCCAGCCAAGAACAGCCCAAACAGATGTGGTGCCTGAGTGTGTCATCCGGGCGGGATGCTGGAGCAGGAAAAGAACATTAGGAACAACAAAGGGTGTTGTCACCATCTCTCCCTCCACCCTCACAGAATGGGGTAGGCAACGAAGGTGACCAACTTAGAAAGGGAAAGAGTTCATTTTGGCTTACAGTTTTGGAGGTTCCAGACCATGATAGTGGTTGCAGTTGGGCCAATGGTGGGGCTGGATGGTGTGGCAGGAGCACACGGCAGAGGAAAGCTGCTGCCCTCAAGGCCAGGAAGCAAAGAGAGTCCCTTCAAGGGCCTGCCCCACCTGTTGAAGGGTCCACTGCCTCCATCCAGAGCCTCTGGGGGACGTGCCAGATCTGAATTAGAGCACTAAGAACATCAGAATAAACTGTGGATTTTAGTTAGTAATAATGTCCCAACGCTGGCTAGCTAATTGGGACAAACATAGGAGGTTAGGACTGGGGGACACTGAGTACAGGGCACAGGGAAACTCTTTGTAGTGACGCCTTAACTTTTTTGTAAGCTTAAAACTGTTCTAAAAAATGTATTGAAAGTGAATAAGAAGTAATACATTAAGAACCTCAGCTGGGAAGACAAGCAAGCTCCTGATGATCTGGAATCCTCCCAGTGTGGGGGCTGAAAGTCCCCTGTCCCAGGAATCCTCCAGTCTGTGACAAACTGGGTGGGGCAGTCACTCTCCCTCACACAGAGCTTTCCCTGGTGCTCAGCTGAGTAGATACTCTCAAGGTTGGTCCTGGCGGAGGATGGAGGAGGGACAGGCGAAACACTCTGACTTCATGTCTCCTTCCCGCAGGGACAGCCAGGGGAGGCAGGGAGCCACTGGCCAGTACAGACACCTGGTGAAGGCTCTCTTTCCCCAGCCTGCATGTGCCCCTGTGCTGGGCATGAGGCTCCACCCACACTGCGGGTATCCCTTGAGCTGGGAGGAATGCTGAATGGACTAGGAATGAGTGACAGCCACTAGGAATGGGGACCCTAAATAGGAATCGAGTTGAGATGAAGACAGTAAGAGTCAGCTCCATTTCTCTGGCTCCCGAGTTTGAGTCTGAGACATTTGGCTCTCACAGGTGTGGCTTGACTGTTTTGGTGACTCAGTGGAGCCTGGTTTTGAGTCTTCTGTTTTTATCTACAAATGATTCAAAGAGCAAGAACTTGGACTCCTTTCCCTTAAGTTAATGCCTTGGTCAGCGCGTCTGCAAAGACCTCAACTCTGCAACCATCCCTGCAGAACCGCCTGGCTCTGGCTCTCAGTTTACAGAATACTAGGAACGCTGGCCTTGTTTGACCTCTTGAGAACCTTCGAGAACCTGCGAGCCTGGGCTTGTAGAGAATCTGAGCAGGTGCCCAGCCTCTGCCTTTCTGCCATTTGGAGGTGGATAGCTTGGTGTTTGGCCAGGTGGTGGGTACCGTCCTGTGCCTCAAGGGACTCTGGGCAGCACCGCTGGCTTCCAGTCACCAGGAGTCAGTAACAAAACATCCCACACCCTCCAGTGGTGACAACCAGGTGTGTCTCCCACATTGTCTGTCCACTGTCCTCTGGGGGGCAAAGTCATCCAGGCCAGCTACTGCTGTCTGATCTGAGACTGGTTCTGTAACCACCGTGCCTGACGCACTCCTACAGGAAGAAGCGAGGCTGATCATGGACTTTGTATTTTAGTGGAGGACCCAGCGAGTCACCACAGGGAACGTCCTCACGGAGGCTCAAGGGCCTCACGGACAACACCTCCATGCTCTCACCAGCTGCACAATATAGTCGGACAGCATCAGGGCTGGGGTGGGGGGTTTGTTAAGTCTTCCTCCAGTGTGGGACCATCGCTCTTCTGTGGATGTGGAAAGATTCATGGAAACTTTCCCTCTGGGCAGGAAAGGTACGAAAGGCACAGTAGCTCCATGGCTGAGGAGCGGGATGAGTGGCAGTTGTCTTGTAGGCACAGGTGCGGGAATGGAGGTCCAGAGAGGTTCTTCAGTGTTCCCAGGATCACACTGCTATGGTTTAGATGTGGTTGGAGCGTGTCCCCCAAAGGTGTGTTGGAAGCTTGGTCCCCAATGTGGTGATGTGGGACCTTTAACAGGTGGGGCCTGGGGCGAGGTCCTTGGGTGATTAGGGTTGCTGCCTTGGAAGGGGTGCTGGTCTAAAGAGAGAGTTAGTTCTCCTCAGAAGGAACCTGGGCCTCCTCTATTTCTGGTGTTCTGTTTTGCTCCTCTGCCTCTTGTGGTGCTATGATACCATCTGCCATGATGCAGTGTGGCCAAGGGACCCTCACCAGAGCCAGCACCATGTTGTTTGGCCTTTCAGCCTTCCAAAGTGTGAGCTGAACAAACCCCTTCTCTTTATAACATCCCCAGCCTTGGGCATTTTGCTATAGTTATGGAAGATGGACTAATCCACACAGCGTAAGACACATCAGTGGGGACATGAACAATGTGGCATTGAAACTTTGATTTAGCCAAGGGAAGCCTGGAGGGGCCTCATTCCAGTCCAGGGGCTCAGGCTTCAGTGGGCCTTCTTCCCTGTGTTTGCTTCACTGTACCACTAATCCTATTACGTACTGAACATTTTTCCTTAAGTGGATTTACTTTTCAGCTTAAATACATTTGAAAACATCGTATAGCACTGCACTATGCCAAAAAAGCAGTTTCAGTTGACACCCACGGAAGGGGAGTGAGTTCTTCACTTTGGGAATCAATGGTATTTAATTATCTTCAGTAATGATCAACAGGAATCAAATCTGAGCAACATGTGTTTGTTCACCTTCTTGTGCTCATTAAACATGCAGTAAGTAGGCTACGGAAGGTCCCATGGCTTGGCTCACTTGACATCTGATCACGACTGATTTCCTGTATATTCCCTCCAGTGTGGTTGAAGACCAAGGAGCTTTATCTCCTCCCTCCTTTGCAGATAGGGATGGTGCTATGACAGTGTTGTGTCCAACAGACGTATGTGATGGGTCCTTCCCTGGTTAAAAAGACCCAGACTTGCTAGAAGAGATTCCTTCCTTGTATCACTCACCACGATGAGTAGTTTTACCCATCCGCTTGGCTACATCACAGTGTAGAGTTACTCAAACAGCCATCCAGGTATTGCTGAGAAGGTGTTTTGTAGATACAATTAAAGTCCTTGATCAGTTGACTTTAAGGAAAGGAGATCATTCACCCTCATGGGTGTGGGCCTTGCCCAATCAGTTGAAGATCCTAAGAGCAAAACTGAGATTTCCAGGAGGAAGAAGAGATTCCACCAGTGCAATGCAGCTTCAGCTCCTGCCTGGGAGTGCCTGCTCTCCTGGCCTGCCCTGTGATGTCAGGTGCGCCTGGCCACACCCCACCCTTGGACAGATAGACTCCTTTCTCTTCAGATACGCGGATATACAGACATGATTCCAGCTGGCTCTGTTTCCTTTTGGTAGAAGCCTGACTGATTCTCCTCTTCCTTTTGCAAAGTGGCTATGAAGCATGAAGATCCCTCTGCCATTCTTGCCACCACATGAGCGTCTGACCTGGGGATCAGGCACAGGTGCTAAGACCGATGGAGAGGCAAGAGGTGGCAGGAAAATGGGTCTGTACTGGCCCTGCTGGGCTTACCCACTAGCTCAGACGGACTTACCTCAGAGCATCTTAATATCTCTGCCATTAGAGCACACATTGTAGTCAGTGAGATCTTCCCAACAGTTGTTAGCTCTTTTGTTTTTATTTTCTACAGACAGCCCTAAATAATGACACATCTTAGATTGAATAAAACCACGTGTGGACTTGATTTAATCTATTGCGTATTTTGGAGAGCGTCGCACGCATGCACATTTCCTGGAGCTTTGGAACCACCAGCCCCAGGAAAGAGCTGCGAGGAGGACCCCTTGAGGGGCAGGTCATTTCTCTCCCTACCAACTGCCTTGCCGTCTCTCCTGCAGCTCAGCCAGGAGTGACAGGGCGGTCACAGACTCAGCCTTCCATTCCCGAAGGAGGATTTCTTTTAAAACAAACCACATCTTCACGTGCATTTTACCTGATGAGAAAATAAGAGCCTTCCCAGTCCTGTCTTCCCCTCAGAATCCACTTCCCCAGCTTAATGTGGCTGAAATGAGGGTTAAAAAAAAAAACTGATGAAAATATTACAGGAATTAAAAACCAAACCCATTAATATCCTGATTAGTCTCCCCCAGTTAATTGCGGATTCTTTCAGGTGGCAGAGTCGGTCACCGTCTGGGTTTGATGTGATAGTGGTATTTAATAAGAGCCACTCTTAGGAACTGCAGGGTGCGGCTAAAACTTTTGCCACCTGGTAAATGAGGTGGGAAGAGCTTTTCCTTCCTGCTGTGTGAAGTGGCCGCAGGTTCCCCAAGTGCTACCCGGGGGAAGGGGGCCACATTCCAGAGAAGGTGGCAAAGGGTCCCTTTATCCCCTCGCTGCTGCCCTTCTCCTGTCCCTCCCAGCCACCCAGAAGAGAGTGGCGGAGAGGATTCTCCTCCAGGACAAAGAAACGAGGCCAGGCAGTTTCCTACAAAGGGTGTCTGTGGGACTCCCATCAGTGAGATCTGTGCACCTTTATCTGTGGGCCTAGGGCAGGGGACCAAATTACGGGGCTACGGGTCCAGAGAGGGGGACACACAGGCTGAGAGGGGGCGATTTCCCTACTGTCCAGGTCTATCTTTACAGCATTCAGAATCTGGCTCTTTAACCACCTCCTTGGCAACATCTTTGCCAAGCCCCGTGTGCACTGGAAGGTCCCCCAGGCCTGCTTGGAACCCAGGGCGATGGCCCTGTCCTCAGAGCCAGAGTAGAGACTTTACAGTAAGCGGGTGTCAGTGAGACTCTGGTTTCACTCTGGAGTAGAAATCCCCTCTTAGACTCCCCCCTCCCCGCCACCCACTTCCTCTGATCTCATGTCCCTCCTGTCCCCCCTCATCACCCTGCAGCAGCCACGCTGTCCTCCTGGCTGTGCCTAGGACATGCTTTGCACACGTGTCCCCAGGCCTGCAGTGCCCTTCCAGGGTCTGCAAGGCTTCTGTGCTCCCCCAACCCCGGACCTGAGTCCAGGTGACTCCTCTCACGTGATACCTTCCACCTTCTGCAACCACAGGGTACATTCTAGATGTCAGGCCCTGCCTCGCCTCCGCCCACTGTCCTTCCCCCTCCTTTACTCTTCTCCATGCCATCTTGTCCACTGCATGGTTTTTTCCTGCGGTCTGCTGGCAACATAAGCTCCTTACGCGTGGACCGGTGTCTGCTTTGTTCACCATTATAGCAACGAACACTTTGCTGAATGAGTGAGGAACGTGGGTCCAGCATGGCCAGATGTTCTGATCTGTGGGAACATCTGGATGCTCAGGCTACGGACTTTCGTCTTCTACCACTAATTCAAGAACACAACAGAGGCCATGTGGGCTGGTTAGCAGTCTCCCCACTTTATAAACTACTCTACTTAAATTTTTTGTTGTTGTTGTTCAGGGGATTGAACCCAGGGATGCTTAACCACTGTGCCACATCCTTACCCTTTTTATTCTTTATTTAGAGAGAGGATCTTGCTAAGTTGCCAAGGATGGCTTTGAACTTGCAATCCTCCTGCCTCAGCCTATTGTACCACTGGGATTACAGGCATGGGCCACTAGAGCTGCAAACTGCTCTATTTAAAAGTGATTTAAATCAGTGTTTTAGCCTCTTTCCCCTGATAATATTCAACTGTCTTTCAACTGGTCTCTGTTCATGTGTCCCAGGGCTACGGAACTCAGTACTCCCAGGCAAATGAATCAGACTTTGCAAGACTCCATATATTTGTTCAATTGACCAAACTATGAGCCTCTATATGACCTGAAGTCCTGCTCTAGATGTTGGGATACCACATGAGCAGCAACGGCACGCCTGACCCCAGGGTGCTCAGTGGAGAGGGGAGATGCCATTTGCCTGAGACCGAGTTATGAGGAGGAGGAGAAGGGAGCCCCAGGAACCTGTGGGGGGCAGGATTGCCCACATGGGGAGTAGCCAGGCAGACCCCAGGCCCAGTGGTTCTGGAGGCTGAAGAAAAAAACCTGTGCTCTGAGGCATGCAAAGCAGATGGAGTCCCCCTTCCCCATGAGGGACCTGCTGGGGTTCGAGGTCTACCAGGTGTCTGCCGTGGGATCTCCTCTGACCCTTTCTTCCCACAACAGAAGACCTTTGCAGGAGCAGGAAGCTCAGAAGCGCAGGCCAGCACGCAGCACCTCAGCACACTGTGAAGCCTTCCTGGGCATCTCCAGCTGACCTCCTGGGCTGCCTCCTTCAGCTTCACTCCTGTGTACCTCACCCCATATGCCCACGTGTGCATGTGCACACACACACACACACACACACACACACACACACACTTTTCCTGCTCTCCCAATCAGCTCTTCTCTTTCAGAGAAGACCAGGGCCTTGAATACCAGCTCAGTTACAAAATATACCCTTGTTCTCAGTTTCCCTGTGAACCTGTCCTCAGAGCCACCTGCTTCATTCCTTCCTCCCCCAACAAAGTCTGCTTTTGTCTCTGCACACACATGGCCTAGTTGACATGCTGTGGCACATCTTTTAAGATCCACTCTGCGTTTAAAATCCATTCAGTTCTTCCCAGCACTTTCAGGATCACGCTTGAATCCCCTGAAAATGCCCATGGGACCTCGTGCCGTCCACCTCTGTGTTCCACCACCACCTTTTTAATTCTTCTTTCTCATTTCTCTTTGATCAGAAACAGGCTGTATTGTACCCCAGGACCTTTGAACATGCTGCTCTGTTTGCCTTCAACACCCTTCCTTGCTCTTTGCCTAGCTATTACATTCCTTTTTAAGCTGGAGGCCCAGGCCTTAGAGGCACCTTTCTGGACCCCCAAGACTGGGCTAGAGGCCAGCTTTGTGAAGTGACTCCAGGGAACAGGGGAATCTGGCCTCAGCCTGGAGGAGGGAGTGAGCATGGAGTGTCTGTCCCCTGGCTCAATGGCACGTTGCCTTGAGCCGATTCTGCCCGCTGAATGAACATCCCTGTCCCTGTCTCTAAATGACCAATGGCTTCCAAGAACCACTCCTTCCCCTTCAAGCCCAGAGGTGACAGCAGCTTGGCCACTGCTGAGGTTGGGCTCCTGCCTGGTCTCTGTGGACGGCTTACATGTCCCTGCACTCAGAAAACAGTCCTCCTAACGTGGCTTTGCCATCGGCCTCCTCCCGACACGAACACAGAGGAGTCGCTAAATTCCCACCTTGCTGAACGGCTGACCGCCTCTGCTGTGCCCATCAGTGGTCCTACTAAGTCCTCGGTCACAGGCTGCCACCCATGGACTGGGTGCCAAGCCCCTACTCCCGGTGCCTTTCTGCTCTTCTTCTGGCTTCCTCCTGGCTCTGTCATCTCTCCTCGCCTCTTAGGGTTCCACCTGGATGGCTGTGCCACCCTGGGCTACAGTCGCCCATAGGGATCCTGGTCCTGTGAGGCCTAGAGCCATGCTCACGTCTCCTGGCTCCTACCAGACCCCAGGAAGGGGATGAGACACTTCAGTCCTCTGGTGCTGGCACAGCCCTCTGGTGCTCAGGAGAGGGCTCTGGTCGTCTCTGGGCTTCTCTCTGCTTAGCAACTCTTCCTATCAAGCTGCCCGGGACATTTTCCCAACCAGACTAAGGATTTCAGCTTCTTGACAGCCCCCGATAAACCACAAAGGACCCACTGTCAGATTCCCAAGTAACTGCATTCACGTGCTTCCCTGACCCCGTGCCCTCTGCCCTCCAGCCCAGCCTCACGACACCGGTGGGTCCCAAACCCGCGTGCTCTTGACAAGTCTGTCTGTGGGGAAGGAGCTGGGAACGATCTGGGGGCTGGGCAGCAGCGTCTCTCCGCCCCGCGGCTTGCCAGACACAGCGGCATCTTTTCTCCTTTGAGGCCGAGAACTTCATCCCATACCAAGGGTCTTGCACCAAGGCCAGGCACCTGGGGGGCTTGCAAAGGAGCCCCTCGTGCCTCAGAAGAGGCTTAGAGAGTTGTCAGACAAACACAGTAGAGTCATCCAAATGTCACCTTGCTCTCTAATCACCTGCTTCAGACCTTATCAGTGCGCTGTCCTCTCTGGTTCCCAGCATATTTCATGCACAGGTTTTGAAGTTTCAAGGTGATGAGGGTGCAGGAAGGAGAGGGTGGAGAGGAAAAGTGAGATCGACAACCTTCACCAGGCAGTCAGGGCCATCAGGTTTGGGAGCGCCTGCGGGGGCGCAGGACCTCGTCCTGATCTTCGGGCTGTGCAGGCCGTGCTGGGCCGTCAGGAGGCCCTCAGCACCCCAACCGTCCTCATGTTCTTTCCCTTCCCGTTGTCAGTTGAGTTTCACTGCTGCCATTCTTAACTAAAGGCACCACATTTTATGTCATTTTTATGTTTCAAAAGTGTGTGTGTCACCTTGATTGATGGCATGTAAACAAAACTGCTGAGATCTGGCTTTGCTCCGGCTTGGATATTGGACAGTCACTGTGCCTGCAACTATTTCAAACTAAAAAAATAATTAAAAAAAACTGTGTGTGAGACTATATATAAATATAAATATGTAGAGCTGAAATATCTAGAGTTGGCAAATGTCTTCTGCAAAAGGCCAGATAATAGAAAATGAAAATTTTAGGCTTGTGGGCCCCATTTTCTCATTGTCTCATGAAATAGATAATATGTAAACGACTGAGTGTGGCTTTGTTTCAATAAAACTTTATTTACAAAGCAGACTTTGTGTCCGTTTGTCTGGAGGGCCCCAGTTGTCACTCTGGTCTAGGTTTGCACTGAGTGCTAAGGGGGCTCAAATGCCAATGACAGCTTACTCTTGGGCTGCCTCTCCTCTCCTCCTGCCCCTTCTTTCTGTTTTTGGATGACTTGTTGGTTTGTTTTTAGAACAAATATGGAGTTTGAGACCTTTCCTCTTTTCTTCCCACAACCATTATCCACACAGAGTCTAGAGGCAGGACGGTGTTTATTTCCAAATCCCACATGTGGATCGTTATCTGGCTACTGTGGTGTGGTTATGGTCAGCTGTGCCAGGAATTGCCAAGGTTCTGAGACTGAAATTGATAGGGATGATTGGAGGGCGAGGGGAAGCAGGGCCCTCCGGGATTGAGCAAGGTCTTAAGGGTTTTTGGTGCTAGACCCCAGAACGCAGGCCCTGGGTGGTGTGTAATCACCACCCCATGCACCCTCCTTTGTAGCAAGCAAGGTGAAGATGAGCACTTTTATTTTCATTTTAAGTTGATTTTGCAATTAACAATGTAAAATTAAGGTGTTCCCCGAAGCTTTGGGTTGGGGAACAGGATTTAAAGCTTAGGATGCTGGATTCCTGCCCCAGCCCAGCTCTAGACAAAACAGTCTCGACAGACAGTTGCCTCTCCAGCTTTTAAAGTTCAACAGGAAAGGAGACAGAAGTTGAAGTTCTTTGGCAAATGCATTCAAGTGATGAGAAACACTCCTGTTTTATATTAAGCTTCAAACCCTGCTGATGGCAATAGTCAGACCTCAAATTTATGATAGGACCTGATTTTCCTAGCAGAAATGAGGCTTGCCTAGGAGATACATTCCTGGCCAAGGTCCCAAAGCTTAACATTTTATAGAAATTATCAACAATAGTGTTCTTAATCACTGATTCAACTAACTAGTCACACCCTGCCACCGGTGAATGTAAAATTCCTGAAGTATTTATCAGGCAGACTAGGGCTATGTTTTTAAAGCATGTAATTTTCCTTATTGATATTCCACCTCCAGCTACAAAAGATTTAAGGTGACATGTAAAGGAAATAAATAATAAAGCTAATAAAAAGAAAAGAAAGCAAATATCCTAATGATACAAGTTAGAACCCTTACCGTGATTAACCATTCACTTCAGGTAGGAGCTTTCTGGCAATCCGTGGTAAAAAGGGACCATACAACTTCTGATCTTTATGGTCAGAATATGAAGATGCTAATTCCTTGCTCAGTAAATAAAGAAGATGCCTCACCCCAGGGTCTACATGGGGAATGATCAATTATTAATGGCTTGTAAATAATCAATCATTTATCAACTGGGGCATGGATGGCTGCAAAGTTACCATGTAACATACCCCTATGTACATCATCGTCACATGACAAGTTATGAGGCCTCTGCTGTGGGAGCCTCAATTACAATGAGTCCATGAGCACAAGCGGAAACTGTATACAGGCAGAGTTGAGTATCTGTTTCTGTAGATTTTTTGATAAAATGCAGCATGTATAAAGCTTGTGGCACCTTGTCTGATTCCCGGTAGTCTGGCTCTATGGCACCAAGACCCCCAAGGGTCACGTGGGCTCAGCCTTCCTGGGTGAGCAGCATCAATGCACATGTCTTCACTTAAAGCACCACCAGCACACACCCAGGCAATTTCTGGAAGACCCTCCCGTGGCTTCTTATTGCTTTCTAGTTCCCACGGCCTTCAGGGCCCTCTCACTGCTGCCAAGTTCATAAGTCTGTAGCTCCAAGGTCTTTCTGTCCCTCAAATGAGCATTTGCTCTTGCCTTGGGGTGCTGATCCCTCTGGTCTTCACAGGCTGACCAGTCCCTATGGCAGGGGTTTCCCATTGGCCAGAGCATCCCGGATCACCCCGTTTACACTAATTTCCACCCAAAGCTCTTACCAATCTCTGCCATGGTCTAGCTTACTTTCTCACTATGAACTAAGCTCTCGTGAGCAGAGGCTTTCTCTGATGGTATCTGCTGATTCTTGAGCCCTCCTAATGTGCCTGGCACATAGCAACCGCTCATCGGTAGATTTGGTGTCATCGAGAGAAGGACCAGCAACCACAGGGCTGGTGTCGCATCTTTGGAAGACAACTCTGAGCTCGTTCTGGTAGGGTCGCAGCTCCAGGTTTTGGACTACTGTGAGCGCTGCTTGCTATCTGAGAGCAGAGTTAGTGTCTGTGCGTGGTGAACTGCTCAGGGACACGAGTCCTTCCACATCCCACAGCCAGCAAGGGCCCAGGCGATGGTGCCCTTCCTTGATTCAAGAAGCAACTCGCGACCTGCAAGCTCTGGTGTGGCAGGTTCTACCTGGAAGAATGAGCACCTGGATGGCCCCGAGTGGTCCACCTCCCGGGGGCTGTGCTCCTGGTGTGGCGGGAGCGTGTGGGCTCCCACGCACCTTGACTTCTGACCTCATCACATCCCTGGTGCTCGCACCGTGGTGTGGCTTTGGCTTTCCACGACCTTCTCTATTTCAAATATTTTCCAGGACACGCTCCATTAAAATATTCTCTTTTGAGCCCTTCTAGGATGTCTGAACTCACATACCACAGGAGCTAGCTTTCACGTTGGACCATCTGACCGTCCATAATAATGGTAGCCCTGGAGACTTCTGCCAGTTTGCATGAACGTAGCTCGAGATCTTCCCACATGACCGAAATCGTGAACCACATGAGCTTGCCCATGTGGACTTCTGGTTCCTCCTAATTCTTACTTCCACATGAATCACATACTTCTCCTAAATATCTGTGTACAATAAGATATTTCAAATATTGCCACTCATGTTTCCCCCTCCAGTGTGATGGCGTATTGTCAGCACCGTGAGGCACCGCAAGGAAAGAGCTGTTGAGAGGCGGGTGCAGGGTTGACGCGGGCCCTCAGTGACAATAGACTTGCCCCTTCTCATTAGCAGGGCAGCGCAAACCAAATGTATGCCCCAGTGGAAGGATAAGTGACTGCTTCTCTGTCATGAGGGATAAATAGACTAAAGCACAAATGCTAAGTCTGCAAGTGCAGAGCTCTTCAGTGCCTACAGATGGAGCTGGATTATCCCATAGCGGAGTGAGTCACCCAGGATAGAAGTCTCTGGCTTGTACATGGTCCTTTGCTTGGTTTCCTACGCATAGAAGGTGGTCACTGAGTGTTTGCTGATTTCAATGGGTGGGGACAAATCCTACATTAAGTTACTGTCCCATACACACCTCAGATTCTGCCATTAGACACATGTCCCTTTATGTCAGGCACTGTCCTCTCTCCCCTTTCCATTCCCAAAGCAGAATGCTGAGAAAGAGGGAAACAGATAGAATGGACTTCATCCAAGCTACCAAAATCCCTGGGAATCCCTCCATTTTCTTTCATCCTTCTGTTTCTGCTGGTACAAAAGTCACACCGTTTAAAACAGACTAAAGCAGAGCCGATCCCTCCTACCCAGCTACTTGACTAAGTCAGAGGATGTGCAGCCCTTTGGTGGAGCCCCTGGGGGGCAGACCCCCAGCCGGAACACAGAAGCTCCAGGCCACTGCCCCAGTGCCTGTCCAGGGTAGCAGTGGCCCTCCCAACGCAGACCTGACAGTGTTCCCACCAGAGGGCAGTGGTGTCCACACACAGTGGCCAGTCTCTCCCGGAGTCTGCCTCAGTGTCCAAACACACGGCTTCCTCCCCAGGGCACCCAGCCCCGCCGGGGTCCCTGCAAAACCCCTCATTCAGTTGTCTCCTCACTCCTTTGGTATTTACACTTGTAAGCATTTTTCTAAGGAATCACACACGTGGATACCGATGTCCCTGAGTTCAGAGGGAATAGCTTCGTGCAGATGTTCCCGATTAGGGGACCTAGTAAGATCAGTGAGACCCACAGGAAAATGAGAAGAGGAAAGGAAACTATTTCAGGGCCAAAAGTTTTTTTTTTTTTTTTTTTTTTTTTTTTTTTTTGCTTATGGATGGACACACAAAACAGGAAAGAAGAATTACTAGGATCATTGTGCTGTAAAAAGAGAACATTTTAATCTCTCCCAAGTAAGGAGGAACAAATTTCACCAATGTAAACCCATTGCCCACCATGGTGAATACTAGTTGGTCTACAAATATTCTTGAAGGCAAGTTGTTGAATGAATTTCAGGTCCAGAAAGAATCTGAAATTCGAAAAAATTATGTGCCTGGAAATATCACTTAGAATGAGACTTACTTTTCTCATTCTCATAGACCAGAACGTGCCAGCCAAATCCTTATTGATGACCTTGACCCGGGACGTCTTCCTCACTCACAGCAGTCACGAGTCCGGCCCAATGACATATGGCTTGTTACAAGCAGGACCCTGGACCTCTGCTACTTCTGCCTCTGCTGTAGTGGCGGAAAGGACTGGGGAGAAGGATATTTTACGTGGTACTTGAGTGAGACATTTACTTTTCAATTCTCTCTTCCTTTTCTGTTGAAGTCAAAGAGGGAGCTTTGTGTTGACATGCTTTTTAACACTCCCTTTGCACTTGCCGTCCCCTCCTTCTGCAAGAACATGCGGGTCCTGGCCTTAGAGACTCCTATGGGCAGCTGTCTGGAGTGGAGTACCAGGCCAAGGTTCAGAGTATAGGTGAAAGAAAAGAGCCATGAGATGTGAACAGTGGCTGTGCCAAGAGCCCACAAGTGTGATGGTGAGAGGTTCCCTTGTTCCATCCAGGCACTGAAGGTTCAGACTGCCTGGGTTCTGATCCAGCCCTTTGCTGTGTGACGGTGGGCAAGCTACGCAACTTCTCTGTGCTGCAGTTTCCTCTTCTGAAAAACAGGGGAAGCGATGAGCCACCCTTAGAGGCTGCAGTGATGGTGGAATGCATCGGCAAGTGCAAGGCACTGAGACAAAGGCCTGGCGCACAGGAAGCGCTGGAAAGGGTCAGCAGCGGGGAGGACGAGGGCCATGCTGGTGCCGATGAAGAAGAAGATGGCGACAGTGATGAAGCTCAGGGGGGTCCCCGGTCATGAAGTTTAGGCTGATGGTCCAGAAAGAGCGGCTGAGCCTTCTCTTGAAGAAGGGAAAGCAAATGCAAGATGCAGTCCAAGGATCCTGGGAAATGAGGGACAACTGGCATGGAGACCCCTCTGAATAGTGACGATCTGATCTCACCACCATGACTTTCCTGAGGGCAGCGTTTGTCTCGGGAACAGGAGTAACGGCCACTCTTATTGCTGACTTGCTCTGCCTCAGGCTCTGGGTGGACACAATCTATCCATTCTCTTCAAAAACGTGTCCCCATCTGTCAGACGAGCAAAGTTAAACAGTACAAAGTCACCATTCCCAGGCAGTGGGTGACAGGGTCCAGAGGAGGACTGGTCACCTGTCCCTTTGCTTCATTTCCTGTGCCTCGCTGTCCCTTTGTCTCGACACTCCAGCCACTGTTTTGATCTGGTCCTCCTCGGAGCCCCGGCTCCTCTGCATCTTCTCCCCGGTCTCTCGGTATCGCGGCTCCTTCTCAGTCAGGTACAGCCCAAGTACGGCTGCTCAGAGGAGCTTCCTGGATGATGTCCCTTTCCCAAGCCCTCTGGTCACTCTATCCAGACACCTGTGCTCTGGTTCCCAGTTCTTACAGGGGTTTACACTCTGACTTGGTTTCCCATCTGTAAACGGGAGTATAATACTAACACATTACAGTTCTCTTGTGAGTTTCAACTCCGTAGTCAACATGTGTGCAAAGCACTGAAAATGCCCGGCACAGAGTCAGCACTCAACACACATCAATATTTATTTCTTGTCTTTCTCTGTTAGAATAAAAATTCTACAAGAGCACTGGACTCAAACTTTTCTCAACTGTACCAGGTGCCTAGAACATACTAGATGCTCAATAAGTACTAGTTGAATGAATGAGTGAGCAAATAAATGAGTATTTAACTCCAAAGCCCATTTCTCACTTGCTCTGCCAAGCTACCTACTCTGCATCTTACGTCAGGTATGGTGGGGTCTTGGCCCTGCTGGTAGCTCAGTGACAGAAGAGCAGATTGGCGCCTACCAGCTCTTCCTTCTTCTCCCAGGGAAGCCATACAGTATTCCTGCCCAGTGTGTCAGCCCTCTGCTCACCCTTTCCATCCTCCCTGGCCTTCCACCTGGCAAATTCTGTTCAACACCTGTGCTGGGCTCCCTTGCCTCATCCTGAAAGAGTTTAGGACTCACCTGCTGCCACTCATTGGATCCCTCTCTGATCATTATACAGGACAAAACAAGGTCCCTGATTACCTGCGCTGAGCAAGGGCACAGGGGGTGGCTGGACGAGACTTGGTGTGCTTTGAACATCTTTGGAGGGTGTTAACATGTTGAACTCTAGAAGAGTTGGTCCATTTATGAAGAGGCTTGGTTGTATTGGTTTATAAAGTGCCTATGTCCAGGATGGGCTTGGGAAGACGCATCCTGTGCCCCACCCACCTGAAGTATCTGTCCAAAACCCCTTTCCTCTCTTCATCTCTGATCTCCTATGCATCCTTCAAGGTCCAGGTCAAATCTCATCTTCTCTCACCTTCTCTCTGGAGGCTTTCCGACCTCCCTGGCTAAAGTTGCTTGCCTTACCAGTTGCCAGCGCACCCCCCTTCCTGTGCCGTAGCAGCTCATTCAGCCAGCCATTTGTCAATCAGTGCTGGCCGAGCCCCAGCTACTTGTGCTCTCAGAAAGTGCCCCTGCCAAGCAGTGGGTGTCCGTCCTTGCTCACAGCCTCCTCCAGGGTAGAGACACTGCATGCAGCAGCAGGGCCACCTGGAGCAGGCATTTCACCTTGTAGATCCAAGGAAGGCATTCACAGCTTGCCTGCGCACAAGGAGGGCTCTTGACAACACTGTCTTTGTCCCTTGAATGGTGAAGGGGCCATTCTCTGGAAGAGAAACCAGCACTGCTCTTCAGGCCTATGCGATGCACTCCAGCACATTCTTGTAAAGTCCACGCATGTTGCAGACATTTGTGCTCCTGCTGCCCTGGAATGCACTGCGGGCTCCAGGCCTGCATGCTGATGTCAAGGGGCGTGGCAAAGGCATTTTTCTTCCTGTTGACAGGCATTTGTGCATTCTGGGTTCCAACTTGCATCGGGGATGGGAGCGGGAGGGAGGCTGGGTGCACATCTTCCACTGGAGAAGGATCATCTTCATTCTCAGTATTTTACTCTTTCCGCTGTAGCCCACATGGGCTGCTTCTGTGGTTGGCAGAGATCAATGTCATCAATACTTTTGACTGCAGAGCTTTCTATGACTTACACATATTTAAAAGGATAAAGCATAATCAACAATTCTCTGTGTGAACTTGTCTGTCCTAATCCTTTGATTCTTTGGGATCTAGCAAGTAGAAGAAGGAAGTCATCAGCATATCTTGCTGAAGGCCAGGGAATCCAGCCCCCGTTGGAACGTTTTGATACCACATCCTGGGCTATGGGAGCTACATTCCCTCCACAAGTTAGGCTGGAAAACGAGACATCGCAGCATCTGGGAACATCAGAGGCCTTTTCCTCACACCATTGCCTTCTGCTAAACACTACACTGCTTTCTTACACTGTTATTAACCAAATAATGAGCGACCATTCTCAGGGGTATTTGCTTCCTGAAAGGCCCAACTTGAAGCTGGTGTTAAGCCAACGGTGGGGCTGTAGACTGCTTATTGAAAAGGGCCTTGTTTGAAAAAAATAAAAGGTAAGATTAATGGCGTCATTTTCACCTGGTGCAATTTCTTCTTGGGTCTCACGTTATGAAAATGATAACATGTACCAAAAAAAGAAGGGATCAGCAAGCTGTTTCTGTAAAAGGCCAGAGAGTAAAGAGCTTCTTCTTTGGGGACCAAGTGGACTGTCAGGACTGCTTCACACACACACACACACACACACACACACACACACACACACACACGTAAACCAATGGCTGAGTTCCAGTGCAGCTCTATTGAGGGACGTGCCAATCTGTGCAAATTTGAATTGGATTTTTACACTTGATGACATATTCTTTGATCTGGAGTCTTAATTTTTTGGCAACCATTTCAAAAGGTGAGAATATTCTTAAGTAATATGTTCTAAAAAGCAGGAGACAGGCCGGCTTTGGCCTGCAGGCTGTCTACCCAATACAGAATGATTAAGATCTGGATTTGGAGTTTGTAAACAGAGACAGGATTAGAGCCTGGCATGGCCACCTCTAGAAAATTAACCCTGGAAGATGCGTGACCTCTGGAAGTCTCGATTTCCCTGTCTGTAAAGTGAGACAGATAATAGGACCTACTTTATGGTTATTTTCAGGATTTATAAAAACAATGCCCATGAATTGTACAGAAGAATGACTGCCACATGGTAAGGACTCAATAAATTAATATGTTCAGCACATATTTTTTGAGTAGTCATGATGGGACAGGAAGTACCACAATCCAGCTGTTGACAGTCTCTGTTGCATTGAGTTTAAAACCAAGTGGGGCAGATAAAAATTGCTAGTTATTATTTTTACTAAATTTTCATTACTTGGGTTCTAAGAAAGAGTAGTAAAAACTATAAATGTTAGTGTTATTACTATGTATTTTCAGTTTTCAAAACAGCGAAAACTCTCAAAATCTCCTGTTAGGTCAGGTCTTTGTATGACCCTTTGCAGTTGCTAAAATTAAGTCCCATTCACAAGGCCCTCTTTTTAGACCAATGGTTCTCAAAATTCGGTCTCTGCACAAATGACATCAACACCATTCAGGAATTTTCTAGAAAGCCTCATTCTGCTGTACCACCCCAAACTTACTGGATTAGAAACTCTCGAGTGGGCTCAGCAGTCTGTGGCTTATCAACCCCAGCTGATTCTCATTCATGCAAAGTTTGAGAAACAGTATTCTAAATAGACTATCAATTCATTGACATGTTCAAAGTCACAGATCCAGGAAACCATGGAACCTGAGTCTGATTCTTTCCTTCCTTTCTCCCTCCCTCCCTTCCTTCCTTCTTTCATGATGCTAGGCATAAAACTCAGGCCTTGCACATGCTAAGCAAGCACTCAACCACTGAGCTACATTCCCAGCCCTCATGGCCAGTTTTCATTAGCCCCCGTTTTTGTCTGCTCACTTGTCATCTGTGGCTTGCCTACCTTTCATCTGTGGCATCAGCCTCTAATATCTCCAATATCCATTCTTCCTTTCTTTCTTTAGTAGTAGGACCCGTTGAGATTTTAGTGGATACATGGCATCCAGCTAAAAGACTACAATTCCCAGCCTTCCTTGCAGCTAGGTATAACCGTGTGACTAGGCCTACCAATGGGATGTGAGCAAAAGTAGGCAGCTCCTTTGGAAAGAATGAGCATGCTTTCCTTTGATGTCTTTCCAGCCTTTCTGCAGCCTGAATGCAGAGGACCTGGTGGGAGCTGAGCAGCTGGCTTAGACTACAAAATGGAGGCTATATTGAGGGTGGCAGAGCAATAATATTGAAGGAGCCAGGGGCCAAGACACCAAAACCACCATATTGATCCTGGAACTGCTTTTTCTTGAGAGAAAACTCTCTAGTTAAGCGTCTGTGAAATAAGCGATTTTAAAAAATAGCAACCAGAATTGTTAGTTTCTAACTACTGCATCACTTTTAAAGAGAAGGCTTAGTTGGCACCTCCTCTCTGAAATTTTCCTGTTCTACCGCACCATCCCAACACCCCGACAGAATGAACTGCCTTCTCTCTTGAATACTACACTGAAGTTACTCGAAAGGCAGGGCCAACATGTGCTTAGTTCACTAGCACTGTGAGGATGCCAAAGCCACTCATAAATATGTAAATAAATATCAAAATGAGTTCAGCTCTGACAAACTTAGGCAAAATTACATAATCAAAAAATTTAGAAAGAATTTATTTGCAGTGCATATCCTTTTCTTGTCATTTTTAAACATAAAATGTTATTCTGGAATGCATTTTGAAGGAGGGGAGAGCATAGTGACATTTCAGTCCTCAAGATTTCTAAAGATCTTCATCTATCCCAACATTGTCCCCAAATTACGTCATTGTAGCTCTTCCTGCATTCAAGGACTTCCCTCCATAGTCCTCCCTGCTCCTCACCCAAGAGGCTGAGGGCTCCCTGGAAGTCCAGCTGCTTTCCCTCCATCAGTTCATCTTGATTATGCATCATTGTCTTGCTCTCAGCACACAATATGGTGCCTGGCACCCAAAAAGTGCCACCAACACACTCAGAACCCCAAGAGCGATAGCCAATGGTGGGTGGGGGAGTTGCAGTGGCGGGAGAAGGGTCATCATTTTTCTTTTCCTCCCTCACCCCGAGCCTCACAGAGCCTGAATATTACCATCAAGTTTTCACAGTTTAAGAGCTTTTTTTAGTCTCAGCATCACGTGTCTTCGTCTCACCTTTTGTGTTTGGCCACACTGGGGTTTCTTGAATCCCCAACGGTATCCCCCTGCCTTGCAAAGGCTCAGGAGCCCCCTCTTCCTCTAGGTCCTTTCCATGGTTCTTCCCCTCCCCCATGGGATGTCTACCCCTGTCCAGAGCTGGGATCAACGGGACGTCCTCTGGGGACCTCTGTCTAGTTCTCATTTCAAGGCAGCTCCCCACAATGTGGCATCTTTATATCTTTTCTTTGTTGTATTCATTGTGATTGTCATTGGTTGATTATTTCTTGATTATCCATTTTCCGTGCTAGAACATCAGCGCCATGCGAGCTGGGTGCCCTCTGTCTTGTTCACAGCCTGTTTTATGGCCTGGCACTTAGAGGATGCCAACTAATCTGCATAAATAAATAAATGAAGAAGCCATAGGGCCAAAAAAGAGGGAATCTGCAACAAAGTGAGGAGAAAGGAGCCTATTTTCCCTTGACAAGGGGGCAAATAGAATATTGCAATCATTTAATTTGGTGTTTTGGGCAAACACTTTCACAGAGGTTTGGCAACAAGCGCAGCCAGTAGAAAGTTCAGAAAGAGGCAAAGTTCCCTTCATATGATTTCAGTTTGATTCACCAATACTGAAGAGAAACCTGGAAACTGCTATATATTTATAAGAGAAAATACAGACTTGGAATCTACTTCAGGGGAGGAATCCAATTAAAAGTTGTGGGTTTACTTTTTTCTTCCTTTCTTGGAAGAAAACTGCTATTTACCAAGTCCACGTACTACTTAAAAGAATGATTAGGTATATCAAAACCAATTCATTAGTTTGACATTGAAAGAAAACCACGTGTCTTCTGAGGTACAATGTGAATCTATTCCCCAGCGTGTGGCACTCTTTGAAGGCAGTCTCATGGGGTCCCCCTTTTCCTGGATGTGCATAGATCCTACTCATCAAGAGGTGGAGTGTGCTTACCCTTTCTCTGAATCTCCTTGAATGGTGACTTGTAAGGCCAATAAAATGAGGCAGAATTGATATGCCAGTTCTACTTTTCCTTGAGGAAGCTGCATAACATGCTGTACAAATCTAGGGCGGGATTATGAAAAAAGACCACGTGGAAGAAGAGACATTGGGGGGAGAGCATCAGGGCACCAGATCTGTAATCAAGGGCTTCTTGGCCCTCACAGCCCAGCCCACCTGCAGCCTGTGCAGTCAAGGGAGCCCTTGTGTCTCCAGGTTATGCTCTGCAGGCACGAGAACCTCACTCAAACCCCTGACCTGCAGAATCACGAGAAATAACAAACCAACATTGCTCTAAGCCACCATATTTTCCGCTGGCTGGTTACACAGAAATATCTTACTAAAAGGAAGCGGTATCTCAGTTAGAGTGGTCACATCTCTGCTAGCCTCAACCATGTAGGATAAAGCTGACAACTGATTCACTAATAAGAGAAGAAACAGCCCAGGCACTTTGCTTCTGGGAGGGATATTGAATGGCTCACTCAGCACCTACTGTCTCTATGTTTACCCACAATGTAAACATGCTTGTTGAGGGTCGAAAACAGCATAAAACTATGCAAATTGGAATAGATATGGTGGATTTTAGAGACTATCATGTCCACGTCTCACTTTTAGATGGTGAAGCAGAGGCCAGGACAGCTCAAGTAGCTTGTTCCTATTCACAGAATAAAAGAATGGATTGAAACAGGAAAATAACTCAGGACTTTTGGTCAACCAAGATACGGGCTGTCTTCACTCTGCCTTCCTGTTATATAGAAAAGAGAAGCTTAAGCAGATAGGGAACACAAAGACTTTAGGTACAACCAGAGTGCTAAAGGAGCCGATGAAAGCTGTCAGGCACAATCTTAAAAACATGAAAACTCCAGTTTCTGTAAAGTAAAATCAAATAACAGAATTTATGCTGCAGGCCCCAAGACAACCCTTTATTCTAGCCTAGAGGAGCCCAAACACTTGATATTCATGACTGTGACCCTGAGTCAGAAGGCAAAGATTAAATTATCTTTCTCATATTCTATTTTAAAAATGTAGGAAACTGTGTCATGTACTCTCAGAAATATTCCCATGCAAAAATGGCTAAAATAAATATATGACTTGATGTGCAAGGGATTAGCTTCAGTTATGTGGAAAGCACATTTACGTGGAACGGTCCGTGTCAGATAAATGAGGCATGGCTATGTTTGCAAAATGTTCAGTGTGTCTTCCAAGTCTTGGCTAGTCTGAAGGTTTCTACTAAATGAAAAATGAGCTTTACTGGTGTCTAAATCTGAGCTTAAGTGCACTCTCTAAAACCTTCCTGGGAATTTTTTTGGACAGGTGTCTCTTTTCAAACAGCATAATATTTGGACATTACATTTTAAATATGTGCAGATAAAAATGATATTCCAAATTTGTATTTCACTTATTACCAGATGGGATAACAGTAGTGAGGTTACTGAGAGACAATCCTTCCTGGGTAGAAAATGGAGATAAAAATCTTCCCTCCTCCCAACCTGCCCAGAGGTTTGTGGCTACAAGTTCCAGAATGAATGTTGCATCAAATCTGCTATCTTGTTTCCACACAAGCTAACAGTGCCTGTCTTTCCTACAGTCGAGGGTTTTGGAGACAATAAAAACAGACGTTGCCACCTGCAGGTCCTTAAGATCTTGGAACAATGTGCTAGTTGGCGGAATCCAGCTGCAAGACCATTCTGTCTCATCTACCTGATGTTTGGAGAGGTGTCCAAATTTGAATTCCTTTAGAGAGAGAGAGAGAGAGAGAGAGAGAGAGAGAGAGAGAGAGAGAGCGCAATCCTTTGCTATTTCTTCCTCCTCCACTTCATTCTCAAGTGTGTTCTGCTTGCTCGTCTTGTTTCTGTGACCTGCCTGGCTCCTGTGGCTCTTCAAAAGTTGACACCAGATTTAGAACCCTCATTCTTTTTCGGGCAGGGAGGAGAAGGGAACAGTACTGCCATGGAGGGTTTTGCACCCTTTTGACATGAGTGACATATTGTCAAAAGATGGAAATGCTGGTGACACGATTGTCCCAAACTGAGCAAGTTAGTGATGGGCTCTGGGGCAGCCCCCATTGTAGCGTCCACGTCTCCTGGTATCTGTAAGTGCCCAGGGTGATGGCACTGATGGGCGGGGACATCTGCTGCCCCCACCTTCCTCGTCTGTGCTCAGAGACGTGGAAGTGGCATTCCCCTAGAGAACGTGCCCTTTCCTCACCACAGTCTGGTCATTTGAGTGGAGCTGTTTACCCACAACTTATAGGGAAGATGTCTTGTATCCTTTGAAGCAGAACTTGCCTTCACAAAGGACCTTCTCCACACGAAGATGAGCGAGTGCTCATGAGGATGGGAGTCAGTGGGAACCCCCAGGAGGAAACGTCAACTTGGACAGGCAGGACACACGACGTGGCCAAGGTCTTTCTTTTCCACAGTTCTTCAAAAGACAATGAATATGCACGAGTACCTATCATGAAGTTCATTCAAAATCTGCAAAGAATTTGTTGAGTGCCTACTGTGTGCCAGGCCTAGGGCTGATTCATTTCATGTACATTATCTCACTTAACTCTCATCAACAAAACAGACTATTAGCAAGTTGTAAGGCTTTTGGTGCATACTTTTAAAACAGAATGGAATAGTCCCTGGAGGCCGGAAGGAATGCTTTGATACCATTCATCCAGAGTCACTGTTAGGAACTGGCACTAAGGCAGGATGGTTCAAATGACCAGATTCTGAGTATGGACTGTCTTCCAATTGAATGATTTTTAAACTTCAGCTTGCATAAAACCTACGGTTCGAGATAATGCACAAGAGAGTAACACCCAAATCAGTGCGCTGTGCTTTATGGATGGCATAAGGGATTTTGAATGGTGATTTTGACTATTGGCAATTTTCTTCTTATGAGCTGCTTTTAGAGGTTTACCCCTTGTGACATGCAATTCTGCTCTGTGCTAGTATTCTTGCTTTTAGCTTACTGCAAGGCATATGTTGCTTTACAGCATATCAGACGACCATCTCCTGCAGCATTCCACCTGATCAGATATCTTTGTCATGGTCAACTCATTGTCAGTAAAAGTACAGTTTGCACTTTGTAGCAGACAGAGTCTTGTGATGGTCCCTGTGATTCTGGTGTTCCCCTTTGTGTAGCCCCCTTCCCTTGAGTGTGGGTGGGGCCTGCAACTTGCTCTCAACCAACAGAATATGTCAAGAGTGAAGGGAGGTCCACTTCCTTGATTGTGATGTATATGATTGTCATCTCATCTTACAAGAGACTCTCTCTGGCTGGCTTTGATGAGGTGAGTGGTCGAGTTGGTGGAGGTCTAGTCTTAGGTGGTCTCTAGAAGCCAGTAGTCAACAGCCAGCACGCAGCCAGAACCCTAAGTCCTAGAGCTGCAGAAAATGAATCTACCTCCATCAGAGAGCTTGGGGTAGATTTTTCCCCCAGTGGAGCTTCTGATGAGGCTCAAGGCCTGGCTAATACTTGGACTGCCGTGTTGTAAAACTCTGAAGCACAGCACACATCACCTGTGCCTGGACACAGAACGACAAAAATAATGACAGAAGTGTGAAATAGTAAACATGATGTCTAAAGCCATAAGTTTGGGGTAATTAGATAGATGCCCGTTAATCAGAATTTGGGGGAACATCTGAGACTACTTCAAGGCCTACTCCTAGGCCCAGAACCTCTGATAGGGAAACTGAGGCCCACAGAAGTGAAAGTATTTGTCCTGGGTCATTTGGTTCCACTTCTTCAACTCTCCAAAAATTATATGGCTTCTGCTTTTCCATTTCCCTAGCAATAAAATAAAAAGTTGGTCTACTTGGCTTACAAGGGTAATTTGATCTTTAAGCAGGTCTCCTGCCTTCTGAGCCCTCACCTTGTTTCAAAGTATGTTCTTTGGATACTTGTGTTAAGGAATTCCAGGTGCAGGGGGAAAATTCCTCTGTCAAATTACAGCTAGGAGGTGCTGAGTTCACGGTTTCCTTATGTCAGGACTTCTCAGAGCTAGTCATTTGCTTGTGTCCACCGGGAGTATCCGGTACTGAGGTGATGGACTCAACAGCATTTCCGTACTTATTTAATGAAGAAGGACCCCCATTTTTGCTCACTGATGGTTTGGGGGAATAGTGTTTTTTAGAGCACAATTAAAAAAGAAGGTCCACAAACTCTACTCCAAACTCTCCTCCAGATGGGAAGAACAATATAAGTCAAGAAGGTGCCTGTTCTTTTCATTTTCCAATGACTGTGAAGGACAGAAATGAGATCCAGCGGGCAGCATGGCTGGTCTGGAAGGAGCAGTGTTAACATGGTGACATCCCTCCCCAGTAGCAGGCTAATTTGGGAGAAGCATGTGAAATGTAGTGGATATACACATGGTGCTTATCATCCTGGGGAATAAAACGCTTTCTTTTTATTGTAAGCCTCCTTCTCATCAATCACCCCCTTGATGCTTGTTGACAGGGCAATGGCTTCTTCCCTTCCCTCTCTTCCTTCCTTCCTTCCTTCCTTCCTTCCTTCCTTCCTTCCTTCCTTCCTTCCTTCCTTCCTTTTTCTCTTTCCTTCCTTCCTTCCTTCTTTTCTTCCTTTTTCTCTTTCCTTTCTTTTCATTCTCCCTCTTTGCTTCTCCTTCTGTCATCTCTCTTTTTCTTCTTTGGGAAGTTCTTTCTTCTGTTTGTTTTGATGAGGGGCTTTGGCTGCCTTGTTTGGGAATGCAGTTCACAATTGAAACACTTCCTGGAGTACCTGGTGATCCACGAGACCTCCCCGAAGAGCCGGGCTGGGAATAAGCAGAAGGTTTGGAGCTGCTGGCTTGGGGCAGTCATTTCCTAAGAATCCACGGAAGGCAGGTAGTTTGAGTTTTGCACCATTTGCCATTGTGTGGGGTGGTGTGAGGTTCAGGGTCTGTTCTGTCTGGCCTGCTGGTGGCTGAGCCTGGTTTTCCTCTTCATATGAAGAAGCTGAACAGGTTTCTGTCTTTTGTCCCCAC
Organism: Spermophilus citellus; assembly: GCF_964194105.1. NCBI lineage: Eukaryota > Metazoa > Chordata > Mammalia > Rodentia > Sciuridae > Spermophilus > Spermophilus citellus. The sequence continues at coordinate 9,802,876 of NC_138185.1, read as the reverse complement.
ACTACTGTGTTCTGTCATTGTTAAAACCATGCCCCCTGCCCACCTGCTGCCCCGATGCCAGGTTTCTGGGACCCTGTGTTAAACTTGCCAGCGGCCTAGATGGGGTGAGGACTTTAACCTGCCTCCAGTCCTCCAGAGTTGAACCACAGTCATGTGATAATGGGTTGTAGTCTAAGAGGAACACAGTAATATCGAACACCAACTTGACAAAATAAAGCAGAATAAAACAGACATTATGAATAAAATATGTGGGCAGAGAAACGTATAAATGATCGGGTTGTGCTGACACAATGAAGTCTTTTGAACTGCCCTCCGGGCAAAATACATATTTTTCAAACTCACAAGTTCTATACGTTAAGAAAAAAAAAAAGCCTCTCCCAATGACCCCGGGCAGCTCGATGTGCGGTGGACATGGATCATTCCCGAGTGTTGCTGGCCTTCTGCTGGTACAACATCAATTTCCCCGAGTCTGCGGCGTGCTTTCCGGCTGCACGCGTGCACACACACATCACCCGGGAGGCGCCCTGCTTCTCCCCAGTTAGCAGTTGACATCAGCTTTCAACACGGCAGGATTACGCTACAAGTCAACGGTGTCACCTACACGCAGGCCGAGTGTGAACTCCGAGAAAGAACAAGACCCAGAGTCGACGTTTTCCTGAACTCGCCCTTCTTGAGTCAAAGACACATAAAAAAGGCAGGAACTGCAGCAAGGATTGAAAGCGGCCCTGAGTCTGTCTCCCCAGAGGACCTTGAGTGGCCTAGACGGGGACCCAGCATGATCCCCAACACTCGAGTCTCCTTATTCTTTTTTTCCATCTGATAAACGTTTACCATGGCTCCAGCACTTTCCTAGGCTCTGGGCAATATGCAGATTCTGCTCAGGAGGCTCACTGTGTTGTGAGAAAGGAACTTGTGTGGGCATGCGCGATGCGTACACTGTTGAGGGCTGTGTCCTTTGCCCTCTCTGTTCCTCCCCGAGAAAAGGACTTGCAGCCATGGTTATCTTCCTGAGGTTGCATCGTCTCTGACTGGAGGGTCTGGCCCTTAAACCAGAAGTGCTCCAGCCTGACTGCCCTCTAGAGTCACTTATGGGGGACAAAGATCTTGATGGGGGCCTAGAAGGGCATCTTTTGGTCTATACTGTGGTCTATGGGGTGGTCCTGCGAATGTGAGCATGTGTAAAACATATTGAACTTTACACATGTCTGCACTCTGTTGTGGATAAGAGAACCTCAATTTTTAAAAATTAAAAAAATAAAAATAAATCCCCACATCCAGGCCCATTCTGAACACACTAGTCTAAATGGTCTTGGCTGGGAATGTCGTAAAACCTCCCCAGGTGACAGTAATGTGCAACCAGGGCTGAGAAACAGTCTGCAGGCAGTTAGATACCAATGGCCTAGAAATGGGCCCAGGGAGCCTGTGGAGCTCCTGAGTGGGGTGGGTCAGGACAGCTGTCGTGGCTGGGTGGTGTGGGCCCCCCAAAGACTACATGAACCGCCTTTGCGGTCCCAGCTTTCCTTCCTAGTTCTGTTGCACAAGGAGGGAGCTGGTCAGCCCTTTACAGGCAGGAGCAGAGGGATGGAAGTGATAAGGAAGAGCAGTGGTAGGATTCTGGATTCCAGAGGTGTGCAGGAATTGGGCCGCTGCCTGGGAGGCACAGGTGTGCTGACAGGTGGCACTGGATTGAATCAGGACTCCTTGTTGATGGTGTCACCTTGAATCGGTCATGAGACAGCACTTGGTCTCGCTCAGAGCAGTTTCTCTTGGGACTCCTCTGCTTCAGCATCCAAAGTTATGTGTCCCTGGAGCCTGGATCCAGACAGACCGAGGTGGTTATTCACTCCATGCCTACGTGGAGGGCGTGCACATCTGCTTCCCAGGGTGGCTGGAGGGGAACGTGCCAGGTAAGATGCTTAGAGCTCTGGGTAATGTGTCAGCACCCAGGAAGTAATAACTATGCTTATAAGTAGGTTTGGCATCAGGGAGATTTTGTTTTATATATATATTTCATGGGGTTGGTCCATGAAAGACCTGGTGCACAGTAGGCACACAATAAATATTAATAAAATGAATGTTCATCCAAGCTGCAGATTTCATTACCCAAATTAGAATGCTTCTCCTTTCTTAATTACGAGGGCATGCTTTCAAACTGTTTAATGACATCTTGTTTCCTAGCCTGCTTAATAAATCTTTGCTGCCAACGGCAACTTCTCCATGTCGGCAAATCATCTAAATATTTAACTGATTTTTTTTTTCTCCCCAAGGTTTCATGCAGACTCTTGGCATTATGTAGCTGATGAACAGAGAGATCCAGGAGCAAAAATCCAACCACTTCAAATCTATAAATCTCAGCCCTTCCCTTCCGGGGTGGCCTGACCTGTTGGAAGCTGATTCTAGGGCCACCACCCCACCACTCCCGCCCCTTGTGCTCTTGCTTTCTCAACTCAAGGACCTGAAAAGCCAAATATTCATTTTCTGTTTTCTCGGCCTCATCTTCATCTAGGTATGGCCAAGTATACAGATTTGGCGAATGAGATGCTCATGGAGTTCTGCCAAGAGGGGAGTAATAGTCCAAGAAAATGTTTGCTTTTCTGGCAAGAAAAGCAGCTGAGCTTGCGGGTCTCCTCCTCAGCTTCTTGTGTTGCCCACAGTTGTGAGGGTCATGGAGAAAGGGCCCTGCTGTCACCAAGTGCACACCAGGGCACACCCAGAGAACCACAGCGACCTTGCTGTGGTTGATCATTAGAACTTCCAGAGCAGCCGCTTGTTATTAGGTGAGAACACAACACAGCTCAGCAACTACACAGCTCAGCAACTTTACAGCTCAGCAACTACACCCCTCAACAACTACACAGCTCAACAAGTACACAGCTCAGCAATTACACACCTCAACAACTGCACACCTCGACAACTACACAGCTCAGCAACTACACAGCTCCTGTTATTTAAGACCCACCAGGACTGGGTTCTATTACTTGTAGCCAAACCCATTTTATACTGTACATCTATGATGCCCAGCAAGGAACCATATCCTGAAATTAAGCCTGTTCAAGATGAGATCTTCAAGTATCCTCTGTGCACAATTTAAAGCCAGGGCCAGTTCCATGGGCGCAGGAACGGCAGAGAAGGGGGCACTGCCTGACCCTCCAGCCTGCCTCTGCGGCAGTCATTTTCTCCTGCTGGGATGGTGCAGCACGTCCCCTTGTACGCACCACTCTGCCCACCAAGCCCAGTGGAGTGGTGCTAGGGACGAGAGCATGAGTGGTGTCCATAGCGGGCGCACCTGGCCTTCTTCTGGGTTACTGCGTAACTCACATGGTCCGTTCCCTTTCTGACCCAGATTGATGGGGACCAAAGAGCATAAGATCCAGGAGGTGTTTCCAACATTTAAAAAATCATTAACAAGCCTTTGCCATGTAAAATAAGTTGAGGGCTGTGTTTAGGTTTGGGGCCAAACATTTCGTAGGTCTGTTAATAAAAGAGAAGATTTTCCACGTTCACTTTTCCAAAGGCAGTGAAATAGTAAGGAGGGTTAAGAAGCAACATGGCAGGCCAGGCAGAAGCACGGGAATTTTCCAGTTATGTCATACACCAACTGCTACTGGTAGTCTAATGGGAAGGTGTGATGCCCGTACTATAAGTATAGGGAATGCAAAATATCATTACATCGTTTGCTCTAATCATCTCCACCCTTGTTAAATATTTACTACAAAACTCTGTTGGGTTATAATGTTCGGGGCTTAATTAAGGAGAAAGGACCATCTATGACAGGTCAGCTCTAGCAAAGTGATTAGTTGCTACACAGAGAACAATGAGAGAAACGAATTCTGCAGAAGCAAAACATGTAAAACAACATGTACTGAGAACTTACTCAGGGGCGAGGCCTGCTGGAAATACTTAGAAAGTCTAATTTCGCTAGCCCACAACATCTCCATAAAGTAGACTGGCTATTTCTCTCCATTTCACAGACAGGGAAACAGGAACACAGAGTCACTTCTCTTGTCCAAGGTCACCCAAGAGCTCCCTGGAGGTGTCTGCTTCTAGCTTCTGTGTTCTCATCCCTGACTCTCCCGGCCTCCCCATCACAGCCAAAGTGACAAAGAAGAAAGTTTCCAGGAAACTCACAGAAATTTCCAGAGGGCACTGGATGTTGAGACGGGTAGGGGCGTGAGCATATCTCAATTGCCTGGAAATATTTCAGCCTCTTGAAAACTCGCTGTAATGACTGTAAAATGCGATGCCAGCTCCATAGAAAATATAATTCATCTCAGGATTTGGGGAAACCACCTCCTAGTTTTGCTTTTGAAGGTGACAATACGGAACAACTTCCAGCATTGCCTCAAATTCAATGAAGCCTTTTAAAAATAATAAGATGACTTTTAAAAGAACTATTTGTCTAACTGGAAAACAACTTCTCTGATTAAACAAGTAAGTCTCAACAAAATAGACCATCATCACTGTTTAAAGGTTGTTTGAAATGAAAGGAGGGTGTGGAAACGTGGCTGGAGGGGTACATTGTCCATCTCTCAGCAGGTGTCTGAAGTTTTGAACATAGGTAGTTTTTAAGTATGTAAGTATTTGGGCTGTTTCCTGTGTATACTTAGAAGTATTCCTGTGTATACTGTAAGAAAAAGAAATCTTTGGATGTCTTTTGGTGAACTGACATACAGCCATGTGGCTGAAGATCATTACCTGGAGAGATAGCTGTGGGTGGGAAGGGAGGGGGCTGGGAGCAGAAGGACCCTGAGGGGGTCTAGCCTCCACCTCACTACCTGGCCTCTTGCATGGAGGGTGTGGTTCCTGGTGATTACATGGCTGCTATTTTGAGTAATGAGATGGGGTTCCTGCACAGCAAGAGGTAGATTTTACTGGGTTCATTTAAATTCCATGGAAATGAGTATTTATTAGTTGACATCCACGGAGGCTTTTCGCAGTCCGAGGCTCATGAACACTAAAGCAAGGTGTCTATAAAGTATTCATCTCTTTACACATTTCTTGGGTGTCTGGAACTGACTCCATTTAGCTGTCAGCAGAACTGACATTGGCCTAATCCCTGGGGGGAGAGAGGCGGGCTTCTGGAGCACCATTGGTACCCATTTGCCCACCCAGCACCCACACACTGGGGAAAGACAATTACTGAGTCGTTGAGTCCCCATAAATTCATTTGCAAGGCTCAGGCATCTCATCTCATGCTTTTGCATTCACCAGAGAATAAAAATTAGTCCTCAACATGGTTCTCGAAGCCAGGATTTCTCAGACCAAAATGGGTCTCAACACTATTTCTAGACTTTGGTGGAGATTTTTTTTTTTTGGGGGGGGTTCTCCTCCAGCCTCAGCAATTCCTGTACAACTTTTCCCAATCCTTTGCCAACTAAAACCAAAGCTAAAGCCAAGTCTATCCCCCTGCCCACTGCTGACCCTCTGACCCTCCTAATGTTCACACGTGGAGGATGCAGCTGAAACCTGGCCTTTCCTCTCTCTGCTCACTCACATTGTGCAGAGTGGCAGGTGAACAGGAAAGTCTGGCCCGGCATGGAGAATGAGCCAACATACGTAAACTGCAAGTAGAAAGAATCAAGCGATGCCAATCTGTTCCCCCGTGCACTCGCCAGCGCTCCAGCGCTCCATCGCTATGGTAACTGAGCTCCCTGTGGCCTCCCCGGGTATTTATTCAACTAGTGGGTCCCCCCCCTTCCTTTTCCAGGAGAGTTCTCAAAACCGATTTAAATATTATGATATTCTCATCTGCGAGTGCTAAGTGGGAGACGTATTCATGTTGGCTGGGGAGCCTTTTAGAATATATACTTTTCTTTTCTCAAACGGCACTGCCACGAAGGTGAATTCTCTCCTAACAGAAGGCTCCTTTTTAAAAAACCTGAAAGTTGGGGATTCAAGCTGGCACTGTGCTTTTAGGGATGACTGGGTTAAAGTTGCCAGGCAACTAAGTAACAATGGAAAGAGGAGCCCGCACCCAGTGAACGGAAATGTCGCTTTTGCAAAGCCTTATCTGTTGTTCTCTAGGTGGCCTGGTTTTTCCCTTACCAGCTTGCTTCTGTGGCACGGGGGTGAGTCTTTCTATGTGTATAACTATTCAAGGTTTAGTTTGCCTTAGAGGACGGGGATTTGCCTCATCCCGAGAATATCACTGGCTAATTTTTAATTTTCCTTGCAAATCAGTAGGATAGGTATCTTTTTGAAATCCTCATTTTATGGTGGAGAGAAATAAGACTCAGAGAGGGTAAGCAGCCTGTCCAAGGTCACACAGGCATTGAGAAAGACAAAATTTAATCTTCCATCTTGTTGATTTCAAAGTTCATATTCTTCCTGCTCTATCACCTTATTTCTAACATTTATTTCTTTTTAATCTTTAGAAATCACCACGAGTTCCTTCTAGCCTTGTAGTATTTTTTTTAAAGGAGAGAGAGAGAGAGAGAGAGAGAGAGAGAGAGAGAGAGAGAGAGAGAGAATTTTTAATATTTATTTTTTAGTTCTCGGCGGACACAACATCTTTGTTTGTATGCGGTGCTGAGGATCGAACCCGGGCCGCACACATGCCAGGCGAGCGCGCTACCGCTTGAGCCACATCCCCAGCCCGCCTTGTAGTATTTTTAATAAACAAAAACAAATACCGCTCTACCCCAGGATGAAAAGGGTAAAAAGAACCAATCCTGACCCTCTTCCTCCTTCCTGCTTTCTCTTAAAAGTTTCAAAGAGATATAGCAAGAGCCCCGCGGTGTCAGCTGTCACCCTCAGAGAGTGCTTGACCTTGGAGTTTCACCAGTTCTCAACACTGGCCTAGTGTGGAGTGATCTGAGACAGTTCAAGTCCCCTGTCACCCAGGGAACAGGAGGTAGACAGGTGCCATTTGCCTTAAAAGAAAAAGAGAATGAGGAGTGTGTCCGGGGGTGTCGTATCTTAGGCGTTTGAGCTCATCCACATTAAGCTGCACATTCAGAAGAAGGGAGAGTGGAAGAGCAGAAACAAGACACCCACCCTGGGAATCCTTCATGGAGGAGAGACCTCTCCCAGGACACGCGGCCCACTCCTTCCTCAGGAGGTTGGATCGGCTGCCATGGGGGTGGGGAATGAGAAGGAGGAACCAGATGTCCTGGGTGACTTTATGATACTTCTGACCTTAAAAGGCACGCACTGAGATGTAAGTGCTTCGTGATTCTGCGGATCCCAAGCTGGCACTGTCCCGAGGCCCCTTGAACACACCTGAGTTTTGACATTTGCTGCGATTTCTGCATCCCCCCACCAGATCACTGTGAAACAATGGGACCACCCCTTCACCTCCAAATACCTGTGGGAAGCTGCTAATCAGGTAGCAAGGGGGTTGCTGGGGCTGCACTTAAGAAAATCTGAAAATTGCTGGCTGCATTGTGGGGAGATAAGAACCACTTTGCAAATGTCTTTGTGTGGTGGCGTAGGGACAGCAAGACGCTCCTGGCAGGAAGTAGCTTAGCGGCACCAGGGAAGTAAAGAAGATAAACCCCGGAGAGGAAAACAGGCTTGGGTTTTATCTTGCTATTTTATTTTACATTTTAAGTTTTAGAGAATAAAAATGCCCATCATGTGGGCAGTAGGTCATCCTTCGATGGCTTCTGTTTGATGTCTAGAAGCCACTGTCCTCTAGAACCTGGTAACAATGGTGCAGAAATGCATGGTCCAAGTAGGAGCTCCAAATTGTAGTTCTCAGATGTTCATCAGCAGGTAGGGATATGCAGCCAAAATCCAAGTTTTCGTATTTGGAGCTGGCTTGTTGGGTTCCCTGTAGACTAGTTATTTAGCCATTGGGAGAATCAAGAAGGCAAAATTGGCCAGGTGCAGCGGCAAACATCTGTAATCCCAGGGGCTTGGGAGGCTGAGGCAGGAGGATCCTAAGTTCAAGGCCAGCCTCAGTAACTCAGTGAGACCCTGTCTCTAAATAAAATATATAAAAGGGCTGGGGATGTGGCTCAGTGGTTAAGTGCCCCTGGGTTCAATTCCTGATACAAGAAATAAAAATAAAAAATAAAGTAAAAAGAAGTCAAAATTGGCACGGAGTGGAGGTGGAGAATAACTGGCCAGACTTAGAATTAAAAACAAATGAAACAGCCGACAACGTGACAAACAGCAGTTATGCTTGGGGTAAAAAATAAACAGAGCACATTTATAAAGGAGAAAAATAAAGGGAAAACCCATTAACCTCTTTGATAATAAAATATGCTTTTTAAAGAAAATCAGGCCCAATAATGAAGTGGTGATCTGATGAGTCATTGTAATGGAAGAGGGAAACGGCAGTTCAAATTGTTTTAGGTAAATCTTTGGGACAGGGGATTCCAGTTATCTGATTAATTCCCCATTCAGCTGCTTCGATTCTTATTTGGCCTTGTTAGTGGGACTAGGGGGTCCAAACGCTCCAGCTCTGTCACAGAGCAGGGTGCGGCTTATCTGTTTTATGGAACAGATGGGGTCTGGTTGGCCATCCCTCGTCTCCTAAGTTGGGGGTTTGCCCGGGAATAAGGTGACTCCCAGGCTCCAGCCTTCTCTGCCCGTCCTGGGACTTTGTCACCATCCACTGGTGGGTCACACAGTTCCCAGGTGTGGGGAAGCTGAGGGTCTTATCTGCAGGTCCCCCAAATGACGCCCACAAATCCTTTTGGAACAGACAGGCTCACAGTTTGACAGAAGCACTCTCTGCCTTAGAGCTCTCTCTAAAGTGAGACAAAAGCAAGTTTTGGATAGTTACTTGACCAATCCTTTTTAAGGGCTATAATATAAAATTTACTGGGGGCGAGTAGAAGCGGGAATAGATTCCTGTGCCCTCTGCTCTTGTTCTGCCCACTCGGTGGCATCCTGATCCTTTCTTTGTATTCTTTCTAAGGCTAATTGAGGTGTCCCGTTCCTGGGCGTGCACCTCATCCCGGGCTTCTCTGTGTCCTCCTTTGGGCAGCCTGTAAGCTCCTTCTCCGGGGCCTCTGTCAGCAATCCCACCCCTCCCTGCCTCCGCACGATCCTACCTTCTGTTCCTCCAACAAGCCAGGCTCCTTCTTGGGGAGCTTCTGGCTCTCGCCGTCACTTGGAGCACGTTTTCCCCAGTTCTCCACGGCTAGCTCTATTTATGTCTCGGCAGAAAAGAGCCATCTCTTCTGAGTGGCTCCTCTGATGACCCCCCAAAAATCCACCCACCTGCCTTACACCCCAAGACCCTCGCTGTCCTTGGTCCCAGGACCATGCTTGAGTTCCTTTGTGACATGGCTCTAGAAAGGATTTGGTAGATTTTTTTCCTCTCTCTTGTCCGCCCCTTTTTTCTAGGACACAGGTGCCAAGAGAACTTCTCTTGCACACCGTCGGTGGCCTGGGCCCAGGGGAGTGCCTGGCATATTGAGTTCTTGAACATACATTTGCCTACGTGAAGGAATCAAGCCTTTCCTTGTTGGAAAAACAAACAAAGAATGGAGTTACAGATTTGGGGCTGAGAATAACGTCCCTGGGAAGAGGGTTATCTGGGACGGGAGGCTGCAGAAACCGAGAAAGTGAGAAGCAGTCTGAGCCCCATCTGCCTAAGAGGCCCCTTTATGGCTACGTTCTCTCTCCTGTTGGGAAAGAGAGAACAAGAATGAGGTTCAACATTTTGTATAATTTCATAGCTACTCTGATATATGTGGGAGGCCATTAAATTCTGCAGAAGACCATCCAGGGTGGAGGGAGGTTCAGATGGGTGCCATGACAGTTACAGACAGCATTGATTTAGTGTTGCCATGTGTCAGTCCTGGATCTGACCATAGCTCTTCACCTTCACAACAGCCTTGGGAAGTGGTTACAAGTACTGTCTTCACGGTGCAGAAAAGGAAACTGGGACTTAGACAAGTCTTGCTCCAGGTCACAGGGTTCATAAGTGATGGAGCCCAGATTCACACCAACTTATTGGCTGTGCTTAACAGCCTCTGCTGTTAAATGCTGTGCTTCCTCTGGGTGAGGACTTGCCCAAGATAATGCAGTGGTTGAGAGACAAGAAATCGCATCAGGACTCTATGGTTTCTCTCATTGAATTAGTTCCCCTAGACTTTCGGAAGCTTTGTCATTAGAAATGACTTTATTTCCTGACACCATTCCATGGCCATTTCAAGTGTACTGAAATCTTTTGTAGTTTGAGCAGGTTACGAGAAGATGATAACTTTTGAGTAAGGTGATAGGACCTGCCAGGGTGGCCTAATCAGCTGGGCCATGGGACATGGTGTCTTGGGTAACTGTAAATGTCACACGTCTTTACCTTTTCCAGCGTTCTCTGAGCGGGGGGGGGGGGGGGGTGGTGGTGGTGGTGGTAAATGGATTAGGAATCAGAAATCCTTGATCTGCTTTGTGTAAATCATTTTCGTCTTTTTCTTCTTCTTACCATTTGTGTTAAGAAAGAGACTTTATAGTCCATTTATTTGGGGGAGTCCCTGGACATACACAAATGCACATGGTTTCATCTCAGTGTCTTTGCTTGGGGAACATATCCAAAGCTTGCACAAGACACTTGACTGGCTATGCAAAACTTTCAGTTGCCTGGAACAGGGAAGAGATAAGAGATATATTTCTTGGTTTTTATCACCCTAACCTTAACCTTGGACCAAAAATATACAGGAGTTTCTAGGAAGATGGCGTTGACCTCAGATCAAGGAAGAACAGAACAAACTTGAGTTATGATAAAGGACAAAGATATTTCAAGCCTGTGTTTCAAGATAAAGGACATGGGCGGGGATGGGCCGGAGACACGATGTTCCTGGAAGTGTGCGCACAGCTGGACCAGCTGTTTCAACAGCACTTTTCACCCATCTTGCTGTACTGATCAGTATGGTAGATAACAACGCCACACTTACAATGGAAGGTGCTTAACTCTGCAATACTGGGAACTGCAGGCATGCTGCATGTCCGGGGACCACGCTACAGGGTAGATTGCAATCTTTTAATAATAAAATCTTACAGCAACGAAACTGCACGATCACACCATTCTAATATACACTGACATCTGATCTTTTCTTTGAGTCCGGAGGTGGGCAGCTCAGCATTGTGAAGCCTACAGCAAATTGCAAATTCCCCAAAGAGACATCAATTTCTAGACTTCAGAGAAGACAAAAACCCAGTCCTAGGTCTGAAAAATTTATGAAGAAAGCACACCATTTTAAAAGGAATCCAGAGATGGGACAGCCAGATAACAAGAACTGAGGCTGAGAGGAGAAACCGTCCTCAAGAATAATATGGATCAAACTGCTCAGAGGTTTTTTTTTTTTAAAGTCGTCACAAACCTGGATGTAACCCTTCAGCTTCATCTTAGCTAAAGGAAGGAGGATATATGGCCAGATATATATGAGAAACTTTTAGGAGGTACACAGACCCAGCTGCAGTAACAACAACAACAACAACAACAGCAACGAGAACAGAACTGAAGAGACATGACTTTTAAAAATTTTCTTCCAATCCTCCCCAAAAAGAAAGTCTCCATTCAAGTTCAAGTTCAAATGTAAAGTTTAACACCTTGCTAACACTTGGAACTTCCTGTTATAATTTTTAAAAAAGCAGAACTCAGCTCCAAGATTCAACCAGCCATCAGGATCTGATCAGGAAGGGAAACATTGCTTTGTTATCACTTTATTTTTTGCCATGACCTTTTTTTTTTTTCTTTTGGCTAAGTGGTACTGGTTTTTGTTCACACTACAGATAAAGTTTTCTCTTTAATACAACTATTTTTGATGAATAAATATCACAGAGATATGCAGATAGGGCACAAGGTGTGAATATAACTTGAGTGAAGGTAGAAAAACTGCTCTGTGTTAGGACGATAACAGTTGACCCTGCTTTTTTTTTTTTTTTTGAAATATGGCTTTAAATACATATGCATTATATAAAATTATGTAAAGATTTTAATATAAATACAAACTCAACTTTCTTATCTACTACTTGATGTAAGCCTTACCATTATTCATCTTTTTATAGAAAATACACAGTGAGCTTAAGTCATTAGCCCAGAACTCACATCTAGCAGGTGGCGAGGCCAGAGGACTGTGGACTACAGAACACTTGTTGGCAACCACTGTGCCATCCTGCACCAGGGCCTCCCTGTGCCTGTGAATGGAAGTGACTATCGAGGGCAATTAGTGTCAATCCTGAATGTGGGCTGTTGAAGCATTAGTCAAGCATTTCTATTTGTAAATGAAGAGGATGGGGACAAACCCCAAATCCAGTGACTAAGTAGAAATGTACTAAATGGAAAATACCACGACGAGGTTCTTAAATCCCGCATTCTCTAAGATCACAGGAGGGCTGAGCCCAGAGTACAGCAGTCTCGAGAAGCCCCTGAGGCCTCTAGTGGGAAGAGGGTTTTCTACTGTCTTCACCTTGGAGATGTGATAGAAATCCTACTTTTCAAAGGGAAAGTTTGAGACATAAGAACTAAAAACAGGGATTATTGAGGATTCCTCACAAAAAGGATTAGGGGATTGGGAGTAAAAGATCAAAAAGACTTAAACCAAAAATACTCTCCGAATCTCTTGATGGACTGAATTTTTTACCGAGCTGTTGAGTTTTCAAACCCCTCTCAATTAAATGGTTTTTTAAATGGGAATTAGTATCAGGAAGTAAGAAGAGCCCAAAAGCTCAGGAAGGAAATAATGACGGAAGAACCTATGACTCGGTTGTAGGATTTTTTTTTTTTTTTGGGCTGGGCAAAGATTTATTCTGAGTTTTGATTTCATTTTAATAAAATACTCTGTTTTTTCTTTGTAAGCTTGTAACTTTCCAAAGCACTTGATATAGATTATCTCACTTGATCCTGCCAATTACCCTGAGGAAGAGGTGGGGAAAGGAACATTACTGTTTTTAATACGGAAATTGAGGCCTAAGACTTTGGAATTCTAATAGGATCCCACATAATGAGAATGCCACCTGGTGCTCGGCCGCCTCAGTGCTGGGTCCTGCCGTCACCATGACTAGTTATTGTTCCCCCAACACACTTGAGGTAGGGACCTGCTTTTGGCTGGGTCTCTGGAGGCTGGGGATGAGGCGACCTGCCGCACACTGCACTCACGGGCCCTCACGAAAGCTCAGGGGGCCCTTGTGCAGGTCTCTTGGCTTTGGTCAGAGAGCCTGTTGTTAAGCACTTGCCAGCACAGCACCAGCCTCATGCCTGGTACTTGGCAAAGCAGCATCCAGATCTGGGCCTTATGGGCCCCCTCTTTTCCTTTCAGTGATGGTCATTCATCTGGACAGCCTCCAAGAATGCTTGGCCTTCTCTTATTGTCAAGGTGCAGGACCCTAAAGTCTACCCTGGAATTCTCAACTGTTAATTTACATGGAAAAGTGCAGAAATGACTCAGAGATGAAAACATGTCACACAGCCTGTGTCTACGAGCCTGAGTTCTGTGCTATGGGTGTGAGTTTCAAGTTTCTGCTCCTGTTTTCTTTCCTTTTTTTTTTTTTTAATATTTATTCTTTAGATTTCGGCGGATACAACATCTTTGTTTGTATGTGGTGCTGAGGATCGAAGCCGGGCCCCACGCACGCCAGGCGAGCGCACTACCGCTTGAGCCACATCCCCAGCCCTCTGCTCCTGTTTTCAATGGTGATTTTTATACCACAAATCTGCCTGCCCACCTCAGGCAGGCATAGCCTGAGAATGCACAGGAATGAGAATAAGTCCTGAGCACAAGGTCCTTGATTATTCTATGTCCTCAAGGGACAAAGGACAAGGATGCTATGCCAGGTAAAGTGACTTTTACCCCAGTTCTGCCACTCCCTGGCCATGTGACCTTGGCCGAGTTACACCAGCTCTCTGAGACAGTCTAATTCTGACAGTGACCATAGGGCTGTTGAGGGCACCATGCACTGAGCTGTGGAGTTGGCCACAGAGACTCTCAACATGCGTCTGCCACTGTTCTGGGGTTCCACTGTCGGTGCACATGCTGGTGGGAAAGCAAGGCACAGTCAGAGGGGGCTTGTGTGAGCTTATTGGTGGGGTGGGGAGGGGTGGAAGGTGGGTGCGGCTGCTCCTGAGAGGCTGGAGGCTCTGTGATTGGCTGCTGCATATAGAAACATCCCTGATCAGTGGTCAAAATCCCCCAGGGGCTGTGTGGAGGTGTCAGGCAAACACCCCTCCAGCTCACCGACCTCCGCTTTCTGGAATGCACCAAGGCCTCCCTGATTAGCAATTACTGTGTCATCAGAGGGCCTTTTCCATCACAAGCTGACGCTCAATGCCCAGTGGCCAACGATGTCCTTTTCCTTGGACAATTTTGGAATCATACTGATAAAATCCCAAATCAGTTCCTTCTTTTTTTCCTCACACTATCTTTCTGTCATCTGTATTTTTTTTTCTCTTCAGAAATTAAGAAGTCAGTGCCATGTGTGGGCATTCCGGTATCGTAAATGGGAGAAAGGCGATTGCTCAAGGCAGGAATGAGGTCCACTCATCAGATGAACTGCCCCAGGACTGTGGTTCAGAAGGACTTGTGGTGAGGAAGCAGGTGCAGGACACCAGGAAAAGCCATTGCTCTTTAGTCCTCCTCACGGGAAAGTTCAGTGTCCAAGCCCAGGCAAGGTGCTAGGAGCCACAAGCAAATAATATGATGCATGTCACTTTCGGTTGTAAGGTGACGCCAGCTAGCCATTGAGATGATATGATTATGTTAAGATTTACATTCATATGGAAATTGGACTCCTGCTGTTCACCTTGGCCTGCTACACGTTACGGGACTCCTGGAGAGTTCCCATTGGTTGGGGAAGGATAGTAGGAGGGAATTCCGGGGGAGGTCGTGCCCCCCCCCGGGGGGGGGGGGGACGGTTTTTGGCTTGCCGGTGCATATGGAGTATTGGTGGCTTTTTCAAAAATAAAGTTTTGTTCCTGCTTGAGTGGCTCGTGATTCTGTGCCCAGCCAGACTGAGGCAGCAAGGGGCAGGGCTAGCTCTGCGGGTAGAGTTCTGGCCTTGGTCTGGATGCACTTCCTGAATGTATGGCCTCAGGTCTGATTCCGCTGACCCCTGGAAGGTCATCATACAAGTGACACAATAATATTTAATGAATATTTTTTCTGATAACTGGTATAGACTCTGTGACATGTAATTTGAAAATTCTGCATGTTTTTGGCTGTTTTTTAAGGCAAAGCCATGAGGAGACCTGAGAAGATGGAATAAATGAGCTTCTAATACTCACAGCAACTAGTTAAATCATAAGAGGAATAATGCCGAGACCAAAGAATCATTGAAAATTGAGATGATTGGAAATTTTGCAGTAGTGACAAAGGCCATTAATTCTAGAAATTACATGAGGAATTACAAAAGACCTGAGAATAAGGTCCTTTCAACCACCATGAATTGATGACCTTTCCTTTCATTTTTGAGAGTTTTTTTTTTTTTGTGTGTGTGTGTGTGTGTGTGTACCAAGGATTGAACCCAGGGGCCACTCAAGCACTGAGACACATCCTCAGCCCTTTTTATATTTTATTTAGAGATGGGGTCTTGCGAAGTTGCCTAGCTGAGGCTGGCTTTGAACTTGCGATCCTCCTGCCTCAGCCTCTGAGCTGCTGGGATTACAGGCATGTGCCACTATGCCCAGCAATTTTCAGGTTCTTGAGGGGAATCTGCAATGTGCCTTCCCCTGTCCCTTTACCCCACCCTCAATAAGCATCTACCCCATAGGCCAGGGGTTGGCCTCGTGTTTATGTAAAGGGCCAGGCAGAAGATATTTTAAGTTTTGTGGATCATAGAGTCTTCACTGCAATCTCTCAACTCTGACATTATAGCACAGACGCAGCCACAGGCAAAAGGTAAACCTGACATATGTCCCAATAAAACTTTATTTACAAAAGCAGGAGGTGGGGGTGGTGGCTAACCCCAGACATGGGGAGCACTTTGGAGATTACGGTCAGCAAAACAGAACCCTTGAGAGTGAACGCCAACTAGAGCTCTCATCTTGGCTTTGACCTGGGCTGCCTTGGATAAATACACCCACCTCTCTGTCCATATTTTTCTGTAGATACTCATAAGAAAGCCAGATTTGTAGATACTCATAAGAAAGCCAGATTTGTAGATGGACCAAGCATGGTAACAACTCTCAGAGTGTTTTGACTATGTTAAATTGAGTTTTTAAAATAGGAGGGATATTATTGTCATTATCGTTTCATTCCACAATAAACAGTCACCTCCAGGAGATGAGAGTCTGTGTCCTTCCAGCCCTGCACCTGTTTTCAACACATTATCTTTCACATCACAGACATCTTACAAATGAAGTAGTGGGGACTATGGGATCCAAGATCGCAAGTCCTGTGCAAAGGGGAAAGTGACCCTTCGCTGCCCCTGGGCCCTCATGGGAATGTGGAACCGTGGTGAACCATTTTTCAACAGAAGCTAAAAATTGAGAGCTTCATGCAAATTTTTCTGACTTTTAAATATCGACAACTAATCCTTCAAATCGAAAACTGCTAAACCTCATTCTCAGGCCCTTTATACCTCCTCATGTAATTTATAGAAAATACAAATGAACATTATAATTAAAAAAAACCCCAGAAATGTAGAAATTTCTTAGGTTTTACTGCATTGTGATTTCCTGGCTTTAATTAATGGCCTTTGTCACTACAGCAAAATTTCCGATCGTCCCAATTTTCAATGATTCTTTGATCACAGCATTACTCCTCTTATGACTTATCTAGTTGCTGTATTAGAAGCTCATTTATTCCACCTTCCAGATCTCCTCCTGGCTTCACCCTTCAATTCATTCTGTGCTGAACTCAGATATCCCTTGTTCAGACAAAGCCTTCCCTGAACATCTTGTCTAAAATAACCTACCCTATTGCTCTTTCATTTCTCAGGGTTTTTTTCAGGCAATTGTCAGCTTCTGACAAATCCTATTTCTGTGCATGGTCTGTCTTCACTAGAATGTCAGCTCCTGGATGGCAGGACATTGTCTCTGTTTTGTTCAGTTCTAAATTCTTAGAACCTATCGCAGAGTCTGGCAACTAGCTATTGACATAGGGAAAAATCTCCAAGTCTGTCTAAAGCTAAACTTCTACATTATGTTTCAGAATCACCAGTTCCTAAGGCCAGCCTCCTGGTAATTACGGAGTTCAATTTTGCTATGACCACATAGATGGTACGTTGAAGCTTGAGGATTGCAAAGGCTCCAACAAAGGAGATTTGACGGATATTTTCATAGAACACAAAGGTTTTCCATTTCAAAATTCTCTTGGAGTTAAAAAAAAAAGAACCAGGAGTTGTTAAAAACATTAAAGTTTTTAATTAAGTAATTTAAATTAAATGAGAAACATATTGACTTCTAACAATGACCTATTTCATCTACCATGAGTTTTATTTGTTATCAAAGTGACATGAGCACAGAGAAATTATTTCAGAACGAAAGAAGTCCCCATACCACCAACCTATATAGTGACTCTCTGGGTGTCCTGAGCTTCTTACCAATCCTAGTCTCCCTGCCTGTTTGCTGGCCTTTTAGACACCAAGCCAGGCTTGGCTCTTCCGGGGCACTTGACAGATGAGCAGCAGCTTCTCCCTCTGCAGGAGGCACGGCTGTGTTTCCTTCCTCGGAACCCATGTCAGATCCTAGGGCACGCACGCTACTTCTACTGCACTTGGATTACGACAACCTTTTCACTGCCGACCTCTGAACTGCAGTGCCTGCAAAGTCACATGTAAATATCCTCTCCTTGTGGACCAGACCCTGAGAGTAGTCACTGCATCTCTCCTGGTGGAGTTCAAGGTCAAGAGTGGAAGACCAGCAAGAGAATGAGCAGAGGGGAATGGACCATTGATATGGACAGAAAAGGGTGGGTTATCTCTCCATCCATAAATAAAAACTCTTGTCAATATTTTGGCTGCTTTCGTCTCCTTGACTGTTAGGGCATTGAGGATGCTCAACAAGCACTTATTCATGATACAAAGTCATAATTTGATCTTGCTATCAACAACAAGACTGGGCACCCCACTTGTGCATGCCTATATTGTCCCCGTCATGGAACACAGGCTAAGGCCCTGAGGTTCTTATTTTCTCTTCCTTGGCTCCTAGGTCCTTATTTCCACATGCCAGGGTCACCTTAGCATATTTTGTGCCCAGCTGAGGGTCTCACCTCTGGCCATCAGAGGTGTTTTAAGTCTCAATGAAGCTGCAGAAGACAGGACATCCTCAGGACTCAAGTCTGAGAGCAGCTGGCTATTCCCTCCCATGGGCAAAGAAATCAGGACGGCAACTCTCACATGGGTTTTCTCTATGCCGGGGCTTGGGGAATGCTCCAAGAAAGCACCTACAGAGGAGGAGGGGGGTATCTCCAGACCCCTGCCCCTCATCCTCGACCCTCCTTTCCTGCTTTTCTCCTCACGTTTCCAGACCAACATCTCTAACTGCAAAGTCTTGTGTTTGCCTTACAAAGCCGTGTGACAGAATTTTCTTTTAATTAGTGCATTCCTAATGGCAGCCATAATTCTAATCATTAATAAGCTGCTCGGCCCACTTAGGAACAAACACAAATGGCAAGAAGTCAATGTTAATTCTAAAACACATGTAAACAAGAATCCAGGAAGGCCAAACACAGTCACCTTCTGGCATGATGAATGGCAAAGAACACATTCTGCCAAGCGGGAGAGGTACCTGCGAAGTAACCACACACCATGCACCTTCGCTTATGCTCTTCGTCACAAAATCAATTGTTATGCCGTGATTTTTTTTTAAAAAAATATTTTCCCCAAATACCATAAGCCTCATGAGGACAGCAACACCCATCTGGCTTCATGCACACAGTAGGCCCTAGGCGTCTACACTTTTTTTGGTGAATGAGAGATTAATCAAATCAAATCAAATCTCAAAAAAGTTGGGCACCAGCAGCATTTCTCAAATGCCGAAAATACCCACGAGGGTCCAGATATTCATTCAATAATTTCTAAATTACATTATCCCGGATCATTGAGGTCAGAGACTTCTCCCCAAGGCTGGTACATGAAACCAACGTCCACGTTTGCATTTTTTCCTGCGCCTTGGTCCACGCTCTGTGATCGGGGAGGACATTGAACTTTTCCACACGGTGTTTCTCGCCCCGTGGGGGCTGCACGTTTTCTCAGTTCTCAAGTTTGGCAAATGGCTGTGGCTACAACTTCTCTACTCAGCACCGTCAGTGACGCCCCAAAGTCTGGGCAATGCCTGGGGCCACCATCTGTCTCCCTCGCCGCCAGCTCTGCTGCGCGGCGTCAGAGCAGAGGTACAGCGGGGACTGAATTGCAGCGCCAGCCGCCTGACAGACCCGGGATGTCTCCGATCATTTCCTCTGCTGCCTTTCATATCACTGAACTGAAGCGATCAGGCCTGTCAAGAGCAAGGGCCCCAGATGAAAGGCCAGTGCATTAAGACGGGGCATAATTGCCAGGTTCTGAGTTGCTGACATTAATCGTTTTACCGAAAGAAGACAGTAGGGCGCTCTCCCTCTCTCCCTCTCTCCCTCTCTCTGTCTCTCTTCTCTCTCTCTCTCTCTCTCTCTCTCTCTCATTGCCAACACACAGGAGTTATGGGGGGGCACGTAGGGAGGGGAAAAATCCACCACCAACATGCTTTGCTAATTAAAAGTAATATGTTTTCCCTATTTTTTTTTTTTTTTGGCAATTTGATAACACAAAACACTTACTTGGGGGCCACAAGGGGAAACAAACTGAGACAGATAAAAAATGTTTTGTGTTCATCCAAGCACAACTATGTTAATGCGTATTATCCCATTAATGCGCATCAACATCGGGACTCGGCTCACCAATGCAAGCAAGAAGCATACACTTATCATCATTTGATAACATGTTTAATGACAGATTGACGGGAGATTTGCAAATGTGAACTGGCATCAGTGTTGCTAACTTCAGCTTCTGCCGCCGCCTCTGCTATGCCAGCATATTTATGTGCATAATTTGATTTCTCAGCCACACTGTTAGTACATTTTTAATATTAACTATGCACGAACAGACAGCCGAACTTAAGTTGCACTGATGGTTGGAGTTCATTAGATTGAAAAAGATGGGCATGCGTGACTAAGATGGAGGTGGTGGCCCAGCGTCTGGGAAGCAGCGCTGAGCGGACCCACACTCCATTCTCAACAAGCCTGGGCTACGCCGTCCACGTTGTCGGGGTGGCGAAGGCTTTATGAATGAGGGCAGGAAAGGACGGAGACGCAGGATGCTCCTGCCCTGGGCATCCTGCCAGGAGGTTCCCTCAGCCACAGGGGTTGCTGGACCCTCATTTGCTTTCCTAAATGTCAACTCCCTTTGACCAACTCGTCAGGACGCTACTCAAGTCCTTCTCATTTACTAGACTCTACCGCGGGAAGGTGAGCAGTGCCTCTTGCTCCTTCCCTCAAGAACTCAGATCATGGTCCACCTGCTCAGGACAACCTTCCCCATGGACATGGGTCAGCTGTCCATGGGCAGAAGCAGGCTGTTCTGCACTTTGTCCCCATCACAGCACATCAGCGGGATCTGAGCTGATGGCTTCACCTTGCTACACTTTCATTCCTTTATCTGGAAAATGGGCCTTGGGGTCGCTACTCCTTCACAGGGTGGAGAAGCTAGAATTAGCTAAAAACCAGAGTCTGAGCCCCATGCTTTTTGACCTTCTTTTCAGATCGCTGAAAAAATGTCACTGTTTCAGAAAAGACTCTCCTGACCTGTCACCTCAAGTACCTCCTTTTTCTTGTCCCATGGCCCCATATCCACAGTACTCACATCACTGAAGTCACTGCCTCTGATGCTCCCACCGCCATCGCTGACTAGGATAGAAAGAAGATCTAGAACAAGATCCTTCTCTCTGACTCTCTCTGGACCCCAGGGTGTGGCATTGTGCCCATTACTAGCTTGCATTGAAAAATATTTGTAGATGAATGAGGAGGAAAAATGAAAAGTACCTGGATGGTGGATTTGGACTGGTGGGGTCTGGAAACCAGGACTCATTGCAGCTGGCTCCATGCAGAGGGTGTCGGAGACCTGAGCCTCATCTTGCGTCCTGACTCTCAAGGCGATGGGAACATATTTCATACTCAAGCCACATTAGTGCCTAGACATTTATTGCCTCTGGTGTTAATTTGCTTGTTTTGCCACATTATATCATGGGAAGTCACTTGACGCTATCAGTTGTAATTTTTGAATTTAATGATACAAACTGACCCACTCTGGGAACCTGCAATAAAAATCCTCACTGTTGAGGGCGCCAAGAATGACTTATGCTGTTGGGTTGATGGTTTTAATTAACGCTTGAATTTCATGAAGGAAGGTACAATAAGGTACAGGGTCCATCTGAAGGTCTCCCAGGAGCTTCCTGGTTAGGAAGGAAAGGTCCATTCAGGTGCACAGAGCCACAACCCACTTCAAAGCCAGAGTCACCCTTGGAAACACCAATAGGGTCATTCCATCTCCCTGTGAAACCTGTCCATGTATCCAGAAGACTCTAAACCTATCATCCTCACCTGCATGATTGGGAACATCCTGAGTCTTCAAATTTATCTCACACTCAACCACTCAGGGTTCCAGTGACACTGCTCTTTAGGGTCCCCCAGTTCTCCCAGCTCTTACTGCTACAGGGCCTTTGCACTTGTGGTCTCTAACATCTTCCTATTTATTTCAGGACTGGCTCTCTCAAAGAAGTCTTCCCACTGCACCCAAATTGCACTAGCACCGTGGCTACTCAGGCCTTCAGCACTTCATTCATTTCCCACTGGGTTTTGGAATGGTCTCTTTTATTTATTGTCTTTTTATTTCTCGTCTCTCTTCTGCAACTAGAAAATGAGATCTGTGAAGGGAAGGAAAATACCATTCGGTTTATTGCTATATCCTTGGATCCAGACACAAGGAAAGACAGAATGAAATATACATAGTTGTTCAAATAGGGGAAGCTAGATTTCCTTGACAAGTATAAACTCTTTCACTAAATATTAAAATTTAATCTTGAGCTCCTGGATCTCACTTGTATTAGCTAAATAGTTGAGTTCCAGTCCAGGCGTTACTGCCATTGTTGGGAGTTAAATACCACACAGCTCTGTGTTTTAGGTAGGAAATAAAACAGTGTAAAGGGCTGGGTTACTTTGGGTCAGGGGGTGGGGACTACGGCACTGTGGTCAAGTCTAGCCTGCCATTGTTTATGTAGGGCCTGACACTATTGGATGTTTTTAGGTAGTTAAAAATATCCAGAAGAAGAATGACCTAGTAAAATATAAAAAATAAAAAAATTAAATGACATAATATGACAAATGAAAGTTACATGAAATTCAAGGTTCAGGGTTCGTGGGTTGAGTTTGGTTGGAACAGAGCTGGCCACTCTTTATGTCCAGATCATCTGTTACTGCTTTTGTGCGTCAGTGGAAAATGGGGTAGTTGTGACAAAGACCAGGTGGTCCGCAGTGCTGACACTGTTTACTACCTGGTCCTTTACAGAAAACACTTGGTGACTCCTGGTTTAGACAGATTTTCAGGCAAGAGATGCTGAATGATGAGAAGAGCTAACGTAAGGGTCAGAGAGACTGCACTTGAAGTGCCTGAGGTAGAATAAACTCTCATGGAAATCCTGCCGTGAATTATGGCACTGACTCTTCCAGCTGTGTCCTGCAAACCGGGACAGGGTAGGAAGTAGAGGTGGGAAGACCTCGGTGTGGCTACTGCATCAGTCCTGGCAAGAGGACAAGCTGCTATGGAAACGGAGGTTGAAGTGGGAAAAGCATGAAAGAGGTCTAATAAAAAAAAATAGGGATGGAATGGAGGGTGAGAGGAGAGACAGAGAAAGAAAAGGGCCCATGGATCCTAAGCTCCGACACCATGAGAACATCATGCTCCCTCTAACTTCAAAATCAGAATGATCAGCAAATGTTGTGAAAGGGAGAAGATGCCCAGGTCAAAATTTAACAAGATGAATTGGATTTGGGGTCATTTCCCCCCAGAAGACCACTGACTTCACAGCTTCTTTTGACAGCCCAATCAGCCCAAGAAGCACTGTGCTGATTCTCCTGTTTCCATGGGTACAAGTCTAAGCCAGGCCAAAGAGAGCATCCTGTTCCCAGCCTCAGGCATTGCTCCAACCGTCTCTGCCCCAGCAGGCCAATTAACCCTTCTCCACCTTTGATTGGCAATCTCAGGAGGAAGGGACTCTGCAAGGACTCCCAAACTGGCACGATCTAACCCTGGAGCTGGTCCAGGCCACCTCTCCACTTGCCCAAGAACGAAGGCAACCAGAGGAGATCTGGGCAGAGAGGAGAAGAGATGAAGTTCTGAGGGTTTGCTTCTTTTGAACCCAGAAGTCTTCTGTGCCTGAAATCAATTCTCTCCTTGGATGAGCTGATATATTCCTTGTTTTGTTTAACTCAGTTTGACTTGGTTTGCAGCCAATTGTAAACAAGAGATTATGATAAACACAATTTAGAGTTAGCATGCCAAACAGTTTAAACTCTTACTTCCCAAATGATTTTATGACCAATCCCTTCCAAGCTAAGGAAGGTATTTAGTCAAGAAGAGGACCTGTTCCCTGGACAGCCAGCCTCAGGGCTTCAGATGAGAAACCCCTCTTGACACAGTGGAAATGACTGGGTCAATGTCATCCACCCCTTCAACCATCTCAGCAGAGTCATGAAATCCTCTAGGCCAGCTCTTGCCTTCTTAGACCTTGAGCCTCTCCTCCTTTTGCCTGTGTGTGTGTGTGTGTGTGTGTGTGCGCGCGCGCGTGCACCTCAGCTTCCGGTCTGTTTTTCCCCTCATGGATGATCTGGATGGACGCACCATCTTGGTTCGACTTGATTTGGTAGAGTAAGCTGGGATCTCCCTGACAGCTCGTGCATCTTCTTCACACAGACAGAGTGTCAGACAGCCTCAGAGATTGGATTAAAGGTAAGGGAAGCAAAGAGTTTAAAGCATTTCCAACATGCCGAGTACTGTGCTTCAAGCAAAGGGTTCTTCTCAAAGTGTGGTCCCTGGTCCAGCACCACTGAAATCATCTAGGAAGTTGTTAGAAATTCAAGTTATCTGGCCTTGCCCTGGACCTTCTCAATCTGACACTCTGGGGTAGGGCTCAGTTCTGTGGTTTAACACCCCCCCACGCCCCCACCCCCCCAGTGATTCTGGCACATGCTCAAGTCTGAAAACTTCTGGCTTAAAGTATCATCTGGCTTCTCTTGTCCCTCTTCATCAAGCCCTGAGGTGGGGAGGAGACTTCTATTTTAGAGATGAAGAAATTTCCTGAAAGAGGTAGGACATTTGCTTTTACTGTTAGGTAGTAGTGGAGCCCTGGATGGCAGCCAGATCCACACACCTCTCTGGTGATCCCATGAGCAGGGGCCATGCACACAGCGCCCATATTCCCCAGCAGTGCGCCTGCCTGCTCACGTTCACTTGCTGGCAGACAGACTGTCCCAGGATGACATGTCCTCCTGCCTTTTGCTGATCCTAGCGAGCCTTAGGACAAATTTCTCAATTTCTAAGAAACTTCCCAAGAGTTCCAAGAAAAATGAAAGAGACAGCTACAGAATCCCAGCTTCATCCCAAACCCAGGTCCACTGGGGTCCTGGGGTTGCTCAGCCACTGGGGAGTATGTGATCTCCAGCTGGAAATGGGTCTCCTGAAATTCCCCTCCACCCTCTGCATCTGCTTTTTGTGCTCTTTCTTCCCAGTGAAGGCCTTGTGGTTACCCACGCCACATTGCTCCCTGAGATTTATAGGCGGTCGCTAATGTTCAGTTATAATTCCCCATTTCAGATGTGGAAATGACTCATAATCTTCAACACGAGGGCCTCTCTACGATGGTATATAATTTAAAAATTAGCTTGAGGACAGAGGAGACTCTATGTTTTTGAACTAGGAACTTAGAGACGTGGAGGTTAAAGCTTGATAAGGTGAGCTCAAGGAACTGGGTAGTTATTAAGCAGATGCCTCTGGTATGCGTTTCCACATCTTCAGAGCGTTTCTGGAGTCTTGAGTTCACTGGCACTTGTCAGAGTGCAAGCCCACAAAGGTCTATTTATATTAGGGTGCTTTCCCCATTGCCTCATTCCTGATACAGACCATTCCAGAACAAACCGTGCTGTCAGAAAGCAAGCAAAGCAGAAAAAAAAAAAAGAAAAAATCAGTGCTTGATCTCCAGTAGGGGCCAAACAGACCTGAATGGTGAGAACCCCACAAGATTATGGAGACTCTGGGGGATTGGTGCCTGCTTGGGACCTCATGGGCTCTGCATGGAAGTGGAGCCAGAGAACTCTGGACAGTAGTGTGTAGTGTGGCAGGCGAGGAGATGACAGTGATGGAGATGGAGGAAAAGAGGACAGGAAGAGCGCGAGCCAGTGGGGAGGGAAAGAGGCCTTGCATTTGGCCATGAAGCACCTGAGATGCTTGTGTTGGTTCCTGACCTCATGACCACGTGTTTGTTCCCTGGTTGGGTCCAGCATCAAGTGGTTACCAATATGGATTGCAAATTGATTGGTATTCAACATCGACATCAGCTTTCTCCGATCACCAGAACCCTCTGCGGCTAAACTGAATAACTGCAGAAGATCCCAGCAGTCACGAGGATGCCAACGAGGTCACCGAATCATTCTGATAAAACAATATATTCTCCCATTTCATCTTGCCAGTGAATCTTCCTCCAAAGTCGGTCAGGACCACCTAGAGCTGATGCTCAGAGCAGGAGGGCTGGTTACAGAAAGAGTGAGGGGTCAAGCTGGGGTTGGAAAAAGGAGATGAGACCACCACAAACCTTTGTTTGTGCTCCATAATTCCTGGGAAAGCATAAAGATACTGCTTTACTTTTATTGCAATGGCTTCATCTTGGAAAATGGGCAGTTGGGTCATGTTCAGGAGCCGGGGCGGGTCCCAGGAGATGGAGGGAGAGCATTTGTATCCTCGTCCTCTGGAGCCTGCCATCTTTGATATCCCTTCCCTTTGCTAGACATGTACGCGTGGTGCTGAGTGACCCCTAATTCTCTTGCCTCCACTTATTCTTCCCTCATTCCAGCCTCCACTGCAGTCCTGAGCCTCCATCCCTCTGCCACCTCCCTCCAGGGTCCTCCCTGACCTGCTCTGCTCTTGGCCCTTTCCGTCCACTGCATACTGGGTAGCCTGAGTGGTCTTCTTAGAAGAAAATGGATTGTGCCATTTGGCTGTTGAAATACATCAATGGCTTAGAGAAAAAAAGGAAAACAACCCAAAATTCTTGGAACATTCACAAGGCCCCACTTTTCCCAGGCCCCCACTTGAGACTCAAGGCCCTCCACCCTCTACCCTCACCTGAAACTCCAACCTCTCTCTATATCAACCACATCCACCCTGTTCCTATATCTCCTGCCTGAAATGTGCTGTCCCCATCTGCCGCACGCCTGGCTCCTTCCCAGCCTTCTTATCTTGCTCCTTAACCCCTCTACTTAAAATAGGTGGCCCTGGCACAGACCCCCACACTGGACTCACTAGGTGGCCCATTCTTGAAAAATATTGCTACTTGTATTTATGTGAATAAATGTTAGCTGAGAATATTATTATCCTCCTGTGTCTCCTGATCAGAATGTAAGTTTCTCTTAGTCTCTGGCGTAGTCAGCACTCAGAACAGGGCTTGGCTTCTAGAAGGTTCTCTGTCAATATTATTAATTTAAGGGAAAATTGAAGTAGTTCCCAGGAGGCTCTACTGGCTCACTTGAAGGCACCTACTGACTCTCTCTCTGGTGCTCATTTGTGCCTCTAGAAGAGACATTTCGTAAGCCTCCCAGCAGCCTTTCCGTCCTCTACAGGAATCATTTCCAGGGTGTGCCAGAAGAGCTTCTCACCTCTCCGTACTCTTCTGGGCTTTGCAAAGCCCTATGATTTCTTCACCGGCTGCTGTCAGGTGCTGGGCACTGTGCTCAGCGATTCACACACTCTGCCTACTCGATCCGCCTCACTGATGAGTGACAGGCATCACCGTCATTTCACAGATGGGGGATGTCATAGGGAAGTTATGATCATCTCCTAAACTCCATCCCTTCCTCCCTCCTGTCTTCCTTTCCCTTTTCTCCCTCCCTTCTTTCCTTTGTTTTTGATGATATAAGGCAGACGGAGACACAGCCCCAGCCCTCGTGGAGCTTGGAGGCAGAAGTGAATTGGCATGCAGGAATCACTTGGGGCTCAGGTAAAGAGTCCACTTCCCATTCTTACAAAGTCAGCTTCATGGAACCGTGCTCCAGAATCGCTACCAAGTGAGCCTCACTGGAACACCCATCTCCACAGGGCTGCAAACTTCTGTGCACCCAGCAAAAGCCACCACATGTGCATCCACCAGCCTCTGCCTGCTCAGCCTCTTCTCTCTGCCATCTTCTCCCTCACACTGGGCCCCCCCAGCCATGCAGGCACAGGTTCTGGAACGCACCACGCCTCCCTCTGACAAAGCCTTGCTCTCCCACTCATTCTTTTCTCATGCTCTTGCCCTCTTCTCTCCCTGGAGTTCCTCATCGTGGTTAACACCCAGCCCACGTCTCCTCTCCTTTCAATCAGGTGGATTTGATGCCTCGCATCTTCCACTGACCCAGTCAGTACCAAGCACAGGCCAAGCCTCCGTGATGCCCACCTTTCTTCAGGCGAAGCTCTACATGTTCTGTGGGCAGGGACGCCTCTACAGGGCTCATCTCAGTTCCTAGCACCAGCTACTGACCCCAACCCATGATGGGCATCTACTGTTGAATGAATGTTTCCATATTTGTCTTCCCTAAATGGAAGTCCGAGAGATAGGAAATGTGACTCGGTTCCAGCACCTCACAAATACTATAGTTGCTATTGTGATTAAAATTGTTAGACATGTCACCCACCTGGTTCAGGGTGTGGTATCTCAGTTATTAGGAGGGCAGTCATGTTACATGAGGAATGCTGAGTGTCTGAAACTTTTCTATGTAGGCACTTTGTAGGTCTGCTCTGATTTTATCCTTATAACAATCTGTGAGGTTGGCCTTTGTGCAGCTGCTTGTCAAGTTGGGGTTTAGAGAAATGATGAGACCCTGTTCCCGAGCCCTCAGGAAGGAGACCCAGCCCCAAGGCCAGGCCACAGCAGAGCCCACTGACCCCTCGGGATTTCTAGGTGTCAGAACACCCCACCTCCTGCGATGGCAGGACAGGCTGGCCCACCACTCACAGACGCCTCCCATTTTTCATCCTCTTACATTTCTGGGATGACAAGGTCCTGATTGGCTCTTGACTTCTAAGCCAGAGCAAAGATTATCCAATCGGGAGCCATCTCCATGGTTACGGCACCCAGGAGAATCTGGAGGCAGCAGCAAGGGGGAAGTGGAACTCCAGCAAACATGGGGGGCAGGGAGTCACAAACAATTAAACATGACAAAATCCTCTGGTGAACAAAAATAGAATTATTTGACTGTGAAATCGAGTAATGTAGCATTGAAAATAACAACCTGAAACATCATTTTTTTTCCCATCAATAAAAAAAAATATCAGATAAACCCAGGCATGTTTAAATACCAGCCACCACTGTGCCACCAAGAGGGCCGATGTGCTGGAGGCCTGAGTGGAAGAAGTCGTCTATGTCGAAGATCTGGGCTTCAGGGGTCTTCCAACTTCTGCCCATCCATCTCTCCTGAGAAGGACGGGAGTGTGCGCACCTCACACTGGGGCGTACACTTTACAGAGTTTGACCAAGAGATCCCAGAAGGATGCTAGGAGGACTTTCGGCCTCAATTCTGGCCTGAGGAAAATCATCCACTTGTCTACGCTTGATCTCTAGTTGGGACACTCCCTGGAAATTTTTTCTTGTACGTCACTTCATCTCTTTAAGGGCTGGTTTCTTTACCTGCAGGCTAGGTGTAATCCCAGTTCTTTTTAAAATGAATTTTAGGTATAAGATTAGTTGAGATAATATACACAAGGGACCCAGATCATTGTGGCTCATTCTTTGGTCCCACTGGAGGCCAGGACTGGGCTCTGGTGTTTCAGACATGAGCCAGTCATTGGCTGAGGGTCATCCAGGGGCGATCGCCTGCAGGCCTCAAGGGCACTCTGCACCTGCAGCAACAGCTCCAGTAGGTCTTAGGTCGGGGCAGGGAAATTGAAACAGTTACAGGTTCCTGTTTTAGAAGGAAAAGCAGGCAGAAGATAGGAATGGGCACAAGGTCCGAGTATCAGGAATCTGGGCATCTCTGTAGTGTTTGCTACAGATGGATTTCTGACTTCCACTTTCACACACACACACACACAAAATCCTGTTTCCTCCAAGTTAAATTTGTGAATAAAAGACTCCAGTTACTCCTCAGAGGTGATGTTAAAATATATCAAATTCTTTGGTCAAAAAGAAAAAGAAGTACTGAAGGAAGAGGTCTATTTCACCCATTGTTACAGATAACATAATCAAAATGGTAACTCAAAATGGTGCTCAATAAAAGATCGTCCTCTATGAATGCCAACGAAAACAAGGATGGCAGTGACAAGACACCTTGCCACGCACCTTCTAAGCATGTCTGTTACCACTTGTGGTCAACATCATTGCACTAGCACCACCATTGCCAGCACCGCCAGCATCATCAGCACTGAAATTAGGATAGAACGTTCTAGGGCGGAGATTTCCAAGCGTGGCTCAGTTGCCAGTGAACTTGTGGGATTTTTCAAGGAAGCTGGGCATAGAGCAGGGGCAGTCAGAGGGGAGGGTGCTGGGTGAAGCTCTCTCCAGTTTTAGATAAACCTGTACTCAGAGCCTCCTTATTTATTCAAATGAAACAGCGCAATCCATTCTACATCTTGATTTAAGCCTTTAGCAAATGAAAAGGAGTTGTTTTTTTCTCGAGGCAGGCGATCAAGGGAATCGAGAGGAATGGGAAGTTCATCTAGCACTTGCCTGGGATACCAGACCCAGTGCCAATGCTCTCAGAGGCGTCTCACCTAATCCTGACCACCCACCTTGGGTGGGAGAAAGGAGACCGCAAGGCCATTTACTGCCACTCAACCTGTGTGGCTCTTTTATCAATCTGAATGTAGATTTTTTTTTTTTTTTTAACAGGCATTTGCTGGGAGATTAGCATTTTTAACTGTGTTTTAGGGAAGGGGAAACCGGAGGGCAGGGAGAAGAACTGACTTGACCAGGCTCAGTTGGTAGGACGTGGTTCTGCCGGGACTTGAAGCCAGGTGAGTCTGAGCCCAAAGTCTGCCCTGCCTGACCTCTGAGAGTCCTGGCAAAGATCGTGGCCCTCAGATACATTTGCTACCGCTGACTACATTCCAGGTGCCAAAGGGGGACCATCTCCTTTAATCCTCAGAACGGCCCCATGAAGAATAGCCGTCAGCCCCACTTGCCTAACAAGCAAACTGAGGTTTGGTATGAACAAATAGTCACCTGAGGTACGGTTTTAAAGTCACCACCATCTGTTGTTCACAAACGGTCATTCATTCTGAAGATGAAGCCTCGCCCACATTCATCCCAGGGGAACAAGAAGCCAAGCGGACCCCGCAAGTCACCATGAGGGACACGGGGTACTGGCTACTTCCAGATCTGGCTGTCCCCTGTCCTCCTGCTTGATCCCTGGCCTTGCACTGCCATTCCCAGGCCATGGCAGCAGTTGTAGGTCACCCCTGAGTCCCCAAATACAAAAGTACCTCAGGTTCCCAGCTGTGGGGCTCCGCCCTCCTTCCTTGGGCTCCCATCTCCTCGACTAGACACAAAAATAACTGTAAGCAACTCAAGTTCTGGTCTGTACCTGCACGAAGTCCCTTCCCATCCCGCCTAGAAAACTCCCCACGCTTGCAGCCCCAAATTGCAACAGAAAGTTGTTTTTGGTAAAAAGACACTCCAAGCCCGCTCCGTCCCCTTCATGTGATCTCCCGGTTCAAATCCCACCTTCCACCCCAAAAGATCTCAACACTCCAGCCCCCGGAGGCCAAGCCAACCCCCAGAGGCCAAGCCAGCCCGGCTGAATCTGTATGGACTTTGCCTTCTGCTGCCCAAAGCAGGACGGGAAGGGTTAAGACCAAAGCTCTGGGGAGGAGTCTGATCCAGCTTCAACCTGAACCAGCTGGGTGACCTTGGACAAGTCCCTGAGCTCTGAAAACTCCAGTTTTCTTAGTGGCAGAAAGGAAGACTGATAAAAACAGCCATTTCAAAACGTCGTTGAGGAGTGAGAAAGGCTGTACTACGGGAAAGCGCTTAGCAGGGCGCAGCGCACAGAACGGGTCCTTGAACGCCCACGTGGGTGGGTCGGTGTCGCAGGGCCGTTCATTCCTCACATGGTTTATTAAGTGTTTGTGAGCATCTGACCTTGACCACAGCAGGCATCTTGCCTCTCTGGGCCAGATGTGGATGGTGATTCATTGGCAGAGAGGGAGAGGGTGTGACTGACCAAGTCCCCCGGGAGGTGAAACCCTGCAGAGTCAGGGGAGGCTGGACCACTTTGCCCTCTTGCTGTTGAAGGTGACCTTCTTCGGGCTTTTCATTATTTCTAAGCTTTAGTTCCTTTCATGTAAGATGGATGGATGTCACTCATCTTGTAAGGGTGCGTAGTGCTTTTAAGGAGCCGCGCTCAGGGTGAAATCTTAGAGGTGAAATATTAGGAGAAACAGAGTAACTGAGGCCTCCATCCACCATCCTCTCTCTCTGTCCTGTACTTAGCCCTCTTCTCACTCTCCCCAGGGCCTTGGCACAGGCATCTTCCTCCTGTGTCTGAATCATACTTCCTGTTCTACCTGCTGTCCCTCCCATCTCCTGTCCCGGCCTCCAGGTCCTTCATCATCAGGCCAAAGGTCCTACTGGAGACTTTCAGAGCCACACACACCCTGGTTGGTGTCACTTCCCACTGCCATGTTTTGATATTTAGCTGTGGTGATTATTGCATTATCATCTGCCTCCCCTACTCAAGTGGAGTACTACACAACCAAGAAGCAGCTCTGTTGGTGATGGTGCTGCACCCAGAGCCTGACTCAGGGTCTGCAACAGGCAGATGCCCAGTAATATTTATTAAATTCAAAGAAAATAAAATTGATAATTATAGCCCTGTTATTCTTAATACTAGCAATGATTTTTTTTTTTTTGGTGTATGTAGGGGGTGGTACCAGGTATTGAACTCAGGGGCACTGCAGCACTGAGCCACATCCCCAGCCCTATTTTGTATTTTATTTAGAGACAGAGTCTCACTGAGTTGCTTAGAGCCTCGCCATTGCTGAGGCTGGTTTTGAATTCACGATCCTCCTGCCTCAGCCGCCCACGCTGTTGGGATTACAGGTGTGTGCCACTGCATCTAACTAGCAATGATGGGAGGCTAGCAATCATGGGAGAAGGACAGTTGTCACTGGTCTTTCAGAAAATCCAAGTTCACCTTATCTTATCCTAGGTGACATTGCTTGAGGTTAGTGAGACCAGCTCTGTCGCCCTGGACTGCAGGGGCTCGGCCTGCTGTACATGAGGAAGCACAGGGACCCGGCTCATGGGAACTTGAGTCTGCAGTTATTATGCTTAATCAGAGAGTACGGGAAACAGTTTTGGGGGTGGGATCAAGCATACAATGGAACTCTTTTAGCTTCCAGAATCTTCCTTTGCTCTTGCTCTCATTCCAT
Organism: Spermophilus citellus; assembly: GCF_964194105.1. NCBI lineage: Eukaryota > Metazoa > Chordata > Mammalia > Rodentia > Sciuridae > Spermophilus > Spermophilus citellus. Next base: position 9,770,344 of record NC_138185.1, on the reverse strand, counting down.
TTCTGGTGTTTCTCTGGTGTCTTTTCTCCTGACTTCCTTCTCCTCTTCTTTCATGTCTTGGGATAGATGCACCTGCTCTGGAAGCCGCCTTGACTCCCTGTGTCTCCCCCATCCCTGCCCCTCCCTGCTCTCGTTCAGTGCAACAAAGAGAATCGGCGGGACCCTAACCCACAGTTAGGGTCAGTGGGGCCATCACCAAACATCTTCCTGAGCCTGATCTAAGTCGAGGTCCCAGGTCCTCAAGGGCCAGGAGCTCACTCACGGTTACAGCCCCACAGCCTTGAAGATGTGTGAGAGGAGGGCAGAAAGCCAGGCTGGGGGACAGTCCTCCCGATGGCTCTCTGTGTCTCTCGGACCCGAGGCCTTTCTGGTCTTTGTGGCTGTGTGGGTGGTCAGCATAGGAGGTATGGAATCACTCACTTGTGGGTATGTAAGACCTCCCTCTCCCTCTCAAAAATGCCAGCAGGAAGTGACCAAAAACCATGGGTGGACCAGAGCTGAGCCTCCCTCGGGAGCAGCCCCAGAGGCACCGATTCTCGAGAATCATCAAGCACAAGTAAGGGCTGCGCTTCCAGAGGAGCCGGGAGGTGCCCTTCACCGCATTGGCACCGATTACACAGCAGGGAAGGAAGAGCAGCTTCCCGGGGGCCTGGCTGCTCCCTGTGGGGCTGTGTATCTGCTGCAACCCAGACCTCCTCCCTCCTTGCCTGAACCCTGCCCTATGGCCAGCTTATCCTGCACTCCAGGTGCCTGCTCAACTCACTGCCTTGGAGACCCCTCCTGCACCTCCCGTATGGTGTGACAACATGTTCCTTCTCTTGGCATCTGGGCCAACTTCCCAATTGTGCGCAGTTAAGGTTCTCCTTTTCTTCAGACATGTGAAGTCTGTTAACTGTGTGGCCCAGGGTAACTCACTTACCCTCTCTGGGCCTTATTTCTCCCCATCTCCCCCAGCTCAGCCCACAGTCCCTAAACTCCTTGGATGCCTTCTTCAGCTCTCATTCTCAGTGCTTTGCCCTTGCTCGCCCAGTGGAGACCTCTGGTCACCTGACACACCCCACCCAGCTGACTGTTGCCTGGCACATCTTCCGATCCACTGGGCCGGCTCTCGCCTTCAGGGTCTTGGTGTTGCTCTTGCTTCTTCTTGGGGAACCCAACTCGCAGGTACTGCTTGGTCAGTCTGGCACAAAGACTAGCGTCCTCGTCCATGTTTAGCTGCTATAACAGAAAACCCACACTGGCTAAATTATGAAGAATCCAAGTGCGTTCGGCTCATGGTTCTAGAGGCTGGAAAGTGCTAAATGGAGGGACCCTGGTAGTGTACCACGTGGCACACCAGGGAGGGGACAGTCCACCAAACTCATGCGTTTCATCAGAAACCCATCCCTGCAAAGACTGACCCACCTCTGTGATAACTGAATCAGTTCCTTGACGTCGCATTGATCCCAGTCACCTCTCGAAGCCCTGTCTCTAAGTCCTGCCCCAGGGCTGTGCAATTTCAACCTGAGTTTTGTAGGGAACATTTAAACCACAGGCAGGACCTGAGACCCCTGGAAACCAGCAAGTCCATTTCCATCCCTTCAGTGTGATACTGTATATTTGCTTGACGCCCCAGGGCTCCTGGGGTGTACCTGTCCTGATGGCTGCCACATCCCCATTGCCTGAACAGCATGCACACACAGGAAGTGCTCAGCCCACAGTGCGTGGGTGAATGTGGGGTAGCCTCTGTATGAAAATCAGCAAGCTGTGGAGAATCACTGGAGAGCTCCCTTCACTGAACAGGATCTTATGCCATGGTCCTGTGGTCACCAGCAAGAACATGGGGTCACGTGTAGGAGTGTATGTGGGCTAAAGTTGGTGCAACCTCAGAAGCAGGGAGATGTACCTGCTTGCTCTTTCTGGGCTCCAAGCTTCTGGGCCAGGGTTTTAGGTATGAAGGAACACTCTACACGTGGTAAATAGCTACAACTGGGGCATTGCTACATGTATTAAAAAAGCGATTTAGGGGCTGGGGATGTGGCTCAAGCAGTAGGGCGCTTGCCTGGCATGCATGTGGCCCGGGTTCGATCCTCAGCACCACATACAAACAAAGATATTGTGTCCACTGAAAACTAAAAAATAAATATTAAAAACTCTCTCTCTCTCTCTCTCTCTCTCTCTCTCTCTCTCTCTCTCTCTCTCACACTCTCTCTTTCCTTTAAAAAAAAAAAAAGTGATTTGTTAAGACTTTATGTGTATGCTTGGAAACACTGACTGCTCAAAACACACCAAAGCCAGGGTCTGCAGTGGTTGTGTGAGGAGCCTGGAGCTCAGACCTGTGGTATGGCCTGAGTTGCAGCTAGGCCACCTGCTGCTGTGGGTCTTGGGCACCTGAAGCACCTTCTCTGAATCTCAGTTTTCTCACTTCTAAAATGGGAATGATATCTACCTTGCAGATTTGTTGGGAGGATTCAGAGAAAACTTTAGACCCCAATGCACCGGGAAACACTGGCAGTGACTGAAGATCATCAGGATTAACACACGTAGCTCCACCAGCTGAGTGACTTGGGGTGTGCCCGTCCTGATGGTGGCCACATCCCCATTGCCTGAACAGCATGCACACACAGGAAGTGCTCAGCAAGGGAGGGAAGTATCCATAAAAGGAGAAAGATGTCCACCTTCCGAGGAGGAACCAGGGCATGTCAGGACAGCAGCATGGCCACAGTTTCTCCGGAACGTTCCTGGTCTTTGTCCTATATCCCCCAAATTATCCCTTCCCTGTTTCTGGGCAAACCTATGTGACATATGTCATCTACCTACCAAGAGCTCAGCTGCTCTCCTACTCTATGTAGAAGCTACCTGATCGAATCACAAGAGGGAGGTGTCACTTCCTCTAGAGATGGGGATAAGGGGCCCTGAACATAAGAATCAGGGTCCTAGCACCAGTTGGGGGATTACCTGAAGGAAGAGGGCGACAAAGGACACCAGGAAACAGGGCTGGTTTCAATGTTTGGCTTGCCATCTGATTCAGATGGCAAGTTGGTAGCTTAGAGTTAAATCTGGTCTCAGACCTACTTTGGTTAGCTTGAAGACTGTTCAAAAGAGCAACAACTAAACCAAAAACAAAACCAACCCAAAACATACCTGTCAAACCCTCTCCATCTAAATACTGGGAGCTTTCCCATAGATATTGGGATTTCCCAGGTCTCTGGGTAACTGTGGAGCTACCCAGGGGCTCCCTGCTCTAATGTGTCACAGCTCCTGCCCTGCCTGCTGGAGTCCCCATTACTTCTCAGCCCTTGGAATGCTAGTATTTGTGACCCCTAATATTTCGGCACCAGCACCCCTTGCTGCTGCTGATAAATCTACAGGCTTGATCCCGAACTCTAGTCTTAAAGTGCATTTGTTTGTGTATGACTGTGAGGTGCGGGAGGCTGAACGATGATTTCCGTATTAAACAAAAGTTGCTAATGATCCCCTGGGAGAGCCAGCTCCTGGTCATCAGGTGCCAACAACTAGAAGCATCTGAGCTGGGAAATAGCTATTTTTGTTTGGTTTCCCAGTTAAAAGGTATAGAATCAGCACAATGGAAACGCTCTGTGCCTATGTACATCACGTGCCTCCTGCAAACAGACAAAGAAATACAAGAAGAGTCCAGGAAAAATAAGAACTAACCCAAACCCCATTTTCCACATGACACAGATGTCCTGGGCTTTGGGAGGCAAAGGTTCCCAACAGCCTCGCAGAGTGCTCAAAACCCCAAACGTGACAGGCTCCGGGGCTGCTGGCCTCCCTCTGCCCTGCCAGATGAGCCTCATGCAACACTGACACTGGATTTAATAGGAGAACATGACACACGCTGATTTTCAACCAACTCCCGATCTTCCGGAGGGGAAGCAGCTGCACCCAATCCTCTTCTATTTTGGTCCCCTTAACACATCCTCTTATCTCCGTGGCCTACATATCATTTAACAAACTGCCCTGTGATTCTTGCAGGGCGTGGCGTCCTGACTGATTTAAAATCCCCGCATTGCTAAAACTGCATTGTTCTTCATCAAGTTGAGTCATTTTTATGTGAAGTGTCAAGCTCCCTAACAAATAACTCCTGCCAGACAAATCAAGTTCCTCGTCGGAGAGCCGCAGCTAAATAGTTTATAGCTTTAATCTGCTCACCGAGGTGTGCAGTCTATGACAGTAATTATAAATGCAAGGAGAAATTATAGCTGAATGCTTTAACTGCATTAGGAGCCGTTTGATGAACACTCATGAGCGCTCGCTCATTTCCAACAATAGAGGGCAAGTTAGTGTCAATGCATTAGAGAGATTTCAGTTCTGCATGGCTTTTTCTCCCATTTACCACGGAATGTCACTTGTCTCCTATAAAGTAGAAAAAAAGCATCGTGGAAAGCTTTAAACTTGATAGTTAAAAAAAAAAGACAAAGAGAGAAATGCAGGGGAAAACTGTTTATCATTATGACTCCTATTTTTCTGTTCTGTTTGGCGGAAGGTTCGGTTTCAAATTAGCTCACTGAAGGTAACTGCTTGTTTACTTACTAGGGGCCTTGGAAAAATTCCTCCCCAAGCCATTTTCCGAGAAGCCTTTTTTTAAGAGAAAGACTTCTTGAAACCAAGGGCAAGTTCCAAATCAGCGTGGGGGAGTGGCCGCGCTGTCCTGTATCCCTCCGCTAGACCCCGTCCCCCAGCAGCACCTACCTAAGCTAATGACACAATTTAGCTCTTTATTTTCTCCTCCTCACTTTCGCCGAAAGACGTTTTTAATTTAGCTGAAGAATTACACAAATGTATTTTAAAGACATAAATCCATATAAAAAATATGAGCTAATTAAAACATTGCACTCCCTGTCGCTCATGGATTTTCAATTTAGCGAAAGAAAAAAGAATTGCATCTGGTTAAATGAAAAGATGATACTGATGGCAGACGGGAGTAAATGAAAAATAATGTTACTCTATATTAAAGCACCAAATTATACACGTCAGGCGCGAGCATTCGGAAGTCCAAAGGAGGGGAAAGCGCGGTGGGAATGAGCCGTGTTGACGTGAGCAGAGAGTGGAGCCAGATGCTCAGATACCATGCAAACATCAGGGAAGACCCTGCGTTTCTTTCTTGCTGCTTGGAGAAATGCTGCCAGCCTCGCCGACTTGACCCTCTCTTCCTGATTCTCATTTTGTTTCCCCAAAATGAATTTCTAAGAGCCAGGATGCCCTATATATTTTCAGGGAGATTTGGGCAATCACATCTTGTTTAGACATTACCGTGGTGAATGCATAATGACCTGATGGAACAAGGGAATCAAAAAGAACAGGGGTTCCCTGCTTCACCCTGCGGGCCAGCCCCAGGGTCCTGGGTTGCAGTACAGTCAGCGCCACAGAACTGACTTTTGGACTCCATATGCCACGGTGGTTCCACGAGACTGTACCGCCTAATGACGTCATTGCTGTTTTAGCTTGTTCACTGTGCGATGTTCACACATGATGAAATCGCATAAAGATGCATTTCTCGGAACATCTCTGACATTAAGTGAGGCAAGGCTGCCTCAGACTCACATCTGGAGCCTCAGCTCGGTCCAGATTCTCCAACTCTTGTCCACCTTCTCCAGCCTTATTCTCTTAGTGCTGGGGGTTCATCTGGCCTGGGTAGCACCTGGAACCCTCAGAGGAGGAGGAGCCCAAGAGGCAGGAGAAAGTTAATGAGCATTGGCTAGGCATGGGCTCTAATCCTACCTCTGTGCTTACTGTGTCAAAGTTCCTGCACAAATTGTGAAACTCTTTGAGCTTCAGGTTACCTCTCTGCAAAACTAGGGTGCTATGCATAGTCATACCTGGCTTCCAGCAAGAGGCCAATGCATGGTACTTTTGCTATCATGTTCTCTTAGTCAGACAGCAGCTAGAAGCATTCAAGGGGGCACCTCCTTAGGTGTTAATTGGTTCAGCCTGAGAAGGCTTTAAATTCTGCACACTTCAGGTAAGGCTTTGGAACATAGTAAGGCCTGTGGAGACCCCATCTAGATTTTTTTTTTTTAATGTGTGAAACTACTATGTAACAGATTCTTTGGAAAATAAGTACATGCATCTATTAGATTCTCCCAGCCTTCCTAGGACAGGGGTGTTATGCCCACATCTTATAGATGCTGAACTGGGCAAGGCTTGAATTGGATGAGTTGAAGTCAGGTTGGGTGGCCTTCCTAGTCAGCATGCTTCCCAAAGGTTGCTCTGAAACCACCACTTTCATGCCGGCTTCCCTGGGATGGGGCAGAGGTCCCTCCTGTATGCCCTCTCAGCTCCTGTCCTTGAGCTGTCTTCCAGGACGAGGTGATCTCTCACCCTGGTAGTTAGTTTACTTTGTGGAAGATAGCCTTCTAGATCGGAATGAGTGAGGCTCAGATACTGTGGGACTTGGAGAAATGTGTGCAGAATCTATCTGCTCCCCTTTCTTTCTCCATATGTGTTTGAATCAACCTCTACTCTATAGGGTTGCTTGTGAGAATCATGTGAAATAATGTTTTGGAAATGTTTGCCGCAAGCCCTGGTGCAGTTTGCTATTAGGATGGCAAGATTGCTGGTTTACTATTATGTTTTTATTGCTAAATAGAATCTGGTGCATAGTAAAGTATGATGGCTACTTGTTGAGGGATGAAGGGAGGGAGGGGAGGAAGGAAGGAAGGAAAGAAGGAAGGAAGTGGGAGGGAGAAAGGAAAGGAAAAAAGGAAGGAAGGAGAGAGGGAGGATGGAGGGAGTGAAGAGTGCTTATTTAATGAATATAGACACGGTTGATCTCCTTCTTACAGATGTTAATTAGTCCAGCCTGTTTGGCTCTTGCTAGGCTGCCATAATCTAAGCGTTTGTAAGGGTTGCCAGATTTAGCAAATAAAAATACAGGATGCTCAGTTAAAATTGAGTCTCAGATAAACAATAAATGATTTTTTTCATGTTTTATTGGTGCATTATAATTATACATAATAGTGGAATTAGTTGTTACATATTTGTACACGCACACAATATAACAATATAATTTGGTCAATTTCATTCCTCAGTACCTCCCCTTCTAATGAATGCTTTTTGAAGTATAAGTATGGACCATGCATTATTTGAGACTTCCTTATACTAAAAATACATTTGTCATTTATCTGGAATGAAGATTTAACTGGATGTCCCTCCTGTATTTTATCTGGCAACCTTATGTGCTTTTGGCCCTGAACATGTATTTCCATCAAGCTGTCTGTAATAGAGGTGGCAGCTTATTGGACTAGAATACATTTCTGCCAAACATTTCCAGGTTAGGTGTGCTGTTAAACTTGTACGCTGTACTACATGGTAATGACTATAATTTCAAATCCTTATGCATTTTAGACTCAATGATTTACTCTCTGTTTAATTTCTATTCTTTGAGAGCATGTGGCTTTTAAAGATGTATACAAATACATATTGAAGTAGTTGTAGATTACTTATGTCCTCAAATAGGGATGCACATTTAATATTTTCTAATGAATTTTTAATAAACATTTGAATTTAATATTTGGCAGAACATTCTGCAGGATTTAAGATATGTCCAAGAAAGGAAAGAAAAATTCAGGTCAAAATTTATATCTTTCAGAAAACAAAGATATGTTAATGCTCCCAAATTTCCCCAAAGGTCTCTACATGCTTCTAAAACATCACGTCACTGTCAACCATTTGTGCTCTCACTCAAACCGACTGAGATTAGAGATCCAGATAGCAGGGCTATCATTTGGTGACCATTTAAAAACATAATATGCATAATTCTAAGCTGTGGGCAAGGTGTGGCGTAGAGGTCATTCTAAAAGAGGACCCTGAGGGTCGAGTCATTCTTCCCCAGGTGAGCAAAGCACAGAGACCCCACAGCTCGGGAATCGTTCAGGCAGAGTGGGATGTTTTTCCTATTGACACAAACACACCCAGTACCAGCGCTGTCTTTCTACACACATGACACCACAAACAGACTCGCACTGCTTTAAATGAGTCCCAAAGAGTCCAACCTGTTCCTCTGCAATCCTCTCGGATTCACATCACAATGGTGGTTACTTAAGGATGGAGCTTTGGATTGGAATGATTATACTTTAACATGGTGCTTTGAAGGCCCACATTAGAGACGTTTATTCTGTACGAGAGGGTGAAAGTAGCTATCTTATCTACGTATTTAACAGATTTGCAAGTACCTTTTGTGAATGTTTTCCCAAATTATTGGTTTACTCTTACTTCTCTAGAGCAGATACTGTACTTTTCAGATTTTGACTGAGGATGGATGAGAGCTTTCTTTTTCTCCTTTCTCCCTATTTACATACCGCAGTTTAAAAAATGATTACAAACCTAACAGGTGGAAAATTGGTCTTTATTATAGCACAAAATAAACATCACCTATTTGTCCTCTTGGTTTGGACCCACCGCAATTGGCTTTGAAATATCTTTCTTTTCTCTAGGTATTCTGTGTATGTCCACCTTTTTTTTTTTTAAAGGACCAGAAAAGCATAATAGCAAGTTACATAAAATGTAAAATGTTATATAGCAAATAAATAGGATGTTGCAGAGCCCTGGGCCCACCTGTGGATTCAATAGATGCATTTAGGTTTTCATTCAATAGGATGAGCTGAAAAAATCATGCTGGAAACCAAAATGTGAATCTGCCAATAACATTTAATTATTATGATAAAAACATGCAAACAAAAAAGATGGTCTTCATATAGGCCCCAATCAGAAGCTCAGATCTTCTCACTGAGGGAAGAGTCCTGCATCAGATATGTTAGCCTTTCATATCATCTGGGCCATCCTCATGCTAGGAAAATCTTCCTACCTGTGTGGGGTGAGGCCAGAGCCATGCCATACAAATATGCCTCTCTTCCTGGAAATGATATAGTGTCCAAACCCTTGGAGCTTGATCTGAAAATCTCCTGTTTCCAAACAAATGCTCTGACAACAGGGGGTGGCCAGAACTCATATGTTATTATTATCTTTCCATACCTTATTGTGAATTAATTAAGAGCAAATTGGTAATCTAGCATGACCTAAACTGGACTGGTAGACATAGAAGTTTGAGTTCCTGTTGAGTCCTTATGTTGGATGTGGCTCCAGTGGAGGACTGTCTGATTATGTGTGAGGGTCCTTAGCATGTGGGGGTGTCGTGCTGAAGGGGATAGCAAAGGAAGTAGAGGTAATGCAAAAAAGGAAATGGCAGTAATTTGCTATGACCCAGCCTTGCTTATGCTTAACGCTTGAAATTGGCTGGTGCGACTTATCAGCCAAGGCATTTGACCTTTGTCTCTGTCCTCTCTTCTGAGGTGACATAAGTAGTTTGGGTATCCAGTGACTACTCAAGGCATGAACGTGTATGATACTTGATGCAAATTACCTTAAGCTGTGGGATCCCGGACGCATTGACCGGAAGTGGGCAGAGAGCCGTTTATTTCTTAATGTAAAATAAAATCTCAAGGGCATACATTCCATCTTTCTCTGTTAAAGGTGGACTCTGATGATAGTTTACCCTCAAGAAAACCAAGAGATGAGAGAGGAAAATAGGCCTCCTCTCATTTCCTCTCAATTCCCTGTAGAGAAGAGTATTTTTCTACCATCTCCTTAAGGGCACATGCTCTTTCATAGGAAAATTAATGTAGGAAATAGACAAGGGAAGGAGGTGAAAGGTAGCAATTGCTAAAAGCAAGCTGCAAAAAGCATTATTACAAGTAACAATAATAAAGACAACTTTAAGCTATTCATGAGCTGATTAAGAAATCTCTGTGTAGTGACTGCCCCTAGCAGTCCCCCATCCTGATTGCTCATCTTTTGACCATTTTGTCAGTCATTAGCATTGCTATGGAAAGGTGGGGTGGGGGGGCGGTAGAATGGACCCGTGAAAAGTTAGCACTTATTCATTACAAGGAGGGAGAGCCTTGGTGGCCCCGGGGAGATTTGGCCTTGGGGATCATATATCATGAAGGCCTAGAAGCAACATAGGCAGACGTGGCCTCTCTAAGTCCTTTTTATCCTATCCCCCCACTCTAAACTGGAGGACTTGAGAGAAGGGTTAGGACTTATTTATCGTGTTCTGGTCCTTCATAAAAATAATTCTACTGCAGCGAGCTACTGTCCTGCTTGGCCTCAGGAGACACGGGCTGCCTCTAAGCAGACCCATCTCCCTGTAATCAGCTCCTCTCAAGGCTGAGGTTGCCACGGCCTGGGAGCAAACCCATACCTGCAGAGCTATTCTTCATCCACGTCTGTTACAAACTGTGAATGGTGTTCGGGTGACTTGCTGTGCGTTTTGCTTAGGTGGAGTTTTACTGCATGTTTGCTCACAAATGTCCGACAGCACAACTTACACTTGAATTTAGAGTCTGAATCCTCTTCGCCAGCTATTGTTTCCGGAGACCTCTGAGCCGACGACACCCGAGAGAGCTCCTGTTCCACCTTGCTTTGCTGGTCCGCGGCCATGCGGGTCATGTCCTTCATTTGGAAGCCCAGGTGAGACTCCAAGTGACTGATGTAGGTGGAAGGGGTTCTGAACTGGGAGGCACAGTCACTGCAATAGAAGATGGGATGTCCTTTGTCCATGTTTTTCAGAAACTTCGTCCCGCCAGTTTTCCTAAGCTGGTACTTGACATTTGCCAGCCAGTGGCTGATGGTGGTCATGGAGAGTCCCGTAAACTTCGAGATCTGCATGCGCTCTTGCGGGCCCAGGTCAGACAGCAGGTATTTGCCCTCTGATGTTTGGAAGAGGCTTGAGGCGAACTGTGCCTGCAAAATCAGGAGGTGCTGGGGGTTCCAGTTGGACTGCCGACCTTTTCTTTTATGCAAAGTTGAGACTTCATTGGACACGTCCTCGAAGCGCCTGACATCCATTTCCAGCTTCATAGGAGGGACTCTTGAGGAGGTGGCAGGCTTGGGGGTGGTGGCTTTGGGGAGGACTTTGACCATGTCGGCGATGTCAGACAGAGCGTGCTTCTGGGGTGGGGACGTACAGGATTGTGCTTGCGAGGACTCGGCCTTCTTGCTTTTGGACTTGGTCAGGTCAATGGGTTGGTCATTGTTCTCAAACAGGTAGCGCCTGGACACACTGGCCGGTCTGGAGGAGGCAGGGCTCAAAACCGGCTTGTCCACAACGCTGAGATTTGACTTGTGGAACAGAGAAATTGTGCTTGAGCTTGGGCTGGAGCAAGAAGGTGAGCGCAAGGGCTCGGTGGCCTTGCCCAGGTGATTGTTCAAGACGGACTGCAGTGCGCTGAGTGGGTTGATGCACGGCAGGGCCGGCGTGTGGTTGGCGAGGGCGCATCCATTGCTATGAGAAGACACGGGCTCCACGGGCTGCGGCTTCTCTTTCTCACAGCTCTCCTTCATCAGCTTGTCCTCCTCCTTCAGGGGACACGGCTCCGCCTTTCTGGATTCCGAAGGCGGTTCACTTTTGGGGAAGGGCTCCTTCTCACTGGGGCTGAAGGACGATGCCTCTTCCTGGGGACTTTCCTTCCCACTCTCCTTCATGACTTCGTCTTTGTCTTCCGACTCCTTTTTGACTTGAGTGTATGGGGCCAGGTTTGGGGGCACAGACACCAGTGGCATGACTTTCCATTTTGGAGCGATGGGCCTCAACTTGTTGGCGAGATTAGGTCGGATCTGCAGTACCTGGGATCCCACGGGCAAAGGCGGCTTGGCACCCTCTGGCAGTTGGTAGGCCGCGTGGATGCTGGGGTACGCGCTCCAACTGGGGGCGCCATTCTGGGCTTTGTGGATCGCTGTGGTTACAGTATTTTCCAGAGACTTCAGGATGTCCCCTCCGCCCTTGGCGCCGTCTTCCAAATCCTCCTCCCTCAGGTACTGGTACTTCATGGTGGGGTCTAAAGGCTTTTGGAGAGGGTCTTCATATTCCTCACTTTTCACGACCTTTTCACCCTTGTTGGCTTCCTCTGGCTTGTCCTTTTTGCTCTCTTTCTTTAACTCGGTGGTCGAGGCTGTACAGTCGGATGCTGAGTTGCTCGATGGCTTGGGAGCCAAAGAGTCACTGTTTGGGGTCTCTGACAAAGACTGCATTTTCTCCACTGCGAGTGGGTCCAACACCAGCTGCTTCCCTTTCTTGGAGGCAGAGCTGGTGACCTTGAGGAAGTGGCCTGTGACCATCATGTGGGTGGTGAGCTGCTGCAAGGTGTCATGGGAGCTCCCACACTCCATGCACTTGAGGATCTGGGATTTGCAGGCCTCGAACTGCCAGGTGTAGCTGGCGCCATTTTGGTAGCCATAGCGGTTGTTGGAGGACAGCTGCAAGCTGGCGGCGGTCTTCTGAGAAGGAAACGAATCTGCAAACGAACCGGTGGTGGAATCAGGGGAACATGGCCGATTGACATCGAACACACGCTTCTTGGCCGGAGTGACCATTTTTGATGAAATGGTTGGCACTGGCTCCTTCAAAGGCACTTTTTGGTAATGTTTTGTCTTTATCATATGGACACTCAAATCTTGGAGGGAATCGAAGGAGTCACCACAGAACATGCATTTCAGAACCTTTTGAGCATCCTCCTTATCCATATCCTGAAAAGCCCGTTTCCGGGGCTTCGAATAGCTCGTGGGTCTAAGCTTGTCCTTTTTGCGGTTGTCATCTTGATAGTGGCCCGTCTCATTCATGTGCACAGTCAACTCAACCAGGGTGTCGTAGGCAGCACTGCACTGCCGGCAGCGGAACCTGCTGGCCCCGGTGAACACAGTCCCGCACATCTTGCTGCTCTGCCGGTACAGCTGCACGGAGCTGAACAGGCTGGGCTTCGAGACCGACCTGGAAGGCAAGTTTTGCTGCAGGCTTTTGGACAGAGCGTCTTGGTGCCAATCAAAATCACTCTTGTTGCTGCCATTGCGGGTGTCACAACTGCGCCTCTCACTGTTGGAGAGCTTGAAGCCCAGGCCCAGGCCGGACCAGTAGGAGTCCGACAGGATGTTGGCGTACACGGCGGTCATTTTATCCATGCAATTGTGTGCCTCGCTTGGAAGCTTGGGGTGAGCGTTCGCTTTCTTTTCCGGGGCATCTCGGCCGCACACGCTCTTGATGTCTGACACCTGGTCGCTGGCATCACTCAGCAGAGACTCGTTCTCTGCGTCCTGATGGGACAAATGACTTCCAGGAGAGTCCTGGCAGCTGAAGTAGCCTTTCTGCTCTGGGCCCGTTTCTAGCTCCTCGTCTGTCCCCGTGTCATTGCTACCCTGAAGCTGAGCTACTGAACCGCTGTCCTCCTCCTCCTCCTCTTCCTCTTTAATCTCCTCCTCTTCCTTTAGCTGTCCCTCCTGGGCGTAGCCTGCAAGAGAAGGAGAAGAGATGAAATGACACATTCCATTCCCACGTCCCCACTTAGGCAGAGCACTTCCCATGCTGAACTGGGCAGCGATTTCATTCACACGTTTATGAACTGCCAGAGACGGAAACAGGAAAAGCCAAATGGTGTCTTCTATGCCATGGACTGCCTTTAAAAAGAAGTGTCAAGACTTATCATTCTCTACAAGTGCCTAGAATCCCAGGTTAATGATTCTGTGTTTAAGGAATATCATTATAATATTCCTATAATGGGACAGTTTCATCAATGTGCATGACTTCCAGGAAATCTGGATTGAAATGCAAATCCTATTAAAGTCATAACGGAGAAGGATGTTGGCTTGTAAGAAAACTAAGACTTGACCTTGGTGTTTCAGTGGTAAAGTTACCAAAACACTTAGATATATTGGCAAACACTCATCTGAATGTACCATTTTTAAGTGTTCAGAACTAATTTGAATGCACAGCCAATATATTTTTGATAGCCAGTGCCTTTTTGCTGTAACATTTTTATTTGCAGAGAGGTTTGAGACAGGAAGGGAGATTATGGAGTATGCAAATAAAATCTTCCATTGATAGCTAAAAAATTATGTAAGCTCAGCAAATATAATGATTTTTAAATAATGGCAAATAGTGCTAGAATGGGAGGTTTGGGGACTATCCTATTATTCTCAAACAGGCTTATGAAGACCTTTCCAGGCAAGGCTAAAATGCTATCTCGATCTTATTCCTGTAATTTCAAATGCACCGTGATTTGTGGGTACCCGTCATGAGATGCCAATTATACAGTTGATTTGTAGATGCAGAATGCTATTGGGGATGCATGCTTTCCCTTCTCGGAAAGGATTTAGGGCCAGTAATTGCAGAGGGAAAATGAAGACATGGGGGTGGTGCAAACGGAATTAATGGCAAATATCCATCAATGGAGATAGAGAACATGACTATTTATGCCCATGGGTTCATTTTCTTCACCTGGCTTTTCAGAGCCACGTGGATAAAATGCAACCAAAGATATACCCAAGAAAAGGAGATTCAGCCTTGGATTTGCAAGGCTTGCATGATCTTAATGCAATATCTTCCATATGAGTTTCTATCTCTCTCTTGGTGGCAGGTGGCTACTCGGAAAAACACCCTAGAAGCAGGTGCTGTTATTTACATCCACCAAGGATCAAGCTTAGAAGAGAGATAGTCCTGCATTGAAAGTCTGTCCTGGGAAATGGCAGACAGAGTTCAAAGAGAAGGGGGTTTGTGAAGACTAAGGCAGCTGGAGTCAGGAACTCCAAAGGCTGATGGCAATGACGAAGAGGAAGATGTTATATATATATTTATTCATTTAAAAGCACAATGGTTTTGAGATGTTAATAACTATTTTTTTAAAAAATCACAATAAGCTACCAGAATATGTAGAACTTAGAAGACATTATTAGTAACCCAGAACCATAAAAAAAAGGTCAGCTATGGTAATAGTTGTGAGCAGTAAATTCACCATGAACAGACAAGCTCAGCTGGAACCAGGGGCCACCTCCACCAGCCAGCCCAGCCTTCAACATCCCCAGAAGGGCAACCCTTGAGGGGAGAAGGTCATCTATGAAGACCTTAGCCCACAGCCACTAACTTCTCAATAAGAGGCGTGGAAGAAAAGAAAGTCAAACTTATGTTTAATTGGCTACACGAGATTTTGACTGTTAGTTGACAAAAAAAATTTATCAATATCTTTATCAAGTGCACACTGAAATAGTATAAAATCATTTACTAATCAGCAAGGAATATTTTCTATATATAGTAAATATTCCTAAAGAATTGAATATGTATAACCTTAGCTGTTAGAATCTGTAAACAAGTCAGGATGGCGCCTGGCATTTTGCCAGAGGGAGTGGTTTGTGAGGTAACACCAGCGAGCCATTGAGTGTGGAGATTCCTGATTGGTTGACTGCTGTATCTAGTTTATGTTAATTAAGATAAGCTGTGTGGAATGTATAAATACCCCTCCAGTCCTACAATAAACGGCTCCCACTCCTGCTGTATCAATGTACACAAGTTGTTCGTTACTCCTGGGTTAGTTTGCTGCAGCCGGACTGCGGCACTTAGCCATATACAGTCAGTTCAAAAGAGGAAGTAACTTGGAAATGTATGTTTTAAAGATCTCATGATGATTCTGGGACCTAACCTTCAGGAGCCCCACCAATAAAGTCTCCTTTCCTCTGCCCTCCATCCCTGTGCCCTTCTATTTATTGCTTTCTGCTGAAGATGAAGAATTTTAACTGAGTAATTACTGTCTCCTGGGAACCAAGCTAATCACTGCAAGTACATTCTTTCATTTCACCTAATAGCTACACGAAGCAAGTACTATTATTATTTTCATTCCACAGATGGGGGAAACTGAAACTTAAGGAATTCACACAAAGTCACACAGCCAAGGTTGCAGGGTCCCGACATGAACCCAAATCTGTTGCATGAGAGAATCTACAGTCTTGCCCAGGAGGCATGGTCTCTTTGTATCACCAACCTAATGAAAATAATAAAAAAAAAAGATCACCACCTCAGGAGGGAGAACTGTGGGAATGCTGGATACAGGAGCCCATGATTTTTTAAAAAAAATTTTTTAGTTGTCAATGGGCCTTTATTTTTACTTATTTATATGTGATGCTAAGAATCGAACCCAATGCCTCACACATGCTAGGCAAGTGCTCTACCACTGAGCTGCTGCAATCCCAGCCCAGGAGCCCATGATTTTAAGGTTGTGGTATCATAACACAAGATGTGAGCATTCACTGCACGAGTTAAGGAGTTGTGTTCATTATTTTATTGCTATCGATGTGGCGTTGCTTCTTCAGCAAGCCCACAAGTGGATTTTTTCATTATATTGGTATTGCTGGTCTCTAGTTGCATAAATTGATTTAAAGAAACAACACGCACTAGGTCTAGTCAAACAACCATTAATAAGTGGTCTCTACTTCCAAGGAAATTGCAGTGTAAAGCCAGCAAACGACTGAGTCAGGCCATCTTTGTTGTTCTCTCCACATCTCTCTCCTCTGGAATAATCTGCATGTTTACAAAAATAGTTACACCATTAGGTTCCAGGAGAGCATCTATGTTACAAAATTAATAATGAGGAGTCACTAACCCAAGTAAGATGCTTAAAAAATCAGAAAAATTTCATCAATCAAAATAGGGTCACTTTTGAAAAGGCAAAGGGTGATCTTACTCCCAACAGACACTGAGTAGAAGGCACTAGGCAGCGCGGTTCCAGGCTGAGATATATGATCCCTTGCTTAGGGGCAGTGCGAGCACAGCAACAGACATGTGCACACACATACACACAGTGTGTTCACAACAACGCACACGTATACACATGTGCAGTGTGATTACAGCACATATGTACATGCACAGAGCAAGTGAAGACTCTGGAGAGGGAAGGAGGACTTTCTGTCATCACAGTTGGTTAAGGGTGTTTCTGGGTTTTATTTATCTAGTATTTTCTGTGCCTTACTCTGTGCCTGATGCTTATTAGGAAGCTGAGAATTAAATCAGGTTTCGTGTTGTGTGTGTTGATGAGACATTGGCGTGCACACGCGCGCATGCACACACACACACACACACACACACACAAAATCTGCTCAGCCAATATAGTCATTTTCAAACAGGGAGAAAAGAAGTGCGCGCGCTCGCTCTCTCGCTCTCGCTCTCTCTCTCTCTCTCTCTCTCTCTCTCTCTCTCTCCTGACATTTGGAAGCTGCGCCTTCCGGACCAGCTCAACCTCACAATCTACTTTGTCCTTCTAAATGGATTCCCCAGAAGAAAAGTCGCAGACAGCACACGCCTCCCCCACAATACAGATAAAATTTTCTGCTTAATTAGGCATTGACATGTTTACTATAACCTTTACAGAAGAGTAACTCGTGCTGAGAGACCCTTTTTGTCTGTTTTTCTCTGCAGAACAGACTAAATCTCGTGCACCCGATAAGGTAACGCGTTGAAAAGCCTCATAAAAAAAGTGCCAAAGCATCTGTCAAAGTGAGTGCATTTTAACAATGGCTGAGGGTTCCAAGGAGTTTCTAAAAACACATTTTAATATTGTACATTTAAAACTGTTCACTTGACTTAAGTGATTTTGTTTGCCACCGGCAGTTGAGGCGAGAGAGGGAAGGCAGCCAGCATACGGGGAATCCGGTGGATAATGAGTGTCTGTCTCTCTCTCTATCGATGATTTGTTTAATAGGATTGCATCATGTGTGACTCTTGGTATAACTGGATGAGTGGCAGGTTTATTCTTATTTAACAAAAGAAAAAACGATCACAATTATGCCAAGGTACAGGAAGAACCTTTTTGCTGAATTGGGTTGAAGGTCAAACTTCACGGTGACAAACATCCCCCATTCCAACCCAACCTCCATCCTTCACCACGTTGACTCTGGCCACATGCATTCCCTTCCCGGGACAGCTCATTCATGAGCAACCTGTCAGTTCTGTCTCAGTGACAGGCTCATGAGACCATTTCTCTTCTACTGCATGGCCATTGCTCAGATGGGGCTGCCCTCCTGTCCGCTGGGGTGACACAACAGTCTTCCACACTTTGTCGTCAGAACCTTCTATGCAGAATGGGTCAGGCCACGAGTTTCCTCTGATGCAACTCTGGAGGTGTCTTTCTGTCGCACTTGCAATGAAGTTCAGATCCTCTGCATGGACCACAGGAGCCCGGGGTTTGGTTGCCTGTTCCTGCTGCCCTTCTGCACACCCTCACCCTACTCTCCGAGTCTAAGACACAATAGTCTCTTTCCCCTCGAACCTGCCAACCCTTTTCTTGACTGTGATTCACTGACATTGCAAATGTGTCTGCCCAGAAAGTTCTTCCTCTGTACTGCACGTCTCAGGGCTTTCCCTGGCCCATTTCCTCTCTCTGTGTGACTTTCTAGCATATCACCCTGCTGACGAATCCCTACAGTACTTGCCAGTGGTCCTATTTGTTTGTCTATTGATTGGTTGTCTTCTCCCACTGAATGTGAAATTAAAATATCTGTCCTTCCGAAGGAAGAGCTTGATCCTCCCCAGCACCCACATCGCTGACTGGCGTAGACCGTCGCATCCTGCCTACAAATGATTTCAATGCTTGAATGAATAGATCAGACAACGGACGAGGATGATTCCAGCCGCAAACTCTGGTCCTTAGCAGTGTGACTGGCACCTCAGTTGAGTGAAGGGCCCTCCCAACCAACAGAGATCATGTGTGAATTACAAGCACCAATACTGTAAGACATCAGAAATTATGCTCTTAGGTGAACAGACTTTAATGAAAGAACAAGAGCCACACAGAAGGATCCGTGAAAATATGGACGAATTTTACCCATAATAAACAAAATCCATTAAGTGTTCTGTGATTCATAGTAAAGCAATCATTTCCAGAATTCTTTGTTTTGTAACAAAAGAGAAATGCCACTTTCCAACTGCTGCAAATGTTTGACCCTAATAGATGTGGATAAAATTCAGAAATGACCCTGAAATTAAAAAAAAAAAAATCTTACGTTAAATGTTAAAAAAAGTAAAATTATTGTGTTTTTTTTTTAAGTGACCACTTCTATTGTTCCCCAATCTTCTAGTCACAAAGATTTAAATGAAATTGTGAAAAATAATTTGCAGGTGGTCAGATGTTTGACATCAGATTGTTGCTGGTATACATTCTCATAGTTGTCTCAAAAATCCTCAACTGAGTATTCACAGTGAAATCACTGACAGGTTTTTAAATGGCAGGAGAGGTGGAACTCTTAGAACCCAAGAACAATTTAAAACTCAAGAAGGCTGATTTTCAAAAATAAGCCAGAGAGCAACTAAGATCTCATTTAACTGCATATCCCATGCTGACAGGATCATTTTTGCCAATCTACCACACTAAATGACAGTTTAAAACCACACGGAGATTCTGCAGTGTGCAGATGGATGCAGATGAGGGGTGGGAGGACTTCTCGCCATGGACCCAGTAGGTGTGCTAAGCCAAGATACAGAGCAAGGCCTCCTGTCACCGTCTCCAGTGTTTTGGCGACTGTGGTCTAAAAGTCGTTAGCATGTATATTATTATTGGCACTAATTGGCACTCCTGTTGGCAGGATGAGCAGAGACAGAGGATTTAGTGTTCAGGAAAGCTGAGCTACTTTTCAATGGTGGCCAGGCCCAGAGTGGGGGCCTCTGAGGGAGCCATCTGCTTTTTGTTTCAGGACAGTGGAAGGCCAGAGGGCTGCGGAGACCCCCGACCCCAGAGCTCTCGTCTTCTTCATTTACAGAGAATCCAGGCACCGCAAGCCAAGGCCTCCTCTCTCTGGTCTGTGGAAGCTATGAAGTTCATGCACATTCCCAGTCAGGAAAAATTTCAACAGCAACCCCACATTCATGGCCTATGGATTTTCGTTCCTGCCACATCATACAGAACTCATTAGTGTAAGTGTGGCTGACACACACTGGTGGAGAGAGGCACGCTGGTCCCTCCTCTCTCTGGATGTCAAGTAGGATCCTGGTTCTAAGGCGTGTTGGAAACAGAGTAGGTGCAGTAACTGAGGCGCATCCTGGGACCATCTCTGCCCCATGGAAATAGATGACCATCACAAACCACGTCCCTTAAAAAAATTCCCAAAGATGGGGCTGGGGATGTGGCTCAAGTGGTAGCGTGCGGCCTGGCATGCGTGCGGCCCGGGTTCGATCCTCAGCACCACATACAAACAAAGATGTTGTGTGCGCCGAAAACTAAAAAAAAAAAAAATATTAAAATTCTCTCTCTCTCTCTCTCTAAAAAAAAAAAAAAAAGTCCCAAAGACTATTTAGTTCATTAGAATGTTTCACATGTGTAATGAATGTGTACCAGGTGGGGCCTGCATGAAAAAAATCCTTTTTTCTTAACGTCCTGTCATTAGCACATTCTTGGGTCATTGTCCCAGCTCTTTAGACTACATAGCTATTTTCTTTCTTTCTTTTTTTTGTATTTGTAGATGGACAGAATGCCTTTATTTTATTTGTTTATTTTTATGTGGTGGGAAAGACCGAAGCCAGTGCCTCACACGTGCGAGGCAAGTGCTCTGCCACTGATCTTCAGCTCCAGGCCTATATGGCTATTTTCTAATTGTGCTTTGTGACTTTCTCCACGTCCCACTAGGCAGCAACAGAGGACTATGATAGTTCAGGTCAGGGTAGTGGACACTAGGTCAACTCTTTGTGGTTTGTCTGTTTATTCCTTGAATCAATAAATATTTATTCTGCAGCCACCATAGATAAGACAGTTTGAGTTTCAAGGGGACTTCTGCCCCGGTGGTGCTCCAAAGGCCAAGGAGCAGAGAGAGATGAGCTACCGACTGAAGCTGGACCTGAGGTTGGGAGAGAGAAGTCATGAAAAGGTCGCATGTTCCCATAGGAAGTCAGGTGAAGGCAATGGACAAAGTAGACCGGGTGGAAGAAAAGCAACCCTCCCCAGTGAAGATCTGTAGTGGTGGACACTCAGCTAAAGAAAGAGAGAACTGCAGGAGCTGTGGATGTCTAAAAAGTTTGTGCTACAGTCTGGAAGAATACAGCCTCTGCCCAAGAAGCTGTCAGGGTCTAAGGTTGCCAGATGTTTTGTGTGGTTCATCTATAGGATGAAACAGACTTGTCTGGGCCCTGACCTTTGCAACCTCTAAGCTGGGGGCCAAGACAACTCAAGAGCAGAAGATCTCATGTGCTTTCGTGATTCTCTCACACTAGTTCTTTGGCCTCAGTTTCCTCATCTGGCACATGGTACTGACCATCCCCAGCCTGCCTATCTCACCAGTTGTCCCCCCCAATTCAGGATAAAGGAGGAAGTGGAAGACAAATGCACTATAAATTCTCACTACCCAGAATATGGACCAGCAGCATCAGCATCATCTGGGAGCCCGTTAGAAATGCAGACTCTCAGGCTGCCCCGAACCTACAGAATAGGAATCACTGAACAAAATCCTCAGGGCATTCATATGCTCAAGGAGGTTTGAGAAGCCTGATGTTCATTCTAAAACTTTTAATTAGTAGAAAGACGGCTAGCAATATGCTTCTCTGTGCCTATGTTCCTAGGGAACATAGGGCACACCAGCTCCATGGGCAGACTTAAGTAACTATTTTAGACAACTGCTCCATGATTCTATTGCACAGGGAACATAGAGCCAGAAAGAGATAAATCACTGATTCAGGGATCAGTAATGCATAGGTGAGATGGTCCAGGACGTTGGTGTCATGACCCAAACTAAGGTCTGACACTTACTACTTACCCTGATCGTGGGGTAACTGAAACTCTCAATGGCCCAGCATGCTCATCAATAAAGTGGGAGCCATACCAGTATGTATTCTGGATTGTTAGCAGTACCCACTACCAAAAGTATGGAAAACCCAGGCTGTAGCACTATCTCCCAATTTCTCAGCACTGTTGCAGGCACTTTACAAACTCCGTGCGCCCTGGTCTTCAACCTCAGCCTACCGGCGGCTGAAATCAGTTTGCTTCGGCATTCTTTGTTATCTGTAAATCTTATTCCAAGCCAACAGCTTTTAGATGGTATTTGCATTAGATACGAACCAGCTTTGTAAGTGTCATGCATAAGAAAAGAGCTTCCTCCAGTTTGGGGTTTGTTCTTTAATATGAAATCATTTGTACAAGGAGCCAGTGGTATATGTGCCGGGAAGTTCCGTAGAAGTGATGTGCATTCATCGAATAGCAAGTTATTAGGTCATTACCCATAATGATCATGTCTGTAATCCTCAAGAAATAGCGCAAGCCACCATCTGAGAGAGAAAGGTCTTTGTGAGAGGCCTCGGGCTTTGCATTGAGAGAAATGACTAATGCTCAAAGCTCAAGGTCTCCAGGAAAAATATCTCACATTCAGCCACGTAGAATTTCAGTCCAGCATGTATTATTATTGCGACGTGTCTTGGTGACAATTTAAAAAAGCAGAGTGGGAAAATATTCATGGAGAAGGGTGAGAAGGAGGCCACTTCATAAGCTTTCTGGTGGCTCCAGTTTAGAGATCATTATCCTTGTATTATCCTCACACCAAGAGAGCCATAAATCAGGAACAGAGGAGAAAAAAGTGAAACAAAACAGGAACAAAGAAACTACACAAAAGGACTGAGATCTTGCTATCAAATTAAGATTATTCGACTTTGACTTTTCAGGCTGTAGCAACCATTTCCAGCAAAATACGTGCAATTATTTTCTGTAATTTTTCCTACACAGGATATAGAAACACATACACAAACATAGTTCTTTCCAAGATGAAAAAGTTTTTGTTTTTATTATTATTACCATTATTATTATTGCCAAGAAAAGGGACAGTGAATCATTATCCAGAATGACCTTCAGAAAGTATATGAAGCTGAAGCGCCATTTGTATTTTTTCAGATGTATATTCCAGTTCTACTTGAAATAACATCGTTAGCACAGCCGTCCCACAGAGCTGGGAGGTGATCTTATTTCCTTCTTGCCTGGCTCGAAGTCAAACATCTTTTCTTTCTTTTGGCAAACGCCGCTTCTTTCTCTGAAATATTTCATGCAGATAATGGATAATGACCACTTCTCATTGCCTTTTCTCGAAAACGTCTAACTGCATTAGCCAAGAACGGACAAATTTTAACCTGCTTCTTTTGCAAAGTTCATGGCTGTGACCACTTCCCATTAAGAAAGAAAGAAAAAAGCCCACTGTTCCCTCTGAGAAGCTAAACTGGCAACGTCAGAAAGTGGACTGGTTCTTGCTTTTCAAGTGAAAAGTCTTTGCTGTCTCCAAAATCAGAAATCAGAGGCATAAAACCTCTCAGGTCCTAGGCCAAGTCCTCAGGTAGAGTATCTTTCAATTCCACCATGAACAGCTTTGTTACTGGACTTTTTACCCTTTTTCACATGGGATTCTTCACCAACATGATCATTGTGACTGGCCCTCTGTATAGGCCACCAAGAGAGTGCCTTTCTGTTCCTCCCACTTAGAAATGGAGGTGCACTTCCAACATGGCTCCCTCTCACCAAAGCCAAGGACCTGGGAGGAACATCTGGGTCAAGATTTCATGCTAAGCATTTTTCCTCTCCCCAGCACTCCAGGCAAGGAGCCACCCGGCATAAACTGGAGCACTTTCAGTGACGGGGAACTCCCAGTTCTGGGCTGCCTATTTCTTACATTCTACCGTCATGTATAACTAATTAGAACAAATTTTTAAAAATTCTAAAAAAATCCAAAAAATTCAGTAGCTAACTTTCTAGGAGAGCGAATCTGTAAGAGTCCGTGGTGTCATTTCTTGTTTGATTCCCACAATGGCACTGTTTATTCACTTCCCTCCATACAGAGGCTGAAATTGGATTGCAGAGATTGCTGGTAATGTCCCCAGAGTCGCACAGCGGAATTGGAACCTGAATTTGGGTCTATTTAGCTCTAAAGTCTGTGCGGGGCTCTTCCTTCTCCCTCATTCTCCAGGCCTAGTTCATTAACTGGGTTGTCTCTTCTGTTTCCATAATAAATCTAAACTCTGTGCCCTGGTATCCATCTCCACGCCACCAGTTCCTTCTCTTCTTTGAGGGGTGCTAATGTCTCCTGCAGTCCATCTGCCTGCGTGACAGTGACAGGGAATTGTTTAGTTCATCTGTGTCACTTCCTCAGTGAACTCCTGAGCTCTCAGGTTCTGCTCTCTCTGGGCCATTCCTACCATGGCTGGTCCTGCCTCCATAGTGGCTCTATCTCCATCATGTCCTTTTGCTTAGGAGTCAAATGCCAAAATTCTTCTGCCTGTTCCCTAAAATTACCAAAGTCTCTCCTCCTTCTAGGTCTTTGTAGTTCTCCAACATAGAAAATCTGCTCCTCCCTTTCCCTGTCTAGGCCTCTTTCATCCTGACAGTCTCTTTACCCACAGGGTCACCTGATTTCCCCCTCAACTCCCTAATGGTCAATGTGATTTTCCATTTCAGTCATCTATTTTTTTCTTTTCTTTTCCTTCCTTCCCTTCCTTCCTTCCTTCCTTCCTTCAGTCTTTATCTCAATTTCTAATCATAGTACTCTCCTGTTTACTACCTTGTCTTCACAACGAGGCTGTCAGCTCTACGGTCAAATATATATGGTTCACCGTTGTATCCCACTGCCATCCACAGCACACCTTGCTCAAAGATTGGCTAAACATAAGAATAAGTGAATGATGAAACAGATAAATGAATAATTATGTTAGTGAAGTGTGATTTTCTATCTCACAAACTTATATTTTACTTATTGGTCTCAACTCCTCAACCCAAAGAGCACAGTGGAAACCGTCTCTTTTAACAGGACCTCCCTTTGGTGGGCAGAGGCCTCCACACAAGGTGTTCAGCTGAAAGTGTGCCGGTCCCACTGGGAGAAAGAGAAAATCAGGGACAGGCACCACCGTGTGGATCCAGGGATCTAGAATCCAACCCCTGTGGAGATGTGCAGATGTATTCTCTTAGCTCACTCTGTACTCCAGAGTGAGTCCATTGGGTCACCATCTGGCAGCTGATATCTAGAAAGCATGTGGTCCCAGGAGCCAGCTGGGTCCCCATCATACTTTAACCCAAGGCTTTTCCACCTGGAGTGATTTTGCCCCAGGGGACATGTGGCAATGTCTGGGGACATGTGGCAATGTCTGAAGACATTTTGGGTTGTTAGAAATAGAGAAAGGGATACTTGGGCATCTCGTGGGTAGAGGCCAGGGGTATTGAGAAACTCCCTCCAATTCACAGAACAGTCCCCATCAAAGAATCATTTAGCCCTATCAGTCAGGAGTTCCAGATCTCTGCAACATCAAGGTCAGCTGAAGCTTTGGGGTGATGAGGGAGAGTGTGGTTCATGCCCTCTCTGGTTGTCAGGGAAGCTGGGGGCTGCATGGGGTGGGGGGCTGTCTGTTATTCCAGGAGGACTAGAGGAGAAGGCACGTGCCCACCCTTGCGGGTGCTATCACATGTAACTGCAGGGCACGTGGTCTACAGCTCAACTCCCTGGGGTCAGATCCCTCCTTTGTCAAGTCCCACACGATCACCTTGAGCAGAGTAACAACCTCTGGGGACCTCAGTCTCTCCTATAAATTGGAGATAATAAGAATACCTGCCTCAAAGATTGCAGTGAGAAATAAATGAGATCGCTGCAGAGAGAGCACCGAATGTTGGCGATGATAAACTCTCAGAACACGTCCCCTCGTTATTGCATGAACAAAACCCTAGTCCTGAAGAGCAACCTTAACGGGGTGAATGTCTCAGGATTTTTAGTATTTATTCTTTCAAGCCTTGACTGAAAAATCCAATAGGCTCCTACATTATTCTCAATCAATTCCTTTTGGATTCATTTAAATACCCTTATCAGTTGAAGTTGTTTTTTTTTTTTTTTTTTTTATGAGACAAGAAACAAACCGACAAACAGGTTAATCATGAAAGGGAGTCACATTTCTAAGCAACTCCAGTAACTGCCACATAAATCCTGACCTATTTCAGTTCTTAATTAACTAGGTTAGCTTTTAAATGAGGCAACTGATATAAAATAGCAAGTCGGATCTGGGGCCAAACCTGCCCTGGATGGTGGATGAAGCTGTTCTTGGAAATGGCCCAAAGTCTGGGAGATGCTGAGGGCTTTCATCTCTTTGAATCGATAGTTTGAATAATCAAATGGAAAGTTCTTCAAGGTTTACTAACCTTTGATGTTAGGTTAGGCTGAGTTTAAGAATGGTTTTCTTAAGGCCTGCTTTCATTTCTCTGTTCCAATCCACAAAGGAGATGTGTCAGCATTCACCTCGGTAGTTCCAAACTGGCTCTTCTCCCAGGAGCCTCCAGGGGAGGTCTCCACTGTCCAGTGACCTGATAGTCTCCAGTGGTGGATACCTGCAGAGGGCTTGGAATTCATCCACCCTCTTGTCCTCCATATTCCTTTTGGTCTTTTATCTTATCTTGCTATGTCCTAACATTTTGAATGATACACACTGGTTCCTTGGTATACATATTCTTGACACATAATAATTGCACATCTTTTTAAGGTACCACACGCAATTTCTATAATGTGTATGTTTTGTGCAATGGTCAAATCAGGGTAATTAGCATCTCCATTACTTCGAACATTTGTCATTTCTTGATGGTGAGAACATTCGAATATCTTCTCTTCTAGCTAATTTGAAATCCATAATGCCTTTTCATGAACTATAGTCATCAGGCCATGCAAAAGAACACCAGACTCTGGTCCTCTTACTTAACTGCTGCCTGTGCCCACTGACCAGCCCGTCTTCGTCCTCTGCCCCACCCACCCCTTCTTCTGGTGACAACTAGTCTACTTTCAACATCTGTGTGATCTGCTTTTTAGATTCCACATGAGTGAGATCCTGCAGTGTCTGTCCTTCTACACCTGCCTTACACTTTTTTAAGGCGTAAGATCAAATTGGGTCTGATGTAAAAAGAACATCACCAGGTCCCCTCTGTATTAATCTCTCTCACAGATACATTGGGAAGAGTCAACAGGACATAGATTCAGGTCTCTGGGCATTTAATATAATGACTCTAGAGCATCTGGATCATTTCCCCACACAGTCGAGATAACCTGTGTGTATGTGTGTGTCAAGTGTGTACTTAAATATATGGTAATTTATTTAAAGATTCTAGAAGTGAAACAAAAACATGAGGATTTTCTCTTTTCTTTTTGTTCCTTCCCCTTATTTTATTTTTAATTTTTTTTAGTACTTGCACGTGACATCCACCTGGCCAATCAAACTCTTGCTCCCTGGAATTTGAATTCTGACTCTGTGACTCAAAGATGGGAAATGGTTGCATGGACCCACCTGACAATGGCCTAGGAAGAGGCCATCTTTCATTTTGCTCTTTTTAGCCTCACACAAACTAATGCTAGTAAGAGCGTCCTGTTTCTGGAAGCCAAAATCTTCCCTCCAAAGCCAGCGTCCCCTACATCCTGGTGCATGATTCTCCAGGAGCCTGGCTCTCTGGATGGGTCTGCCTCGAACATGCTTCTTGGAGACACATCATCCCCCAACGACTTCCAAGCACCCGTCCACGCTAGCAGCGCTCATGTTCTATTGTGCCAATAATCTGCATATTTAAGCGTCCCCACATGCTCGTTGAGAGGATGGATGGGGCTGGTACAGTCTATTGGGTCAAAAATCTGCTTTAAATAGTCTATATACACAGTCGGTTGAGTAAATAACAGCATTTTCAAAAAGCCCCTAAATATATAATAACATGATAAATCGCATCAGCTCCTGAAGATGCAGCCTCGCTACCGCTGATCAGGAAAATGATGTGCGCTTTAACAAGCCACTTACAAATGATCTCATCTTTCCCAGCCGTGGGAGCATTATCTTTTCTCAGCTATATTTTTTCAAATGTAGAGGAAAGAAACCCGAACACACACACACACACACACACACACACACACACACGAACACACACACGCACACACGTACACACACACAGGCATAGAGGCAGATGCATGTGCTCAATATCATCTTTTTCCAAATAAACTGCAAAGAAGCCCATTGTCCAGTGCTACCGTAAAAGACCAGAGAGCAGTATTCTCACTTTGGGATGCAGCTGGGTGTGAGGCAGAGGTAAGCCGGGCTCCAAACACACAAAAGCAGTTCTGTTGAAATCAATTAGAAGCATCGATCTCGAGACCTCCATCTGACCCCCAAGTTGCCATGACACAGGTTGGTTGTTCTCTACCGCTTCATTAGGACCCTGTTGCTTACGAGCTGCTTCTATGTGGTCAACATTCTAATCGCACCACTTGGCGCCTTACACATAATGTTTTATTTTAGCCTTACAACAATGCAGTGGTGGCGTGATATCATTAGCTCCATTTTTAAAGATGAGGAGTCCTAGGCTTCCAGAAGTTACTATGGACCTGGAGCTGATTGACTCCAGCTTTGAAGTGAGCCAGTCTCACCTCTGAATCCCAGCTCATCCTCAGGGTCTGCGTGTTCCACTGTGTGCTGCTGAGCTGCTGTGCCCAGTGCAGATGTGCCTGCTTCTGTTATAATGCAGTGTAGGTTCCTGGACAAACCTTGCATTTTGCAAAAAAAAAAAAAAAAATTGCATTGTAATTATAGCACTTATGGGAAAAATTAGGACAGGATAGACTGCTTTTAAAACGTAAACAACTACATTATATATCCAGAGCATAACCAAAACAGTCAACAGAGTGAAAGTCCTGGTTCAGTTACAAACACTTGATTACTTCATAATAAATAAAGGAATTCTTCGTAAATACAACACGCTACCTTATAAAGAAAGATTGATGGCAGCTGCACAGGGAGCTTAAAGAAGTGGAGAGATGGTGGAACTGTGAACAGGTCAGAATTTTAAAAGACTAGGGAGAGGTGACATGACACTCCTGAGGCAGACTGTGGTCCTGCTGAGCTAAGAGGAGGAGGAAGAGTGCAGGACAATCGGCCCGTCACGACCACTGATCTGGGCAGGGTGGGGTTGGTGGACTCTGTTTTAGGGGCTGTTACTTAGTGTCGCTAAACAATGATGTGTCGGGAAAAATCACAAGTGCATCAGTGTGACATGGGCATTATATTCACATCATTGACTGACTCGCCTATCAGGAGTGACCGGATTTGCTTCATAGGACTGAGCTGTAACAGAACTGCTTTTTTTTTTTTTTAATCTTTCATCCTTAAAAGACCTTTCATGTTCAACTAACACTGTTGCTAAATCTTGGGCACCTCACCAATGAAACCTTAAATTTGAATTAATTACTCAAGCGAACCAACTTAAAATGAAGATTCCAAATCTAAATGACTTCCAGACACTAGAATTTGCACCTTGTGCAACCTCTCCTCTTATTGGAGGACCTGAAGGAAAAGCTTCCTTTCATTTCTCCAAGCACTTACTGGGTGCTTGGTCCAGTGTGAAGTGCTCGGGGTATATTTTGATCTGGAAATACTCCTGCGAGTTGGGTACCTTCACGTGCACCTTAGAGGTGAGGGCTGGGAGCACAACACACGATTTGCAAGAGGCTCTCCAGTGAAGCCCGCAGAGGTAGGATGGGAAACCAAGCCAGTGCAGAGCCAGCCAGCTCAGTGGCACGCAGGGTCCCAGCACTGATAGCAAAACGAGGCTCCCCTAGCTCCTCTGGGCCACCCTGCTCCCAAGAAGTGGATTCCACCCCTGCAGCTTAGTCAGTTCTTTTTTCTATTTTTTAAATGGCAGGATTTTACTTATTTTTTAATTTTAAAAATTAATATCTGATCATTGTATATATTTGTGTGATACACTGTGATATTTCTATACCTATGTACAATGTGTGCCAATAAAATCAGGGTAATCAGCTTATCTGTCATCTCAAATATCTATTATTTCTTGGTGTTGGTAACATGGTCTTCTAGTTTTTTTTTATTATTATTTTTAATCAGAGAATAGATTGTAGGTGTGAGCCTACCCCAGACCAGAAAATTCTGTGAGTGGCTGTTTTCCCTCACTTTATGCAATTAAAAATGTCCCAGTTTCTTTAAATATTCATTGAACATTTCAAGGGATACTTTTGAGCACCTGCCGCAGGCCACGCATAGGTACTTCCATACGGGGTCCAGCTGGGCAGACAAATACCTCTTTGGAGCTGACAAATGAACACAGAAGGATTCTAATTATCAAAAGACATGATCAAAGTCTGTTTTAGGGTCAGTTAGAAGTTGCCAATTGTGGTGGCAGGGTAAGGGGATTGGGGGTACTGAGAGTGGGGAGGCAGGTGCCTGGTCAATAGGGCAGGCAGAGTAGGCTTCGTTAGGAAGTTGTGTTGAAGATGGATGGGGAAACAGGGAGGCAAGAGCCAGTGCAAAGGCCGAGATGAGAGAGTCCTGGCAAAGAGTTCAGTATGGTTGGGGCAGACGCCAGAGAAGTCCAGGAGAAGGGCCCACCCCCAGGGCCCCTGAACTCTGGGCCTGTAGGGGAGCTCTCCACTGGGCCTGTGGCCCTTTCCTGGTTGTTGCATAAGTTTCCTAAAAACATTTAACCCACATTTAAAAACTTCTTAATTGCTTGGAAGAAAATTCCAATGCATGACGCCTGCTCTTTGATTGTGTCCTTTTATCTCGTCTACGGTATTGCAGTCTCTGGTCTCAGGGCACAGGGAGTCTGGGACGTCAACTCGTCCTGGTTAGTATTGTAACTATTTGGTAATGTCTGGATTTACTCTGAAGATTCTCTTTCTGACTGGAAGGCTCTCTCTCCTCTGGCCTCTCTCTCTTTAGTCCAATACAAACTGAGTTTGCTCAGTTGAGGGCTGGTGATAAGGCTCAACGGACTAAGTTCTTGACTGACGTTCAGACACCACAAGGGCTGGGACTTGGTGTCCCTGCACTCTACCTTCAACGTGTTGTCAGAGGGCCTGCGACTTAGGGCACACTCCACAGACGGCACTGTGCTGGTTCCAAGGCCTCCCTCACTTGCTTCAGCCCTCAGCAGTGACGGTGAACCTCACAATCAACGGGTCTTAAGATGGCTGCCGGGGGGCAGCGGGAAGCTATTTCGGGAATGCCTTAACCAATTTATTTTGCTTATCTTTTCCATTTTATATAAACACAAGAGTGTTACACTATAGAGATCTCTTTTTTTAAAGTCTAAAAGAGTCTTTTAGTAAGTATAAAATAGAGATTCTAAGTGAGACGAGGACAGCAGTGTGTCATGGTTTAATTATAAGCATTTTTCTTTCACAGTGGTGCAAAATATAAGTACTGCAGCTTCCTGAATGGCCTCTTAGATTAGATAAAATACAGTAATTGTTGAAGGGATGAAAAAGGTAAAGTGCTTGGCACAGAGAACGTGCTCAGTAAAGGACTGTGCTGTTATGATTATGATTACACAGAGAAGCTGGCTAATTCAGTATTTAAAATAACGCTAATATTCTTGCTCCATTCAAAAGGACTTTCAAATCAGAAGGCTTTTGCTGTCACAGCTGAGACGGGAGCAGCAAGCAGTGAGCCACAGGCCCCGCCTCATGTCCCTGCAGAGGGTGCCAGCTGCCAGGGTGGAGAAGGGTATTATCTGCCATCTCCTTCCTTTAATGGGCTGGGTGTTTCTTAAAGCCTAGGAACCGGGACTTTTATCAGCCACATAGTAAATGCTCAATAAACACGTGCTGAACAACTAAGGCAGGGAATTCAGACCATGGTCAAGGCTGTGATGGCCCTCTGAGGACCCTTCTCCTGGCTCTTCTGCTTTGCTTCTGGCCCCCTGAGTGACTCCTTTGGGCGCTTCCTAGTGCTTGGGTCCTCTTCAAGTCCTGCCTTGAGTGGCTTCCAGAATCATCTCTTGGTAGGACCACCTCAATGGCTTTCAGTGGCTTTGTAGACAACCCAAGAACAGCCTTCAATAATGCAATTCATGTGTTGCCAGCTGAAGTGAAATCACTTTACTGCAGATTCTTTCTGAAGGGGCTCCTGGATTGATGTACAAGTGGAGCTAGTTAGAAAGACATTCGATGATTTGTATATGCAGGATGTCAAGAAGGCCTCATCTTCTCCCTCCTGTCACCATGTGAATGATTCCCTCTCCACGGCTTATTCCGTTTGTTTTAACCAAACATAAATAGACTGCAGACATGTCTGGGGCTGAAGGCACTTGCAGAAAATAAGCTTCTCCAGCCCCAGATACTCTGACAGGGAAACAAACTGAAGTCGCGGCTGCTGCTTTGACAAACATCCTCTTTCCTGGAGAGGGCGAGGCCCAGGGGAAGGCTGGGCTTTCTCCTTACCTGAAGGAGGTTTGCCATGAAGGGCTTTTTGCTTTGAGTCTCTACAGCTAATTCACTTTTAATCTCCATGGCTGTTTTTAGGAATTTGGAATACTCTTTCTTTTCTTTTATTGATCTCCTTCTTCTTCACATGACAAACATCAGTTTTCTCCTTTGTTCAACCTGCTTTTAGAGGACGGGGCACTGCATCTCTATTCTGTGGCTTCCCTGCACAGGTGGCCCACATTGTCTGCACCACCCCAACAGGACACGGGTGTGTCCCTGCAGCTGGGACTGGGAGCCCATGCATGTCTGTGCCTTGTGCAGACATGGCCAGCACTCAGTGGCCAGTTTGTTGATGTGGATGGATTTTCAGGACAAAGCGGAGAAAGAGAGATGAGAGGAGAAACAAAGCCACCACCCTCAGATACACATGCAGTAACCTACGTTGGGGGAACTGATCCGAAATTACTGTGCGAAAAAACACAAGTGGATAATATTGATCCTCCAAGAGTCGATGCTAGGGCAGGGGAGGCCAGCGAGGGAGACAGTGGGATCAGGGTTTCCTTTCTGTCCTGTTGGTTCTACTTTCATGTTTTCTGTCCAGATCGCCAGGTAGAAAGGTGGGGTATGGAGAGCTGCTCCCAATGAGGAAAGGTGGCGGAGGCAGGATGTCTCCAACCCCTGCATTAAACAATTGACCACTTAGTGTACAGAGCTGAGCCCCTACTCTGTGTCCTGGACTGAGCCCCAGAGAAGTACAAGGTACAGGTGTTCCCGTCATGTGGAGATTACAAGTTTGCAGAGGAGGGAGACATGAAGTTAATTAAATATCATATCACACAGTTTAAAGATCAGGAGCACATTGAGCCATCTGCTTTCGAAGGAGTTGTAACCGAGGACAGGTGTGGATATAAAGCATGGGCCGTGTTTGCTGGTCTGAAGCTCCAAGTCAATGGCAAGGCGGTGCTGCTGGCGTTTCTGCCTGAAAAGCTACATAAAGAGATCCAGGGCAAAGGTGGCTCTCCAGGTCAGCGGTGTCTCTGTGGGCTGGGAGGGAACTGGATGGAAACCACTGTAGGCATCACTCGTGGACAAAAGATGTTTTATAAAGCAACGCCATCCAGCCCAGGAACGAGCCCTTTGAGCCAGTTCCTAGAGGTTTCAGGAACAATAGCAGGACAGGAAGCTACTGTTCTGCTTGCTTCCTGTTTCCAGAGGATTCTAAAATGCAAAGTGGCAAATAGTGCCTGGACTCCTGAATATGAGCCCAAAGTGTTCTAGGTGGCCAATCTGGAAATGGTCCTGTGAGACGTTTATCTGGAGAATTCCCATCGCCATATTGCTGTGGAAATAGCAGGGTCAGTGCCCTTCTGTTACAGTGGAGGTAACTTCTGGATCTTCATTGAGTGATCCTCATCCTGGACGAGGAGGGACAATCTTGTTCTCCACCTCCAGGGACATGTGGCAATGTCTGGTGACATTTTAATCCTTACTGCTGGGGGAAAGGGTTGCTACTGGCACCTGGGGTGAGTGGATGCCTTTCAGGTTCTCCAAAGCCAGGTCAGCTCTTCCAACAGAGAGGTACCAGGCTCCAAGTGCTAAGAGTGCCAAGGCTGAGAAACCCAGCTTTAGGGACCATGTGACTGCTTCTCACATCCTAAAACATTACTTATCATGTTGAAAAATACTGAACCTGGGGCTGGGGTTATAGCTCTGTGGCAGAGCACTTGCCTAGCACACATGAGGCACTGGGTTCCATCCTCAGCATCACATTAAAAAATAAATAAATAAAATAAAGGTATTGTGTCCATCTACAATGAAAATAAATAAATAAATAAAAAAAATATTGAAACCAGCAGATATAAAAAATTCACGACCTGAACAGAAAGCACGGATAAATATGAGCTCTGGTTCTGAATGCTGTGAACGTCAATGCACAGTTTACATTGGAAAACAGTCCGTTTGAGATGATTTTTATCGCTCATGGTGCCCATTCCAGGCTGCTGGATGGGAGAGTCCTGGCGGCAGACTCCCAGAAACATAGAATATGGATCCACAAGGCCAAGTTGATTGTTGTGCTATTGCACCCTCCTCCTGCTGTCTCTCTGAGTGAGTATGCACATGTGTATGTTAAGGGACAGTGTTTACTTCTATATCAACATATCAACAGCGATATCATCAACTAATCAGATTTTTTTTTGCAATTGTAGATATCAGCAGTTTGTTGGGTGCTGGGGACCATTTGAAATGAACTTTGTTTCTCTAAAGTCTCTATGCCACAATAGAGCTTGGAAACTTCAGTTTGTTGTTTAAAAAAAAAGGAAAAAAGAGGGGGAAGAAGGAAAGAAAGAAAAATGAGGAAAAAACACTGTAACAGCCTTACTCCCTTTGAAGTCACTACTGATAGAGCTCTGAACAGATCCATTCAAGTTCAACTAACATCAGACAAATGTTTAGTGTATCAGAGGAAGCCGCAAAAGCAAGGATTTCATCAATATTTCACAACAGCCTCGGGGAAACTGTAGATTGCAATGCTGTAGGGCAGCTAATGGAATTACACACAAGGGTTTTGTACATTTAAAATAAGCAGCTACTAAAAAAAATTACCCTTCAGTTTGATAGAAACTGTATAAAACTGCAGATAGGAAACAATTAAATCGCTCGCCACATTTATCCATGTCACTCTGATAGGTCATTTAATAACAGGTATTACTCTGTGTGTGTGTTTCCCTCCCCCTCAGTAAGGCAATAATAAAGATGAACATTTATGAAAAGAAACATAAAATATAGCACAGCCGAATGAATAATTAAAGACAGTTTTGAAGAACGCTTGCCATTGTGTGCCCGTGAAGTCTTTTCCACAGTCTCAAAATATGTTTATATAAAATACAATTATAAATAGACAGAGGCTGCGAGGGAGACCCGCTGACCCTTGTTTGTTTTGATGGTAAAAAAATAACTTTTTGAAGTATTTCCTAGGAATGCGCGGCTCAGCCCAGCGCTCACACATGCATCATCGCCTTCGAGGCTGGCGCCGGCTCCCTCTTTGGGCATGTTTACAGCACGCCTGGAGTTTGCAGAATGCCATTCGAAAAGCCACGTGAGATCAGCATTTTCTCTCCTAAAGTCCTTTGTTGGAGTAAAAAATTCTGCATATGAAAGCAAATTGCTTTCTCTAAACTCTGACCCCCAAACTCACCTGACTTTTCTAACCCTGGGAGCATCCATTCCCTGAACGGCGACCCTACTATTGATTTAAATTTCGCGCGAGGAGTTTTCAGACACCACGAGATCTAGAGCTCAGCAAGGGCGATCTTGCCTCTCAGGGGACCTTTGGCAGTATCTGGAAACATCTTTGTCTCCACCGGATGAGGCAGGAGTGTGGGGAGGGGGTGCTACTGGCATCTAGTGGGTAGAGGCTGGCGCTGCTACTTAGCATCTCACCACGCATGGGATGCCCCACAAGCAGAATTCTCCTGTCCCAAAGGGCAACGCTGATGAGGTTCAGAATTCCTGTTTTAAATAAACCATTTGAACACCTGAGCCTTATTACAACAATAACAATACCCTTGGTGATAGGGTTGCCTCACTTCCAAACCGTGCACCACTTCCACACATATCTATGAAAGTGCCCCTAAATGAACTCACCACGCTAAGGCCTTTGGAGAATAAGGATTTGACATGGTAACTGAGCACAGGCTACTCTAATTAAGAGGCGAGACAAGCACACACTTCTATGCACACACACATTTCATAAAAATAATGGCTACTCTTTCCTACAGTGCGTGAGAAGCACTCTGCACACAGCATCCTCTTTCAGCTTTATAACAGTGGCACGGGGGAAGAGTTAATTGTATCTTTATTATTATTATTATTGTTATTATTATTATTATCATTATTATTATTAACAGATAAAGGGACAGTGCCCAGGATCATAGTCAGAATGTATCAAGGCTGAGACTCAAATCCTAGGCCTGTCACCAGAGCTCCTCTGGTCACTGGCATCTTCACAGCTAAGCTAGGTGTGCATGTGAGTGTGTGTGTGTGTGTGTGTGTGTGTGTGTGTTTGCCTGGGGTGGAAGCTGCAAATGTTGCTGGTTCTCCTCTATCATCTGCAAAGGACAAGCTAAAGATGACTCACAGAAAGCAGGGAGAGGAACATGCCTCATTTTAGAGAAGTTTGGAAGTTAAAGGTAAGCTCAATCCAGCCAGGAAGTTGGAGCAGCTCATGGCTCACGGGAAGAGGCCAGCAGAGGTAGTTTTTTGTTTGCTTGTTTGTTTGTTTGATTGATTTGTTTGCTATTAGAGGGAGAAAGTGGAGAGGGAAGGAGGGAGGGAGGGAGGAGGGAGAGAGAGAGAGAGAGAGAGAGAGAGAGAGAGAGAGAGAGAGAGAGAGAGAGAGAGAGAGGGAGGAGCCTACTGCAGAGTTCAGGTGAGAAGGAAGTTGGGGAAGTGGGTGAGAAGAGGGGTGGAAGGCCCCTGTGAAGAAGCAGGGAGGAGAGTCTCAGAAACTCTGAGGTGGGGGAGGAGCAATGGCGGAGGCCTGAAACCCACAGCAGAGAAGGGAGATGAGGCTGCTGTGAAGAGCAGGCTCGGGGTGTGTGTGGGGGGGGTGGGGTGGGTGGGGGTGGGCAGCACTAGGAAGGTGGAGGGAGAAGGGCTGAAATTCCAGGCCAGACAAATGGAGTCCCCAGGTCCAGTTTGCAGTGGGGTAGGCCTGAGGTGCAGTCCTCTCCTGCCACTGATGCTGGGGAGGGTGGGGGAGGATCCCACCTGCCAGTTGCTGCTGCATCAGCAGGGGACAGTCACCACCAGTTCTAGGAAAAACTTCCAGGTTGCTTGAATCTTGTGGGAAGAATTGGAAAGCCCCTTAGGAGTAATGGGGACTGTAATAAACTGCAAAATGCTGGCACTGTCTCAAGGCAACACTTTCAAACATATGAACATTGCAGGCCACCAAAGGAAGTTAGGGGCATTAGGCTTGGGAGCCATCTATTTGAAACTCCTGGTTTGCACCCTTTTAAGGTTATGTGTGTGTGTGTGTGTGTGTGTGTACACACTTTATCAAAAACATGCACAAATTTTTTTTTAATGTCAGAAGTATTCTTTATTACATGTTATAATTTTAGGGCATTTCCTATTCTTTGATGTAAATATTGCTCTAATGAGATTTTCACTTATATTCCAAATAATAAAAATAAATGAGTGTATTGAAACCTATCCCCTCTTCCTCTTTTACTATTTAAAAGAGGAAGTATTATTGGAGTCGCAGCTGGTCACTTTTCCATTTGTTCAGCTTTTATAACATCAAAGAAAGAGACCTGTGTCAGGAACAACGGGGTTGGCGTCTCAGTCCTGCCAGTTAATATGCAGTCTTAGAAGAACCACTTGGTTTCCTTGAGTTTCTGTTTTGTTAGCCATAAAACCAAGTTACCAAATGTTGCCATAGTAGTGTTGTGAAGATTTGAGTGATTAAGCGACATGATATCTCATAAAACGCTGTGCCATCACCGTGGTGTTAAATCAGCGCGAGGGCTGGTTGGATCTGTCTCCCTCTCTTCCAGCACTCAGGGTGAGGTCACCCAGGGAGCCCTGGCCATCTAGTTTCTGTTAACCTGTGACAGGAGTCAGCTGTCTTTGTTAATGGGTCAATCAATCACTCAGTATTTATTGAGCACCTACTGTGTACATGACCCAGGGGATCTGTGATGGGCTCCCATCAATAGAAGTACATGGTGTGGGACCATGAGCAAGTGCATTTTGACTTGGCCTCTGGTTGGCCTCACACCTGAATGGTCCCTAAGCTTGGAGGATGCAGGCAGAAAGAGAGAAGGAGGAGAAGGTCCACTATGTCTCTCTTTAGTGTCTCTCCACTTCCAAAGGTCAACAGAAGAAATTAATTTAATCCAGGGATTGGCAATGTATGGCCAAAATTGCCAAATCTGACCCTCTGCCTATCTTGTCAGTAACTGTATTAGAATGTCTCCATACCTATTCCCTTCCTGATGGCCACTTTGGTGCTATATGGGCAGAAGTGAATAGTTGCTACAGAAGCTGAATTGCTTCCAAAGCCAAAAATGTTTACTCTTTGCCCTTCACATAAACAGTTGGATGACCCTTGTTGAAGCAATCATGTGATTAATTCATCGTGTCCAATTTTTATGGAACAAGGTGAACGTGATAGAAAGAAATGGTGATAGCACCATCTCTTAAGTTCTTAATATGAACTGGAAAAGGCACTGGTAAGTTTACATCTCTTCTCACATCATAGCTTCAAAACAACAGCATGAAAACAGTACTGTTATTGTCTCCAATTTGTGGATAGGAAGACTGAGGACCAGAGAAGTAACTTGCCCAAGATTCCACAGCTGATTGGATCCCGGTTTTGTCTCACGCCAGGCCCTGTTTCCTAAAGACAGTGATAGAATTCCCCCAAGTTCAGCCTTTCACGTACCACTCCATAATTTACTTTCATATTCACATTCCCTTTGCTATTCTCTGCTAACATTTTTTCCTTTGAATAATGGATTAGCATGGCATTTGTTCCTTCGACTTTATCCTAAGAAATTACATCCAAAACACTTTGGATTTGATGTGCTTGTCATATGTATTTTTAAACTTTTTTCTTTTGAGATAATTGTAGATTCACATGCAGTTTAAGGAACAGTACAGAGAACCTGTGCACCCTTCACCCAGTTTCCCCCAAGGATGGCATCCTGTGTAACCAGAGGACAGCACCACACCAGGACGTGGACTTGACATGATCTGTCGAGCTGCCCAGATCTCGCCAGCATTACCCACACTCAGGTGTGTGTATCCAGTTCTACATAGTTTTATCACATAGGTAGACTTGTAGTGGCTCTCACTATAGCCAAAATAGAGAACAATCCTATCCCCAAGGCCTGGGGCCACCCTCTGTCACCACCGCCACCTGCTTCCTTCTACCTCCTGGTCATTCCTTATGTATCTCCCACTCCTATAATTGTGTCATTACAAGAAAGTCACCTAAAATGGAATGGATAACCTTATGAGCATGTAAGTGTTTGAGACAGTCTTTCCTCATTTAGCCTAATTCTTATCATATATATTTTTAATTTACTCTGAAGATGTTAAGAAAAAGACCAAATATTCATGTTAAAATGATCTTGAGTGCTACCAGTGGGACCATGTCACACTCCAGGAAGTCCTGCCATGGCTGGGATGCTGGCTGGTGGCCAGGTGGACAGTCAGACCAGGAGGTCACAAGATGCTTTTGAATAACAAAGATCTCTGGATCAGCACTTCCCAATGGAAAGGTTAAATAAAGGTTAAATATCTGAACTGTCCAACCCAGGAACTGCCGCTAAGCCCTGAAAATGTGGCTTGTTAGAATAAAGACAGAGTTTTTCCACTTTATTTCATTTTAATTGATTCAAGTTTACATTTAAATGGCCACAGGTGCCAAGCGGCTTATTTGCAGCACAGTGTAACTCAAGATATTAAAGGTAAAACGTTAGAAAAAGATAAATTTCTTGTTTTCCTATACTTCATTTTGTCAATGCAAAGACAACCTGAATAGGTGAGAAATCTTTTTAAATAGGCTTCTGATGGACTTATTTGATCGGCTGGACCTTGTTCTGTAAGTTTGTTAAGTCTCGCTTAGCTCTCGGGACACCTGTGTGGATTGCAGACATTGGCTGAGCTCAGAGCATGAGCAGCATTTAAAGTGAGCTCAGAACAGCCCCCACCATGGCTCCTGCTCTTTAAGTGACACTGGGGCCCTCAGAAAACAGGGCCTACTGACAGAGCCTCTGGATAGGTGGTCGTCAATGAACTGAGGCACTTTTGCCTGGGATATTCCACCCTGTGCAAAGGGCATGAGAAGGCCCGATTGATTACGGTGGCTGTGAGTGGCAAGCCTTCTTCAGGAAGACCCAGGTTTCACGAGGTGGCTGGTGGTGGCGACATTCATAAATCTTTGCTGGTTAACTGCACCTGCCCTGGATGAATGTAGCCTGCACCACTGGTCTGGAACAAGGTGCGCCCGTGAAGGCCCAGTGTCCTGGAGAGGCAAGAACGCCGAGGTTTTCAAAGGTTGCTGGAGCAGTGTTAAGGATGGAGGAAAAAATAGCAGGCCTACCTCTGGGGTACTCGGACGCTGGCTTCTAACAAGTCATTTGGCAGGAAAGGGACAGTTTTCAAGAAGAGGGGGTGGGTGGACTGTGGGAAAATTTTGCACAGAACCAAGTATTTTCTTAGAAACTGGAAAAAGAGTGGTCCATTTCCTCTTATTTCTTTTTGCCTAAATATTATGGGCCGCAAAAGCAAGTTTTGACCATAAGCCAACCACGTGCTTAGGGGCATGTATGCCTTAAAACACAATGCCAGTGTGAAGGTCATCACCCTGGCCAGTCTCTTATTTCGCCCAACTTCACGCATCTGTAAGGCATTAGCAGTTGCAAGAGATTGATATGATAGTTTGTGAGTAATTTGGATGAACTATAACACTAACCCAGTAAAGTATTATAATTTTAAATGTGTCCAGAAAATAATTGAAATTCTGGCTTAGCTTCATCATAATGCAAACTGCTGGGTATATTTAACAGCTGACTGGCTTAGCATGAATATTGCTTTAGAAATGGGGTCATATTGTTTTTACGAAACAATATTGCTCTCAAACACGTTTAGGAGGGGAGAAAAAGCAAGTGATTATGAGTATACTTTTAACCTTTCTGTCTCTTTCTATCTGTGTTCACTACGGTGATTTAGGTGTTTGGCGTTGTTTGAAGGCAAACACGGAAGGTGCTGGCATTCGGAACAGACCTGGTAATGAGGCTTTGGCCACCAGACTCTGTATTACTGCTGTGACACAAAATCTCTGTTCCCTCAGTCCATTTTCTGCATGCAGTCTGGTCAGAAATGAGAAAGGTAAGAACTATTCCTCCTGACCCCAACGGGTGTTACAAGTAGGTGGCCCTATTAGGTACCTAGGGAGTATTTATTAGTAAAAGTAGTTGCCAACCCTGAAACAATGGAGAGTTCACATGGAAATCCAGAGCTGTGGATGTTCATAAGCCTGAGGACTTGGTAACACTGGACGTGTGTTCCTGCCAGGTGGCTGTCCCAGGGACCTGGCACATGCGGTCACCTCCAAGTGGAGAAAGAACACTCCAAGTCACCAGATTTCTCCTGGATGGCTGTA
This sequence comes from Spermophilus citellus, assembly GCF_964194105.1. Classification (NCBI taxonomy): domain Eukaryota; kingdom Metazoa; phylum Chordata; class Mammalia; order Rodentia; family Sciuridae; genus Spermophilus; species Spermophilus citellus. Next base: position 9,729,177 of record NC_138185.1, on the reverse strand, counting down.
TTTACATTTTTTTTCTGTAATCATTCAATATTTTGATTTCTGGTACCCACTGTTATTTTCCCAGCCCTCATTCACAAAACTAATTGTGCCCTACAATATACCAGGGTATACTGGCCTACGACATCTGGCTGTGGCTGGCAAGCTTTTCCTGTAATGGAACACACAGGAAATGCTGTAGACTTGGCAGGTCACGTGGACTCTGTCACAACTACTCTGCTTTGCTGTCCTGGCCCGACAGCAGCCCCGGGTGACACAGGAATGAATGGGCACAGCTGAGTTCCAATAAAATTTAATTGTAAAACCGGGTTGGTCCATGGGCCAACCCTGATGGGGAAGAAAGAAACCCAATCTGCCCTTTCAAAATAGTGGCCTTGTAGAGGAATTTTCTCACCAGAGAGCTCGGAATAGATGTGGGTCTAATCTCCCACAGGTATCATGCAAACTCATCAGCTGCCATCTTTGAGCACGTGGGTGTGTGCGCGCGGTACATGGACATGTGTGCATTTAACTTGCTCCCCTGTTTTTCACTCTAAAGTGCTTTCTTGTTCTTGATAGTTATTTGCTCTGACTTTCATTACCCCAAAGACTTTCCTCCAAGAAAAGTGAGAAAGCTTAAAATCTGCCTTTTTAAAGGAAAATTAGCTATGGTGGGCTCTTCTGGTAGAGGGGATAAGTGGGGTTTCTACTGAGAACCAGACGTCCCAACTGCAGGGGGAGAAGGCGGAGCCACCTCACTGTTGATCAGCCTGAGGGACACAGATTTCCTGTTTCAGCCAAGCCTCCTCTAGGCTTTCTAAGCCATGGGTGTGAATGCCCGCTTTGTCCCTGTCCTCTGAGCTGCCCTCGATGGATCCTAGCTCCCTTTGTCAAAAATGAGAAGACATTAGCTCAGAGGAGTCTAACTGGTAACCTTGGGCCAAGTCACAATCTGCATACATATTTAATTTGGCTCAGGATATTTAAAAATAAAATGCAGAATTAGTTGTTGGCATTGGGAAATCGGAAGATGTCACAAAAGGTCAGACTTTCGGTCTTCCTTGGACAATCTGTAGATCTGATAGCAGTGGACATGTGTCATCTGACATGTGCACCTGGTTGGTGCAGAGTGTGGCTTCCTTCCTTGACCATGGTGAGTCTTTCCTAGGCTTGCTTCACCCACATGGGTACCCCTCCTGGTAAGCCTTTGAGCTTGTGCCCATGACCAGCTAATGGATAAAGGCCCCTTCAGGGTTCAACTTCTAGGATTCTAGTCCCTTCAAATAAGGCAACAATCACAGACTGCCAGCCACATGAGCTGGTCCATTGCCATGATCTGACCACTGGCTATTGCATTCCTGACCCTGGTGTAGCTGCACATCTACCGCAGAGTGAGTAGCAATGGGGTGAGCATTGTGCTTTCGGTTCTTCATAACTACAGGAGAAAAAAGCATCAACGACTCTTGCCGTCTGTTTGGGGATGTTAAGCTACACGAGTTTTATTTCTGGTTGATGGCTAAACTGCCTGAGATTGTTCTTGTGTTTATAAAAAGCCAGAGGGAGGGACGTAGAAATGGATGGATGAGGACAACCGCTTTTATGGGGGAATTCATGGCATTTTAAATGGACTTTGTATTTACCTGGAAGTCTTGGGCCAATGGAGAAACGAGAGATTGGCTTTTTATTGGAAGACTGAGAAAAGGGCTTAAAGGGAGAGTCTCAGGAAAATCTTCCTTGTTGAAAATAGTTACCTTCCTACCATGGACTCTGGCTTGGCAAGCCACAGCTCATTTACCCAGATTTGTCTTGAGTTAACTGATTCGATTTACTGGTCTATGTCTACACTGGGTAGTCGAACTACTAGACTGTTGTGCACGAGGCTGTATGAAGTCGTCCCTAAGCTGGGGTTGGGAGTGCAGGTGCTGAACGGGGCTGGGAAAGTAGCCTTACATCATTCAATAAATACATTAGACCACTCTTTCCCTCCATAAAGAAAGTGGCTCTCTCCCACTCTCTCGAATGTTCCTCTGTTTTCTCACTTTTAAGAGATGTCACTATGGGAGACAGCTCATTTTCTTTATGGGAAGAATGACACAAACACAATAATACACGTCTAGTGATGTGTGAGCCTAAGGGAGACAGTAAAAAGAGCAGGGCACTGAGGAGAGCTGGGAGGGCGTGACCTGGGGGAAGGAGTGGGCTCAGCTAACCTTGCTTGGAACAAATGCAGAACCGAGATGGAATTTTGCAAAAGAATGGGAATCTGGATGTTTATGTGAAGTTTTCTGATTACCAACTTTGGCAGTGCTTTTTTCATTGTTGTTATTTACTTAGTGTTTTATGTGGGCCAAACAAAATAAGTCTGTGGGCCAAACAAAATAAGTCTACGGGCCACATTCAAGTGCCCCTTTGCCCACTGTTCTACATTTGGATCTTGCCTGGTGCAACTCGATGTTTCCCATCTCTCAACCTGAATCATGGTGGGTGCTGGGACCATGGGCTGGTTGGGCGCACACAGCTCTGTTCGTTGAAAGCTGCTCAGAGTGAGTATTCTAATCACAGGTCAGAGGCCTCAGCCTACAGACATGGCCTTAAGGAAACACACTTAAGGCAGAATAAAAGACACTGCTGTGTCCTCAAAGAACCAGACCTGAGACCATCTGCGAAGTGCAGCCCCTGCCTGAGCCTCCTCCCTCTGAGCCTCAGCTCTCTCATTGTTAAGTTTCACCAGCCCTCTCCTTTTTAAGTGGAAGAGAATAAGAAGGGAAGCTCTTCATGACCTGGGGTTACAAGCTGGGGTTGGGAGGCCCAGGTGGAGGCCTGAGACTTGTACTGCTTGCCTCACACATTGTTTCTAAATCAGAGCTGCTTCACATGTAAGTGTAGATGTAATGTGAGAGTTACTGATGCTTCCATCCCAGTGTTGAGGACAGAACAGGACTACAGAGGCCCCTTTCCCCTGAGCCTGAGTGTCCCACAGTCCCCTCCCCACTCCTCCTATAGCACCTGGCTTCCCACTCACTGCCATTACCTGCCAGCCCCTGGCCCTGGGAAATCTAAAGTGAGGTGCCAATGTTGATTTGTTATTCTCACTGCTTGTTCTTTTTCCATTCTTTATGTCCTACTGATAGTGAGCTATGTGTTTGTTTTCCCTGGGGCTCAGTTTTCTTGTCTTTAAAATGGGAACAATGATATCTGACTTGCCTGGAGCCATCAGGAGCTGTCTGGTGAAGGGAGGCCCCTTCTGCGGACTCAAAAGGTCCATCGGCCAGCAGAGGGCACTAGTGGAAAGGCTGGCGGTGGCCACCCCTGTGCCCAGTGCAGGCAGGTGGGCAACTGGGCAGGTGCCGCTCTCCCCTCTCTTTTCCCCGAGTGGCAGGACACATCCTCACAGGGTGGACATGACAGCGGGCAATCACTCATCTATTTGATACAGCCACATATCGATAGCAATGTGGCTTTCTGGAATACCGAATGTGACCACAAACTTTCTAATGCTGCAGCCTGACAATCAGATACTAAATAACGAACGGGTCTGCTCCAGAACAAAGAGAAACGGCCTCTTTGGAAACTGGAGACGAATTGTTCCCAGCTCTGCTCCCGCCCCAGCCCTGCACAGAACTCTTCAGGCTGCTGAGCAAGTTGCCAGGCCCCGCGAGAACCACCTGCCCACCCACCTCTAAGCACCTCCGTCCCAGCCACAGGGAGACACGTGGAGCGAGTTCAGGGAAGAGAGACCCAAATGATTAAGGGGAGAAAGGATTGATTGATAGGCAAAGATTAAAGCAGTCTTACATGTCGGAGCTGTCTTCTCCAGGTGACGAATCAGAGTGACATGCTGTGGGCTCGGAGTATCTGACAGGTGTGAACACGGGGGAAGCAGGGGCAACTGCACTGTGAGGGGCTTTGCAACCCTTTCTGGGATGACATTAACACCAGGGATATGCAGGTGGCCAGCGAGGAGCAGGCTGGGTCACGCTTGTGCTTTAGAGCCCTATGCTGTCCTGATTTGGTCTGACACCAACGGCCTTGTCTAGGGAGGCCACCAAGCTATGGCCTTCTGCAGGCTGGCTGCCACCTGCCCTTCCTTCCACTTCCACAGCTCTGCTGCCTGCCTGAGGAGGTGGGCGTCCCCTGCCTCCCCACACCCACCGCGCTCCTTGCCGTGGTCTGTTCTTCCTGCAGGAATCAAAACCTCAGCCGCTGACAACGGCCAGGCTGGTGGAAAGGGAGTGTGAAGAAGATGTAGGGCTGGGGACTGTTTTAGTGCCAGGGTGGATGACAGGGACACTGCTTGGGCATGGCCTTCACACCCCTGAGATACTAGTGTCTGAGCCACAAGTGGGCTGGGCCACCTTGTCTTCTATTCAGTGTCCTTAGATACTGTTCCGGGGAAGAGAAAGCCAGGGGCCAGAGCTAATGTTCTTCCCTCCTTGAAGTTCCAGTCTCTGGGAACTGAACTGGGGGAGGATTGGACTGGATGAAAGAGTCCTGAAAGAAGAGGAATCGGGTCTCAGAGGCATATTCTGGCCCTGTGGTAGGAGCGGATGGTCAGGCTCAGCCAAGGGAAAGATGGGCATTGTTCTGGAACCTCTCATAGCCCAGTTCTTTTGTTTTAATGCATTCCCTTCCCCATGTCTCTCCTTCTGAAGGAACCAACCCAGGATGCTCCTTCCATGAAGGAGCTCTGGGTGTGGACCCAAGCCCTAAGGATCTCTGGGAAACAGGCAAACGTCTCCTAAAAGCTGCCCAACCTCCGCAGTGTACCAGGAAATGCAAACCAAAATAGCAACAGGCCATTGAGGCCTGGTTTAACAGTGGAAGGGGGTGGTGATAGTGCTTTCATATAACTATCAAAAATACTGCTGTTTCCAACCTTAGAACATGCACAATAGACCAAAATACTGAAAAGTGGTATCATAATCATGGAACAGAGGGAGCAGGGCTCCGGTCAGTCAGCCCAGACCGACATCCGCCCTGAGGAAAGATGGGCTTGGTGCCACTAGGCTTTGCATTTTCAGTTACCTGAAATTCAGGTTTTGATGAGACAAGCTTAAAACACACAACAAACAAAGAACCCCAATAATGATCACAGGGCTGCAGGAAGATGTCTGCCAAAGGGTCTGCCTATTGATGGTCCCTGGACTTGGTGTCCAGGTGGACTTTCCACCCTTCCTGTCCCTTGGATGACCCTCCTCATCTCCCAAGAACTCGCCCCTTCCAAGGCCACATCCTCACAAAGTCCTCCTCAATCAGCTAATTGCAGCCACACCCTCCGCTCAGATGCAGTGGCCCCTTCTTAGAATAATGGTAATGCATATCCCCGGATTCAGTCCACTCCTTTCTCTGTTCCAGTGGCATTTCCTTCAAGAGAACTTCCTGAGCCCACGTCCTAAAGGTGCACATCCCTTAACCACCAATGCAGCCCCCACTTGAATTAATTTTTCCTGCATTTAATAATCTGACATGTTTTATATTTTTTTGTTCGATTCTCCATTATCTGCTCTCCCTACTCTATAGTAACCCCCACAAGAGAGGACCTCGTGTGTTCCATTCACTATTATTTCCTTAGGACCTTGAACCTTTAAATAAGTATTTAATTATATCATTTGGAATACTTTCATTGGCTTTAGGTCCCTTCCCACATTTTATCACACAGTACACTTCACCTTGGAAGTTTGGGGTCTTGACATTGGACTTGAAGCATCAGAAGAGCAATGCTCGGAGCTTGTGTGCATGTCCTGTTCTGCACAGTGTCCCACCTTTAAGAAGCAGTTAGGAGATATTTTGTTGAGAGCCACAGCCGAGTTGGGATGGTGCCTAGCATTTTGCCAGTACTTTTGAGTTCTTGAGGAGTTCCCGTTGAGTTCCGGTCTCACGGGAATTCCTGGAGAGTTCCCGGTTGAGCTCTGGGGGTTCCTGGAGAGTTCCAGTTGGTTGGTGAAGTTCCGGTGGAGGGAGTTCCGGTTGGTGTATGGTGTATCCCGGAGAAGGCTGCGTGGGTGGCGTTCCGGGGAGATTGCAAATAAAGTTTGTTCCTGCTTGAGTGGCTAGTGATTTGTGCCCAGCCAGACTGTGGCAATATTTATTGAATTTATATTTATTTCCAGACAAAGGAAACGGTACTGTCAGGTTGCCTGGTCTCCCTTCAGAACTTGGGGTAACAGTGACTTTATTATGGCCTTCTTTTCTCAGGTGCTGTTCAAATCTCAAGTGTGAAGTGCAACCATCGAGGCCGACTTATCCGTGTTCATTGGCATGAAATTGCAAGAAAAAAAGTCCAATTACTGTGCTGATTAAATTCTTAATGGTATCCCAAATAATGGCGTGATCAAAAGCAAAGTCAGGCCGCTTCTCTAGGAAATCTTTCTCCATCGAGTTTCTGTGTGTGTGTGTGTGTGTGTGTGTGTGTGTGTGTGTGGGTCCAGCCAGCACCATGCTTTACTCCTGGTGTAGAGCTCAATTTTTCTTATTGACTGATTAATTAAACTTTAAACACTTTTCACCATGGGTTTAATCAGCTGTGCAGTCCGCCCGGCTCCAGCGTGGGCACGTGCTGAGGCGGCCAGGTGCAGCCACAGAAGGGGATCCAGGACCAGCTTTCTTCAAGGACTAATCCAGACTCCAAATTGTCATGTTTTTTCAGAGAGAGCCAAAAGGTACAATTTTGCATGAATTTTAGAGCAAAGAAATGGTAACAAACTTTCCACCAGTGTTCTCGGAAGACTTAGATCTAAGGGAGGTGAAGTTTGCACTCGTTGAAAATATATTGAAATTTTTGGTTATTTTTCAGATATTGAAAAATTCCATTCCTCAATGGAAGCCAAGGGTGATCCTCCATATTGCCAATTAATTCTTGTACGAGGCATTTTTTTTCTTTGCCCAGTGCCCAGGGCCCTCGTTCTGATTAACGACATCTTGGTTTGGATATTCTACTGGAGCACAGGCCCCTCTACCATGGAATGCAGGAGAAACCAGCCAATGCCAGCTCCCTGAGGAGCAGGCCAGCCTAGGCCCAAAGTGCTTCTAAACCAGCTGTCCCTCTGGCCATGGTGAGGGGACCAGGGATGGGCTCTTGACACAGTTTTGAAAAACAATAGTTGCAGAATGTTACAGTTTGGATCTAGAATGTTCCCCAAGCCTCATGCTTGATCCCCAGTGCAACTGTGTTCAGAGGCAGAGCTCTAGGGAAAGAAGTGAATCGCGAGAGCTCTACCTCATCAGTGGGTCAGTTCATTCACGGGTTAATAACTGGGGGGCATTATTCAGAGGTGGTGGGAACTGTGGGGTGCCGGGCCTAGTGGGGGGAGGTAGGCCACTGGGGTATGTCCTGGAAGGGTAGATCTTGTCCCAGGTCCCTTCCTCCCTCCCCCACTTTCTTGCTCCCAGTGCTCCCTAGCTGTCACACCCTTCAGTGTGATGTTCGGCCTCCCCTTAGGACTGGAGCATGGAGTCGGCCAACCATGGACTGGAACCTCTGAAACTGTGAGCCCAAATATATCTTTCCTCCTTTAAATTGCTTTACTGAGGTTTTTGTTAGAGTGATGAAAAACTAACATACAGAATTTCTTTGGAGCCACTGGAGGATAGCAGACCTTCCTTTCCTTCTGGCTTTGAACCTGGGAGACCACCTTCATGAAGAGACAACCTTTTGAGAATGAAGCTGGCACAGAGGTAAGTGGTTGGACTCCTGGATCCAGCCATATCTGAAGCCAGTTACCATCACATTATGCAGTTCAAAGACCTAGACAAAAGTCCCTCTTTATACCAAGGTGGGGCTTATGCAAATTACATCCCTATATATGCCCTTTTGGATTTCAAACTGAGAGCCCTGAAATTCTCTTATCTACCTAAAGACCAGATCTGCCAAAGAGGAGCACAGTTGTCTTCAGTCTTCTTGCTAAAATTCTCCAAGGAAAATGAAATTCAAGCCCGCAAGGAAGACACTCAAACAAACACCATTTGTCCCATGCCACTGCCTCTTCTTTGGGCCCATTCCTCTTCCCTGAAAACATTTGCTCTCCCTCTAAAAGTGCCTGTCACCCCACTCTGCTCTCTCCTCTGAAGAGGGTGTGTCAGCCTTGACCATCCGGGCCTCCTCTGGGCTTCATATTTTGTGTGACATTATGCACGAGGGTACCATCTGCCTGTTCTCTGTTGATCTGCTTATTGTCATTTTCTTTCAGCAGACTCAGTTCTTAAACCTTCAAAGGAAAAGTCTGAGCTTCCCCTCATCAATCTGAGTTGGGTGCTCTGTCCTCTGAATGGAAACAGTCCCAAAGAATATTCAAATCATATTCCCCAAATGTGTCCTAAAAATTCCATTGTTCCATTGCGGGGTGGGGTGGGTCACAAAACCAATGTCCATGGAGTCTCCATCTGAAAATTGTCCTGCGTTCTAGTGCAGAATCACTAGGAAGAATTTTGTAGCCAGGATTCGTTAGTATAATTTGCCACAGCTTTTCATTAACAGAAGCTACTCTAAATTAGTATCATAATTAGAGAAACCATATGACAAGAATGAGGTCTCTCCAAACATTTTATTATTATTATTTTTCACTAAAGAAGCAGCTCAAGTGTCTGCCAGTGTCTTGTCATTGCTTATGTAACACTTGAATTATTGCAAAGTCATTCCTCTTTCGTTTCTAATGTAGTTAGGGACTCCATGTGCAGGATTCCAGGACGATGACAGCATCAACAGGAGAGGGCAGAGCTGGGTGGCACTTAGTCCTTATGCCAGTGGCTCCTCGTGACCTCAAGTCAGAGGCAGGAAGAACACTGAGCCCACTCCTGAGCTTGACTTTGAGCAAGGGTGCACTGGGCGACATAGCGGGGACCAGCCTGCTGCGAGACTTTGGTGGCTGCTCTGCAGTTTTGCCTTCGTGAACTGTCCCCGCCATTGTAAGTGTTAAAAAGTGTTCTTGATAATATTTAAAATACTTAAACACTTAATTTTTCTGCTTTAGGCAAAATTGAATAGATTTTTATGGGCCCCCCAATTTTCATTGTTTTCACATGTGAGAAAAAAGAAACAAAACAAAACAAAGCTAGGCTTTCCTTTGACCCTGGAACGTTCCTTTTTCCCCTGTTATTTTAAGAGACATGGAAACACTTTCCAAGGCCCGAATGTTTGTGGGCGCTGGGCCTGTGGTGCCTGATGGCAGGGCAGCCGGGAGGGCGTCTGGAGAATTCCTGTTTTGCTTTAGCTTTGCTTTGTTTCACAGGCAGAAAAGCTTTTTATCTTTCATCAGAAGTTTAATTTTAAAGGGAGATCTGGGATAACTGTTTAGTGACCTCAGGCAAGTTGCTTAAAGTCAGTGGTTTTGCTTCTCGTATGTAAATCGGCATCATAATAATCCCTACCTCATAGGGTTACTGCGAGGATTAAATGACTCAATTCAAGTAATGTGCTTCGAAGAGTCTGGCAAACACAGCAAATCACTCAATAAATACCAGCTTCTAATACTACTACTGCTGCTGTTTTTATTATTTCCAGACGGATTCTCTGAGAGCATAATTATCCATTTGTTTCCTCCTTCTTTTCTTTTTCCTCCTCCCCCCACTCTTTTAATTACCAAAGAATACTTCTTATGAAAAACTGAAGCAGAAATAGAGTCGGAGTCCAGTTCGCATGCCCTGTCATTCCGCTGTCCAGTGGTGAGCTCCGGTAATAGTCCTGATGTGGACACACACTCACCCCCAGTATACACAGTTTGAGGTTGTGACAACTCTTCTTTGTCACTGAACTTTACATCAAGGCCACACTGTCACATTGGAATACTTTTGCAGAAGGGGCCGGCTTCCTCCTTTCCCCAGGTAGTTCCCTCTGCCTAGGAAATGGGTCCTTCGGCTCTGGGCAGAATGGAGAAGAAGCAGTCATCCTCTTAGCACCTCCCTGGCGGGAAGCTTGCTACCCAACAGGGGCCACATGTTCAAGGCTGTTGTCCAGCTGTTCCATGTCCATGTTCTTCCACGCATGGACCGTTCCTCTTCAAGTTCCCCGAAAGGGCAGGGGATACAAGGAAACCCAAACTGACTTCACTGCAAGTCAGCTTGTCCCAAAGCAGCAAAGCTGCTGTTGGGATTCCATTCTGATTCAGGTACTCATGTTTTGACTGGTTTGGAACCAGGATGGGGAGAGCTTTCTCATTTGCACTGGAAACCTCAATGGCACCGTGTTCACCGGCAGGACTTTTTTGTGACTACATATTATTGGTGTACCTTAATTTATTTCCCTTGACTCTAGTGATTGATATTTAAATGGTTTCTAAGATTCCATTGCTCCAAACAGGGTTCTGATACTGTGGGCCTCTCCTTTAATCCTTCTGCAGTGAGAGTAGAGCGCAGGAAGTAAGCCTAGGGGTGAAGGGACAGGTGCATTTTAAATGTGCAGAAGTCCTGTCATCATTGTTGGGCTTTCCATCTCTTTCATGCTCAGAGAAGGTGATTTCATGCCAGGCTGAAATGGGTGGGTGGACAGGACAAGTGGTGGGTGTGTCCTCGTGGGGGTAAAGCTTGTAGGGAAAGGGTGGGCAGTGCCTACGAGAAACCTGGAGGCCTCTGTGATCAGCTACGAAGAAGAAAATAAACCAAACCAACCAGGCTGTGGCAGCACCCAGAGCCTCGTGCACGCCAGGCAAGTCCTCGACCGCCTAGGCTGCACACCAGGCCTTAGGATTTGTCATTTTCCTGCTGTGTCACTTTCTGAGAGTTAGTTTACTGCTCTGAGCTTCCTTATCCTCCTCTCAGCAGGGATAACAGCAACACCAGCCCTGTGAGGTTGTGGACACTGTAAACGAGAAAGTCCGGCTGAAGTGCCTCAACACAGATGGCCTGGCCCTGAGAAGTGATCCATATGTGGTGGGGTCACCATCGAGCCACAGGAAGAAGGAAAATCTGCTCTCAGAAGGTCTGAGCCAAGTCCCAACCCCTGGGGCTTCGTGACTTCACCATGTCTCCTTAGCAAGTCGGGGAGAGCAGGTTTACTAAAACAATGACCTGGGGATTAAGGGAGTGCGCACCTTCTCCATTGGCAAAGGGCAGAAACCAGATAGCAAGGAGCCCTGCTCGCCAGTGCCAGGGTGACCCTATGACTAGGAAAGTCATCACAGGGTGGTCCCCGTCTTGGTCCAAGGTTACATTTCCTAAAACGAACCACTTACATTTTCTAAAGAAATTCATCTTGGGGCTAATGTGGTTTAGTTTTGCCACCTGGGGAAGCTGGTCTTGTGCAAATGTGTATCTTTCAAGGGTCAGAGATATTTGCCTCTGTATTTTTTTTTTTTTTATTGGCATTTCCATCCTCCAGGGAAGAGTAACGATGCCAGTTAGAAGAACTATTCTCCAGCATTTGGGATCTGGAGAGGATTTCAGAGTTTGGCTTCGTGCAGTGGCTTAGGATGCTCATACATTAACATGCAGAAGGCAAAACTGGGATTCAGAAATCCTCCAGGAAAGCCTCCATGTGCATCCTTACAAGGGAGACCCATGGAGGGGCCAGACGGGTGGCCCAGGGAACCTCCCCTCTGCTGGCCTCATGCTTCTGGGACCTCTTTAGGCACTTTCTGCCACCAAACCTGAGGACTTCAGAGCCTTCCTGATTTAAGGGACCTGTCACTCCCTGTTTTTTTTTTTTTTTTTTTTTTTTTTTTTTTGTACTGGGGATTAAACTCTGGGGCACTCGGCCACTGAGCCACATCCCCAGTCCTATTTTGTATTTTATTAGAGACAGGGTCTCACTGAGTTGCTTATCACCTCACCATTGCTGAGGCTGGCTTTGAACTCACGATCCTCCTGCCTCAGCCTCCAAAGCCACTGGGATTACAGGAGTGTGCCACCATGCCTGTCTTCTCTCTCTGTTTTTAACTATAGCAAAGTAAGATATTGAGCCCCAGATGGGCTATTCCCTGTGATTTCTCTGATCTCATTATTGGGGTGCGTGGATTTCTCAGCCACCCTGGCTGCCTGCCAATTTCACTTCCTTCTTGTGGCCTTTGCCAGGGCAGTAGCGAGCCATCCTGGTGCCCTTGAATTTCAAACAGGGCAGGCTGACAGAGGAACAACCGTATGTTTATTAGGGGATCATTATCTCTCTGAACTGGGTCATTTATATCCCTGGGAAGAGACCATGCCAGGTCAGGAGCAACAGTTTGAGTCGATAATTTGTCAGGTTGGAGCAGGTAGGAAAGGGCGGTGTAAGAAATCACCCGAAAGGCGAAGGAAACCCAAATGGATGGAGGTGGAAGAGTAATAAGGAAGTGATCAGTGAATCCACAAACAAGGGGAGATCAATCAAAGTGCACTGGGGGATGGGAGCAAAGTGGGGGAGATTCAAATTAGCAAGACCCGCGCCTTGTCAAGGCAAGGCTGGGCACTTTCGCTCAGTCACTGTTACCCACCAGGGCCGGAGAAGGGCCCAGGAGAAAATGAGTCTTTCCAGGGCGGGGAGCTGGAGTGCCGGAGATTTCCTAGAGAGTATCAATTTGGATTGTAAGAATCCCAAGGTCTCGTGCACTGACAGTGTGAAAGGTAGAAAAATGGACCAGCTTTCTGGACACTGCCGCTGCCCGTGGAGGGCCCCATGCTCTTCAGATGTTTGCACGTTCACAAAGGGTGCACAGTGTTCAGGAAAGCAATGAGATGAAAGACCCAGCTGCAAAGCCTTGAAGAGATAAGTGTTTCATTCACATGCCCGTGACCTCGGGGCTCATAAAGGAAATATTTTCCCCTATTTGTCTTAACTCTGACAAAGTTTAGGCCTGAGTGTTAGGGTCAGGAAAGGAAAGCAAGGACTGAGAAAAAACAAGATCATCATCATCCTCATCGATAGTCATAGCAATTACTACATTCAAGGGTCAACACCGTGCCAGGGGCAGAGCTGGGGGCTTTTAAACCTTGGTGTCTTCTCCTTCCCAGGAATCCCGTGGTGACTACTACTGTCTTTATTTTTCAGATGAGGAAACTTAACCTTCACAAATGTAAAGGACTTGTCCAGAGCCACAACTCATAAGTTATAGCAGCAGGACTATGTGAGCAAGAAGCTCACATAGCTCACATAGACCCTAGAGTGAGCTTCTACAAGTGCCTTCTACAACCGGCACTTATGGGGTGATTTTAGAAGCAGAAGATGGCATCGGGATGGAGCAAGATGAGAATCCATTCATAGGAACCCCCACCCCAAGCCCACCCATGAGTTTATTGCATAGAAATATGATCAAGCATCAGGTCCTGTGTGATGGGTGTGGTCCTTACGGCTAAGGGGTAGGGATGCAGGTCGGAGATAGAAAGTTTGCCAAACAGGGGTGAGGCCCTGGATTCCTTCCCCAGTGCTGAAATAATAATAATAATAAAATCTAACCCTGCCAAATGGACAGTGCAGCTGAATGCTCACACGAGGATGAAGATGGAGGTCTTTTGACAGGAGTGCTAACAGGACCGGGATAAATTTCCCAACATGTGGAACTCCCCTTGTGCATTTCAAATGTGTTTCAAGTCATGCATTCTTGGTGTACGTTCAACATAGAAAGAATATGTACATGCTGCACAAAGCAAAATACACCTGTTTGCAAATTTTTTCTGTCTTCTGAATTTGCATGAAGCACCATCCTCAAGCACAAAATTGGAGAGAGAGACCATTCCTCTTCGGGACGAGGCACTATTTTAAGCTCAGACATACATCTGAAGCCAGTCACCAACTCTCTCCAGATCTGGCCAAATTCTCTGAGTTTTTCTTGGATGGCATTGTGGTTAATTGCTCAGAATTTATTATCTGAAATACTGTGGACAAATCCGGAATGGAGTCTGTCACATGCTCACAGTGTGACTCTCAGCATGTTACTTAACCTTTAGTATCTCAATTTTCTCTTCTGTAAAATGGTGTTAATAGTAATGGCCCCAAAGAGTTATTAATAGAAGATTAAATAAAAGAAAGTTCAAAAAGGGCTTTATACAGTGGTCCACAGTCAGTTCCCAGAGAATGTTAGTGGTAATTATTATCATTTTCTCTGTTGTAGAAAGTGACCAGACTCTGTGGGCCTTAAGGAGGCTGCCCAAGAGAAGTAGACTCTCTGTAGCCACAGTAGTAACATTTAAAAATTAAAAACAAATGAGTAAAATTTATTCTGGTAATATATGTTATCTACTCTAATAGACACAAGGTATTATTTCAGCATATAATAAGTGTAACAACGAATGAGATAGTTTACATTCTGGTTCTTGGATGGAGCCTTTCATACGCAGTGTGTGTTTTATGCCTACAGTCCATCACAATTTGGCCAGCCACAGTACAAGTGCTCACTAGCCCCATGTGGCTGGACACGGCAGATCTAGAGAGTCGGAGATTAAGCCCCCAGTGCAGAGTTAATCTCGGATTCAGCATCTAGATGAGTTTCGAATCACCACCATCTAAAAATTGGGAGAGTTCACATACAAATTCAGTTTTCAGTTCATCTCGGCAAAACCTGAATCTAGCAACAAGGCTCCTCTCTGGCTGGCAGGCTTGGTGGGAACAGAGCCGGCCTATTGGGACAGGATGGATGCTGGCTTCTGCCTGCCACCCCCGCACTCCAGAGGACCTCACCACAGTGCCTGCTCTGCTCACTCACCTGGCCTGAGTCTGAGCCCCCATGCCAAACCAAAGACTCCCCCAAAGAGAGCTTGAACTTTGGTTCAGAACCTGGCCCTTTGAACTCCGTTTGTCCTCACCTTTGGATAAAGCTGAGTTTTGTCCATAGACTCATTTGAGGGAGCAGCTGAAGCTATGAGAGCCAAGAACATGGCAATGATCCACATCGAGAAGGATGGGGAAGACCCAGCAGCTCATCCCGCGTCCCTTGATCTGCCCACGTCTGACTCATCCATGACGGCTTTGCACGTGGCCGTGGGAGCCACAGGGAACAGCGGGACTGGCTGATTCCTTTCCTGAAATAGCAAAAAGCAGCCCTGCCCCTCCGTCTCCAGATGGGAAGTGTCACCGGCTCTATGGCACATCAAACCCCAACACCCAGGGCCACCAAGAAAGTCCTTAGATCTTGCCTGCTTCTCTTGCTAATGTTGACTTCCTTTGCATCAAAGCTCTCTGGGCAGCCTTGAATGGAGGCAGGATGGTAAAGAATTCAAGGCGAAGAGTTCGGATGTTTCTGGAATATGTCTTCTGCCTCCACTGCAGTAATTTGGGCAAGTCACTTAACCCCACTCAGCCTTATAAAATGTGATTAATAATCATTCCTATTAATGTTTCTGTGAAGGTGGTGGTAATAGAAAGTACCAATCTCAGTGCCCGATATAGAGTGAGTGCTCAATAAGTGTTAATGATGATCCAGAAGGCAACTAAAATTATTAACAGTATCTATGTTGCGACGTTGAATGGATGCATGTATTAACTTGCAAAGTCTTTGTGTTTGGATTAATTTCTTTTGTGCCAAGCATTCTGAAGCACCTAGCTAACATGATGTCTTCAATTTCATTTAGAGAGAAAGTATTGCCCAGGATTTTAAGTTGCTCCCTTAGGATGGTGAGGCCAAGGAGATTCAAGACTCTACTCATCAGGTCAAAGACAGCAGGTGTTCACTGAGGTCCTACAACGCTCCAGCCTGCAAGGGGGGTGGTAGGTACCAGGGATCACAGCCTCTGCCCTTGTCCTTGAGTGCCTGTCTGAAGAACAGAGCCAGGATCTAGCCCCTTCTCACCCTCTCTGCCATTACCTCCCCAATCCAGTGGTTCTCAACCAGGGACATCTGTCAATGTCTGGAGACATTTTGATTGTCATGTGGTGGAAAGAGGTGCTACAGACACCCAGCGGGCCAAGCCAGGGTTCTGCCAAGCCTCTTCACAGCGTGGAGGATGGGCCTCACAACAGAGGAAAGCTCTGGCTCAGTGCTGAAGACCCTGCAGCCCTCCGCGCCACCCTGGTTCCTTAGGGTAGGCTGAAAACAACGTCACACTAAAGATGTTGGCCTCCAACTCGCCAGAATATATGAAGACATTACTTTGGGTGACAAGAGGGCCTTAGCCGATGGCATAAAATTAAGGATGTTGGGATGGGGACATCAGCCTGGATTATCAGTTTGGCCATCATGGAAAGGACCCAAAAGGACCATGAGAGAGAGGTGGGAGTCAGGGGAGACCTGAAGCAGGCCAGCAGCCATGTGCCAGGAGCAGGGTGGCCTCTGGAAGCTGGGAGGTGGCTCGCTGGGGCCTGCAGAAGGACCACAGCCTTGTGGACAGCCAGGTTTTAGCCCAGTGACACTGATTTCGAATCTAGGCTCCAAAACTGTATGACAACATGTCCGTGGTGTTTTCAGGGGCTCCACCGAGATAATGTGTCACAGCAGCAACCTGAAGCCAACAGCCTTGAGAATCTCAGTTGGAGGAGGTGGCTCTGCTCAGGACTCATGACTTCCCATCGTTCTCAGAATGGAAAAGTCCCCACCTAGGCCACAAAACCCACTTCTTTGGAACTCAACCTCTTTTTTCTCAAATGGAAATTTTCAAACATCTCCCACAGCAGCTCCAGTGGGTGACACATCTCCACGTGCCTTCAGCTAGTTCTAATGTCTATCAACCCGGGGATCGTCCCACTCCGTCTGAACCTCCCACCATTATTCCCACTGGGGCTTATTTTGAAGCAAATCCCTAACTTCACATCCTTTCACTAATAAATATCTTAATATGTATTTCCATAAGAAGTGAACGTACCTTATCTGGAATGGTTATTCTCACACCCTTCACCACTACCACTACCACTACCACTACCAACCCCTTAATGTCATCAAATATTCCAAGTTACAATGTCGAGGTGTCTCACAAATTGGACTCACTGTCCTCCCCTCTGTCTGTTCATTGTGCTCAGTCTCATGAGCTCCTGGGTATTTCTGGACCTTTTAGATGAAGACCCACCACGGGGCCTTTGCAATTGCATTTGCAGAGCCTGGGAGCCCACCTCCTTTCCTCTGCTGGTCACCTGGCTCAGTCTCTCACTCTTATAGGACACTGCTGAGAGTGGACCGCCACAGGAGGAAGGAGGAAGGAAAGGCAGATTTTCAAGTCTCCCAAGTCCCCTGCTTACTTTCCCCAGAGCTGCTCTTCCTTTCCTTCAATCACACCTCTGGAACGTGTCACCCAATCCGTAGCAAAGCATCTTGATGTTCAGTAATATGTCACTGATGATTGATTCTTCCCAACCCATCGATTCCTTCTGGGGTTGAGCTCTAAATTTCCTTCATCTAGTAAATGATTCCATATTGGAGTTTTCATTTTCCCTCTGGGAATCAATAGCTACAATTTACACATGTGTAACATCCGGCACTGTGGCGAGTGATTTATGTACATCTGCTCCTCATGGTCGGTCACCATCACATGTGTTCTAGACACATGTCACCGAACTTCCCCGTTTGGCACATTAGGGAGACGGAGGCTGTGGTGGGCAGAGTTCTAAGATAATTCCTGGCCCATGAGGTGCCCTGTCCCCTGCACACATAAAACACTCACCTAGGCACTGCTGGGAGGGGAATTTTGAAGTGGGTGTTTTGAAGATGTTTACATTGGATAGAAAATACTCATGGTCATGATTTTAGTTCTGTGTTGACACGTGACCAAATAATGATGCTACAAACTCACATTTTAAAAGTGGCCGCTCTGCCCGGGGCTCTGTGATGGTGGATTTGTGTAGAATCTGTTGTTCACACAGGAGAACAGCAACGCTCAGGTGGGTGCTGGGTTTGTCTAGAGCCACATGCCAGAAGTGGGATTCAGAGGGGGAGCTGAGCAAGCAGGGAGGTTAGGATTGAGACAGACTGACTTTCTATTCCTTATCTTCTGGTGTCATTTATAGATCAAAAGTTGGGTACGTTTCAAATTCAGCAACCAATATGTTCAAGTTCAGGACTTGAGATGATTGAGGACCTAGAATGGCACTGAACCCCAAAAGTGGACCCAAGCCAGTATAAGTCAGCCCCAGTTAGGCCCCTAACCATTTAAGTTGGGTGAAGTATTGGAGCCACTCTGGGCTTATTATCTCAAAAGTTAAAGTGGGGATTGAGACTGCATTATTGCCAATATGCTTTTCTGTTTTAAAATGTAAAATCAAGAAATGTAAAAATGTGTGTTTCTTAATGTCCTTCACTTTTAATCAAAATTCTCCTTCTGACATGGCTCAGGAATCAGATCATCATGATAGGATGTGGGACTCCTTTACCTATCAGCTATGTGACCTTGGGCAAGTCATGATCCCTCTGAGCCATGATTTCCCTAACTGCAGAATGAAAAGAAGGCTTATTATCTCCTGGAGTGTTCTGAGAATTATTATTTCCTGGAGTGTTCTGGGAATCCAGCACAGTATGTGTATCAATTACTGGTGTGCTTCCGGAGGTACTCAGAACATCAAATGGGCCATCGGTGTCCCACCTCTACCATTAGAAAATGAAGGCCAGTCCTGCTTTTCACATGCACACGTCACATGTGAATTGAATGTTGGTTCTCATGAGGTCCCTAAATACTTGATGGGCTTCCCAGCTGACATTGCAGTAAATGCTTATGTGGATGTTGTCTGAGAAGCAGGCGTTGGCTGTAACAACTTCTCAGTGGGCTCCATACCTACGTGCTCTGTTCTAGAAAACTTCTTTTGTCTTGCGTGAAATACAACATCCTTTACATATCACTTTGAAGAAAAAGCATTGGATTTTGGAAAACAAGATCTTTTTATTTCAGAACTATGGAAGAATTCTTGGCCAAAAAGAAACTTCATTGCCTGCTGGGTCTCTGTCCCCCTAAGAAGCCCTTACCACCTAGGAGATGGGCAAAGTGTATCATGACCTACACACACCTGTTGATTTTCCTTTGAGCCAAGTCGAAAAATTTCCTCCCTTGCTGCTGGAGAAAATCATGTAAGCTCAAAGGAACAGCCAATTAAAGGTCAGAAATTCGAATGTTGGCCTTTTCTGACCCAGTGCCAACAGGTGGCTGCCAGGTGGGAACAGCTGGGCCTAGGCCTCCTTCCATAGAAACAGGAGATGGTGTTCCCCATTTGAACTCGGTAACATTTAAATATCAAAAACTTTTTTCTTAACCAGGAATATATTGTAGGGGGAAATAGATTATATGTTTGATGGCTACTGAAGGTTGGGGAAATGAGGGCCATTTCCCACCATGTGGATAGGGCGATTTCAGTTTGCAAGAATAAATTAAACCTTGGGGAGGGTTTGTCTTCCATTAAATGGAACAGCTCAAGAGACAGAGAAGATGTTAATATCACCACTAGCAAACAGCAAAGGTTACATATGAAAAGAAAACCTAGTTTCTTGAACAGTCTCCTCTCCTGCACCCACCTACCTAAGAAAGGCAAAACCCAAATTGCATGGTGAGGATCAAAATTTTTTTTAAGAAATTAAAGATCATAATTCCATTGCTATACCATATGTTATTAATGTCTGTCAACACTGTTTAGCCAGCAACTGCTGACAGTTCCATATTTGCTATCTAAATACATCATAAATAAATCAGTAATGAACCGCTTTGGTAAACCTTCCTCGCTGATTGGAAATACAGATGGAGTAAACAAACTCCGCTAAAAGTATATACAACTGTTTAATGTCAAAGACAAAGTCACACTGTTATTTGACAAAACAGAAATGAAAATGGGATGGGGCTGAAGGGAGGGAAATGGCTGGTAGAGCGCAGCAAGCAGGGAGGGGGCCGCGGCCCCCGGGTTTGGACCTACGCTGCTCAGACTCCCCTTCAGAAGGCAAATTCCCAGGGGACCCCAGACCAGGGACATCAGGAGGTGAATGGATGGTTCCTGGCTTCCAGCCAGTGAGTGTGTGTGTGGAGAAACTTGGACAATTTATTTAAACTTACCACATTTGGAAATCTGGCAAAATACAGGATTGCAGGTTTTGAGCCATTTGGAGTTGAATATTAGAATTGCCTGGAATTTAACCCCAAAAACCCACACGGAACTGTGGGGCGTGTGAATCAGATCAGATTTTGTCGGCCTGTTTTTAAAACGGTGAATAATTCACCCTTCTGGATGCTTCAAACCAGATCACACCAACAACCGGCTAGGTGCAGACAGAGGGAGCTGGACTATTGAATCAAATGACATTTTCTTTCCAGGGTCCTGCCTATAGCTCAGGGTCCCTCCAAGCAGGGATGGAGGTAAGGTAACTGTCTTCCTGGCTTGCTCTCTGAGGTGGCATGCTAATTAAGAGCCTCACTAGGTGGCGTCTTCCCGTTTGTTGAAAGCACATTCCAGCAAGGGATCCTGATGCCTCTGGGGTGGAGTCTGGGTCTGAATGAGCCCCGCAGACAAGTACAGCTGGTCTAGGGATGGACGCTGTGGAGAAAGGAGAAATCCTCTGGCTCATGGAGAGGGAAGGGGACTCAACTCTTAGTTGTCTATGAATTCCAGGAGCTGACACTTCCTGATTGTCAGCGCCTTGAAAACTCTTTTGATCAGTGCAGAGTGGAATCCAGGAGCAGAAACAGCAGATGTCTTATTGACGGGACTCAAACAGCCGCAGCTGGCTTCTCAACAGAGACCCGACAGAAGTCCTCTCAAGAATGGGCTGCCACGTAGAAGACGAGATGGGCCTCCTTGTCCCACCTACTAGCAGGCCATCGGTGCTGCTCTCAGCACAGAAAGACAGAATACATCACTCTGAGTGGGCACATTAATCTGCAGGCTCCTGTTCTTAAGTCACCTGGAGTTAGGCCTGCAGACACTGTGTGTACTGCATAAATCTGATTCTGAGCAGGGGTGGACAAGGGAGAAGGGTGTCCCTGTGACATACTAGGTCAGCAATGATGCACCTGCTTTCCAAGGTAGCTAGGGGGATCCGTGGCTCAGGGCCATTCAAAGTTGGAGAAGATCTTTGTGCTGTTTCCCACCCCCCCAAAAAAAATATAAAATAAAATAAGACGAGCTGTTTGGTTTTCTGGAGAATAAGAGTAAGAAGGGGTCAAGTAAGTAAAGAAGGGGTCGTTTAGGGTCGCTGTCCTGGTAAACTGAGGGTATTAATCCTGGAGGACTATGTAAGCCTGAGTTTTTGGTAAATCAAGACAACTGGAACATGGTGCCCTCTGTGTTTGAAACCACAGAAGCCACACTCCCTCCAAAGTCAGGAGGAACTCGTGTGGAAAGGCAGGAGAGGGCAGTGGTGTGAATGATGAGTGCTGGTATTTTACAGCCTTTTACTTTATTTACCTAGAGATCTTTTGCCAATACAGTTGTTCTCATCAGCTTATCTGGCAAGGCAAGAGTTATGCATGATTCAGGAATAAAGTCACTATCAACTGACTGAAGATCCCAGGCATATACTTTTCTTTAATGTCCCCAGAGCTCATTAGAGACTTCTGTGGGAGACCCCACCAATTTGCTCAACACTGGTGACCTGGATTTCGCTTCTACCAAGTGTCACCACCATTGAGTGTGGTTCCAGTCTTCAGTCTCACACCTAGACCTAACCTCCACACCCCACCTTCCTGAGTGTGACAAAGGGACAGCCACAGAGTGCGAGAGTCATGACAAACAGGGTGAGAGGTGGAGAGAACCGTTAATTTGCAAGGCCCGAAATAACAGCTACTAATGGGCCTTTGCACAGATTCTATCATCTTTGCAAGGTCACCATCAAAACCAGCTTGTGACTGATTCTGAAAGTGAAACTCAGCACTTCGCATCCATAAAGGACATTTCAAAACAGAATGGAACTGCCCAGGAACCCATGCATTTCCCCAGCCACACAGAGCGAGCTTCTCTCCCACACGGGTTGGCGGAGCTGGGCTCAGGCCTCACCTAGGCCTTAGTCATGATCGGACTAGGTCAAGCAATTAACGCCACTGGCTCCATGTGTCCCCATCCGTTCCCCCAACCCCCTCAACCGCCACCTTACTAAGTCTCCTTCTTGGAGAGCGACCCTGAAACACACCCCTAAAGGGTTAAGGGGAATGAGTGACAGCCCTTCGGCATGATTTACAACGTGGAGCCCCGTAGTGAAACCAGGACTTGATGGATGATGCGGGAAGTCGGAGACTAACCATAAATCATGTCTTTGAATCACTGACAAAGATAAAGGAGAGAAAGAAAAAGCAGTGGCATTGACATTCACTCTCCCAATAATGTACATTGACTAGTTACAATGCGGAGCCTTAATTAAAAAAAGCCAACTCGAGGTATTCACCTCGGTGGGGAGATCCTACCTCTTGGGAGGCTGCTCTTTGAGATTACAAATCAGAGTTTGCGCCTCTTTCGAGAAGGTCACTACCACGGGTGGAAGACGGTCAATGTGAACAGCACCAGGCTTCCAGCAAAGCAGAACGAACATGCCGTACCAAACCACCAACCAAACAGAACAGAAGAGAGGGGCTGGGGTCACCCGGCCGAGAACCCACCCTGGTGCTCACAGTGGAGGGCCAGGAGTTGGCGAAGATGAACTCCAAGAGGGGATCCATGGAGTACCAACCAACAGATGGCGCCTGTCATCCAAACGCACCCAGGACCAGAGGTGGCCAGGAGACAAATAGGGGAAGCAATGAAGTGGAGTCCCCAAGTGAGAGCAGAGAGGGAGGCAGAGCAGGAGCCTCCCAGAGGCTGACTCAGTCTTTCATCTGGGACCTGGACATGGTGGTTCCCTTTCCCCACGTGCAGGGCGGAAGGCCCTCTCTCTCACTCCCAGCTCAAGACAGGTTTCCTCTCAGAGGGTGCTTTCTCGACTGGTCAACAGATACGCACTGAGCACCAGTCAGACTCTAGCCCATTCCCACCACGTGAGCACAGGAAGGAAGTACTGGGTGCTAGGTTAAGTCATCCCACTGAGAAAAGTACTTACTCAGCATTAGCTGTGTGGCAGGCACCTGGATGGTTGGATTTGGTGAGAAAAGGGACAGATCTGGTCCCAGTCAGATGGTAATGTCGCAGGGAGACAAATGGCATTCAACAGAAAGAGCAAATGGGATGGACGTCACAAAAGAGGGTGTGATGAGGGGCAAGGGTCGTGCATACAGAGTGGATGGCAGCAGGTCCCGCCTGGGTGTGAGACCCCGGGGACTGTGTGCAGGAAGGCACTGGCCAGCCCAGGGGAAGGGAAAAGACAAGAAGGGGACTGGAAGTGTTTCTCACTTTTCTCTAAGTCTCTGGGAATTGGTGTTAGGATCCTTTTGAACTCCAGGGAGCCAGACTCAGGGATTTTCTCGCCCTGAGGAGGAAAGTCCCTCATGGGTGTGGATGGACGGTACAGGCAGGCCCTGCTGGTGCTCTGGCGTGGGGCCTCCGCACGATCCCATGGACGAACGGTCAGCATAGGACAGCCCCACACGCTCTCACTGTCCCCTCCACCTGCTGGCTCAGCAGCTCTGCTGGAGGCAAGGATTCTAGAAGATTCCTCCTTTAAACTCAATGACATATTTGCCTGTATGGCTTAGACGCTTTCCCAGCCTGAGGGATCTTGTTTTCTAGCAAAATCATCTTTCTCAGCAGGATGCCGCCAAGGATGGAGAGCCTGGAAAGATAGCTCCTCTGTGGCCAGCAGGAGGCCAGAGCTCAGGCAGGGCAGGAAGGTCCAGCTTTCCTCAGGATGCACTCTTCTGCCCTCATCTTCCATCAGGACACGTGCCTGGGAGAGACCCTCTATTCTGGCCACTACATTCTGCCCTGGCCCCGACTTTGGCAGCCACTCCACGATCAGGTTGCTCCTGTGTGTTCATCTCGTCCTGGTTCTCACGCTCACACTAAAATCAGAAAGACTGCGTTCATATCCCAGCTCCTAACACCCACTAGGAATCGCATCCTACCCTTTCTCCCCTATTCTACTTTTGCCAAGTACTTGCTCTGCACCAGCCCCTGTGCTAGGAGCTGACAACATCTGTACAAAAAAAGACATCCCTGTCCTTTGGAAGCCTCCTTGTCTGAGATGCCCAAACAGCCTTCTAACCAGAAGAACATCGATGGTGAGATTGTCCATAACATTGCTCTGACACTTGCATCTTGCTGACTCTTCTCTAGCAGGTACTGGGAAGAACAGCTTCTCACCACTTATTGGCTATGTGACTTTGTGTGAATTGATGAACCACTCTGAGCCTCAGTTTCCCCATTCATAAAATTAGGTTAATCATAGTATCTCCTCGAAGGTATGCTTTGGATGTAAATTATTTTAAGTGCTGGCTGTTAGAAAATGGTGGCTGCTGTTGGGATATTTTGATTTTGAGAATGGCACAAAATAAAAAAAAAATTTTCTAACCCTATCCATTTGAGTTTTTCAGGCTGGAACCAAATATAAAAATAAAAAAACCCCAAGACTCCTCTCTCACAAAGGGGAAAAGAAAAAGGGGTACTGGGAAATGCTGCTGGCCAAATTAATACCATTTTTATATCATGAGACTGTATGAATATGTAACTGTAAATCCCATTATCTACAACTAGAATGCACTAACAACAATATGGAAAGTAAAAAGAAAAATGGAAAACTCATCAGCTCAGCCACGAGCCCCCGGGTGTGTGCGTGCGTGCCTGCTGGTGTGTGTGCATGTATTTATCTTCAACGTGTGCCCACATCAGACCTCCTGTAGCACTTTCTGGTCAGTACTTGACAGGACCTCATATTCTGTCAGTGTCAGGCAGCAAATAAGAAGACGGAAGGAAAGGGTTCAAAATAAAGATGTGTGGCCTCTCTTCATGGCCCGCCACTCATGGACATTCTTGGGAACGGAATGAAAGCAGATGCTGCTCAGTTGAGACTGACCATGAAAACCCCGAAAGCCCTGTATTTGCTGTGTATTGTGGAATTGCGGGTAATATACATAACTGATTAATTGCACAACTAATACACATTACACATACAAAGCAATTCATAGAGCTTATATAGGATTTACAATGACATAATTATGTCTACAAACTTGTCATTGATGTATCTGTTTGTGTGTGCATATAATAAAAAAACCTGGAATGGCCAACAAGCTGTGGATAGTAAAGCAAGGATATTTTAGGGGATTCTTTTGATGCACCTAATCTGTGTCCCCTGAGCCACCAGGATGGCTGACCATATTCCTTGGTCAGATCACACCAACCGGCTAGGTTAGCAGAAGTAAGTAGGAATATTTAACCATTCATGATTCATCTCATTAACTTGAAGGGAGAGAAATAGCAAGGAAACAGCAATGAGAACGTCCCAGCACTGTCCCGGGAGGCTCAGGAGAAACTGCTTCCTTGCCAGGGAGATGCCCACTTTTTGTTTCACAGATGCCACATAACTGGGGAGAATCTGGGTTCATCTCTGGAAGAATTGTGGGTTTGGAATCCAGTGTTCGGCTACCTTGAAACTTTCATGTTGGTTTTGAACTTCACATACATTAAATCCGCATCATCTATCAATCTTACAGTTACATGTCACTTATGAAAATCTACTGAGTATTGTTTTCATCTTGCCTTACAACAAGCTGCGAGGCCTCATGAATACTGAACAGTGCTGGAAATACAGCACATCTTTTATTTTTAAAGGTCTCCACAGTTTGGAATGGCAGGATTTCTTTGTTGAAAATGGCACCTCTGCACACCTATTGGGGCTTTCTTCTCCCTTCTCCATTCTGCCCAGGAGCAAGAGGCACCATCAACTAGCATCATTAGGAGAACCGGAGTGGTCCCCCTGCCTTGCTGCCACTTCCTGCCTTTGAACTCCGTTGGTGTGAGCCATTGATGGGGGGGCGCTGAGCCATTCAAGTGGGGTGTTATTATTCAAATGTGCGCTCTCAGGGATATGACTCGTTGAGCAACCTGCTTAGCTGTTGTACCAGCCTTCCTGGCAATCTATCCTCACCCTGGATCTGATTGGGGGGGGGGGGCACATACCTATGCAGACATACAGAGAGAGATGGGCACAAAGAGAGACATTTGAGAATCAACCATGCAGTGATAGGTGCTTCCTGTCATACTTTTCAAAGTTTCCATCTACCCTTCACTTACTCTATAAATACTTCCTAAGCACGTGTTGCAGGTTGCACACTGAGAATGCAGCTCAAAAACACCTCCCACGTAGAGATCATCTTCTAAATGTGGGAGGTGATGGTGGTAGTGGTGATAGCCTCTGAAGTGAACAGGGGCTTCCCACGGGCCAGGCATTGCTCCAAACACAGGGTATGTATTTGCTCTGAGCACTTCATCAGTAGAACATAGTGAATTCTTATAACACCCTACAAGGCATACTATTATCATGAAAGATTTTACAGAATGTTTTCTCTGTAAAAATAAGCCAAACAAAAGGAAAGCTCAAATGACCTGGTGATACTGCATGCACACTCCTGTGTGACCAGTGAGCTGGTGCTGAGCAGCATCTAGCCTCTCGGTTCTAACCTGTGCCCTGAAATCCACCTGCAATCCACACCACTCCCTGTTGCCCATCTGTATTTGATTCATATTACCCATCTGATTCTCACAGTCATTTGGGTTTTCTGGTTTTGTGAAAAAAGACTTCTGAAGTCTAAATGTCTTTGATCAGGGAATCTTGTGACAAAGGATGAGAACATATATATCTATATATACATATATATACACATATATTAGAATTATGCTGATCTCAGATTGTAGACTAATTTTAGGCTAATGATAAAGGAAGGGTGATTTTATCTTTATGTTTATATACCTTGTCATAATTCCAAACGTGTAATAAAGGACATACGAACCCTTATATGACCTATTTAAAGAATAAATGGCCTGAGAAGAGAATCTGCCACTTCTAAAACTTGTGGTTTTGAGGAAATAGTGTTAACTCTTTCCAACTTAGTCTTTGTCATCTGAAAAAACGGGGATAATGGAATTTTGTATTTCCTTATGGAGAGATTATGATGATAAAATGCACAAATGTGCAGAAATGCCAGTCATACAGCAGGCATACAGTTTAAAAATACTAACATATTTGTGGGGACCTTGCTAATCAGTGTAAGTAACCAGTTCATATAGCTGCTGCATCATAAGAGTATGGATGTTTATTATTATGTGCTCATATGTTAGTGTTATAATAGGCTGGACACCTGTTGTTAATCATATACCCATTTGCACTTAATTCCTTTCTTTCTTTCTTTCTTTCTTTATTATTTTTTGGTATTGGGGATTGAACTCAGGGGCACTTAACCACTGAGCCACATCCCCAGCCCTATTTTGTATTTTAATTAGAGACAAGGTCTCACTGAGTTGCTAGGTGCCTCGCTTTTGCTGAGGCTGTCTTTGAACTTGCAATCCTCCTGCCTCACCCTCCCTGGCTGCTATGATTACAGGTGTGCACCACGGTGCCCAGCTCCTCCATTGATGTATTAGCATCAAATCCTGAGGATGCTTGCAGACATTCCTCTATCTCTAGCCTTGGCTCACTCTGCAAGCCCTCCCCATTGCCTGGCATTAATTAGAAAAGACGCTATTTCATTAATTAGAAAAGATGCTATTGAGAAGTGTGGACTCCACAAGGCTTCCCTATACTGGGGAAGTCAATGTGAAGGGCAAACTTTAGAAAACAAGGTCTCTTGGCAACCCCTCTTATCTCTGGACAAGTGTAACTTTCATACTCAACACTGAAAACTTGGTGAACTTTGTGAAAATAGGTTGACTTGGGCTCAGGCTAGGAGTGGAGATGCTTCTGTGAAAGTGGGTTCAGCTTTAGAGCAGGTGAGAGCGCGCTTCGGCCACTGAGGTCATAGTGCAGCGTGCCTGGCCTCTGCCCCAGGGAGGTGGCAGGCAGAGGCGGGTCGCCTGGATTTTGAGAAGGGAGCTGTGGGCACAAAATTCCTGCCTTTTGTCCTAACAAACCTCTTGTTCTGATGCATCAAGTGTCCTAATCACACCCAGGAGCACCTTCAGGTGTAGGAACGGAGTCCCTCGTCTGCTTCCTGTGGCGTTTTCCAGGGCTCTCATGATCCGTGGGGAGAGGCACGTTTGCAGGAGGCGGTGGCCTAAGGGTGGCTGGAGCCACGTGAGCCACACCATCAGGCACTGGACGCGCATGCGCGTCAGAGGGCCACACACCTCCAGCTTCCTGCTTTCCCTGGGGACGGTCCCATCCTTTCCCCACTGTTCTCTTTTTCCCAGAAACGCCTGTCTGAATAAAGTGATTATCTAAAGCACATCTTTTTTGTTTTTGTTTTTTCCTTTTCCATCAGCATTTACTGTCCTCTCACCTTAAAAAAACAGCGCTGAGAACTTCCCGACCACGGGCTGCCCCGAGCCTGCGCCGTCTCAGATCCGCGGCCGCGGACATCCTGTCGGGTGCTAAAGTCCCGCAGCTGTTCTGCCGGGACCACCCGGCTCGCCGCGAAGCACATCTGACAAAAGGCTCCTGCTCGCTTCCAGAACTCCTCACACAGTTATTCTTGGATAAAAGGTAAAGCCAATAGCCGGCCAACTGCTCACTGCTGCGGAAACAAAGCCCGTCCCGCCATTCATCAAGGCGGCGACGCCGCGGCGAGCGCAGACACCTCTCCCATTACAGCGTTAAACGCTAACACGATATTCCATCAGAAATGACAAATGGCTCTGGGGGGCCCAACCTATACACAATCGATACCTGCTCGGGAGGAAGAGCCGTCTCCAGCGCCTCGACAAGGCCACAGGATTCTCCTAACGCCTGCAGATGCCTTGGAACCAGAAGCCACCGATGCTCATCTGGGCGTGACATTGTCACCAGGGCTCCTTAGCCCCCAGACGTGCGGCGGGTGTCAGACCATTCTCCTTGTCCTGTGTCTGTGCTATATTGAACTCAGAGAGGAGCAGGCCGAGGAGGCTGATAGGTGGCTCTCTCTGCAGCCTGAAGCCCATTTTAGCTCCCCACATGCAAAGGCAGGGCCCTCAGAACCACCCAGGCTCCAAGAGCATTGGCAAAGGGGCAAGTGGGGAGATGATGCCCTTGGGCTTTCTCTAGGTCTGACCCCCATGCTTTTCTAAAACCCTGGGGCCCTGCCCCCACCATGCCCCAAGACGGGGCAGGCTGTGTTTAGGTTGCAAAGAGGTGAACACAAGGAGGTGACTCTGCCTCAAATGATTGATGTGGAAAATCTTCTGAGCAGCGCTGCCTCCTCCCCATTGTGGGTGTATTAGGTGACATCAGGCATAGGACGACTTGGAATGGGATAAAGGACTCACAGTAAAGGCGGTGGGCAGAAAGGGTGGGTAGTGAATGGCAGTGAGCAGTTAAGAGACACAGTGTTAATAACTGGCCACCTCGATTGGACATGCTGCCTCCAAAACAGCACAGGGCGAAGATGCCAACCTGGTCGCTCCGAGGAACCGCGGGTCTGGGCATGTGTGCAGCCTCCTGCCTACAGATGACTGCCTGGCTTCAAACCCCCAGTTACCTGCAGAGTCTTATCAAATCCCGGACTTGGAGAGCTTCAAGGCCAGGGTTTCTAATTTGGTATGCTTGAAATTGGTATTATGGGAAAGTCTTCAGGCAATTCTGGCTTTTCAGCAGGTTTGAATATTAGTGGCTTAAGCCAATAGCATGCTGGTAAATGTTTAATACATAGACCTCAAAAAGAAAAAAAAAGTACTAAATTGTAGTGTTTCCAGGTTTTCGTGGTGTCTGTATTCCTATGTGGCTGGCTGCAAGCAACCACTGAAGCTGGAGAGCACCAATAAGCTCCAGTTAGGCATCAGAAGCTGACTTCAGATCATTACCAGCTTAAATCAAAAGGCAGTATGAATGAGGTGAATAAAAGCAAGCAATAGGGATAAGCCAAATGAAGGATGGTCACTGTTGTAGAGGGGGACCGACAGAGCTGAGGAAAGTTCTCCTATCAGAAGCCCACCCACAAGCTGGGTCTCAAGATGGCGCCCTTCACACCACGTCCAGGAATTCATGGTGGTGTTCAACCTGGACCATTCTGCACTTTGAGTTATGAGAGCAATGAGAAAGGAATAAAGGTTAAGAGTCAATAAAATCATTGTACTCTGATGATAGATGTAGAAAAGTATCATTTAAAAACCCCTTAATTAAATTACTGATTCAGGGAAGGGTTACTAATTAGTGTTAAGACCATTAACTAAGTGGTTGATGGGTAACCGACATTCATTTAGTGGAAAGTGGAGCCATAAAGACCACTTTCTAGTCACAAGGGGGTGAAGGGATTGTGCATGCAGAGACTGAACTGCCATCATCTTAGGTCAGAGGCTATTTTGGTCATCACCAATTTGGAACAAACAAGTGAAGTGTTTTCAGATATATTGCAGTAGAGCCAATGCCTTTGATGTGTGTGTTCTGGTTTAAAAAAAAAATGCAATTTGAACCCGTGAGACTTAGGCATCCCTGCTACAGGGGATGGTGGAGCAAGTTAAATGACAATAAGAAGCTCTCAGGCCAATTCCAAAGGAAGACCTTCTTCAGAACAATGGGCTCAATCTCTTCTCCAATTCTGGATCCTAAAGAAAAGACCATGGTAGACGAAGGAAGATTTAGGGACCAACAATGGGGTGCAACACATTGTCCTGGATTTGGTGGTTCTTTGACCACTGTAGGTGGAAAGAACATTTCCAGTGCACCTGGAAAGATATGATCCGGCTAATAAAAAGATAAAAATTGTTGAAATAGAAAACAGGTGTTGATGCCTGAAAACATTAGGTTACATAACAGCATGAATATTCTGGTCTTGTTATGTCCTAATCAACATATATGCACAGAAAATGTTCTGGACTTATGCACACTAAGGGTTTTCATGGTAATAATCTCATGGTGATGGAAAATAAGATGCTTTAGTTTTCTTATTTTTGCTTGTCTCTACTTTCTAAAGTTTCAATATTCACATATTTTGCTCCTATCATTTAAAAAAACCCCGCTATTTTAAAAGAAGAATAAAATGCTCAGTGTTGACCCCTGACAACCACTAATCCCAGACATCTTAACACTCAGAACAAGTAAGTCAAATCTGTTCATCTGGGCTGAACTCTGGGAGACTCTGGTCCACTTCACCACCATGGCCCCACAGTCCAGACTGACCACAGAAGGTGCTCAGTAAGGGTTGCTGGCCAAATCTGATCCATAAATCACTTCAAATTCTGTAAGGGATGCAGCCTTTGGTGCTGGGGAGCAGGCTGTGATGCCAAAAGAGGACAAATGGAAAGATGATTTGTTTGATGATACCATGCAGTAAGGCCACAGTACTACGAGAGCCCAGAGGAGAAAGAAGACAAGACACAGGCAGAACACTCAGGAGGAGAAGGAACGAGAAGGAGCTGACTGTGTGGCTGGGAGATCCCACAGCTTCCCCTGGCGCTGGGACAGTGGTGTCACCAGCATGGACCACCTGTATCTTTCTCAGGGAGACACTCAAGACCAAGGGGGGAGTTAGAGCCACATCTATCCCCAAAGCAGAGAGGTGGATGAGGCTGTAGAGGTGCTTTCTGTCACATCCCCATTACTCTCGGATGGCTGGCCTATCCCAACTCCTCATCCCTCTCTGCCCCATGAAAATACCAATGTAGACAACACTTTGTACTACCTCAAGACACAAGGCAGCCACTGAGGTTTTAATGTCAGGAGATCAGGTTCTGGGTGGGCCAGTCACCTATCAGCTGCACGACTTATTCAGCATTGCTAAGAGATTGCTGATGGCCCATACACAGTCATTTCTCCTTGACGACTGTGCAAGGAAATGGATTATATGCACAGGTGTGTGTGTGGGGTTGGGTATGAGCGGTCTTCTCACACACAGCTGGGGACCTTGAATCCCACCAAGCAGAGCTGTCTACAATTTGAAGAAAGTACTTTCTCCAAGACCCCGAATCCCTGGGCAAACCCTCCTTTGACAAACTACGTGTTGTTTTCCAATTTTGCTGTGAATGGGTTACTATCAAACTTGCAGGCACAGGGCCTGGGCCAGACCAACAGGAACTGGACTCAAGTGTATCACTTTTGCTCAAAGATGTAGAGGACAAGGCCATACCATGGACATTCCTTGGCTCCACACCCTGGTGCTCTTTCAATCAATTCCAACTTCAAAAGGGCTCTGTGCAGGGGAGAGCTGAATGTTCACCAGGGAGATGACATCAGGAGGACCTTCCCACGCTCTCCTTTGAACTCTTATACATTATCACAGGGTGGATAGGGGTGCATCTGGAGGAGACCCTGATTAGTTGATCCTTTGTCCCGGAGCCAGGGAAGGGCCACTTTCTGTAGCCACTAGGAATTCAGTACACACTGTTCTCTGGATAACTTTGAAAAATGAGCTTGAAACTCATTGCTTGAGTGCCTCTTATTAAGTCCAGTTCAAGGAGAGGGGAGACAACAGCCCACTTGTTCTGATCAGAAGAATTTCTAAAGTTCCATCTTAGCAGGTCAGTCATTAAAACCATATAAGCTCAGGTTAGATAATGGTCTGTGTCTAAATTTGGGGTACAGACATACTGAACATGCACAGGCTCTTGCCTTCTTGAGATGGGAAGGAGAAATGAAGGGGAGAAATGAAGAGATGCTCACATTTAAACTCTGGGAACAAAGTAGTTGATCACCTTTTACTTTGGGCACATTTATCAAAGGGAAAATGGGAGGCTCAGATGACCAAAAGTTAGAGGAACTTTGGCAAAATATGCAACATTTTAATTCTTTGTTAGTGATCATTAAATTAAGTATATGATCAAGGTAATCAATTGACTCCCATGATGTATTGTTTAACTATTTGCAATCATGTACTTAATGTCAGTTTAGATGGAGAACTCCTGAGGGCAAGCCCTGACTCCTTGTCACGATGCCAGCGCAGGTCAGAGCATTTTTCCCATAATTGTTAAGAGAATGAATAAGTGAATGAATCAATGAACGGAACTCCTAAGACAATGCTGGGGACATAGTGGGGGCTTACTAATCACTGAAGGGGGAGAAGGGAAATAAGGAAGGGAGGGCGCACAGTAGGTGCCGGATGAGACTGAGACCTAACGTCCCAAGACCACCAAGTGCCAAGTCAGAGAATGTGGCTGAGGGTGTTGTGGCCACCACCCCTTCACCTGCTTTCTTCACTAAGCTGTGTTAGCTTTGATCTTCCTGGTGAGCGGCACTGGCTGCCTGAGGACAGCTATCAGTGATTACATGACGGCAGAGCCCCCTCTGTGCCCACCTGTCCCAGTCTCCTGGTCTGTACTGCTCCTGCACACGCACTCCCTTTCCAAACAACATGTTTGTTTTCAGGAGAGAT
Source organism: Spermophilus citellus (assembly GCF_964194105.1). Classification (NCBI taxonomy): domain Eukaryota; kingdom Metazoa; phylum Chordata; class Mammalia; order Rodentia; family Sciuridae; genus Spermophilus; species Spermophilus citellus. Next base: position 9,696,057 of record NC_138185.1, on the reverse strand, counting down.
GCTGAGCTTCGATGTATTTCTGTTGGAAACAGAATCCGTTCAGACTTTCTTGTAGGTTTTTGTTGACAGAGCAAATGTGTACCCAGCAGGATGGTGTTCTTTGGAGCTGGGGCACCTTCGTGAAGAAAGCAATGCAGACTGTACCCTGGGCATCTATTGGTCTTTGAGGGGAAAAAGATAAGAAACCAATGCTTTGGCACAGAGGCCAAAGAGCTTTTGAACCTAAGAAGGTGATTGGAGCTGGAGTGTGCTGTGTGGGGAGGGACCAGGAAACAAGGTAGGAGGGGCGGCGAGGGCCAGCTGTGCAGGAAGAGCTGGGGTTGGCCAGGTGTGATGGGCAGCCATTGCAGGGGGTTGCTAGGAGAGCCAGGATCTGATTTATGTTCTGCAAGATCCTAGCCCTGACACCCAGAAGTCACGCGTCTACCCCAGCAATGAGACTCCTTTAGCAGGGTGCTGGGGGAGGGAACCCGGGTCGTGGACCTTCCTTCAGGGGTTTTAGAAGAACGGAGTTCTCCTTTGCTCCCCTGTTTGTCCTGAGCAGGAAGGACTGAGCCAAAATCAGAAACAGCGACCCTGGCATGACCCCTGCAAACAACGTTATTTTACCCCAAACTTAATTCATTTGTAAAACTGGATTGAAACCCAATTTGGCTGACAGTGACCAAGACTTTGAAATTTCTTGATAGTTTGTTCTCCTTTAGGGTCATTCCCCCAGAGTATTCTGGTTTAGACAAAGCCAATGTTCCCCCCCAGGGCAACTGCCATCATTCCTAGGTATTTGAACAAAGTTTGAATAAAGTAATAAATTCTACCCACATACAAAACTGTGATGAAAGATGGATTTTGGTGATGTGCTCGCTCTGCTGATGAGCTAACGGGATACAGCGTACAGTTCTATCAACAGGTTCCACAGAAGGTCCAACGCCTTTTCTTTCTCTCCCAAGCTCTACCTTTCATTATAGCATCTTTGAAGCCAGTGAAATAATTAATGGGCAAAGTGCTCAATGCCACATGAACTTCACCCAGTCATCTCTAAAATGGATCAAAATTCTTCAAATGGCAGTTTAAGCATCTATAAGATGCATCTGGGAAGTACGTCGTTTCCTTTCAGGAGGTGCTCCTATTACGGTTAGTCTGAACATCATGTGATATTACAGTTGCTAGGGTAACTCCATTTCTTTCTTTCTTTCTTTCTTTCTTTCTTTTCTTTTTTTTTTTAAGGAGAACAACAGAGTAAATAAGCATGTAAATCGACTTTGGTGCTATGTAAATTCTAGTGAATCTGTTATCGTTACCTTGACGATTAAGAAAAAAAAAGCTGGCATTTATCTTCTCTGGCCCTTAGTATGCTTAGGTTTGAACTTAAAATTTGTATGTTATGTGTGCATGTGCCGAGGGCCCTGCAGGTACTCATGCAGGGTGCTGTTGAGCGGGTTTTCAACAGGAAAGGAGGCTTGGGTGAAGACCGTGGGAGGAAGTAGACAAGGGAGAGGGCAGGGGCTGGCCAGATGTCCACTCTGAGCCATCCCAGGGAAAGCCTGCTCAGATGGGACCCGAGCTTCCAGGGTGGCCAGTGCCTCCGATGCCTCACCTATGAGGTGCCTGGATCCTTGGCATCCTAGCATTTGGCCCTAATCTGCCAAGCGGCCATGGGCGAGGCGAGCACTGTGGATGACGCACATGAAGCTAGTCATGGCGACGGAAAGCGAGGCCTGCGAACATCTCTCACTTCCCTTCCAGACATTGGATCCACCCAGTCTCCATTTTATGACGGAGGTCGGCAACGGAGACCAGGATGAGACTCTCTGTGAGTCTATTTGGAAGAATTCCTTGGAAGCATGAAGGAGGTAAAGATGCTCCATAGCTCCCTTTCGAGGGAAGAGACAGTTTTGTCTTTTTTGTGAGCATTTCCACCAATGAAGGTTGAGATCAGAAAGAGCTTAAAGGGTGAGAAGTAGGACCCCACTCAGGACCAGCCCAACAGAACACGCTCTGACCACGTGACACAAGTCTGACTTTTTTCTCTTTTTTAAAAAAAAATCATACTGAAGGGACAACTTAGGTTTTTAGAGAATGGATGCTCTCAATTACTATGTCCAGTGCCTAAGAAAAATTATGATATTAAATTGTTAGTACAAAGAATACATGTGATAGGAATTCTGTGGGAGGACATTATTTTAAAAACGGGTATACCTTGAAAATACAAATCGGTAGCAAATTCTGCATCAACCCTTCGACTGAGACTATTAGACGTATCCCAAAACAACACAGAAAAATTAAGTGCCATTTTGCTTTATCTCCTTACGACATGAGGATCATAACCTGTGATGGCTATTTCCCTAACGGGCCTATGGGATCTTATCAGACCTCACAAAACATGATTGCATCCCTTCACTCTGAAACCACCTTATTTTACCATTCGTTGAAATTGGGGGGCGCTTTGCAATTTGCGTGTCCATTTAATACGCCGGGGTTCCTTCCCCGCCTCTCACTGCCCTCCCACCCCCATGAGCACAGCTCCTGTGAAGTCTGGGGTGCGCCTTAGAATCGAAGAAACTGAAAATGAGAGGGGTCGGGAACAAGAGAACACAAGCTCAAGGACGGTAATGCCTCTGCATGAGCCCCCGGGTCCCCCCACGTCTCAGCGTGACGGGCACAGAAACCCACAGCTGCCGCAAGCCCCGCCAGGGGCTGTGTCGCCTTCCTATTGAAGTGATGAGTGAGAGCCGCACACAAATGCATGAGCATCCTGGGAGGTTTTCAGTGTCACCGCAGACGCTGGCGGGGCGTCGGTGACGCCTCACCCGACATGTGATGGGGCCCTTCTACGCGGGGAACAGCGGGTGGCATGGAAATGGAAGGTAAAGGAGGTTAATTTATGGAAATTATCCAGGTCATGTATCCAGGAGGACACATCAAGCAGAGCTTCCAGAGAGCAGTAATGTATGTGGAATCCGACTGGGAATAGGTCATGACAATGACAGCTGTCGGGAGTCAGGGGACTTCAGGAAGCAAAGCTGACACGTCCAGAGCCCTTACTACCCACCAGGCACGTGCCGAGACACAAACCCTGGGACAGACACTGGGATCCCCACTTTACAGATGAGGAGGTAGAGTCTCAGGGACAAATCAGTACGAGACAAGCACAGAGCCTCCTCTGTCCTGAACACTGCAGGACAGTGCCCAGGAGCCATGTCACTCAAGGGCCTCTATGCAGATTTTCATTTCTTTTAAAATCACAAGAAAAAATAAGAAAGTTGAAGGTTGAAGAAACTGCTTACATGTAGGGTACTTATTTGCCTTTAACTCAAGATAGTCATAAGACACGATTTTTAATTTTTTTTTTAAATGAAGGACACGGGACAGAAGTCACCATGCAGTGCTGAGAGACCGAGCTGAAATTAAACCTCAAGTCCAAAGCTGGGCTTTTCAAAGTGCAGTCCAAAGACCACCAGGAGATCCTTGAAGATGGAGAATCTCAGGGCACCCCAGACTTGCTGAATCAGGCTCTGCATTTTAATGACGTCCCCAGGTGACTCATTTGCATATAAAAATTTGAAATGCTCTTTTTTTTTTTAAGAGAGAGTGAGAGAGGAGAGAGAGAATTTTTAATATTTATTTCTTAGTTCTCGGCGGACACAACATCTTTGTTGGTATGTGGTGCTGAGGATCGAACCCAGGCCGCCAGCATGCCAGGCGAGCGCGCTACCGCTTGAGCCACATCCCCAGCCCTTGAAATGCTCTTGAAATCCACAATAGTTTGTACTAACTCTAATTCCTCAATGAAGCCATCACCGTCTGAAGCTACACTGGGCCCTGCAGTCAGGCTGGTTAAGAACAAGCTTGTCCCTGTAGCTGGCTCAAGTGGACCTTTCCCTGTGTAAGGCGGGCAGCCTAAGAAAACTCACAAACACACTCTTCACTAAAAATACAGCATCGAGATAACAATGTTGATGAAGTCGTGAATATTCCGTTACCCCTGACTTACGTACTGTGAGATAATTAGGGAGTTTTGTCCTGGTGGTGTAACCAACGCTGTCTGAAAGACGCTGGCTTGGAAGGAGTTCTCAGTCAAGCCTCACTTGGGTTTTCATTATAACAGTGCTCCCTAGCAACCTCCAATTAAGAGGGCTTGGAGAAACTGCCTGCCGGCTCCTGCGCTGGGGAGTGGGGTGAAGGAGCCCAAAGCACACAAGGGCTGGCCCTCTGACACCTGCTGGCTACAGGAGTCTGGTGGCTTATAAAGGTGAAGACAGGAACTGTGCCATCAAGGAGGTGTTCTTTGAGGATTTTTAGGGAGGAGCTAAAGATAGGAGAGGGGAAAAGGAAGAGAAAATTGCAGGCCAGTTGGGAACAAGACTGAGGCAGAAAAGCCTGACGATGGCCTTATACCTAAAGAGCAGATCCCCCATCTGTTGTCAAATAACCAGGGAATGAAGGGTAAGGAAGGAATTTAACCCTGTCAGTGAATATTACCTCTCCAGATTAAAAGGACGTGTGTGTGTTCTTCATAGCACTTGTGGTTATTTGAAGTTATCTTGTTTAATTTTTTTTCATGTTTTACTCTCCCAGAAATGATCTCCTTAAAAATAAAGTTCAGTCCTATTTGCTGCAGTGTCCCTCAGCCCAACAAGTGGTGGCACATAACACATGCTCAATAAAATCAGCTGCAGGCAGATACTAAAGAAGGCAGGGATCAACTGCCTGACACCCCCCAACCAAGTCCCCTGGTCAGGATGCCACCCACCTGAATTTAAGGAAACCAAGCAAGCCAATGGAATCTGTCCTTCCAGCATTGACCCCTGTTTCACTATGGCCTGGAGCAGCACCCACCCCATTCCTCCCAGTGCCTCAACTGCTCAAGGCCAACCAGGGATGAGAAGGCTGCTCTGCCTTCTCTCAGAGGCTTTGTGAGAACCACACAAGATAGCAATGAGAGCAGCTCTGAAAGCGATGCCAACTGCCACAGAGGACACCTTCCTCAGGCCCCATTTGCTCCTGGCTGCTGAGGGCCAAGGCAGAAGAGCAGAAGCCCAGACAGTTCTTCCCTGGCCAAGAAGCCCCCACCAGGCAGTCTCACTGCTCCTCATTCTAAGGTCAGGAATAGCCGCTTGTGAGGAAGGACATTTGTAAAATAAAGAAAAAAAACAAAACAATGTGCAAAGAGTTTTTCCCATTCAGAACCTTAGGAAGGATGGCCCAGGGTCCCCACGCATCTGTCTTCTTGCTTTCTTCCCCCCAGGCCTAGCCAAAGCTACTGCGGAGAGCCACAGAGCTCCAATGGAGTGACCTCCAGCGGCTGGCAAGCAGATGAACGGGAATCCGAGTTTCAGCACCCATTCTTCTGACCCATAACCGTCTACCTAGATGCCTAATCCATGGGCATACACTTTATTATTATTTTTAAATTGACAGCATTCTCCATTGTGGGTACGCCATAATTTATTTGACCAGTCCTCTACTGATGGACACCTAGGTGGTCTGACTTAATTCCACTTTATTTTGTGAATGCCCCTGACTTGGGCCTTTCATCAGTTACTCCTGTTTGCAACTGGACCACGAATTCCCTGCAGGCCGTGCACGGCCGTAGTTGCAGCCACAGTTCATATCTCCATGTGTGCAGTGAGCACTGCTTTTTGAGCATCATCGCACCTTCATGGCACCTTCAGGAGACCTTCAGGAGGCAGGGGCTGTCATTACCTTGGTGTATGGGGAAGGCTGCAGGCTTGCAGGAAAGGGAATTTGTCTAAGTTTGTGCAGATGCTAAGGAATTCAAGTGCAGGGAGCTGGACTTTCAAGCCTGACTCCCGGCTGCTCTTCTCTCCCTGCCGTGGGGTCCACCCTGGCACCTCCCACGGCCTCAACTGTGCTCTGGGTAAGGGCATGGAATAGCACGTAGAGCCCAGGGTCAGCCCTCCAGGATGCAGATGCTGGATCTGCCTCTGCAGCGTGCAATTTCAGCAAGTCATGGGAAGGCCTTGGGGGAAGGCTGTGGGGCTCAATTTCCCCTCTGTTAAATAATGATGGCTGGGGCTTGCCTCGCATGTGCAAGGTCCCAGGTTCAATCCTCAGCACCATAAATAAATAAATAAATAAATAAATAAATACATAAATAAATAAATAACATAAAGTTATTGTGTCCAACTACAACTATAAAAAATAAATATTTAAAAAAATAATAATGATGGTGTTATTCCCACAACGTCATCTGGCCCAGAGGAGGCATATGGTAAATTTTACAAACGATACAAACTCAGACCCCAGAGTAGAGACTCCGTAAATATTTGCTGAGCTAGCTAGAGAGGGCACTTTTTCTTTTCTATTTCTTCTTCGTCTATCCACAGAGCAGCCTGTGTTTAGTGGGTACCAGATAAAAAATGTTAACTCATGAGAATGTTCCTAGATTCCCTTTAAGTATTTCAAATCTGAAAAAACAAGACAAAACAATCACCAGAGTTCAGACATAACACACATTTTTAAAATAAATGAGCTGAAGAAAGATTTGGCCAATTGCAAAGGAAACCAACAAGGAAAAAAATTCTCAAAAATGTTTTATTAGTTGATCACATATAGCATATAATTGGAATTGAATCGGTGGGGATGGGTGCCACTAAAATTCTGCCTGGTCCTCTCGGGACTTTAATTCACTAAAACTAACCAAAGTTGTTATGGTTCAGAGTTTAAAGTAGAGAGGTGTTTCCTTGTAATTCTTCATTTTTAAGATGACCTTCTTATTCTAGGCAGGGGGAGATAGAATAAAATGATAGACCTGGCTGGATAAGCTGAGACATAGAAAACATTTTTTTTTTCTAGAAAGTTAATGATTTTCAAGCCTTCATGTCTTTGTAGTTCCTTTTTATTCTTTATTTATTCAAATGAGGAAGGATGACTTATAAATCTAATTCTAAATTTCTTCCTTACATTGTAATTTTCATCTGGGGGGGTATCCTTTTCATATTAATGATCTGTATCATTGGTAGTAACAATACCTTTCTCTCATTGTTTTTTTTTTTTTAAAAAAAACCAATAATGATAGTAATAAAACAAACACAGACTTTCCTCTTCGTATCAAAGTCAGAGAATAAATGAGGAAAACATATATTTTGGTGCCATGTTTTAGTTTGAGAAAAATCAACAATATTATTTTTATTATACATAGAACATATAGCTCATGCATATAGCTCAGAATCAATTAATTTAAAGTAATAATTTGTACAAAAATTTTAAAGGGTATTAAACATCCTGTTTTATAAACATAACACTTAATTTAGGAAAAAAAAACATTTAGAAGGTAATGCATTTAGGATAAGTGCACAACACATGAAAATAATAAATGAAATTTTCCCAGTTTAGAAAATGAATGTAATTAATTAACATTTAAATTACATTTTTAATTGCAATCATGCCCTCCCAGGGGACTCATAAGGGACCATAATTGCAATTAAAAGCATGTGGATTAGATAATAAAACAATGCACACTGTCTGAAATGTGCGATTTAAAATGGAAAACAGACATTGTTATCGGCACATCTAACTTAATTGTAGCCATAAAGCAAATGTGCTGTACAAAATAAAATTCACATACGGGAACATTTAATTCTGGAGTCTCTTAAAGGGGACACGCTTGAGAGCACATTTTATGACAGGTTCTGCTGGAAACAGCCCTTTAAGGCTTTCGGATCGAGGACTGGCGCCTTAATGTTTTTGCATTAATAAAAGCAAAGCTGAATGTTCCTATTAAAACACACAGATACATTTAAGTAAGAGATGAAGTCCAATGTCTAAATTTAAGCTGTGGCACATAATTCTATTAACTGGACAGACTGTAAGGCTATGTAATTTTGAAACTGCGCATTTTCTTTTTCTTTCCTTTTTTTACTGTCTATCCCTCCTCTTGAGCGGATCATCATGGAAAGTGTAGGGATTTGAGCTTAGAAAAAGAAAGGCTGGAGAGTGTGTTTGGCGTGGGGAGAGCTGAGCGAACACTCCACCCTGATGTTCTGACAACGAATATTCTCCACTTCAGAAAGCCAAATCAGTGCACTCTGACTGTATAAAGGTCTCCTATTTTAGTAACATTAAGCTCAACATTATTAAATGAGAAACCATTTTCACACCAGTATATCAGTGTTCTCTACTGGGGTGCATTCGACAATATCTGGAGACATTTTCTTTCTTTTTCTTCCATTCTCCTTTCTTTTTCTTTTTGGGGAGGAGAGAGTGTGTGCTGGAAATTAAACACAGGGGTGCTGTCTCACCTGAACTACACCCCACCCCTTTAAAATTGTTTTTCTTTTGATTTTGAGACAGAGTCTGGCTAAGTTGCCTGGTGTTCCTCCTGCCCCAGGCTCCTGAGTTGCTGAAATTGCAGACCGAGGCCACCATGCCTGGCTTAGAGATGTTTTTTGATAGCCACAACCAGGGGGAGGAGAATGCCAAACTTCTAGCAAAGAGGGCTCAACTGTTGGGAGGTACTTATTAGGAAATGGGAAACTATCGTCCTAAGAGGAGATGATCAAAATTCTGTCAGCTGCCATCTTCTGCTTTTGAGCCCAGATGTCAATTTCATTGGATTGTTTTTGAGAGCGACTCTGTTGACAGTATCCATGTCAGCATGAACCAGAAGCCGAGCAACTCCAGAAATCAAGTGTGATAGAAAGACAAAGGTCTAGGCTTTGGGGCCAGATTGATGTCCATTCAAATTTTGGCTCTTAGACTTCTAGTTGAGCAGCTCTGCTCAGATCAGCTTCCCTCTGCTGGGCTCAGTTTTCATGTCTGTTCTACAAATAATAATGAGAGTCAAGCGTTCTTGCCATTCATGATGGAGCAAAGACAAATAACAGGGGGTCCTACCTATGTAAATATGTGCTCCTACACGTACATACATTAGAGTATATTTTTGTATATGTAAGTATATATTCCATATGGTGGATATAAACTTCATATAAATACCTTTATGAGTACAAAGTACTATTAATTAATTAATTAATTGGTATTGGGGATTGAACCTAGGGGTGCTTAATTACTGAGCCACATCCCCAGCCCTTTTTATTTTATATTTGAGACAGGGTCTCCATCTGTTACTTAGTGCCTCGCAGTTACTGAGGCAGTTACTGAGGCTGCCTCAAACTCATGATCCTCCTATCTTAGCCTCCTGAGTGGCTGAGATTACAAGCATGCACAATAGGTGGGCCACTGCACCTGGCTATAATGTATTTGTAACATACAATGCATATACAGACACATAGGTAGGCATACGCCTGTGCAAAATTTATTAAGTGATATGTAAGTTCCTGTGGAAACAGAAAATTCTCCTTAAGACTTTGAGTTCTTAACACTGTGAAGAACTCATATAAGCTGATTTCTGTTTTCAAAGGGGAGGGGAAACTGGAGCTGATTCCTTTGATAAGTTTGTAGTTACACACATGCATAGCTCGTTGTATTCTGCAAACTCATCCCCTCAGGAGAGCTTTGAAAGGGCCCTTATATGCCAGAGACCGCAGTAGGCTCAGGGATGTATTGAAAAGGGCTGGAAGAAGGACTCCAGGTAGAGGGTGGAACACTGGGACTCGGTCCTGGGACAATGGGAGGCCAGCAGTGGTTTGGGTCAGAGGATTAAGAGCAACAGGTTTGCACTTCCTAGGAGATCACGGTGTCCCCTGGAGCACTGGTCAAGCAGCCTGGGGACAGGGAGCGTGGCAGTGATGCCAAGGAGCCAGGGCCAGCACAGTTTGGCTGCAGGTTTTCCCAAGTTGGAGGAGGAGCTACCATGAGCTGACCACTACACGGCTTTTGTTTTAAGAAATCCCAGAAATGTGACAACCAGCACTTAATTTCTTACTGTAATGGAGGGGAACATAAATGAAGACGCAAGACCAGTGAGCCCTAGATGCCTATCCACCTGGGGCAGCAAAGAATTACAGAAGCTTCAAGTGGATCCACGAACCTCTGCACTCAGAATGGAGGGATGGGGAGTGGACTCTGCCACTCTGACACTAGGCACACTTGGGGAGGACTGTTCTAATAAATACAGCTCATTTGTGCTTGAGACCATGAGAAATGACAAAGGAGTGGGATTTTGACCACTATTCAATCAAGTCAAAAATCTGATATCTAAGACAATGACACAGGATGCTAGGTGTTCCCTAAATCCTGTTTTCTTCTCCTCTTCCTACAGCAGGCTGTTATTTCTCAGTATAGGACCCACGGGATGGAGGCAGAAGTGAGGCACCTCACTTCCAGGGTTCAAGTGCACCTTCTTCAGTGATTTTGGATGTCCTGTGTTCCAGATGGTCTAGCTAGCCATGGAGATGTATCAGATTCTCTACTTGGAGGGGGTCAGCTTCAGACTTTGTATGCAGGAAACATAAATGTGTGCTATGTTGGGCCACTGAGGCTTTGGATTTGTTTGTTAGAGCAGCTAACATTAATTATCCTAACTAATCCAGGGAGACAGAAAAACTAAAACATCTTTCAGAATATGCCATGGACACTGTAGTCGAACTTTCCAATGTTCACTATTAATTTTTTGAAGGCAGAATTTTTAAATAGCCATAGATGGCATTTTTGGCTTCAGGATTGGTGTATTTGAGTGTATTTTAACTCTTCTGGGGTTAAACCAAGAATGAATTCTATTCTTATAAACCAGACTGGTATGGGGAATAGGCCAGGGATATTTGGCAATGTCTGAAGACATTTTTATCTGTCACAAGACATTTTTGTCCCACTTGGGGATGGGGTACTACTGGAGCCAAGATTAGATCCTAAACACTCTAAAAAAAAAACAGGATGGACCCCTCACCAGAGAATTATTCAGTTCAATTGTATCATAGCGCCATTGAGAGAGTCTGCACCAACCTCCCCCAGAGGACACTCCCTCTTGAGTCCTACGCTCTCTTGCCTTCTAGACAGTCACATGCCCATCATGTCCTAAAGGACAGTGGGCAGGCACAGCCCACAGTTGAAGAAATAGTGGTACCCGTGCCTGGCAAGCTGCCTGCTGCTGTTCCCTGTTAGCGCGTGGCAAACAGTTTGTTTGCCTGGCGTGAAGAAACACCTTGAAGAACACACGGTACTCTTCATTCTTCAACTTGACACAGTCTACCTCAGAGCCTCAGGAGCAGGTGACCTGGTGGCCTCTGGTGAGCTTTGGGGTCAGACACACCCAGGTGGGGAGCCTAGTTCCTCCACCTCCTACCTGGCAAATTTTAAGACATGCCCGAGTGCCAGTTTCCTCATCTGTAGGGTAAAAATAATGGCTGCCTCATGTGGTTGGCATGAGAATCACAAGAGAAAATGTATATAAATAAATGTATATAAATCAAGGAAGGGTCCAGTCATAGCAAATGTGAAATATGTTCATTGACATATAATAAAAACTCTCCTCTGCCAACCTCTGTCCCCACTTTCCTCCCTCATTCTGTACCCTTTGGGCTCCAGCCACCATCTTTCTTTTCTAGAGACAACAAGACCAGCTCATTCTCACCCCAGGAACTTTGCGTTTGCTGGTGTCTCTGCTCGGAATGCTCTTCCTCTGGACTCTGCATGATGGACTCCCCCTCAGCCTCCCCTCTCAGCTCTGTGTCGCCTTCCTGTGACCCCTGTACCTTCTTCCTTAGTCATTCCCGGTTCATTACTGGTTTGATTTTCTTTGAAATACTCATCAGCACTGGAGATTATCTTACTCACACATTTGCTTCCTTGTGTATCGTCTTTAGCCCTCCTGGACTGTGAACTACCTGCAGGCAGGGGGTTCATCTTAGTCAGTGGATGAAGCACCCTACCTGGAGGGCTTTCCACCTGACTGGTTTCCAATGAACACTGGCTGAATAAAATAAACAGGAACTAACCTCATGAGTTAGTGTAACTAACCTCATGAGCAGGTGTGTTGAGACTGTCCCAACACCCCCTAAGGAATCTTTTTAATAAGAAAACCAGGAAAAGGGCTACCGACATGGAATCCCAAGCTCCCAGCAATGTTCACAAAGGACAGAGGCTTCTGTTCTTTTTGTTATGTCCCATTCTGGGAAAAAGTCTCATATTAGTTTCTGATGAATCATTGCAGGCACACAAGGCCACTCAACGTATGCCACCATCTGTATCTAGCAAGTCCAGGATGGAGCTCGGTTTCTAGGACAGGGTACAGATGACAGGAGGGCAGCCTGGCCAATCAGAAAGGAGCCCAGAGTCCAGGTGCCTGAGCCTGTGTTTGCAGACCAGGTGTGTGTGGGCCTCTGGGTACACACACATGGGCAGCCGGGCATGGCTTGGAGGACACCTAATCATGTTTCAAATTGAACCATCAGGCAACTCCACTCTGGCACTATTTTACTTGCCCCATGAAATGGATCTGAGATACAAACTACGCCTTAACTAGGCAGCTTCCACTCTTGCTGATCTCATTAGTTGCCCAATTGGGCAAGACACGGTTTTAATTGCATGCCAGGAGCTTTATATTTCTGCCCCAGGCAAACAGTTAACCACACGAGGACACCATGGACAGAAGTCGGCCGGCGAGGCAGGGGGAGGGAGCCACTTCTGGAGAAAACAGAGGGACCGGTCAGCCCCCGCATTCCCCACCCCAGCATCTGGAGGTACCTGAGGGGGAAAAAATTTTAACCACCACCCCCACAACAGTGTGACGAGGTATAAATAAGGCACGGTGTCACATTCTGCACCTTCAGAGTGTGATGTAGGAGAGGGGATCAGGACAAGGCCTGAACACACAGAAGTGGTTCAAATATGGGCTGTGCCACTTCCCGGCTTTTGCTCAGTTTCCTCATCTGTCAGACACAAAAAGTTAATGGCAACTTCCTCTTGGGCTTTTGAGAAGATTAAATGAGAATGAAATGTTAGAGGTGATCTTTGGGCCCCAAGGGCGACACCCAGTAGCTACCCGTGTTGGCTATCGTATTACTTTTATCCACCCATCTATCTGTCCCCCTGTCCCCCTGTCCACCCATGCAGCCCAGCCTCTGTAACAGAGTTATGGGTTGGGAGACCACTAGGTAGGGGTGTTGGAGAAGGGAAGATGGAGGACATGGAAGAGTGATTTTGGAGAAATGATTTTTGGGGCCATGCTCTCAGTTGCTCCTCAAACGGTAGGGACTGCTCACAACCTGGGGACTGTCCCCGGACCCCAGGAGGAGCAGTTCCAGGGAAGGAAGCCAGTGCACATTCAAGATGGAAACCCAGCCTGAGAACCCCGAAGACAGTGACGCCCCAACACACCTGTTACGTTCTTCTTATTGGAGGAAATTCAGGACATCCATCCACTCTCAAGTCAAAAGGACAGGGCTCTCAGGAGGCAGGGTCACTGCGGCCACCCACAGGCTACTTATCACAAACACAGTACGCCCAACAGTCACACCATTTGAAGCCATAAAAAAAAAAAAAGACTAGGTTCTAGATTTGAAAGAGGGAGAAAGGCAGATAGAAGATAGGGTGGATCTTCCTCCTGACAGTTGGCCTGTCAAATGATCATCGTCCTGTATTATTTTCACTATTTTTCTAATAATGAGCTACCTTAGAAACAACACCTGGTAATGCTCAATAAATGATATTTAAAATTTAAAACTTTTTTAAAAATAAAGAGGTGCTCTGCTCTGCTCATTACTGAGGAAGGCCCTTTTAACTACACTTTCAACTCTGAGATCAATTTTCTTATTTTCCTTTTTTTTTAGGGAAGCAGTTGGACAATGCCCTGCAGGGAACAGTTAGAAGGTTCTAGGTCGTCTGGTTGGCTTGCTACACCTCTTCCTGGAGGGCTCCCCCTCCTTCCTGGAGCAAGACCCTCCCCGTGTACTCTCCTGATGGGCTTCCAGAGAAGCCTGTATTTGAAGGTCTACTAGGCAAGGGAGCCAGGATCGATGGCCCTGCAGGCAAGTCCCAGGAGGACACTGGCAACGGAGATGGCAGCGGAGAGTAGCTCATGCTCCGCACTCATGTAATTTTTCAATGGCTGAAACCTGATCCCATCGACCCATCCCCCCAGTGGCTGATGTCATTTCTTGACCATCAGAGGAACTAGAGTTACCAGGAAAGATTAAAGAAAGAGGAGACTGTGGGTCAGGGCTCAACCCAGAGGGGAATAAGCTTGTCTTTGATCCTGTATCCAAAGAACATTCCTGATTCTCTCAAATGAGATGGCTGAACCCAAAATATGGTTGCAGACAGTCCTCCCTCTTCTGCCTCCAAATTCTCCTGAGCTGCCTGTTCCCGTAGTTCTGCAGAGAGGGCCACAGGTTTATGGTTTTTTATCCCACAGTTGCCATCTTGACTCGAACCTCTTTTATTTATAAAATTGAGCAGAAGAGAAGAATGCAATCGATCCAAATGCTCTTGGAAGTGTTACAACAATAAGTATAATAAACAGTAGCAAAAAAAAATAGAATATTTACTAAGCCTGTATTTTGAGCCAGGATTTGAAGGCAGATGACAAGGACCAAGACCTGGTTTTGCCACGTATTCACTGTGTGATCTACACCGGTCATCTCACCTCACTGTCTCAAGTCTGCTTACCTGAGCGGGGATAATAATTATACGCATTTATTGGTTATGGTGACCATTAAAAAGAAATGAATACAAGGTAAATACAAAGCACCAGAGATATAGTACTTGCTTAGTGAAATATCATCTTTCTCCACTGTAAAATATCACTTAATGCTTCCATTATAAAGAGAGAAATCCAAAGTTACCATGAGCTAGGAAACCCTATTTGATCAGTTCCTGGTTCTCTCCCCCCTGCACCCCCACTGCAGCCCACTGGTCCCTCCTCCATCCCTGCCTTATGCTGGTCTTAGGGCCTTTGCCCTTGGTACCTCTCTGCCTAGAACACCTGTTCCTAGTTTATTTGGCTCTGAGCTTTCCCATATCGAGCTCTCTAGTCAAATACCATTTCACAGAAAGCCTTCCACAACGTTTTTCCTTTGCCGGAAATAACCAGAGTTGGTTTCTGTTGCTTGCAGCCAGTCCCATCTAATGGCCTCAAGCAGGAATTTTCTTGAAAATAACCCTTGGCTCTGTCTTTCCCTTCTCAATCACCAACCCAGCTGCATTTACCCACCTCTCATGGTTTTGCTGCTAGGTTCTACCCCTGATCTGCTTTTAGATTAGTGGACATTTTCATCTGGCCTGTTAGTACCTTAGAAAGAGATGAAGGGTAGGGAATGAATGGAGGACGGGTGAAGTTAAAGAGGACAGGCCCGTGCAGCGATGTAGCTGGCAACTTGTGGTTTATAACAGGAAACTGAGAAGTTGCTTCTAGCTGTGCTTGGGTGTGCACTATGACACCCGGAACACTGGGATTTGAAAGCAGAGGTGGTGACAGGGCATTGAGCAGAATATTTTAAGTGACCGATGATTGGACCTGCCGCAGTCTTGGCTGGGCACAGAATCACGAGCCACCACACAGCTTTGTAGATTCAAACAGCAATTCTTTATTCCCGAACTCACACCGGCCTCCACACACGTTCTGGGGCAATCCCAGTTCTGCTGCCACCCAATTCACCTACTCCACGAGGCTTTCTTCCCAAAATGCTCTCTGAATCTCACGAGAACTCCAAGGGAGCTCAGGTAGCAGGAACGCCCTATTTCCAGCAGCAATAATCCTCAACATCGAACTTCCCTAAAACCCAAGGTCTTAAACTGGGAACGCCCTTAACCCAAGGAGCGGGATACTTCCTCAAACTGCAGGACACACCCTAATCCTGGATCCACCCTGGTCATTGAGCAGGGTCACCTTTCTCAAACACACATGCAAGGTCACAGCAAATTTAACATGGGGTACGCTGGCAAGGAAATCGATGCGTCATTCCTACTTGGTAATGGCCCTCAGCATGGACCTAGCCCAGCTGGAAGGGAATTGATGCTGACTCTGGAACCTGTGGAGGTGGAAACTCACACAAGAAGATGCTGTCCTCTTAAAGCCACCAATCTACTTGCTTTTCTTTATCTTTCTTTCTTTCTTCTTCTTCTTTTTTTTTTTTTTTTTGTGTGTGTGTGTTGCTGGGGATTGAACCCAGGGCTTTGTGCATGCTAGGTAAGCACTCTACCAACTGAGCTGTACTCTCAGCCCCAATGCTGCTTGTTTTTTTTTTTTTTTGAGGATGGAGAATAACTCCCCAACTCAGACTTCGAAGCCCAGGGCCTTTCCAGTCTCCTCCTCACATGCTCCTCCTGCTCCCTGCTCTTCAGACCCACATGGTCTTGCTGTAAATTCCTGTCATGCTCCCTCCTACCACAGGGCCTTTGCATATGTGGATCCCTCTGCTTGTGCTGTGGACTTCCCTCTCCTCTTCAAACATGAACCCTTCAGTTCTTAAGTATCATGTTCCTAGGAAAGCCTCCACCAACCTCCCTGACCAGTTATATTTTTGCCATTGGACTAAGGACTGTCTCTATCCCCAGGGTCTGAGCCCTGTTTTGGAAGAAAGTGCTGGATTTTGCTCTGCCTGGGATATGCTGCTGCTCTCACAGGTACTGGCTTAGTCTGGTGTAGACATTCAATAAATAAGTGTTAAATATGAGTGAACAAATTTGCCTTCAGTGCCAGCTGCAAAGAGGAAGTCATTAGAACAATTCCTGCTTTGAACAAGGAGCCACGGATCAGCTTCAGTCACATAAGTGAGGTTTTTGATGTTGCCCATTTTTCTAAAGTTTCTGACTTAAAAGTCATTCATTTAAGATTATTCATTTTCCTTTAACTGACATTTTGTGGCTGTCATGGGAAGGAGAGAGGCTGTGTCCATGAGCTATAGCTGGATCACTTGATGTACTTCTTTTTTCTTTTCTCCCCGAGGACAGGGTGAACAAACTTTTCCTGAAATGGGCCAGATCATCACTATTCCAGCTGCAAGGGCCACACGGTCTCTGCAGCATCACCTCGATTCTGCCACTACACAGAAGAGGCTGCCACAGTGAGCGTGGATGTGTGCCGATAAAACTTTATTTGTGAGATCAGTGTTGGGCTGACTTGGTGCCTCAGCAGCACTCGGCTGACCTCTGTTATAAAGTAGGTTATAAAGATCAACATACAGGCTCCCTGGCAGAGACCCTGGGGAGTTGGTACAAAGTTGCTCTGTGAATGTTGGCACATCCCTTGACCTCTCTGGGCCTCAGATTACTAGTGAATAAAGTGGGATGCCCGTCACAAGGAAACATAACCCAGGGGACAGAGGAGGTCCACTGAACACGCTGGGATTCCGGGACCTCGTTCTGGATTAATCCTTTTTCAAATTACTTTCTACCTGTACTCATTTAAACTAGTTTCCCTTTATGGTGGTTCTGTATAGTTTCTTTTAAATGTCAGTGAATTGAAGGAAAAAAGAGGACGTCAACCAAAGAACATTTTGAGGTCCAGGAGGATAGTTCTGGGTCTTGTGCACACGGTGGGCAGGGGTCAGGCAGCAGGGCCAGGAAGCCCTGTCCACAGGGCCTTGTCACTGCTAGAGAGTCCCTGAGTCCAAGATGCTGATGGACTCATTCAGGTTCTTGGGAATTGTTTGTTGAGAGTAGAAGCCATGTCCCCTTGTCTGGAGCGCCTGGACAAGAAGACATGCTGTGAATCATGTCCTCCTTCGCGTCCCGTTGACGTGACTGTTGGCTCAAATGCCAAACATTTGCTCACAGTCCAGCCATTTCCCACAACCCACCTACAACAGACAGTCCAAGCCGCCATGTTGCTCATATGGACATGGCTATGGCCCCAGCCGCCTGCCTGCTTCACCCTCCCCTTGTGGGGGTCCATCACCAAGCACTGTCAGCCTTTCCACATCCAAGTCAGGTGCTGCTGTGCTCCTTCCCCAAGCCTTCGAGTGGCTTCTGTTACCCTCAGATGAACCCCAAGTCCTCCTGAGCCTCACAGCTCCACAGTGTGACCTCTGGTGGCCCCAGGCACCCTGCCTCCCTTGCTCTGCTCCAGCGGCCCTGGCCTGAAGGTGCATGTCAGATACCCACAGCCCACTGTGACCCCAGGGCCTCAGGCCTTCCCTTCCCTTCTCCTGGATGATGTTCCCTCAGAGAGCCACACAGCTCACCCCTCACCTCCTTTACACCTCTGTTCAAGCATCCCCTCAACTGAGCCTCTCGACACTTGAGTTCTCTGCCTCTCTGGATCACACACCCCAGTACTTATTTGTTTGTGGCAGTGGCTGCCCCCTGCCCCTTTCCACTAGAGGATAAGCTCCTTCAGCGCAGGGACCTTTATTATGTTCTCACTGCTGCAACCCCAAGGCCTAGCAGGTGCCTGATAGGCGTGTGTTGGAGACTGAATGCCGGCGGAGCTCCCGGGGAATCCACTCATTACCTCCTCCCTCTAAAAGCAAGAAGCAAATCAAACTGATTATCAAAGATAGAATAAATATGTTGACATGCATTTTTACATATAATACCAGTTTCACATGGTGTAAACCAACCAACATTTATCAGGTGCTTCCTGTATTACGGATAAAATTTTTATGATAAAAAGGATATTTTCTTTAAAAATACCAGCTTGATGTTGGAGGTGGATATGGAACAGGTTTGTTCAACAGAGTCTCTGTAAAATGAAACTACAGAGAGTTCTAGAAAACTGCAAAAGAAAGTAATTCTTTTCAAGCCCACTGGAGACATTGATAAAAGGTAGAATCCTTAAATACAACCAGCATGTTTTATACCCAGAAGGATCTGAGCCCTAAAAAAAAGTGATCCTAGAATTACTGAATTATGAACATAAGTTGGAAAATTAGTTTCTTTGCTTGTAGAGGAGTAAGATTTTGGCTGTACTAAAAATCTAGTGAAATTTCAGGAGGCACCTGCGCTGCCCTGTGTTAACACCCAGAACTCCGGCTGTGAGTGATGGTGGGAGGTGTTGGGGTGTCACACACCAAGCAACTGGCGTGACTCTGCTTGACAAGGCTGTAGGATGCTTTGTCCCTTCTTGCTTAGCCAATTCTCTCAGGCAGACAGACCGTAGTCAGAAAGTGGCTCTTGTTCCTCAAGGCTTCAAAACACTCAGGTCACCTCAACAGCCCTTGTTCCTATACCTACACCAATGGTATCTTACAATTCTTGGCCATCTTTCAATCCAAACCTACTAGGGAAAAGGAGCAGGCAAAATAATAACAATAATAATAATAATAATAGTAATAATAATAATATATTATTATTATTATTATCATTATTAAGGGGGAAAAGTATTAATGTAACACAGTGTGAAAATAGCTGCTTTTGGTCTTTCATCCTGAGCTGCAGGACAGACCTCAGCAATTCTTTTCTTTCTGGGCTACACAGGTCTTGGTCATCTCTCTGAATCGCGGGAGTTGGAGCTTCTTTGTGAGACCTGGGTTTAATCCTGACATTTGTTTGCTGGATAACTTTGGAAACGTCACTGACCTTGTCTAAGCCTCTTCATCAATTGAAGGGCAATCAAACTTGGCTCAGCCCGTGTTGAGGCTACTATGAGGTTTCAGGGAGACGAAGTTCAGAAAAGTGTTCTGCTTGAGGAATGTGTAGTTTAAATACAAAAGGACTGAGTTCTGGGGCAGTGGGCTGCAAACTCAGGTGCCCACAAGATCCAGGCCACAGAGGGAAACAAGAGAGGCCCACAGGGCGGAGTCTTTCCACGCCATCTTTTGCCTATAGAAATGTAGGAAGAGTGTCTACCTCCCAGGTATGTGTGTTTTCTTCACTTTTGCTTAAAACACATTGATTCCTCTTGAATTAGCTTCTGTTGGCTCGTTGTTGATGGAGATGAAGGTAGAGAGAAACATCACTCTCGTACCATCCAGAGTATGAGACTAGTAAAAATAGTGGAGCCAACCAGAGACAATGGGGGGAGGGGTTGAGGACTGGGGCACGCAGAAGCACACTCACTTTCTTGGCTGGAGTCCCTTCTTCCCATCAGAAAATGGAGTACATGTGGCCAGGTTCCTGACTTTTAAAGACAAACCAGACATTTACAGCCGTCTACAAATCTCCCTAATATTTAATTGAAAATTAACTAAAGCTTTTTAAATACTGGAAGGTGTCATTGGAGGTGGTATCATCCCGGAGGTTTGTGACCCAGACAGTGGGTGACTGAACATTGTCTCATTAAAGGATCACGTCTTCACTGACGTCTGAGGCCATTGCAGCATCCAACTGAACATTCTATCCTATCAGCTGACTCAGCACGTGACATGGAATGTGTGGCTTCCCCGAGGGGACTGTGGAAAACTCCTAGCATTTCTCCCTGAACCACGTCCTGAACAACTAAAGTCATTCTCAGAGCAAGGGCTCTGTGGCAGGAAGGTTCTGTGGCAGAGTTCAGTTTCCCTTTGGTCTTCATGACTGGTCTCACGGGCCTTCTGCCTGCCTTGCATTTCAGTTCTGTGCCACTCCCCTGTTCTGTGCCCTGGAAAGCTGACCTGGGTGCAGCTCTGCCATGAGACCCCACCTTCTGGTTGGGCCCTGGGCTTGCCCGCAGGGGATGGGCAAGAGGGAGGGGGAAGCTGGGCACCTGCCTTCCGCTGGCTTCTTCAGGCCAGGATGCCTTGGGTCCTACAACCCTCTACCAGAGGACGCCTTTGACCCAGGCTACTGCGACGTCCCTTGTCTCTCACCTTCTAACTGTCCTTTTATTAAGCTGTCTCCATTGCCCTCGGGGTCTGTCAGGAGTTTCCCACCTGCTCACTCATTACCCAGCTGAGCCCTCTTGAGTGATAGGGTGGGGGCCCAGCTCCAAACCAGGGCCGCAGGTGAGCTCACCAAGCAGACCTCAAGGAAGAATCAGTAAATATTTGCCAGAAAAAGAGATTAGCCTTCATTTAGTCACTGAGAAAAAATCAATACGTGTTCAAATGTCTGTCTTAGGAGAAACAAAAGTCTAGCGCATATTCATGACCCCTTTTCCAGCTTGTGTTTAGGTGGGAGACCTTTTTTTCTATAGAAAGTAATATTTAGATACCACAGTTTCTGGGGGGCAGGGGAGCTAAGTGAATGCCAACAGTGACAATGACGGCCATTGGAGGGAAGGACAGTGGGTGGAAGTTCGTTTGTGGGGCTCTGTGGTGTGGCCTTGGGTGAGCTGTCTCTTCTATTGCCTTCCAGCACTGTGTGAGCTAGCTCTGGTCAACCTTCAGAGACAGTGCTGGTCGGTGAGGAGTGTTCCATCATAGATCTCAGGAGCTGACATGTGCAAGGATCCCAAACACCTCGCCCTGTTTGGACCCTCAATTAGGCACAAGGACAGAAGGACATCCACAGTGGTGGTGTGCAGGAGACATGGGGTCTGACGTGCCACGTTATCTAAAGTTATGTGGCCAACCCATCCTGGTCTGAGCCTAGCTTTGCTAGTTTGCAGGACAGTGAACTATAAAAGTGGTTCTCATTTTGGACTGCAAAGTTCCGAGGTGGTGACTCATGCAGTAAAATCTAACTGTCTCGTTGAGTCAACTAGACACTCTTTCCATGAAATCTGTATCTTGAGCAGAGAAGATAAGAAGCTAAAGCTACTGGCCGATGCCTCATTGGGTCTAGTGGTAGTCCCTGTTTGGATGGATCTACAGCTCCTACTTTCTGTTTGGGAATTTGCCCATTTCCAGGCTTGTACACCCAGCTTTCCCATCTGTTCTATGAATTCCTGGTGGCCCTTCAATGAACATCCCTTTCATTTAAGTTACCAGGAGTCACTTGGTAACTTTGTAGCTCAAGAACCTTAAGTGTCCAATATACAATTTGACGTGGTCATCTACAACGAAGACCAAGCAAGTGAGGGAGAAGGTGCTGTCTGCAGCCATTAGAGGAGATCCCTGGGGCCAGGGATCCCTGTCCCAGTACAGCATGGGGCCCTCCCTGCTTTGGCTAGGCTGCAGGGCTGATCTTGCACTTGGAACTCTGATGGTATCCCTGCCTGGTGTCACTTCATGCTACGGAGAGTGTCAGAAACCATGACATAGCAGATATTTCTGACCCTCTTGTCAGCTTCTTAGATGAATCGGATTTTCACAACATTGCACAATGTGTCCTGACTCTGTTATGGGAAGTCTCGGTATGAAGACGTATTCGGAGGAATGGTCTATTCTGATCCTTTGCACACGCCGTTCCCTTTCCCGGGAACATTCCTATCAAGCCTCTCCCTGTCCCTCCACCGTCTGTTCATCTCTCAGTCCCAGAACACATTCTCTGAGCATCCTTTTCTGCCTGTTCAGGGTTGGGTAAGCTATTCTTCTGTAGGTCCTCAGAGCCCTTGGTAGAATCACACCATGTGCTAAATGCCATCCTGTACATGATCATGTGATGCTGTAAACATCTGTCTATTTGAACATCTTTTCCTCTCTGCTGTGAGCCTCTGAGTTTCTGGGACTGTACTTTTGAAATCATTTCCCTTCCCATTCCAGATAATCAGATGACGTTAAGAACCATAGGCATCACACTGAGCAGAGAGATCTTGGCTGGCCCACTTACTAAATGTTTCTAGGCATTGGTGGGTCACATCCAACCTGACCCACCTCATTTGGCCTGCAGAGGGTTAATAATGATGTGAGACCATGCTGCTGGATTTCTAGGTTCTTTCAAGGGATCAGGTTGAGCAGTAGCAACCAGCGGGTCAATAGCTATTCAGCGAGGGTTAGGATCCGGATTAGGAGTAGGGTTAGTTCCAGTGTAATCCCTGTAAATGGGGTGTAAGCTGTTCAGGTGGCCCTGGGTCCCTTGTCTCACCTGAGTGATCATAGTGAATTGAGTCTAAGCTGCTTTCGATGCTCTCTGTACTGCCAAAGGTGGAAAAAAATGGGGAGGGGGAGGCTGCCAATCAAACTAGTGCAGAGCGAGGACTGGAGGGTACGTCTGGAAATGTGGAAAGAGGAGCACCCCAGGGTGGTGGAGTAGGGTACTTAGGGAATCGAGAATGCACCAGGCTTGGACTGGATGGCGTTTCACATTCTTAGAGCATCCGTGCTCTCTAACTCAGTTCTACCCAGAACAGAATCTTTGCATTTCTTTCCAATCTTCTGCTGTTGCTTTGTATTTTAGAACATCATCCGCTCAAAATGCTTTCTTACGTATTGTTGTATATGTCTTCACACATACATATATTGCTTCATTTCACATTATCCTGAGAAACAATCACCGCCTTTATCCATATACACATTAGTTGTGACAAAATAAAATTTAAAAATAATATGCAGGCTGTCGTTACTAGATAAGCCATCGTTACTAGATAAGACTATAGAAATAGTGCAATGGCTTACAACTCCTAATCTTCAGTTCCAAAATTTCTATAAAATTATGAACACCAAATTTTAAAAAATTGTTTCATAATCCATTTAGCCAAAAAATCAGAGCTGAACTTATTTGAGATTCTTTAAACCTTTTTTTGGAATCCAGTTGAGTGACATTCATGTTTCATTATAAAATATTTGTATTTTTAAGCACAGGATGCTAACCTCCCCGGAAGTGTTATTTAACACATGTCATAGGTCCCATGTTCCTTTCCTAACATCTGAAAAATCCTGAATTTCGAGACCTACCTGTTCCGAAGAGTTTCCATGAAGTTTCGTGGACTTGCTTAAATAAAGTCTGGCCCTCCCTGCTGTGAAAGGCTCTGGTCAAAAAGGCCAGATTGGGTTTTCCCTCAGCTTTTGTTAAGCCCATTAAGCAGGGCTTGGCAATCTGCATTATTTCTTTATTTAGTCTATTCTGGATGCATCTGAGTGACTACGTGCAGGTATAATAGGACATTGTCCCTGAACAGGGATGGGCTCCTTGTGCACTTGGCTCCTCATTCTCTCTCTCCTGACTCTAACCACAGAGGGAGGAAATGATGAGAGAACAAGCACACCTTGCACTCCTCCATGCTAACAGGATCTGGCTGTAGCGAGCCAGCCGCGGGATCAGGCCCCCCATGCAGGGACACCCCAACAGTGGGTGGCGAGCAGGAAGGCCACACTGAATGAGCATGCCAGGGAAACCCGCCAGGCGCCTGTCAACTGACTACATCACCTAATAGCCATCGTCTCCGCGGCAGGCTTTGTGGAAGGGCAGTGCAGGAGGCTCATTTTGAATATGCACTGTCCGCAGGCCGTGCGGGATCCATGGGCCTCTGCGGCCACTGTGAGCATCTGCATCCTTATTTGCTTTTAAAAGAGATCCACTTTTTTTTTTTTGCCTTCATTTTTCTGGTGATTTTATCTTTTGCTCCTTCTCCTCTTCCTCCCTCCCTTTTCTTCTCTCTCCTCCTTCCCTCGCTTCCTGTCTTTCCTGTCTTCCTCCCTCCCTTTCTATATTTTGCCTCCCTCCCTCTCTACTTCTTTTTTTAACTTCCTTTTTCTTCCCTTCAGCCCCCACCCCCACCTTTCTTTCTTTTTGGTTGTTGTTCTGCAGTTGATTTTACCTTATGGCCGAGCCCAGCTAGTAACTCTTTAAGGCTTTTCAGGAATTTATTCATCAAGAGAGAAAACAGATTTCCATAAATCGTTTCCAACCATCTAAACTATGCAGAAATCGTCCTTCTCCTGCTGGCGGCATGGCAGCAGAGTGCGGGTAGGGATCGCCCCACGCGCTGCAGGTTGCTTGCGGACTTGGGTACAGATCGCCACTAGGTTGCTTTACTTTCCCAAATCAACATGGCTAGATTTGTAAGCCAGAAAGTTTAAAATTCATCTGGCCTCCAACTATATCCACCCTTGACCCTCCCAATCAGAAGCTAAATGTACAGACTCCAGGGCAAAACCACCTGCATTTGATTCCCAGCTTTGCCAAGAAGTGCAGCTTGGGCGAGTTACTTAACCTCTCTGTGCTTGAATAACACCATCTGCAGAAGGGAAGCGCCTGCCAGATAGGACAGCTATGGAGATTCCAGTGAGCACCATGAGCAGAACCCCACAGAGGGGCACAGACTTAGCCCATGCAAGGGTTCGCTTGCTCAGGTTGCCTAGAGGACACTGCGGGTAGATGGGATGCTTCCCGTTGCAAAGAAATGATAAGCCAAGTCTGTTCCCTGATCCCTGGGAGCTGTTTGGTGGCGCAGCTCATGCCAAACGGAGGGGGGCGGGGCACAGGAAGAGATTCTTGGGCATTCTCTGAGTGTGCTTATGCAACCAGGATGCTGGAAATGTCCCTGGAGATGGGGGCTGCCAGCAGGTCTCAGTTTGGCCTCGTGATTTATGGGGCCCTCTGCTTTTGTTCAAATAGGTTTTCCTGCCTCGGGTCTTTGGTGATTGCGCTACAAGTCATGCCCTGTGCATGACAAAGTCTGTCTCCACACCTACATGAGACGGGATGTGAAGAAGGGAATTAAAGAGGTTTCCTGTTCCGGTTTCCCCACTGGCACGGGGAGAGGCAGGGAGCTCCAAAGGCCTTATTTAGCATGCACATGCTCCAGCCGAGCCCAGCCGTGCTTCAGTGGCTGCGCCAGAACTTTAACCGCCCCTGGCAGAAGGTCCTCCCTGCCTTCCTCCCCCTCTTTCCCGCTCCCTTTTGATGTTCCCCATGCTCTCGGCCTCCGCTGACAGTAAGTGCAATCACATTACACACAGCTTTCTTTGGAAAGCCCCCCTTTTAATGATCTGGCAGCCCATAGACACTGAGACCTTCCAGAAAAAAATTTTCAATCCCTCTTCCCACAGCTTCCGCAAGCCCCAGTGATAAATGACACCTGTCATTCTGTCAGAGACAGGCAGCACAGACCGGGATGTCAGTGATGTATGGCTCACCAGAACAGGAAATCAACTTTTTTTTTTTTTTTTTTTAAAAAAAAAAACCTAAAAGAGCTGACCTGGACATTGCCAGGATCCTGCTCCCAAGGCCTCGTGGCTCAGACAGACTAAACCAGAGACTGAAAAAGTTTGTGCTTAGGAAGGAAAAAGAAACGGTCGAGATCAAAACAGGGAGAAATATGTATGTGTGGAGAAGCTGGCACAGAATAAACTGCAGACAGCATTGGCTTTGTTTATTCCTCTGCAGCATGCTGGATATTAGCCACATTTTCACCTACTCTGGTGATTTATTGAGGGAAAGGTTCACCCTGTTATGCGAGAATTCTATCTTCCTTCTGGAGCCTCAAAAAAGTGAGGCAAATCAGAAATGTGTTTGTTAGAGCTAAATGACCCCGGTTTTACACAGCTCCCAAGGAAAAGCCAGAACGCTCCCAATGCCCCCCAAGGGATTGCCTCCCTACAAAGATTGTCCCCAGAAGATTAACAACCTTGTCTTCTCATGTTGATGGCAATCACAAGACAGAGCAGGAGGTGGCCTCTTTATCTTTATTTTTTTCCAGTTTTTTCCATCCTTACACCCCCATGATCCATACATACTCGATTCCAAAAACATTTGTTTCTTCCCTTCAATCAAAACACCGCTGCCCTTAGATCAACTTGAGTCCCTGATTTAAAAGGCAAACTCAGCAGCAGCAGCAAATTATATCTGAGCACGTACTGGGTGTCATTTCTGTACCAGACCCCGAATAAGAAACGAAGACCAGCAGCTGGATTCTCCTTGTGTGCAGGGTTTCTCAACCTGGGCACCAGGGCTGGCATTGTGGATGGATCATTGTCTGTTGTGGGGGCCGCCTTGTGCCCTGCAGGGTTTAGCAGCATGCCTGGCTTCAACCCACTATGTACTTGTAGCACTCCATCCAAGTCGAGACAATAAAACTGTCCCCGGACTGTGCTGAATGTCCCCTGGAAAAGCAGGTGGTCCACATTGGGGACCATTGTTCTAGAAACTTGAAATCATCCAGCAAGGAAAAAATAACATTCGTGGGATGAATCGAAGTCAGCAGGTAATTATCATGTAAAGAGTATGATGTAGAAAATATAAGCTTAGGAATTAAGGTGTTTCCCCAACAGATGTTTGTATCTACCAGGTTCTTGATTAGCTGTGTAAAACACAAATCTGGTTAAGAGACATAGAGACACCGCAGACTCCGTGTGGATCTTGGGTATAGATATCCCTGAACTGAATGTGGAGAGGCCACAGGAGGCTTAAAACAAACTCAAGAGCTCTCAGTTGGAGACAAATCGTGTTAGCTTCAGCAGGAGATGGCAACCAACCCTCAAAAATCTCTTCTCCACTGATATTATGAAATGATCGTAGAAAAGCTTTAAAAGTTATTAAGTTATAATTTATTAAACACTACACTAAACTGTTTTGAACATTTAAGTTTCTAGATTGAATTGAGGAAGGCAAGGCTAAAATCAAACTCTTTTTGTAGAAGATGGTACAAAATTGGTAATGTACTAATCTTTCAAATAGAGCTTGGATGATGATCTTAAAACATTCTTTGACCTATTCAATAAAACACGGGATGAAAAGAAAGCTGAGCTGGGTTTCTAGGCACCATATAAAATATCATGGCTGCCACCCATCAATTGTCACCAAGAGAGATCAAAGTAAATTTGAAAGAGCAGATAGATTTATCCATGTATAAAGTCATTAATGGGAATCACATGGAAAGATAAAAAATATGTAATAAACTGAGTTGTGATCACAAAGAATAAAAACAAAAACCATGTCATTAAGACATTGGGCACAAAAAAACCAACCTCAGCCAAAACACGGAGGAAAAAATGATCTCAAACAATCAGCAAGAACTAGAGGCCACTGTGAAATGTACCGACTTCCATTAATTGGAAAAAGAACCTCATGTCCTACAAAAATACCAAGTGTTTAATCTTCAGAATTGCAAGGCAAACAATCTCGGTCATTGTTACAGTTATCAACATGGATTCTGAAACCACCTTCATAAAGATCTGAAAAAACAAGAGCACCTGTCCCTCTTCCCGCCCCTGTAAGCTGCTCCCCTGAGAACCAGCAGGTGAAAGGTGTCCTTCACAGATGGTCTCCATCTCGGTCAATTTAAGACTCACTGTTCTCTGTTCACACCACACTGCCTTGCCTTCTTGCCTACCAATGGGGACCCTAATAAGATTTTATGCTGTTACAGGACTTTTCTGTCTCATCTTCCCCTCCTGGCCCTGCATCATGTTGAGGGCAATTACACGTTTATTTATTACTCATCCCCAAATATAAAACCACGAAAACTATACCAAAGACAGCAGCTTTTCAATCATCCATCAAGACAGACGGGTTTCAAAAGGCCGTCCTGCGCCACATCCTGAAGGTCATTACTCACTCTGGAAAGCTCATTTCAAAGGCCTCCTTCATCTTTTGATATCGTTAGAGAGTGTGTGCCGCAGAGTACTGCTTGGGGACCTCAGCACTCTCCCTCTCAGGGCATGATTAGCGGGAGGCCAGGGCACCGATTGAGGCTCTGTCTGCACAATGCCAAAACAGCCCGTAGAGAAATGACACCATCCATTACACAACGATTGTTTGAGCTACATGACGCCAAACTGTGTTGACCGGTGCTGCCCCCCCCCAATCCTGTCCCCCACCCAGCCACATTGATGGATTGTTTCAGTTCATTTTGAGTATTTGGGGATGGATCTGCTTAACATGAAAGATCGGAATTCAACCGCAGAGAGACCATGGTCTTCACCATCTGGAAGGATTCAAATTCTAAAATTTATCTCTATTCTACAAGCTCTGGACTTCTCTGCACAGGGTAGTCTCCCTGCCCACCATGCTCTTGACTAGACCAATATGTTTGAGCACCTGGATCCACCTTTTCCTGAAGCATCAAGAGCATCTCTTAGACTTTTTAGTAGTTTGAACCAATATCCCTTCCCCCAAGTTTTAAGTGTTTTCTTAAACCAGACAGTGACTACTCCTAGTATTTTCCATTTATTACCTCATTCCATCATTACAACTGCCCTAGGAGAGTTGTTACTATTATTCACACTGGACTTTGGTGATGCCCTGTCCATCTCTCTGACACATGAACAGCTCCCTCCCAAACACACCTACTGTAAACACCTGTGCTTCTCTGGATGAGAGTGATTATCTGGCTCTGCCTGTCTTGTACAAAGGGCAACCTGGAAATGCTAGAGAAAAATGCTCCTGGGAGCATGCCCAAGCAAGAGATTTGGTGGACACTCCCCAGCATCCTTACTGTCCTCTAGGATAACTCTGCGGTTCCACACCCTCCCAGACTCCCAGAAGGATTCAGCTCTGGGTACCCACAATAATGGCACATGGATAGCTCACCCGTCGCCCTTTGTTAGTGTCCTTCCCGCCCCTTCCCACTCCTCTCTTGGTGTCTCCTAGGATCAACACCCCAATACAGTAGTTGTATTGGGTTTCATTCTGGGACCTCGATGAAGTGAGCACATCCAGGCAGAAGAGGAAAAGACCCAGAGGCATGAATACCTTGAGCCAGAAGAGATGCTCGCTCGCCTTTTCTGTACCAATGTCTGGGATTTCTACGGCTCTGGCCCTCCCGACCGCTTTCTTTGGAAGGTGCTCCCTCCTCCTCTGCTGTATCCTGATCCAAGGAGCTGCAGGAGAAATCCCCACCTCCCCCCAGACTTGACGATGGACATGGGGCTGCTCAAACCTGGGGAAGACCCAAGATCGTAACTTGTCAAGTGACCGCTTTGTCCTTTGTCTAGCCTGACACTCAAGCCTGAAAGTTTGCTCCAATTTTAGTCTGCTACGTTCCTGTGAAATTACGTTTCTTATGGTTTCATTTCCTTGTTTTAATAAAATTCAATTTTGCCATCGTTCCTTCCTCCCTTTCTTTTTCAAACCATTATTGCCCATGTGAAATTATATCTTGACACAACCCTTTGAAGAGAAAGCTTTTAAAATACACAGATTAGATATGTACTTAATATACGTACATCGTATATGGTATACATTGTGTAACATTAATTTAGCATGTACTTAGTTGCTAGGAGCCACAAGCATATATACGATGTATGGCACCTTTGGTTGTAAAGTGACGCCAGCTAGCCACTGAGATGATTATGTTAAAATTTACATTCATATGCAAACTGGACTCCCGCTGTTCACCTTGGCCTGCTACCGGACTCAAGTTACGGGACTTTACGGGACTGCTGGAGAGTTCCCATTGGTTGGGGAAGGATAGTAGGAGGGAATTCCGGAGGAGGTGGGAGGAGACGGGGGGGTTCCGGTCGGCGCGCGGTTCCGGTCGGACACCCTCGTGGGAGGACCGGTTTTTGACTTGCTGGCGCTGAGAGTGTTAGCGGCTTTTTCAAAATAAAGTTTTGTTCCTGCTTGATTGGCTCGTGATTCTGTGCCCAGCCAAGACTGCGGCACTTAGTCAACCTTTATACATTTTAATACATTTGATGCCATTTAGTTAGTACTGCAAATCTTGAGCCAGTGCGTTCATCCACCTAATCCCGACTTTAGCATAGTATTTGGAGCACAGCTTGGGAGTCAGACTGTGGGATCAAATCTCAACTCCAAGAATATTACGGGTTGTTAGGAAAGTTCCTTAATGTCTCTGTGACTCAGTTTCCCCTGTGTTATAAAGTGAAATAATAACATGGGACTCGTAGGAACATGGTGGGAGTTAAAGGTGTTAAAATCCACAAAGTGATTAGAACAGTGGCCTGCAGGTAGCAAACATTTTGTGTTGGTGGTTGTTATATAAGCCGACTCTAAGTCGAGATCATTACTTATTTCTTCAAAGAATGTATTTATCACAGGTCTGATCTGTTGATCTGACAAAACATCAAGGGCAAGTTTGCTTTTGGGCCCTTTGCCGTAAAGGTGCCCTAAACTTTTCAGAAGTTTCCGTGTAGGGAATTATGAGTGTCAGACTTTCAGTGGTTTGGAAGGTGCTGGGACAAATGGGTCAGCCTCCTGAGGAGGTCTGTCAGCCAGTGCTGTGAGTAAGTGCTTCTTGTGTCTTCCTTCCATAGGGCCCTCATGAGTTCTGACTTAACTGGGAGACGTGTTTTCAATTCTGCTAGTATTCACACATGCCTCATCTGGTAATCAGCAATCATGCAAAAATTTGGACTGGGGAGCAAAGCCCCCCAACACTTGTGTTAAGTGTGCAAAGCCATGGGTCACATCAGTGCCAGAGGGGGCAAAGTTACTCGGTGCAATCTGACACAGTTCAAGCAAGGCTATGTGCCGAGGAGGCACCAGCTACCAAGCAAAAAAACTCTCTATTTTTGGCCCAGATGCTCATTATCATCTTACATGCAAAGGAACAATTTGCAATTGTATTAATCCAGGCTTTTGTTTTGTTTTTAATTCTGTTATGGCTCATGGGTGGGTTTAGAGACCTTCTCAGTGGCCTGGCCTCCTGGGGTTTTCTGAATTCCTAACCTTTTGGATGCATTCTCTAACTAAGGAGATGGCAGCCCTGACCAGTTCATCAGGAAGACTGGCAACATACAGCAACTTCCAGAATGAAGTGGAAAAATGAGACAGGCAGGATGTTGTTCTGAACTGGGTCAGAACATCTGGACATTTGTCTTCATGCTGCCTGGCTCCGTGCCTCCTCTTAGGTAACAAAATCCCACTTTTCCCTTGTAAAAACAGCCTCTCCAGCTCTTAATCCCTGTGTGTGAAGTGGGATGCATCATGTGAGTCAGACCTAGCCAGTCAGAACACAGTCTGCCTCTGACCACAGTGACTGGAGGAAGGGCACCATGTGACCCGACTGGAGCCAATGGGACTCCATTAGCTTTTCCCCTCCTGGCACTTGGAAGAGGTACCCAGGTCTGAGTCTGGCAGCCCTGTGGAGCTGCTGAGGCCAGGACAGAAGTGCTAAGCCTGCAACTAAAGCAGAGGCAGGATGGCCCTCGAAGGAGAGAGGGACAGAGCTCTTTTGTCCCTTGGATCAACAATCCTTGAACAGTTTCATCTGTAAGAAATTTTTTTTTTTTTAAATTCATCTTTCTCTTTCCTTATGCTATATACAGGTGAGTTTTCTGTCTCTGGCAATAGGAAACAAACAAACAAAATGCCAATTCAGAATATCATGGGAAAGTTCATGGCCACAAAAAATGGGTGTGGCCTTGAAACTTCCAGGTAGAACCCCCTGCCCCAGGTGCACCTCTGCTTCTTTCTCACCCACAGACAAAGTTCAACCCCCAAGTTTCCAGCTGGTATCTCGAGGCTGTGGCAGGAAGGGCCACCTGGGCACGGGGCTCCCGTCACACCCCTTCCTGGTGATGGAGTGCCACCCCACCCCCCATCAGCAGGAACCCTTCATCACGCTGACACGCTGACACGCTGCATGAATAAGTGTGAAGCACAGCCAGGTCACCGGGAAGCTAACTGAAGGGATTACCGGGGACAGCAGACACACTTCTCCAAGGAGCGCCCTGACAGGTGGGGAGATGGGCTGAACCCGCCGCCCGCCGTGCAGGCTGGTGCCCCTCGGCCCCACACCCCGTGACAGCCCTGACGGTCGAGTTTGAAACAGTTAAATATGAAACTGTCAACAAGGCCCTGTCTTAATAACCAAACTTGAGGCCTTTTATCCCGGAAGATTTATGAAGT
Source organism: Spermophilus citellus (assembly GCF_964194105.1). Lineage (NCBI taxonomy): Eukaryota > Metazoa > Chordata > Mammalia > Rodentia > Sciuridae > Spermophilus > Spermophilus citellus. The sequence goes on along the minus strand of NC_138185.1, from coordinate 9,663,708 downwards.
AATTTTAAAGAGATCCAAGCAAACATCTGTCAATAAATTGAATGCCGGCTACAGGATTTACAAGCAAGACAAGAATTTCTCATTAAGTGCACATTAACACGGTGGGGATCATAAATAGAAGGAGGCCAGGACGCGGAGCCTCTCAAGCTGTCATTAAAACACTATCTAAGAACTAATGAGGAAGTGATGGAAGGGTACTAATGACGCCCTGGGCTCCCAACCTTCTGAAGAGGGCTGGGCCGAAGCAGGCAGCTCCAGAGAGGCTGGCTGCTGGCCGGGTGGCTCGCTGCAGGTCATTCTGCCCGTTTCATGGGGCTGCAGGTCTTCTCCACCCACCGAGGGACGGTGAGGTACCCACCGGGCTCACTGCTCTATCGTCCCCAGGGGAACTAAGCTCCCAGAGTCCACTTAACGGTTAGCTTGCAGTGATTCCCAAATGCAGGCAGTCTCCAACTTTTGATTTTTTGACTTTACAGTGGTGCAGAAACGACACAAATTCAGCAGAAACCACTTTTCAAGTTTTGTGCTTTGATCTTTCCCTAGGCCACAGCTCCCAGTCAGCCCTGGGACTGGGGTAGTGACCAACACTCCAAAGAGCTCAGGGGTGTGGTTGAGTTTGAAACGGTTAAGTGTGACAGTGCATTTGGACCTATGCAGGATGTTTCGCCCACCCCAGGTTTATGGGGCATGGTGCCACTGTGAGCCAAGGAGCATGTGTATTTCCCCAGCACCTGTGGCAGCCAGACGCTGGGCCACGCGCAGTCTCTGTGGTGTAAGCAGGACCCTCTAGCAACTTCTTGGCGAAAATGTGCCTTTTTCCAAGATAAGAAAGATAAGGTTGCATCAGTGACAGTTAAAAGTGGCAAAAGTGGAGTTTGAGAAAGATCCCGGAGGCCTTTCCCCTCCCTCCACTTCCCTGGCTGTCTCCCAGCATGCTTTGCCCCACTGTCTCTCCACCCAGAGGCACAGATCAGAGCCACCAATGCAGAGGCCTGCATAGCCTGGGGAGTGGCTAGGCTGGAGCCAGGCAGGGGCCACTGGGAGGCTCATTTGAGTCAGGACAGAGACCAGGCAGGGTAGGGTGGCTGGAAGCCCAGGGAATGCAGCTGGGTGGGATGGTCTGGACCAGGAAATAAAGAGGAAGCCATCGACTGGGAGACTGAGATGGAAGTCCATGAAACTGCCATTTTAAAATCTGTTGTCATATTATTAAATTATATCATGATGTTATATGAATTTCTTATACATCTGCCTCGGCCCTCTGTATCTAAGAGTTTAACATCCTAGGATTCAATCAACTATAGATGGGAAATATTTTTTTTAAAAACTGTTTCTGCACTGAACCTGTAGGGACTTGTCATCATTTCCTAAACAATACAGTGTAACAACTATCTGTGCAGGATTCACACTGGGGTAGGTATTGTAATTTAGAGGTGGGAGGATGTGTGTAGGTTATATGCCAATACTATGCCATTTTGTACAAAAAATGGGGCATACATGGAGTCCTAGAACAAAAGGGAGTTCCTAGGACCATCCCTCCAAGCTGAGCAGGGACCATTGTTTGTTTATGCATCCGCCCTTTCCCTTTCTCTGTCTCTGCCGGATGAACTCCTCATGGAGCAAGACCTGTTTCTGTCTTGTCCAGCTTTGTGCTCCCCGAGCTTAGCACAGCACCTGCATCAAGTAGAGTAGGTGCTCAGTAAATGTTTATTGGATGAATGAATAAATAAGCAAAGGAAGAAGTGAATGAGCCCTAAGATCCAAATAAAAAGTACACATTTGAATGAGCATGAAGAGGAAGAGAGTGAAGAATACTCAGAGCAAAGACCCTAAAATGATTAAATGCTGAGATACATGCAAAAGAAAAAAAAAAGCTTCCAAAGATATCTGTAGCCAATAGATGTATTTTAATGTGAATTCCAGTAAATAGTTTGATGGATTAAGGACTAGACATGAAAGCAGCAAGAAACAGAGCGCAAGCAGAGCAGGAAAACTTGACCCTGCCATCCAGCGGCCCCACCTCCTACGACTCCAGCCTGTGAGGACAAGCTGAGAGGCTGAGAACCCAATGGGTGGAGCAGGCAGATGCCCTTTATCCAAGAAGCAGCAACCACCTGCTGTAGGCCACGCCCCACGCTGGCAGGTGGCAGGTTAGGAGCCAAAGCGCCTTGGCCCTGCTCTGGGGATGTTGAATCTTCTGTGTGTCATGAGTGCTCTGAGAAGGCATGTGTGTTGCCGTGACCGGTAGGTAACCATCTCTGAGCAATTTAAAGAAGAAAGAACATTGCAATGAAGCAGCTTGAGAGACTGAGAATCCAATCTTCCCAGGCCACCAAAGTGGGTGGTGTGTCGTGAGCAATTTTGTGTCAGCTGAATTGTGTAGGGGACCTCACTGTCCCATTCATGCACTCCCACAGAAGAAAGAATCTGCTTCAGTTCATGCAGCTATTATTCTTTTCCTCATTTCTTCAGCAAATGACTGAGTGCTTTTTTAAGTACCACGCTCCTCCTTAGCATTGGAAACCCAGAGTCTGAGGCTCAGCCAGTGAGGCTTATAATTAATGCTGGGCGTGGACGGAGGTACCTAGAGAGTAGCCAGAGCATCAAACTTTGAATGCTCTCAGCAGAGGCATGATGAATTCTACCTGAGGGACCTAGAGATGGGTTTGCACAGATGGGCACATGTGAACTGGGTTTTGAAGGATGTCTAGAAGTCCACCAGGCAGAAAAATACAACCCAGAGAAAGGTGACAAAGTGTTGGGGATTAGGAGAAGGAAGTGTCTGTATATGGGAGCATTTTGTGTGCTGGGGAACCACAGTGTTTGACTTGACTAAAGATCCAGGGGAGGGTTTTGCTGTGCTGGTGGGTGGAGAATAGGCTGTTGGAGGAAACAACACGTGAATTAGCTTGAATGATGAGCTGTGTCTGGACTCCGCCCCTTTGCCAGTGTTTTTCTAACTTCAGTCCTTTGTACATCACCTCCACAATGCAGCCCTTGGCCAGTTAGCGACCTAAGGCATTTGTTTTTAAGAGCCCACTTAAAAATACACTTTATTATGTTTATTTTAAAAAGAAAACTCTAAAAAATAAACATATAACTATCCAAATGGAATGCGATTATTTGTATGTCCCCCCAAATCATCTCACATTACACTTCTGATAACACTGTTTGGAACCTGGGACCTGTAGGCTCGCATCTCAACTGTGTTCTGCAAGAGGCTGTGGTAGTCAGGAAGGAGAATGAAGCAGAGGGCCTGAAGGCCCGGAGGCCAGCCAGGAGGCCAGGGTCTAATGCAGTGGAAGGGTGATGAGGATCTGGCGGGGCAGTGGTGGTGGGTGGAGGAGCGGGGAGAGCTCAGGGCCCATTTGAGAGCCATTTCAGAGCAGACCAAACAGGATTCAGTGGCAGATGAGCAGGGGAGAGAGGGATGATGGCAGTTGTGACGGGCTAGATGTGGCTCCTTAATGGAGGGGGCAGCTCCTGACAGCCATTTACAAAGTGATTCCATTTATATCAGAGTCACTCACAGTTGCTAGAATCTTGAGCTCTCCAATGCATAAAACACAGTTATGTAAGCTCCAGGAGCTGAATTCTTGGTGACAGAGACAGCAAGATCCTTCCTGGGGAAAACTATTTACTCAGTATACAGTGTTTAGGATGTATTTAAAAAAAAAGAAAGAGAAAAAAAAGAAAAGAACAGGACTGTATCCATCTGTCTGCCCAGCAGCAGATACTATGTAGCTAATGGAAGGAAAATTTCTGCTAGCTGATATCCCTGTGTTTTGTAAATCTAATTCTTTGATTTTTAGCTGTAGAAACATAATTGCAGGACATGCCTACAGTGGGGAACAGAAGTAGGTAAGGGGTTCATTTCATGTGTTTAAATTTTTTAGAAACCTGAACTTGTGGTGGTATAGGACAGGCATGGAGGGGAGTCACCTCACTTTCCCCACCCAAGAATAATCTAGGCTACCTTGATCTGTTGTACCAGGTAATTGATTTTCTCTGTCCTCTATTTTGCTTTTGTGTGTAGATTGAAGTATTTTTTCCTTAACAAGAAAGTAGGGAAAATAATTCAAACAACCATTTTAATCAGAAAAAAAAAATAAAGGGAAAAAAAATCCAAACATACTTCCCCCTTCTTTCTTACTTGGAAGATTTTGTTTTCCATGTAATGGCGTAACGCAATGCCTTTCTTTGGATAAACCAATTTGCATAACTTAAAGAATGAAAGGGAAGAATAATATCAGGTTTATCAAAACCACTGAGTGACAGGAGTCTTGCAACTCCAACTAAGGCCAAGAGAAGTCCAAGCTACTGGGAAATTCCAGGGTTTGGAGGGAGGGCTGGAGAGCCTATGGCTTTAGGGACCATGGCATGCCCACCTCCTTTGGATGTCACCAACGCCTCTTCTGTGACACAGGGAAGAGTACCTGCTGAGAAGGGTTTCAGGGGAGTGAAGAGAGCCTGGATCAGACACATTCACACAGGAAGTCGCCAACACATAGCAGAGAGTATCCTCTTTCCTCTTCCCAGAATAGGCACAATTAACTTTAAGCTCCCCCAAGGACTAACTCCCCATCCCTTGGATTTTTCAGTATTTTAATTTGGCAAATTCATGTTCTACTATCAGCTCGCTACCTAACGTTGAAGTATTAGAAATGGAATCCTAAGACAAGCATGTTTGACGAGTACCATTGCAAAGTTTGCGCTCTCTGCAGAGCGTACCAGCAAATTGCCCACACACAGCCTCACAGTGGCCCCTCCTCAGCAGTGGAGAGGCACGGTGGGCGGACCCACACGACAACCCATGAGGACCATAGGGCGGTGAGCCATGAAACACTCTGCCCGCAAAGACTGGTTCCTGGAGAATTCTACCTCTGCACAGGAGCAAGAAGACAAAACTATAGCTACAGAGGACAGACCAGCATTGAGGGGAGTCGGGGTACAGGGAACCTGAGAAGATCAAAGAGGCAGTTTTCTGAGGGAGCAGTTCCGTCTTCTGATTGGGGTGGTCATGACACAAGTCTATGCAGTGATTAAAATTCATAGAATTGGCTACTTCAAGAAAATGTCAATTTTACTACAGGACATTTCCACACACACAAGTAATTAAAAAGTAGTCACAACTTGTGTGTGTGTGTGTGTGTGTGTGTGTGAGAGAGAGAGAGAGAGAGAGAGAGAGAGAGAGAGAGAGAGAGAGAGAGAGAGAGAAATAAGGAGAAGGAAGAGGAAAGAGAACAAAACCTGGAGAGAAAAAGAATATACATATCACTAAATCAAACAACCTGGAGGGGCTCTGCAGGTTGTTGGCTTGGATGTGGGGCAGGTAGGATGGGGCTGCAGTGGACCCCCGGTGGCCAGGAATGGGAGAGTCAAACATAACCAGAAAGGGAGGGCTGTGGCGGTGGTTCAGTATGTAAGTGTTTTCCCAGCATGCAGGAGGCCCCGGCTTTGACCCCCAGCACCACAAGAAGGAAAACAGGGAGAAAATGACCCCCAAAACATAAAAGCAGCAACTGAACGGATCGTGTTGTGCACCACTACCTGCACATGTGCTTGCAGAATATCACAGGGTCGCATGATGGCCACGGGGCTGTGTCATTGTAAAGGAAACCCTGCCTCGCTGTCGGGCGGGGGAAAGCCGGCTGCTGGGTCATCTGTAAGGATGCCTCTCACTCAGATGACACAGACAAAGTACAAACTGTGAGAGGCACAAACTTTCTTTTCGAAATTATTTCAGATGGTAAGCCGGGAGAAGAAAAAGTGCCCAGTGCCAGGGAAACCTTCATGGAGGGATGCAGTTCTCCAGGTTAAACAAACTCCAGAAATTCCAAAAGGATCAGGAAAAAATATCATTTTCTTTATTACGAAAGCTCTCAATTTAATATCTCAACATGGTTTGCTGACACGAATCGGCTAACCAAACCAAATGCGCCTTTCTCCTTACAGGAAATACAAGGATTTGCTGTGTTTTCCAGGTAGAGATGAAGATGGGCCTTAATGTCTTCTTGTTGGTTAGTTAGAATGTTCTGGAGCTTACTGAGTGTGTTAGTATATGTTACCTGAGGGGTCACCACTGGCTGGCCTGGCACCTCACACCCACCTTATAGACACCGACCCTGAGGCCGTCGTGCTTGATCACTGAGTGGAGGTCTTTACTTTTTCTAAGTACTTTCCTGGTATCTGGGCCTCCAGATGGTATCAAGGTCTTGCCAGGAAACATGTGGCCTAACGGTTGAAGAAAAATACAAAACAGGTCTCTCAAAGAATGCAAGGACAACATTCTTATGATCGACGCCGGGAGGACAGACTGTACAAGTCTATTTGTTCTACTAGTCAAAAGGTTAGGCCAAACAGACCTTTGGGTCCTGAATGCACACCCCGCAGCCAGTGTCAGGAATGCTGATCGGGATAATCAAGAGCACGAGTATGATGGGCTTTTGATCCTGCCCAGAAACCACAGCCCGGACCTTTTCCCCAATACTATATTTGGCAGTGTGACAGGATTTATTGGGATGACCTGGTGTTCACTTGATTTTTATTAGTCTTCCTTGAGACTTTGAAAGTACATAGAACCAAAAAAAATAAAGAAAAATGTAAAAATGCACATTTTTTTTTAAGAAAAAAAAATCAAGTGACACATCAAAGGTCCCGGTTCAGGATGAGACTGTCTGCTGTCCCGTGTCGCCTCCCTCATGGCCGTCTGGTTTTCTTTTGACAGGGGTCCATGTGGTGCTTTCTGTGGGACATGTCTGCATCCTGCCCCTGGGGCAAGCTTGGGCCTGCTAGAGTGGGCGTCTACAGGGGCTGGACTCGCGCTGGGAGGTGCTGGGGCTGGCTCAGACTGGGTACATTGTTCTGATGGCTGTCCACACAGCCCTTGAGCTCTGGGAAAGCAGAGATTAATGACAGGAAGTGGAGGCACATCAAAGGCGAGGAAGGAGCAGATCAGAGCTGCTGGCTGAGGGGACCAAGTTGAGAAACAAATGGGGGTCACGTTGGAGTCAACGGTGACAGTGGTCGAAACAGCAAGAACTGAAGCAGCTGGAGGGGGGGAGCAGATGGGACTCTGTGGTCTTCAAAGGTGGGCACCTGCCAGGGGATTGTGGGGCTGAGCTCAGAGGGAGAAGAACAGGAAAGCCACACAATGAATAATGTAAAAAACACAGACATTACTGCCCTCCTCCCATAATCCTCACTAGCAGGGAGAGACAGTACGGGAAGAGCATAACGGCAGGGAGGACATGAGTGGTGGAGAAAATAAGAGAGGGAAGATGGGAGGGAGGGGAAAAGAAACGAAAAGTCTAAGAGGTAAATTAAAATGGATCTCCCAGGTAAACCAGAGAGGGCACAAAACGTTTAAGGTCAGGACAAGCCAAGGAAACACGCAGTCTGCATAGAAGCCCTTAGTGAAATAGTCAACGAGTGTTTGGGGCACCATAGGCTTAGCACCTGGCACTAGTGTCTCAGAGCACACGCCTCAGGAGGGCGTCAGGCCCTGGGATAGGGACAAGGCACTAGGAAGGGAATAAGGAGAAAGGGCGGGGACTCTGGGTTTCTCAGAGTGGAGTTTGGGAGGAGAAATGCTTCCGTAGACCACAGCAGAAATTAAGTAGGGGCAGAGAGTTCCCTTCTGGAAGGAGGGTTCTCTGTGCCTGGAGAAGAGGAGCCCATGCTTGATTTGCATCCCCGTCAGCACCATTCTGAAAAGATGGAGTGTACATGGGACAGTTCCACTCAGGTCTGATGTGCCCTACATTCTGAAAGAGGGAAGAGAAGGTTGGGGCCAGGGAACCTGTCCAAGGGACCTTCCACTCAAGCCAGGGTGCTCCCGGGGCCACCTGCAAGTTCCTTCTTCACTTGATCCCCTCCCCTCTGCCTCTCTCCTGAGCCTCTTCCTCTACTCTCTCCAGCCCCCTGCCTGCCTTCCCCTCTCTCTCCCTCTCAATATGCAGCACCCTCTGCTTTTACAGTACAGGATTCTGCTCCAGAGCCCTGGAAGATGGGGCTTGCCAGTTTTATTTTTCTTTCAGTGATTCAAGTGCAAATGGGTAAAGAGTAACAGATTAAAATGCAACCCAAATTAAAGTCCTGGGATGTCACCAGGCACTAATAGCATATTGTTTTAGCAGCTGCGAATTTCTAGGAATTGGAAAGTTGGCTTTCTTCTTCTCTCTTCTGTTTCAAAATCTAGAAACCTAAAGAGACTTCTTAGAAACTCACTGCAGCCGGGCAGGAGCAGGGACAGTGTGGGAAAGCACAGAGCACACAGAAGCGGCGCCGGGGCCACTCCTCGCCCTCAACTTTCCAACTGAGACGCCATCTCTAATGATGGGTTGGATTTGATGGCAGGCTCATCAGAGGACCCGGGTGTTCAGCTTTTAATTTATTTTTACAAAGCAGGTATTTTTGCAAACAAGAATTAGAGAATGGCCTCCAGCTAAATTGCAGGGAGTCCCTGCAGAGCAAACCCTTAGAGGGGAGAATCACTGAAGAAGAAAATGAAGATGACAAGGCCGTTGCTTCTTAATAAACATGATCACATTGTCAGCATGCATTATTTATTACTTTTCTTTCACTGATTTATTGTCCCCAAACATGTAATCTAATATGGAGAGGAGCACACGCATGCCCGCATGGATGTCCTGGAGACTTCCTGTGTTTCCACAAAAGGCAAGACTGGCCACAACCCCAGAGGTCCAGGGGGTCTCTGTTATATGGGATCATTATAAACCTTCTATGCTGGCTTAGCTTCTCACCTTCCTTCTATCCTTTTTTTTTCCTCCTTGGAAGATGCATTAATAGTGATAATATTAGCCACTGCTTTTAAGCATCATCAGTGTGTGTCAGGGGATTAATTTCTGGGATTAATGATCAAACAGAAAAGAAGAGCACCACACCCATTTGCACAGGCAGGAGCGGAGGCTCAGAGATCCCCAGTGATTTGCCTGATTCTTGCTGAATGTGGGTTGGAACTCAGGTATATGGCTGCAGGTTGCACTTGTTAATTCCTGAACAGCATTGTCTCTGTCCAAGGTAACCACAGTGCTCACTGCAGGGCCCAAGTTCATGCATGGTTAGGCGAGTCCAGCCCCTGCAATCCCGATCAGCATGCTACCGTTCAACAGGCCAAGTTCTCTGAAATCAGTCTAACCTGCTACTTTTAAAGGAAAACAGAACAAAACAAAAAAAGCAAACATTGGCTTTGGCTCTGTCTCACCCCTATCACTCTTTGTTTTTCCTCTCTTTTTTTCTTTTAGCCTTGTTGAGATATAGTTCCTATACAACACACATTACCACTTTCCTAGTCTTACAAAGATTTAAATTCCCAACAGTTAGTGTTAAGAAATTGACAACCACCATAATACATAAATACCCTGAGTTGCTATCAATCATACAGTACTAAACACATTTTTTTTTTTGTTATTTCTCTCCTTCTGATAGGAATTCGTAAGATACAGGACTATCCATCTCTAGGAACACTGTGAGTTACTTCCCTTCCGAGAAGGAAAGGAGTAGTCAAGTAGCACTGAGCATTTCTGAAACTGCCAACATGAGGTTGGTAATGATATATCGAGGAGAACCTGTGTAGTCCTACACTAAGGGTTTATGCAGAAAACCAAAAGACAAGCACAAGGAAACTGAGAGCCAGAGCTGGTCACTGGGCAGGGGACAGACATCCAACAGACAGCTCATCCCTGAAGGTGGAAGCACACTCCACAGCTGCACTGGGTAGATGGAAGGCAGAACTTGACCTTGAACACCGGACTCATTCACTTGTCTGTGTATGTGTGCGTGTGTGTATTTCCTGATTATAACAAATCATGATTTGTTATAAATGATTATAATAAATGATTATAATAAATCATGTTTCATGTAAAAATGGGGAAGAGATAAAAAATGTAAGGAAGAAAACTGCCTGTGATAAATTATATCATAGCAACATAACATTGCATACCATCACCTTTATTACTCTATCTATCTATAGCTATGTCTATCTCTAGGCATGTTTTAGTTATAAATGGGCACACTACATTATAGACTGATATACATACAATCTTATAAGTTGTCTTTTGTTCCTCCTACTTAATATGCTGGGATTTCTTTTGTTTGTTTTATAAACACGGATTTTTAATGTTGAATGATAAGTCATTGCAATTTTCATAAAAATAATCAACCTCATATTATTGGGCATTGCAATTGTTTCTAATTTTTCACTATTTTAAAAATTCCTCATGGGAGGTAGATTTATGTATCTATCTCAGTATGGATATCATTCTACTAAATTCCTAGAAAGAAAATCATTGTCATGGGTGAGACCACATTCCTTTGGAACACTTGGATATGTTCTGGAAATGTTCTCCTGAGGTATCACCAGTGCGGACTTCTCTGTGTAGTGCAGGGAAGTGCTCATGCTCGTTTCTCTCAAACTCCTCAGTTCTGGGTAACAACATAAAGGTACACGAATTATTTGATAGCCAAAATAATAATAGTAACAGCAATAATGCTTTATGGTTTAAATTGTATTTCTTTGGTAATTAATTAAAATTATATATCTTACACATACCAAAGTATAAACAAAACAGAGAGAGAACAATAAACACCAAATCCAATGGCTCTGGTGAAGCAAGAACTGAACAAGAAAACCAATAAGACAAACAAGAATGTTCACGCATCAAGGCAGGAATGAAGTGGAAGGCATCTGATGGACACTGAACTTAAGACTATTTTGCTAACAATTGACACGACTTGGCCCATTTGAGCTTAGTTAAGAGAAAAATGTGTCCCAAATATGCTTTGGACAATTTCTCAGTAGAATTTGTTTTCCTTAGGAGCTGGGTCCCTGGGGCCGGGGTGCGGCTCAGTGGTAGAGTGCTTGCCTAGCTGCTCGGGGGCCCTAGGTTCCACCCCCAGCACCACAAAAATAAAAGCAAAACAAATCCTTAAGTTTTATGTCCCCTTCCCTCTTCACTAACATAGAAAGACGACTCAGGTGGTTGACCAGATAGAAAAGATGCATGCTTCCTTCAGTGCCATTTACAAATCACGACCAAGGTGAAACCCACTGCATTGCCAACAAGTTTCAGTACTCAGTTTGGTGACCAACCAGAAAATAGCCACAAAAAGGCATTAAAATCACAGTAACTTGCAAATCCAAAGAGCAAGGACCTCAGTGTGGAGCGTTCTCTCCTGAGCAGCCTGAAGTGGCTGAGGAGCTTCCGGTCCTGAGGCAACATGGCAGCCTGCTCCAACTGGATGCTTGGCATCAACAAGCTGGTATTCAAACCACGCCTCAGCTCTTCCCAGCTCTGTGACTCTAGGCAGGTCATTTGCCTCTCTGAGCCTCACTTTCTTCATTCTCATCTGTGAAGTTGTTATAAATATTCTACCTCCGAGTGCTCACGTGGAGATTAAATGAAATACAGGATGCAAAGAACTGGTCCCAAGCCTGGCATGTAGGTAGCCTCTGTCTTCCCCGATCTCTCCATGGTTCCTTGGCTTTCTTTAGTAAATAATTATTGAGGCAGCCCCTGCTAAACACTGGGGATATACTCATGACAAAACAGAGCACCGTTGAAAGAGCCCCGGTTTAGGCTTCCCTCTGTATTCAACTTCTTTTGCTTTTCCCTCCTGATGGATTGCTGGGCTACAATCTGAACTACTTGTACCATGGGGATCAGGAAGACCTGTTCAGATTCTTGGGGTCCTTGTCACGAAGCTGCAAATGACTACCCTGGACTCTTGCTTGTGGACTTCAGGCTTTGTCCATATTTTACTTTTTTGTAAAATATGCTATTTTGTTGGAGATCTACTACTGTCCACCAAAAATACAACTCTGTTACTAACCCTGCCAGCTCCTGAATGATACCTTTGTGGACACTAAAAACAATTTAATGGCATGTCACAATAGCAATTCACTCTGTTAATAGCCCCGCTCAATAATGCTATATTGCATAAACCTCCTCCAGTCGTCTGACAAATAATTCACCTTTACTCACTCCTGAGTAAGCTCCATTTCACTAACAAATATATTTCTCCCCAAACCTACAAATATTCAGCATCTCTGTCCTGTGACAATAGCTATTTTTTTTTGGATGAGGTCAGTGGTATCATGCTTCTATTACTTTCCGTTGGCTTAGTCCCAATGACATTTTTTTTCTGTGTAGTGTCTCAAATTAGGGGACAACACAGTTCCTAATTTCTCACTCACACACGCGTGCATGAACGCCTCATGCCTGCAGGGTGCAGGAAGCATTTGCTCTCTCTGCAGCCCAACTCCGCCAACCCATGGCCATGTGCAAGGACCTCTTAGCGGAGGAGCATCAGTTTTGCTGAGTCTTGTTATTATTTTGAAAGGCTCCTTTGTGGCAATAGGCACAGAGGTTCTTGACCCAGGGGCCCCAAGACTTCAAGAGTTCTATGAACTCAGACATTCTGTGAAGATAGATTTAAATACAAGTAAACAGAACTCAGAATTTTGTTTTCATATACCTTCACCTGAAGTTCAGGTGATTCTTTAGTTATTAATGTAGACACCAAATCAACACCTAGGACTAACACCAGTCACAGATCCATCTCGATCGCAGTTGTCATAGAGGTATGGAAACTTCATGACACTTTCCACTATTTCACAGTTATACTTGTTACTAGTCTCCTAATAAACTGTGTTATCTGATGTGTTAATGAGGAAGTACATATGTAACTATATCAGAATCTGTTTTTTGTTTTTTATGGTATAGTATTGGCACCAAAACAGACATGAAGACCAATGGAACAGAATAGAAGATACAGAGACAAACCCACGTAAATTTCCACATTAGACAGGCACCATAAATGTACATAGGAGAAAAGACAGCCTCTTCAACAAATGGTGCTGGGAGACCTGCACCTACTAGAAGAAAAAGTAGGCCCAACTCTCCATCATGTTCACTTAGGAACTGACTTCCTCAACAAGACCCCTAAAGCGTAAGAAATAAAATCCAGAATCAATAGAAGGGATGGTATCAAACTAAAAAGCTTCTTCACAGCAAAGGAAACAATCAAGAATGTGAAGAGAGAGCCTACAGAATGGGACACAATCTTTACCACATGCACCTCAGAGCATTAATCTCCAGGTTATATAAAGCACTCAAAAAATGTAATGTAAAAAAACCAAATAACCCAATCAATAAATGGGCAAAAGGGGGCTGGGGATGTGGCTCAAGCGGTAGCACGCTCGCCTCGCATGCGTGCGGCCCGGGTTCGATCCTCAGCACCACATACCAACAAAGATGTTGTGTCTGCCGAGAACTAAAAAATAAATATTAAAAAATTCTCTCTCTCTCTCTCTCTCTCTCTCTCTCCTCTCTCACTCTCTCTTTAAAAAAAATGGGCAAAGGAACTGAACACTTTACAGAAGAATTAAAAATGGTAATTCTTCTTTCATATATATGAGAAAATGTTCAACATCTCCAGCAATTAGAGAGGTACAAATTAAAACTATGCTGAGATTCCGTCTCACTCCAGTCAGAAGGGCAATTATCAAGAATACAAGGAACAACAAATGTTGGTGAGGATGAGGGGAAAAAGGCACACTCATGCATTGCTGGTGGGACTGCAAATTGGTGCAACCACTCTGGAAAGCAGTATGGGGATTCTTCAGAAAAATCTGAAGTGGAACCACATTTTGACCCAGTTATCCCACTCCTTGACATACACTTAAAGGACTTAAAGTCAGCATACTACAGTGACGCAGCCACATCAATGTTTACAGCAGCTCAATTCCCAATAATTAAGCTGTGGAACCAACCTAGGTGCCCTTTAACAGATGAATGGATAAAGAAAATGTCGTGTATATACAAATAGAATATTACTCAGTCATAAAGAACAATGGAATTATGGTATTTGCTGGTAAATGGATGGAACTATAGACTATCATGCTAAGCGAAATAAGCCAGTCCCCCAAAACCAAAGGCCAAATGTTCTCTCTGATATGAGGATGCTAACACACAGTTAGGGGGGTAGGGGAGAAAAGAATAGAAGTTCACTGAATTAGATAAAGGGGAAGGAAGGGAAGGGAGAAGGAATGGGAATAGAAAAGACAGTGGAATAAATTGCACACCACACTCTGCTGTTATGTATATCTAAAAAGAACAAATAAACATTTTGTTTTTAAAATAGAATTTTGATAACTATATTAGAATTATTTTGTAATTTTCTATATATTTATTTTATGCATTTAAAATCAGTACTGTGGGGCTGAGAATGTGGGATGGTGGTAGGGTATTTGCCTGGCATGTATCAGCCCTAAGTTCCATCCCCAGTTCCACACACACACATTCACAAATCAGCATTCTGAGAAGGGGATCCCAGGCTTTGGCGACCACTGAGGGTGTGGGTGCACAGAATGAAATGGTTAAGAACTGCAGAGGAACGTGGTGGGGAAGAGCAGGAGATGAGCCACCAGGCACACCCAGCTCTGTTGCTGGTTACTCAGCTATAATTCAGGGCAGTGCCTCGACTGGCTTACCCCGAACCACGTTCCAGAAGCCCCTGGGCAAATTCATCCAGTCTTTGTGACCATCTTGTGAGATTTGTTCTCTCACCATCCTCCACGTTATAAAAAAGGACTCTGAAACTCAGAGAAGGTAAGTGACATGTCCAAGATCACTCAGCTGGTAGGGGAGAGACGAGGTTTAAACCCCGGAGGACTTGCGTTAACCTCCTCCCTGCTCCCTCGCACAACATCTGTCTATTATTACAATACTAACAATGTTAGAAACAAGTGTGTCACAAGCCATTCATTTATGCCCCCGAATAACCCTGAAGGTTAAACATTATGATCATTATCATCTTCATGTTGCACCTGAGGGATTAGCGAGACGTTGGGTCCATCGGCCAAAGCAACACATCTTGGCAGTGAGGCCCTGCAGGGCCAACTCCAGCTGCTGCTGGTTTTTTTACATAAAGTTTTATTGGCACACAGCCACACCTATGGGGTATATCATCCATGGCTGCTGTCACTCAACAACCAATGGCAGAACTGAATAGTTCCTGCAGAGGCAGAATGGCCTGCAGGACCTGCAGTGTTTGCTATCTGGTCCCACATAGATGAAGTTTGCTGATGCCCCTCTTAACCGCCATGTGGTAAGCCAGCTCCCCTTCTGTACCCATCACCTGCTGGAGATACGGCCCTGTAAAGAAGCCACCTGGACTTCAGTATGTTGAGCGGTACGAGGGGCATTTAGTGCCGTCAACATCTTAGGGTGTTGCGGAGGTGAAACGCACAGGAAGAGTTTAGCAAAGCTCCTGGCAACACGATAAGGGCTCAGGAAATTTTGGTTGCTGTTGCTATTATCTGGTATCATTTGAACCTCTTATTAGGATTTCCTTTCAGATTCTGAAAAGTTTATCTAGAAGCCAAGCAGGAACTATGATCATGTGGGCATGGAGGGAACTCATCTGGATGCTGGGTTTGCGTTTATCTCTTCATAAATGTAATCTGCCTCTCAAATTAGGACATCTCTCTCCCCTGAAGCAAGCCATCCCCCATCAATGACCTCCTCCTTCCACTGAATTAGTCCCACAACAGCAGAACTTTCATGATGGGTAAAATTCAGTCTCCAGGTGGATTTAAGTGATTGGGACTAAACCCGGGTCACAAATCACCTGGGAGCCCAGTGGCAAATAAGCACCGGTTCAAATTCCTCAGAAAAGAACAACATGGAAGGAAGGAGACTTCAGCAGTGGGGAGAGGCCATCCCCGGAGGCAGCAGAATTCCATAACATGGATTTCTTAGAAGAAAAGCATGCCAACTCTGTTTCCCTGCGAGCTGCCTCCCGGGAAACACTGGCTGATGCTAAAAAGGAGTTGTCTTCCCCAAGCTCTGTCAACAGAGGCAAAGAGAAAATTAAGATGATTACATATATTTAGGGGAAATTAGAGTGTTTTGGCTTGAAGTTTGCTTTCTCTATCAACCATATTAAGCAGGCAATTACTCAACACTCCATTTGGCCTGGAGGATGCTGCCTTCACATGGAGAATCCTTTCCATAAACTCCTTTAGAAAAGAAGGTGGGGGAGACACGCAGTTCAGAGCACAGCTTTGGGGTCAGACATGTACAGGGTCAAAGCTGAACCCTCTTATTCCCAGGCTCAGGCTCAGGCCCTGTATGGATGGCTCATTCCTTCTAGCTTCCTAATTCCAGGAAATGGGTAGTGTTGGTGTTATGGCCCCCGTCCTTCCACTGATCCCCTATCTGTGCCCTTGGAGTTAACTATATTGTCTTCCTCCTCTGATGCTGGGCTCAGCCTGTGATGTGTTGTCAGCTGGGAGCTCAGCAGAGGTGATGCGAACAGAGAGATGAAAATGTTCCCCTGAGTGGATTTGTTCGCACTTACTCTCCACTCCATAATGCTCCTGCCATAGGTCTATGCAGAAAATACCACAAGGTTTGCAGCATGATCCGAGATGCGTGGTGCAGGGCCACATTGTCCTGGCTGAGGCTGTCCTAGATCAGCCAATAGCTTGCTGGTCTCCATGCATCTCCAGGAGCCCAGCCCACATCAGCCCACATAGCTGACCCAGAACCTGACCCAGAAGCTGACCAAAGTTTTATGAAAGGGACCACAGTTCAGCCCAGCCCAGCCCAGATGACTACCAAGATAAATAAATGTCATTGAATTTGGGGGATATTTGTTATGTGGCACTGGCTGTCAACAGATAGCTGATGCAGATAATAATATTTCCTTCATAGAAGTTGGTTTGAAAAATAAATGAGACACTAGCTAGGAAGCCCCTGGCATAGACCTGGCATCTAAATACAGGGATGGTTGGAGCTGCTGGAGTCGCAACTCTACTGTGTGTGATAACAACCTGTGCTTTGTCACCAGCCCTTTCACATGGTTGCTGCCCACGTCCATTGCCTCCAGGAGGGGATGCAGCAGAGCAGAAAGCACAGGTATTCCAGAGGCCTGAAACTCTAGGGGAACTTAGAGGACTTGGAACAGAAATAAACAAAAATGGACTTGACCAGACTTGGGGGTTGAGAGTAGGTCTTCCCTCCCCTCCTTCCCTATTCTGGATGGAAAAGAGGTTTCACTGGGGTTGATAGGAGGAGAGAAAAGAAGCAAAACTGCTCACTGATGGGATTTGATGTCCGGTGTGTCCAGCAGCCACGCACTGGTGGCAGCCTTGCAGAACCACGTCCAAGCCAGAGGCCATCACACCTGGCAGTGCATGGACCCATCGCAGTAGCCCAGAGGTTCTGCATTGAGCTGCCTTTCTCTTCCCCGCACTGTCCTTGGTCTGGGCTCCTTCCTGGACCTCTGGCTCACTTTAGGGGAAGAGGACCTCATAACAAATTGGAATTAAATATTCTCTTCACCTAGCTGAAAATAGAAATGAACTTGAAGTCTCGAAAATAAAGGGGATGTTCCTTGTGGACCTTTAGTTGGTGGCCCTTAGACCCATTTTCAACTAGATGTGCTGTTGGAGATGCCAGTGGTCACTGACGCCTGGGGAAATATACATTTAAGGTCCAAATGCCACTCACGCTGGGCAGAAGACTGGAGGAGGATTTGCAACTGGAGTGGTGACAATTTCAGTAACATTTACTGAGGGATGACCTCATTCCCCAAAGACCAGGTGCTGGGAGGGGCAGAAGAATGAAGTTAGGACAGACATCACTGTCCTTGCCTAATGACCCTAGCTCTCCCTCCACCCCTGAACTTAGAGAAGACCCTTCCACAGAAGCCAAGCCTGGAAGTTCAGGCAGCGCCTGGTCAGGAGATGTCTTTTCTTCTCCTTGTTCCGTGTTTATACACTTAGAGAAATGTTATCAGGGCTGGGGTCGTGGCTCAGTGGTGGAGCGCTTGCTTGGCATGTGGGAGGCACTGGCTTAGCTTCTCAGCACTGCATATAAATAAATGAATAAAATAAAGTCCACCAACAACTAAAAATAAATTAAAAAAAAACCTAAAAAAAATGTTATTAACTTTTGAATAGCAGGCAATATCTGTCCCACAACAAAAGAAATTCAGATTTCTGGCTTCTCTTGAGGAGAAATAAAGGAGAAAATAAGCACCCCATGGGGTCACCCAGCACAGGCGCTGGGAGCAGTGGCCCCCTCTGGGGATGGCGCGTTCTCGGTTCCCCACGGTCCCCACTGGCCCCCGTGACCTCGCCAATCAGAAACACAGTGTCACCTGCCTGTTAGCATTGTTCCTGTTCCCGAGTCTGTTAAAGGACAAGAAAACCTCTTTGTGCTCAGAATGTTTTAAAAGTGGGAAAATGGAAGCCACACAAAGAGCATCTCCATTCCCTGCCCACCGCCTCATTGGTTTCCCTGACTAGACTGTGTGCATTTGCTGCTCTGACCCTCGACTCATCCCTGGAGACGACTCTGTGATGAGGTGTGTGTGATTTGGGGTATGATGTGTGAAAGGAAGAAGATGGACGCTGCCTTTGCCAAACACCCGCACGGACCACATGCACACCCCCAGAGAGCGACACTTAAAGAACCATACACGGTGCCCACTTTGCCCGTCTGAAGTATTTTTAATTTTTCCCTAAATAGAAATATTTGTTTTCTAAATAGTCCAACATCTATGCTGGGAGCAAAAAAAAAAAAAAAAAAAGAAAAGAAAAAAAAAGTCTATCGCCGGAACTTTAGTGAGATTCTGAAAAGATAGCAAAAATGTTGTGGCAAATAGGAAAAAAAGGAGAAGCCATTTGTGAAGAAGAACTATTTGTATCGAATATCATGAGAAAATAAGTGCATCCTGACAATTTTGTACATCTCCTATGATTTGATTGTCAGTAATGAAGCCCACAGGAGAGTGATAAATGTGCAGAGGAGAAGTATCTATTTCACTTATATGGCAAATTATGCAACTCAGAGCTTGATAGCACTTGGCAAAATACAAATGTATTTGAATGGAATTCAAATTGTTGCTCTTTGCCTAAGACACAGGTAATACCACCAGGGGTCCTGTCTTTGGATTTTTATAAGAGGTAAGAGTTTAAGTAATAGGAGCAGTATTACAAAATTACCTTTAAACACTGAAAACATTTTTACTTTGTTACAGGGTGTAATTTCCACTTTTTCCCTCTAATGGCTCATATACAGAAAATGATACACTAATGCAATTTTTCAAATTTAGTTACCTTTTTTTGTGTTCTAAAATTATATGTTCTCGTCATTGCCCTGTTTGTCAGACTGTAGGATCCATTTATTTCCCGGTTCTTATGGTTCCATAATTTATCTTCTTGTCACTGAACTTTCATAAACTTTTTTTTTTTAAAAAAAGATACAAAATAGTTGCAATAAACTCTGACAAAAATGCTTCCAGTTCAACTTTTGAAATCTTTCAATTATGTTTTGAGTGATTATCATACTTTCTAGTGTTACTGTGCTATGAAATCTATGTGGAGTGACATCTTACTAGTTTGGGGAAAAATTACTTGAAAAGAGACTCACTTCAAACCATTTATATTTCTTTGCCTTTTCACTTTGGAATCTCTAGATTTATATTCACGCTCTTCCCATGTAGAGAAGGGAAAACGAATGATAAAATGAGGGTTGCATCTCTGGCAGATGGAAATGCTACTGAGTCAAATTCAAGCTCTCGAGAGGGGATGTGGCTGGGGGAAGCTGTGTTTTTATGAGCCTTTGGGTACCAGAGGAAGACATAAAAAGAGTCCATTAGGTGAGGCATCTTATAAAAGCAAAACAAAACATATGGTCTCAGACAATAAGAAACGCTCAGTAGTAGATTTGGAACCACTTGGCTTTGTCTTCATGATCTGAGACGATGCCTAGTGGACACTATAACACGTAGTGGACACTCGGCAGGCTGTCCCAGGGGGCTGGGGACAGGGGATAAAGCTTGATGGTGCCCCAAGACAGACCTGTGCTGACCAACAGAAACACAAGATGAACCACATGTGAAATTTAAAAAATTCGGGCAGCCACGTTCAAGCAGAATGGATTTAGTACGATGTTTTATTTAGCCTAATGTACCCTACGTATTGCCACTTCAATCTATTACCAACATACTGTTGCTATGGTGCTGAGGGTGGGACCCAGGGCCTCGGGCATTATAGCAAGTGCTGTACCACGGACTTGCGCTCCTGACCCCTTTGATGTTATTTAATGTTGAGACAGGGTCTTGCTAAGGTGCCCAAGCGGGTCTCCAACTTGCCTCCATCTCCTCCCGCCTCAGCCTCCCGAGTCGCTGCAGTTACAATGCTGTTTGCCATGGCACTAGGACACAGATTATCAATGCCATGGGTTGCTTTCTTTTTCTCAATTTTTACTGTGGAAATTCTGGGCACATTTGACATGTGTGGCCCATCTCAGCTGGGGTTGGCCACACTCGGGGTGTGCTGCAGCCATGGGTGGCAGGTGGCTCCCCTGCTGGGGCATTGTCCGAGCGCAGCGGCGCGCGGCCTCTCCAGCGCAGCATTCGGGCTCTCTGGGTTAGCTGTGTCTCTCCCTGACTCCTTAAGTTGGGTGACAACAGGACTCGTATTGCCCCTGGCACTGCTCATCTCTGGAACACAGCAGATGTTCCATCAGCGCTGAATCAGTGAGTTACTAACAACATGGAGGAAGCCACGCGTTTTCTTCTGTGGCAGAGACACCTTCTGGAGAGGCTATTCGAGGTGCTGCAGAACCTGGTCTCCTCGCCACCGTCCCCTTCTGCTGTGGGCAGTGGCTGCTGGCTGCCCACAGCTGCCCCCTCTCCAGACATTGTTCTCAGAGGCTGATGGGCACCATCCCACCTGGGAGGCAGAGACCTTCCCTGGAGCCTGGAGCCTGTGACTGACTGACGGCAGGATATGAGCTTTACCCCCCTGGCCTCCAGGGGGAGGCCGCCTGGGGTTGAAGCTCCAGAGCCCTTTGCCTGTGGTTCAGATAAAACCGAGGGATCTCCAGCTCTAACTCACTTAGCTCTTTACCCTGCTCTGTCCCACCTGAGGCATCTCTTGAGTGACCTGATCCCTAAGTCACCAGTCCCCATCCCCTGCCCCAGGCTCTGCGTCTAGGGGACCCAACACCAAGCACTCCCGTGTTCTTTCTCCCTCCTGCTTCTTCATATTTTAATCTTCACTTGCTTAGAATTTAAATCCATTAGTTTGTTAGAAAATCTTTCACAAATGTCTCTTCTCACGGAGCCTCAAACCATCAATATGCTACGTTGTAGGAGCCATTACAGTACAGCATCAGCCTTCAAAGAAGGCATCTGGCTTTTCTATCTGGATATTTATTTTACCCCAGGAATGCACTTGTAAATTCTCTGAGCATGCCAATCAAGCAGTTGTGATCAACAGCAGAATTTATTGCCGCACAATTCCACAATTCTTCTGATTGATAAAGGGGGAGATAATTCTTTCACTCTTCCACGTGGCACAACGGTCACACGACTGGAATGTGACTTCATGAAAATGCATCCCTCTCGCACTCGACATCTGGTGGCCGCTCCAGCCATTCAGTAATGGAGGCACAGGTGGATTGAGGAAATCTTGGAAAGTCATTGGATGGAGCAGAAAAGAATATATATTTTTGTCTACTTTGTGGCCAAAAGGAAAGGAAATAAAGAGCAACACAGAAATCTCAGTGCTTCCCTGAATGTGCTTACTTTTTGCCACAATAATGGCTTTAAAAAATGGTACATCGACTTCTACTTCCAAGTGACCGCTCAGTAACCTGAGCTCTGCCCCAGGGACTTTGCACTTGCTGTTTCCTTTTTCAGACACACTTTTCTCTTAAATATCTGCCTGGCTGGTGCCCACATTTCACTTGGTTTTTAGTTCAATCTAAAACTATTCCCTTCTCCTGTGTTATTCTTGGACACAGAGGTCTGTTTTATATGGTTGACAGCACATATGGTTAGATGGTTATCCAATACACTGGAGAGCAGATTCCCTGAGACTAGCACCTTGGGATCCCTTATTCACTTCCAAATCGACAGCACCTAGAACAGCACCTGACACCAGTTAGTCACTGGATCATTATTTGTTCCATAGATAAGTGACCTAAATTGCCTCAGCTGATTCGAAGGTGTTTTTGATGAGGAAGGTTCCCTCTTGTGGTCTCTTACCGTCCTGATGACTGATCCAGACCAGAAATCACAATACCTAGTTGACGAGACGTTGTGGACCACGCCTTTGATTGCCCTCAAAATTCACATGCTGTAAGCCTGACCCCGTGGGTATCACAGGTGTGGGGCTTTGGGGAAGACTTTAGGTCATGAGAGTAGTGCTTCCTTGGGGGGATAGAGCCCTTGTCATTGAACACGAGAGCTTTCTGTCTCTTCCTCCCCTTCCTCCTCCCTCCCTCTGTTCCCTTCTCTCTCCTCCTCTCACCCTACCCTGTGACTCTCACAATCACACAGAGTAGCACTCGGTTTCTCATCAGCAGTTTTGAAAAGTGCTCCTAAAGCTATATAGTAACGGGCATGTGGGGATGTGGCCGATGCTCTTGGCCATGGTGCAAGATCCTGGCCTCAAGTCGTGGCCCAACATATCCACCTTTCCAGCCAAAGCAGGGAAGCCTGTGGCCCCCTCCCTCCAGAACCTTCTGGGCTGACAGACATGCACACCCTACGCCTGGACAGCTGGACAAGTCGGGAAAGCTGGGCTGAGCCACCAAGTCAGAGCTGGGAGAGGAGGAGGAAGCTTACGGGAAGGAGGAGAAGGACACCCTGAGGACTTCCTTCAAGTAGCTCTTAGTTTCTTTTACGACGCTTTAGACACGTGTGTGCACGTGTGTGTGCACCTACCTATATCTTCATAGGCACCAGTTACAGATCAGCTGCTTGTGCTTCGCAATCTTCCAACAAACGTTTTATCGAGCACGTTCTATTTTCCACATACATGGATTTGGGTTTTTGCTTTGGGTGGTGCCGGCAGGACCTGGCCTGTGCTAGGTGAGCCCTCTCTACCGCGCCTCAGCCCAGCCCTGGATTCGGCTTTCTCACATGGAGTCTTAGACTTTGGCTCTCTCCTGCTCCACTTGGAGCTGACACAGCTACGGCTGCTAGAACATGCGTGCAGCCCCGGGGGTGCGCCCTGGAAGCAGCCACCTCTCTCTCGGCATGGCTGCTCAGAGGCAGAAGTGAGAGCAACAGGACTCAAAATGCAGACGTCAGGAATGGCTTCCCTGGGTCTCGCTCTGGAGAGCAGATCGGCCAGTCCAATGGTCAGCAAGGAAAAGTAACATCGCGACTGTGAAAAGCACCTCCTGGGAAAGGCCGTTGGTCAGGCTGAGCACACTGTGAGGGGCGTGGCCTGTTCCAGAGCACGTGGGACTTGATATCCCGGGTCTCAGGGGGAAGTCGAAGTCAGCTGGGAGAAGCGGTGGGGGGTGTTCAAGCTGTGGGAAGAGACTTGCAGCCCCCCACCCCAGCTAGGGAAGACGCTCTTCTCTCTGTTTCCGTGCGGTCAGTGTCCCCTATAATTGGGCAAGACACCTCGAGACCAGTTCATTCAGCAACAGCTGGCTCATCGCTGGTGGGGTGGGAAGCAGACGCAGAAGCCTGGGGACGTAAGCCCAGGAGCCGTGAGCGAGGCTACCGCAAGTCGATACAATGCAATGTGATCTATTAACTGTTGATGTACAGGGAATCGCTAATTCTGATGAGAACCATAAAGGTAAGTGTCAATATACCCACTTTACAGACGACAAAGCTGAGGCGAGGAAGACTGCACACCCTGCTAACATAAGAGGAAGAACCAAGGCCAATTCTGCTGCACCTGCCCCACAGTGGCTGCCGTTTCCTTGGTGATGGCGACAGCAGCCCATGGGTTCCCATGGCTGGGCTGAGCCGCTCACCCACCCCCACCTGCACCCGTCCATCCCCCGGTTGCTCTTTCACTCCAAATGAACCCATAATGAACCCCGAGAGCCTCTCATTTGCCTCCCTTGGTCCCCCTCATTATCCCCCTACCTGGCCCCATTAGAACACCAGCCCTTTCCTGCCTCCCTACCTCACTGTCCCTTAATTCCTTTGCCCCACGTTGCTTTCTCCCTGTGATGGCACAAACAGTACCTAAACTTGTGTTGGGCATGTAAGGCCTCCCTCTCCCAAGGGGGCGAACACCTAGCTCCTGTCCCCACAGGCAGCACGGTGACAGGAGGGCTTTGATCAGCACTTGCCTCAGGGATGAACCAGGAGCCTGCCAAGGAATAGTGGCAGCAATTTGCATAAGACTTGGCCTCTGCAAGGACACTTTGTCCTGGAACAAACCACTGGGCCTTCCTACTTCCTGCAGGCAGGAAGACCCCTCAGTGTGTGGAACCCAGCTCGGCTCTCCCTGCCTCTCAGATCCAAACTTGGAATCACTGGGCACAATCTGTAAACATTGGTGGCCCTTACTCAGTGCACCGTGCATCTCCTGCTTCTTTATTCGCTAGAGGCAAATAAGCACACACCCCAGGCATAAAATAATTTAAGCAGAAGGTCCAAATAGTCACATCTCTCTGTTATTACCTTCTGTCCGGGGGACTCTGGGCGGAGACAAGGTTTGTGTGTAAGCTCCACTCTGCCTCTGCCTGGGCTCAAGCTGGCTTAGAGCAGTAAACAGAGGTCAGAGTCAACCCACCAAAAAGCTCACACTGAGATGTCCATTTTTGCACCAGATTTTCTAAGTTGCTGATAGAGGTGTCCAGCAAACAGAATTTGGTCAGAGAGCAGCGGGAACAGCAGAGGCGAGTGCTTGCTGGGTACCCAGCAATTCACATTGACCCTGTCCTTCCTTCCGCTCTGGTGGGGGGAGCTAGCACTATTTCTACTGTATAGATGGGGGTCCAGAGTTTAGGGAGATTAAATGATGAGTCCAAAATTCATCAGTTTGTGAGGCTCAAGGTCAAGGGCAAACCCAGGCATGTCTGGCTACAAAGGCAGCTTCTGAGCACAGATCTGAGATCATCTATCTATTCAATGGACACTTAGTGAGTCCTGTGCCTGGGCCACAGAGAAGAAGGGTTGAATAATTCCAGGGCTGAATTTATCAGAGGTTAGGAAAGTGAATGTCTTGGCTGTAATGGGGCCGAGCAGTCATCATTACCTCCCTGAGAAAAGCACACGGGCCTTCTGCTGTGAACACACTCAGCGGAGACTGAGTGAGAACTGGATAATCCGTTCAGCCTTGGACCCTTGGTGGAACCCAGACTCTGGTGGGGGAGGGGCAGGCATCTTATACAAGCCCTAATACTTATTAATTTGTGATAAGAGGGGCATCCCGGGGTATCAAAAGCACATGCTAGAGAGGATTAACCGGCTGAAAGAATGCCAGGTCTTGCCATCAAATACACGTTCAAAGTCAATTTTAGGGCACTTTTTTTTATTCTGGGCATTAGGGCATATTCTGGGTGCAGGGGAATGTTTTATTTACCTCTTAAATATTCCGAACCTCTCTTTAGGTCCTCTAAACAGTTATATTTACCAAGAGACTCCTATTATCTGACTGTAGCAAGTATATGCACAGCCCCGTCGGACACCTGCCAGCAAACAGAACAGGCAGGCAGCAATCAGGTAAATTTTAGATACATGAGTGGCTTATAAATAAACATTCAATGCACCAAACAGAGATAAACGAACAATAAATAGTGGATTTAATATGGTTAGATACATAAAACTATTTCAGGGAGATAAACAGCAATATCCCCTGGATAGAGGATAGCCAGGGATGGAGGAGACAGGTGAACAAATTCCACAAAGGGAAGAAAAGAAAAAAAAATAAGAAAATTCCCCTCCAGGAATTTCTGATAACGTCAACAAACATCATTCTTAGTGCGTTCTCAGTATATGTCAGGTTTGCTAATCTGTTGTAAGCTGTGTTCTCTACAGACAGATGTTACACCCAGGGAGCATGCAGACCACTTCTTTCTGCTTCCCTGACACCTGGCTCCTTCTGAAGGCTGCCTTGCCTGCTGAGAGCACATCTGGGGGCTAACAGATACGGGATCTCACTGCAGCCAAGGCTGGTGTCTTCTTCGACCTCGTCCACACCTGCAACTGGCAGAGTGGCGACTTGCCAAATTCACCTGTGTCTTCCACTCTTGCCCTGTCCCTTTCCCAGGTGTCACAAAGAGTTTCCAATCTCGGACAAAGACTACTAAAACACAGTACATTATTGTAAAACCTTTTCCTATTATGTCTGTAGATGGGGATTTATGGTACACAAAAAAATGAATTTTTCTGTTAGGATGATCCCTAGGCTGAATATAATTTTGAGATCCTTGGGAATGAGCACAGAAAAAGTAGGAGAGATAAGAGAGAGTGGGAGGGAAACCAATGGAAATGAAGGCGTTAAGCCAGGAGTGGTGGCACTCGCCTGGAATCCCGGTGACACCAGAGGCTGAGGCAGGAGACGGCCAGCCTCAGCAACTTAGTGAGGTCCTAAGCAACTTAGCGGGACTGTCTCTAAATTATATAGAGACCAGGCTCCCACAGGGGACCCACAATGTAGAATTGCATAGGGTCCCATTGTCAGAAGAGCTGTGGTCACTGTCTTGAAAAATTTCTTAATAACTTTATCTACAACATTTTTAAAAAGATTTTTATTACATGACAAGATCATTATTAGAGAATAGCAATTCTCAACTAGCATGGCAGGATTGAGGCATAACTTCTTTTTCCATGTAGACTTTCAGGCCCAAGCAGTCTCTCAGATGGGACCGTAAGTGCTGAAAGTCACGCGGCATGGACAAGGGAAGAGCAGAACTGCTGTGAGGTGAATGGGAAGGACCAGGCAGGATCAGCGCAGCTTTGGGATTTCCCAGAATAAGGGTGGCAATTGGGCTGTGGGCACAAGAGCCAGTGTGGGGTAGGAAATGCAAGCTTGTCTGTCTTTATATTGAGGAGTCATAAATTGTCTAGGGATAGGCCAACAGGAGTGGCAACCTCGGCTGTCAAGAAGGGCCAGGCAGTTACGGGAATGAAGTGATGTTGGCTGCAAGCCCTTAGGGTGCCCTGGGAGGAAGCACCACTCAGCCCCAGCTGGTCATGGTCACTGGAAACATAGGTCTGGCACAGCGAGATGCTCAGATTTTTTTTTTCCAAAAGAAACCCAAAATAAGAATTTTTAGGTGAGAAAATGGCTAGTGTAGGAACTAACTTAAGAACACTATGAAGCTCTCACAGAACCTTTCTGGGGACCAAGCCCTGCGTTCAGGCTGCTGTCTTGAGAGCTCTGGGCCTAAAGGTGAGATGAGATGAGAATCCAGGCTGGAGTTTAGGGAGCAGCGACATTTACAGGGTCATCTGAAGAAGAGAGAAAAAGCAGGGTCACAGAGGACAGAGGTCACTCCAAATCTCACAGCGTTGGTCAGGAGAGTACGTGGGACCATGGGTTCCTGTTTCCATAATGATTAGGAAAATAACAGCAACGAACCAACCACCTCTAAAGTGTGCTTAACAGGGGGTACCAGCGAACCTACGACAAAATTGAAAATAAAAGAAAAGGTGAACCAAAGGCTGTGTGCCAGAGCACTGTACCTTTGGATGGGATGGTGCAGAGCGGTCAGTGGATGGACACACGTGTGACATTATCAGGGACTGGCCAAGATGGGCCACGGCAAGGAGGGAATGGGTGTGAGTGTGGTGTGGTAAGAGGGAGGAACTGGGAAGGGCCCCCCAAAGAGCAGGAAATGGGGGGAGGAGGGAGGCCTGAAGAAGCAGCAGAGGTGCAGAGAGACAGACAGACAGACAGACATGCAACTGAGACAGCCACACCTCTATAACATTATCAGCCCATAGTAGGGCCTCAGAGCCTTACTCTGACTCATTTGTTTTCTCACAAGACCCCACGAGGAAGGGACTACGTTTTAGTCCACCGAGCAGTAAAGAAAATAGGGCATGAAAGTGTATTCAAATGCCTTGACTGTTTATCTATTGGTTAATTAAAAGGGGAGAGTCGAGAATATCTGTACAGAGAGGGGAGAAGTTGGGAAAAGGAAGGGTCAGAATCCCGGAGGTCCATTTCGAGAGCCTCCAGTTGGAAGGAGATACTGAGCACATCCAAGCATAAGCTATGAGTCATGATGGGCGGGTGGCAGAAGAGAGGCTTGTGTTTTTCTCAGAAAGTTCAGGGAAGAAAGAGAAAGAAATTAATGGTATCAAATTGTTGGCGAACAGGGAAGTGGAAGGAAGAGGCTTGCAGGCTCTTAGCTTTTGTTCCTAAATAAATCACAGTGGACATGGGGCCCTGTTTCTCCTGAGGATGTGATACAGACTCTTGGTTGTGGGAAAGCTCAAATTAATCATAAAACAGGTCTTGGATATTGAGGAGAGATTAATCATCTAGAAATAAACCAAGGATGGATTATTTCATATCTTTGGGTTATGCTCAAAAATGCATCCAACCCCACCAGAATATTGGAGCCATATGGAATTGTCTTTGGTGCACCTGGTGACGGAGACTTCCCAAAAAGCACGCTCTGAAATCAGCCTCCACGCCTGGTATTCGGAAGTTGGTCTGGGTGCTCCTTGCCCTTGCTCAGAGGCTAGCACCTGCCCTCTTCCAGTTGGGAATGTGAAGCCCAGGCCTCCCCCTCAGGGTGGCTTCTTTTGAAGAGTCCTGGAATGAGGAATATGAATACAACCTTTCCATTTAGAAAAGAAAATCGCTCCATGTGCACAATTTACATTATCCAGAACATGACAGAAAGCACAGAGCAAAATAACTCTGCCTTCCTCCCCTCATGCAAATGGCAGTGTTTTCAATCTCAGACCCTCTGAGGCTCTGTGTAATACCAAAGTGCCTCTGTATTTTTTGCTGGTTTGTTCTCAAAATGAGCCACTGTAAACATGTTGGGACACGTCTAAAAACTCAGATCCTTAGGGTCCATCTCCAGGATTTGTAAGTTAGTCAATCTAATTGGAGGCCTAGAAATCTACATTTTTAAATCAAGCTCCCCAGGTGGACCTTAGATTAGATTTCTGAAAAATGTCCTGCAAGTTCTGATGAGTAAAAAAATCGTATCCTGAATTTTTTTGGCAGGACGTGAAGGGCCTGGTTTTGAGAAGTCATCATGTGCTAAAAACCACACTTTCCTTGACTTGGAGAGTCAGAAGAAAACAGCACATTCAGAAAGGGACTCTCCTCTCATTAAAGTAGAGGACTTCAAATCAATCGAGATTCCAGGGGGTCCTGAAAGTTCTCTTTTCCATCTCTGCATGCAGAAGAGAGACGGGGAAGATGCGGCCTCCACCCAGGATCCGCTGGGCAGACAGTGGGACACACAAGCCCACACAGAGGCGAGAACTCCAGTTATGACAACGGCTTGCCCCAGGATTTCAGGCTGCTCATCTTTCAGAACTCTGGCCTGTTGTCCCAGGGGCTGTCACACAGCACATCCTGATTTTGGTTTAGAAAATGCAGCTGGTGAAAGGATACTCTGAGGAAAACTGAGACAGAGGCACAAGCCAAGTGTGCAGAGCAGGAGGAACCTTGAGATGGAGAGATACTAAGAACAGCAGAGTTCAAGCTCATGTGTAACGTGCAGGGGATTTTCTCATAAATCTCCACAATAACTCTAGGAGGTGGGTTCCCCTAGGGGTCCATTCTGCAGATGAGGTAACCAAGAAGTTGGAGTAAGTTAAGGCTCTAGCTGCCATGTGGAGAGAAGGATGTGAGCCCAGTGCAGCCCAGAGTTCAGGTTCTCCACCACTGGGAGGTCCCTGGGAAGGACACACCAGGGCTGAGTGGGGCTTGAAGGGAGACGGAATCTGGGCGGGGGGGATGGGTAGATGTCCAGTCTCCTGAGTCTCTTAGGCCCTGTTCCAGGCAGGAGGGACACTGCAGTGAACAGCCCTTCCACGGAACAGATGGGGAGAGCGCTGTTCCTGGGGTGCTTTGGAAAATGTCAGAAGAGCTTGTAGGATTAATGTCAAAGGACATTGAATGGATGCCCACAGATGACACTGAGATTTCTGGGCATTTGGGGAAATTCAGCTTTTCTAAGGGCACTGAGTTGTCTGTCTTGTAAGTCATGATTCTCAACAGGGGTCAACTTTGTCCCCCAACCCCCTAGTGATATTTGGCAATATCCAGAGACATTTTAGATGAAGGGTGGGTGGACAGGGAAAGTGCTTCTGGTGTCCAGTGGGTCTGTTCACGGCTGCTGCTAAATGTCCTTCAATGCATGGGACAACCCTACAACAAAGAAGGACCTGGCTCTAGATGCCAGTAGTGCTAGGTAAAGGAGGAAGAGACCTCTGCTTGAAAGGTTTTTGAGCAAGGAAAGAAAAATGGCGAAGGCAAGCCAAAAAGGGTGTTGCAAGATTTGCGCCCACACAATGGGCTGTGGGTGTGCAGGCAAGCCCTGGGCCCCGGGGCACCCACGGCCCTTCCTTCCCAGGCTCTCCTTTATTAACTCACTCTTCCTGGAATGATTCTCCTCTGAATACTGCAGTTTAGAATGCAGAAATCTTTACCCGAAGGTGCCTTTGAACTTTGGGGTTAGATATTATTATTTGGCTGATGCCAATCATTAACCTCTGTTCAATAGGAACCTCTCTCTTGGAGGAAACCTACTGGGAATGATGGAAGTCTCTTCCCTAAACTTGTGCGGAAACATTCACAGGCCCTGGAAACTGTAGGGCTCTGAGGTTTTGCATATTTATGTTCGAAACCTTCGCATGAACTGTTACTTTAAAAAGGAAGGATCAGTTCATCTTTGAAAGAGGGTGATTGATCACTGCCAATCGGGCATTCCTTCATTCTTGGCTTCCTCTTTGCTTCCTTAATAAGTTCTTCAGGAACACCAGTTTGCTATTAAAGACTGGCATTCATCATAAGCCAAGCAGAGAGGAGGCAGCATTTGATGGGCACAAAACCCTATTTCAATCCACAGTGTCCTTTTTGTTCAACTCGATCTGTCGCATCATTAACATTTGAGGAAAAACACACAAAGACTTTGGTAAATATTAATCAGAAATGTGCAGCCCCCTTCCTGACTCAATTACCCATTACGGGGCTCTCCAGGTGATCATGTCCTGCTAAACCTCCTATTTGCTTAAAATGCAAGTGAGAGGCACTTTCCTTGGATTGCCGTGTGCTCTCAGCCGCCTAAGTAGTCTCTAGCAGTGGGGGAACTGTCTTTGTTTCTTTCTCCCGCCCTTGCTCAGCATTCTCCCCCAACTGGTGTCTGAGTGTGTGCGTGCTCACCCTTCGGCCCCTGGCCTTAGTGCTTTCTCAATGGGTTTTAACTTTGGCTGACAAGTTCAGATATCTCGAGGCACAGTGAACACATGTGCCCAATGGTCAACATACCAGCCCGTGGATGATGGCAATGTCTGAGCTCCGGAGTCCATTTCTTGCACTTAAGATCTCATCAGACCTTGCAAAATTGCCATCATCACCCTTTCCACACTGGTGGAAGCAGGTTTAAGTCATGATCTCTCTTATTATCACTGAAGTCATTAAAAGTCTATCAGATCAATTGGGCTCTGACATAACATTAAAAACGTTCTTGGGTGAAATCTATTTCTCTACTCCTAAAACTGGTGTAAGTTCAAGGAGGCTCATAATGAAATCTTGTCCCACCCGTGTCAGCTCCTCAGGTTAACAATGAATATTAACATCCAGGTGGCAAGGGCTGGATTCATCATGGAACATCAAAATCTGAACCTGAAAGGCCGTGCTACTGAGAGTCACGAGTCTAGTCCAAACAGCAGACGTGCCGTGGCTGTGGAGATGAGGGACAGGTCTCCAGTCTGCATTTTCTGGAGATCAGGTCAGACTATAGGTGAGCCTCAAATAATCAGCAGCAAAAAGAAGTGAGATGATTTTGAACTGAGTTACTAGGTGGGAGGGTAATTCAAATGATCCTACACTTCCACCCCTATTTCAAAACCAGGCTGGAACTTTGTGCTTTTCCTAAAAAAATGGACAAATGTTTTTTTCCCCCAACAGTTTTTTCTTGGCTTCTGCATGACAGTACATCTTTCCCCAAGAAATCAATGTGCAATCAATGTGCAAATACACAGTAGGCACTTGCACATTTTAATTCTGTGGAAAGGTCCTCTCCAACCACTCCCTGAAATGGACCACGAGAGATTTATTTCTGAGAAGCCCCTGGGTCCTTTGCTGTCTGCCAAGCATTTGAGAAATAAAGAGGTGGAATCAGAAGATACCTGGTTTTGCTCATACACAGGCAAATCAAGCCAACAAAAGAATTATGTTTTTCAATATACTCAGGCGGTGTAATTCTTGCACAATGCTTGTTGCCATGGTACTCTGTCTACTCTGACATACTGGAAGTTGTTCCTTCTACATGAGGGCGTTTGAACTTTTTTGTACTTGACCCATAGTAAGAAACACATTTGATGTTATGACCCATCAACTACATGTGTGTTTATATATAAAGAAGCAAGAATATTTAAAAATATTACATCCCTTGCTACATGTAAGTTACTCAGACAAATTCTAATTCACTTACTTAAAAAAAATGCTGGCTGTAACTCACCAAACTGATTGCACCAATGTTTCTTTTATGTTGGGGGAAGCAGGGACTGAACTCAGGGACACTACACCACTGAGCCACATTGCACCTTGCTTTTGTTGAGGCTGACTTTGAACTCGTGATCCCCCTTCCTTAGCTCCCAAGCTGCTGGGATTACAGGCATGCACCACTGCACCTGGCTGTGGTTCTTGATCTACAATTTGAAAAGCAAAGCTCTGCCTGAAATACTTGAGCTGTTCATCTCTAGACCCGAGACATAGTCTTTGTCCTATCATAGTGACTGTTTTACATATTGATAAACAGGGGGAGAGAATGATGCCAACTATGAAGTATTTGTGTAGTAATGTATCTAGAATCCCTAGTGTGTACCCCAAAATATGCTTTCAGCTGAGAAGGTGCAGACTTCACCCAGATTCTTTCTAGTCTCCGTCAATGGTACCAACCTTCCTCGTGGTTCTGTTAGAGGTGTCTGTCTGTCAGTCTCTCTCTCTCAAGCTGGGTCTAAGTGATATCCAAATGTGCAGAGACTTTGCATCATAAAGACAGGTTGACCTGCCCCAGCCCAGGAACTTCCCAGCAGGCTCTGGGGTTCCTATAGAGCCGAGATGGGCTGACCACGCTGTTCTAGAGCTGAGCTGAGCACATATTGTCCTTTATTGTTAATATAGGAATTCAGTTCCCATCAGAATGCAGCACGAGAGGGATATGTCTCATTGCCTGGAAGGTTAGGTTTCGGACACTAGCCATAACACCATTAGGATTGAATAGAATTTGGGATAAAGTAGGTTCTTCTTGGAAATCAGCCCAAAGATTTAGCTCTTCATTATTGTGTAAAGAAACCCTGACCGAAATGTTCCAACCAGGACAACTTTCAGATGAGGTTTCCAAGGAAATTATTTCAAAACTGAAAATAAAAGGTAATAACTTCAAAATAGTAATCAACATGCATATCTCTAGTTCAGACATTGGATTTTTACTCATAGAAGATGAAGTGCTCACTCCAACACCATCACGGATATGACTTCTGCAGGAAATTCAACTGGGAAACTATTTGGAACTTCGCGTTGCCAAAACAAATTGATGATGGATTTTTCAGCTCAGTTCTTGTTTCAAATTACTAAGTGTATTAGCAAAAGAAACTGAAAAGGTGGTTCCAATAGGATTCAATGGAAGTTAATAAAAAAAAAAAAAGGGGAGGAAGCCAATCAAAACTCACTAGAGAATCTCTGAGGGATAGGAAGGCTGTAGTTTCTAAAGAGTCTGGGAAAGTTTTAAAATCAAGAGTACTTAGATCAAATAGATGCCTTAGTTCCATTCTTTGAACTTCAAGAATACAGATATTTGAAAATGCAGAATATTCTCCTGGCTTTTACGGAGAAGAATGATAAGGTACTAGAAGTCCTTATGATTATTGGCTCTCTCTGAGATTTGCCAGACAATAAGGAATAAATTAATGTAAGTGATAAGGAAAATCATCCCCCCTCCTTCTTCATTATTAATGACCAAATATTATTAAATCAATAATTTTGGTGATGATCTGAACATGTTATTAAATATCATGAATTATTAACCTAAAAGTTGATCAGAGCTATGAGAATAATTCAAGTTAATGGGAGTCTTCAGATTTCTAATGAAATATCCAGTCACTGACAAAACATCTCTGTTAGGATTTTTGGAACATGAAAAAGCAGAGACCACAGATGTCCTCAAGGAAGAGAACAACATTCCTTGCTGGATTACAGGAAATTAAAAAACCAGATATCCATGATCAAAATAATGAGACATTAAATAGACTATAGATAATTCATTTTTCCCCACCTCGCCCCCGCTTCTCCCCCCCTCAATTAATATTGCACCAATTGTTTCGGAAACCTCAAAAAATTGGGCAACAGCCATGGATTTTTCAATGCTGGGTGTGCCTCTGGCGAGGGGAGCTGGGCATAAAGCAATTAGTCGGTGGCTCTTAGCCAGTAGCACTATCTGTTCCAATTACTTTGCCTTGAGCAAGGAGTGTGTGGAAGAGTATTCTGTCCAAAGTTGTCCAATAACAGGCAGTGGAATGTGATTTAATTTAAAAGGGACAAGGAGGCAGGAGGGAAGAGACGGGGTGGGAGCCCCGAGCAAGCAGAAAGGTTTGATGGACTTTGACCCTTTTGTGAAATCATAGTTACGATCCTTGGGAACGTTGACACAAACAAACCATCTGCTGTCAGAGAAACTGAAGGCAAGCAGACGCCCCCTCCTCTCCCCGCATACCTTCTCCGCTGCAGGCTTCCTGCTAAAACCACATCTTGCCAAAAAGCATTATCCCGTGGTAGAATTTCCCAATACTAATGTGACTCTGTCATTGAAGAGTTTAATGACATGTACTTTTTTTTTTCCCCAACCATTTAAGGCAACATGAGTCTTGAATGTTAACGGGGGAAAGAAAGCAACAAAGGGTTTAGACTTTTGCAAAACCTGACAGGTGGGTCAAGACCTGGGCAATGACCTGGAAAACAGGAATGTAAAGGTGTTTGCTTGTCTAGAAATGAACAGTGGAGGTGAGTTGGAGGCCCTCTGCAAGTAAGTTAGGAGAAGAGGGGCAGGGATCAGATTTGGTGAATGCCAACCAGGTCCACCTTTTACTATCTATGGGATTTGAGCAAGTTAACCTACCTCAGTGAGTCTCAGGGTGAAGAGTCACCTGGGCGGTGCTGTGGGCCAAGCCTCAGTCACTGAACTTCCCCCAGCCAGCACATACAGTGGCCTGAGCCCAGCATGGGCCGCTAAATTCTGTCTATTCACAAACAGTGGGTTCCTTCCCTGTCCCCTGCACTGTTGTTGAAGACAGATATTGCCCTCATGACATGTATAGTCTAATTGGGGAAGGACGGCAATAAATTAGTAAACCAGAGATATTAGGAAGAAAATAAAAACCAGAGGTTGTGTTAGCAAATGACCAGCGGAGTCCATCTCCATTTCAGATGTGGGCGATTCTGGAGGTTTCTTGTAGGAGGTCAAATCTAAGTGGGGACTCGGAGACTTTTCTAAGACAAGAGGAATCCAAGCCTTATGACTTTGATGATTCAAAAACTTCTTTAAAAAACTCCCCTTTGAGGGACACTGCTGCACCGACTTCCTCAACTGGCCTCCCTCATGGGACTTGAGTGCTCTCCAAGTCCTCCTTACTGCATGCTGGTGCCTAGCCACCAACAGGGGACCATTCCATTGCTTCTCAGACTGAGCTGGGAGGGGGTCACCATCCATTCACTACTGAAACTAGATTTATTTGCAGGACCATGAGATGGCATTGGAGGTGGTCCAAGCACATAGGCAAAGACTCACGGGCAGTTAAATCATGCTGAGACATAACAGTAAGAAACTATGCTAAGGGAGAGAATTGTAACCATCCAAGGACACAGAAAACCACAACCCTGGCCCAGAGCTGCATTCCTCATACATCTAACCCGGGTTCTTACTATAGGATAAACTAAATAAATCAAGGGACTCTTGGGATAGATCAGGGATAAGCCTGTAATAAATTCCCTTAAACTTCCTTGTCAGTGACCTGCCTGGAACCTTCACTTCTTTTTGAGCATTAAAAAATATTATCGAAGGCTGTAGAGATGTGGCAGGAACTGAGAAGGAAATTCCCCCCTGAATTTTTGCCTAATTTCTGAGGAGGTTAAATAATGGGAGAAGGTTTAGTTTTGTGGAGATTCGTCATGTGTTGGATTCCAACGGGACAAAAAGGACTTTCTTTTCTACACATTACAGTTTTACCATCGTGAAAACAGTATGCAACTGCTCATGTGGGTCACGTTCAGTTGTCAAATTAACGATTGCTAATGCACAGCACAAAATAAGCAGTAAATAAAAATTAGTTGAATGAGGAGTGAAGAATGAAGGCAAAGGCTTGGAATCTGGAAAATTGGTTGCCTCTGGTAACTATACTTTTTGAATGTTCCTAAGGGCTAAATGTTTTCCATAGGTTATCTAATTCACTAAGACGTAGGCATTATTATCTTTATGTTATAAAGGAGTGAGCTGAGCTTGATTCCTTAGTACTGTGGAGGCTGAGCTATATTCAACAGTCAACCAATAATTGAGCACCAACTGTGTACCAGACCCATGTGGCCAGTGAGTAGCTACTTTTGTTTGTTTGCCTCCACATTCTAGGCTCATGGCCACGATGCCCTGTTGGTTCTACATGAAGTAGGCTGGAGCCAGGTTTCCCAGGCCCTCATTCTGACTTAGCTTCCCAGGCCTGCCAGGAACCTCCATGTCAGGAGAACACGGGAAAAGGAGAGATCCTCCCAGTGGGGGTCCACACGCTCAGGAACAGTCATTTCTGCACATCCACACATGTGTGTCAAGAGGCCATGCTATCCATGGTCTGGCCTATGTTTCTTCTTAAACCTAACAGCCGTTTTCACCCCAGTTCCCAGGCCAAGCTTTCCAGCCGTGACTTTCCATCTGGTAGCCAGACACTAGGACACATTTTTAAGCAAGTAACTGGACACACTGCATGGATCCCTTGGGCTGCATTGGAACTGGAAATAGAACGAGTGTGATCTGGGAGTCTCAGAGCAGTGTTTCCGGGCTGAGACCGAAAGGCCCAAGGAGATGGGAATTCTCTCCCCTCTGCCTGCATCAGGAAAACAGAGTTGCTCATAACAGCCATCAGGGGGTTGTGTCAGACCCCGGCCCCTCAAACTTCTTCCTAAACAGGTTGGGATGTACCCCTTTATTTTGGGAAAATCCTGGGGCCAACCTTGGAGAATACAATAAAGTGAGTGAGTTATTACGTGCCCAGAAGGCACACCATCTGTGGGAATGGGTTTAAATAATGGCTCTCAACTGAGGTGATTTTGTCCCCACTGCCAGGTCAGCCTCCTTCTCCCTGCCCCAGGGGATATTTGGAAATGTCTGGAGACAGTTTTGATTGAGTCAACAAAGAGTGCTGCTGACATCTAGTGTGATGTGGCTGGGAAGGAAGCCACACATCCTGCCCCTCATAGGGCGTCCTGCCCCCCAGAGGGCGTCCTGCCCTGGTAGAGAATTGTCTGCCCAAGTGCCAGTGGAGGGGAGGTTGGGGAAACCTGGTTTAAAGAATAATGACGATGCTCATGATAATGACGCAGAAACTTGGTGGGATCATCTTGGGCCTGGTTTTTGTTAAATCATTGTCACTGGTTATTTAAATCCCACATTAATTCCTGTGTTGTCTTTATGCAGTGGAAAGGAGAGACCCGGCTCTGAGAGGTTAAGGGACTATTCAAGGTCATAGACTAAGAATGTGGCAAAAACGGGATTCAAATGGGATTCAACTTCCTGCTCGGGGACTCTTCAACCCTAGGCCGTTGTGCTGGTCCCCTCAATTCCAGAGATGACACAAGCACCTTGGAGAACCTTTCAGGTTCTCAGCCTCAGCCCTGGAAGCCACTCCTCCCCCTGCGTGTCCTTTTCATGGTGAATGATGGTGGGTGCTTGGCCTCCTGATAGCCTTCCCTTCAAGGTGCTCACACAAATAACTTTTATTTAAAAATTTAAAAAAAGATACCTGCAAATTCCTTCACACTCTCTGTCAGAGATTTCATAATACAACATGTAGATTTGGTGAAAAGTCTGGAAGGCAGAACTTTCCTGACAAAGGGATATCTAAGGGAACAGCTACTGACTATTCATAACACAAGGAAGAACCGGCAGCCCTGATTCCTGGGAGCTCAGGTACAAACACTGAGCTGCGGGTTTCACGTCTTGTCAAGAGTCTGGGTGTTCTGGGGGAACAGCAGCATTTTTGACACCTGTTATAATGACATGCTGACGCAGAAGTTCACATTAGACTCTCAGCAGACCTGTGTGAAGGTTTGCAGAACTCTGCCAGGCAGATGCACAGCACTTGGGTAAACTTGGGAACGACATAGAGAACAGAAATCTCCTACGGATCTCCAGAGGGAAATGCTCTAATGTGCCCCAAACCAGAGACCCACCTATTGGACTTTCAGCCTCTCGCGGACACTGTTCAGGGACTATGGTAACAATGATTGACTCAAACCAGAGAAGGCAGGCCAGGTGTGTTTTATAGGTCCTGAAGCAAATATCTTCAAAAATTACAATATTTACAAGATTGTTCTTAATGAGAATAGAAATAAAACCTAAGTAGCATATTAAGCGTGGTGGGTTCTAATGGCTTTATTGCTTAGTACAGGGGTCAGCAAATGTTTTCAGTAAATGCCCAGGTGCTAAATATTTCCAGACTTGCAGGCCAGATAGTCTGTACTCAACTATTCAGACCTTGTCATGGGGTGACAGCAACCACAGACACCACAGGAGTGAGTGGGTGTGGCTATGTTCCAATAAAACTTTATTAACAAAATTGACCCAAGGGCTGTAGCTTGTCAATTTCTGGATCAAGAGGAAACTAAGTAAAAAAGAAAGGGAGTCATTTTTAATGAGATAAAAGTAGACCAAGTGGTACATGAATACATTTAAAATCAGGAAGAAATATGAAGACTGCCGGAGGGTGGTGAGGCCCACCTTGGGTC
The DNA here is from genome assembly GCF_964194105.1 of Spermophilus citellus. NCBI lineage: Eukaryota > Metazoa > Chordata > Mammalia > Rodentia > Sciuridae > Spermophilus > Spermophilus citellus. The sequence continues at coordinate 9,624,716 of NC_138185.1, read as the reverse complement.
CTGGGCTTTAGGTGTTATCCAGGGTGATCATCATTGTAATAATGAGTCACAGAGTCATTTACTCTGGGATCAGCCTGTTTACTGAGCATTTATTGTGCTCCGGGACACCGCACAGAGCACTGGGATTTCCACTGTGAATGAGACAGGCAGGGACAGGCATGGTCTCTGATGAATTTTTGTATGACTTATGAGGAAATAGTTACTGTGGGAAAATAAGACTTCTCTGAGGAAATGGTTTATAAGAAAACACCTAAAGGATGAGAAAAAACAAAAAAACAAAAACAAAAACAGGCATCAGAAAACCTGAGGGAGTAGGACTTTGGAAAAGAAAGAAGAGACAGGGGAATACATGTCCTGAGGAATGAAGAGCCCCTGCGCAGCTTCAGTGTGGCTGCAGTGTGGCTGGGGCCCACCAGGAGGGCGGGAGACAGTGTGCCGCCATGTTGGAAAAGCGAGCATGAGCTAGACCAGGCTATGGGGCAGGTCTGGGGACCACAAACCGGCTTCAATCAGAGGAGACACGTAGTCAATGTTAAGGTTACTCTTCTCCATGGGTGATGGACTGAAGGGGAATAACAGGGCAGGGCTCCCAACCTCACACCAGCAAAGCTACCTTGGGTCAGATTGTGGCACCTTTGAGTACCACTTGTTAGGTTCTCCCGAAAACCCATTGGAGGAAGCATATAATTCCTCCCATTTTACAAAAGCTGAAGCTAACGAGCTGAGAGATGCATTTAGATGATGGTTTCCCACAGCAGACAAGTGTTAAAGGACATGGCTCAGAACTTTATGATTCCATGGGTCAAACTTGCATGTTCTGAGAGTTGGTAATCCTATGGCCCAGGGCTAAATCTGCCCCACCAGTTTTGATTTTTAAATAAAGTTTTATTAGAAAACTGTCCATAGCTGCTTTCTAGCTGAGTAGTTACTACAAAGACTATATCATCTACAAAGCAGGAAATATACTTCCCCATCCTTTGCAAAAAGCATTTGCCCATCACTGGTCTATTCTATAATGATAGGAGGCTCTTCCTTGCCAGGAGAATGTCCAAAATTAACATGATATGACTGAGATGCTTCCCCACCAGCGTCACCGTCCTAGAGTGCTGTTTGACTCTAGCTTCCCGGATCCTTTCCCATCGTGTTTTTGTGCAGTATTTTATCTTAACTTGGGACTTCAAAATAATTTTTAAAAAGACACAGCAATGCACAAATTATGACTGAGAGAGAAATGTTTCCAGGGAGGGTTTTAGAAGGAACTAATGATATAGCATGTGACAGCAGGCGTCATGTGAGGGAACATTGTTTCCTTTTCCCCATGGCTAACATTTATCCCCAGGTAATGCCTTGTTTGTTAGGCTGTCTCTAGGGGGAGAAACAGACTAGCAACCCACACACTTTGTCAAACAGATCAGAGTCAACAGCTAACATGAGAAGGCGCAGGTTGATTGACGAAATGCCATCCGGTAGCCAGGGCTAAGACAGAGAGCGAATTCTGGCTTTGAATTGTGGCTGAAACTTCAACTGACATTTACTTGACTCAGTTTACACATCAGAAATGGATGTGACACGATGGAATGGTAACTAGGTTGGCTTCCGATTTAACTAAGGTCCCTCTGTGTAGAATTAAAATTGACGTCAAGAGGCCCTCCCTTGGTGACCAACACCGGTGCCAGTTTTTAGCACACTCTCTGAATGTCTAAGCGACACTGCCGTGAAAACCTCCCTCCACTTAGTTGGAAATGTCTCTACATCAACGGTGCCTCCTTTCCTCCCGGAAAGGAAATTGTGATAGCTTGGCTTCATCAAAAATCCAAGTTAAAGGAATGGATGGATCTTCACACAAAAGTGATTGCTTTGCATCTAAAATATATTGCAAAATTTAATGAGAAAAATCAGAATATAAATGATTTAAGTAGCAGGCAAATTAAAAATGACTTAAACCACATTTTGAGCAAAGCACCTTGAGTCTGCTGCTTTGCTATCAGATTGACAGGCAACCCATAGACACAAAGCCGGGAGGGGAATAGGAACTTATGAGAACCAGCTCAGGGTGACAATTCCTTTCAGGGGACCATGCCTTGGAAACCTCGGCATGTCTGCATTTCCCTCATCCATACAGCCAACAGAGAAGTGTCTCCTGTGCTGTTATCCCTTCTTTAAAGAAACTCACTTCTTAAATAAATGTATTTGAACAGTAAATTTTATATTACAACTGACAGTGGAAATCTAGCCATAATAGAGACAGAATTGCTGGTTTGATGTGGCCCTCATTTTATATAAGTATTCCACATTAAGATAAATGCATTACAATTAAATTGTTAAGAAGTTTATCTGTGTACCCTGTAAAATGCCACTGCGTATTATCAGAGATTCTGCTACCTTCCAGAGCACTCTCCTAAGGGAATATAAATACATGTAAACATTGGATACGGTAAGTATTCTATTATTTGAATTAAATATTAAATGGCATCAAGAGTGTATGTGTGTTTTGTGATATGAAAACATGACACGTTTAAAACAAACCAGCAAACAAGAGCTGGCGGAAAACCAGAGCGAGTCCACGCAGCCTGGGAGGCGAGCAGAGAGCACACACCACGGCTGCTTCTCGCCAGGGGCTTCCCAAAGCCTTGATTTATCTTTCAGATCCAAGCGGAATGACTGCTGCAAGTTAGCTTAGGATGCTGAGGAAGCCATCCCAAAACGTAGCTGTGCTTCTGGGCTTGAGCCCCCAGTAGCTGTCAGTCATGCTGGAAGGTGGGAGCAGGTGCACCTCATCTAGCAGAGACGTCCTCCACCCCAACCCAGGTCAAAGTCAATGTCCAAATTCTCCTGCTTAGAAGAGTTCACTTGGAAGGAAGTGCTTACCACGTAGCCGAGTCTGCAAACCCCTGCGTGTCTGACCCTGGTGGCTCATCTCCTATAGTCACCTTCTCACCAGTCCTGGGCAATGGGGCCCTCTTGGATGGTGAGGAGCCCCCAGGATTCCTCCACAGGTCTGCACACACATTGACAGCAGGGTCCTCTCTGCGCCCTCCACGTGGACACCTTATCCTCACCCCTGGGGACTCATCTACAGTGTCCCCTTATCTGAGAATTCTCATTTGGCCTTGTAGCCTATGATCTGACTTTTTTTTTTTAAATCTTCCTACCTCTTATAATTGTTGGAAAGTCTTATTTATTTGCTTAAATGGTTAATGTCATCTCTCCAACTATGCTATGGATTCCTCGAGGGAAAATCTCTTCACTCCATCTGTAGCGAAGAGCATAGTGCTTGGCACCTCACAGATATAGGATCAAGTTTTGCTGAGTAAATCAGTGGATTTGTGAACACTGGTATTCCATGCCTTAGAAAACCCCAGATGCATCCCTCTCCACCACGAAGCAGAGCATGTATTCCCTTCTGACATATGTGTTTGCCTGGAGGTTGAAAAAAACCCTGTTTAAAAAACCCCATCCCTGTGCCTGTTGCTACAGGCTTAAACAAGTCACTTCATGGTTTTCCCCCACGTGGGCTCTGCTTAGGACCCAGAGGTGTGCCCGTCTGTTTTATGAACTAACATTTACTTTAGACACCTTGGCCCATTGGACACGATCCCGTAGGCCTGGACTCTCTGCTGGCATGCCGTGGAACATAATGGGGAGATTTAAAGAGGTGTCACTGGGTCATCAAGTGCACTGCAGAGTGCCAGGGGCGAGGAGGAGGAGGTTGAGTGGAGTCACCAAGTGTCCTGCTGTCCTCACTGGGAGTGGGGAGCTGGGCTTAGAAGTGCCACCTTAGCAGGCCTCTCGAGTGCCAGGCCAGGAATGGAGAGCAGCCTGAAGACTGCCCTTGCAACTCAGGGTTCCCAGTGACCTTGGACGCTGAATGGCAGCGTTTCCCAGAGCTGGAACCTGAGAAACGAGTTCTCAGGGGGGAGTGGCATTGGACTCTGAGCTGCTGTGTGGTGGCCAGGCGGGATCCACAGGCCTCGGAGTTCCCACTCTGTTTCTCTGACAGGGCCTTCAATTAATTACGGAGAGAAAGTTGTTTGCTGGGCAAGAGCAGACCTTGGAAAAAAACGCCATACCTCGGGCCACAGTGGAACTCATACAGGAAAAGGTTTTTTTTTTTTTTTTTTTTTTTTTTTTTTTTTTTTTTTTTTTTTTTTAAGGTGTTTGAAAGGCATAAATATCTCCATTTAGAAAGGAAACTTTAAAATTTTTAAAAATTTTGTTATTCATTTGTACTTTGGGGACAAAGCGGTCCATTCTGTGGAACAAAGGAGCTTACAACTTAGCCTTAGAAATGGTGAAGAGTGAACACCAGCAGGATAGAAGGTGGAGGTTGATGGTGGCCTTTGAATGCAAATCAAACATTCATTTCATGCCAATTCTTTGCTAGAACATGAAGGACAGAAATGGGACCCTTCTGTGGCCTTAAATTTTCCTCTCGTAGCACTCAAAAAAAATAAAATAAAATCAGTCATTGTGATTTCCTGCTGTGGTCATTCGTTTACTGTCCGTCTAACCTCAGTGGACTTCAACTCGAAGAGGGCAGAACCAGGCATGTCCTGTTCACTTAGATTCCGGAGTCTATTCCAGTGCCCGGCACACAGCAAGTCCCCAGTAATAACTCATTAGATCAATCAGTCAAGGCCCAGTGTCTGCCCTCAAGGATGGCACTGTCCTACGAAGCAAATGGAAAAACAGAGGCAGTATATCAATGGGCGCTGCAGAATGAGGCCCAGGACAAGAGAGGGCAACAGAGGGAGCTGCTTCTGCTAGACAAGATGGAGTCATAGACAACTTCCAAGAAGGGGAGGAACTCGGAGTGAATTATAAGACACGGCCCAACAGAGGGAGGAGCGTGAGGAAGGCTTGGAGGAGGGAAGGATGTTGCTCCTCCTCCTGAAGCACTGTTCTGGAAAGCACCAAGACGGCCTGCTACAGAAGCAGCAGGTGCAAAGACCCAGCCAAGTGCCAGGGGATGCGCCCATCTCCAGAACAGACCGAGCCAGAAGGGACGGAGGAGGTACAGGGCCCACCCTGCCATCATGTCAGCCCCTGCCAATCACCAGGTCAACAGACCTACCATTCTCCAAATAACCAGAAGAAGCCACTACAATACACATCAGAAACCAAAAAGGCAAGGTCCCTTCCTTGAGCTGTACTGAGAGCCCTCGGTCCTGGCCCGTCTTCTCCCTGACCCTTCTTCTCAAAGATGCGAGTCAGAAGCCCAAGTGAGGACCAGGCTGTCCATGCAGAAAAGGGGAAGGCACCCAAGAGGCTGTCACAGTTTTGATCCACAGTCTCTCCAAAGTGTGTCAGTAGCCAACGATTGAGGCCTGGCTTCAAGAAGCCTGCATTCCAGCCAGAGTATTGTTGGAAGGAGAGCTTCAGGATTTCAGTTTCACGCCAAGCATCCAAGATGTGGAATCTGCACGTAGCTGTGGGACTTTACACTAATGGAAACATGCATGGGTTTGGCCTCTGGAGTTGAAGGTTCTCCTTGAAATATCTCTCAGGGTCCCACTTTTTTGCTTGGAGAAGCAACTGACCCTGGACAGGAACCTCAGTTTTTCTCTCCATTCATTCAAGAATGTTTCTCAGTGAAGGGTCGGAAGTCCAGCCTTGGGAGGATCTGGAACGGTGACTCCTCTTCCTCCAGACTGCTACAAGGCTTGCTTTTGCTTCCTTTGTGTCTATTCCTAGGCCCGTTTCTCAGCAGAGCCTTCCCTGTCCATTTCGTCTAATATTTAACCCTCCACCCTGACCACTGGCTCTTCCTCTACCATCTCCTTGTTCTAGTTTGTCCTCAGCTCTTCCGCATAGCACACTCTACGCGTCTCCCTGACCTGATGTGAATATTCTTAGGCAGGAGCATTTATTTGTTTTTTTGTTTTTTGTTTTTGTTTTTTTTTTTTTTTGGTTTATTGTTATATGCCCAGCTCCTAGAAGAAGGACTGATATAAAATAACTCCAGAAAAAAGACACGCTCCCTATGCCTTATGGCTGCTCAGCAATCATGGCAGGTGCAAAGGCAGGATGTGTCTTCCAGAGCTGGGCGTTTCAGTTAACCAGTGCTTGCAAAGCGAGGCCTTCCAACATGCATTTCCAAAGATCCTGAGTGGTGGCGGGGGGAGTGCTTGGGGACAAGGTATTCAGGCCACACCTTCCTTCCCCTAGGAAGTACCCCCTCCTCAGGCCCGGTCCACTTCATCTTAACCACAGACAGTGGGACAGAAGGGAGACCTCCCAGAGAGACAAAGCCTGGGGGAGGAGTGGCCCACGAGTCTGAAGGGAGAGAAGGAGCTCCTGAGAGACGGGAAGCCAGAGGCCAGGCACCTGGGCGCCCAGTCCTCCCCTCCCTGATGTGGTCCTCCCTTTAGTCACCTATCAGTCTACGCAGCTCCCCACAGACGTTCCTTCTGTCACAATTTGGCTGCTGTCACTTTTTTTCTCCTAGAAGAGGCACATTCGGAGACAAGCGGTGGATGGTCAGCACCGCCCACCCTGCAAAGATGTCCAGACTAGAAGATACGGCCTCTGAGCATGAGACGGGTGCAGGACAGCATCAGGGCCAGAAGAGCCGGGCCTGGCACCTGCACAGCGACCTGGCTCTGGAGGAGGTCAGGTAGGCATTGGTGTGGCTGGAGAGGAGAGCCCTCGAACCCTCAGAGAGGTCGGCCAGGCCTGCGGCTCAGTGTCTCCATTCCCACCAGCGGCTCAGCCCCATGTGGGGAGTACTGGGGACATCCAGCAGACTCTAAGGGGCCTCAACTCAGGAATGTGCATGGCTTTGGAGCTGGGTACGTCCATGCCTCTGGATCACTGTGGGCACGTGATTAGGACCATGGGCTCTGGACCACCTGGGTTTGAATATGAACTTTGCTATTTGCCCTGGGCAGGGGCAGTCCTTGCCTTTCTCAGGGGCCTTCATTTCTCTATCTGTGAAAGGGGATTAGTAAGGTAATACCTACTGTACCATATCTATCCAATACTCCACGCGGGGTCTTGCAGGTAAGCGTGTGCTCTATAAAGGATGGCGCTCCATGCCCAGGTTTCATCTTACCCAGAAGCCACTGCCACCGTGCGGGTACTCTGGGTGGATCCTCGAGCTTCAGGTATAGCTGGGGTCATGCTTCAGGTTATCTATGACACACAGAGGTTACCGCTAACAGTGGAATAGGGTGGAATAGCGGGGGCTCCTCCTCAACCCGCTGCGAGCCAGCACAGAGCTACGTTCTTTGGGTATATGATACACCAAGTCCCCTCCCCCCCATTTTGGAGAAAAGTGGGAAGCTCAGTGAGGATACAGGCTGTGCACAGTCTCAAAATTTAGTAAAGGACACTCCTCAGTGTCTGTTGCAGGGGGAAAAGCAGCAATGTATATTGGAAATAAACTGCATTAGCAGAAGCAAAATGTCAGTTCAAGTCTTGCTTTTGGTCTTGGTCAAGAAAAGCATATACTGAGCTTGAATTCTGACTTTCAAATAGAGAATGGGATGAGGGAAGGCAGGCGGTCAGAGGAAGGAGTGAATGAGTGAGAACAAAGGGAGGAATCTGTGAACGAAAAAATGCAACATGAAACGAAGAGTCCATCGGGCTGAAAAATTCCTACCTATAATCCCAGGTTCCTCACTAATCAGGCAGGAAGCTGAGTTGACAGATTGGTCTTTCGTCCTCTGTGTGGACAACAGCATCACTCAGTTCGGGCTAGTGACATGTTCTTGGGTGGACTCTCAACATGACTTATGCCAAACAGTGAAAAAAATCTTAGTGGAAAACAAAGAGTGCACTTGAACCTCTAAACTGCTTCAAACGCTCTTTAAACACAATATAATTCCCAGCACAAAAGTAATTCTGAGGGTTCTTCTCAATTCATTATAAAGCAATTTAATCAATACATAATCCCCCGTACTGGATTCTGGGGCCTCAGATCAGCCAGAATGACCACACCACCCATCCTGAGTCCCTGCTTCTGTGCCGCCCCTTGCCATATTTGTAGTTCAGGAGGTGGTACAATTGCTCAGGGAAAATTTGATTAATGTTTATTCTGCAGCAGGCTTTATGAAAAACACTTTGGTTATAGGGTCTTATTTAATTTTGATAATATTTCAGTATTTTTTTAAAATCAGAGAAGTTTAAAGAACAAAATAACAATAAAGGAGACATACGAATTTTACCCAAGATAAATGACATTAAAAAAAGGTTTTTTTTTTAAAGCAATAAATACTTGAAGTTAAAAATTCATATGGGGGCCAGTCACAGTGGTGCATCCCTGTAATCCCAGCATCTCAGGAGGCTGAGGTAGAAGGACTGTAGTTTAAGGCCAGCCTGGGCAACTTAGGGAGACTGTGTCTCAAAAATAAAAAATAAAAAGAGCTAGAGGTGCAGCTCATGGTAAGCACCCCGGCACTGCAAAAGAAAAAAAGAAAAAAAAAATGGGAAAACATCAAATAGGAAGAAAAACTGTATAACTATAGATTTCAAAGTGCCGCCCCTTTACCTCTTCTTCAAGGTAACCTCTGTAAACTGGAGGTTTTCAGGATTCCTTCCAGTAAATAAAAGAAATGCCCATATTACCTCATTTGATTTAGATTTCATAATAATACCACGAAGAGAGCATCCCTGCTGCTCCCAGTTTACAAACAAGGAAACTGATAATTTAAGTAATTTGCTGTCTTGTAGCTTTGTAGAAATGACAATAGGGTCTGAACCTGCAGAAGCAGGGACAGGATTTGAACCGGCCGAGGACTAGGATTTCGTCTGATGAAAAGAACAAACAGGGTCTGACATTGAACCCTGTTTGTTCTTTTCATCAGACGACCTGACCTGGCACCCTTTAGCTTTCCCCTAGGGGCATCTGTGAAAAGGAAGAGCCCTTGGTGGGTGAAGGACTTCTATCCTCTGTCTTAGGGGCCACATTAACACAAAGGTGAAACTTCAAGATATTTTTATTTTTATTTTTTTGCTGGCCTATTACTTTGGAAACTATTCACAGGCCTGAATAACAAGTGCTAATTTTACAAAGAGTGCCTGACTTGCTTACCCAGGGAAAGCGACCTTTGGGGGCTACTCAAGTAAAGCAATGCTGATAAATATATTGAAGGGAAAACTGCCCAACGGCACAGCATGGGGTCCTGTTAGTCGCTGGGCTGCTGCTATGAATGCAGACGCATGGGGACCTCAGCTGTGGACCTGCTCCAGAATTGGGCTTGAGTGGCCCAGCTGCACACCTGCCTATTTCATCCCAAGAAGGTGGGGAGCTGGCTGTGGGCATTTTGCCCCTGAAAAGCTTGGAAGAGATCTCCAGCTTCCAAAACCTCTACACAGAATTTTTTTTCTGAGTTAGTACCACGAAGTGTCAAATCTTGGGCCTCCGTCTCACCGAGCACACCGTTTCTGATATCCCTGTCCGAGAAGAATTTGAAGTTTAGTGAAACTATCCAATACAACATTTAACAAGATCTGGCACGGACAATTTCTTAGGAATTACTGCTTTAAGTACTCTGCAGTTTCACATAATGGACTTGGTGATTTCATAGATGAAAGCACAGGTTTTTCACCCCCATGTAAAATCAACTCTTACCAAATAGATTCTTTAACATTTAGATAACTTATCATTTCCAACTTTTTCAGCAGGCCTCGCAGCTGCCATTTACAAGGGAATAACCAGGGCCCCGTCTGTCTTTCCAGAGGTTTCAAAATTGGTTCACCCAGCTAACACAATGTTTTCCAAAAATAATGCACTTTGGCTTAAAATGTAAGATTTTTATTCACGCCAAATGAAGATCTCTTAAGATGCTCTGAAATGGAGATGACTATCTTGGTGGTGTGTGGTAGGTACTTGATGCAATCAGCGTGGCCTACACAGGTAATTACTTTTACTACTAATGGTGCCTCCCACTCGGTGAGAACCATGAGATGCTCTAAGTCTACTTAATCAGGAGGCTTCTGTATTATTGCTCCACCACCTACTGAGCGAGACAATTCACTGACTCTATTCAGCAACTCTCACAAATGAGAAAAATTTATTAACATGTGAGCTGAGTGGGGCTTATTTAGCATGTACAAAGGGGAATGCCTACGTGATTTTAAAAACACACAGGCCATTCAGGTACTTGGGGGGGTCATTTTGGATGAAAGTTTTTAAAAATTCTTTTTTTTCCTGGAAAATTGTTATTTGTGTCCTGTTGGCTGGCAATGAGGTTGGTCCAGTTCAATGTGCTTTGAAGCTATTTAGGGGTATTAAGACAGGGGGTTGATGGGCTTGGATAAGCTTGGAGTCAGTGATGGGTGACCCTGGGTAAGTTACTTATCTTCTCAGAGCTTATTTTCTGAACAAGGAGTAAGAATGATAATATCTGCTCTGGACTTATTTATAGTCTGTTCTATTAAGCACACAGGTATTTCTACTATGGACCACAGTTTTCTGAATGCCCAGTGAAAAACCATACAATTTGTGCAAACAAATGGAATTGGGACACAATGCTCATGTCAATAGCATATGATAAAAAACACAGGATTTCAACAAAAGTGGTAACACCGTTTCACACATGTTCAATAAATATGGCACTTGGCCTTGAAAACAACCCATAGAAATGGAGTTGGAAGGACTGCAATCTGTGAGGTGCTATGAAATGGTGGGAGGGGGCATCTGAAATCCAACAGGAAGTTGTAACACCAGGTATGGATGGGTGTGGCTTGCAGCACACCTGGTAAACTGAGGTAGGCGGTGGACATTTGAGGTGTGAGTGCTCTTGCTTTTGTGAATCTATGTGGTTTGGTTCATCTGGGTGCCGTTTTCTGAGATCACAGAGTGTTTCCCACAGTCCAAGTCACACATACCAAATGCAAAAATCCACATTTATGGAAAAATGTATCAATCATGTTGGAAAAATTCATATTTTCAAAAGAAGCACCATAGCAGAACAGTCTATATTATGAAGCCTTGATAAGCTCATGCTGGTGAATACACAGTAAGTTCCCAAGAAGCATCATTGTTCCTTGATTCCTGTGGTAACCCCCAAGTAAGCCCAGATACATGGGGTGGACTTAGGGCGTTTATCCCTTTGCTGCTCTGGATCATCAAACATAAGAGGCCTCCTATGCTTTCCTGCAAGGCTGACAAATTGTATATTTGTTGGATGTTTGCACACAATGCCTCTGTCCTTGCCTACAACAATATCATTTCCTATAAAGAGATTAAAAACAAAGGCAGGAAACACCATCCTTTTCCTTAAGTTGAAAACTATCCTGAAAGAAGCAGGATTTAGCTGCTCATGGGGGAAAACCAGTTTCACTCTGCACAATGCTAGATCTGCACAGGAGAAGGGCAGACCAATTTCTTTCCAGAGCCTTATAATAAGTGCTACAAGATGACATGCACACAGGACTCTCCCTGTGTCCCATAGCATGAGGGCTCTGGATGTATTAACTCATTTAAGATTCAGATCATTCTCTGTAATTGCTTTCCAAGTCTCAATGTTTCTTATCAAATTAGGTAAATGGAACAAGTTTAGGAAGTCAGATTACAGTGAGCCAGGCAACAAGTTCTTCTGGGGCAGCAACTAGAAGAGACCCCATAACCTAATGGGGATTTGGAACCAGACCAATGGGAATCGTGGTTTGACTTATACCTGTGTGCATTGGGACTTAGGGGTCAGCCTCTGAGGCCCTCGTAAAAAGAGGCTAGTGACACAGGCGAGGTGACACAGGGCACAGGGTCTACATACAATTCGTGGTCTTTTTATTTATATAATGATCATGGCTTTACTATTTGTATGGGGCGCGTCAACACCCCCTTGGTCAGGCATTAAGCATACTAACAGTACCAAATGCTAATAGTCCCCGGCACAAAGCAAAACTTTGGGATTTGGGCTTCTGAAGACTTGAGCCTTTGCACCCCTGCTTTCTCCTTTTGGGATGCCTAAGGCACCTGCTTGTTCTGACACCGCAGCACTAGGGTGCTTCAGGAACAGCACGGTGCTCTGAGAGGGTTTTGCTCCCGGTCTGGAGATCAACTTCCTGCATTGTAGCCTGTCACTGTCCACATGGTAACCACTGTCTGGCAACCCACGCACGGTGTCAACATCATTGTCTCTACCTCCGTCTCCCGTTAATTTTTCAACCCACCTAGTCTGGCTTCTCCTCCCACTGGTCTACCAAGAAGGCTTTGCTGAGTTCACCTGGGAGCTCTGCTTCTTAATGTTCAGTGAACTTTTTTTTTTTTCCAGCTTGCACCTTCCTGACCTCTTGGCAGAATTCCCCACTTCTCTCTTGCCTCCTACCTTGAAATTGCCTATCTTACTTTTCTCCCTAAATCTTTGAGAGCTTCCTCTGCATCTTTGGCACACTCATTCCCCTTTTTTTTTTTTTTAATATTTATTTTTTAGTTCTCGGCGGACACAACATCTTTGTTGGTATGTGGTGCTGAGGATCGAACCCGGGCCGCACGCATGCCAGGCGAGTGCGCTACCGCTTGAGCCACATCCCCAGCCCACACTCATTCCCCTTTACAACTTAAAACGCTGGCCTTCCTCAGGGCTGGCTCCCCCAGATGGGCTCGCTCACCGAGAGGAACTCATTGCACCCATTTGCTAGGACTTCTGGTTGAGACATCTAAGCCTCACACTGGTACCTAGATCAGCCCCAGTGGCCTCCTCTCTGGCTCTGGAACATCTCACAATGGTCTCGAAAGACTAAGATTCTAAATGGAATTCATGATTCTCATCCTTACCAAGCCCCTCCCCACTAGTCATTTCCATCTCCTTCCAGGTTGAACAAGTAGCCAAGCCCCAGTGATTTTTATCCCCAAGTTTGTCCCAACCTAGCTGCTTGTCTCTTTCTCTGCTTCCACCAGTCTGGGTCAAGCTCCTCCCTTTGTCCACCTGATGACTGCACTAGCTTCCTGCCGGTACCTGCATCCCCCTCATCCACTCCAGCCAGTGTGATGCAGCCAGAATGATCTTAAAAATAATCTCACTATTTAATTCTCCAATTAAAAATGCCTACAACAAACCAGGAATGGTGGCACACACCTGTAACCCCTATGACTCTGGAAGCTGAGGCAGGAGGATCACAAGTTCCAGACAGGCCTCAGCAAATTAGCAAGGCCTGAGCAACTTAGTAAGACCCTGTCTCAAAATAAAAGATATAAAAAAAGAGCTTGGGATGCAGCTCAGCGGTAAAGCACCCCTGTGTTCAATCCTTGCTACCAAACAACAACAAAACAACAACAACGAAAACCTATTCCAACTTCCCAGGTCTCAAAGATCAGATCTAAAATTATTTGCTAGGTTTCCTTTAACCTAGTTTTACTTTATAACGTTTTATTTCTTTGTACTTGAGAAATAGTGACGGAATACCTATTAGGTGTCTGTCATGTCTAGTTTTTGGAACTAGTACATTTTCTACAATGGACAAATGTTATTTGAAATTTTTATTTAAACAATGCCTCGCTGTTGATTCAAAGGGATAGTTGTAAACGAAATGAAATGGTTAAATCCACACTATTTTCCTGATTTTAAATCATCTCCCTAATAGCAAAACTCTTCATTCACAGGTTTTTAGATTTGGGCTTTAGACCTTTGGTTTATAGAAATCTCTCTTCATAAGCATGAACACATGGATTTCGTAGTATGAGGTTGGATTATGATAGATATCAACACGTCTAGCGTCTTCCTCCCTCCTTTCCCACCGTCTCACTTTCAGAAGCAGTCACGTAAACCCTGCCCATGCATCGAGCAAATCGGAGAAGCTGACATCCTGAGCATCGTGGAGGTGAGAGCTTGGGTAACAGAAACTCACCCACATTGTACACAGGGCACATTTCAATTTTCTGCTGCAGTACTCAGAGGAGATTAGAGTGTTCATGAATTTAAGAAATTTCAGAAGAGACAGGGCGAGTGAGCAGCCAATTTCCATTGCATCGCTGCAAGGGACTATCAGGAAATTTGTTATTAATTTTGTCCAAGGTGATGTAATCCAAACATTAGTCACTAACCCCTTTCAGAGATAACGATGATCTATTTGTTGCCACGCTCATTGGCCCCGTGTCAGGCCTTGTTTTCCTCTGACCTTTGTGCAGTGTTTGATACCTCCACTACCCCTGCATCGTGTGACTCATGCTTGGCTTCCATAGGCCTAAACCTCCAGAGTCGTCCTCCCCGCTCCCTGGCCTTTCTATCTCTGGATCATCCAAAATCAGTCCTAACATGTAGAGAGGCCCCTGTGTTCTGCCCTTGTCAATCTCCTGTGCTCGCCAGCGGCCCCATCTCCAGGACGAATTCATCCTCTCCGCTTCCCTGCAGGGCCAACCCCAGAGTACTCTCTTTCCCACAGATCTCTCTGCCAAGCTCGCTGACCTTCATCTTCAACACCCTGGGGACTACTTCCCATCCGTCTACTCCCCATCTTTCCCCTTCTCCAAATCCGCCTCCCCACCTACTCACCCCTGAGCCCCAATTCTCTTTTCTCTGATGTTATAGATATTCACGATTCTGAGAATGCATGTTAGATTTCTACCTCGCTCATAAGGGACTTCCCATTGCCTTCAGAATTAAGACCCCAGTAGGTTCTGCATTGCCAAGTCCCTTTTGATAGCTTAACCCTTTCCAGGCTTTCGGGAGCCTTTGTCTAGTTCTCAGCCACTCCGGCCTTCTCTAGGTCCATGGAGTGTGCCAACCGCGTCTGCCCCACCGGGAGTTGGTGGATCCTGTGCCCGGTGCTCTTTCCCTGTGCTGTCCAGCTCTCCCGCACCTCCCACAGCTGCCTAACTGGTTTCCTAACTTACTGTGTGATTTGCCACCACTTGGTCTTCAGGCCGGGTTGGGACCCTGTTCCTGGTTGGCAGAGCATATGGCACATTTCTGTCATGGCAGTGAGCACAGCTGAACAGTGCAGAGCAATGCTGGTTTTCCCCACGAGTCTGTGAACTCCAGAAGTCCAGAACTTATAGGCAATTAGAAATAAGAACAAAACTACACGTTGGAAACTCCAGGGTAGGCCATGTGGGTCCCACCCTAAGTCCTGCAATATCTCTTGTTAACGGCACTCCAGCCTCTCCCCTGTCTCCGCCATCCTTTCTACTGTCACCTCTCTGGTTTCTCATCATCTCTCAACTGGCTTATTTGGAACAGTTCAGGCCTCTCCTTGAGATCTATCTTGCTGTGACTAGTTTTGTAAACTATTGCCAGATTAATCTTCCTTAAAAATTTTTGTTGTGTTATTCCTTTGCTCAGGACTCCCTGACTGCTCTTTCCTGTCTACAGAACAAAGTGGGAAATGTCACAGAGTCTCAGGGCTGAAAGGAACCTTGAGAACCATCTGGTGTATCCACCTCTGGCTACAAGAGAGGACGGTAAGGTCAAGAGAAGTTGGGTGCCTTGCCAAAGGACACAGAACCCGTGTTTCCATCTCCCTGCAAGTGGGCTTGGGAATCTGTCTGCTCACAGTACAGACCTGTGCTCCCACTACATGTAAAGTACAGCCCCAATTCCGCCTGTCCCGGTGGAACCTGGCTCTGACCCAGGGTGACCAGCTTGCCCTTGTGTGCCCTGGACTTTCCATTTGAAAACTGAAGATGCTGCATCTCAAGAACCCCCACAGTCCCCTGGCAGCCTGGGGTGGTGGCCTGCCTACTCCTGCCTACACCTCATGTCCATCCCTTCTTGGCCTCTGAGGGGCGTGGCTCTCAACACTCACAGCCCCTGCTTCCTGCTCTGGAACGTTATCCACACTCACCGCCACCTGGCACCTCTGCACGTGCTGCCTCCTTCTCCATCTGCCCAGGCTGGTTGGTATCAGAAATTCATATCCTTGACTTACCCACTATCTTTTGCTTGGCACAAGAGGCTTCCACAATCTGAATTAAGTCTCTACTGTCTGCTTATTTTCTTATCGCCCTCCAGGCATTTATGTGATCAAGAATTTTCAGTGTCGTAATGAAGACAGCATCTGTTGAATGTAGAACCCGGGGCTCTCTCCCTCCCATTGCACGGATTCTCACCGTGGTGGAAGGAGATGCCTCGCTGGAGCGGTCCACCCACTGGACAACATGACCGCCATGGTGGAAAGGCGGGAGGCTGCCTGTCTCTTTAGTATTTACGTGCACCACTCGGTAGATCCCCACCATAGTCATGACAACAGCCCAGGCCCCTTCAGGCCAGCACATCACAGTGATCTATTGTGGGGATAAAAATCTCCTGGTGATGACAGCCAGGATTGACAGGGATGTTTAAATCCTCAACTCTGCTTTGGATGACATTCAATTTTTTGTCATGAAATTTCAAAATGTGACTGGAGCATTTTCAAAGCTTTCCACATGGAGGAAACACCAGGGACATAAAAGGACATGAAACAGCTGTGGTCGAGTGGGAAAAACCCTGACCTCCAAGGCCAGGGCGTTGGGAGGGCCTGGGGATCTGACTGCTGAGCGGTGACTGCAGACTGGTCACTCTCGCCCCTCAGCCTCCACTGCCTCACCTGTGCTGCCAGGCAGCCCCGCACTGGCAGGTGCCTGTCGCCCCTTCCCCGGCGTGGGCGAAATGTATGGAAGCCTTTATTTATGAAATGACTAGTATCTATGTTTTCCAAGTAGCCTTCTCCTAATCGGAATATTTCTCTATTATGAGTCCCTGAAACTCAGACCCAAGAAGTACTTTCCTTTTTTTTTTTTTTTTTTAAATTTGTTCATTGTTACATAAGTTTTGTCTGGTTGGGTCGTTTGTATAGATTTGAACTTTCCAACTAATGTAAAGCTTTACGAGTGCTTGTTTTCCCTTTTATAAACTTCTCATATTTTTAAACTGCATGCTGTGCCCATGTCATTCTGACTTGTACTTTGAACAATTCATTTGCAGATGAGAAATCGAGAACAGCAGACCAAGAAATCCTGGCCCTAGCCCAGGGGGAGCCCAAACTCCAGGGGGAGGGAGAGACATGAGGAGGGGATCTCAGCAGTGAGGAACATGGATCTGAATACAGAAAGGGAACTAAGACAGAAAGAAAGGAAACATTTAACTTCTCAACCAAAGAATGAGACAGTTTAAACCTCAATCAAAGGAAAGGAGGGGAAAAGGGGAAATACTGGGAAATTGTATTGGCCAAATTATATCGTCATACTGTACGCATGTACGAATACACCACAACAAATCTCACCATTATGTACAACTACATTGCTGCAATAAAAAACGTGGAGACAAATCTCAAAGGAAGGAGCACCTGACTTCACAGGAGGCAGTCAAGAGGTGCTCCAGCAGGGGACTGACATTTGAACAGAGGTTTAAAAGATACCTAAGAGTTCAGCAGTCTCGTTAAAAAGGTGAGGGGTGGCATCTTACATGTCACTGACAAGCCTGAAACCGTATACATCATTTTTTTTTTCATTTCTTGTCTCTACAGCTAGACAGCAGATGCCTTGAAGTTCGGAATTCAAGAACAAGGAAACACCTTATACTATGCACTCCATCTCATAGTTGGATAGTTCTCTGGGTGTCTCCAACTATGCAGCAAAATCCTGGCCCTCAGAAATCCTGTAACAAATCCTTATGATTAATAGCCTGTACTTTCAGCTAATGTATAGTGTAAGTAACAGACACTGAGGTCAGTGGAAAAACTATAATTAAACATGCGTACTTCAGAATAAAAAAGTAACATCAATCAACCCAGATCCCAAACTGAAAATAGACTGTTGTTTTTCACTTAGCAGAATGGAGTTAGTAGAAAAGAAAAAGCACTCTTTTCAACTATCAAGACAGTTTTCCTGGGCTCTTGAAAAGCATCTATTAGCTCATCCCATATTACTCTTCCTTTAAAATTAATTTCAGTGTTGAAAATGACACATATTTACTGTATTTAAGCAATAGATAAAACTTCAAGGAAAAAAGTTTAAAAACCATCCAATAGTCCAATATCTAGAAATAATTCTAATCTTTGGTCAATTATAATTCAGATATGTCCCTGTCTATATGTGATGAAAGAATTGAGAGCCAGATGAATGATGGATGGATGGACGATGAATGGAGGGATGGTTGGGTGGATGGTTGGATGGGTGAATGGATGGATGGATGATGGATAGATGGGTAGGTAAATGGATGATGGATGATGGATGGATGGATGAATGGACTGATGGATGGATGGATGATGGATAATGGATGGATAGATGATGGATGGATGGATGGATGGATTGGTAGTGGATGGATGGATGATGGATGAATGGATGGATAGATAGATGGGTGGATAAGTAGAAGTATATTTCTTTATTTTTGCCAAAGCTAATGATGATCCCCTCTAGTGAAATTTGCCTGTTGACTCTCAGTAGACAAGGAAGAAACAGCCCAGTTTTAACATACTTAATACCTATATTTTCCAGATTTCTAAAATCAACTTCTCAGTAGAATCTTGGAGAAACATCCAGGGCTGGTTTCAACAATACCCAAATGAGAAGGGAAAAGATAGTCAAAGCGATTATTTTTTTGTCATGTCCATGAAAATCTATAGTCTATGGATTTTATGGGTTCTTACAAACAGAATGGGAATAATACATCAGTTAGGTGACTATCTGTTCATATTATAATGAGGCAGGAGGGAACTAGGAAGGACAACCTTATTGTCCACGCTTGTAAAAGGAGGAGGGGGCAGAAACAGGACTATTGACGAAGTGCCAGCCCCATACAACTCCAGTGTGGTCATTAATATGGCAACATTATGATTTTGTTGTCTGCCTGGAAGATCCTCTTTGCACTTGTATTTGCATAGGTTCTTCCTTGGGAGAAGCCAGGAATGTGGGATGCATGGAATGTCAGAAATGCTCTCAATCTAACAGAACCAAGAGAATCTCCTGAACTACCAATGCTCCTGCTCAGCGTGGAATTCCTGATGCTTTTCAGTCTGGATGCGTAGGTTAGGGGAGAATCCAATTGCCACGGTACTGTGGCAGCTCAGAACACTCATGGACCAACACCATTCACTATTCTCTACCAGAGCTTCCCAAGCCGGGCACCACGGACATTTGGGGATAGATAATTCTCTGTGGTGTAGCCCTTCCTGTGCACCATGGATGTTTGACCTCTGCCCATCATATCTGTAGTGGTCCCCTTCTGTTTATATAACAAAAATGACTCCACAGATTGCCAAATGTCCCTGGCGGGGGGGAGGGTAGGAGGATGCCACTCTGGGTAAGAACAAGCATGTGGGACTTTGGAAATCCAAAGCCCTTTGTGTCCAACACAAGAAACAAGGTTTATTTCAGAGAGACCCACAGTACTACTCTCCAAGAGTGGGGATGGGTGGAAGAAGTCAGCCGGGGGGCTGTCCTGCCCAGGACCAGCAAGAACCACAGGAGCAGAAGGTACACAAGCTCGACCCCTCCCCAGACCTGGTTCTGCATTCAAAGCCACAGGACACAGAGCAGAGGACAGGAGCCCATAGGCATTCCTTTTCACCAGGTGCATGAACAGAAAAGAAGGAGGAGGGAATCCACTGCTTCAGCTTTTTGGAGGACTTGAAACATCCATGCATTACCCATTAAGGTTGCTTTATCTGTGGGGCACCTGAGCAGTCCACAAATTTCGGATTTTAATCTTCCAGTTGGAGTTCAAAGGGCTGGTTAAACAATGTTTAGAAGCTCCTAAAAGATAGTCACTAATTAATGAACAGTGAGCCCTAGTATCTGAGACATTTGAAACAAAGCAGGACAAAGCTCCCAGTTCTGTGTACTTCAGGGACCTATATGTAAAGAGCCAGGCTGGTGGGGAGAGGGCTGACAGCCAGCAGAGGGGCCCCCTCCTCTCTTGAGTCCCATGATTCACCGATGCATCAAGAAGGGATTTTTTTAAGTATGACTTTTATTTTCTGGAAAAAAAAAACTATCATTTAAGAAGCCAACTATGTATGTGCTATTTGGTAATATAAATGTAATGTTAACATCTTACTAATCAAAAAGAAAATTGTTTCGTGCTAACGTTTTTGAAACTTCCCCATCCCTCAGACAAACAGTACCCATTACTTTAAACACCTCGGTGTCTAGTAATTGTTCAAAAATGTGTCAGACTACCAGTAATTTAAGTCCTGTCAAAAATAAATCTCAGATACTCACTTCTTCCAGTCAGTGACTTGAAAAACACGCCCACATGTCAATTACCGGAAGCTGTAGCAATGTTTCTTTGTTCTGAATTTGTGTAAACAGAAAAAGGTTCTTCCTCAGTAACAACTGTTTTCTGAAACCTATATAAATGTTTACGTGAACCTCCCCGCAACAACACCTAACCAAGCAAGGAAAGCCCCTGTGTTGCTAAACACACACAAGTGGAAGCAAATTCTTGGTAGCAAATGTTTAAGTGTGAAGAAATAATGTATCCACTTGTGAATTATTCTTTTCCCAGAGGCCTGACCTCAAAGCATTTACATTTTAAATTGTAAATCAAAATGATTTACATGTTAAGGGGTTATAGTCACTGCTCCCTTTCCCTATTACCCAAAAGAGATTGCTTCACAGATAATTTCAAAATCACAGGTAAATAAATGAGTAAAAAACTGTGACTATAAAACAGAAATAATTCATGAAATTGGCAGCTAATTAAGATAGGCTATTAGACAGGGAAGCTCTGTGTAAGATTGTTCTCCAAAATCAAGACGGATAAATCCTGTGAATAGGATCCAGACCTTACTGTAAAATATATGTTTATAGATAATATATATTTACATAGCTATTTACAACCATATCTATACAGTAGATAGCTACATATCAAGCAATAGATTAGAAGTGTTAGTGATTTTTCTAAGGTTTCACATATCTAATGTAACAGTATTTTCACTGAAGAAGACTGTCATAATTTAAGCATAAACTCACCAATGCCCATTATTTTATCAGGTTTTCCATGAAGTTTTTTTTGGTAAATCAGATAACTGAATTTCAACGAGGGAGGTAAAGGAGAATAAATTTGGTCAATCTGACAGTATCTGCTCCCTTTCCCCTCCCTGGTTCTCAGCTGTAGGTACTGAAAATAAATACAGCCTGCACATACACAGATGGATAGTGTGGAGATGCTGGAATGAGACCCTAAGTGGTCCTCTTTCGAGGGGTAAATTAGAATAAGTTGATTTTCATTAAGCAAGAACAGATCAATATTTCATTATTATCACGGTGACAATCGCCTGTTAATAAGAAGTCATCCTTTTCCAAGCATCTAACTGCCAAACTTACTGGGGTAATGGCTTCCCTCTTCCAGCGAGGCTCTTTACATTTCCTCTCCTGTAACATGGAAACTTGAGCGCCCACGTGTATCAAAGCTGTGACCTTTTGCTGGGCAGGATTAGGAAACACCTAGGAACGTTCCCTCCAGGTTCCCCTCCCCAGAGAACTCCCGTGGACTTGTTTGTCACTGGGATTTAGATAATGATCTTCTTTGGCAGATAGTAGTTTTACCCATAGAAGTCAAATATTTTGTTCCCCCTTTCAGGAAGGAAGATAATAAGATAAATCATTAATTAAAGGGGCTACATATGGGACAGATGGAATTCTAACCATGTGGCCACCTCCCCCAACAGTTGAGGGTAAAAAGCACCATCAATCACTCACGGTCCAGCAGACCTCAATAGGGCCCATCCTGCCCTCACACGTGATGATAAACAACATATACTCCCAGTGCAACCCATTAGGTGTTGTAGAGTAAGTGAACTATGAGATAACGCATTTATCCTTCCTGGGAAGGTACCTCTTCATATTTCACGTGGCGCAGAGAAAGCATGCTCAGTTGAATGACAAATAATGAGGATTAATGCATTATTCCACAGAGGATCATGGGTTCCTCTCTTTTGTGCAATAGTTAAATAATAACAAAATGAGATAAAAAGGCCCCGGATGCTTCCCTGATGCTATCCACACTGGCTCTTCCTTTCCTTTCTCTTTTGTTCTTATACTTCTTCTTTTTATTTTATGGGGCTCTTAGATGTTCATCTTCTAAATCCAGTTGACATAGTCATTGCCTCTCAGCTCATTATGGGAACGAAAACAACAGGAAATCCTTAATAGACTCTACTACAAAGCCAAAATTAATTTGCAAGGTACTAAAAACCAAAGAGCACATGAAAATGACAATTTTTCTACGGATTAAAAGTCACATGTGTGTCCTGCAGGAGTTACCAATCATGCATTTGCTAATTGTGTATTTATGAAATCTTTTATTTATTCACCCAGTAATTATTTATTAAGCATCAACTCTGGCCAGAGACCCCTGGCTGCTCTCTTGGACAGGTGGGACTGATAGGACTAAAATAATCACACGAACGAACACTTAACTGTCAACAGTAGCCAGAGCCAGGGAAGAAGAACCACAGGAGATCAGAGCAGATCCAGTCGGTGTGGTGCTTTGGGTGGGCTTCTCTCAGAAAGCAATGCCAGATTAGGAACCAAGTGTGCTAGGGAATGCGGAGGGCAGGCGATTCAAGAAGGAGGCACAGCTTGCAAATAAATAAAGTCCCAAAGTGGGGGCAGCACAGCAGTTCAAGAACCCAACAGAAAACTTGTCTGTTTGTCTGGAGGTCAAAAGGATCTTTGAGGGGGTTAAGAATCAAAGTTGAGGCAGACCCCACAGGGTCTTGGAGGAGAGGGCAAAGAGTCGGATCTTCTGTAAACACACCCAGTGGTGTGCATTGAACTGTGTCCCCCTAACAGAGATTGAAGTTCTAACCCCTGGTACCTGCGAATAGGACCTCACTTGGAAAAGGGTCTTTGTGAAAGTGATTGAGTTAACATGAGGTCATTAGGGTGAGCCGGATAGAGACTGGTGTCCTTACAAAACAAAGGCATGTTGGACACGGACACACAGAGGAGATGACACAGGAAGACATGGGGAGTGTGCCACGTGATAACAGAGATAATGGAGTGAAGTGTCTACAAGCCAAGGACTTCTAGGCACCCCCAGATGCTGGAAGGTCAGGGCACCATTCTCCAGGAGAACCTTCAGGGACAGAAGAAGGCCCTGTCGATGCCTTGATTTTGCACTTGTTAGGTTAACTTTCCATTGTTTTAAGCCACCCAGTTTGGGATACTTTGCTTTGGCTGCCCTAGAAAACAAACACACCCAGGAAAACCACTGAAGGTTTTTTAGTGAAGGAAGGAGCTGAGAGACCTCTCTCACACATTGCATTCTCCAGATCTCCCCTTGGCTGCAGGAGCACTCCACAGAATTGAAGAGATCAGGGATGGAGTGGGGAAGAGTGTTAGGAGGCTCTGGAAGCGACCCACCAGAGAGCTGTGGGTTTTGGGAGGGAGCTGGTGTGAGCCCATGTCAAACCTGTATTCTTGGCATGGAAGATGACCTGGCCTCACTGCCTAGGTGGGCTGGAAAGAAAGAGCACACTTTTCAGCAACACTCTTCAAATTTGGGCACGAGGATTTATATTCTACAAAAAGATGTAATCTGCAGACCCCAACTGCAGCCTCCGAGTGACGATAGAATTATTTTGCCATTTCACACATTGAGTTGTTTTTCCCTGAATTGTAATTGCTTTTTTACATAATAAAAAACCTGCTCAAGAATGACAAAGCACAAAGAACTATTTCTCACCTCCTTTAAGAATGTAGCAGAGTAGGATGTGATTGGAAATATAAAATGTATATATATCAGCTGCTTTACTGCATACTACCAAGGAGGGTCTCGCCAGTTCTCAACACCTCGAGACAAGCTGTAGACATTGTGACCCACGCACCAGTGCAATTCAGTGGTCCTCATCCTGCCACACAGATGGGCAAAGTAATGGTGACACTCGTAACTCCTTGAGGAACCTCTGGTGCTTGGTCACATTCTCAAACTGCTGCATAATGTTTTAAAGTATGAACAGTGGATCCCACTCCTCCAACAGGACCATCTTTACCTCTGCTTCCCCCAACTGTACCTGCATAAGGAAGCCCTTGTTGACAAATTAGTCCCTTTCCATCACTATAACAAAATATCTGAGGCTGGGTGCTTGCAATAGAAAGAGGTTTATGGCTTATTGATCCTCAGAGTCCAAGATCAGGCCAGGCGATCCCAATGATTTGGCCTGTGGTGAGAGCCTCACGGTAGATAGCATCACCATGATGGTTCACATCCAGAAGAGATCACTAAGTGAGTCAGGAAGCCAGAGACACTATGGAGGGGACAGTCATGCTCTTTTATAGCAACCCACTCCCTGGAGAGCTAACTCCCATGAGGCCCCAACTCCTCTTACATTCCCATACTGAGGACCAGCCTCCCAACACGGGAAACCAAGCCACACTCAGGCACAGCACCCCACATAGAAAGCAGAATCAAGTTACCTGAGTCTTGCTCTGAGGATTTCAAAAGCAGATAAATCAGGCAAAGAGGTGCATGCCTGTAATCCCAGTGGCTGGGGAGGTTGAGGCAAAAGGATCAAAAGTTCAAAGCCAGCTTCAGCAATTTAGTGAGGCCCTAAGCAACTCAGAGAGACCCTGTCTCAAATAAAATGTTAAAAAAATAAAGGGGTGCGGATGTGGCTCAGTGGTTAAGTACCCTTGGATTCAATCCCTAGTACCAAAAAAATAAATAAATAAATAAATAAATAAAAAATAAAGAATAAAAAACCAAACCAAGCAACCTAGTATCAAAACTAGCTCCAGGAGGAACAGGACATGATAGTCCAGGGATTCATTCCCCCTTATCTCCCACTTCCTTTTACCTTACAACAAGGGTTCCTGGGCAGGGGGGAGTGGGGTGTTCTGAGAGAGCGAGGGAGAAGCAACCTGAGCCCTTGGAACATGGGAGCTAGAGAAGGATGGTTCTGGCTCCCACTCACAGCTCACTGAGCCGAGGGCCTGCCACTGGAGGGGGTCAGCTGGGGTGGCCGGCAGCACTTCAATGGGTCCTTCACAGGAGTTAGGAGATCCAGAAGCAGAAGCAGCCTCTGTTTAGGTGCCCACAGAGAAGCAGCTCCACCCCAAACCCACACCCATGCCATGGTTTAGACAAGAGGTCCTTGCTCTATAGACAAGTCACTGCTCTGAAGGTGCTAGCAGTTCCTTCAACCAGAGGCCAGAGGGAAAACTGGGCATCTCCATGGAGGTCATGTGGACACAGGTGATCACTGAGAACCACGTGTGACCCCCCAAAATCCTGGGAGGTCTGGACGCCCTGAAGCTCAGAGAGGATCCCAGGGAGTGGAATTGTTTTCCTATTCCCTGATTTGGCAATGATGGAAGTTCTGGTGACAAGTGGTGTGGGTGCTCATGATGAGATGTTCCTTCAGTCAAAGAAAACAAAAAGTTAGGTTTCCTGCCACTTGCAGACCACAAGCATTGAGAAGAATGCCCCTCATGTCCACAGCAGGCTGCCTGTGCCCCCTTCCAGCTGTGTGCGTCAGCTGTTTGCCCAGGTGGGGTGGCTGGGTGCAACTGTCTCCTACCTCCCTGCTTCCAACAGCGCATCCTGCTCTTTAGAATGCAATCTCTCTGGGGGTGCACTGGGATTTAAATATGGTGAGGTATTATTCTGTTTGCATCCTCTACTCCTGCTATCTCTAATGCTTTTCAAACTCCTTTTCTCTTTTTGTCCCTTTCTGCTGTTCTTTAAGGCAGAAGGCAAAGATTATTCTTACTTTTGACAGGTGAATGATGTAGGCACAGAAAGATCTGGTAACAAGCCCAGAGTAGCAGAGCATGGAGGAAAGAGCAGTTATCTAAACAACAACAACAACAACTCATAATACTAACTTTTTAAACATTTCTGTTTCCTGTCTACCAACAGCTCTTTGTTGCATTATCATATTCGAAGTGTCAATAACTCCATTGAGCAGGTGTCATGTGTCTCATCACCCTGCAGACAGGTGACTGAGGCTCAGTGAACAGTTGGCAAGGTGCACAAGGAGGAAGAAGTGTCACAAAGTACATGCAACTTACATCCTGATTTGTTAACTTAACCCTCAAGGATGACACCACCCAGTGTTCCATTTAATCCTCAAAACATGAAATAAGCTTATCGGCATGTATTGAAGCTGGAGAGGCTTGGTGACACAGAACAGAGCTGACCCTGCAGGGGGCAGGGGCAGGGATACTTTAGAAGACTCTCCATGAGCCCTGCTCCCTGGGGATTTGATAGCACCCTAAAGGCAGGATGATACCCAAGTCCAGACAGATGCAGATAGAGGCTCTTTTTCTGTCTTTCTTTAACACAACAGTTCTCAAACTTTGGGCATAAAAATGACCAAAGAAGACTATACACAATTGTGTGTTTTGGGTGTGATTGTGTGTGTGTGTGTGTGTACGCGCACGCGCGCGCGCGCACCTGCCTTGATGATATTAAATTTCTATCTTCTAAGGGTATAGGAACTCAAGGAACTTTTAATTCAGTAATAGGGAAAAAAAAAGAGAGAGAGAGAGGGCTTAAGGGTAAAGGGTTTATGGAAATTTCAAAGATAATTCTGACTGTACATGACTTTTGTTTAATGGGCTGGCTTCAGAATCTAACTCTCACCTAAAACATGGTAGTTACTTATAGTAAAAGTTCAGACTCAGCAGCAGGTGTATGTGATTCCAAAGCCCTTCTTGACCACATTTGGCTTTCCGAACCAGGCCCAGGGATCTGGTACCCCTGGGAATGTTCGGAGTCTCTCCCCAATGGTAATCCAGTCAAGCACAGAGTTAAGAAATACATTGATAAGTGGTTGTCTCATAAATACCTGTTGGCTGTGTTGCTGATTGACCACACTGATTCGATCCTTTCTGAAGTTTCTATTTTCAATGCCTCAAATAACCCTCAATCTCACCAGCTCTTAAGAGCCTAGTGCCTGCCATGTAGATATAGTAATTTGCTGTACTGCTATTGAGAAACATAACTTGAGGCTTCCAGTTCTAATATGGAGTAGCACAAACAGAATGTCAATTTCCTACCGAGTTCAGAAGGGTCTATTTCAGACTACTATTCAATATATATGATGTTTGCTAACACTCACCTGTAAATTTGTGTTTATTCTTCCTTCCCTGAGCTCTAAGTGCAATCTATTTTAATTTTCCCCCTTGCCAAATATTCAGTTGCTGACAAACACACATTCAAATTTCCTTGCATATTCATGCCTGTGATTTTGTGCTCAAATTGAGTACCTGGGCAAATCAGTTTTGATTTTTGCATGCACACACACACTTGCACGAACATGCACTTATGTGCGCGCGCGCGTGCACACACACACACACACACACACACGATTTTTTTTATTCACCTACAATTTAAGAAAAGATGAGAAGTATGTCCCAAAATACTACAATAATATCCAACGTCCCTCCTTAAGTAATTAGATTATACTGTGAGACACAATTATCTTTTAGGGTTGCATTAGAAAACAACAAAGCCAAAAATCACCCTTAACAACTGTCCTTAAGTTATGTTACATGTCATTTTACATATATTCTTATGCATTAGTGTTTATTAACTATGTGTAAGATTTTCAGTAATGTGCATATGTACTATGCACACAGCCTGGAATTTTAGAGTATTTTATAGCTTTTGAAGTATTTTTCCAGGTGCATATAGTTCTATATATCTAAATTAAATGTGTTGCATGTTGCAATACACCAATATGCTGAAATGACATTGTGACAAAATAATTGTCAGGATGGTGACATCTGCTTTTGTTATTTCCTTTCTGAATTTGTGTTACCCCAGAATTTTCTCTAGCTTACTGGTTTCTGCTCAAGAACCTCACATACAACCATTTTTGGCGAATTTCTCCCATGTTTACACGGCACTTTATAATTTGCCAAGCAGTTTCCTGGCAATTATCTTATTTTATCTTCATGAGAGTCCTTTGGGGAAGACACAATTAATTTCCATTTTGCAGATGAGCTGACAGAATCAGAGAGGCTAACTGACGATGTGGCTTAATTGAGAATTAAAAACAGCTTTTAAGGGTTCAAGTTCCCACTCTCTTTCTTGTACCACAGCTGCTTCCTGGTATAGTTCAAAAACACATCTCTCCACAGAGATTTCTTGGAAGATAGATGATGTTCATTTTTTTTAAAGTTTTTTTCTAATTCTTGCTTATGTGCTTTTAACTTCAGCCCAAACTAACTTATTTAAGTAGGAATGAAAAAAAAAAGATGTAATCCATAATTAGGAGAATGACCTTAGTAAAACTTGAGAATTGAACTTGAAGATTTGTTAACCTTTATCTCAAGTGGACCATATCTCCAAGGTTTGAGGTGGCTTGGTGAAGCATGTATGCTGATTTCAAATGGAATTTGACCTTGAATCATAAAAATGAGGCGGGGAGGTGTCTCTTTCTATTGCCAAATCCCAAGAATCAAGCCATTTGGCTATCATCTCACTGAGAAGCCTGAAGTCTTTCTAGAACATTCCTGGATGATGTTTTAATTTGAATCCATGAAAAGGGCATAGGAAAAATAAATACAAACTGTCAGTAGAAGGGCGCAGGACTGATGACACATTAGCAAAGCAATCAGGAACGCTAAAACCTCTCGACAGCGGCAAGGGAGCTCTCCAGAGCACCCCGTGGCCTGCTGCCGGGTTCACCGCTGTGGATTAGAGAATCCAGACCAGAAAGTGCAACGTATTCATAACCCACCAGATGTGCACCTTTCCCCTCACCTCTGCAGGAAGGACAGGTGTCCTTCCACAAGCACCAGACAGGAATACAAATGCACTTCAGTTGAGCTCAGGGCACGCATGCGGAGCCCCTGCAGT
This sequence comes from Spermophilus citellus, assembly GCF_964194105.1. Lineage (NCBI taxonomy): Eukaryota > Metazoa > Chordata > Mammalia > Rodentia > Sciuridae > Spermophilus > Spermophilus citellus. The sequence goes on along the minus strand of NC_138185.1, from coordinate 9,596,037 downwards.
GGGCTCATTCTGTCTGATAACACGGTGACCTGTGTGCATGGCCAGTTCCATAAAAAAGGGGAGGCCCTCTTCTCTGTGCTTGAAGAAGGAGAAAAGGTTTAAAGTCTCCAACATGATTACGTTTTCTTGTCATTTCTGGTTTTGATCAAAGGGACTGAAGCCCCTCAAAAGTATCATGATCATTCATTGATGGCTTCATTCATAAATGTCCTTTGAGGGGCTGAGGTTGTGGCTCAGTGGTAGAGCGCTCGCCTAACACATGCAAGGTGCTGGGTTCGATCCTCGGTACCACATTAAAAAAATAAATAAATAAAAATAAAGGTATTAAATAAATAAATAAATAAATGTCCTTTGAGTTTCTACAGTGTCAATTTTGTCCTTGGCACTACAAAAGGATAACAAGACCTATTCCTTACCAGGAGGTGCAGGCAGTTGAGAGACAGATGAGAAAACAAGCAATTGACGTGTGGTACTCGGTGTGATGGTGGATTGAAACATGGTGGCTTAGGAAAGGAACCAACAGCATGCGAGCTGAGGGGCCAGGGAGAGCTGCCGCGAGGAACGGGCCTCCCTGAGTCCCAAGTGCTACCTGGATGTGGCGGACAAGCCTGGCTGTTGATTTCTATACATTTGGGTTTCCAAGGGGCTTGGTGACTTTCAAGGGCCACTCCTGGCTTGCTGAAGGATATGTTACTATTTATTACTTACCTCTCTGAAACACTACCTTTGAGCACTATCTTCCTCCTCTTCAGGACTTTACCTAGCTGACTCACTTTTACAGCTTAGAGTCTAACATGGAGTTTTCTAAGGGTGGAAGACTAATTGCTAAACTCCTGACTCAAGCTCCAACTTCACACTTTTTGAGTGATAGAAATGGAGTCAGTTTTTGGCTATTTAACTTAGCGTAACTCTTGCGGCTAATATGCACATCCTGTCAAGAAGCATATAGAAAACCATTTTCAAGAAGGAAACATGGAAATTGGGAAGACTCAGCTTTTTAAAGAAATAACTTTGGACAATAGTTTAGATGGAATGAGCCCGAGTGAGGCTGTTTTGGGCATTCATAGCAAAATGTTTTCAATCTACATAGAGGGGTAGCATCTCCTGAGAAATGGAAGCTATATGCCATAGACTCTTGACATTGATAAGAGCTGCATTCCAACAGCCTTCAAAATCCCCTAAATTGGAAACCAACAGAATAGAGGAAGGGAGGAGAGGAGGGTGTGGGGAAGAACTGGGGAACAAAATCCACCAAGTTATTCTATGCTCATGGACAGATTATACCACAATGAACCTTACTTTTATAAAAGTAATAATAGAAGACATCAGTACAGTAGAGCAAGTGACTAGGGGAAGTCAGAGGGGAGGAAGAGGAGAGGTAAGGGGTCTGAGATTGATCAAATATGTGCATGCACAAATACAGTATAATGAATTGAACTATTATGTGTAATTACAATGCACCAATTTTTAAAAAATCTCCTAAACTTATGAATACACTGAAACATGTTTTTCCTCATAAAATGAAGAGAGATATGTCAGAAAAATTTAAGTGACTTCTGTAAATTCTTAATAGCTGAATAAATATGGAATCAAAAGTCATTAATAAAGAGGCACCTGTTTTGGGTGCATTGCTTTGTACTGACACTGTGGACAGAGAAGTTGTGCTTTGGCAGAGAAATCTCATGACTCTGTTGTACAAGGCTGCTCCAGGCAGCTCACAGGGCAAATGCACACTCTGTACCACCCTGCATGATACAAGCCCCTGCACTAGCAAATGGCCAAATAGAGCCCGTAGTGACCCTTTGGTGACCTCCCTGACAGACAAAATCATGACACTACACCTGCAAATGTCATGACGTCAAAGCAGGTTTCAATTGATCGGACACAAAGCAGAAGCCTGCAATGACCGGGTTTTCCAAAGGGATGAAGTTCCAGAGTTCAATTCTGGCAAATCTTCCTGAGCCCTTCTCCAACATACATAAACAGGAAGAAAGACCGCATTTTGAAGTCAACAGGACTGTGAAACTGGGAATAAAGGCAAACTACAGATATCTTCACTGTCCTCAAATCTCCCAGCTCCGGGAGACCTGCCACCCATTAATAACCTTTAATTAATCCCACTAAAACATTGTTAGAACATCCTCACCAAAACTGGATATGGATTCCGTGGAGATGACAGATCAGGTCCCAGCGACGAAGCACCATTGGCTCATTGTGTCATCTGTAAGATTCTGTCATCAATATAGATTTTCATTTTTTGTAAATCATCTTTTATTTGGGAAAGGAGGGGGTTATTGATTTTTTTCCCCAGTCTTTTCTCGGAATGTTAACCTTGTTTAAGTTCTTCATTTCCTCTGCCTGAAGCACCATGTTGCAATAGAATTAAATGCATAGTCAAATGGCCATGTGAGGAAGGTTTATGCATTATGTTAAAACCTGCTCCCTTGATAAATGGCGCCATTAGGCCCTGGAATTCACTGCATTAGTCTACTTAGCTCAACCCAACAACAGGCCTTAAAAGTCTCACAAATTTGTTCAAATGCTAATGAGCTGCACACCAAACCTCATCTGTTGCAGAAGGATCTAATATTTTCAGGGATTTAATGAATTTAAGAGTTATCCGTGGACTCATTTACCTGGCTTGGCAATTCAAGACTACTCACATTTACAGACAGGGAAAAATGTAAAATACATTTCATTGCATGCAGCTTCTGAAAATACCCTCAATGAGCCTTAGTATAATATGCTTTTGTTTTGTACCTGTTTATTTCTCTACTGTCAGGATATGATGTAGAGAAAAGTCTCTACCAGACAGTATTCAATATCTATTTATCTATCTATCTATCTTTCTTTCTTTCTTCTATCCACCAGTAGATACCTGTATATAGATAGACAACCACCAGTGGGGGGGGGGAGAGAGAGAATATCAATATTAAACACACCCATTAACTGTGATAACCCAAGTCAACTCCAAGACAAAAAGCAGCCATACTGGTCATGTTCCCTTTATATATTTGCATCTGAGCCGAGCTTCCAGAGACAGAAAATGAAAAAGCATACACCAACACTAGCTACATGGTCAGATCCATTTTCAAGAATATAAAAGTAAAGCAAAGAGGCTCAGGCTCATTGAACAAACCCACATTGAGCACCACTATGTACTATGGTGGTTCTTTCTCCTGCTTTCCTTTGCATGACATTCCTTTTAGGACAACTGTCAGAGCCAGCTTCAGAGGTGTGTGACCCATAGAGGGAGATGGGCCCCACACTTGATCTAATGCTCTGTCTTCGCCATCTTAAAATTCTGGAAAAATCACTGGGTCCCCCAAATTATGCAGCCTGGAGTGACTGTGACTTCAGATGAGTTTGCTTGTGGGTAAGGGATTTGTCAGGGCTGACCGGGGGAAGTTGGCTGTTAAAAAAGGCACATGTGTAGGTAGCCCTTTCAAGGCACGACAAAGGCCTGGCCTCCACCAGGGAGGTCAAAGAGCCCTGCTCGCCTGCCTCTCTACTCCCCTCCAGCCTCCTGTGGCTCCTGCCCTGCCCCCATCAGGCCTTCTCTTGGGTTCTCTAGCTATCTGCTCCTGCGTCTGCTGTTCTGGTGGATTTTGGGCTCCCTGGGGACAAGAACTACTCTTTTGCTGCTCACACGGTGTCTCTGGGTGTCCAGGCTGCTTATACCTTGGAATTTGGGGCTTGGGGCTTGGGGCCCAAGGTAAATTCTTTCTTCACTTGCCCTTGTGGATGACAGCAGCAGCAGGTGAAATGACACCCACTGTCACCACATCATGATGAATTTATTGCTCTCACAACATGGACTTATCAAGGCCAAAGGTCTCCTGCTTAGACCTCATGCATCCCAATGAATTTGGTTTGTCTAATTTGTATAACCAAAACCCCCAAAACTTCTGGTATCTCTGGTAGTACTGAAAAGTAGCAGCAGCCTCAGTACTACAATGAGAGCTCTAACGTTATAAAAAGCTCTCAGCCTATTAAAAAAAAATGGCTAATGCATGGAATTAATTAAATTCACTCAACCAAAATATATTAAGCTCTTACTACGTTCTAGGTGCAAGGGAAATAACCCTGAGGAGCTTATATTCTAATACAAGTCAGAAACAAACATGCAAACAAACAAAAAATAAGCAATTTCAGGTAATAATTGTTAATATGAAGAAAATAAAACAGAAAAACGTGAGAGTCTTAGGTGGAGAAATATTTTCTCCAAAGGGCCAGATAGTAAGCTGTTTGGGACGCGTGGGTCACACTGTCTCTATTGCACATTCTCACATGTCCTGAGTAGCACAAAAGCAGCTTTAGACAATGTGTTAGCAAATGAACATGGCTGAGTGTCAATAAAACTTTATTAACAAAGCCAGACAGAAAGGCAGTATTTGAGGCAGTATTTGAACCACAGGCTGCAATTTACCAAGCAGCTGGCATAGTAGGGCGGGGGGTGGGAGGTGGGGGAGGCAGTCACTTGGTGAACATATTCCAGATTGTCTCACTAAAGAGAGAACATGTCAGTTGGGACCTTGATGATACAAAGAGCCATGGAAATACTAGATAAGAAGGTGCACTTCGGCAGTGGAGAAGACGTAAGCCAACTTCCTACTGGGGTGAGGAGGTATGAAGAGGGAGGGGAGAGAAGAGGGTGGGTCTCATGACTTCCAAGTGCTGTCCTCACCCACAGTTCACACCAAAGAACTTCAGTGACCTCCCGGACTGATCAAGTGCCGACCTACAAAACCCCACACCACTTTTTAAAACTCTTTTAATGAAGAGCTTGAACACTGTGTCTGAATTATTGCAAATTTCAGTGAATCATCTTTACAGACCCAGCTGTGAGATGTAACCTCAGGTGGGGGTCCATCTTCTAACCCTGAACCTAGACGTGTGCTGTTTGGGTCACAGTTGGTCAAACTGAACTTGGGGGAAACTCCAATATACTTACAAGATTCATTGAGGACTCAAGACATACCAGTTTAAAAATTGTAAAACACCAAGGTTGAGGATCTATACAACCAATGGAAGACAGGAGTGAATTCTTTAATTTTATACATCTTCTTTCACTCTTTTGTCATCAATAGCAAGGGATGGATTTAGCTTGAGAATTGAAAACTTAAAAAGACCACAGATTTTTTTTTTTAAAAAAATGGCCTTTGGATTAGTTTTGCTTGGTTAGTTATCAACATTTTAAAGCCAGATGATTTGACCTAAAAATCTGAATTTCTGACTTGCCGACTTGGAAGTCAGACTTCTAACTTGCTGGCTCCACTGGATCCTCATTTTCCACCTGGCAATAATCATTAGAAAGTAAGTAAAACTGCCTTCTTTAAGGGTATGAACAATCAACTTGATGCCCACCTGGCCTACTGGTTTGGTGGAGCATGAAACATTTCATAACCTCAGAAAGGCCTTTAAGAAAAAATAATACAAAATTATGAACTGGAGAAATTACAAATTAAAAATGCTAATAGTTTATGAATACATAATTTCTGGGGTGGCTCCAATGCAATCTAACACCCAATGACAGGGAGAGTGTAAGGGAAGGGGGATGTCAGAAAGGAAGTGACAGCCCTATTAACCAGTTGAACTTGAATATCTTTTGTACATTTCATGCAAGCACACCATCCAGGAAATCGGGGCTGGCTCTGACCTTGCAGGGGAACAATCCACCGTCCGTGGCTGATTTTGTTTGTTTGTTTGCCATCTGCCTGCACTCTGGGCACACGAGTTTTCAAATGCTACAACCAAAGTATTTCTAAGTTCTCCTTCTGTGCTGACATTCTAAAAGTTCTCTGGATTTTCTTTTGTTCCCACTCTGTAATATTTTCTTAAAAGATTCATAGCACAAGCTATCTTCCCTTACTTTAGTCTTAGAATAATCTGCTAAATGAGCTTGACAATGGATTGGATGTGTGGATTTCTTTCAGTTGTTTGAGAGCAATCTAACACATCGGAACTGCCAAGCATCAATTGAAAACGGAAAAATTCAGCCATTATCCTAAACAAGTGACAGGCAAATTCCTACACCATGCTGATGATCAAACAAGTGACAAGTTTCTCTACTTTCTTTGTAACAGAGTTGGACGGTGGCTGTGTATAAGTGAGGGGGGGAACGAGTGTCAGGTTGCTCAAATTATGAGCTCATTGCTTGCAAGGCAGATCTTTCAAACTTGTGCAGGCCCCGCGTCCTCCATCCTCCCTCCATCCACCCTGGATCTGACTTCTGTCTCTTCAACATCCACAGCAAAGAAGATGCATTGTCCAAACCCTTGAGGACCTTTTAACCCAGCATTCAATAAAATCAAAATGCTATTGACCATGTACATGCCCTCCCCCCCCCCAACTGTGAGGAACAGAGCACACAATGGCATAGCCATTAATTAGACAGAGTAGCCTTGTGCACCTGGCATTGGAGCCCTAGACAGTGGACAGCACAGGACTAATGCAGTGGCTTGCAGACCCCTGAATGAGCAGATTGCCGTTGACACTAGAATTCATAGCGGGCTGTGCAGACTTTGACTTTGGCACAGACCTCTTACATCAAGGCATTATTCCTGCATTTGCAGATAGCTCAAAAATGTTTTATGTATGTGCTATTTTCAAAGAGTCTTTTAAAATTTCCTTTCTCATAGTATAATCGGTTGTTACCCCTCCTATTGATTTCCCTAAAGAGCACAAGTCTATTCCATTAGAAATAGAGAAGAAAAAAAAAAAATATATATATATATATATATACACTCACACATGCATACATACAGATATAGCTTTTAAGCTTAGTGGAAGCAGTTTTCTTTTTCTTCTTTTGCTAGATTGGGGGAAGATCGGTGGGGAGTGAACTTGTCTTGCACCTGAGCCTGTTCTCTGGGCTGCACTTTCACAGAGGGGGCTGGCTTAACCCCCAAACCCAGGCTCATCAGAGAAGTGAAAAGGGAGAGTCTGAGGGCAACGAGGCTAGAGCCAGGGTCCCAGGCAAGATGCAGAAGGTACTGGAAGCAACCAAGTGTCCACCAGCTAACAGTCAAGCGAGTGGACAAACAACACGTGGCATGTCTACACCATGGAACTGGACAATGAAAAGGCATGAAGCGCTCCACACGCTGCCGCAGGATGAACCCGGAAACAGATGCTGAGTGATGGATCCAGAAACAGACGTGTGACAGGGCTGCATGTACATGATGTCTCCAAATAGACAACTCTATAGAGGCAAAAAGTAGGCGTGGGTTCGCAGGGGCTGGGGGCAGGCAGGGATGGAGAGTGACCACTGATGGGTATGAGGTTTCTTTCTGGGGTGATGAAAATGTTCTGGAATTAGATTGTGCTGATGGGTGCACACCCTGTGAGCATACAGGAATATACATCATTGCATTTTAAATCTTAAAAGGTGTTCTTATGGTATGTGAGTTATATCTCAATAGAACTGTTTTAAGAAATGCAAAGGACATGAGCCCAGTCCTGGGTTATATGTCTAAAGGAATTGAAAGCAAGATCTTGAAGAGATATTTGCATACTTATGTTTATAGTAGCATTCTTCACATTAGCCAAGAAGTGGAAGCCACCTCACAGTCCACCTGCAAACGAATGGGTACACAAAATGTGGTATATGCATAAGATGGAGGGTTACTCAGCCTTAAAAAGGAAGGAAATATTCTGGCACATGCTCCATCATGGATGAACACTGATGGACCTGGAGGACATTAAGTTCAATGAAACAGACAGTCACAAAGAAAGACAAATGCTATATTATTCCACTAAGATGAGATTCCTAGAGTGGTCAAGTTCATGGAGATGGGTAGTGGAACAGAGCCTATCCAGGGCTGGGGCATGGTGGGAAAATTGTGAAGAAGTAATTTCATAGGTTTAGAGTTTCAGTTTTGCAAGATAAGAAGGCTCTGGAGATTGGTTATACAGTAATGCAAATATACACAACACTTCTAATCTGTATGCTTCAAAATGCTCAAGGTGGTAAATTTTATGTTATATGAATTTTATTATAATTAAAAAATAATAAAACACAACAGGCATATTATCTAAATGAAGCACCAACAACCTCATTTTTCATATTCATCTATAATTGTTTACTTCTCCTGCAAGACGTGTAGCTGTAAAAATAGCCATCTGTTACATCTGCAGAACTCCATTTCAGAAGCAACCCAGAGTGAGATGCCAAGAGAACTTCCCAGAACCTTCATGTGAGTGCCCCCTTGTGTGTCAGGGCTCATGTTGGGGCACTATACTGCACTATTTCCTGGGCAGCCACTACCAAAACTCTCCCTACTACACCTCCCTACACCACACCTCCCTACGCCACACCAACCATGAATTGAAAGTGGGCTCAGCAGTCAATAGCTGAGTGTACCCCAACACTTTGCCATGTGGCTAAGGACCTAGCTATGTCCCCCCACTGGACACCAAGCTCCTGAGAGCAAGGAAGTTAAGCAAACTAATATGTCCAAGAAAAACCTTTGAAATAATGAACAAAACTATGCAGATTTTGATCTATAATGAAACACTCTAAATGTGCACAGGACTCCACTGCAAATCCAGAAGAAATACCTTTTGTTTGTTTGTTTGTTCTGTATGAAATATAGAAATATTGAAAGACTATTTCTTTAGGTTTGGTACCCAGCCCAAAGTGGTTTTGACCCAAATGCAATTCCTGCAATATGCTTCTCTACTAAGGGGTTCTGAGTTCAAAATAAGTCAGAGAAATATAGAATTTCCTATTTCCCACATGGAAATCCACAACATGTGCTGATCTATTAAAAGCTCTGAAGAGACCTTCAGTGAAGACGGTAAATATAATGGTCTGTTTTCCAAAGTCAAGGGCCTTTGTTTTATTTTCTGTGACTTCCACTAGCATCCCGAAGAATATGAATTCTGGAAATATTCTAGAACATGTTGATACATGCAATTCCCAAATGGTTCACTCCTTTCTGCAGACACTCTGAAGCCCTCCTTGCAGCCCACCCAGAACGACCACTGTGTGGTGTGGGTGGATCTCCTATAAAGACCCTTGGCTCTGAACACTGGCATCCTGCCGTGCCTGCCCCTGCTGCTCTGTCAAAGTCCCTTATCAGCCCCCTGCAAGTAGCAACCCACTCAGCAGAGCCCCTGTGACCCCGGCTCCATCTTTCTGCTGACACAGAGACGTAGCTATATCCCCCACTGGACTCCAAGCTCCTGAGAGCAATACCTGTTCAGCTCACCTCCGAATCGGGAGTGGAGGAAACAGCTGAGCCAGTGAATAGACTAGGGAGAAATGCACAATGCTCATCTAAGGTACAGATGCTGTATGTTGGATTAAAACAGGGAGCTTGCCCTTGAGGAAGAATCTTCTTCCTCTGCAGGTTCAGGGCTGCTCATCAGTTAGTGACAGTGACACTAAGAACCAGAGGCACTAAGAACAACAATCAAACCCTCTGAAACAGGAGAGGGAAGGTGACTACCGTCAATCCCGATCCTGCTCTTTTCCTGAGACACTGTGCGTGGGCTTCACCACTGGACCCTCTCCCTCCTCTACACTTGCAATGAATAGCCCCACGCTGGGTCCTGAGGATTTGAGGGTGCATAAAGATGTGGAAAGCTCTCAGAGAGCCAATGTCCCTTTTCAGGTCCACAGCTGGTGAGGAGCAGGTCCAGGGAGTGCTGTGAGGCAAGCCAAGCAGCAGTCCACACTAGCATGGCATTGTCATCCTGGAGCAGTGGCTACCCACTGGATGGCTGGCCCCCCGTGACCGTGTGGCTGTGCCTGCAGATGTTCTGGTTGACCAACTGGGTGTGTGGGGGAGAACTGGTGTCTGGTGCCCAGTGGCCAGGGACACTGCCAGGCATCCTGCAAAGCACAGGAAGCCCCTCCCCCACAGCACAAAAGGATCTGACCCCACATGCCAACAGGACAGTTTACCATCAGCTGGGTGAATCTCTGAATTAATTCCTTTTGGTTAAAAAAAAAAAAGTGCAGAGTTCATTCATGTCATTACTGGACAGCCTTGTGATGCTGCTGGGTGGCACCCGGTAAGCCCAGCAGGTGGCCAAGGTGTGGCAGCAGCTATTGGATCCCCTGCCTGTGAGGGCCACACAAAGAGGATAAAGGGTCAGAAGCCCTGCGCCAACTGTTTACAGAGCCTGACTTGGGTTTTCACCTGTAGACTGATGCTGATGCCGTGCGCGGGGCTCTGGACCGAGAGGGTCTGAGGTCAGTCACCGGAAACTCTCCTCTTGCCAGCGCTTGGCAAGTCAAAGAGCTGGAGGTAGGTGTTGAAGGGAGGGAGTTTTCCACCGCCCTGATCTGAAGCGGGATAACGGCTCTGGTGATGGTGTCCGCGGAAGAAAGACAAGGGGTGGGGAGGCAACGGGAAGGAGGTGGCCAGGTCCCCGGAAGGAAGAGAGGGCTGCAGGCCTGGATGGGGCAAGGAGACAGCCACTCCTGATTTTGATGAAAAGCAGTTCTGGCTGAGAGGTCATCATTTTGCTCTTTCTTCTTTTTAAAAATATTAGTAGATGGAGGAATTTGTACTTATGAAAACAGAGATCAAAGAACAGAGGGAAGGGTCCCGAGTCAGAATGCACAGGCCCTGGGCTTTGTGGGGATGCTCCTCCTGTGCATGAGAAGAAGAGTGACGCTGAGTTTCAAGGTGGAACGAGGGTCAGTGTCAACTGTACCCAAGCCACAGCAAGACTGACAGCACTGGATGGGCCTCACCTGAACCCCCACTCAGCCACATCACCTGTTGCCTCCGACCTCCATTCCCATCACTGATTAAAGGTGGTGACAACATCAACAACCAGGTGGTGGCTATTTTGGGGTCAGGGAAAATCCCACATCTCCAGAACGTAATACTGTACCATAGAACGCACTCCGTGCCTAGGAACTTATTTTGTTGCTGGTGGCAATAATCATTTTAACATACACAGGACATTCTTATGACAACGACACTCTTGTCTTACGCCCCCGATAGAGAATCTTTCTTCTTGTTGCTCCAAAGTGATCCATACATGTGTTGTTCTTGGTTGTCATAGTGCTTTTAAAAAAATTCAAAGGAGTTGTTGTAGCTTTGTTCCTCTTTTCTTTCTTTTTTATTATTTTTTAGTTGTAAATGGATCTTTCTTTTATTTATTTATTTATACGTGGTGCTGAGGATTGAACCCAGGGCCTCACACGTGCCAGGCAAGTGCGTCTACCACCGAGCCACCACCCCAGACCCCCTGTTCCTGTTTTCTTGTAGTGGTAAATCTTCCAATTCTCAGTTGACTCTTTGGCCATTTCTCAGTCTCTGTCATATACATGTCACCATGTGGAGATGTACTAGAAAATAAGATATCAGTGGAGGTTCTCTGTGTGGTGTCCAGGTTATATCTGTGGAGATGGGCATGCCTCTGCTGCTCTTCTCACCCTGCTGGCTGAACATGCATGTGATGGAGGAGCTGGGTACCCATCCAGGACATATAGAAGGACGTCCTCTATTACAGTGCAGCATAGTAAGATAGAAGGTGCCTGGGACCCCAGCCCCAGGAAGTACCTTGGTAGGTCTCAGAAACCTACCTGGACTTTCAGATAGGAAAGAAGCAAGCTTGCTATCTTATATAAAAGAAACAAACTTCTACCCAGTTATTTTTCAGAATATAAAGAGTTGGGGGAATCTTTAACAGAAGCTAAATAGGCATCCACTTTAATATCAGCACTTAAAACATCTGGAGATTTCCCATAAACATTTTGTTTTTAAAATACATCTTGAAAAATCAGATGCTCTTGCAGCCCTGGGGCTCTTGTCTCACGCCCACGTGTCTCTTGGTGTGGGACATGCATGGTCCCATATGCCACGACTCCTTTCCAGCGCCTTCATTCAGGTGTGCTTAGTCTTGAGACTGCCCACTCCCCGGTGTGGTGCCAGAGACACATTTTGAGGGGACACAGAACTTGTGTAATGTCTGGGGGCTGTGAGTGGCCAAGGTCGGCTGATTCCACAACCCACCCTCCTAGCCAAGCGCCTGCTCTACTGCTTGGACTGAGCTGCCAAGCTTTTTAAATAAAATACCAACTCATTTGCAGAAATCTAAATGAATTTACAAAGAGGATTTTCTGGGTAATTAAGAGAGTTTGCTTTTAGTGCATTCACTGAACAAACTTCTAGCTGCTGTTTTCATTATCTCCTTCCTGGGAAGACATCAGCTCAGGGTGATAAAGTCTCTGTCAACACACTGCATTGCTCCAGGCAATGTGACAAAGAAAGGCCTTGACATTCACAGTGGGCCAGAGGTCCTCATGCCAGCCACCGAGTGTCATGAAGAAGCAGCCCAGTCCAGATGCAACTGAAGTTGGGGTCAGAGGTTGCGAGGCTGTAGAAGGTTCTAGAACACCACTTCCTGGAAGGTCCTTCAGCAGATGGACACAGTTGGTTCACATCAGTGTTCCCTGGATGGGTTCAAGGCCAGAGCTTGCAGTTCAGGCTGCTCCCATGCTTCCCTCAGAGTTTGGCTCCGTGACCCTCCCCTCACCCACCGCCTGCAGCCCCCTTGACAGATACATTCTCCAGACCCGCGGCAGAGCATGTGCAGGGAATGCTTTAAAAGCTCAAGAAGGAATCCGGGGGCCCTCCCTGGGTCTTGGAATCACAGAACGTCAGAATTGGAAGGGACCTCAGCAAGCTTCTGGCCCGACCTTCTTGATTTGCAAGATGGGAAACAGATTCCGAGATAGGAGGAGGGAGGGTCCGTATTTGTCCACCCACAGCACCTCTCATGTCACCCTGTTTTATTGTGTGTGGGGGTTAAAGGCAAAGTCAGGGCTGCCCTTTGGAAAGACCGCTGTGAGCTGGCAGTGGTACTGTCTCTGCATTGGACTCTAAATGAAGTGCCTTACCCAGATGTTCTCATTTATGTCCAGCCTTCTGGGGTAACCACTGCCAGGCCTGCGTGCAGGTTCACCTGGGCAAGTCACCCAGCTGTACCAGGGTTGCACCCACATCCGAAGCCAGTTACCTGGCTCCAGGGCCAAACTGCTATACCGGGACTGGACTTCAGTTCAGAGCCACTGGTGCAAATTCCTGCAGGGACCATGCTGCCTCCTTAGGTGACTGAAACAGGTGGGTGGGTCTGTGAAGGGGGAGTGAAGGCCCCCAGCTAAGGGGAGCAGCCATTACTAAGTGTTCCCTTTCTCCAGCTACTGTCACACAATGTGAGGCACACTCCATGCTGTGATAACATCCTGAAGTTTCTCCAAAGGATCCAGGAATTCCGAGTGGTGCATGGCTTTTCACACATGGCTTTCATGGCTTTCAGGCCTCGGGCATGTTTGATGTTTACGTACCCCCACTACCCCCACCCACTTCACAGTCAGAAAGGCCTCAGAAATGAAAGAATCACTTTGAGAGTTGGAGTGGGATCTGCTGTGCTCTGCCCCGTCACAGGGACAAGCCGTGTGCACTCCAGACTGACTGCTTGAGTCCCAGGTTGGGGAAAACTCAGAGTCACCAGTTACCCACAGTGAGCACGCAGTGTGAGTGACAAGGGAATCTTTGCTGCTTTAAGCTCTGGAGATTTGGGGTCGCCTGCCAGCACAGCAAGACCTACCTTACCTGGAGAATATTGGAATTAACATTGAACAAATGAAGGAGGCCAAAGAAAGACTCATGAGCAGCCCAGTCTGCACCTTAGAGCCAGGGGCTCTGGGAATGCTGTGTCCTACCCTTCAGAGTTGGGAAAGGGGCTCTGAAGACAGGTGATTGCAGGGTTTGGCCCTGGGATCACCAACTCCTTTCTGTCCTGAGCCATCAGGATGATGGTCATAGCGGTGTCTGGTAAAGCTGGAGGCGCTAGGCTCCTTAGGACCATGGGAGTTTCACAGCAAGCCTGTCCCTGATGGAAGCCCCACACAGAGCTCAGTCCCCCAGTCCCAATCAAGGTGCCTCCTTTTCACTAGATTCTGTCGTGTTGAGTCAACAGAGGGGCGAACAACAGAGAAGAGGTACCCATCCTCTCCAAACTTGGGTGCTCCTGCTGAAGAGAGAGAAGTGTTCCTGTTTGGAGATGAAATGATGAAGTACAAACCCGGTCGTTCAGAATGAAGCCTTCAAAAACTTGTTCCTTTTTTTGCACTTTTTTTCCTCTTTTTGAAGTACTGGGGATTGAACCCAGACTATGTGAATGCTAGGCAAGGAGCTACCTCCCCAGCACTCACCCTTCCTTCCTTGTATTGGGGATTTAACCCAGGGGGGGCTTTACCACTGAGCTACATACCCTGCTCTTTCTATTTTTTATTTTGGATCTTACTGAATTGCTGAGGCTGGCCTCAAGCTTGCAATCCTCTTGCCTCAGCCTCCAAAATTGCTGAGATGATGGACAGGTAACACTAGGATCCGCTTCAGAATTTTTATATCTATAAAATGGTACAAATATCATTGCATTACTTAGTTTAAATTATTGAAAATTCTTTTGAATGACAGATAAAAATACTGCATTCTAATAAAGAATTCTACATTCTAATAAAGAACTGTTCTAAAGAAGAAAAAGACATATTCTAAGTAGGGAAAACTATCTGTATTAAAGTTGTGACTTTGATTTGATCTTTAAAGATTTTTAAAAGCATCAGCAATAATGGTTCTACCCAAGTATCAGAACTGTAACTGGGTTTCACACACTTCTTGAAGTATTTGATTAAAAAATGGGCTGGGGTTGTGGCTCTGTGGTAGGGCACTTGCCTAGTACATGTGAGGCACTAGGTTGGATCTTCAGCACCAAATAAAAATAAATAAATAAAATAAAGGTATTGCATCCATTATACAACTAAAAAATTATTATCTTTTTTTAAAAACATAAATGCTTATAGCAACAAACTCAGATGCTCAGAAAAGATATAGAGTCGAATTTCTCAGTCTTGCTATTGGTGACATTTTGGGCTGGATAATTTCAGGGCTGTCGTGTGTGATGTGGGATTTTTAGGAGTAATGCTTGTCTGTATCTAATAGATGCCAGTAGCATCCCTGAACCCCCAATTGTGGCAAACAGAATGTGCCCACACATTACCAAATGTCTCCTGAGGGACAAAACCACCCCCCTATTAAAAATGGTGTTAAGTACCCAGAAAAAAGCATAACTAGGCACCCCTTTCCCAGACCAGAACTTCTCCAAGGTAATTATAGTTCTCAAATCCGTTTCTCTGTCTCTGGGAACTTCCTTGGTAGGATCAAACACACACACACACACACACACACACACACTTTTATTCCACCTCCATGCAGACAGATGCTGAGCTCTTCCCTGTAAAATTGGGATCATGCATTTCTTTGGCAACTTTTTAAGAATTTAAAATATATCTTGCTTACTTCTCCTTGGGTTTATGTTTAAGCCCTGCATGCTTCCAAAGAAATGGTGACTCAGTCGCCTGTTGCATTCACGTGCTCTAATTTAATGAACTGACTTTACTGATGGGTGTCCCCCCTGTCGTGACTATCAATAACCTGGCATGAATACTTTAATATTTACATCCTCAACACATTTTTTTTTTTTTACCGTCACTTCTAATGGAATGACTGGATCCAAAGATGTGCACCTATAGTAATGGTGGACTCTAGGAAATCTTCCAGAAAAGCCTCACTAGATTCTAGTTTCTTGGTTGGGAAACTTGGAGTTCTGACATTTTCTGCTTAGTTTTCATAGTAGTGGACTAGTTAATCACTTGGCCAAACATCCACTGTACTGAGCTTGAGAAACTCTGCTTTAAAATGAAAGTGACCCAAATGTGAGTCCCGTCTCTATCGTCCCCTGAGTTCTGTGTTTCATTAGGCAAATCGTTGAAGCCTTCCTGTCTTCATCCATTATGATGATGATGGTGGTAGTGGAGCTTCCTTGGAAGGATTGCTGCTAGAATTTATTGGTATTACATACGATAGCATATTTCATATGCAGTTTCAGAATGCTGTAATTGTTTATTGGTGCTAATAATAAAAAGTCAAGAGAGTAGGAGTTTTAGAAAAGTTAACCTGGAATGGGCACGCAGTCTAACAGTCGAAGCACACGGTTGCCAGATACTTTAGTCACCTCTCCCAAGATAAACTTCAGATGGTCATAAAATGAATATGATAGAAGGAAAATATTTTTCCTCACCAAGGAGACTATAATTAATATTTGAGTCACTTGGTGCTTATGAAACCCACAGAGGCATAGATACCTATATTTATATACATACAGAGGGTATGAATGTGTGTGCTTTTAAAACACGCCCCCATACATTTATGTAAGAGAATGTTGGGCATATGGATTTCCCCTGCGCTGGGATAATAGGCTGCAATGCACATTTTCCTCCAGGGTGGTTTCAGAATGCTTCTCTGTTCTTGCTCCGAGTGACTTACCACCGTGATCAGATTACCTGGAAAACAAGTTTCCAGCTCCACTCAAAGTGAGATAAAGGATGAGTCCGTGGGGCAGAACTGCTTTATCAGGAGGTTAGAAGGATCTCCTTGTCTCTGTTTAACTCTTCTCTGTCTCTCCAGTGTAATGAGACCCATCAATGATCATGAGATCTGGGGAGACAAATGGGGCCTCAAATCCTGGCTGGGCCCCTACCAGCAGCACAGTGTTAGGTGGCAGCTTCTCAGGACCTCACCTTCTTCATCTGCAGAATGGGTATGTGTTGCCACATGTTGGTTTAGTCTACCCAACATCTGGCAATTTGACCCTAGTCTTTCTTGAGAAACTGGCCCTTTTATGTTGTGGGTCCTGGAGGAGCCCACGGGCTAAGTCCGAGTAAGGCTCCAGGGTTGAACAGGTGCCAGAACCGGCCAGTCAGGGACACCACCTTGCTCTGCACACAGTGATTGCTTTAGGACTGGATGTGAGAACCAGTCTGGGCCAAGGGCACTCAGCTCTGAGATGTCCACTAGAAATGTGAAGAAGCAGATCAGGGGCTCTGGAGGGCTCAGGAGGTCACCTGTGTAGGCATTTACCTGCATCCTGACAATAGAGGTTTCCCAAATAAGGCAGCTATGGAGAGCAAGGCCAAATTCTGAGGACATCCCTGAGTTATCCAATCCATGTGGCCCAGGCCAAGGCACCCTGAGCTTTTGGAGACACAAACCATTGCATGAATCTTCTTGATTTGAACCAATTGCATTTCCAATCCTTTGAAAATTGAAGCCCTCGCCAGTAAAATATGCAGAAGGTTTCGTGCCCTCTCTGGTAACTAGCACCCAGGAACTGGGTGGGGGCTGAAGAATTCCTGCCATCTGCAAAGAGGAAGGGTGGCCTGTCCCCTGGTGTCTGAGACAGGACCTGGCCACAATGCCAGGGGACAGGGTTTGTGGCACAGGGATGCCAGCACCTGCTCTGTGAACGGGAACAGCAGGATCCCTGGGCCCAGTGTACTCACCCTTGGCACCCTGCCAGGCTGCAGAGCGTCACACTCGGGAGGGAGCAAGTACTGTTGCTTGAGGACAGCTATGCTGACGCAATGGAGCCCCGGTCGGTGATCAGCCGGAAGAACGGCTCACCCGGGTAGGGGCTGTTGGCTGCACGAGTGGACACTAACGTGCCACACTAGTGGGGACTTGCAGCAGAACTAACCTGCCACCAGCCCAGGGATTTTCTGCCTAAGCCAGGCGTCAGTGGAGGAGGTGAGTCTCGTTTGATGATGGCGTGCACAGGAGGAATTCAGGGATGGGGATAGTCACAGTATGGAGAGTGGACCGTGAACTCAGAGAGGCCAGTTTCTATCCTGCTCCACCGCTGTCAAGATATGGAACTTTATAATGCCTCACCTCAGAACCCTCCATGGCTTCCCACTGCTTTCTTACTAAAGGCTGGAGTTGTCCATGCAACATACAAACCTTCACAAGGCCTTACCCTGGCCTTTCCCTCTGACTTAGCTCTCACTCCTGCACACCACTATGCTCTTTCCACTCTGCTGCAAACCAACCAAAGCCCCAGGACTTTTGCACTTGCTGTCCTTTTTTCCTAGAGCATTTTTGTCCCAGATGTCCACATGACTTGACTTGACTACATTTAGGTCTCTCTACAAATGCCACCTTATCAGACAAGCCTCATCTCAGAGCAGAGGATCTCACCCCAATATCATCACCTACCTTGTGCACATTACTACCTGAGATGTCATCTGCTAACTCTTTTGCTTAGCATCTGTCTTTCCCTTCCAGAGCAGGGAGCTTTATTTGCTTGTATCATCAGTGCCTAGAACAGTACTAAACACGTGAAGGGAACTTTGCAAGTAGTTGCTCGAGTGATTTAGTTGCTTACCACACCCTTCCTGAGCCCTGCCTCTGCCAGATGTTGACAAACAACACTGAGAGAGACAAGGAGGCCTACCTGCCCTCGTTGTTAAGAAATACCCATGGGGACAGATAAATGAGCCAGAGGAGCCTATCATTTCAGAATAAGCAAAGTTCTCTGGAGCAATAAAGGGTGATGGGAACAGGGAATAAATAGTTTTATTCTGCAAAAAAATTATTTTCCGTGATCAGGGGAGGTTGGAGAAGATGCGTCTGACAGGTGAGAAGGTATGCCTCTCAGGTGGAGGCCAGGGATAAGGAGAAGCTTCCAGAAAGCAGGAATCACAAGTGCAAAGGGCCTGGTGCAGAAAGCACTGACTTCGCTAGAGTAGCGACAGGCAGGCAGGTGGCTGGAGGAAGAGGCGGAAGAGGACCCAGTGAAACCAGCAGCCAGGCCAGCGCCGGAGGAGGCTCCTCAAGCAGCAGAGAGGAGTTCGGATTTCCCTGTAAGGAAAGGGAGCCGTGCCGCCTCACTTTTAGACTTGAATGAAAAGGAGACAACAGATACCCAAGAGGGAAGCGGACTCCGCAAGAAAAACCACGTGCCCAATCCTGGCACAGCGCTGGGTACCGGGGAGGCACTTGACAGGCAGTCACCAGCCACCCTGGCTCCTCCCGCCCCGGGAAGAAACCCAAACTTGATACAAGGTAGAAGCCACCAGGTGTTCTGTTTCTGCGTCTCGAACCCAAAGGCTTATTGGTGCAAATGACCAAAATGAACCTTAAGGATCAAGCAGATTTCAAGTGTGACTCTGTGTCAATTCCTTCATCATGTGGGGAAGACTGTCACTGTTCCCCAGTGTGACAAGGGGCACTCTAAATGCGGCCTGAGCTCGGTGCAGGCCTGGGCATCCTGGGCAGAGCGAGACCCAGGCGGGCAGGGCGTGTGCTCTGCCCCAACGGCTGTGGCTCCATGGGCACAGGGGTCTGCAGCAGCTCCTGAAATGAGTGGAGCCAGTCCTGTGGGGGTGTCACTCCAGTCCTGGGCACCATCTCTGCATCAGCGCCCAGGCAGGCACACACCAAGTCTGCCGGTGAGCACAGTAGCCACAGGGGAATTTTGTTTGATGGAAGCAAAAAGCCTCACTCTGAAATTCTGGAATCATCAGCCCACAAGTGGACAAATCGGCCCTGCAAACCCCTGGCCTTGCGGCAGGTCAAAATCCATGTCCGCTATGACCATAGGAACACGTCACCGCAACTGGTCTGGTCAACAGCCCCAAGCCCGGAGAAAATAGAGGATGGCACAAAAATGCTCAATTAGAAAGCATCTTGCTTAAGGAGTGATTTGAAGATCTGAAGAAATTTCTCTCATTTAAGGGCTATTTAGCTTCAAAGAAAATTTATTTTTATTTAGAATCTTAGGTTCATGTGACAGTCTTTTTAAGTGAGAAGAGAAGATGCTACAAGAACCACAATCCTGCTTAAAAGCACCAATATTGACTTGGAGATCTCACTCTCTTCCACAAGAACGCTTCTTGAGATGAATAATCTGACGTAAGATAGAAACGAGATTCATTCCTCCCCGCCCTGGCCTTCTGTGCCTGTGGCACAGCATTGAGAGACCCACAAGATGTCCTCGGTGAGAGCTGGGGACCTTTAGTGGGAGTCGTCAGGAAGCGATCCTAATTTAGCTAAGGCTATTGCTCACAGCGGGCATCATCAGGGGAAAAAATAGATGCAACTGAAATGTCCAATATTAGGAAAATTATAATACGCTAATACGCCATTCGATAGGTTATAGTTCTAGATTATTTAAACAGTGGATTCTTCAGCAGCTATGAAAGTTCAAAAGAATATTTAATGATTAAAACAATACTCATGAAGTATTAAGTGAAAATGCAAATTTAAAAATATAAGCAACATGATCCCCTCAAAAAGATGTCTATTTATCTAGACACACATATAATAAGAGTTTATGTGATATAACAATATATAATGCTTTATAATTTACATGAATAAGTATATGTAATATATGCTTATAAATAATATGTAATATATACTTTATGTAATAAATATTATATACTTATGTGACACATACATCATATTACATATATTAATAATACAATAAAATCAACCTTACTATGTTGTATATAAAATATAGAATACGAATTTCTATGCATTTTAAGATATATATTTTCAATATCTCTCAAAAACATATGTATTTGTAATATGCACATATACTAATACATATATATTAGTACAAGTACATTCAAAATTTAAATTTCCTATGATTTTTATAATATGAAAGTTGAAAGTTATTTTTAAACAACTTTAAACATCTCTGATACGTTCATGGGCTGTGACTTGCTTATTCAAATTGCAGCATCTTGTGTGAAGCAGATGCCTAATTAGTGTTCATTATATGGAGAAAAGAATAAGCCAGGGAAGGCACTGGAATCAGTGCGGAGCCAGCCCTCGCCCACTGAGAAGTCATAGCTGCACCAGGTCAAAGTGGAGCACTGGGAAGTGCACCCCCCGCGAGGCCTTGGGCAGAACCAGAGCTCAGCCCTCCTCTCTGGTCTGGAAGTAGAATTCCTAATTGAGTGCGAGGAGGAAGTTTTTACTTGGGGGATATGGCATTACAGGGGTGTGTGTAAAACGGCTTTCCTAAAGACAAATGTATTTATGCTAAAATGGGATCATGTAAATATACATACATATTAATCATAGATGATATATACAATGATGTATATACACACATACATTATGTATATTTCATACGTGTGTGTATATATATATATGTAATAAATATTATGTACTTATGTGACACACATCATATTATATATATTAATACTACAATAAAATCAACCTTACAATGTTGTATATGAAATATATAATATATAATACAAATTTCTATTCATTTTAAAATACATATTTTCAATGTCTCTCAAAAAATATATATACATACACACATATATATGTATATGTATGTGTGTGTGTGTGTGTGTGTATGTCTCAAGTTCAGGATTATCCACCCAAAGCTAACAATCTGATGTTGCTCCTCATCTCTGCAGCATGCAGTGGCCTGCTCTGCCTGTCAACTACATTTTGCTGGTACACAAATGGCTACCTCTGTTCAAGACACCAGTGGCCTCTATTTTGTAGAGTTTCTTTGCTACTCGTCCACCCCATTAAACTGTAAGCTGCAGGAGAGCAGGGTCCCTGCTGGCCTCACTTCCCCCGTATCCCACTGGGTAGCAAGAATGCAGCAAGTGAGTATTGAATCAATAAATCCATGGATCCTGTGAGAGTCTTATAGGGAAATAATACTTTGACTAATATACTTGTTTTTGGTTCCTATCTTCTGTCTTATGTTCGTCGTTTGCATTCTACTGCCGTTTAAGTTTTTATAGCAAGTTTCTTTAAAATCTTGTATGATACCATGTGGGACTCCTGTAAATACTGAATAATAATAATTTAAAAACTCATTCCAGAAAGCAGTTCCTGCTGGTTGTCTCTTCCCTTGGACCGTTGTTGACTTCACGTCCCCTGGGAGCCAGAGCCCGCCTCCCTGACACCCAGCTCAGCCCCACAGGAAGAGAGGACTCGTCGCTATGGAGATCAGGGTGCCCAGAGGCAAACCACAGAGGAGCGGGGAGCAGCACCCAGGGAATGAGATGGCGGCGGGCGAGTCCAGGCGGCTTAGTGGGGGCTGACGGGAGCCAGGAGCCCCCTCTCCTCTGCCTCACTCCAGGCTGCCTCCAGGACTCTGCCTCTGTGTCTGGAAACTTCCGGCTCCCTCACCACGGCGGCCCTTTGCTCCAACGCTGGCCTCTCTCTCGGGCACAGGAGCCTCCTCACTTGCCTTCCTGCCACCCTCCCTGCCACCAACCACCCTTCACACTGCTGGTGCCGTGCGCCATGGAGAGGAAATGGGACTCGCCCCTGAGCCGTGAAAAGCCTGCCAGTGGCTCCCCACCGCCGTCGGAAGAAAACCCTGACGTTTTACCAGGAGCTATGAAGTGCCAAGGAGCAGGCTTTGGGCGTCCCCATGGACCTCTCTCTTCCTGGTTCATGGGGTGCCCAGAACTCTGGAGCAAACATTCCCACCTCAGGGCCTCTGCATCTATTGTCTTCTCAGAAATGCCACCACATCTAAAATGATCGTGCTGGTCACTGGCGACTGCCTATCTCACCCC
This sequence comes from Spermophilus citellus, assembly GCF_964194105.1. Classification (NCBI taxonomy): domain Eukaryota; kingdom Metazoa; phylum Chordata; class Mammalia; order Rodentia; family Sciuridae; genus Spermophilus; species Spermophilus citellus. The sequence continues at coordinate 9,573,611 of NC_138185.1, read as the reverse complement.
TCAGCCTGTCCGCTCCACGAGGGCAGAGACCTTGTCTATCTCGTTCACCCTGCATCCCCCAAGCTGGGCAAGAAGAAATACCAAACCTACAGGTTTCCAGTGCCTTCACAGGGGAGATATGGTCGTGCAACATCATAAAAGCTAATACAGTTCCAACAGCAAGCCCACCCGGCTCTGGCAGAGCTATTACTGAACTCAACTTGCAAATGTGGAAAGTGAGCCTCAGAGATACTGAGCGACCTGTCCAGGGCTCTCGGCTGGTATTGCAAACCTAAATTAGCCCTGGGAGGGGTCTGACTCAGAGTCCATGTCTTAACCATCTCTGTCCCTGGTGGCCACATGCTGACTCGCCACTAGTGTCATTGGAGTCAACCACGCTCCAGCTACTCACTCACTCATTGATTCAGTGCTTTGTTCCTTCACAAAGTGTTTACTGAGAAAATAATGTGTCCCATGTCCCCTGCGCTGGGCTGTGCAGATGGCTAAGTCTCTAAAGCTGCCATAGCCATCCTTTTACTATACAAAAGGTGACTGAGTCAATGGCATGGGCATGAGCACCTCCTTCGTTCCAGGTACTGACCGAGGCCCTTGTCCTGTCTCACCTGCTCCTAACAGGGGCGTTACCAGTGTAATGTGCACTGATCTGAATTTAATGGTGCCAGCACTGGAATCTTGCCTGGGTGGTTAAGTGGCTCACACACAGAATTGAGTAGTGACAGAAATCCTATCTGTCTTTCTCTAGAACATTCTTTTTTTTTCCCCCACAGTAGGTAGCTCTCCTTAAATATATGTGGAATGCAAAAGTTGATGTATTGGCGAACCCAGTTTACAACTCAGTCAGCCACCTGCTTTTAGCTTGTTCCACATAATAACTTCCACCTATAAAAAATGACAAAAATTTTCAATTTTGGTAATTGGTTTTAATATCTGATGGTGCAAGAGCCTTTTTGCTAATGATTTTGGAAAAAAAAAATAACACCAGGTATCAATTCAAATCAGAGAATTTACTTAATTTGTTTGAATTAATCAAGTCCTATCACTTTCTGGGCATGGGAAGTCACCAACATTCAATGGAGGACCGGCAATGATTTTTGATATCAGGACACTTGCACACATTGGGTACCATCTGCATTCCTTTGTACGTACTGCTGTATGGTTGTGCATCATTTAAAGCTCACCGTTAGGGCTGTCATTGTGCAAACATCAGAGTATGTTTGCAGAAACCCAGATGGCATGGGTCCATCTAAAGGTGAGGTGAATGTGAGACATACAAGGCTGCTGCCCACATCACACAGCACCCTGTCTTACAGTCAACTCTGTGTGTGTTGGTAAGTAAGATGCGCTCTAAAATAATGATAAAAAATGCAGTATGGTCAATACACAAGCCAGTAGCGTGGTCATTTGCCACCTCCACCAAGCTTCCTGCACTGCAGACCATTGTATGTGCTACGCTTCTACCCAAGAGGCAGCGACATCTGTTTGCACCAGCAGCACCAGGCATGGGAGGAGTTCACTGCACTGTGACGATGTCAGAGGATGATGGGAATTTCTCAGCTCCTGCCACAATCCTGCAGCAACACCAGCATGTACGTGGTCTGCCATTGAGGACTGCTGGTGCAGGTGCATGGCCGTGACTGTGTAACTTTGTGAAGTGTGCAAGTTCTGGCCCACATTTCCTAGAGTGGGGAGAGTTACAGAGCTATGAGAGGATGGCCCAGAGCTGCACAGGGAAGAGCCCCCAAGAGCAGGATTCCTGCCCAGACATTTGCACTCCCACACCCTGCTCTCAGCTACTCCGCCAGCAGCCTCCCGGGAACCAGGGAGTTGGAAAAAATTAATCAAGACAAGGGGGAAAGTAGCTCGGGAAATCTTCACGCCTCTTGTCAGTCCTCACAAACCCCCTATCCAAGGAGTCCAGCAATGAGGAATCATCATTCCCAGGGCCTGAGCCCTGAATGCCTTGGGAATGAGCTCTCTGCTTTCCTCACCACAAAATTATTCAAGAACTCGCAAGGCAGGAGCTGGCCTTTGAAACCCTAGCTGTGAAAGGGCCCAGGGCCTGACCAGTGGCCCTGATGGTATTACCAAGTGCTTCTTCCCAGTGTTTGCACTAGGTAAGAGAATATTCTGCCAGAGGGGACCTGCGGATGTGAGGGGACTAGCCAACTTTCAAAGCTTCTTTTTGACCTCCAGGAGAAAATTGGGCACATGTGCTCATGAAGGATCCGGGGACCATAAGGGAACATCAAGTTGATTCATCAAATTAGCTCAAACATAATTGTCCTGCATGACTAGATACCCAACTTGTTAACTGTAATCCTGTCAAAAAGCCATCCACATTGATGTTCAATAGAGACATACGGTGTTGTGCTCAGAACCTGACTTCCCTTGAACTTCAGCTTGCCAAGGATGCACTGTTGTCTCAAAGAGGATTTCGTGGTAAGATGCTTGGAACCCATGGACTGGAGCAAAAAAGAGGAACTGACACTAGTGGTTAGAAATACCCGCTGTACCTATCGCTTCTTCATTGAGAGACTCATAAAAGATTTGAAAGTCACAGCTTTTGAATTTCTTGTTTTTTTTTTAATTAATCAGGCTACATATAAACTATTTGTCATTCTGTAATGGAGACTATTCCAGAAATGAAGACAATATATGCACCGTTCAAAATTTTTGCCTAATACAAAAGCTGGAAAATAGAATTTTTTTGCAGAGAAAAAAAATTAGGCAGTGTCAGGGCCAGATTTAAGTCTTAAACAAATTACCACGTTGCCTCTGTCGAAGATCATGACTTTGTATCGCTGAGATGATGGTCTCAGCTCTCTGCACCCTGTTCAGTCCTCCTCCTCTGATGAGTGACTTCTCTGTGCCTTCACTCTGGGTTGCTGACCTGGTCACTGTGATCTCAGGAGTCAGTTGCTACAGGCCTCTTTCTAGAAATGGTGCTAGTTCAACCTGCTGCACCCGGTTCCTCATCTGAAATTCTTCAACTGTCATCTCACTTGTCTTCTTTTGGTGACTACTTGTCTGGTTCCTAATTTTTATGCCATTTGGGGGTAATTTCCCCCCTTTTTTTCATTATTGACGAAGACAGAGGAGGCTCCTATAATTTGTGGGTGACTGACAAGGCTGAATGTGGTTAACTCAAATGTTTTGATTTACATCAGAGGGGACCTCCAGGCCCCTGACGTGACAGGCTGCGATAGTGCCTTCAAAGCTAGTGAATATTAAATCCCAGTAAGCAAGCCCTTCATGTTCTTCCCAATAAATTATCCCTTCTCGGGTGCTGTAGCAAGAAGTATCAAAAGGCTTAGAACGGGCAAAGTCTATAGCAATTCCACTGCTAAGATTCCAGCCCCAGGAGATAAACAGACAAGGGCAACTGTGCAATTGTATGAATATAAGGATGTTCATCTCAGTGTTATTTAAAATAGGAAGAAGTTTAAAAAAAAACTATGTGCAGCAAGTGGGCTAATAAATATGTTATATCTGGAGCTGGGGCTGTAGCTCAGTGGGAGAGTGCTTACCTAGCATGGTTGAGGCACTGGGTTTGATCCTCAGCACCACATAAAATGTAAATAAATAAAGTTATAAAAAAATATCTAAAAAAATATGTTATATCCATACACTGAAATAGTTATAGTCACTAAGATTTCATATTTATGCTTTTACCTATTGGTAGGAAAAGATATTCACCATAAATAACAAAAGGAAAAATATAAAATTCTGTTGCATTTTACTGTGTCTCTTTTGACTGTGCTACCATGTTACGCCCATGGAGGAAAAAACTGTGAAAAGCCCCAGTCCAAATATAAAGAGAAATGACATCTGTGAGTGAGTTTTAATTTTTTTTTCTTATACTGTACAATGTATTCCTTTTATAGGCAGAAGAACAGAGGTACTTTTATTTCAGAAAAGCAATGCCCCTTGGGTTGAGAGAGAGACACTTCGTATACTGTAACCCTCCTAAAATGTCTCCATCTATGTCACATTAGAAAGCAGGAAGCTGATCATAAAGGGTCAACAGAAGGAGCAGCTGACCAGGGACCCAGAAAGAGAACCGTCAGACAGCCACATAGAGCCTTCTGTTGATGACGCGGACCACCAGCCTGTCTGATCTTGGCCGACGGGGTTGGAATTTTGTCTTTGACAATGAAACTGTACATTTCCTGTTAAGCAAAAATGCAGCCAATCATTTTTTAAGTCCATGCTCTATTTCCAGGGAAAGTGAAACCCGTGAGAACAGTGCCAATCCCTTCACCAGAAACCCACCCCGAGACGGGGCAAAGACGTGGTCCAGCACAGCAGACAGGATAGGCCAAAGGGCTGAGTTTAAATCTCAGGCCACTACTGCCTGCTGGTGTAACTTGGGACAACCCACTTACTCAAAGGTTAACACTGCATCTGCCTGAGGAGCTGTGAGACCTGATTAGGGAGTCCTGGTAACAGGCACATAGTAGGTACTTCAGAAGTGTTAAGAGTTCATCCAAGGCCCACAGCAGAGGTCAGAAGCAAAGAGTTCACAGGAAAGAGGTCATCCAAACACACATTTTATTTGGCATACATTTTTGAAATCTAATAAATTACTTTCCAACATTTAAAAATTGGGAGATAGCACAAAAATTACAAATTTTTAGTTTCTTAAGAAACAGGAAAGTGCCTCTCACCATTATTTTGTTCACATGGTGTCCAACCATATATCTACGACTTTTTTTTTTTTTTTTGCACACATCTTCCTGAAATTCATTCACAAAGTTGCGGCTTGTCTGTCTTGATGCCCATATGCCCATGCCGTACACAAGTAAGCCACAATCTACTTTTACATTCACCTTTTGTAAAATATTTTGGCTAATATAAACAATGTCACCATGAATTATCTTTGTACTTGGCTCTGTACAGGTGCAACAGTTCCTTGTTTTGGGATATAAACTCATGTTCTAAAACTATAAAGAAAAGCAACAGAATCCTGAAGACCTAATCCCGGCTAATGGCTCTTGGAGATGATGGGTGCATGGTACTGGGGAATCCCAGGAAGCTTCAACCATATTTGTAACTTAGTTTAACTGAGTGAGGGCTTTGGATGCTTATCTTCTTATTGGTAGCTTCACGATGGATGTATTTTACACGTATCCTTTCCTAAGTGTTCAATTAGGAAAACTTTTTTTTTTTTGAATGAACTAAAAAGAACCTGGTAGATTTAGCAACATGTTCTCATAGCTGTGCCTGTTAAAAAAGTCAAGGGCTGTTCCATTCGTCACTGTCCTCGCTGTCACCTCTCCATTATTACACCTGTCTGTTTATTCATCTGGGTGACTTGTACAGGCCTTTTAGGCGTGTGAACGGAAGCTCCCAGCTCCCGTAGACAGTATTCTTCTCCTACGCCCTTGCTGGAACGTGCAAATTGTGAAAAGTGGTCTGTTCCTTGCACTCTCACAACCTTAAAGGCCACTGGCAAACCACTGAGAAAACTGTCCCACCCGTCTCTGAGGGTCTGAGGTCTTAAGGCACCACCGGGGCCAAAACCCATCACCCCAAGTCCAAGTGCCAAACTGACAAGGGAGCAGGAAGCCGCGAGAACAAGCCCATCCTTCACCTCCAGCCCAGAAGCCCTCATCCCAGGACAAAGAAAAACATCCCAACAGACTGTGGCAGTAAATCATGAACCCCGGGGAAGGTGAGAGGCAGCCAGCAAATCCAGGTGCCGTCCAACTCCACAGCCCATGATGCTCCCCATGGACAAAAGAAGTCAGCCTCCCCATGGCCGAGGGTGGCCCACAGTTCCTGTGCGTTCATTCTGGTTGAGGATGAACCCAGGCTGTTCCCATCACTGTTGGAAATCCACCCTGGCTCAGGAGGATGCGGTGGGCAGCTCAGCAGGCCTGGCCTTCCTCTCCGTCCTTCTAGTATTTATCCTAGCAAGTGTGCCACCAAGTGCTCTGCGTCTGTTAAATCCACCGCGTTTCCTGGCAAGACCTGAATGGAGCCCCAGGCAGAAAAGAGCCTGTGGACCTCCTGCCACCCTCCCCCGCCACTTCCTCCTCCTGACCACCATCCCTGCCACCTGGTGACCTCACAGCCCGATTTCTCTCCTGACTGCTGGCTGTTGTCTTGGGCCACTCTTATATCATCTGGCAGCCACTGTGATTTTTTTTCCTTTAGAAATCCAGCTAAAAACTCTCCTATTAAATAAACTCTTCCATAGTCCCACTGAGCTCCTTGCAAAACGTGACTTCCACAGTGTGAGTTCTGAGTCCCTCTGGGTCCTCCTTCCTTCCCGGCTTCTATCTGTGCTCCAGCCAAACTGAAATTTTAGTAGGTACCTTGAGCCTGATATGTTTTACTGCTTTTGAACTTGAGCATGTGTCATTGCTGGAGACCTTGGACTCTGTCCTCTTGAACTGTGCTTTTCCCTTCTAGTAGCTCTTAGCTGCTACTCAGGCTTGGGGCTTCTGGGTAGGCTTGCTTTCTCTGGAGATTTTATTTTCTCAGTTATTAATATTAAAGTACCATAAAGTGCATGTGCTGCAGAAACATATGTGGAAGAACGTCCTGTGTTTGAGGAAGCCACTTCGCTTCATATGTACCCATGGGATTTTATAGTCACTCTCAAGTACTCCAAGGGATGGGTTCTAGATCCCCCAGGAATCTTCAGATACTCAAGTTTCTTGTACTCGATGACACAGAATTTGTGCACGACCTGTGCCTATTATCTGGTGTACCTCAATTCATCTCTAGATTACTTACAATACCTAATACAGTGTAAATGCTATGTCAATAACCTGTATCATTTAGGAAATCATGACCAGAAAAAAAAATCTGTACATGTGCAGTACAGATGAGATTTTATTTTCAAATATTTTGGATCCATGATTGGTTGAATCCTTAGATGCAAACCTGTAGGAACAGATGTCCAATCATGTCCCTACGTGTATATGGATGTGTGTGTGCGCATGTGAATAGACATGTGCATAGATTTTACAACACATATGGAAAGTTCCTCCAACCCACAAACATGACCTTTAGCTCAGTGGTTCTGCTCTGAAAGCTCTCCTGTGAAAATAATCATAGATGTGTTCAAATACTTTGATATAATTTTTTGCATCAGAACACATTTATCAGAGTTAAAAAGAGGAAATGATCTAAACAATCATCTAAATTATCAAGTACTAAGAGATTACCTTAATCAGTTATAGTGTACTATTCAACGTAATGTGATTTTGGTATTGAAAATGAGGTTCTACAGCACTATTTTGAAACATGAGAAGATCTCGAGGAGATACCATTAACTTGAGAACTATATTACAAAATAGAGAATACTTTAAGTATGATAATGTTTTAGTTTTAATAGGCATAAAATATACAGAGGGGTAAAACAGCAAAGTGTTCATAGTATATTGGGTGTGGTTATGAGAGTTAATTTTCTTTCTTGTTCGAGCTTTTAAGAATGCCACAACAAACAATTCCTTTTTTGATATAAGGGTAACAGCAGAAAATTTGTTGACTTGTCTTTTAAAAATTAAAATTAAAATACTTTTTTGAAAAAAAGAGCAGAAGCGATGTGACAGTTGTGGGACGAGGCACCAGCTATCCGAGGGCGTAACAAACCCGGCAGGGCACCTTCTGGCGAGCTGGTCTCCCACTGGCCCCCATGTGGCTGTGCTCACGGACCTGCCTTGGAACTCAGATGTGGAGCTCAGTGTGTGCCCACGTGGGCACCCAGAGAAGAAAGCCTTGGTGTCACCAACTGAGGATCAGGAGTAGAGCGAAAGAAAGTGACAGAGAGCACCTGCAGGACACCTGGGTCCCTTATCGGCAAGCAGCCACCACAGGATGCCTCTGTGTGTACATGAAGGGGCAGAGTGGGAAGGAGGCTGGGAGAGAGGGGACAACTCTGAAAACATGGGGTTCTCCTTAAACAGGAGGGAAGTGGCAGATTCCGTGGCATTTTACTCAGCCTCCCTCTAAGGGGCTGTGTGCTCCGCAGGGGTCCAAAGAGGATTCACTCTGATAGAGGAAGAAAATATCAGAACTGGACTTTACATATTTTTTATATTTTCTCTTATGCAATCAATAGTCTTTTTAAAAATTTACTTTAAAATAAGGAAATGTAGGTTAAGCCCAGGATCCTGACTCCTTCTTGGATGTCACGATATTGGGTGCAGGTACCCTGATGGAGTTCAGAGAGGTGCAGGTTGGGTATGACCTGAGTACTTCCCTGAGACTTCTCTTGGTGGCCGGCAGGGCAGCTTAGGTGTGCCTGTGCAGGGGAGGTGTGAATTTTAGTATTAGGGTGTAAGGGAAACCATTTCAATCCATACAATTTTATGTGGTATCTCAGCTAATTTACACCAACTAATAATAATAATAATAATTATTATTATTATTTACAATCAGATATTTGAATCGATATATCATGAAGTAATGAGCCAAGGTCCTCAACATTATGAACCAAATTCAACCAGTTTGCTCTCCTTATGAAATTCTAAAAAATAAGAGCTAGAGATTTTTATGAGTAAATAGAATGAAATTAGATGTATGTAATTATATTTCCATGCCTACACATAGACTGCATTAACAGGGAACACATAGCATAGCTTAATAGAAATATATGTAATTTATAGCTCATTCTTTTGAAATGACCTTGTACATATTTTAACAAAGCATTTTTTTTTTTTACTAGTACAGTGACACATGCATATGATTTAAAAACGCCTAACCCACTAATGCTGGGGTCACCAAGCACTGACCTGCAAGAGCAAGTACTTGTGGAAGGAGACCACTGGCTTAAAGTCCTTGTCCCACCGGTCCACAGTTGTGGTCAGTCCTAGATTACCACCTTTTATGTCTTCTCTTATCACAGAAGAAAAGGAAGGTCCATCCAAAAAAGAAAGTGTCTCACAAATCAGGAAAAGCCAGGTGAAAAGCACAGTAAAGGACTTGGCTCCCCCCACCCAAAACCTGACGACATGCTGGCCTGACCCACCAACAAACACCCTGGACACCATCCAGCGGCTTTAAGATAATTATTTATGCACACATTTGCCTGGGAGAAACATCAAGCCGTACACTGAGGCTGTAAGCCCACTCTCCCACTTTTTTTGACTTAAAAAAAAATTTAGAAGAGTAGAAAAACACATTCTCCCCTCCCCACCCACGCCACTCCAGTAAGGAAAGAAAGACAAGAAAACCAAAAAACAAACAAATGACCTCTCCTTGGTAGCCATGTGCAGCCTGGAGCCAGTTTGCAGAGTTGAGTAATAAATCCTAGAAAAGCAGTGACTACAGTGGAAAAGCTGACGGACACCCAACAGTCATCGTGCAGACGGAGGGGACGCAGGGGACCAGCCGGTCAGATGCTTCACGGAGCATGTTGGTGGACTGCTCTCCAGTGAGTGGTCTTTCAGTGGACGGTTTGCCTGTCCCTAAATAGCGGGACAATTCCCAAGTCCTTACAAGAGAAGAAACTCCCTTCATATTTGCATCTCCCACAAGTTTGCCTATCAGCAGCTATTCTCCAATTGCTTTTTCTGTTGCTGTTTTAAGTATAAAGAACTAAAAGAACAGTTGAGCCTTGACAGCTTGGTAATTAGTTAAAAAAAGAGGCAATATAAACTTTTATCAAATTGCAGTGAAATCTTGAACTAGGATGGCCTTCAAGCTTTAATGCCACTGTCCCCCCACTCCCCCGCCCGCCATGCTTGAAACCTCTGCTTTTCTACATGCAATGTGCTGGTTTGCAGAGGTTGAAAATGTAACTTACAAAAAAAATTTTGATCAACATTAGAAATATCAGGGGGATAAATATCTCTAGGTTCTTAGGTTTTTATTGAAGTCTTCATATGGAACGATTCAGGGGAATAATATTTGGATAAAATTCTGCATCCACTCGCAATTTCTGCCATTTCCCATAGGGACAAAACTCTCTGGGTCACGTCTCTGACTGTAGGGTGGGAAGCAACCTTGAAAGGCCATGAACATCAATCCTGCACCTCACATTGGGCAGTCAAGGACCTTTATACCTTAATGCAAGAGACCAGCGGTGACACACCCTCAAAGCACAGCACGGCATCCATGAGCAGGGTGCCCGGGCGGCTGCAGCAAGCCTGCCTTCCTGCGACTTGCAGAATAGGGAGCAGAGAGTGCTTGAGGGTGGGGATGCGTTCCCCATGAGAATGCACTTTTGAATGAAATCAGGAAGAACTGAGGGGTGGCCAGAGGACTGTTGAGGTGCAGTTTTCAACAAAGTCCTGGAGACCCAGTTTTGATGAGAAGACTAGCCAGAGCAAAACACTGCATCTCCTTGGCAATGAAACCACTGGACCCATTCAAGTAATTATTCCATACAAATAGCAAAGACATGGGCAGAGCAAAGCCGACGCTTCATCTTCTCAGCTGATCCTCTGGGTTCACAGAAAGCAACTCTTATTTGACTCCAACATGAGTATTCTGTGGACATTCTTCGTATCAGGTGTGTGGACAGTAAGTTGTATGTACATGTAAGTACACGACTAGATGCTGCAAACCTGAGTGCCTAGATGTGAAATGAGCCCATGCACTTGGTATTTTTATGGGCAACCATGGATTTGCAAGCAGAGCTGCATTGTAAGTATTCTAAGGAAGGACTGGGACTGAATAAAATGGTGCCAATATATTTTTAAAAGATGCTTCCAGCTCACAAGGACTCAATTTTGAAGCCCACTCAGGTATCTGCCTGTATAAGCACTTTCTCTGGGCATAATTTAAGGGCAGTTTGAAACTTTGGCCCAATTTGATCAAATATTGATAGACGGTCCAGCAAAACGCGGTATGGGAAGCAGCTACTTTACTGCACATTGACACTGTAAATTTGAAGAGACGCTGTCAACCTGCTGAGCTCTGAAATTTACTTTCCTAAAAGACAGATAAATCCCATGGCCAATGCTGGCGATCTGTGTTAAATATACATACTCATGTACCTTATGTAAGGTCCTCCACCATAAATTTCTCTTGGAGTCTATTTCTAGGAAATAGTTTGTCTTTGCTGACAAATGTGTCTGTTACTTGTTAGAGAATGAGCCCCCCCCCCCCCCCCCAACTCAGCCTGTTTCTCTTTTTGCCTTTGCAGCCAGGAACCTCCAAGCTTCATTTTGCTGTCAGTCACATGAGCTCTTTCTTTTTTTTTTTTTATTGTTGAAATGTCAAATGTCTTCTTTGATATAAGGGGAGTAACCAAGGACAGGGTAGAGACATGAGCTCTTTTAAGCTTAGGTTCTCTGGCACAACTGATCTGCCCCTTTTTCATGAACCTTTTATTTCCGCCACTCCCCTCCCCCGCCCGCCTACTTCCATGGTTTTATTTTATTTCTGTCTCTTGTTGAAAGTCATCTCAAGTTCTTTTTGGAAGAAAGAAGAAGAAAAATAACATACAACTCTATTCAGGTCCCGATATGCCTTCAAGTAGATTCAGTGAAACTTTGTTTGCAACTGTTAACTTGCCTGAAATGTACCAAAAGAAATGCATACTTAAATCTGAGCACAAGGCTGTTACCTAACCCACCAAGGTAGCTTCCCCTCCTGCCATCTGGCTCCACCTTAGTGTGAAGACACAGACGGCCCAACCTGCCATAAAGGGAGGACAGGCACCCTCCCCACCAGTACCTGCCTGGGCTACTGATGGATTCCTGCTGGCCTTGCTGAAGGCCAGCCTCACTTCACATCTTGAGATTTTAAAAACTGAAAGATGAAGATGCACATTTACCATTGGAAGAAATAGTTTCTCTGCCCTTTATGAGAGACCTGGCATCGTTAAGGGAGGGGAAAGGAAGAAGGAGGCCCAAACCAATCCCACCCAGTACCAGCAGACCTAAGCACCATTTAGATGGGGGTTCGTGAAGTGCTGGCAGCACCACCTGCAGCCCGGGGGGGCATGTGGCTGGCTGGCTCAGCTCCAGTGTGATTCAGCGGGATGGGGCCCCGGAGTTTGAATTTCTAACCGGGTCCCAAGGGAGGCTGCTACTTGGGCATCTCCATCCCTTCCCCAGAAAAATCCAACCTCAGTGATTGTCCCCAAACCTTTTGTCTGTGCTTATTCAGTCCTCATACTGTCCCCAGCATAGGGCAAGCTGAGGCTCCAGCACTAGAGTAAGGCACAACAGCAGCACGTATCCGGGCAGCCAGGCCCAGGTCACGGCTCCACGGCATTGCTTCATTCAATCCCCACACTGTTCTCCTGAGGCAGGGTTAACGCCATCCCTGCTTTGCAGATGAGAGGTTGAGGGGATCCTATAGCGGTCAGTTTGTGGTGTGCTGGGGATGGGGCTCAGGTCTTTGTGTCTAGAGCCCGAGATCTCAACTACTGGGCTGTGGAGACTTCTCTCCACGGCAACCTCTTTAATTTTTATAAGGTTCTTCATCCAGAAATGCATTATCAGAGTGTGAATCCGAAGTGACCCCTGATGCTTGGACTTTGTTACTCACTCTTCCGAGCAGGCATGCACCCAGTTAGACCCATTGAGGTTAGTGACTCCGGCAGGAAGACAGGGGTGATACACACACCAGGACCTATGGTGGAAAATGGCAGTTTGTTCAATTGAAATGGGACCGATGTTTTGGGAGCTAGGACTTCTTTGGGGGTTCAATGACAGCCATATAAAGCTAGTGGCTTCCGATCTTCTTAAAAGTAGCAGAAATCAGGGCACTAATTCTTGAATTCAAGATCCTGGTTTCTAGTGTGAGCTGGGACATGGCCCTGGGGCCTCCGGAGCATTCCCTGGATCTTGGAGAAATACAAATGTGGATGGGCAACCTATCTTCAAGGATGCTGTGAAATGTGCTAAGTAAAAGGAGACGAGAAAAAGGAGATTAAAGAAAGGGAATTGCCAGAATGAGAAATGAAAAGGGATCAGCAAAAACAGTCTTAAAAACAGCAATAGCCCGATGATAGTGACGACCCATCTTCCTGAGGCCTTCTCAACTGGAAGGGCACGGAGGTGGGCTCCTGGGCTCACTTCACTCCCCAGGCCATCCTCGGGTCGGTTCAACATGGTCCTCATTCATAAGAGTGAAGGCTGGGAGGCAGCAAGTGACCTGCCCACAGAGGTATAATTAGCAAAGGAGGGAGTGCAGATTCCTATCTGTTCAGGACAAAAGCCATCCTCTGTATGGTGGAGGGTGGTGGGTGGGGGCAATGCTGTGGGCATTGCCTGGGGACATTTAGCAGTAAGACCCTGCACCATGCCCTTCCTTGTAGCTAGTCTCCTCTCTGGTCACAGAATCACAGAAGTTGAGCTTTGGCATGGCCACCATATTGGTTGATCTGTCCAAAAGGGTAAGCACTCTGGCCAGTGATTCCCACACAGGACAGTGGCCTCAGTGTTTTCCAACCAAGTTTTTAACAAGAACTTAGATCCAGATTTAGATGTGAGGTATGTGAAATCTCCCCCCAGGAAAAACAAAACAACAACAACAACAACAACAAAAGGAGGTAACTAACACTCATTTATTTTAAACACACCAGGAGCTGAACAAGGCCAGTCTGTAGATCTCATTTGGGCAGCAAACACTCACAGTGTGTGGCCTCTAACTCACATGCCAATCAGCAAGGGAGGTGGTTTTGCCCACTATCTAACCTTGTGAGAACCAGTCCTGGCCTCCATTTTTCTCCCCATGTTTAGATGTGTAGAAAGCAAGCCTGGGAGGAGAAAAGCACTTTAAATAAAGAATCAAATATTGAGCAAATGAGAGAAAAGAATAAATCTGTTTGAAAACAGTCTCCCAGCACTAATGACTAGGATCTAAAAATAATCCTAACATATTTTTAAATTGGAGGAATACCCAGAAAAATAAATTGAAAGATAAATTGGGGAAGACATTTTTAACAAGGTGAAACAAAATAGGATCTCACTGTAGATTTGAGAACCTGAGAGTCGCAGCCTGAGTTAAGCTTTTTCATTCTCTTACGGCATATGCAAAATGAAACCAAGAAGGGGGGTTGGAGAACCGAGCGCCAGTGGGAAGTCCTGCCCAGGCAGAAGGATAGGTATGTTCAAGTTCAGCACTGCTTTTAGGTAACCTGAATTAAAGCAGGGGTAGCCTGTGGAGGACAAAGACAAAGTCACCTCCTTGTAGGGGACACAGATATTAAATGATAGCAACAAGATGCTTCAGGTTCCCTGGAATCAGATGCATGTCTCTTGTGAGTGAATTTTTGTGTGCAGGCCCCTGGTTTCCAAGGGATGCCCACAGGATTCTGGGAGCCCAGGCCCCACTTATAGGACCAGCCATGGAACACTGAGCCTCGGCTGAGCCAAGCAGCCCATTTCATGCCCCTGAAAACTGAGATTGGTCTGGGAACTTGGCATATGATATAAGGTGGCATGATTGTCGTGATTATTCAAATAATTATTAGGAAAGACAGGAAAATGGCACGTTCTCTTTCCTGCTGGATGTGAATGGGGGAGTCTGTAACTACAGTCTTTTAGCTGCACCCTGAGGTCCCAAGTGAAGCTCGTCTCAGGATACAGGAAAAAGCTGCATCCCCGGTGCCATCTCTCAGCGCCCACATCAAGCCTTTTGTGAAGTGTGAATCACCTTTGGGTTTCTCAGTTTGATGAGTCAGTAAATTCCCTACACATGAATCTGAATGTGGTATTTTAGTTGTTACTTGCAGCAGAATATTCTTTATGCAATGCTTATTTCCCTCTCTTTCCTTTACAGACTTTGCAAAAGTGAGATCCATGATTTTTATCCAAACAGTAAAAAATAAATAAAAATTAAAAAAAATCAGTGGTCAGGAACTGGGAATACCAGTATTAATAAAAACCAAATTAGCAAAATACCAAGATGAATGAAAACCCCATAGTCTCCCATAGGGAGACAGACATGCTAGGTCACTCCTCTACGATATGATTGGTCCTGAACTATAAAAGACATTACTGGAGCACAGAAGGGAAGGCTGTTAGCCACTCAGGTGGAGCTGGGTTGACAGGAAGGAGATTGCGCTTTCCAAAGCAGGTGGGCTCCAGTGTTCCCCAGCCCTGGACGGTCCAGTAACTATCATGCTGGCATACCGATTTGTTTCCCGAGAAGACACAGAATTTTCAAACATCCATTGACTGCTGACCCCTTTCAAGTTTTGTTCCAAATCTGTGTCCTATGTATTATACTTACCTAAAATAAATATAATAATATTTAAATAATACGATGTTTACCTGTGTACTATACTGTGTATTATGCTTACCTAATATAAACTAATCAACTATTTTAAACATTTAGTAAAGCTCAGGAATAATACAATGTAATAATCAAATAATAAATATCCTGATTTTGCCATGTGACCTCTTTTTCAATGATAAATTATAATAAATATGTAATTATTAAGGACAGAAATGCTGGTTCACGTGCTGCCTAAAATCATGATGGGAAGAACCACAGCACTGTGTCTGCTGTACCTAGGCAGACCCTTGTCATGGTTCAGAAGTGCCCCCCAAGAGTTCAAGGTTGGAAACTTGGCCCCCAAATTTATGCTAAGAGCATTTGGAGGTGGAGCTATTGGGAAGTAGTTGGGATTAGATGAGGTCATGGGGGTGGGGCTCCCAGGATGGCATTAATGGTTTAGAGAAAGAGAGACCTGAGCTGGCCACTGGCTCCATCTCGCCACGTGACACCCTCTGCCAGTTACAGAGCAGCAAGGAGCCCCTACCAGATGCTGCACAGATGCTGAGTTATGCTTTTGGACTTCTCACTCTCCAAAACTGAAAGAAGAGAATCTCTGTTCTTTGTAAATGACCCAGTCTCTGGTATTTTATTATAGCCATAGAAAACGGACTACAACAACCTGAAGGGTAAGACTGGGGGGATTTATTTCAGTGTGATGGGTGGTTCCTCAACAACAGAGCCAAACAAACCAGACTTCAAACCAGCTCTTCCACTTACTAGGTATGGCATTGGTCAAGGTACTCGATTCAAAATGTGGTTTTGAAGAACCCCTGAGCCACGGAGCTGCCCTGGGAATTCCAGGCACATAACACCATCAGCACTGACCTTGACAGGGTTCACATTACTGGGGGGAACAAAGAAGCCTCATGTTCTTTCATCTCATAGGGCATTTGGCATGAGGGTGCTGAGCAGGGTTCTTCACTGCCATTTCCATCCTTGGCCTCCAAGTCCAAGGAAGAAGGCAGAAACTGACTTCCCCGTCTCCTTAGAAGTTCATGATGGTGATGAGCAGAGACCTTTGCCTCCAACTCATGTTTGACACACACGTAAGCTTATGTTGTGATATGAGGGTTGTTTATTATGCAGGATCAGCTTCACGGGCATGCGACCTGTGGAGCCCATCAGCCTACCATCCTGCTCCATGCCACTGTGCTTAGGGGTAATTTGTTACAGCAGCACAGCCTCGCTGATTCTGCCTGACAAAGATATAGAAGGTAAGACGTTGTCCTTTTCGCTTATTTGTCTTTATTTCCATTTCTTGATATCAGAGCCACTCACAAAATTGTGGAAACCGGAAAGAGGAAAACTCCTTCTCCGCAGACCAGGGATGCTCCCACCTTGGAGGGCGCATCAGTCACATGCCAGAAGGGTGCCTGTGCTGAGGACGGGTGGGAAGTCAGAGGCTCTGCTCACCTTAATTGCTTTAGTTCCACTAATCAATTAACATTCGGCTAATAATCCTTTTCGAATGAGTCATTCTCGCCAATTAAAGGCTGATTTGTTGCTAACTGCACCAGCTCCCGGTGACGCCACCTTGTGCTTCCGGAACCGCGTGAGGTGGCGGCTCTGATGGCAGGAGGGTGGTGATGGACTCTCTCTAGACAGTGACAAAAGCAGGTGCGGGGGAGGGGCCGGGGGAGGGGCGCCCTGGGCCCCGCTGCCTGAGTGATTGAATCGGAAAACGAGCCATTCCTCCCCGTTAGCAAATGCTTCTTCATCAGGCAGCAGACTATTAAGCACACCTAGATAATAAACGGATGATTTTCTCAGTCATTCTGGGAGCTCCTCATATTTTCCATTTTTAAATTTCATGTTACTCTTAAAGGATTCGTCCATTACAGTGATTTACGTCGCCGAGCTGAGACCATGATGCCCTTTAATGTCAGAGGCAGAACATGATTATTTATCATTAAATCGGGTTTTTATTATTTTTTTTTTCAAAAATTCTTCCCCTTCTGGCAAATGCTTTTTTTAAAAAAAATCTTCGTCAGGACACATATAGGTGCTGTCCCTTCTCTGAGTCCTCTGTACACAGGGGCAGTGTGCAGTTCCCAGCATCCTCAGGAGCAGAGGTGAGGGGCACCCCCGATGGCCCTCCCCTCTGTCCTGGCAGTGTCACCCAGGGTGTAGTCGACCGTGCTGTGCCACTAGAGAACATCGAGCCGAATGGCACTGAATCCAGATTCCATTTATTCCAATAATAAATAACCAAGGCCCTAATAAAATCAAGGCCCTCGCATTGCATTCCCCTCCGATGTTTCTAAGAGAGCATTTAATCTTTCATGGCTCAAACACTTGACGAAGGCACATGGGCACCACTGGAGACCGGGCAGGCACGGACAGGCATGAGATAGAAGAGGCCCCTGCCCTGTCCGAACACGCTCAGCAGCACTGATGCTGGGACCCTGATCCTCGGTTGAGGGCACCTTCTTGTGCATTGTAGCACAGCTGGCAGCCTCCCTGGACTCCACCCACTGGACACCAGTAACAACCCCTTCCCTGTTGTGACAACCCAACATATCTCCAGAGGCTGCCAAATGCCACACACACACCCCCAAGGCCAAATCACCTCTGGTGGAGAACCACTATTTTTGCACAAGGAATGAAACATAGACCACAGATAACCCAACACCAGGATCGACAGTAGGAGGGAAATCAAACCTGAGAAGGTTGAGAGAGGGTGAAGGAGGCTGGGAAAGTCTGTTCACTGGGGTCTTCCTGGAGGAGGTCAATGAGAGGGTCGGAGAAAGCCAGACAGCGGGAAGATCCAGGAACGCATAATTGCAAAGACCTAGGGGACCATACAGGGCCAGCTGCTTCCAGAGGAAAGGACGGAGTGTCCACTGCAGTGAGTGTGAGAGAGGGAGGGGTGTAGATGCTAGAGAGTTGGGAGTTAAGTAGAAGGAAGATGGGGTGAAGATGAGACTTAAAGTGTATTGAGGGAAACCACGGGAGCTGCTCTTCTGTTCAGTTTTAGTTTTTTGTTTGTTTTTTGAGACAGTCTTGCTAACTTGCCCTGGCTGGCCTCCATCTTGTGATCCTCCTGGCTCAGCCTCCTCAGTTGCTGCAATTACAGGCCTGTGCCACCAGACCAGCTCACCAGGGGGAGTTTTAAACACAGCAGTGACATCACAGAATGTACCCATTCATTCCACATAAATGGACAGGCAACTCATTCTGTGCAAGACGGTGTTCCGAGGAGTGGGATTTAAGGGGTGAGGGGAGAGAAGTAGGATTTGGTAAGATATAGATGATCCCTGACCTTAAGGGGTTCCCAGACTATTGGAAGATACTAATTTACAGGAAAAAAAAAAAAGTGTTATGAATGCTACTACAGAGATGGATAGACATGCTGAGGGCACATTTCCTAGAAGGAAAGATGAGTGGAAGGTTCTTGGAGGACATGAAAATGGAGCTTTCATCAGGAGGTGAAGGGGTGAACCTGACGCGGAGCAGTCTAGCAAACCTAGGAGTCGGAGCAATCCGGCTGATGCTCAGTAATCGGGTGTCACCGAGTACCTCTCCACAGGCAGGTGCTCTCCAATCGCCCTGCACCCTGCTGTAGACTGACCCCCACACCCCCAGCCCTCCACTGCCCCAATTCCCATGTTGCAGCTGTGACTCTCAAGGGGATGGCATCTGGAGGAGGGGTCTTGAGGAGGGATTAGGTCATGGGGATGGGGTCCTTGTGTAGGGTCTAGAAGAAGACCCACCAGAAGCCCCAGCCCCTGTGAGGGCACAGGGGAAAGCACAGGCCAGGCACAGCCCTGGGCAGAAACCTGACCGCGCAGCACCTGCAGCACGGATGGTGGTTTCTCCAGCCTGCAGAGCTGTGAGGAGCAGACTTCTGCATGGAGGCCACCCAGTGTGGGAGTTCTGCTGCCGCAGCCTGAGCCAAGACTACGGAGCTTCACTCCCCCCAGTGCACCTCACCCCGGGTGGGAGCAGTCTCCCCGGGACTCAGCCTTACCTGGCACATAGTAGGTGTGTGATAAATATTGTTTGAATGAAAAACAAAAACCAAGAGAAATGAATGCAGAAAGGAGCTTTTTGTTTGTTTATCCCATAGGCGATGGGACGCGCTCCTAACGAAATCCATTTAGTTAATTTTTATGTTTACTGTGTGCTTAGAACCGCTGACTGTGGATCTATCTCATGGTGAACAAAACGGATGCAGGTCCTCCTGGAGTATAACTGCAAGGACTAAGTCCATAGTTCCACAAACGCCACTTAAAATAGCGACTCTGACAGCAGGGCTGCAGGGGCGGGCTGCAGGCAGGGCTGCTCCGGGCTGGAGGGCGGGGCGCCGCTCTGCAGGTTCCTTAAGTTAGCCTCAGTCCAGGACTGCTTCCTGTTCACCCAGAAAACTGTGGGACTTCCCGGTTGCTGTCATTTTAAGCAAATTAGCCCCTTTTCCCTGCCTAGCTCCTCTTCACAAAGCTCTTTGCTTTTCATTTCTATGATAAAAATGCTCCAGCCCCCAAACCATAGAGGGCACAGGGGAATGTGGCTTCCCAAGACCAGAAATAGCAACCCCCCAGGGAAGAGGAGAGCCCCTGGGAAGTTTTAATTTCCTTTGTCTTGATTTGGGTAGTAAAACCTTTCTGGGAGCAGGTGACCTCAAAGACAGAAAGATATATGTGTGGCCCATCCTCTCAGTAAATGGTCTCAAAATCGGAAGGTTGTTCTCAATCTGTTTCTCCCCCAGTTGGGTCAAAATGAAATAAGAGAAACAAGAAAAACACTGTTTTTCCTCAAGTAAAATACGTCCAATTAAAAACCCAATCATGTATTCTGAGATCATAACGGAGAAGTTGCTATCGATGGCAGCCTGTCTTATTTTATTTTAATGTCTTGGTAAAAGAAAAGAGTGCGACCTGGATTCCCCCAATATCATCCCATTCTATGAAATCCTAAAGGGTGGGACCTGCTGCTGGGGAGGAGCAGACCCTGGAGGAGGGACAGGAGAAGAAGCAGGAAGGGCCATCCGAGGCCCAGCTCCAGGCCAGAAACTGCTTTCCCCAAAGTGTGTGGGTGTGCTGCGTGTGTAGCCCTGTGACTATTCTAAGCTGGCTTGGCTGCCTGTGGCCTGGGAGACCACAGATCCACACTTCTCAGACTTTAATGTGTGTTTGGATCACATGCAGATTGTTATGGCCTAGATGTGAGGTGTCCCCCAAAAGCTCATGTGTGAGACAATGCAATCTCTAATAGGGACTAACTGGGGGGTGACTGTAGGCAGGCAGGGTGGGCCTGGAGGAGGTGGGTCTCTGGAGTCATGCCTTTGTGCGTATGTTTTGTCCAAGGTGAGGGGGTCTCCCTCTCTCTCTCTCTCTCTCTCTCTCTCTCTCTCTCTCTCTCTCTCTCTCTCTCTCTCCTTCCTGGTGCCATGTCCCCAGCTGCTTTCTTCCACCACACTCTTCCACCATGATGGTCAGCCTAACCTCAGGCCCTAAGAAATGGAGTCGGCCATCTGTAGGCTGAGCCCTCTGAAACCATGAGCCCCAAATACACTTTTCTCCTCTAATTCTTCTTGTCAGGTCTTTGGGGCCACAGCAGTGCAGAAGCTAAGACAAGCATCTTGTTAAGATGAGGATTCTGATGCATCAGGGATGGGAGTGGCCTAAGTTTCTGCATAAAACTAACAAGCCAGGTGAAGCGGTAGTCTGCAGAGCGCCTTCTAATCCTCGAAGAACCAGGAGACACCCAGGTAAAGGCCCATGAAGGGCGAGCAGCTGGTGGCTAATTGAAGGGAGAGAAAAAGAGAGGGCAGAACAAGTACAGAAGGTGGTAAGGGTCAGACATGTTGAAACTGACGTGCTTCCTGGACAGCAAGTGGCCCCCAGGCAATGAGGACAGGAGCCTATTGGACATCCCGGGGCAGCAGTGATTGTTCTGGACTAGATCTCACCAGCTATGAACCTTTGTTCCTCAACCTCTCTGTGCTTCTGTCTCCTCATCTGCGAGGTGGTGGGAACTGTACCCACCTGGGACTTTGTTGTATGAGGCACGTGGGCCACTGCCAGGCACAGCACACACACAGTGCCCCTGTTGGGAGAGCAGATTGGAACTGACCCCATGTGGTGACCCAAGGAGGTTGAGCTGTCTGCTTCTTGGCCAAAAGGTACAGCTTCAAGAGGCAACTGCGGGATTTTTTGGGTTTCCCAGTCCAAAGAAAACAACTCCTAAAACTGACCACAGGGAGACTAGGATCAATTTTAATTTTCTTCCTTGTATAAATGCAATCTGTGCTCATTTAGCCATCTGCTCACTCAACCAGGAGCAGGCATTTCTTCTTCTTCTCCTTCTCCTCCTTCTTTTGGTACCAGGGATTGAACCCAGGGATTTTGAGACAGGGTCTCGATAAGTTGCTTAGGGTCTCGCTGAGGCTGGCCTCAAGCTTTCGATCTTCCTGCCTCCGCCTCCTGAGTTGCTGGGATCACAGGTGTGAGCCACCATGCCCAGCCATTTCTTGAGCTCTTAGTGACTGTGTTACTGGGCTAAGTCTCTATGTATTTATGAGTGCTGTTTGATTTTCAAAGAAGTCATTTTCAGAAATGCATTTTGTCAATACATCTTCCCTGGAACACCATTGTATTTTTCTGCCAGTTCTGGATTATGAGGATTAGGTAACATAAATGAAGATCATGGCTTTCTTCTTTTTTATCGATAACACAATCCTGTTGTATTAGATAAATGAGTGCTGTTGGTCCCGTTTTAGTTAAAACATTGGATTTATTCATCTGGCCAGTGTTTCATTGGTAGTAAAGGCGTTCAATCATTTGTCATTAATATTCAAAGTGAGATTCCCAGTGAAAGTTGTGCTATTTGAAGTTGGAACCAAGACAGAGTGCCCAGGGTAGGACCAACAGCCTCTACCATGTGGCGATCTTGCACAGTGTAAGCACACCCCCACTTTGTTCAGTAACTTAAAACACAGAAAACAGAGATTAACTCTTTTTTTATTTTTTAAATTTTTTTTTTAGTTGCCAATGACCTTTATTTTATGTATTTATATCTGGTGCTGAGAAATGAACCCAGCGCCTCAAACATGCTAGGCAAGTGCTCTACCACTGAGCCACCACCACAGCCCCGAGATTAACTCTTCTAAGGTTTTTTCAGAGCAAAAAAAAAAAAAAAAAAAAAAAAAAAAAATCAGGTCATGCTTGACCAATGTGTTTCCTTGAGATATAAAAAGAGACAAAAGTGATCAAATGTGATACACACTTTTTGGTTTTAATAATGTCATTTGTAACTATTTCTATTTAAATGGCCAGATTTGATTAAGTTATACCTGATTTTTTTTTTGTGTGTGTGTGTGTGTGTGTGTGTGACTAAGTGACTATTATAGGCACAAGGTAATAAAAAAAATAAATCTAACTCCACAAAATAAAAATATTCTAGTGGGGATAAAAATCTAGCTTAGGCTTTCAGAAAGTTGGTTGGAAATAATTGGGAAGATATCATTAGTGGCAATTTGGGGGAAATCTTCAACTCCTCAGGTTTGACACTCCTAAAACATGTTCTAGGTCTCCAATTTACAGGGCGATAAAGTTGTTTCATTCTCCATACATAACTGTATTGGTGGCTAATTTGCTTTGTTTTTTTTAATAATCACTGCCGCAGTAAAGCTGTCATTTTTCCTCCTGTGACATGTGTCTTGGTTTGTCATAACTCAGCACATCAGCGTTTCATTTTGTTTTGTTTTGTTTCCGACCCAGTTGGCCAGGCAAAAGATTCCGCTGCCTCCCTCCTGGAGGTCGGAGGCCGGGCACATGGCAAACTGAGCTGGAGATACTTCTGTGCCCTAGAAAGACCAAGAATCTACAGGGTTGGTGACAGTGGTGACAAGTTGGTGCATATCATCCCGAAGGTGGAGATGCCAGCAGCCACATCAGAAAAAGATCAAGTAAAAGAATCGCAGAATTCTCTATTCAGGACTTTCGGGGGAATTTCATACAAAGGATTTCTAGTCCCTTCACTATGTGGATGGAGATAATCAGGTGTCTTGGGAGACTTGTCCAAGGGCCACACATTGCCATGAGATAAGGGAGAAATGTGCCTTTGACAGGTTATCCTGGAGGGGGGAAATCTCTCCTCCGTAGCTCCTAAACTTTGGAATTAAAAATAATATCACTGAAAGTTTATGCAACCGTTTCTTTATTCTTAAAACTATACTTAAAAAAAAATACTTGCCGAACTTGGTCCTGCTCTATAGAATACTCTTCTAAGACTCTTCAGGTCCTTTTCATGATTATATCAGCCCCTCCTTTGAGTTAAAACGGTGCTACTAAGCTCTGTTTTAGAAAGTCCTTTTTGAAAAATGCTTTAAATATCAAATGTCAATTCTCTTTTTAAAAAATGACTAGGTCATTAGAACCCTGTCCTCACTTGCCTCTTTGCTGAGATTATCAGAGCCCCAAAGATCCCCCCCGTGACCATCAGGAAACAAGGCTGTCCTGAACTCCGAAGTCATTACAAGCCTATCAAATGCCTCCTCCCACAGCTTCATTCAAGGGGGGGGGGGGGTTTCTATTTGCCCAGGACAAGTGAGCAATTCATTATTTCAATAACTGCCCTGCCCATGTCATTCCTGAGGAATATGCCATGAATTAACCACAGGCTTAAGTTTAAATTGACACCCAATCCCCAATTACCCAATTAACTTCATTTCTGAAAAGCCTGTGCTCCTCTCTCAACCGGGATACTTCCTCTCTCTTTGCATTTTTCCTTCACAAAGAATAAACATGTTGTTCACTTCACTAAGAACACCAGGCTCAAAACTCTAAACTGAACTTACATTCACAGTTCTGCACGGAGCTAGTTAGGCACTGGTTGAAGTTCACAAGAAATGACTTCCACACAGAACAGAGAAACCCTGACCCTCGTGGGATACACAAAATACTCTCTTCTTTACAAACAGAGGCTTGATGAGGTAGACACCGGACCCATCATCCGTAGTGATCTAAATTAGTTTCGTGAATAGAAATACGATGACAACACAGCCAGTGGTTTTGCTGTGTTATATCACTTCATCAGTTTTATTTTTTTTTTTCTCTCCACGACTAATTGTGATTTTAATTGTTGATCACTGTTGTGCTCTCCTCCTCACTATGCAGGGATTCAACGGCAGATCTGGATACGCTGTTTGTGTGTTTAAAAATACACACAGGTACACGCAGGAAGAGGTACGCACATCCCACACCGACACACGTTTCATGATCTTGGATGACTCCCCTCTGTCTGTGACTCCTCTCTGTCTTCCAGTACATTCCCCAGGATGCTGAGCGTTCTATTCAAATGTCACCAAGAAGTTATTTACGTTTTGTGAATGCCACAAGGGCGCGGACTCTCAGGGATTTTTTTCTTTTTTCCATTAAAAGTATTTCTAGTACCTTTCCCTAGCAGGAGCGCAAGTACTTGTTGAATGAATGAATGGACAACACTGAAACTCTGCATGCACAGAAGCGTTTATCTGGGTACTCATATCTTTGTTTTTCCCCCTTCATGTTCTCTTAACTCCCACACAATTAACTCAGAAAATTCCTTTCCTTTTGATCCATGCTGGAGCCCAAACAAAATAAAACACCATATTCTGCCACCCAGTGTGACTGTGTAGTATTAAAATAATGCTATTTATAGATCTGACCCAAGAAAATGGTAAGAAAGAATGAAGAATTTTATATAGAGCTCTAATTTGAATCGTCATGAAATGGCGGTTCCCAACCTGAATTCAAGTGCCCAGTGTGTTTGATTTAACTGGTACTGCTTTAAAAAATTCACACTGAAAGTTAGACATGTGGATCCCTTGAACCACGGATGATCTGACAGCCATGCACTGATACATAGTGACTTGAAGCTGAGGCTCACCTATGCATGTGCACAGTCCCTGTCACTCTAGCGTCTGGTGCTCAGTCCATCTTGGTCACTTCCTTCTCTTCCTGGCATCTACAGGGATATGAACGTATATGTTCCTATTGAAAATTCTTCAAAAAGTCCATGGGGATGGCTTTCTGAAGGACTATGAAAATTCGAATCTCTTTCTCCGTCTCTTTTTGGGCAAAAATACTGAAGGTTGGGGGGAAATTGTTTATTTTTCTGATAAATGTTTACTGACTACTCTTGCAATAGTGATAAGAATTATTATTATTTTTTCCATACGGTTGCTAACATTTTTGCAGCGATATATGTTAGGTAAGATTCTGTGAGTCTGTCTGGGAATGGATCAACTGATGCACATTTTACAATGTTTGACATTTTAGAACAGGTTTTTTGGAGGAGAAAACTGCCAAACATTAGCCGTTCCAGTGACCTAAGTAGCAGCTGGACCGGTTATGAGTGAGGCATTTTGGGTGCGTGCGCATGCGTGCACGTCTCAAAAAAGAAGCAAATCAGAGATCAGCTAACTGTAGAAGACATCCCTTCTCACCCTGCCCTGCTGAAGTTAAGCTTGATGCCTCCCAGCTGAGATCCCTCTTGAGAATATTTCTTGGGTACACAGGAAAAGTCAGGTAAAATGTCATTAATCCATGGGCTTATCCAATCTTAAATTTCATAGAATCCTCAAAAGCAGAAGAACAAGCGAGAAGATCACCCAAACACGACAGCTAGGAACAAGACAACCTAGGAAGAGAACAAACAGAAAGAATCCAACCAGCACCTAGAGAGATGGAGAGAGGGACCGTGTACCAAGGTGTGTTCCTGTCTAGGTTTCAAGCTGTGTGGTAACTCCAGAAACTAAGCACCAAGAACCTCCCTGGGCCTCACACGGAACAGAGAGCGAGCAATGCAAATGTGAGTTTATTCAACCTCGTCGTCGCCACATGACCAGCATGGGCTGCATGCAAGATTCCAGAGAGTTCTCAAAGACTTTCCTGTCAAGGAAACCCACGGCAGGTCTACTGACTGGGGGCAGCAGCTCTAGGACCTTGGGCAGCTCACTTCCTGCTCCTGTGGGGGACAGCAGGAAGAGCCCAGGTGGTAGTACATCTTCTCCCGCCTTAGCATTTGCTGCTCCTAAGTATTTCTGCTAGATCCTGGCTTCCTAGGGTGCAGATAAGAGCCAAGGTTACAAGCTCAGGATGACTCTTGATTCTGCCACTTGCTAGCTGTCTGACCTCAGATAAATTCCCTCCTGTCTCTCCATACCCTGGCTGACTCAGCTGTGAAGTGGGAACAGGGATGGCACCCTCCTCCTCATAGGGTCCCAAGGACTAACGGGAGGACGGCTGTGTAGCTTGTCCTGCCTGTTGCTCGCTCAGCAGATTTGCTAAGTATCGGCCTTTCTTATTTTTATCACTTTTGTCATATTGAACTATTCAGATTCAACCTGAAAGATCTGATCTTCGATGGCACCTTTGTACCTTTGATGGTATAACACAGAAGTCCCCAAATTTCTCTTGTGTGCCCCTAGGACACCATTTGAGAGGAATCTCCAGAGCTGGTCAGGGGCAGGAATAATCTAGCTCCCTCGCCCCTTAACACTCCTTTCTTTGTGCATTTCCAGCAGCTTGGACTGGCAGGCTCGAGAGCTTTTTATCTCATATTTTTTTCCTTTTGGGGACAAAATCAAAGCCACAGGAAGGGGTGGCAGGGACCATGCCTGAGGGGAGTCAAGTCAAACCCTGAACCTCCTGGCGTTCTGCACATTGTCAGCCACGGAATCATCTCACCTCTTGGCCATCGGGAAGCTCGGGCGATTTCAGCATTACTGGGTAATCAATTTGTCTTCACTATCAGAATACTCCGTAAAACCATCACACGAAATGAGTTATGGCTACAAGCAGTACTGAGCAGTGTGCATTTTCCTATTTGTAATTCTGGGCAAAATTTGTATTTCATCCAGAAACATTCACAGTATTCTGTATGAAATATGCTGAACGTCGGGGGAGGGTCCTGACACCGGGGTGGGGGCGGGGGTATGTTCTCTGTGCTCAGCCAACAATCAGCCCATAGATGTTATTATGGAAAAAGAAGAAGAAGGAAAAAAAAAAAACAACTCCTCTATAGGGTTTCACCTGCTTTCATTTGGCAGTGATGAAAACATGTCATAGAATATGAACTGCCCTGAACTTTCCAAGATACTGAAGATTCTAGAACAGGATACATACTGTCCATGTGGTAGGAGCGTGCACAGCTTACAGAAAGAAAGATTTTTTTTTTTAAAGGGGGAAAGAAAGAATTGCTTGTGCAGCCAGGAAATATTTTGCCACGGATAGCACATCCCAGGTCCCCGAGATGAAATATTAATGTACAATTTGTTTATCTGTGGGCTCACATCTTTCCAGCACTGAGCTGTTAATTTTCTATCAGCATAGACAACGGATCAGTCAGTCATGAACTCTTCACAGCCATTACCCGGAGACATTTTGATTAAGTATGCCTAATGTAGTGGATAGGGAAGAATGAAAACACTCTGCCTGCCAACTTTTGATTGACCATTAAGCCACTGATGAATGTGCCTGTCAGAGAGGAGACAATTACCTCAACAATAAAGAAACTCTTCTGGAAGGCTTATTTCTCCATAGGGCTGGCACTTTTTACCAGATTACAGACGTGCCAGTTTGAAAGCGTGTAAGCCGATCACTAAGGAATCTTCTCAAAAGTTCACAGAGGGAAAGAGGGAAAGGGAGGGCTACGGTTTTCTCAGGCCTGCTCACACCTTGGGCTTCCAGAATAAGACTCCAGGCTGTCTGGAGCTTGGGGAGAAGGGCACGCTGACTTCACATTTAGGAAAGCATTTCATGTGCGTGCGCACACACACACACACACACACACACACACACAGATACATCAACCCCCCCCCCCCCAACCTCAGAGAAAAACAGGAAATGGATGAAATGAACCAGAATCACAGGGAGACAGGCGGGAGGTGTCCCCTTACCCCCGCGGTGAGGAAGGACAGTACCTGGACCATGAACTCAATGTATGCTGAAAGTGCCTAGAAAAAAAATTTAGTTTTGACATTTCGTTATCTCTTAAGCTCGTGGCAGCTTTATTAGATAATGTATTTGTCCTTTAGTGTGTCTTTTATTATGTCTACAATGTAGAAACACAATTTAGAGCTGTCCATTACATTATGAAGTCACTGGTTAGCGGCTGGGAAGAAATCCCAGCTATTTCCCCAAATCCTCAGGGTCATGAAGCCTCATAATCGATAGATCCTGGGCACATGAGGTCATGGCCATTTCCCCCGGGCTGGAAGGGTCAGGAATTTAGAAGTCAAGATGGCTGCTCATAGTACCTGGTGCACCTGGAGAATGCCCCTGTGGCTTATGCCCCCGAAGGCTCCCAGGTATGTCTCAACTGTTGTGCAGAATGTACTGATATTACCAATTATTTGATATTACCTGAGATTCAGGTTTAACTGTATGTCTTGTTCTTGCATTGCTTCTCTTAATATATATTTTTGCAATTTCTGGCAACACTACTTAAGATACCACATTGAATAGCAGGTAAGAGCACAGGATCTAAGCCAGAGATGGAGGGTATGGGTTCGGGCAACTCATCAGATCCGCTGTAGTCTTTGTTTATTTTCAGTACATTGGAAAGAATAATAATACCAGCTTATTTGTTAGGAAGTTGAAAAAGCAATAAGACGGGTCCTTTTGTTTTGTTTCTGTTCTGGATCCTGATTGGCTTTCTCTAGCCTTACGGGCCCTCTGTCAAGTGTGGTACATGCTCAGAGTGAAATCCTTGTTGTTAAAAGCGTGGATTTGGGAGCCAGGCATTTCTGACTGGGCAGCTAAAGGTGATTATCAGCCAGCCTGGAGTTACTTTCTTTAATGTGGACATCATTAAGTTCCTTTCCTGGGGAGGGAATTAACATGCAAAAAATTCACCCAAAGCTTAGTAAGTGCCCAATAAATTCTGGCTCTCAGCTGCCGCACAGTGAAGCAAGGAGAGTTCAGGTGAGAAAAGCCATCTTAGCTTTTCCTGCCTGGATTGGCTTGTGCCTCACAATAGACCTGGTACAGTGTTGACAACTTTGCTTTGCATAATTCCTTTAAAGCTCCATAAAAGGGTCACAGTGATATTATTTAGTCCATTCTCCATCAAAGCAGGGAAATGTCATCCAAGAAGCTCAGGAACTCTTCTCTGGACAAGCTTTCTCAAAACCACAGCTCTATCCCTATCAAACAATGATACTCTGTTTATGAAACCCGATAGGGAAAGCCTACGTAATGTGAAACCTTTGTGAAATGTCACCCACTTTTAAACAACTGTTGTACTTGTGCCTGTTTGGCCTCTTTTTCTTTCAAAGTGAAACAGAAGATAAGTTGGGGCTCTATTTAGTCTGGGGCAAAAGAAAAAAGTTTCAACGAGCAAAGTCCAGCTCCCCTGGAGGATGATAAACGAGATGGGTGATCTTTTTTGCCCCCCACCCCCCACCATTCTGGAACCAGCCAGAAATGGTGGGAAACGATCGCATTAGGCCTGGACAAAGCCAGGAGCCTTCCCCTGACTGTTTTCCTTTCATCTCCTGACAAACATTATTCCTTCTTGAACGTGTTTTTAACACTCGTTTTTCAAACGGGTCATGAATACCTCACAATCCTTTCCCCTTCCTTGATAGACATTTTGACTGCTGCCAGAAACCACCTTTGATGTGTTCCTGTAAAGAATAACACAGACTTTCCTGTTTGTCTTGAAGCTGCTGAACTAAAGCTTCAGCGGCAAAGGACAAAATATTCTGCATTAAAAAATATCAGCACATCCCCCAAACACACACACACACACACACACACACACATACACACACACACTTACACACACACACACACACAGCCAGGGCGTAGCAAACCCAGAGCTGGCCTCCCTGGGGTTCAAGTGGTTCCTGTTGTTCCCTCTGGGTTGTCTTAATGTGATTTTTTCACCATGTTTTCTCTGTTGCTGCTATTTGTGTCTCAAAATAGCAACAGTAATTATCAGATCGCTGTCCCCCCTTTCCACTGCGGGCTGAACCGGAGTGCCTCTGAGATTCCCCCACCAAACCTCTGAACCCGTCTGAGGCCGCTCATCTGTCTCTCTAAGTCAGCAGAAGGCAGTGCAGGGGACGGTGCCCAGAGCCTGAAGGATCTCAACAGCCCCCAGCTTGTGTCCCTGTCTCCCAGGGAAACGCTGCATGGAACCATTGGGCTGGCCCAGACCTCCAGAGAGCAAGAGGTCCTCAAAACTCCGGGTCCTAAGAAACACTGCATCCCCGGATATTACAATAGAAGGAGCTATGTTCATCTCTCACCTCCTATCTTTTCTCATCCAAGTGACATTCTTCCTTTATTTTCTCTTCTTTCTATAAGTCCCACTTTCTGTCCCTATTATCCAATGTTTTTCCTTTCTCTATCATCTCCTTGATTTTTGTTTAACAGTTACCTGCACTATTATTTACTTATTTATAAAAATTGATTTCAAATGAACTCATTTAATTTTTTCTTTAAATCGTATTCAGCAATAACATCCATGAAATCATGGATTTATTGTATTAGTTATACTTTCCCCTTCAAATGCACAACAAATTAAAATCATGACTATTAAGCCACTCATGCTTATACCGCTTAAATTTATCTTGCATATGATTCTTATGCATAGAACAAGTTTGGAAATGATACTGCAGATTAGGGACTAGTAAACCTTTTTCTGTAAAGGACCAAGTAGTCAATATTTTAGGCTTTGCAGACCAAAAGGTAAAAATCAAGGATGTTATGTGAAAAAGAGAAAACACATTTTAATACTTTCTCCTAATCCCTTAAAATTAAAAAAAAAAAAAACAACCCAGTCCAGGTCACAGGTCTTATGAAAACAGGTGGTAAGCTGAATGAGGGCTCAGGGGCCATAGTCCCTGATTGAAATCGCAAAACCAATGTTTATTTGACCCTTCTCTGAAATTTCTCAAGCAGCCAGTGGACACGATAAGACCCTCTCACAGGAGGGCTGGGAGGATTTGTTAGGTGGTCCACACACCACCTGGCACAGAACCCTAAGGATCCACCTGAGTCCATCACCAGATTCCTCACCACCATCTTCTCTCTTGAGGGTCTGGCTGGCCCAAGCACTCTGCCCAGCACACAGTAGGTTTGCAACAAATGGGAGACAGTGTTACTCCTTCACGTGATCAAAGCAGGACATCCCAGCCTTCCAAACACTTGGACTCCATTGTGGAATCACTTTTAAACATGCTGAGTTGTCCATTTCCCAGAAATTCTGATTCTAAAATTTGTCCAAGGGATAAGCTGAACACTTGTGGATTTTTTTTTTAAGTACTAGAGGCAAATCTGATGATTACAACCATAAACCTGTGGCTCAGAGAAAGCATGATCTAATAATGACACAATCAACCCCAAACCCCAGAAGGGCTGCTTTCATGCCCTGATATATGGTCACAGATGGTTCTTGCCCTCTTTGTGAGTATTGGATTCCATTTGTCAGTCAGTCGTCAACCAGCATTCACTGAGGAGCTATTAAGAACCAGACCTTGACCTAAGTGCTAGAAATGTATAAGGAGGCAGTGGCCCTCCAATACTACAGCCTCCCTTCCTGGCCTCCCTCCCTTTGTCACCCCGTGCTTGGACCCAGGCCATGAGCTTAGCCAAGACCTGTGCTAATGGAAGCGGGAGCAGGGAGCCATGCACCTGCAGGGGCCACCTTCCGGCCCACACGGTGCAGGGCCAGAGTCCCAGCCTCCTCAATCTTGGAAGCGGCAATCAAGAGAGCAGTGTGGCTGCCCTCCCAGCCATTTGATCTGAAACCATGGGTTTCAGCCTCTGTTCATTCCTTTATACAATTTACAAAACACCGTAAGGATTAAACGGGATGAATTCCAATGTGCATAAAATGCTTCCAAGGTAGTAGTTTTGTGTATTGGTTCCCTCATTACCTGGAATTACATAAATAGAAAACAGTTCTAGAAATTCTCTGAACATGTCCAGAGAGAGAAACTGAGCAGGCAGCAATGTGCCTATGACATCCTAATGACGGGGTCTGACAATTTGCATCTGCTTCCTGGAAAAATATTTATAGAGCTTTGGCCTGACATGTACTGGACACTGTGCTAGGGTCTTGGGACTTGGGGTAATAAACCAGACTCAGCTCCTGCCCTCATGAAACTTATAGTCTGCGTGGAGTTGATGACGGATGTGAATCAGCAAAGCCAAGAGTCACACAGCAGCCAGCCCTGAACACACCAAGGCAGCGAGGTCTGTGGGGCTTTCAGGCCTATGTCGGGGCCACAGGTGAACTTGACATGCAATCTAAAGGGTCAGAGGAGGTTTCCCTGAGCAAGTGCCACTTGGGCCCAGATTTGGACCATGTGAAGATATCCATTAGAGGAGAAGGAGGCCAGAGCTGGACATGGAATGAAAACAGGAAGAAGGCCAAGGCCAGCATTGGGACTGTGAGATTTCACCCCAGCAGGTGGGCAGAGCCGAGAGGTCAGGCGAGGCTGGTCCTTGTCCAATCCCAGTATGTTCCCAAATCACTTGGACGTCTTGCTAAGATGAAGATTCTGGCTCCACATCTGGGTGGGCCTGAGAGTTTGCACTTCTAACAAGCTCCCAGGTGCTAAGGCTGCTGGTCCGTGGACTGAGTTTCAGAGAGGAAGGTTTTAAGGCCATCTCTCTGAACTAAGGTCCAAAGGGATTTTCCTAAGGCCTCTCTGGATTTAAGGAACCTGCCTTGCAGTTATCATGAAGGAAAATCCTCTGCCTGGAGCTCAGGAATTCTTTGGAAGACAGACAGACAGACAGACAGACACACACACCCATGGCGGGGGGGAACAGTTGAAGTCACTGCTCCTTCTTGGTTGCTGCTGTTGACTTTATTTGCCCACATTTGACTCAACCCCAATGCTAGGTGACGTGGCCTTGAACAGGTGCCCTTGCCCAGTGGGAACTCCTTTGCTTGGTGATTGCAACTTAGAAGCTCTGGAAGGCAGTGGGGACACAGCCCCATACACCCACATTCTTCTTTTTTTAAAAAATCAGCCTAGGCTTTCTAAAGAGAACACACACACACACACACACACACACACACACGTGTCCAGGTAATCTTTGAAAAGCAATGATGGCCACACAGGAGATTGAAATGAAATCTTACAAACGCTAATGCATCTCAGAGTCGATGGCTCCAGGATGAGGGAACTGGTGTGCTTTGGCTATTGATGTCTTAAGCTGAGACCCAGGTTAGGAATCTCAGGACTGCAGCCCCCCCCAGCGAGCTGTCCACGGTGGGATTGAGATGCTCCAAGAGGAACCTGGGACGAGCCAGTGGGCGGAGCAGTGGTGAGTTTACGCAGGAAAGTGGGCACAGAGGAAGGGTGACAAAAGTGGCTGCAGGTTCTCCTCCAGTGACATTTAGGAGGACAGGTAACAAAGGCAGCTGCTGACACACAGCCTCCAGCGCACCCCTTCCAGGTCCCCAAGGCCTTCTAAGGCCACCTGGGTGAAAAGGATGGGGCCACGGAACACTGCCCTTGAGAGCGGTCCCAGCCACTCTTGACAAGTGTCCCCAAACGAAGGTTGCATGCCACCCCTTCTGCTCACAGCTCTATTTAATGACTCACCTCTGCAACTTTAAATCAAAGTGGCTTCTATTAACCATAATTACCTTTTCCGGCAGCTTGTATAACACGGTGCGAGGGGAGCTGCTCACCGGGAGCGGCTTGGACAGGGCCTTACACATGCACTGGGCTATAACAGCGGCCAGGGCACATGGCTTCAGAGAAACACAGACTTCAGCCATGAGCACATGCATGTTGCAGGAAGAGTCACACACACACACACACACACACACACACACACACACACACGAGCACTTCACTTCCCTCACAGGCATGAGCAGCCTGGAAACACCACCATGCAGAATAAACTGCAAGAAAACCAGCCTCTTTACGCTGCAAATGCACAGGTGTGTTGGTGTGTACGTCGGCCCAAAAGAGCAAACTGCCATCCGACCGGTTGGTCTCTGAACAATCCCAGGTCCAGGGAGAACAAGCAGATGACCCCAGCCTTCCCACCAGCTTCCCCACCCCGGCTGACTCTGACACCGTCACTTCTCTCCCGCTCAACCTTGCCGCATCCTTCCCTCCTGACACACGAAAACATTTTTTTAAGTCATGAGCATCTTTATCATTTCAGGCTCGTCAATTCCCATTTTGCCTAATTAATAAATATATCAAAACCTGAAAGGAAATGAAAGTTGGGAAGAACTTTTGTCCCTAAGAAAAAAGGAGCCACGGTAAGCTAGACTTGGATTGTGTTTCTTTTGATCCTGTTGACTTATTTGGGGACCTATATTTTCCACTCCCTCCCCATAAGCTGGTTTATTAATCGTATGCACAAAATCATAAACAAAGATCTCAAAAGAACACATCTCCTTCTCAAGGACATCACACACTGCTGTTCTAAGGGTCCTTAAGCTAGTTTCGACTCACCACCATGAATACGCCGGTAACATTTATTGAGCACTTGCTATGTGCCAGGCACACAATGCATACCACAGACATAACCTGTATAAACCACATGGTGACATCATGACCTCGTAGGGATTTTTTAAGTGAAGAAACTAGTGCTGAAAAGGTTAAATAGCTTGTCTAAAGTCAGACAGAAAATCAATAACCACCTGGATTTGAACCCTAGTCTGACTGGCTTCAAGGCCCTTGATGCTAACCCTACAGAGCAGGCAGTATAAAGCCCGGTATCCAACCCCTCCTGCTGCAAATGCCAGCTTGATTTTGCTTTGGCCGTCAACACAGCTGAGGTCCTGGATGCATTCTGTGCCGAGGTGGGTGGATCAGAGGCCAGTCACTGGTTATGGGAGTTGTGCAGAACTATGTGAGTGGATGTAACCCCCAGAAAATGTGCTGGGGTTCCTGGAAGAAGGCCACTAAGCCATATAGACAATGCTGCCAGTGGACACTATCACCAGCACGTGCGGAGATTCTGATGTGGAAGGAAAGAAAGAGACTGTACGCCCGTCCCAGGTCTTTCTGCACAGTTGCTGGATCCAGAGCTCCACTGAGTCACTTGGAAGATGTACAGTTTGTTGTAGGCTACCACGGGGTTTACCCAGGCTTCTAAAGATGCTCAGGTTGTGTACTAAGTGTGGCTTTGGAGTTGGACACACTTGGCCTTAAATGTTGGCCCCATCTGTGTGTACTGTATGAGCACATTACATAGGAGACCTAAGCCTCAGTTTTTCTTGTCTGGAAAATCAGATCATACTTTCCCAATAGGGAGGAGGGTCGGATGAGGTCAGGTGCACTAAGGCATCTGGAACAGTGCCTGGCATAGAGTGGACTTTCAGGAAATGTGGGCACATCTGATGAGGACTGTTTGCAAGAGTAAAGGAGAGGGAGGAAAGGCACAGAGAAACACAGAGGCCCCCCTAGGACCTGCAGTGAGAAGTGAAAAAGACTCAGGCCAACCAGGCAAATGAGGAGAGCTTCATAGCACATTATTACTCACCAGAGTTGACCCTGGGAATCAGGACTTAGACCAGGAAACAGACATATAAATGAGCCCCCGTTCCTGGAAAGCCATGGATCATCTTCCCTTACTCATTGATTCTTTCATCTTTCCATTCAGCCAGTCATCCATCCAGCCTGCCATCTAATCCATCCTTTATCCAGCCAGCTGCCATCCATCCATCCATCCATCCATCCATCCATCCATCCATCCACCTACCCTACCATATGTCCATCCATCTATCCATCCACCTACCCTGACATGTGTCCATCCATCCATCATCCATCCACCCACCCACCCTACCATATGTCTGTCCATCCCTCCATCCATCCTGCCATCTATCCTACCATGTATTCATCCATCCATCCATCTTTCAATCTATCCTGCCATGTATCCATCTATCCATCCAACTATCCATCCATCCCTCCTTCCATCCATCTTGCCATGTATTCATCCTTCCATCCATCCATCTGTCCATCTGTACATTTATCCATTCATCCATCCATCCATCCATCCTCAATCCACCCAGAATTCCCTGAGTCCTCCCCTGGTGCCTGGCTTTATTCTAGGCACTCCACTGCTAAACTCTGAAGAGAGGAGTTGGGCCTTGCCTGTCCTATAGCCCTGGCACACAGCACAGGACCATGAAAATTGTAGAAATTAAGAAATCTCCGTTGAATAAATAGAAGGATGACTCTGAAACACACACACACTCCCTTCAGGGAATTCATCCTCCACTGATTCCATCCACTCACTCTTCCCTCCCTCTCATAGTTTCCAAGCCTTCTCCTCTGATCCTTGGAATGAGATTCGTACCCTGGAAGATCTACACAGAGCACCACCTTGAGCCCAGCAAGCTTCAAACTCAAGCCCTTGACCGCCCACTTTCCTCTGTGCCTCTGGAAGTCAAGGGCTGCCTTTGATTTCTGCCATGTGTTTCTCTCACAGAAAATTAAAACATCTCAATCCACAAATTGGTTTGCTCAGTGCATGATGTGCCGCAGCTGTTGTTGTCATGATTGAGAAACTATAGGAAGCTCTTCCTCACATTTCCATTAATTTTTTTCTTCTAATAAAGAAGCTCCAAGTTTCCATTACTACTGCCTTCTCTCGGAGGGACTCCCCATTCACTCTTCCCGGTCTCCTCCTCTCCTCTGCAGGATAGCAGTTTAAAGTATGCGCCTGAAAATTCAAACTGGAGTTACAAACAAGTGTTTCTATTTATTTTATTTGTCGGAGTGCAGTGGGGAATTCAAAAGTTAAAGCAAAGTACAAAACTTCTATGGCGTGGGAGCTGGGAGCGGTGCCATCTGACCATCTAAAATGAAAATCAGATCATGGTTTAAAAAAAAAAAAAAAAACTCCCACAGTACATTGCTCCACATTGGAAACCATCTCCTTGTTCCTTAAACATCTGCTGAGAGTACTAACAGGTCAGTCCACAGGAAATGCAAGAATACGTTATATTTTAATCAGGGCACATAAAACACTGTCTAGAATGTTATGCTGCCCGGGGGAACGTGGTAAGCAGGGAACGTTTACAAACTCCAGGTCACTCTCCCCATGACATCATTGTGAAAAAAATAAATTTATGAGGTTAAATTATATGGATGTTATATATTGGAACTTTTAGCCCATTCCCAAATGAGAATGTTGGCTGAAATAACCAGATTCCCTGAGAGAAATTTCTAAGTCCTTCCATTGTGGATGTTTTTATGGTAAGTTCCACAGGGGGGAAAAAAAAAGTGAAGACTTATTCTTTGAAGATAATGGAATAAATAAGAGAGAGAGGGGGGTGGGGAGAGAGAGCCCTAACGCAAAAATTAAAAATCTAAATTCTAATAGAAAGGGCAACTAAAAGAGTTACTTACATTATTCTTCTCTGGCGATGATAATATAGAAGTTATTTTGTGGAACTTGCTCATGATTTATTTGATCTATTCCTCATCTAAGTGATTGGAAACACAGATGTTGACGCTATAACTTTGCTTCCAGTAAATAATTCCTCAAAGGACTCACATTTGTTTAACCTTAGTCACAAGATGATAAAACTTATTAAACATTTATGGAAGCAGCAACACAATTCTGTTGGTTTATGTGTTTGGCAAGTTTTAAAAACTCATTCCCCCAACTTTTCCACCTTCCTTTCACCTCTCTTCAAGAAAAAAATATCTTTGGGGAAATTCTTGTACCTGGATTACAAAGAATTCTTCCCTTCCTCTTTATTTTATTTTATTTTATTATTCCTGCATTTACGGCTGCAGTTTGACAGTAAACAGAGGGGCTGCCACGATGATCTTAAAGAACAATAATTAAACCAAAGGGACAACAGAGGAGGTGCTCCTGGGGGAGCCACAGAGGAAGGATAAAAACCCCACTGGGGAGCTTGCTTTCTGGCGATTGCTAGCCTGCTTCTGAGATAAGCACATGTTCACGTGTGCAGCGTACAGGTTCTCGTTTACCCACTCCACAACAGGGCGCAGAGTCTGCTCTATTCACCCTGTGGGCATGAGCAAGCTGGGTTGTGGAATATTCTAGAGGCTCCAGGAACTGTGGCCATGTGCTCGTTCATTCACTCATTCTGTCATTCACATATTCAACCCAAACACACCTTGTATTCCAGGTACCGCAGACGACATGGTAAGATCATCCCCTGACATGATGCAACACGCAGTCTGGGGAGGAGGACGGACCCGGAAATGAAATCACAGTAGGGTGTGGAGCCTGCTCGCCCAGCCATCTGCCCCATACATTTCCCATCTAGTGCTGCTATCCCTGAGCAGCGGGTAGCCTGTGTTTTCCTCCCACCCTGAGCCATCACTAGGAGGGTTGGGTGTGGCCCCTAGGGACACCGGAGAGAAGTCATTGCAACATTGGCTTCCCGTTCCTGGGGAAAGTCCTGCAGAGCTCTGTTTTGTTAGCAGCTCATCCGTGGCAAGAACAGGCACCTACTGGGTCCCTTGCAAACATACAACTCCTCTAAAATAAAAGCTCAGGTGATAATAGGCCCCCAGAGACACACACACTACCTGCCGCGACACACCTATCCCTGCAGAACAGGAAGCATGCACGGCAACACATTCGCAGCTCCTACCACGCACGACAGACCCACAGGGTGTGTGTGTGCACACGTGCACGCACACACACACACACACACACACACACACACACACATGCACACCGTCTCACCAACCCTCATGTGAGGGTAACAGACACCCACACAGGCACACACCCCAGCTCTGAGAACGACGCTGGTCTTCCCTGTTAAAAACACATGGAATCACATGGCCTTTCTTTCTCTTGGACCTGTGTGATTTCTCTCCCCAGGGACCTAGCAGTGTGCCCCAGTGCCCAGGTGGCCAATCTGCATCAAACCCAAGTTCAGCCACTTAAGATGGTAAGAGGCAGGGCTGACTAATGGTAATGACTCACCTTGAAACACTTACAAAATCCCAGTGCCCTTCCTTTCACACCCCACCCACCCATGTACACTCACCAACCCAGGACTCAGACTCCGGAAGCAGAGGTCACCCCGGTCTCCAGGGAGCCCACTGCAGACCCTGAGGACAGACACGCTTCGTCCGCACTCTTCCTGCTGTTCTTCCTCTTGGTCCCTGTTCCCTGCCCCACCCCAAGGTGACTTCTGACATCTTCTTGATGTACTTGAGATTCAAAAAATGTGGACGGCTGAGTCATGCTGGTTGTGGGACTAGTGATCACTGTGTTTGTGCTCAATCACTTACTTCAAGAAGGTATTTAGCAAGTACCTACCAGGTGCCAGATAGCCAGCTACACTTTGGATTCGAGAGATCCACGGAGCTCAGTAAATGCTCCAGGAAGCTCAAAGTGGGAAATATTCGCTGTTTCAGTAATGTTTATTTTCTCAACTGATTTCCTCACTAAATACAGTAAAATTCTCACAACTCTTCTTCCCTACATAAATTATTTATGTGACAATTATAAAATTTCTGAGACTATTCAATACAAGATTGTGTGTACTGGTGAAAAATTTAAAACGTGCTAAGTGTCTATTTACAGAAGAACTGATAAATTAATAAAAAATACACATTTTGTGATGGAATATTATAAAGCATATAAACAGGAATAAGTTATATACTTTTTTATTTTTTAATTTATCCTCTCTCTCCTCTACCTACCAATGTTAATGAATACAGCTCCAAACAGATTTTTTTTTCAAATTTGCAAAATACAGTGTGAAGCTATTAACACAAATATTCTCAAACATACACATAGAATTTTACTTATAAAAAGTCAAAATGCGCTGTTCCTAAGCACATACACATGTGTGTAAAATTATAAATAATGGAAAATATGCACACCAGACTCTTACTAGCGCCTTTCTCTGGGGAAGAAAGTAGGGAATAACGGTATTTGTTGACTTCCTGGTACCCATTAAGCATCGCTCCAAGTATTTAGTAAATATCAATTTTTAAATCCTCATAGTAGTGCTTGGAAATTTCCTTATGTCTACTTTACAGGGACCAAGGCACAGAGATTTCAAGTTTAAGGCTCAAAGAGGACTTAACTTCATTAAGTTTAATTCCATGATATCTGAAATAAAATGAAATGCATAAAATGAGCTCATCATATTTTTGATAGCTCTTTCTCTCTTCTATTTCACCTGATTGGCTATTCCTATCCTGTACAAATAAAGATTAATGTTAAAGACAATAAAATTGGATGATAATTTCATTTGATTTCTCATGAGAAAACCTCCAATCAGGTGGCTAGATGGTTTGCCAACTTTGTATTATTACATAGATTTGTTTTAGAATTTTACCTATAAAAAGTAAAAATGTGCCAGGCATGGTGGTACACTCCTGTGATCCCAGTGGCTTGGGAAGCTGAGGCAGGAGGACTGCAAGTTCAAGGCCAGCTCTAGCAATTTAAAGAGGCGGTCCTAAGCAACTCAGCAAGTTCCAGTCTCAAAATTTAAAAAAATATAAAGGACTAGGAATGTGGCTCAGTGGTTAAGTGCCCTTATGTTCAAGCCCCAGTACCAATAAAATTAAAAAATAAAAATAAAAATGTAAACATATGAAAATGTAAAAAAAAAATACAAACTGTACGACCAACAAATAATAACTATAAATAATCATCGATTCATTGCAAGAAAGATCCCATTGTGATTTCTGTCCTGAGCAGCATTCTCCCTCTGAGCTAGGAACCCTGGAATTTCTTGGTCATCTGTTTTTCTGCCAATTGTTCAGAGTACTCATTTAAGTGTGACCTACAATTAAATTCTAAGGAAGAGACTTCTCGAGAGAGCCCGACCATAATACTGAGAGGGACTCTAAAGGGGAAATCTGCAAGGGGAGCTTTTCATTTGCTAAAATAAATAACGGGGCAGCAGCATCTCTTGTGTTCTGTGGATTTTGATGGCCAGGAACAGCCATGGAGCCTACAAGAGATTTATGGAGAACAGCTGAGCAGTGTCTGCCTTCAGGACACGTCCTCAGAGACGCGGCAGGATGGGGTGAGCAAGATCCTACTGAGCCACCCCAGATGGGCTGTGTCGGGGGGTTTGTGGGTTTTTCCCTACATTTGTTTAATAAAACAGGAATCGATTTACAAAAATGCCACTGTGAGAAATGCAAGAGGTTCAATTTTTTTTTTTTAATTTCATAGTTTCAAGTTTGAAAGATGGTGCTTGGGGATTTGAAAAGGCAGGATGCTCTTTTTAATTTATTTGTTCCCCCCCCCACCACCACCTTTGTTCACACACTTGACTGACACACTGACTTTCAGCTCAAGCCTTGGCCTCCCAGTACCCAACTAGGCCACCAGTATTTGTGAATGTGACTCTGTGGTTAAGCATGAAGTGCTGCACAGTGGAGCATAGTGTCCACGGACCTGGACGGGCAGACCTGGGTCTCCATACTCTGTCTAGAGCTTGTGTGTCTTAGTCAAGCTACTTGGAATTTCTAGAACTTGGTTTGCACATGTATTCCATATAGGATCATGGGCCAGTACTGATAGTATCCAGCTCCCAGGAGACGGTGGGCAGTCGCCTTTTATGTAGTCAGTGCCTAGTAAACGTTAGCCAGTGACCAGGCTAGTCCTTTCAGGACAGCCATGACACAGGCCAGGAAGCAGCAGCCGTTATAACAATGGCAGTTATGACCAGCATCACCTTCGTCACGGTCACCGTCACAATTTTTATTACATTCACTGACAATCTAAGTGTAGACAGAAAGGACTTGGAAGTTCCATTGCTGGGAGAAATTAGGAAAGAAAAAAAAATGGAATCAAGGAAGAAAGAAGAAGAAGAGGAATCACCGAAGAAAGTGTAGAAAAATATGTAAAAGTCGAAAAAGCAGAAGTCCCAAAGGGTAGAACCAGATTTCCTGCCTCTCATTTTATACAGGCGCCTGAACAGTCGAACTATAACAGGTAAGACCACACCTGAGGGATTCCAGGTGTCTCCTTCTTGTCCCACTGACTCGGGGCCCAGGTGGCCGGCAACTCCCAAGCTGGCAGAGCCTCCTAGGCATCGGCGGGGCTGCTTGCCTTTCTCCTTCTCAACGGTAGGAATTCTCTGGGCTCTCATATTTGATGCTGTGATCAGGTAGAGAAAATGCATCCACGGATGCCTTTCCCCGTGGAAATACAATAGGGAAACTGGTCCCCGCCATTTCTAAAAACATAAGCGACCGCCACAGTTGAGAGTGAGAAAAGGGACAGCCACTTGTACATTTGTCTGTTGACGAAAAGCTAGAAGTTAAAGTGGACTCATTAACCAATTTGTGAAATGTGAGTGCTCTGGCATTTGGGAGAGGGGCGGGGATGCAGAGAGAGGGGAACTGGGACAGAGGGAGAGGCCAACTGAATGCAGAATGCACGTAGGTATCTTCCTGTGTCCTGTATTCAGAGCCACGTGGATGTGGGCTGACTCTGGAGCCATGGCCCCCCCCTCAGCCCATGCAATCAGAATCTCCAGACACCCTCTTGAGAATCTGCAAATCTGCATTTGCCCACATTCTCTGAATGACGAGGGCACCCAGGACAGAGTGAGAACCACTGCCTCATTCCGGCTGCTGCGCCAAGACATTTATCCTGGGCCCTCCATATTTTGGGGGTTTCCTGGGAGATGTAAAGATTCCCCAGAGTTTCCCTATGATGTCCTGGGAGGGGAGTTTCCTTCCAGTTTTCAAAGTTTTTTGAAGTCTAAATAAAAACCTCTGGCTTTGGAGAGGGTTTTGACGCGGTGGGACTTGGCAGCTCTAGCCCATCCCTGGTCCCCTGGTCCCCTGGTTCCACTGGGTTCCCACACGGCCTCTGTACCCTCCCCGTGGTGTGTGCAGCACATCCCCACACCAACATCAATGTCTTTGCATATTTGTTTAAAACAAGTCCCAGTTTCATTGACTTAGATAATCTATTTTATCTTAAAACAAAGATTTCCGGGCAATCAGACTAGACGGTTGGTTCACATTCTCATCTGGACACTGTACCTTGCTCAAGTTTCGTAGTCTCAGGTCCACATTTTTTTTTAAACCGAGGTAAGAGAGGTTCTAAAACCAGGCTAACACCAGACAGAGCCTGTCTTCTTAATTTGATCAGAAGGACTGAAATGGTATTGAAAAGGGGATCTTACTTTCACTCTGTAACTCAATGATCTTAAAACTGTTATCCGCATTATGACAGTCCTTGATGGGACAACTCTGGATTAAAAGATGGTCAAGGGTGGGAAACTACAGGAAACTGGCAGACTTGGGCAGGGGAGGTAGCCATCAGAAGTTTCCATCAAAGGAGACAGTTGGAGCTTGCGGTCTGTAACCCTTTCCATAGAGACACAGCTTTATCTCCTTAGGTTTTTCTCACTTTCACTCCTGATGTGCTATACGCCTTCACTCTTACAAACAGCATTTATTGAGCACCAACTACCTGCTGGAACTTGTGGAATCAAAAGCAGCGAGATAAAGCATTTGTCCCTCAAGGTTGACAAGGCTGGCGTCACAGCGATGATTTTAATCATTCAACATTTATTGACCACTT
Organism: Spermophilus citellus; assembly: GCF_964194105.1. Classification (NCBI taxonomy): domain Eukaryota; kingdom Metazoa; phylum Chordata; class Mammalia; order Rodentia; family Sciuridae; genus Spermophilus; species Spermophilus citellus. The sequence continues at coordinate 9,529,938 of NC_138185.1, read as the reverse complement.
ATTGTGCACAAGGTCCCGTTTCAAGTGCTTTGCTGGTATTAATACTTTGCTTCTCCCAACAACTCAAAGAGGAAGTTTTCATTGCATTATTTTACCAATGTGGAAATCAAGGCATGGATTAGATTATTAACTTGTTAATATAATGACTCAAATTTATTGACCAGTTACCATGCACAGGGCACTGTGCTAAGTGTATTATCTGATTTATCTCAATTAATCTTCATAAAAAACCAATGAGATGAGTCCTTATATCAGGTCTGTTTTGCTAATGAGAAACCTTGAAACACCAGGAAAGCAAAGATGCCTAAGGTCATGGGCAAGGAAATGGCCCAAGGGAGAGAAATGGAGCCCTTGTCCATGTGACTCCATGTCCGCCTCCTGACCTGGTGCTTGCACTGTCTGTAGGACTGCAGGAAAGAGGGTGGCCTCTTTCCCTGCACAATCAATTCTAGAATAAATGCAGGTCCACACACTTTTCCTTGTTTCCTTTGGCTTTATGTGATGATCGTTATCCAAAGTACAGGTCTGAAGACAGGAATTGGTGTGAATATACTATGTATACAACCAGAGATACGAAAAATTGTGCTCTCTATGTGTAATAAGAATTGTAATGCATTCTGCTGTCTTATAAATAAAAAAATAAAATGGCAGACTGACCATTATCAGGAAGACCATCACTTGTACAACTAGAAAAGTATGAGACAGAATTGGAGAAAATATTAATAAAATCAATATAATCAGATTGTGCACAGACGACGTTATAGATTCCTCTCACTCACCCCTCCACCTGCGATTCTGGTCTCTCCCTTTAGACCAGTCCTGTCTCCACCTCAATCTGGCTTTGACTGGCTGAGGCAGAAGGCTCCGAGCAGTGGACAGGCTTGCATCCTCTATGCCCTGTAAATAGTCGAGCAGCTACAAAGAACCCAGGCAAACCTGCCTGCTCCTGCGCCCCCCGAGGCCTCCTATCTCAGCCTCCTATCTCAGCAGGGTCCCCAGCTCTTCCTCACTGTGGTTCCATGGTGGCCCCATTTGCTCTGTCACCCCAGCTTCCTGGTTGTTCCTCTGGCTCTCAGTAGGCTCCAGCTCCCTACTTTGAGCCAGGCCTGGCCCTGTCGTCACTCAGGAACTTGCTCCTCTCTCCCAATGGTCTACTCCAGACCCAGTGTCCTTCTACAGCGAGGGACACTTTTTGACCATCTTGTCCGAGACAACACATTCCTGTCTTGCCTTCTCCTTTATCCTCTTTTAATTTTCTTCCTACAAATTCCTTCATGATAGGGTGGGATTTGTCTGCTAGATGGCGCCTGACTTGTCCTCATACTAAATATAAACTCCTAAAAGGCTTCACAGGGGACCCGGGATACAGCCGACGTTCAGCAACCTCCCAGGTGCTCTCCAGGATCCCTATGTCTCTGTCCTAAGATGCACCTCAATGGGCAGCCAGCCAGCTCCCCCTCCTCTTGTGTCCATCAGAAGGCCACAACTTGAAACCGAAGAAGGTGGTGTTAACAAGAAACAGCCAGTAACCTTCCCCAGTAACTTAACAACCCCAAGCCTGCTGCCTGGTCCTGGGGAACGATCACAGGCCCCCAAGGTGGGGCAGGGGGCAGAGCTGCCAGGTCCCGGGAGGCTGGGAGAACCTGCAGGCTGGGCCAGAGACACCTGAAGAACGGGAGGAGAGAGGCTGACCCTCAGGGGTCAGACGCCATGACGCTCCGTCCCTCACCTCCAGCAGCTATGAACCAGGCTCCATCTGGGCATAATTGGGTCTATGTCTAAAATGCACGTGATCAGCAAGCACTTCTGTGAGGTGAATAAGCAATGCTTCCCATGTGAAGAGGCACCCCTGCTCTCCTACCGAAGGCTGGGGTGGGTGTCAGGGTGAACAAAACACAAGTTCATTACTAACATCAGTAATGTCCTTAGTGTTTTCTAAACTGATACATATTCAAAGTACACCGATGATCATGACTGGTATGGAGGTCTGTCAAAAATTTAAGATGTGTGAAAGAGACCCTGATATTTGATATTTTTATTTGGTGCCTCACAGGTACCAAGGACTAACCCAGCCAGGTACCTAGATTTCTACCAGTTCCTGCAAGAATCGCCCCTCCCCCAACACACACACAGTGGAAGATTGGAAGAATAAAGACATTTGTTTACAAAGCTGACCCTTTTTGAATGCCAGGCCATACCACAGGCTTTATCCACATCCCATTTTCCAATTTTCACAAAAGGAATGTGAGGTGAAGAATACCCTTATCCCTGCATGACAGATGAGGAGACCAAGGTGCAACAGTTCCAGACCCCACCTCCAAGCACACAGCTGGCTGGGGGAGTGGGAGGAGCTGAGCTGGGTCCCAGGTTTGACTGGCACTTGGGCTTGCCTTTCCCGGCCTCATCAAAGTCACCCACCCCAGCAGCAGCAGTCTCTCTGTGAAGGCCAGGAGTGTGTTTTTATCTGAAGATTCCCAAGCATCTGCTTCACCATTCCTGGGGGGCTGGCCGGACAACAGGTGGATGCCCAGATCCAGGTCCACTGCACCTTGGAACGCAGGCAAAAATATTCCACTAATAGCCCCGCCAAATTGCTCTCCTGCTGGAACCACAGTGGAATCCCATCAACCCAGAATGGAATCGAGAAGGCCAACAGCACTCTGCCCCTGTCTCATTGCTCAGGACTCTCCTCCATCTTCACCCAGCCAGCTCCACTGGCCTTGACATTCCTCAGACAAGCAAGTCCATTCTGATCTCAGGACCTTGGTATCTGTTGCTCCTTCTGCCCAGGATGCTTCTACCAGCTCAGTGGTTGGCTGGACTCTCACTTTTTCAGTCCTGACGGAATCACCACTTGAGAAATTCCACTCTTGACTACTCTATTTAAAGGGGAAATCCTCCCAGCTCTTTCTCTAGGAAGCCAAATAATTCTGGTTTACTTTTATGAAATGCAATTAGCACCATTCAATAAATATATTAAATCATTGTGTATTTTTTTGTGCATTAGCATTTTTGGTCTCCCTCACAAGAATATTAACTGTGTCAGGGGCAGGAAAATTTTTCTTTCTTTTTTTTTTTTCCTACTGCTATATCCTAAGCATTGAAGATGATGCCTGGTGCATAGTAGGTGTGCAATCGATGTTTGCTGAATGAAGGAATGAATGCACAAATACATGATTACATATATGAACCTTTTGCATATATGAGAGTAGTTGACCTGTAGGTTCACATCCTGGCACAAGTGCAGACATCACAATAGACACAAGGCGAGAGAGTCCTCCTTGGCAAATCGCCATGGCCACTCCAGATAAACAATCACAAGAAAAGAGCAACTTGGGCCTTGAAGAGAGGGAGAGCTGAGTTTCAAACCCAACTTGATTGAATGAGTTATCCTGCGGGTTATCTACATCCCTGTCACTAAAACAGGGATTGCATCTGCTTGTATGCATAGGATGCTATAAGGAATGAGACTCAGCTCAGGTGTCCCCAACACTGAGAGGCCTCCCCTGACCATCCACACTTAGGCTGTCCCAATACCTGCTTTCATAATTTTGTTGTTATGAAATGATTGTCATCATAAAGTATTTTTCTATATGAAAATTATCTTTTCCTTTACACAATTACGTGTATGTACTCTGGCTTCCCTCAACTGGAAGGCAAGGTGCACCAAGAATCAGAGTCATACAATCCACCCCCGGGGGCCCCAGCTAATAGAGCAGGACGTGGCACATAGTAGGAACTCAAGAAGTAATTGCTATTTAATTGAATAAAGGTCAATGTACAAAGCATTTGGTACAGTGCCTGGTATATCGTGAGTGCTCACGTCACAGCAGGTATCATGGCTGCTGTCATAGATGGTGTAGCTAGCACCGTAATTCCTATTTCTAAAGAAAGGTTTCTGAGCTGCTTCAGCGGTCCAAACAGCCCAGCATAAGCCTGCCTCAGGACAAGGGGCTACAACATCACTTGGCCATTGTATTTCTAGTTTTAAAAATCCAAATGCACCCCTGCCTGATTTCTTTCCATTCCTTGGACTTCTGGGTCCATGATAATTGGTGCGTAGCTCATTTCCCTTCTGGTATAAATTTTCCAAGGTCTGGCTATTTAGAATAAAAACACACTTTCCCGCATATCCACATGGGAGCTACCAGGTTCTGAGTACTTTCTCAGGCCCAGTCTCATACAACCCTTTCAACAAACCTGGGACATAAGAAGAACCATAACTGGCTCCATTTAATAGATTAGAAAGTAGAGGCAGGGATTGGAGTGGGTGGACCAAGCTGATTCGGCCAACCAGGAGAAGTAACCTAGAGACCTGAACTTGGACAAGCCTGACTCCAAGATGTGCGTTCCTCATTCCTCTCCCATGAGGCCCATCTTCAGAGCTTGCTTGGGGCTACCTACCGGGATGGTGCAAAGCTGCAACCAGAACCCCAGTCACTTCCTTTCATTCCACCGCTCCAGCCACAATCTAAAAGCTAATCCCAAGGGGGAAAACAAGAAGACACGCAAAGCAATGTACCCAACTTTCTAATAAAGGAAAATAGCTGAAGGCAATTCTGATATAAAGCTCACTTACAGCTTTTCATTTTGGCATTTCTTCTGTACCAAATGGTACCGAACGCATGGAATAGATTTAGTTCTGCAGCATCATCTAGCCCAGCAGCTACATTCATATCTCCCTGGGGTGTAAGAGAAAGGCTCCTAAATACACAGAAAATTCCAAGGATCTGATAAATTGAAGTGATTTAAAATAAGCCTCATGCTTACTTTATATAGAAATATATATATGCTGTTGTTCTCACTTACACAAGTGGTTTTTACCCTATAGACAACCTTGACCCCTGTCTTATTTTTGTGTATCCCATATCCCCGGATTTCACAGATTTTTCATGATCCAGTCAAGCAATATGAAAGTTTTTGTTTTTGTTTTTTTTTTTTTTTTTTTTTTTTTGCAAATTCATTACAGGCAGAATGGCTGCTGCCAACTCTTTTTATCTCATGTTGCCCTTCGAAACTATTTTCATTAAAAACAATAACTGTGTTCTGCCCACCTTAATATCTAAACTATATAATTTCCATAGAAATGGCTTAGATGTGGCTTTAAGAAGAAAGCTCAGGGGTGAGTTCAGAGAATTCGTTCAGTTCTGAAAGCACTCAACTAATTAAGCTCAGCGATCTTAATTTTTTGCTAGCAGAAACTGCAGAATGCTTTCTCTCCCCCCCCCCCAACCCACTCTCTTTTTAACCCACCTTAGAGTCTAGCAGCTTTGTGCAAACACGAGACCTTCCCTTTAGCATAAATGGACACTATAGCTTTTCAATTAAATTAGTCTTTGGAGAGAGATGCAGAAGAGCTAAAAATCTCCTTAAAAATCTTCCCTGCTTCAGCGCTCCTCATTTGCCAAGAGGAAATGTGTAGTTAAAATGCAATCTTATTTTCTTCTTATCCTGCTGAAACAAAGTTTTCAATCTTGGACCCTGAACTAGCTCTGTCAGCTTCTCGGAGGTTTCCTTTGGGTTCGTATGTCCATTTTGGTTATCTAAAACTAATTTTTAAGAGTTATACATTATCATCTTTTGGGGATCCAGAGAGAGCTTATTAGATCCAATTTCAGGTTGGGGGACTAGGAACATAAGTATTTAATTTTTTTGTGTGTTTTTGTTTTTTGAAGTAAGACAGGTGGCGAGGGAATTCTCATTCAGGTGAGCAAAATTCAAGACACATGCTTTCAGAAATGATCCAGGTATTTTTTTTTTCCTCTGTAATTTCTCTAAGCTCATTATCTCTAAAACTTTTGCATTGTATGTTTCCCTGTTGTTAAGCATAGCTAAATAATACTGATGTATTAATAATAGGATTATCTAGCTATGCCTTTTGAATTTTAATTTCTAAAATTTCAAATAATTTTAGGCATTACTTTGGCCTCCCAGGATATTCGAGGATGCCCAGGGGACATCTTTTCCTATGGAGATAAGGCAAAAGATTGAGAGAGGCAACAATTGGAGATTACAAATGGCCATTTTAATGATTTTCAAATACCTCCGCATTATTTAATCATTTCATCCGTGGAGTTTGCTTTGGAAACAAATATATCAGCAATTCCCACTTGCATCTTGTATTCTTTTCTGAGTGCCTGTGTATGTACATAATGTCCTCAGAACAGACCTGAGTCCGATGCCCTCGTGATCATTTCTAGAACAAAAATGAACCAACTGATGAACACACAGGCACATGCTCCAGACACTCGCTCCTCACGTAGGCGGTCAAGGGGACAGGGAGTCCGCAGAAGGGCCTCTCTAGCAGTTTGCAGACAGAGTCCAGCAGGGGACAGTGGGATTCTGGAGTCTCTAATTTTTATTACCATTTCTCTAAAAACCTCTTGGAGTGCCTTGAGAGCCATTTTGAAACACATTATCTATAACCTCCCCCTGAAAACAAAGTTTCTAAAACAAGTAACTAAAAAGTCAGATGTAAGAAAAAAAAAGAAATTATAAATCTAATAAAAGGTGTCATCTGATAGAAGTGTGTAAATATGTGCTGTTTTTCTTCCTGCAATATCCAGGTAATCAAGCCAGCTCTCTCAGGGAGGTGATTTCTTACGTGGATAGAATGATGAGGCCTCTTCAGACCTGAAGAACAGTTTGCCAGAGCTTACTCAAAGGAACATGAGAATTTCTAACTTTAAATGGAACTTGTGAAACTTAAACATTTTTTTTGAAACAAAATACAAATCACTACAAATTACTGAGAAGTGGTTATAAAACCCTCTTCTAGGGTGAGCTGAATTCATGAAGGTAGAATCTGAGCTTGCCCTGATTACCAACTGTAGTCAAAGACATTCTGCATTTATCATAACATTAGAAAATAAAAATAAATTTTTCTGGAAGAAATGAAAATACAGCAGTGTGCTCAACTTGCAAAGCAATAAAATTATTTGTGTGCCAAGCTTCTTTTAATACCACTGTGATTTTTTTTTCTAAAAGTCGTTCAATTTGATTGTAATTAAATATGTAATGAAAAAGCGCTGCTTCAGGGAAGCCATGCAAGACATCCTCTAACTGTTAGTTTAATGTATTTCCAACTGACTTTGCATCGAACGAAAATGATACTGTGTGTCTGCCTCGTCTTAATCTAGAATTTTTTAGGCAATTCCACATTTTTTTTTTAAAGGGGACCTGGGTGGATGGAGGCCTGGCCTTCACAGTGGTGCCCGAGTTTTCCCAAACCACAGAATTGCTACAGAAAAAGGATAGCATAAACAGAGTGATAGACAGGAAGCTTGACTCTGGACATTTACCTCGTGTCAGCTAATTGCAGACCCAGCACAAACAGGAACAGGGCCTAGCTATTCTTCTTGGCTGCTTTTCCTAAGCTCAGCTGCAGGGATGAGCAGAAGTGCATCATTTCATTGGCCTTAAATAATGCCCGGCTCAGTCCCCTTTAAAACCTGATACTTGAGAGCCCGATTCCCAAGCCACTGGGAGAAGAATCAGACCAATCCAGGTATTATCCAGCTGGGGAAATATTGCCTCAAGTGAGTGGGAAGTCAGTAGGGAGGAAACGACAACCTAAGACCTCTGCTGGAGAATGCGACACAGGTCAAGATGCCAAGGAGATCTCGGTGGGGTCTGAAGCTTCCCCAGGTGTAGCAATGAGGAACGAGGTGACCGGGAGAGAAAAAGAAGCACAAGGTGGCAGGAAAAGAACCGTAGACATTTCTGAGGACTGTTCTACCCTGCCCAAATGTAGCATCCGATGTCCAACCCCGAGCCTCAGAGACTATACTGTCTAGAAGTTTTCCAGAGCCCTCTCCCTTACCTAGTGTCCCTGAGATCTCCCTGTCACTTGCAATCTGCTGATTAGGGTTAATGTATTATGTCCTGATATGGCAGATTAAAAATGAAATCAATAAATGCCTAAAACAAATGGGCTTTTGAGATGTCCCATTCAATCTGGGTCTTTAAGGGTGAGGTGAGGGGTGGGAGAAGGAAATCAGGAGGCCAGGGGGAAAGGACCACTTAAGCAATCGATTTCAATCCAAAACACTGCGTGACAAAGCGGTTTCTAGGTACCTGTCCTTCCTTTTCCAGGGATCTACCTTAAATAACAAGAGCAACCAAAATAGTTTGTGCCGCTGAGGTTTTATTGTATGTGTGTGTGTATATGTTTGTTTTTTCCCCCACTTATCTTAAAAATCATACTGTTTGGATAAGCAAAGGGATCTAAAGCATGAGACGTTTAAATGTTCAAAATATGAACTTGTCTCTCTGAAGGATGTGTAGGCAAAGTGAGAACGTCAGGGTCAGGATACTATCCGGATTCCTGTTCTCTTGAACCCTGCCCCACCTGCCAGCAAATTAAAGGTCAACTGCACCCTGTGCTGCCGGTCCCCTCTCTCCCAGCTAGTTGAGATTTCTGGGACCTCACCCATTAATCCAGAGTCATTGCTCTCCCGAGATGGAGGGAGAGATCTCTCAGGTCATTTCTACCCTACTGCAGTGTTCAGTGTTGTCCCTGCTGAATACGTTTTCCCGTAAATAACCTGTGCTATTAAGGTGCAAATTGCAACTTTTAAGTAATGATTGCTAATAGTCTAATGTTTACTGCCACACAAGGACATTCATGAAAACAAAATCTGCATTATTCATCTCCATATTAAATAAACAAAATAAATTGAGGGAGCTGTTCTTTCCTGCAAGACTCTCCACAGATCTGAATTATCAGAAAGCTTCAGAAAGTCTGCCAGAAGGGAATGTGGAACATCTTGTTGTTTGGGGTGAGCAGAGGCAGAATCCTGTAACTTATATACATGTGAGGTATTCACATGCACATGATCACAAAAGATTTTGTGTACTATTGCAATTGGCTGACATTGATATAAAACAAATAGCTCAGGGTGGTGAAATAAAATATGTATCACATATGTATGTGGACAGTGGCTGAGATGGATGGTCAGGGATCACAGGGTTCAAGGTTGTCTACGATTTTGCATTTTTAAGCACTCTGCGTCCTACAAAAAAATATCAAAACATGGTTCTGTTTTATTTTGCCTTTCTGCCATATTCTTTATCTTATCTAAAATGGATAGGGGGAAAAGATGCAGGTACTGAATCCTGCAATACTTTCAGGTGAAAGAGGGTGCATTTTAATGGTGAGTGAGAAATACATCCAAGGAAGGGGAGCCAAGCACGTCCGCACACACACGAACCTTTGGGGTACTGCAGACGGATTTCTCAACTTTTTTTTTTTCTTGCCCTAAGTAATAGTATAGTATAATGGCATAGCTTTAGAAAGCCAGGAAGAATAACATTTCAGAGGGAAATGTTCTGACTTAGCTGTTTCCTTAAAGAGAATTGCCTACCTCACTTCCCCTCCCCCGGCAGGGGGAGGAATATAACAAATAAAGACTAAAATTCCCCATCCTTTACTGTCTTGTCCTGTTTGTTCTATTTGGATACCTGCTTTATTAGAAAGTTCCGCAATGGATTCCTCGAAACGTGGCACTTAAAGCAAATAAATGCAAAGGAATCTAATAGGCTCGAACAGTTCTTGGGAGAAAGAGCTCTAAGAGGGCCTCAGCTCTGATTCACTTCCAAGCTTTTTGTATCTTCCATTATTCATTAATCAAACTAGAAATCAAGCTTTCAGCATCCGTCCATGGGGGTAATTACTTACAGTTGTGCATTGTGTTTAATTTTAAGCAGAGATAAAAGTTAGCCTGGCCACCTTTACCCCTTCCCCGCAGCATGTTACCTGGCTGAAGAACCCCAAAGTGACTAACTTTGCTTGTGAGTAGCCACCGCCACTGAAACCGAGGAGGGTGCGGATGACCCCGGACGAGGGGAAGAGATTGCATGAAAGACTCTCTGCTGTATTAATATGTGAGCAAATACCACAAGAGGGGCCTCCCTGTGTACAAAACGAATTACTCCCTTTCAACTTGAAAGGATTTCCACTTCTTTCAGTGAAAATAATGAGAGCCATGAAAACAAACATAAAATCACTAGGATTACAATAGACCAGAAAACTGAAACTACAGTCACAAGTTTCTAACCCACACGTGCATGCGTGTACATACACACACATACCCATATTACAATATTATATAGGCTAGCCAGCACCAATAGATATCAGCTTAGTGAAAGGATCTAATTTAAATAATGTGATGCAGTGTTAGGTTATGTACACCTGGATCCTCATTGATCAGACGATGATTATAATCAAAGTGGTGCAATTCTGAGCAATGCACTTTTTGTAATGAGCTTAGGAAAGGAGACATGTCCAGTCATTCTGGTAATTTAAATTACTGCCTAGTTGTTGATGGCCTTTACCGGAACAACAAGAGGGAAAAAAAAGTAATTTTCAGGGCAGTATCACTTCTTGCTGGACCGAAGCCCAGGGTTCTCTTTCTTTCGGGACAACAATGAGGACGTTATCTCAAATCATCTAGCTACACTTAAACTTGTGTTGTCAGAACTAGACGGCGCAGGCTCACTCTTCCCGAGTCTTGAAGGCCACTGCACACCCTCACATTGTCAGATTGCAAAGCAGTCTAAGTTTTTAAAAATAAGGGAGCTATTGTTTTCAAAAGAGGTAGCTAGAGTTGCAGAAAGAAAACCTCACTGCCTAGGCAAGTTCCAAATACATATGGTGGTACACATAGTTAATGATTTTGCTTGTAAGGAGACAACTGAAAAACATGCAAAGCTTTATAAATGATATTTCCGCAGGCAACTCATACCAACCTACAAATGTTACAGAAGCAGTTCTGCGGCTCAGAAGGGAAGGTAACTGTGGATATTGCAAAGCACATGGATTCCCATTCAGGCTGGGATCAGGCAACATGATGGAGAACCAGCTTGGCTGTTCAGCGTGTTCAAATACAACTACCCACTTTCCCCAGATTTGTAACTAACTTTGAATTTCTTCTAAGGGTAACTTTGCAAAGTTTATCAAAGTGTTCCACTGAACTTCTCCCTGTGTTTTACTCAAGCTGGAACAGAATAAAATGTGGGTGGGTTTACAGAAGACCAGCCTTAACAACTACTGCCTAAAGCAAAGGGCAAAGACAGAGAGAGAGGAAAGAAAAACAAGAAAAAAAAGAAAAAAAAAAAACCAACAACACAAACTTTTTGCTAAAGTCCTGATTCAACTAAAGGACACAAAGAAATAAAACGCCCACATGAAAAGCCAAACAAGATAATAATTGTGCATGTCTGGCTCTGAATATAGAGGGCAAGGCTTGCGTCACTGGCACTCTGAGTTACCATGGTGAGTGATTTATTGATATATATCAAGAATGAATAGATCAAAGCCAGTGAGATGACAGGTGATCAATCAAATGTCAAATCAAAACTAGCAATCAAGTGGAAAGCTGATTTTTCAGTGGGTGGGTCTGGCAGAAGAAAATGAACTTTCATATTACACTTCCGAGAAACAAAACCCCAGCATACGATTAAAAAAGCAATTAAGCAACCCAAAAGGAAGGGGGGGGGGGAAGGAAATCTCTTGGAAGATCTACCGGTACTGATCCATGAACCTGTCTCTATTTGGGTGGTGGTGGTGGTGGGGTGGGGGATCAATTGGTAAATAAAGATGCAGATGGGATAGTTCCTATCACACAAATCAATTCACAAAGTTTGCAACTCTGAGCGAAGAAAATCCTGAGCTGCTTAAATTTCTATGGTGACGCCCCCCCCCCTTTTTATTAAGAGAACGGAGAGGTTTGATTAGATTTCTAAAGGTGGATCCTTTTAGAAACCACATTCAAAGGTTCGTCCATTTCCTGGGGTGCTTTCCCACCTTGGTGATCAAGGCTGAACTCCAGTGACTTGCCCCAAAGCCAGTTTGCAACCCGGGCTTGGGCATGCCTCACACTTCAGTGCCCCAAGCCCCAGCGAGAGGAGACACTGTCCCTGGAGGCCAGAAGCCGCTGGCACTGACCACGCGGAGGGATGCGGGGGTGGAGGGGCCGTCTCCCTACTCTGCACCCCCAAATCTTCAATCCAACTTTGGCTCCAGAGGCAAGAAACAGACTGGGAGAAAAGTTAGGGGTGGGGTAGAGGGTGGAGGAAAAAGTTTAAGGAGGGAAGGCTTGGTGGGATAGCTCCCCCCTACCCAACCGGAGCCTGGAAGCGGGAGGACTGGGGCGATCCAAGAAAGCGAGAGAGGATGGGGTCGTTAGCGGGGCACCCGGAGCAAAGTACCCCGGAAAGCTGCATGGGTGGCGCCCCGGGGCCAGGAGGGCTGGCGAGGAGCTGGGCAGGGGGCCGCCGGGCCAGCCCCAAGCGGAGCTGTTCTCTTACCTGCCGCCCGCCGGGGTGCCTGCTGTTTCCTCCTTGGCATATCGCTCTACTTCGCTCCAGTCCCACTTCTGGCGCCCCAGCCCCGAGCCGCGCGCGGGGGCCCGCTGTCTCTCTCGCCTCTCTGGGTCTCCTCCGCCTCTTGCCCGGTGGCTCCTAGGACGTCACTCGGCCTCTGTCCCCCTGACGATCCCCCCAGTAACTCCTCCACCACGGGCCAGAGACCCCCCTCTCTGGGTGGCAGACACGGTGGCTTGTGCCGGCTGGTTTGAAGTGGAGGTTGGCTCTGCCTTGTTTGTTTGTTTTGTTTTTTTTTTTCCTCTCTCCTCTCTCTTTTTGTTTTTTGCTTTTGGAATTTTTTTTTTTTTGTTTTTGCGCTTTTTTTTTTTTTTTTTTTTTTTTTTTTTTGTGACTGGTGAGACACTTGATTTCTTTATTAAACATCCAAGACCGGGTTCAGATGGAAGGGACCGGGGGCGCACACGCGCCACACGCACACGCGCGCGTAAAGATAAGGGGAAAAACCCCAATCCTGGGAAGGTAGTAGGTTTCTTCTTCTTTTTCTTCTTCTTCTTCCTTCTCCTCTTTCCCTCCTCCTCCTCCTCCACCTCCTCCTCCTCCTCCACCTCCTCCTCCACCTCCTCTCCTCTTCCTCCTCCTCCTCCTCCTCCCCGATCTCGATGGCGGACTCGCGCAGGGGGAGAGATCACTCACGGTAGGTCTGTGGCTGCTGTCAGATCCCCGTCTGTGAGTGATATGCGAGAGGACAGGCGCGGGTTTGGGAAAGACAGAAAATCTGGAATTCACTCATACACACACACACACACACACACGCACACACAGACACACGCACGCACTCTCGCTTCCTCTCCCACACACACTCACACCCCCCACATATGCACACACACACACACACACACACACACACAAACACGCACGCACTCTCTCACACACACAAGACAGGGCGAGGCGATGCCAGCAAACATCGATCCCGCTGAACAAACTGAACATTAACAAACTCCTCCTCCTCCTCCTCTCCCCGCGACCTGATGACAGGGAGAAATTTACTCCCCAGCCGCAGAGCGCCAGGCAGAGGGAGTCTATTAAAGGGACAGCGTCCCGCCGGGGAGAGGGGCTGGAGGCAGGAGACCCCGGCCTGCCAAGCCCCTGCTCTGGCAGCGCACTCATCGCGTTGGAGAGGGCGTGCCCACCCGGCGCCGGGACACCCCTCCCGGAGGGGGAAGGGGAGGGGGTGGGGAAGTGAGGGGGTAGTGGAAAATGGGGAGTGGGGGTGGGGAGGGGGGTGCAGGTGGGGAGGAGGGGATAAGGAGGAAAGGGAACAGGCTGGTGGTTAAACTTGGAAGCTGGGGAGAAGCGCACAGAGGGCCAGAGGGCCTGACCAGCGGGGATCAGCAACAATATCTTTTGCTTAGAGCAGAGTAGGGGACCTTATCCAAAGATGACCTCCATTCTCTAAGCCTTAACCTGGCTCCCTGAAATGTCCTGCCAGCCCCCTTTAGTGACTCTGTCCCTCCCACCTTCTTGCTTATCAATGGATGGTCATTTAAAAGAAAAAAAGAAAGAAAACCTCCTTTGGCCTTTTGATAGACAAATCTCATAGTGTCTTTTTGTTCCTTTGAACAGTGTTTATTGAGCGCTTACTATGTACCTATTGTGGAGACACAACAGCCATAGAGAAAGGGAAAGTCCTAGCCCTGTTTATATTATACTGGGAGAGAGCAGACAAGTAGCCCCCTGATATTTCGTCTTTGCTTACATGCCACCTTCTCCCAGAGGTCCACCTTACAATCCCCCCACCCCAACATACTCCTCATCCCATTTCTCCTTTTTGGGGGGCTTATCAGTGTGGCACATGTTATGTACAGTTTTCTCTTTGGCTAATTGTCTGAGACCCTCTCTAGAATATAAGCTTCGTTGAGAAGACAGATTTTTGCCTTTTGTTCTATTATTTCCCCAGTGATGGCAAAGCCCAAGGCATTTTGTTAGGGAACCCTTCCCCCAAATTTTGTGGGCTGGATGAAAAGTAAGCACATATACACTGTAGTTTCAGATCAATGAACCCCAGGAAGATGTTAAAAACCTGGCACTGTGATAGGCCCCATGGGGGAGGTGACTCCAGAGTCCATGCTGGAGACATCACTGCAGCTGAGCCAGACTGAAGTCAGTGTGTGATCTTTGAGTGCCTCTGCAGGCCAGGCACTGCTCAAGGTGCTGTGGACCCATCTGTAAGCAGGATGATCTGAACCCTGCCCTCAGGGAACTCTCCATCTAGTGGGAGAGCAAACAAGTCAGAGGTGAGGGATGCAGGTGGTGGGGGTGCCTTGGAACTGGTGGGGAACCTGTAGAGAGGAAGGATGGTGAACAGGAGAGCTGGGCAAGGCAAGTCCAAGCTGAGTTCTAAACATGAGGAATTAACAGAAAGGGAACTCATACAGAGGCCCTCTCTTCGAAAGACAGGCAAAGTCCAAATGCTTCTGCTTCCTGCATTAGGATCTCTACCTCTAGACCCTCATGAAGATGCACATTCCTGGTCCTTACCCTGGAATAAGGTTTTCTCACCATGGTAGACTTGACATTTGGGGCCAGATCTTTCTGTATTGGAAGGGGCACAAGGCAAAATGTTAGCAGCATCCCTGGCCACTACCCACCAGAGGACAGACCCTTCTACCCCATTTGCCACCAAAAAAAAAAAAAAGAAAGAAAGAAAAAATTGACTTCAGATTGTTCAATGTCCCCTGGGAGCAAAATTGCCCCTGATTGAGCACTACTATTTTGGACCTTCAAAATCAGAAAATTCCAGATGACAGCTTAGGAACCTACATTTTGAATGATCAACCCCAGCCCCATAAATGACTCCCCTGTGCACTGCAGTATGAGAATTTCTGCCAAAAAAAAAAAAAAAAAAAAACCCTTTTAAAAAAATCAGGAAAATCTGATATTGCTAACTATAAAACCAAGTCATGCTTACATATTAATATAATTTAGGGCCCCAAGAGATGACATTGTCTTTGTGACTATTGTGATGGAATTTCACCCATACCTGTTCCTTTTTCCTCCCCATGGACCCACCCCAAGTGAAGCCTGACCATGGAGCCTGGGATGCCTCCCACCTACAACCCACCCACCTGCCCCCTTTGCCCTCTCATGTGCAATTATCAAGCATGACTAATTCCACCAATATCTATCTTAACACTTCCTCTGGGCTATAGGAAACTTGACTTTCCCATGCTACTTGTTAGCCCCAATGTGTTGTCGTCTCTGTTTGCAAAGTCTGTGTCATCATTGTTAACATCCCCACGTACTTGTCCACCTCACTAGTGTCGTCCAGGTTGTTAAGTCACTGGCCCTATCACCTCCATCATGGCCTCCCACATGACCAAGCCCACCCACTCCAGCCCAGGCAGAGTAAGCCCTATTCATCGTTGGCAACATCAGCTGAAGCGCACCATTCGAATCGCCCAGTGCAATTGTACAGAGTGCGGGGCTATTGAGTAAAATCTCAGTGTCACAGATGAGGAGCCAGGTTTAGAACCTCGAGATTCAGTGGACTTCAGGCCTGAACAGAAAGAGGGCAGGGGCTGCATGGACGCTCACAGGATCTTGCCCTCCTTTCTACAAGCCCCAGGCCTGTAGGTCGGCTGCTCACACTGTGTGATGGGTCTACCAGGCTTTGCCCCAAGCTCCTGTAGAGCTGAATATACAAGGCAGGACCCTCTCTTCCAAAAAGCTTCTCTGGTAACAATCCAGAACACTCAGGCCAAGAAAAGAAGGAATTGGGCAACAGAGTACAATCTTGGGGAGAATCAGGAGGGAGAGATAGGACGAGGTGACATGGGCTGCAGAATCTCTCCCTGATTCTCTCCAGCATCCTTTTCAGAATCTCAACTGCACTCCCTCCTGGTCCTCAATGCCTGGGTAGGTAATGGGAGGCAATACCAACCTCTGGCTGGCTACCAACTTGTTGCTGGAGTGTTCTTTTATTAATTTTTAATTTTCCCCATTGATATAAATGCAGAAAATTTAGCAGTTAGTTATCAACAAAGAAGTTTTTGACTACACCAGTGGAATGTGTAACACAATGGTGACCAGATGTTTTGGAGTGGTGTAGACATGACATTAAATAACACTGATTCACACAGTGAGAAAGTTATTCCCTTCCTGACACCTTTCAATTTGAGACAGTTTCCATTTAGTGTGGGTGTTCCACCCCCCACCCCCCACCCCCACCCTAGCACCTAACGTTTGCTGACTCCTGTTCTTCTATCCAGACTGCAGATCTCAGGCTCAGACGGTTGGGATGTGGCAAGTATCTCTAGCCAGATTTTCACAAAATGGTTCTCACTGAACTCACTTTAGTATTACCTTCTATTTTAGTGAAAGATATTGCTTTTCATTTGTTGGTAGCAATCTCGGATTTTAAACCATTTAGTGGAGTCTGAAAAATAAAATATATTAAGGAACAAGAAAGAGCACATATGGTCAAGGTGGGTGTGAAGAAAGCAGGATGGAGAAAGGTAGTCCAGGTATGTGTAGGTTGACATAGCGCTGTGCTAAACCACAGGCCCTGGCACTCCGGGACACTTCTTCTAAGAGCTGGTGTCTTGTAGTAATGCTGTGACGAAGTCCCAGGGAATTCAGCTTCCTAGGATCTTGTGCTCCGACTTCGGGATGTGTAAGGGCATGAATGGATTGGCAGGATTCAGCCAGCCTCTTGAAAGGGTCGTTCCCACACGGGCTGAGCATCGAAATCACCTGGGAATTTTTATTATTATTTTTTTAAGATTAAAAAAGCCCAGGCTCCACCCCAGACTTACTAAATTAGATCCCAGGGTGGGGCCAGAAGCTCTGAAAATTTTAAAGTTCCCAGGTGGTTTGGATAAGGTGCCAGGCATGGGAAACTTTCCTGTACAAAATAGAATTGTGTAACAAGAGAAGTTTGGACAGTTTTTTTTTTCTTTCTTTCTTTTTCTTTTTCTTTTTTTTTTTTTTTTTTTTTTTTTTTTTGCATACAAGGAACAGAAAAGGGCATCTGATCTTGGATTTTCTCACAGGGGTGGGTGGAAAGGTCTCCTCAGTGCCCCCTCTAGAAACCTAGGAGCCCCTGTCTAGCCCATGTGGTATTGCAGTGTGGTTTATGTCCAGACTCCAGGAAGATGCAACGAGGACATTTACTGGCTGGTGGTGTTCCAAGAAGGGTGCTGGTCACTGCAGTGCATTCAATCCAGGGACATCAATTAGCCATACGCTGCAGATTTGTGTACTTCTGCATCTTTAGGCACACAGTGCTTCATGTTAAAAAAAAAAAGTAATGCTCTCAAACTTTGCTTTATATTAGAATCAACTGGTAATTTACAAACCCCAGTGTCCCATCTTACCCCAGAGCCATTCCATCAGCCCAGGGCCAGTGGGTGGTCCAGCCGTCAGTCCTTTTAAAAGCTCCCAGGTGGTTCCAGTGTGCAGCTAAATTTGAGAGCCAGTATACCATAGGATTTTGCCCTTGAGAATGTAATTCATTGACTTCCTCTTATGTCATTTGACTTGTTCAGGATATCCCTTGTCCCATTAACTATTTGGTGAAAACTTCAAGTTAGCAATCTCTGGTCATTGCTACCCTCTGATGACACCTGGTACAACATGTTGTTGTTGGAGTCAGACAGGGGCAGTCCTGGGTCACAGAGAGTGACAGGAAGAAAATAATATGGGGTGGTTGGGTAGAGAGTAAGGAGTGGAGCCGGGGTCCACTCTGGGGTTAGGGTAGGGAAGGGATCTGAAGAGGTAACATTTAAACGGAGATCTGGCTGCAGTTAACCAGGAATCAGGGCCTGGAAATGGAAGCCATGACAGGGCTTCAGAGTAAAAAGGACACATCCTTCAGGGCTCAGTTGGAGGTCCAGCCAGGCAACGGAAAATAGAGATGATGTGGGAGAGGTGGGTAGTCTCCATCAAAGAGCAGCTCCCTCATCATATCTTAGAGTTTGGATTTTATTCTTCCAAGTCTTTGGTAAGTGCTAATTTATTCATGTGCATCTGAAAACACCTGGTCCATTGGAGAGGCTTGCTCAACCAAGAAGGGCAGCGTTATCTTGGTGGATGTGTGCATTCTAATAGGAGGTGAGGTTGGTCCCAGTAACGTGTGTGGGCACTCAGGCATTGGAAATCTTGTTTCAGAGAATGCATCCTCTAAAAATTATTGGGCTTATTTTTAAAAATTCGTGTGATTTGGCTAAATGTAGAATTCTTCAACAGCAATTAAGCATTATGTATATTTTAGACAGGATGGTTGCTGAGTGGGCAGGTTGGGGGTAAGGAGGGGTGAGCATTAACATGTAGAGTTGGCTACCTACATCTGGTGACAGTGTTTTGCTACTGCTGAGGAATCCAGAACAAGTCTTTGGCCCAGTAATCCATTGCTGAACTTCATTAACCAAAGGAAGACATTAAGTGAAGGTAAGGACAGGAACAGCCTGGGAACCACGTGACAGCAGCCTTTAAGTCCCAGGCTCTGGTATATTTTATGCCAACTCAACTGTGTATCAACCTCATCTTCCTGAACTCATTAGAACTATGTGCCCAAAGGTGCCCTCAACTTTCAGAAGCAAATACAGAATGATATAATTCGCTCTGAGAACACCTTTCTGTCTTATCCGGAGCATGTCTTATCTGTTATGATTAGGCATTAAGCATCCTATTGTCCTTAAAATTTTATGAGATTCCACCCCTGCTTGCTAGGATTATGTCAAAGTGACTTGTCCTGAATGCTGTTTTTACCCAACAATACAGCTTATCTTTTCTCCTAAACCTTGCAGGACAGTCAACGCAGCTAAGGAGAACCCACAGGCTTCAAATGGTCGGGTAGCCTGGGATTGCTGCAGACCTTTCTAGAAGTCTTCTGTCTTGCTCTTGCTTCCCTGAGATTAAAGTGTGGGGACCCTGAGGTCAAGATTTGTTAGCAAGTCGTCTCCCTGGGGGATTTTTTTTTATTAGAAAACTCCAGCTGGGGAACAGGAAGTGAACAGGACCTGGAAGACAGGGTGTACTAGCCAGTGGTTGTCACTGAGCAGCTGAGCACAGTCCTGCTGGGCAGTGCTGGGGTCCATGTAGATGTGTTCCTTGGAGATGCCCTCCTACAGGGTGAGAGAGCTGGGGTGTGATCTGCCCGCTCCTGCCCCCTATGGTGCTGGGGGCTGGTGGTCAGCTGGGGGTGTGTGTGAAGAAATGGTATAGTGCTGGGCAATGTCTTCCAGATTTGAATCCCCAGACTGTGACCTTCAGTAGGCCAAGGGCAGAGACTCTTTAACGTAGTGTCCATAGTGCCAGGCACACAGCAGAGCAAATACCCGTGGAATGCAGGGCTCGCCCAAACCGGGCTCCAGGTCTCTCTCAGCTGCGCTCTCTCTGCTAGTCCTGTCTGTTCTAATGTATATAGTTCTTGCTCCTAAGTCTTTTGCATTCCTGAATTTTGTCCTCTCTCTCCCCACTTCTATGGTCACTTGGGGATCCCTTCACCTTCTTCCCAGGTGGCTCTCTAGTGGGGCTGTGAAGCATAGGTCTCGTGATTACCATAGCTCGAAATTTTAAACAAAATAAGACATGTGTTCTGATGCTGATGAGTGTCTTAAGTACAAGGTGAGGCAGAATGTTTGAAATCAGGATCGTCCTCTCAATCTTAAGACTATGATCTCTGTGTGCAGACCAGGAACGCACTTGGGAAGAAAGATGGGTGTGGATTTAGAATCAGAAAGATCAACATGTAGAGAAGATTTTCACTGCTTACTAAGACAATGACCTTGGGCATGTTCTGTAATCTCTCTGGGCCTCAGTTTTTGCAATTTGAAGTGGGAATAGTTATAAGACTGACTTCAGGAGGGGTGTAGACAGAATCCTAGGAATAAAGGAAAAAACTCCTGGCATCTGCAAAGCACCCTGCCCCCATCATTAGCCTTTTGATTACTTTCTAAGCTTGCCTTGATCGACTGCTGTTTACCGTGTGCCTGCAGATCTACCTGAGGTTCCGTCTAATCCACACGGAGGGAGAAGCTCACTTTCCCCCAGTTGCCTACATTTGCAAGGACACCTATTTTTAGAAAGTGATCCAGGAAGCTGGGGCAAGACAGGCAAGTGATGTGAAGATAATACTAGTTGGGGAAATGTATGAAGCCTTGGTGCCAAGCACTGTTTTAAGCACTTTAACATAAGAGCTTATTCATTCCTAAACAGTTTGATAAGGAATAGTGCTTTTGTTGTCCCCATTTTACACATGAGGAAACTGAGGCACAGAAAGGTCAGGTAACTTAGTCAAGGTTATGGAGATAGCACAGGGGGAAGGGTGGCTGCAAACTCTCCCTGTGTGTCTCCAGCTTTGTGCTCTTAATCCCCATGTCCTACAGCCTCTTGGTGATGCTGTGGCCCCCTATGACTTCTACGTCACCAAATACTGATTCACTGCATGGCTTTAGACCTCATAGTGCCTGTGTCTCCCAGAGAGTTTAAACAGATTTCTGGGCCCTGCTGAAGCTCCTGGTTTTGCCAATCTGGGTGGGGTCTGAGGATGTGTGTTTTGAAACAAAGTCCCAGGTGACATTGAAGCTGTCCACAGAACACACTTCGAGTTTCCAAGGTTTCAATACAGGTGAATGTCCCCCTCCCCTGGGGGACATTTGACAATGCCTGGAGATCTTTGGGGTTATCACAACTCAGGGGTACCGCTGGTATCCAATGGGTAGAGGCCAGGGATACTGCTGAACGTCTACCCTGCCCGGGGAAGACCTCTGCAGACTAAAAAGGATCTGGCCCCAAGTGCCAAGGGCACCAAGGAGAGGAGCCCAGTGTGGAGCACAAGTACACAAACTTGGGCTTGTGCAGGTATCACCTGGGGGCTGGTTTAAAATGTGCTTTCGATTCTGTAAAACTCCAGCACATCTGAGTGGCAGCGTTTCCAACAAGCTCTGACTAGGGATGCTGGTGTGGCTGACTGAGGGACCCCACTTTGAGTAGCAAAAGTGACATGGAGGTCTTAGGACATCACGGACTTCTCATAAATGCAACCTGGACATCTCCTGCATTAGTTCAGAAGAAAAGAAACTCTGAGTGCGAATGATCCTCTTTCAACTCACCCTACTGCAAGCTTGCCCTCAAAGCAGGGCTGAGACTGCGGGGTCCGGTGGGGGACAAATGTCCACCCTTCTCTTAGCAGCAGGCAGGGGCCTGCTGAAAATGAGGAGGGGGCAGAGTGGGTGAGAACTGCCGCGCTCCAGCCCCTGAGCATCCAGTGGAGGCTATTGTTGCCTGGAGTCGTGGCTTCTTTCCAAGAGCCTGCTCTGGCGATGGGTTTGCATCTGCCTGACTTTCAGTTCTGCGAATGGAAGATGAGAAACTGGCTGCTTGGAACACGGCTGCTCTCTTGGGAGAGGGGTATGGGAGGAATGGACGCTGCGCCCAGCCCTCCAGAGACGGCACCCCAGCCCCGGTGATAAATGGCAGCATTAACAAGGTTTGGTTGAGAGGGGACCCACAGATTTATGACTTCCTGTGTCCGCCAGCAGATGTCATCATGGCTGACAGAACAGAAGGCCTTTCAAGAGCGAGCTGGGGAGGAGCTAAGAGGGGAAAATGGAATCAAATATAAGGCAGCAGCCAGAACTACCGTTGGCCTAGGGGGGCTATTGTCCATACTGTGGTTTTAGGAATTGGGGACATTCTCCAATAAACCCAGCATCTGGTCGTGTCTCTGAGGTCCTGCTTCTGAGATTTAGGCAGAAACTCTCCAATGAAAGATAAAGTTACTGGCTGCTCTTAAATGAGAAAAATCTCCAGGGTTTTGTTCCTGGCCTATTTGTGCCCTTCAACATTTTCTTGGATAAAATGAGCACTTTGCATGGAATAAACATATATTTTATATATTTTACTGTGCAACATGATTTTGAAGGGTTTTTAAATAGATTCATTTTACAAATCAGCAGCTCGTTCTGAAATTCCTTTGATATACATGTGATTTTACCCATTTTTCAAAATTATTTTATAGAATGTCATTGATATTTTATGTGCCAGATTTTGTGTGTGTGTGTGTGTGTGTGTGTGTGTGTGTGTGTGTGGTATGAAAAAATGGCATACATTTGGCATTCAGCATGGGCCAAGAAACCCATTTTAGTATGTACAACTGCTAACACATGCTAAACAGTAATTATGGGTCACATTTCCACATTTCCTCCTTTTAATCTGCACCTGAACATTGACCTTTCATGGGTAAAGATAACTTTTTTTCAAAGTTGTCTCTCTGGACAGATCTTTGGGCTCAGGTGGTCAGTGCTCCAAACTGCAGCCCAAAAGAAACTGATTCCACAGGCTGGGCTGTCCTTAGCTCTGGCCTCCAAAGTCATTCCCCTTCCTGGCTGTACAACCCAGGAGACTTGCCAGAAACGAACAGTCATGGAAGACTTTAAGGAGGACAATCACAGATCCTCTTTGTTTCTCTTAAAAAAATAATAAAAAACAATAACTTCAAGGAAACCCATGGTCTAGAAATTTCTTGTGTAATCAATCAGTGGTTAATACATTAATATGTGTGTAGTGGTCAGAATTTTATTTCATTGTGGTCATGTGTGTGCACGCGCGTGCATCCTAGAGATTGAACTTGAGGCCCTGCACCTGCTGGTTGAATGCCCTAGTATGGGGCTACATTCCCCATACTTCAATGAGATTTATTAAATGATATTGTGGTTACAAATACAGCCACTATTATGGTACCAGTTCCAAGCACCTTAGAGTGGCTTTGTAGTGATGTCCTCACTAACCTGGGCCCTGGGCAGGTTACTCTGACTTCTGCTCACCACCTGCATTATTCTGAGCAGGTGACTTATTGTTCAAACATGTTTTCTTACCTGTGCAAGGCGGAGGATGAGTGCGCTCAACTCGTAGTGGTTTCTTCTAACAAGCATCAAAGATGGTGTTTGTGAAGCCCTTAGCCACATGCTTGGCTCAGGGGAGGAGCTCAATAAATTAGCTATTGTTAGAATGATTTATATTAAACTATCTTCCTTCTTTGTTATTTCACAGGTAGACTCGACAACTCTACTGATACATGGGTCACCTGGAAGAGAAATCCAATAATAATAAGAACGTTAATTGTTGCTGTCACATATCGAACACATACAAAGTGCCAGACACTGTGCTAAATGCCTGACATGCAAAATCTATCAAATCTAATTCTTACAACCACCTGATGAGGCCCAAGTTCAATCAACTTGATACAGGAAGAAACCCAGATAGGAGTTTGTCCATGATTTTCAAACTTGAGTGCCTCTGGGCGGCTTGTCAGAACCTACATCACTGGGTCCCCTCCAGAGCCTCAGGCTCAGCTGGTCTGGCCTAGATCCCAAGATTTTCAAGTCAGTAAGTTCCTCGTTGCTGCCGCCAACGCTGCTCTGAGGACTGTGTTGGCGAGACCCTGATTTCAGGACTTGTTCACATTAACACAGAGTAAACGGCAGGGTAAGATTTCAAAATTAAAAATTTGAATATACTTAAAAGTACTCTTAACAACCATCTATATTTCTTCAAATTTCCTAAAGCGAACTTTGGAATTGCCAATCGTTCTGTTGGCAAAGCGCTTTGGTTCGGGTGGTCCTGCTCCTTGAATTTCTTTGTGGCACAGAATATTTGTGATTCCCTCTTAGGGAAGGATTTCAGGGCCATTTTTAGAAAAAGCATCAGGTTCTTAAATCATCACCACCAGCCATTGTCAGCAGTCCTACAGGCACAGAGCAGAATGCACATGGGGAGACCCACCCCAGCTGGAAGAGTCATTAGCCGTTCCAAGATGGAGCCCAGCAGAGCAAACCACACCTGGATACCATCTGTGCCTAAGAGCCGTGGCATGGCCTTGATTCCCATCTGGCTGGAAGGGCTCCCAACACACAGCCCACTTGGACATCAGAGGGCTCTGGGGGGCCTCTCCTGAATGCTGCTAAGGTGAGCCACTTGCAAACAGTAAGACCAGGGGACTGTTGGCCCAAGCTGGAATAAGAACTGGGATGAGACCTGGCCCACATTGGAGGGTCTTGGACTATCGACAGGACTCTAGAAGAGCCAGTGGGAGGTATGAGTGGAGATAAAGGATGCAAGGATAGAGCCGAAATAAAGCCCCA
Source organism: Spermophilus citellus (assembly GCF_964194105.1). NCBI lineage: Eukaryota > Metazoa > Chordata > Mammalia > Rodentia > Sciuridae > Spermophilus > Spermophilus citellus. The sequence continues at coordinate 9,505,468 of NC_138185.1, read as the reverse complement.
AGTCCCTCAGTGGGTAAAGTAATTCATCACAGGCATCTTCCCTATTCAGCCGGGAATGAAAATTGAAACCCGAATTCAAATCCACAGGCAGGATATATTTCAAGAAATGTGGACACCCAGAGACTTGAAGGAAACAGCTAAGCTGAGGAAAACACATGGTACCACTGAGGAGAGGCTGGCTGGTGGCAGACTGGGAATCCCTGCGGCCAGGATGCAAGATGGAGCAGGAGTGTGCACACAGGATTTGCTCCCAGAGCCTGAGACCCAGTGCTCTCTGTAGAGTAGATCAGCTCTTTTTTGAAGACCCTTCCTCTTCTACCTATGTGCTATTTATGCATATATCTACACACTCATTCATTCATTTGGCAAACATGTACCAGGTGCATATTATGGGCCACGTATTAATATAAACACTAAGGGTAAAACCACAAACCCCAGTCTCTATTCTCATGGAGTGTACTCTCTCATGGGAATCGTGAGGCAATGTGCAAAATCATTAAGGTAGAATATCAGGATATAGAAAGTCACAAGGAGAAAAATGGAGGGAGGAGCAGATTTGGGTTGACGGGTAAAGTGGTTGAAAAACAGCCCATCACCATCCCCCACTATAGCACTTACCACCAACAATGAGTACCCATTTGTTACAAAGGAGAGACATTGAGTCAAATAAGTTCAGGGACAAAATGTAAAACTCTGGCCGCACATAACCCAGATGAGCCAGGAGTGCTAGTTAAGTGGGCGCTCTTCTTTCCCTTCCAGCATTCAGTCCGTCCACTCTTTCAGATACAGCTCAGATTTTCATTGGGGGATATAATTCTTCCCCCTTTGATTTCTGTGGCTTTGGGGAAGTCGACTCCTCCCCCAAGTCCAGGGCCTAAGCCAATCAGCATACTCCCTTCTCCCACTGACCTCAGGGATTGGCTCTTGAGTAGGGGAGGGTCCCATGAAGCTGAATCTCAGAAACTCTGCTTGAGCTCCCTCAATTACTGAATCTGGAGGGGAAAATTGTTAATGGTATTTATCTTATAAAAGGAGGGGGTCTGCCTTATAAATGAAGTAAAGAGAGAATATAGATAGATAGATAGATAGATAGATAGATAGATAATAGATGGATGGTGTTTGGATGACATCATTAGTTCTCTGACTAAACACCCAGAGTAAATCTGCCCCATGTCTAGTTAATTGAGTTAAAACCATTCTCTTTACAGCTTAGGGCCATTGGGTTGGGTTTTCTGTAGTTTTAAATAGAAAGATAAAATATCTAGCTCAGGCTCAGGACAGACCTGCAGTGTTCCCTCTGTTGGGTTTCACTGTCAGCCTGGCTTTTCTACAGTGACCACCACGACCTGGTTCTTGACAGCACCTGCCAAGATTCTGTGCTCGTCCTGGTTGCATTCCGTGGTCTGCACCTACCTTTGAACCAGGCAGCAATGCCAGGGATTGGATACCATGGATCTGTGACGGGGACTCTCTTTCAGGGCCTGGGCTGCTATCTGCCTCATTCGGATCACATTGAGAGCTGGCTCTCAAATTAGGGCATTGTTACTAGAAAAGTGGGGCATGCTGGAGGGGACAACCAGAAATCTTAAAAATTCCCTCAAGTGTCCAGTTTTCTCTTTCGTCATCTCACATCTCCCAACTGTAGAATGAAAAAGTTGGGAGAGGGTGATGACTCCCATGAGATCTGCCATGAAGGACCCTTCTCTCGCCTTTCTCTGTTGCCCAGTCTGGCACCAAAGTAAACCAAGTTTGGAAGATTTTGTCTGTTTTCCTGCCTTCATACACCAGTCACCCACCCACCATTGCTGTGGAATGTCCACTAGTTTCCAGTTTTGCTCCAGCCCTAGGGCAAGGGTGGTCTCAGATGCTGGAAGGACCGTGCTCACTCTATTCAGTGACATACAATAGGGGAGCTGAGCCTGCTTCTGGTTTTCTGTCTGGGATAAAAAGCATAACTTTAGTAGAGAGACCTTCAGGCTCCTGGCCCTTCTATTCTCTTAGAGTATCCACAGGGAGGTAGGATACTGGGAGCTGGGGGTGGGAAACTGGGAGCCAGAGAGCAACAGATTCACAGCTGTCAAGCGACAAGAGGAGAAAGAATCAGCAAGCCAAGCTGGTGGTATGGGAAGGACCGTCCAGGTCTGGGACCGCGAAGGTTTGCACAGTCAGGGCCTCCTGCCGAGCCGGTGTTCATTTCATCCAGGTTTTGTCAGGTGAGAGAACTCAGATCTTCATTGTTTAAGTCACAGTCAGAAGTGCCGTTATATGTGGTCAAAAGCATTGTTGATCAATACAGTCAGATCCAAGAGAGGTCCCCACGCAGCTTACAGTCTGAAGATGACCAGCTAATAGATAATTACAGGTGTCTCAAGTATCCTGGGGAGGAACCACAGGAACTTATATCAGGGGGACCTAGTTTGAAGAAACTGCATTGAGTGAATAATGACATTTTTTTAGATCACTTTAGAGAATTAGGTGAGGGGTAGGTAGAATATTTCTCACTGGACCACATAGGAAGTATTTTCCCTTTCCAGGCTGTGCTGGCCTCTGTTGCGGCTCCTCAGCTTTGCTGATGGGCTGCAAAGGAAGCCACAGACAATATGGAAAAGACGGACACGACTGCGTTCCAATAAAACTTTATTCACAAAAGCAGGCTGCTGACCGCTGGCCCGCGCTTGCTGATTCCTGAATCAGACACTTCACAAAGCTGCAATAGAGAGCAGCCACCAAGGACACTTTGGAGTACGCTTACTGAACCAGAAGAACCTCTCGGGATGTGACTCTGCAATTCCCCAGTGCCAGCAGCTCACCTCTGTGATGCGGCGATCCCTCCATCGTGCCTGCCTGGCTCCCTCAGAAGTGGACTGAGGGTGGTCAGCTGGGCAGCTGCCCAGGCTCCCCAACCATGGTGAACTTAGACCTGCCGAGGGGGGAAGTTGGGAAAATATAGAAGGCCCCTTCTCCGATGGAGACATTTCCTGCTGTCTGTGGAGCAGGCCAAGATAGGAACACATAACATTTATTAGCCCTGGAATGTTTTTGCTGGAATTTTCGTGACCAACATGCACACATTTGTAGTCGGCTCAGAGCTGGCAGTTGCGGTGAGGGGGTTTCCAGGACCTTGTCATGTGGTGAGCTGAGATTTACAAGGGGTGCGATTTATATTGTGAATTATAAACCTTTAACATACCTCCCAAGAAGTCGCTGGGTTCATAAAAAGTCACAAAAGAATTACAAAGAAGAGTCCAACCGCAGAGAAGTTGGAAATATTTTATCCTCCTTTTTTTTTTTTTTTTTTTTTTGGACTATTGACTCTCTGTCAACCAATGGAAGTAAATTGTAAAATTATAATTAGTCTTGATTCTGGAAAAAAAAACTTAAGAAGAACGTCAGATTCCCTCCACTCCCGCTAACTAGGTGTTGGGCAAACATTTGAAAGGCAGCGGATGGAAGGTCGCCAGGCTCTTGGTGTAGGTGGCTCTCATGAAGACCCATGAAAGCAACTGCAGGTTGGGTCCAGGAAGGGACCACAAACGGAATGTGCTGGATAATAGGCTGCAGGGCATGGCGGAGACTGGGGCACTGAGAGCCCAAGCTCTGCCCAGCCCGTTGTCCCCCTTGCCCAGCCTATTGTGCCCTGCCTCTCTCTCAGCACACAGGCAAGTGCACCCCAGCCCCCTCTTCAGGACAGAAACACACACTCCCCCCACCCAAGTAACAGCAGGAGATGCAGGACAGCCATCTGAACCAATAGGTGGCTGCATTCTGCCTTCCCCTGGCGAGAGGAGGAGTCGAAGAACGCACCGGGGCTTTCCACACCTTCCTCTGTGGATCCAACAGTACCTCTGTTTATGGAGGAGAGAGAAGAGGGGAGTCATGCACACATTTGTTTGGTAAAACTTATATTATACTCCTGTCCTCCAGGCAGTTCTAGTTCCCCAGAATGCCCCTCCTCTGGGGTAGATAATGTGGCTGGAAGGGGACATGCTAAGCTGTTTCAGGGTTTCAGATTCCTGTTTCACCAGTGGAAATGAACTGTGTGTCCTTCCCCGAGACACCAGGTTTTGCCTCTGCAAAATGTCATAAAAAGAAAGTTTACACCCGCCAGACAACGTGTGTCGAGTAAACAACACGGAACGAACTTCTGTGGAAACACCACCCCACGAAGAAACACTGGAATCTAATGTTAATCGAGATACAGCGCGTTGATATCTTTTGCTGACGTGAGAGACAAAGCTGATAGAAGGGAGGACAGCGGTAAGGATCAGACTCGAGGCTTTCTGAAAGCCAGGACTTCAGGAGAACTTTGGGAAGAAAAAGACACCACGTGGCCTCATGTTAGGGCAATGTAGCAGCTGGTTTAGAAAATACCTCCAATGTGGTGATGAATCAGGTAAATTTTGGGGACTCAGTAATTGAACAAAACCCAGAGTCGTTGGGTAGGATGGACTCCAGTTGTTCATGCAGCCTGAGGTCCGTTCGTCTTCCCCTTTCAGATTATACCATTTGGAGTTTACTTTGGGGCAGTTGATTCTCACCCATGCTCAGCCACGCCATTCCTGTGGTATTGACCCTGGTCTCTCCTCTTAAAACTGGAGAGGGCCGATAATCCCATCTCATCCCTCTCTCTACACCATGACTGGACCTGTGATGGGCAGAAAATTGATAGAACCAGCAAGATCTGTAGCAAGTTTCTAGAGCTTCCAGGGGTGGGGGGGAGAGAAGATTCTTTACTCCTTGATAGCACCCTAGCGGAGCCATTTCTTCTTGGTCTGTTTGAACTAAAATATGAAGACTGGAGTAGTGTCCTTCCTACTAAAATAGAAGGCCCTGGAACTGCCAGTGGAAACCCACTCAAGGCCAGAAGAAGAAGCTGATGCTGTGGAAAGTACAGAGGAAAAAGTGAAGAGAAATAAAGATGGTCTTCGATGACACTAGATCAAGCTGTACCTGAAGCAGTCCTGCCCACCACCTTTTCAGTGATGCAAGTCTACACATTCCAAGATTCCTGAAGACAGTTTGAGTTGGAATTCTATCATTTTCAGTGGAAGGATTTGTAACTTCTCCTTTGCTTTCATCAGATTAACACTGATGGATGAATGCCCTTTCAACAAGTTATGGTGGGAAAATGGGACCGTGCAGTGGGTTTCTGCTTTATTATTAGTTTTTGCTACACTGTTCTCAATTGGAATAAATGCTATCTTAAATAATTCCATTACTAGTTTCCTTGTCCATACTTCATGAGGTCATTCAAGTGCTACCTTTCTTGTGGATTCATTACTGGAAACAAATTATAGACTGGAGTTTTCGGTCCACTGGGGCTGCCCCATGCAAGAGCTAAAGCATTCATGTGTTAGGTTACATAGACATGGTTTTGAACCCTGGACTTATAATTTAATAGCTACGTGAGTTTGGGCAATTTACACAAATTTTCCAAGATATTGCCCTTGACCTTTTTAAAAAATGCTGTTAATAACAGCTCCTTGACTGAGAAAGGTTTTGTGAGGATACAATGAGCTCATGCAAACACGTGATACAGTACCTGGCACAGAGTAAATGTTCAATAAAACATGATGCTGATCTTCCTGTCATGATGCTGTCAAGGAGTCTACCATATGGAAAGAGCCCGATAAAGCTAAGCCGGCGTTATTAATTCATAAACACTTGCTATGTGATTTAAAACTAATGAACTCATGATTGGATGAATACATGAGTCAAAATTTGATTCACTGAAAAAAATAAATGAATGAATGAAACTGGGTACTAAGGGGTGAGCCCACAAGCTAAGGGAAGGGCAGGGACTGAGGCGGAGAGGGAGGGGTTCCAAGGCACCTGGGGGTGCTTTATGGGAATGTCCTTCCCGCGATCTGTGTCCCCAGTGGGTGAATGTTCTACGATGCTGCTCCTTTACTGCTTATTACTGCAGGTCATCTGTCAGGAGCATCTTGATGGGTAGCTTTATAGACAGCCATGAAGCAGGACTTACGGCCAAAGCCATCACCGTTTGTTGAGCTCGGTGCTTAGGGTGTCCACATCGTCCGCTCTCTTTTCTCTGGGTCATAGCCATTCAGTGCACAGATGCAATTTAGCATAGATGACTTGATTCCTCATAATGCCTCCCTGTAGCCTCTGGGATAAAATTCAAGGAAGAACAAATAGGATAATGTGGACATTCACTGAGTCCTTAACTTAGCACCCGCCTAAGACTTGGCCAGGCCCAGGGAGCTTGCCAACTTGAATCAACCATCTCCTTCACCTTCCCAGTGTATGGAGCAGGTACACTGGATAGCTCAGTCTTGCCGATGAGGAAATGGAGTAGCTCAAGGTTGTGCTTCTTGCTCAGTGTCACAGGGTTAGGAAGTGACATCTGTAGGGTTTGAACCCTGACATTCTGTCTCTGGAGCCTCTGCTGCAAGCTCCATTACAAACACAGTCGGCCCTCTGCTTTCTTCAGAACGTGTGTCTTGTTGGGTGTGGTGGCACATGGGTGTGGTGGCACATGCCATAAGCCCAGTGACTTGGGAGGCTGAGCAGGAGGACTGCAAGACCCAGGCCAGTCCCACAAACCAGGAAGTCCCTGAGCAACTTAGTGATAGCCTGTCTCAAAATAGAAAATAGGGGCTGGGGATGTGGGGTGCTTAAGCACCTCGAGATTCAATCCCTGGTACAAAAAGAAAAGAAAGAAAAAGGAAAAAATATGAGTCTTTAGGATGTGATAGAAATGAATTTCCTGAAACAAAACTTGTCTGATGTGGACGAATCAGATACTCTGATATTTTAATCGTTCATGTTTATGGATGTATTTGAAAGAGTTTGGGAATGTTTCCTTCTCCCAGTCCATGATCCTTAGTAGCAGTAGACAGACACCTGGAGTTGAGGTGCAGGTGCTAGTCTGGAGTCCCAGCTTGAAGTCAAGAACTCCACATTCTACTGCAGGGGACCACGTGGCTTTTTTAGTAGAGGCACCCAAACTACCAATCTCATTCTCCCAGCCAGGCTCGGCCAGGCTGGTGCTCTCTGGAATTCCATTTTGGACGACTGTTCATACCTAACTACCCACGAGTTACGCCATTTGTATTGTCACAGACTCCAGATTCACAGGATGGAGTCCGGAAGAGGGAGGGGGCTGACGCATAAGAGCTTCATCACTAGCACACACGGGCAGCTTGGCGATCTCGGGGAGTTATGTGTCCTCCCGACAGAACAGGCAGCAGCCCTCAGGGATGGCTCCTGGGCAGCCACGTTTGCATTCTGTGACTTTGTCCACTTCCTCAGTTGGCTTTGGCAAGGAGACCTGGGTCAAGTGAGCCAATCAGTCTGTCTCCCAGGATTTGGGGCTGAGGAACACCAAGTTTCTGTCACTGAACCTGACTCACGTTGATCTGAGACACCCATATTCCATCCACCCGGCCAACTGCAGAGGAAATGTGGAGTTGGAAGGCAAGCGGGAGGACGGCACCCAGAGTGCAAGCCTGTCCCCAGGGCTTCCTAGTTCCTGGATGCAGTCCTTTCAGGGGGCTGCTGGACCCAAGTCTCTGAGAGGCCCGCCTCCTGCAGCGAATAATTAACATTTGGCATCAGCTAAGTAAGTTGGTTTCTGTTCTTTTTACTCCCAAAGCACCAATTAATAAGGCAAACAAGATTCCCTTCCTGTTCTAAGTGGATCCAAATCCTTTTTTGAGTCCAGGGAGCTTACAGATACTTGGTTGGTCAGGAGGCTGTTGGTTAGTATCCTTGAAAAAAGAGAAGAAATGAGCCGAGCTGTTTATTCTATGCATTTAGCAACAGGTGATCATGATGTTTCTACCTTCTTCCTTGGTTTTTGATTTCCATATAAAATTTCATAATTATTTGTTTAACTTACATTTTAAACAATTATTTCAAATTATTTTTTGGTAATGGGTTGTTTGAGAGAGAAGTACTAATTGTCAACGTTCAGGAAAAAAAATGTGGTGGTGATTAATGAGGCCGGGGAAGAGGGAAAAATGTTTGAAATCACCAGAAAAAACTGGCCGTAATTCAGGAAGACAAATGACCATTCTGATGTGAGGCCCACTTCCAGGAAATGGCTGGTCTTGTGCAGGCTAAGCATTCTTAATCCAAGAATCCCAAATCTGAAAAGCTCCAAAATCCAAAAATAAAAATTCTGGAACGTTTTTGGTTGAGTTTTACATAAAGGATTCTCTGGACCTGTGTGAGAACTAGTAAAGGTATCGTGATTACAACCTCAACCTAGCCAGGGTGAGAACGGAAATATGGAGTGGGAGAAGCGGGGAGAAGGCAAACTCAGACGAGTTTGGTGAACATGTGTAAGAGGGTTTTGCTTGGATCTGAGAAGAATGTGGCTTGACAAGCTTCGGGCATGGCTGGGTCCAGGTGCTCAAAACAGGCCACCAGGAATCTGTCTTTTGGCACCTCTTGGCTCCCATTTTACTTGTATTGGCTTTATTCCCAAGAAGGGTGACTTCACTTAGGGTTGCCATATTTAACAAATAGAAATAAGATGCCCAGATAGTTTTGAATCTCAGTTAAATAATGCGTTTTCTAGTGTTTAAGTATGTCCCTTGCAACATTGGGGCCCCCTTACACTAAAACAACTCTTCATTTTTCATGTTTATTTTAAGTTCATTTTAATGAGACATTCTCTATTTTATCTGGCAACCACATTCACATAAGGTGACAGAGATGGCACTCACACTTCTAGACCTCAGTGAAAGGTGGCTGACTTCAAGAATCTGTACTTGTTCACCTCTCTCCTGACTCTTCACTGTCCAGGACTCCCTCCGTGCACCCACATGGCCATTGTCCTACCAATACCTGCTGGATAAATCATTTGGCACGAGGAGTACTTCCCCCCTCTCTCTTCTCTGTATACAAAATGAACAGGTAAAAGGGAAATGCTTGTCAAAACAAATCTTTATTTGGTTCTCTCCGTCTATGGGACAACTTCTATAATGTGCCAATCATTTTGTTGCAAAATAGCCCCTCCAATACACAATCCACCTTTTCCGATGACACCCGCCTGTCAGTCACTCACTAAATCAAAGCCAAATTTTATGCCAACCCAAGACCAGTTTGTCAATCATTTTGCCCGCCACACTTCCACCAGATCACCTGACAGCTACAACTCTCCATGTTCAAACAGAGCAGGTCTAGTTAAGCTTATTTGTCTCCCTTAATTGAGTTCTTTGTAGGACTGGTAGCTTAGCAACTAATAAGTTATTTTCCGTGACAACTGGCCTAAATTGCATAGCTTTCTTGACCATTGCTACTTGTTAGGAAACTGTTTCCCCTCAAGTGGTCAAACAGCAGATGTAAGATTTATTTACTACTGAATTGTTCTATTACTTCTATTTATAAGCACTCTTCCACTATTTAAAAGTAAACACCAAATATGTTGTCAAATAGACACAATTTTAAATAATTATAAAATGCCTTAGAATTTTGTTCTAGACTCTTACATTCTCCATAACTTGAAGTGTTGGGAAAGAAGTCAGTTAGATGAATACCTGGCGTCTATCAGGTTTAAAAGATTTCACAAGTGCCCATGTAAGCGAGTCAGTGTGAGGTTATGTACAGGGTACAACACCTCTTCTAGTCCTGAAGGAATTTGAGGAGAGAGTTGGCAAAAATTTCTAAAGTCATATAGAGAATAAGTAGTACAAAGGGAAGAGAAAAATAAAGGCATCGATAATAACAACCTTAAAAAGCCATGGCAACATCATCATGCTTGGTATGAGGGACTGGGATGGCTGGTTTCAAGTGCCCACTTGCCTGCACTAAGGGTTGCCCAGACAGCTGGTAAAACATTGTTTCTAGGTGTGTCTGTGAAGGTACTTTTGGAGGAGATTGGCATCAGAATTGGTAAAGACGTGAAGTGATGCATGTGTAAAGAAGGCGCATGGGAAACCGTTCAGCCTGCGGAGGGCGGGGAACAGAACAGGAAGGTGGAAGAAGGCTGGCTTGGCCCTCTCCGCTTGAGCAGGGGCAGCCGTCTTTTGCCCTGGGACATGGGTGTTCCTGATCCTCGGGCCTTTGCTCTGGTACTTACACCACTGACATTCCTGGTTTTCAGGCCCCACAGGCTGGACTAGCACTTAAGCACTAGCTTCCTGGACATGTCGCTTGCATACAGTAGACCATGGGATCTCTCTGCTTCCATGATCACAGGAGCCAATCCCTCATGTTAAACCCATCCATCTGTCCATCTGTCTGTTTGTCCGTCCATCTATTGCTTCTGTTTCTGTGGAGAATCCTGACTAATCAAGGGACCTAGTTATTTCTTCAGTAATCTGGCTCCTCATTTCTCTTCTAGAAAACCCTCCATTGTATGTAGAGATTCTGCCCTGAGACCTCCTTACGGAGGCTGGAGGAATTCAACCTTCGTCTGCCAACCTCCTGAGAGCTATGAGATCAAAGTTCGGTCAATTGGATGTGTTTTCCCTGCACCTGTGAACCTAGAGCTGCGAGAGTTTTTTAATTCATCCTGGGTACCTGCTCTGGGGTCCATGGCAGAAGCATCGGCAGCACATGGCTCTGGAGGTGTTATCTGGAGTGGATTTTGTTGCTAAATGAACGGTGTTGCCATTCTTGCCTCCTGGATACTATTGAGATTCTAAGCTGATTCTCCAACTACCCTCATTGATTTGGGGACTCATATCATTGATTTGATATTGATAATTTGAAACATTTGGAATTGTTTTTTTTTTGTGGTAAGTAACCTATACACCTAAAATTTTTAATCAGTTTAGAGAAGCTTGCTTGTAAGAGAAGAGGGTAAGAAGGTTCTGTGCTCACTGTGGGCTGCACTACCTTACAAGGCTCGGTGGAGGATGGATACCTCAAATCCTTTTTTTCTGGGCAGAGAGCAAGGGAGCAGCTGCTGCAGGCTGGACCACTGGTTCAGAGAAGCAGAAAAAAAATCTAGAATGCTGAAAGTAAATTTTAAGCTTGATAAATGAAAAAAACTGTTTTATTAATGTTTTTCTCATCATTTTATCTTCAAAAAGTAGCACAGTCATTGGCAGACAATAGACATTAATTAAAACTGTGTAGAAGAGCTGGGCGTGGTGGCACACTCCTGTAATTCTAGCAGCTTGGGAGGCTGAGGCAGGAGGATCAAAAGTTCAAAGCCAGCCTCAGCAACTTAGAGAGGTCCTGTCTCAAAATAAAATATAAAAAGGGCAGGGATGTGGCTCAGTTGGGTCGAGCGACTCTGGGTTCAATCCCCAGTACCCCCCAAAAATGTGTGGATGAATGAATGAATGAAGGACAGTGAAAGGAAGGGGTGCCCAGGTAAACTTAGCTGAACTGGAGACTCCTGGTGGGGAGGTAAGGAATGAGGCTGTCAGGTTAGCTTGGGGGATTATCGTAAAGGACCTAAATAGTAACAGCAACTCTTTACACTTTATGAATTTTCCTTCTGTTAGAATGTCCCGACCACAGTGCATGAGGCAGTAAATGACAGCCCTCCTGAGTTCTGCAGAGACAGGGAGCACACTGGATGTGCCCGTGGATAAGGGATCCTGATTGTTGTGGTCCTGCCCAATGGGACCAGTAGCAGGTTTCTTCATTAAAAGGACCTGGCTCTAAAGCTCCCTCTGACAACAGAGAGGCAACAGAGATGAGAGAGAGAATACACAGGGACTAGGAGAGCTGATGCTGCGGCTGGCACAAAGGAGAAGGCACTCCTGTGTGATGAGGAGCGGCTGGCAGAGGGTCTGTGGCGCAGGTCATGGATTCCCACCAGTCACTGGTCTTCTGATAGTTCAGCACCGACCGCTCTGGCTCTGGAGCAGGATGCCTGAATGATGGAGCATCAAAGCCAGAGAACAGAGATCATTCCATTAGCTGCATCTGGATAGCAGTTCGCCTCATTTCCTAGCAGGGGAGGACCGGAAGTCAGTGCCAGAGCTGGTTCCTGGCTAGCCAACTGTCTATGCGGCATTTGCGATGTATTAGGATCTGTTGGAAGACATTTATGTATACCCCCTCATTTTATCTTTGCAGCAACTTGCAAAGGTGGGTGTCGAATGAGGGGTATTGATCAGAGGAGAAAAGCCATTGTTTTGGAGAAGGGGAAAGTTTTAAGTCTTGTTAGAAAGAGTGGAATGTGTGAAGTCACTTAGGACCTCAAGGAGAGAAAGACAAAACAAGGTGTGTGTGTGTGTGTGTGTGTGTGTGTGTGTGTGTGTGTAGGGGGGAACTACAATATTGACATTCCAGTGGTTACAAAGTGGGCTGAGCACTTAGTTCAAGGAAGACTGTGCTCCCTTGCTCCATTTCCAATGCCATTGCCTCAGGGCTTCGTCCCTGTGCCACAATCTGCAACAGGAAATACACACACCACAGCAAAAACCATAGGAAGACCCACACACAGGCTGGTCAATTCTCACTGGACTAATGTCCACAGGTGTTTGGCAAAGTTTTATGCAAGAGAAAAACGGATGACTTCAGAAAGAAAACAACATTACTTATAAAAATTTGGTTGTGTGTTCAAGAAAGCCAGACTCACTGACTCTGATTGAGGCCAGAGTCGGTCATAACATCGTGTTGTGTGGCCCGTTCTCTGGGGGCATCTGATGAAAGTCCAGAAACAGGCAGGGTTGGGCACTCCGTCCCTAGTACTCTCGGCTGCGTTTGCCTAGGTGAGGAACAGCATATGTAGCTGGTTGTTTCCATTCCCTTCCGTCTCCCCAGGATGATTTGCATATAGACAGAACTAAAAAACAAGGAGTCCAGAGCAATGGTTATTACCATCCTCATTTTCCAGATGAGGAAACCAAGGCTCGACAAGGTTAAATGATTCCTAATAAAACACAGCTAGCAAGCAATGGAGCCAGGATCTGAAACTCAGTCTGACTCCATGGTGCAAGGTCTTCTTCATTACGGTCTGTACAAAGACCTGCTAATTGCTTACCAATACACATTTTCCTTTCCCCAACTTCCCTCTTGTTGTACCAACATAAAGCCCAAATTTTCATGGAGCATAGGTTTACCCAGCTTGAGACTACATTTCCCCACTTTCTTAGTAGCTAGTTGTGATCATGAGAGTAAATTATGGTCCATGCCACATAAACCAAAGCGATACATGCCCAAAGGTTCAGACCTCATTCTCCTTTCCTCTTTCCCTTTTCCTAATGACTGCCGAAAGAGATGATTAATACCACTTCCTTGGATAAGCCAGAAATGGGTGCCATGTATTAAGTCAGGGGGCGGGGAATGTTTCTGTCTTGTAAAGCTACTATGATTTGGGGTCTCTGTTATAACAATTTAGGCAATACTTGAACATCTGCATGATGTGGTATCTTCTCAAGAACTTTACCATTTTCTTTTGGGAAACTACAGCTTGCTATCAAAGCTTGTTCAATTTCTTTTTATATTTTCATGTATATGTACAAGCACCAATTAAATGTACTACATGTAAGTGAAGAATTTAGACATTTCTATATCTTTAGGTTGTTTTTATGAAGTCTCAAGTTAAAGAATCATTCAGAAATATTATTGGATGTATCTCTGTCCTCAGTAGATCTTATAGACCAGAATCGGGCAAACTATACATGCAAATAGAGGTCTAAAAGAACAGGGGTCAGTGAACAAATCTGGCTCACAACTGCTTTGCATAAATAAAGTTTTATTGAAACACAACCATGCTCATTTGGCTACAAGTTGTTTGTGACTTCCTTTATACTGCAAGGACAAAACTGATCAGTTGAAATAGAGGCTTTGTGTCCCTTAAACTGTCTGATATGTGGCCCTTCCAGAGAATGCCGATTCAGATCCTTGCACTCACGAATCTGATGCCTTTACTGGGAAGTCTAAGTAAGCAGTTCCTCCTGTGGAAATGCTATTTTTCCATCTGGTCATGATGCACATTTCAACAGTACTTATTACATTAGTTACTTAAATGAGAAAACCCATCAGGATTTTCACAAGCCAGTCTCTGCCCTTATTTTCCTTTGATAAAATATCTTTTGGCTGCATTTGTCGCTTTTGACCTTGTGCAAATGAAGAAAGGAGCAGAAGTAAGGCAAGACGTAACACGGACTGGTTTCCCTCCTGCTCAGGCACGACTCTGGGCACTGGAGGAGCCCCATGGGTTTTCTGGAGCTGCCCAGAACTTTGCTTCTTGCATCTGTGGCATAAAAGACTTCTCGTTCCTGTTTGGAGGAAAACCATAATGCAATCAGATTCTGGAGAACTTTGCAAGCGTTAAGGACTTCATGACTTCACCCTGCTTTCCCGACTGGGTACAGCTGAAGTGTCAGCAGCAGCAGCACAGTGTGGAAGGGATGGAGCTACACTCCCAGGGGAGGGCCACCCAGCACAGTGGGGAAGGAAGATGGAATGTGGGTGGGCCTCTGTCCCCAATGCCAGGGCACCTGGACAGCGAATCACAGAGGATCTCGGGGCAGAGGAAGTGAAAGTCAAAATACAGTAAATATCATTCAATACAGAAAGTGGGAGGTCAAAGGAACAGAATGTTGAAAGGGTGGCTTTCTCTCTCTGCAGCCCTGTGCAGCCCTGCGTTCCAGGCGCTGCACGCACTGCTCCATGTGGGCATGGCCAGCTCACGAGGCGGTAATAAATGACCAGCAAGCTCAGCGGCTACTACCAAGGTCAAGTTCTTCTCACGCTGTCTATCTGTCATAGCCCAGTAGCGGCTCCCTCCCACACTTCCTTCTTTGGGATCTGAAATCCAGGCTGATAGATAAGCCAGAAGACGTTGCCCAAGAAACAGTGATCATTCTGCTCATGTTCATTGGCCCAAACCAAGTCACATGTTGGAGTCCAATAGAAGTGTGCCCTAGGAGAAGGCAACTGTACTCTCTCTACTGCACCCTGTCCACAGGCCCAAGGGTTAATAATTATGTCAATCATTACATTGCAAAGGAAATTGACTCGTAAATATAAGGTGCCCAGTCTGACGTAAACACCCAGTTGGTGATCGAAGATAGAAAATCACACTTTAGCCCACCTCTCTCCTCACTAGTTTTTTCAACTGCACTATCCAGCATAGCCACAAAAATGGAATTAAACTATTTCCATAAGTTATTACAACGGTAAAGATCACCCACCTAGAGTAGGTTAGACCAGGATGGTGTTAGCTCTCCGTGTCCCATTCCCTCAGCTGTTTCTGGGAGGCTTGATAATGTATGGAAATGGTCAATGTTTTTGAGCAGTTATTTTACATATGCCAGGCACCGGGTTCAATGTTTTATACCGACTCTTCACACAAACAAAAAAGAAAAATACGTTGCTACCTCTATATTCCAGATGTTGATGCTGCTTTTCAGAGGGGGTAATTAACTTGCCAAATACCACACAGCCAGCAAAACAGCTGTGAGGCAAGTCTGTCTCTCTACCCCTAAGGCTGATTCCCTGCCCTTTATATATTCTGAAGAAAATACTGCTGGTCCTCAGTGCAGGAGAGAAGATGTGAAAACATGGAGGAGACTATGACTGTCTAGAGAATTATTCTCATTTATTCTGCATATGGCTCCTGTCACAATTATAAGCACTGATGGGTTCCCCCCCTCCAAAAAAAAAAAGATTGTGTGCCATAGCGTTACAAAGGCTAGGTCATCCAAACCAAACAAGAAGTGGAGAAGTTGTTGGCAATACCATGGAAAGCACTCCCAAGTCTAAGATCAAAAAGTTTTGGTTTAAAAATAACCTTAGATTATTGCTACTGCTCATTTCATCTAGCAGACATAATAAAACAGAACTGCATCCTCAACAATATTACTGTACAAAGAGTAGGATTATATCTAAGTAGATAATTTATATAAACCTTCTAGAACACATATAAATATGGGTCTAAATGTCCAGGCCTAGAAACTGAGGCTGGCGTGTAAATCTCACTTCTCCCTTCTGCTCAGGAAGTTTAGTTTGGGACAAAAGTTATACTTATGTTTGTCAGCAGCCCTGTGTATAGCAGCCTCCACCCCCAAGCCCGGCCCTGGACCACAGCTTAAGTTACCTGTAGTCAACTCTGGTCCAAAACATTACATGGAAAATTTCAGGAACAAAAACAGAGAGCACATTGACATAACCTTCATTACAGTGTATCAGTATAACTGCTCTATTTCATTAGTAATTGTTGCTGGCGATCTCTTACTGTACCAAATTTAAAAATTAGGCATTACTTAGGCAATAACAAAGTATACGTAGTATTCAAAACTCTCTCCAGTTTTAGGCATCCCCGGACAAGGGAAAACTACTGTGTTGTAGGTGCTCATCACCATCCCCAGCCTCTGTAACCCAAAGTCCGCAGCTACTCTCCTCCCAGATGTGACAGTTAAAAATGCCTGTGGATATTGCCAAATGCCCTATGGGGTTAGGGTGTGTGCAAATAGTCCAGTGGGCTCTCAATAAGTGGCTGGGTGACAAAGAGAAGGAAGCCCTTGGAATCTGTCTTGACTTGGAGAGCTGGGGTAAGTTCACTGAGTGACCTAGAAAGTTTTCTTCATGCCCTCTGTGAAATGTGATTCTCACTATGCACATCCTGCATCCTGAGAGTGGACATCACCCCCCAGAATGTGCCACCATTACTGCTGTTGGCCTCTCAGGGTTTGCAGAATAAAGCCACGAGTCTGGATGTTTCCTCCTAAGATTCAACTTAATACTGAGGATCTGGACTGGGAACGGCTATAGCCACAGGTTCCTTTCCCTTCCCATTTCATTACATATGGCCTTTTTTTTTTTTTAAATGACCTAAAGCTTTCCCAAAGTCCTCAGCAATGACACCTGAAGGGACGCATCTGAAAGACTTCACATTCATTAACTAAACCTTCTTGTTAGGTTATGTTCCCTGAAATGCGTTTGACAGTAAATGAAGTAGAAAAGATGGCAGTTGGAGAAAAAATAAAATTCTGTCAGAGTCTGGTGATAGAAGAGGGAGGTTTAAAAAAAAGGCAAGAACCTGGGGAGGCCTTGGTAGATCAGCACCCCACACTGTGAGGATTTTCTGGCGGGCACCTTGCCTCAGATCAGAGCCAGCTGCAAAGCTAAATTCATGCGTGGTGCTCTGTTCAGCTCCCAGGACCACGCAGAACACAGGCAACCTAGATAAGGTGCTTGTCAGGGCAAAAGCAGCAGGGATACAGGGCTGACTGGCAGCTATGCGAAACAGTGATCAGAGAAGAGAAAGAAAAAGGAAAGGCATGTTCAAAAATATTTGGACTGCTTTAGACACTTTTCCCGTTTCCATCGGATTACAATTTCGCCCAAACCTTGCTTGAATACTCAGAAGGTGAAGCCGGCTTGCAGGCAGTGGAGTGAGCAGGCACGGGCTCGCGCTGAAAACAGTCAGTTTTAAATGACCTTGTGGGATGTCATGCATTTCCCCTTCTCTGGCATCCACCTGTGCCCTCTATTGGGGCTCAGAAGAAGGGGAGGGTACCTAAGGAGGGTGGCAAACTGGTGTGCGCCTCTGCAGTTGCCAAGCGTATTATTTGGTTAATTCGGTGCGGTCCAGGCTTCCTGAAGCTGGGCAAACCTGTTTTCTTCCCTGTGATGTATCACTTAGGAACACCAACTGCAAGGATTTCTTATGTTCTCACAAAAAAGGAAGGAAACAGCTGGTAAATGTTTCACAGATGGTAAAGCTCTTGGCATCTCCCTCAAGAGAGGGCCACCCATGCAGATGGCTCATTATTTTAACATTTGGATTTTCATCTTATTAAAACATCTTTTTTTCCCCCTAGTTTTATTTAGCATCATAAATTCTCTTACACTTTAGCAAGCGACTAAGCGATTTGAGGACGTGCGCTCTAAGGAACATCCTTTGGCTAAAACATAGACTGGGAACATCATTATTCCCAGCTTTGATCTCAACGTGATGGGTTTCAATCTGATTAAAAATTCCAATGAAAGGGAAAGCTCAGAGTAGTGAATTTATCAAGCAAAAGTCCATGAAGTCCATATAGGAGCTGAATTATTCAGCAGAACGATAAACCGAGTGAAATTGGGGGAAATAGTTTTATTCCATGTATAAAATCCCTATTACTATGCAATATGCATATATAAAAATAGACAAATGCACAGAGGGTAGAGATCCATAAACACACCCTTTCTACATATGTAGAGAGACTTCTGTACCACCAAGCACAACAGCCAAAATTTAAACCAAGCAATGCCAGCTCTTGGAAGAGCAGATAGGAAAGGGCCAAGATTCCAAAGGCTAGTTCTCTACCTACTCGCACTTAGACAGGATTCAACTTACCTCTTTCATCTGAATAGCTGCTTCTAGGGGCCAAGACAGGAAGGTGGCGGTGTGGCTGAAAGGGAGGATGCAACCCTAACCCTAACCCTGCTGCACTGACTTTGTTGGAGGAACAGGCTCAGTCTTCTCCCCCTCTCCGAATATTGCTCCTGTGGACTGGGAAAAGTTGTGGTCACCTCAGCATCCCTAACTATTGTGCTGGGTGTGGGAACTGTTTGAAATGCAAACGCAAGTGACAAAGCAATGTAATAAGAACAAACCAATCTATTTAATGTGGTGCGAGATGCTGGCCTACATACAGGCTCTGCCGCTAGGCACTCTCCCAAATGGGCCTTACGGAGCAAGGCCTGTGCCTGCCACGTTGTAAATGTTTATTAGCAACAGTACACAATGCACGTTATGGATCCGTGGAGCTCAGAGCTGGCTCACTTGGGGGGTCAAATGTAAATCCCTAAAATGCTGAGAAAATGTTAATAGTTGCCAGCGCCAAGAATGTATGGGTTGAGAGTGTTACATGGGTATCATAAATGGAGGCTCTGCTCATTGTCTTGAATCACCTCTGGTACCTCTAGCCGAGAGCATCAGCTTGCACGCCCGCTTCCTGTGGGCTCTGGCTTTTCATCAGATGCAAAGCAAGGTGGGAGGTACCGAAAGGAGAGTTTCACAAACAAGAAGTGGAAAGGGTGATGCTGATCAGGCTTGTCCAGGAAGCCAGCTAGGAGTTGCAGAGAAATGAGAGAAAAAGATTTTTTAAACCTAATTTCTCACTAAGCAGGTTGTCTGGGGGATAGTGCAGTGTGTGTGTGGGGGGTCCCCTGTTGCTTCATGGTTTGTGGCATCTTAAGTATAAATTGTAATCAGAAGAGCACAAGGCCTTCATTGTCAAGCTAGCCCCCTTGGGTTACCCTAAGCTAGTGATTCTTAAAAAATGGTCCCCGGACCAAGAGTACCAGCCTAACCTGGGCCCCACTCAGACCTCCTGACTCGGGAACTGCAGGAGGGGCCCAAGCGTCTGGGTTTTCACAAGCCCTCCAGGTGATTCTGATGCACGCTCAAGTGTGAGAGCCAGTGCTCTAAGGCATAATAGTTTGTCACTCCACCAGTGCCCAAGAATCTTTTTGGTGACAGACATCTAGTATGATTCCTGCAAAATCCTGGCAGCAGAATACATTTGTCTATTTAACTGCATGCAAAACGCTTGTCAAGACGGATTCCGGGGGCTCTTTTTGCAAAGGCTCCCTTCCTCTCTCTTGCATTTACTGGATCCATCTCTTTGGAGATTGCATATGTCTTCCACCCGAGCTCCAAAGCTACAAGGTATTTTAAAAGTACCCCCACCCCCGCCCTTTTCACCTGATATTGGCAAATAAGACAGGAACACTGCACCTAGTTTTCTGCGTCAAGCAGGAAAGACTGACAGATTTCATTACATTTGTCACAGGGTCTAAAACTCCATGTGGGAGAAAATAATCCCACTTAGTAAAAACATCTCACTGTACCTTTGAGTCAGAATGGAGAAATATGAAAAGTATTGTTCCTAAGAAAATGACAAGGCATTTGATTGTGTTTTCAAAAGTGTGATGACTATTCACCAGACTCTGGTTTGGGTGGCTTAAAACTCCCCCCAAAACTACACAGGCACTAGAAACCCATATGCCCCCTGCGAAACGGCATAAGCATCAAAGGAGAAATGAATTTCCCGTGGTGCAGATGAGCTACTTAAAATCGCTCCCATCTGAGCGCGCCTCCTTTTCCTTGCGCACGTTGAAAACCATTTGAATAATGCACGTTGTTCAGCTGCATTGTGAGCTTTGAAAGCCACTTAATGAAGGCAGACAGGCTTCCAAGAAGGTGCATTTTTTGCCTAATGTAGATACTCTTGGAAAAATCTTTCTCCAACATGGAGAGCAAGATGTACGGAGTGCGTGGAAGAAGGGACGCTATTACCCTGTCTTGCTTCACTCCGTCAAATTGAATGGAAGTAACACTGGGTTAACTCTGATCTATTCCAGGTGGACCTGACCTTACCCTAGGCCAGGTCTATGGTGAAAAGCTGCAAGTCAATCACATCTTAGCAAATCAAACCATCTTTCCATTGACCTCTACTATGTGAACGAAGTTGTTTTATCTCTTTCAGATTGATCGGAAGTGAGTAGTGGCTTCCCATTCCAACCTTTGTGTTAAATAGTTAACAGTCTGGAAACTGATGCTTTAACAAATGAGGGGCACTCTTATATAAATAAAAAAAATCATGAATATTTAGGAAAAGTTATAGGCACTTAATTTGTACATGAATATGTGTTTTAATAGGGTGGGATGAATACGTCTGGTAAGATTAACTCTTCATACACAATGTGTTGGATCAAGGAAAAGGCATTTGGGGTGAGGAATATTTTAAATGTCACTCAACTTGGTACTTTGAATGGCATGGGGTCACAGTGAGCTTTGTGAGCCTTGGAGGCACCCCTGGACTCTGTTCCACCATGTCACTCCTCAGCTATGGACTGGTTCTCCCTGACCCTCAGTTTCCTTCTCAATAACATAGTCTAGCATTTTTTTCTGCACCACAGGGTCACAGTGAAGAGCAGCCCAGGACATATGTTGTCAACACAGCACCTGGCACACAGTAAGCACCAAATAAATGGCAGCTGGTGATTATGATTCTTACGAACAGACAGCGTCTCAGGTGCCGTGCCCCTCTAATCAGGCAGTGCATCTAAATGCCCATCTGGGAAACCATCAAACAACTAAACACCACTGTAGTTGTGTTAGTCAGCTTTTTGTCTCTGTGACAAAATACATGGGAAGACCAACTTGAGGAGAGATTTATCTTGGCTTACAGTTCCAGAGCTTTCAGTCCATGGTGGGTTAGTGCCATGGCTTTGGGCATGAGGTGAGTCAGAACATCATGGCGGAACACCTTCCCCCTCATGGAAGCAGGGAGAGAGGAAGGGACCAGGGACAAGTTGAAGTTGCTAAGGACCCACTTCCTTCAACAGGGTCCCACCTCCTGCAGTTTCTACCGCCTCCCAATAGTCCATCCAAATCATTAACCCTTTAAAGAATCAACGTACCTATGAAGTCAGAGCCTTCCTGATCCCACCCCTTCCCCACAGCCCTGCCTCTGAACGTTGCTGCACAGGAAGGAGCCTTCAAGACCCACGTCTTTGGGTGATGTTTCAAACCCAAACCATAACTGGTATTTTAAGAAATTGCTATTGATTGTATCTCCAAAGAGAGGCTCAGCAAGGTGAGAATAACTTAAACCTAAGTATAAAATTCAAGGGGTTGTTGTTGTGATATACAAAGTGAATCCCATTTCAAACCCAACTCTTTACTTTCCCAAATTATCATTGATAATGAGGATGATAATGATGATGATGATAAAAATAACTACTGACACTTATATACCATGCATTAGGTACCTGGCACCACAGTACATATTTAAATGGTTTAATTAATTCTAATGTCACAACATCCCAGTGAGGGAGACACAGTCATCATTCTCATTTCACAGAAATGGAAATCAAGATGTAAAGATGAAATGTCCCATAGTTAGAAAGTGATAGAGCCAGGATTTGAGTCTCATCATAAAGGGGGCTAAATTCTCTTGAAAAAGTAAGAAAGAGAAGACGCTGGAGGAACCAGAGCACCTTCTAATTTTGCAGCTGGAGAGACTGGGGTTAGTATTTACAGCAGTGCCTATATTTGTAGTAGATGCTCAGTAAGTAACTGTTGGGTGATGATCACTGTCTGCAGCTGGGAGAACGACCTACAAGGTAAGTTACCCGACCAGCAGGAGGGAAAGCTGAGACTTCCTTTGCCACCCCAGCATTTGTTCTGTGGTGGCCAAGCCCCACACCATGGAGTCTTCCCAGAAAATCTGTTCCCAGCAATCAGATTTACAATCTCTACAAACTTCCTTGCATTTATCGTTTTGCATAGAGCTGTGTGTTTGCTGATGTCGATCAGAGTGCTCATCTCTAGAGTCTCATTCTGGCCCCTGGTGAGTGATCTTGGTCTTGGCTAGTCGCTGTCTCCTTGGGAGCGCGTTCCTCTGCTTGTGCTCTCACTTTTCTGAACTAATCTTCACGGCGGTGTGAAGGCTCCAGAGCTCAGGAAATGCTTCTTGGTGAGTGGATCTTTATAGAAGACACTCAGGTCAAAGGAAGAAAGAAGTGAGTGCTCTCGAGCCAGATGGGAAACCTCAGGTTGCCCATAAAAGAAACCCCCTCCTAACGGAGATGAACAGCAACCGGCAAAAAAGAACACAGTCCTCCTGTCGCTGCAGCCCCCAGGCCTCAAGACGGGCTTGCTCCAGACCAGTCTCCCTCTCTCCACTTCTCGGGTGCCTCTTCCACCTCGCCTCCGGTCTCGGCCAAGCTAAGTCTCTCACAGGGATGCTTACGCTTATCCAGCAGGGGTGAAAACTCTACTCCAATATCAATTATCAAGATAAAACACAAATCGCAGGTTTGAATTTTGTTAGCTCTAATTAGCCTGATTTGATTCCTGGCCCTCCTGAACAAGTCCTCATAGAGAGAAAGAAGCTTGTACTCTTGGCTCAAAATTTAAGTCAAGAATCAACATCATTGTATTTTTAATTTTTTTTTTTTTTTGTAAAAGGATAGATAGTAAGTATTTTAGACTCTATGGGACATTCAGTCTCTGGGGACAACTGCTAACATAGCCATTGTAGCCAGAAAGCAGCCAAAGGCGATTCGAAGGTGAATGAGAGTGTCCAGATCTGGCTGCAGGACATGGTCTGCCGATCCTGGCTTAAACAAATTCGGCCCCAACACTGGGGCAGATCCCTGGTCTTCTTTGCCCCTCTGCCAATGGCATGTCTAGAGTGACCCTTATAAATCTTGGTCCCAGATGGCCTACTTCCTTCATAGATGCACATGCAACCAAGCAGCACAAGCTAGGCACCAAGTAGTAACTTAAAAATTCCGATCCTTTTTAGGCCTCTCAAAAAAAAAAAAGTATTAAAAATACAAACCAAAGCAACACTTCTCAGAACCCATTTCTCTTGTGTCCAACTGCCTCTTACCCCAGTTGCTCATCTGAGGAAACTCAATTTCTCACCATGACCCGCTCTAGGTTCTTCTGCTGTTTCTCTTAGGACCTCTGTCCTTCTCAGGATTTTAACATGTGAACAGCAGAGTCTCCCTCTCTCTCTCTCTCTCTCTCTCTCTCTCTCTCTCTTTCTGTATGTCTCTCCTCCCCGCACCCCCCCCCATACCTTTCTCTCTCATTCCTCCTCTATTTTCTGGACATTGCAAATTACTCAGTCAAACTTTTCTCAGTTCTTAATCACAAGATATCTTAACTCTGTTGAGAACTACCCAGGATGGAGTAGTAGTAACAGAGTAGAAAACACAACTCTGATGGGAGGGTGTATCTTGTCCTTGTCAGACTTGGAGAAAGAGGACCTACGGGAAGTGACAAATAGATTTCAGGATAGTAGTGATTTGTGGGGGGGGGAGGTAGGTGGAAAAAGAATGATGGGATGTAGAATTTCATTTGAATCCAGAGAATTTCATTTCCTTCAAAAATTAAAGCTATATCTGAAGGAAAGTGGATATATCTTGGTGTCTCATTTTCTATACATTGGAAATATTTTATATTTAGAGATTCAAATAATTAAATCAAACCATTGGAGGAAATAATGGCTGTGAAGGTGTTTTGTTAACTTAAAAAGTCCACCAGACCAGCAGGCCTCAAGCATTAGTGGCACCAATTATCTGCAAAAACACAGGCGGCTGAGTGTCACCTAGAATTTATTGCCCTGTAGATCATGGGTGGGGCCTGAGAATTCTCATTCTGAAATTGCTGGTTCAGGTGCTACAATTTGGAAATCAGTAAGGCAGTAAGCTCCGTATGGGCAAATCCATCTGTATCTCATCTAATTCCTGACAATTAGTAAATGTTCAATAAAAATCTACACACCTGAAGGCTACCACGTATGGAACAGAGTGGACCTTGTGCATGAATCAGGATGCCCTTTCCACCCTTTGGAGAGTAGAAGAGATCCTCTTCTCTAGCCTCAGAGTGGGGCAAGTGGGTTTGATTGAGAAAACTTGAGCATCCTGGGAAGTGCGGTTGGAGGAAGTTAAGAGGTGGAGACTTTGGGGAGTTAAGTCACAAGGGCCATACTGTTCTTTTACTAGGGGACCAGAGAGCTAGCAAGCCCCATCTCGCTCACCACCACCTCCACTTACGGGTGCAGGGAGAAGCTGCCACAGACGAACCAGAAGGGGAGACAGTTACCAGGCACTTGATCTGCCTGCGCCTTGATCTAGGACTTCCCAGACTCCAGGACTGTAAGAAATAAACTTCAGCTGTTCATAAGCCACTCTCTGAGACGGCTCCACCCTCCAACAACGGCTCTACCCTCACACTGCAGAAGTGGCCGAGTCTGGCTCCCATGCCTCTCTCCCGTCCTGTGGTCCAGCGTGGGTCCCACAGTGTGATTTGGACATGTGGAGTGCCCTCGGCCGTGCTGGATCTCTCCCACCCTTTACCTCTTCACTCCCAACTTTGGAGGGTGAGAAGGAAAGACAGGACAAGAGTCTGCTCCCTCAGGAAGGAGGTGAGCAAGCAGTGAGGGTAACACCTGCACCTGGGAAAGGGGTAAGCGAGCCTGCGGGGGGTCTTCAGGGCAGAGGCAGGAAGCTGAGTCCAGGCATCAGTGAGCCACAGAGAGGGGATGCAGCACAGAGACGGGCTGTCCCTGTTCCAGATCCTTGGGCTGGAACACTAGCTGCAGGGTGCCTCCCCCCAGCACCATGTCACCCATCTATTGCACTGAGCCTACTGGGGTGGGGGTGTGGACTGTCCATCGCAGCCCGCTGGTTTGAAGTCTGGTGTGTTTTTCTGGTCACTGCCCAGCCGAAGGGTCAGTGTTTCTACCTGCTTTAGAAACAGTCATCCTCTACTTCTGCTTTCCCAGACTGGACTTGAGCTGGCCCTGCATGTTCCTCCAGTGTCTTTCCTACTTAATGACAGTCACACGTGTTCATTTCAAGCAACTAGAAACGTGTGAAATAGAAAATGCAAATAGCCGCTTTTCAGGGACTTCCCCCCATATTTTTCCAATGTTAATTACACACAAATCTCTTAGTTCTTTTGTTTTTTTATTTAACAAGTGTAATGTCAAACAGGTTATTCTCAAATTAACTTTATCTTCATATTCTCTTTATTTTAAAATCATTCTAATGGGTAAAATAATATGCCGATGCTCTTTTTAAATTACATAGAATAGTGGGCTTCAATGCGGCATATTATGCATGCATATGACACACATCCCCATGGCCTTCGCTCTATATTCTCCCCGTTGCCCTCTTCATACTCTTATTCACTAGTTTGTGACCTTCCTTATCATTAATCTCATTCTAGTTAAGAGATGCCTGACAATGAGTTACGGTGGCACATGCCTGTAATTCCAGTTACTTGGAGACTGAGGCAGAAGGATCACAAGTTCAAAGCCAGCTTGGGCAACTTAGCAAGACCCTGTCTCAAAATCCAATAAAAAGAGCTGGGGCTGTAGCTCAGTGGTGGAGTGCTTGCCTAGCATGCATGAGTCCCTGGGTGCAACCCCCAGTACAGAGAGAGAGAGAGAGAGAGAGAGAGAGAGAGAGAGAGAGAGACCTGGCATTCCATTCTGTTATTCTGCATGGTATTAGATGTTTTTCCTCGGAATGGCGTTGACATTGTTGTAAAACCCTTCACTTTAATGTGACGTAATGATGAACATCTTTGAACATACAGCTCTGCTCACCCAACAGACCTGTCCACTTCCTCTTCTCCCTTCTATAAGGAAGCAGCCCTCTGAGCAGCACCCAAAGTCACAGCCATGGGGAACCGTTGACTTAATAATCGCCACTGGCTCTGTGAGACGGAGACCTTCCTTCATCCACTTTTGCACCAGGCATTGTGTGCACTTCTTGGAAGAGCCTCGTGTTCTAAACACCACCCTGAAAAGTGGCCTCTGATTTTGTGGGCCAATATATATTGGGAGAAACAGAAAATAATAAGTAAATCACACACACACAAAAAAATAGAGAATTTCAATTTCAAAGACGGAAAGATGAAGACATCCATGGGAAATTAAGAGAGTTTTCCCAAAGCAGCAGCAGCAGGGTGACCGCTTTGGGTGGCTGGAAGACACAGTGCGTTGAAGGAGGAGCCCTCCTGCAGGGCCAGAGCTGGGGGGGGGTGGGCTAAGGTGGGTCCTGGGATGGAGCAGGAGACATACTCCTCAGGCAGGACTTCACAGGCCCAGGAAGGAGCTGGTGTTATTAAGGGCTAATGGAAGCCACTGAAGACATTGAAGAGGAATGACCACGTTTAATGCATGTTCTAGAAGCTGCCAGTCTATCCTGGAGCTGCTCTTGCTGGAGTGGGAAGGGAGGCAGGGAGCAGGTTAGAGGCAGCCTCTGCTCAAGAGCATGAAACCCAAGAGGCTCCACCAATCCAGTCCCAATAGCTCTGGGTCTCAGAAAGGAACGTCCAGAGGACTCAAAGGCCAGTCGGTAGCACTCTTTGGATGGACTAAGGCAGCCAGATACAAGAGACGAAGGGGACAAGACAAAGGTAACATTGGACAACCCTGAGCCAATATCTGACTGTCCCAAGGAGTTGGGACCCCTGGCCTGCAGAGTCACTGAAGGTCCAAACAGCAGGCAGAACACTAAGTAGAATGTTGACTTAGCAGAGGTCTCTGACCTCAGGCCTTTCATCTCAGGGCAGCAGAGACCCCTGAGGTCAACTCCCTCACTTCAGCCTGTCTCCCTGGGCTTAAAGAAACAAACCAGGGCTTCCCAGTGGTCTCTGACCTCTTTGGGGCAGGAAATAATATTCATAAATCTGAGACATCTATGCTGTGGTCAGAGGGAAGGTCAGTCAGAGGGAAGGTCAGTACTGGGGTTACTTCTTCAAAAGCCCCGCATGTGGTCTACAACCCAGGGTCCAGTGTCTGTGCCTCAACTGACTGGTTCAACTGAGTGATGTTCCCCCTCTGAACTAGCACCTGGGCATTGGGATGACCCTGTGTGGGAGCGGAGGTGTAGTAAGGGCTACGGCCCATGGGAAAGTTTAGGATGTAGCCATTCTGCCTCTAGAGGTCCTGTCTGCAAGACAAGTGCACAAGGATACCTATTCCTTGGTGTCTAAGAAACGCGTCTGAGCACATCTTTCCAGTCTTACAAACAACACAATATAAAATTATGTGCATCTGCTTTCATGTATAAATGTAGGCCTGTGCACAGGAAAGTTCTGGAAGTATATATTTTTTGAACAGTGGGATTGGGGAAGAAAAGTTCCACATTTTACCCAACAGAATTTTGCAGGTTGAAACATGTGAAATGGCCATGATTTTATAGATGAATCAAGATAGGCAAATTCATATGGTTAATGCTAAAAAGTCCTGAGATTTTGAAGAGGCAGGATGGCGAGATTGCTCAAAGGCAGGCTCTAGCGCCAGGCAGAGTCAGCTCCAGGACGTTCTGCCTCCTCATATGTTTAACCTGGGGCAAGTTGCTTCACATCACTGTGCCTCTGTTTTTCTTCATTTGAAAAATGAGGATAATGACAGTGTTAGAGTACTGCCCATGAGTTAAATGAGATTCATATAAAGTACTTAACAAAGGTGCCTGGCAAGTCTTTGATCAGTGGTAGCTACTAATTTTTCCAAGCACCAATTATTACCTTTGATGTGATTTTTTTTGAAGATAAAGATTTGGTTAGAGAATTCTTAGAAAACTCTTTCCTTCTAGTTATGAGAGAAAATTCCAAATGGGTCCCCTGGAGGCAAGTTCCTATTGGCTAGAGAATGTTCTTGACCATTACAGTGCTGGGGAGCATCGCGGTGCCTGGTTACAAGCCACAGTACTGCTCCTACTGAGTTCCTGCATTTCCCCAGCTCCGAAGTCTTTCTCAGGTTAGGTGTTCCCCCTCCCCCGCCACTATTTATTTACACAGCATCTTTCTGCTCTTTTAATTATATCACTAAACATATTTGTAAACTCATTCATTTCCCCCTTGCTTTTCCTCCTTTGCACTCTGTCTGCTCTAAATACACCATGGAAACAAAACAGTGCAGTGGCACTAACAAAGGAGACTCGGCAGGCTGAGCAGAAAGAACCCTCCAGTCCATCTCAAGTCAACTGCATTTCTTGTCTTCATGTTTTATAAAACAGCCCGTGGCTCTCACAATAGGAAGGTAGGGAACCCTGATTAAATGGTATGCATTACTTGAAAAGGGAATTAAAAGCGATGCAAAGGTTTGCACGAAACCACATGAGGCAGGAACACTCAAGCACCATGGGGCCTGGGTGGTTTCCAGTCGGAAGGCGCTGGTTCTGAGTCTGCAGTGACTCACTGGATCAAGAAAGAATTGCTAACCTGGCTAATTGCCTAATCAGCCAGGCAGTTGCCCTCACCCCACCTCCCCTTGAATGGAATATCAGGACTGTTTAAAGGGTTGGGAATAGGGTGGGGTGGAAAGATAATTAGAGGTATTTGGAAATGAGCATACAAATGAAAAATGGAAATTGATAAAGATGTTTGAAGCACTGATGTTTTGGGAATGGTTTTCTTTGGAATTGCTAAAAATAATGACAATAAAAATATTAACCGAGCAGCACCCACTAAGTGCCCAATACTGTCAGAGGCATGGGTTTACCATGTTGTCATGACAGCCCAAGCCCCACCCTTGGGCTCTTATGATCCAGTGGAGGAAAAAGAACAAACAAGTTGAAGAATAGTTTTGTAACTTCCTGTTCTGGAAATCCTAAAGAGGAAAGAATTGGGGTGAGGTATGAAAGAGGTGGTTCTCTCTGAGAGAGAACATTCTGACATTCTGCATTGACACCTGGGGAGAGACAGCATGGAAAATCAGGAGCCAGGACCTAGGCAGAGGCCGACTCACTTGCCAAACCCCTGAGCTGCCAAGGGGAGATGGGGAGGAGTCTGTCCTGGAATCAATTGTAAGCTGATCGAGCCCCTAAACCAGAATGGGTTTGATAAGGAAACCAAGTCTCAGAAGGAAAAAACTACTTGCCTCGGGTCATCCAGCTCCTGAGTACCAGAGGCTCAGGGAGAATCAGAACTCCGTAAACTGCACTCCAAGAACCTCGTCTCTCCATTATCAAAATAGAGCATGAAACAGAGATGGCACTCATGGGCAGCTTGGTTCCGGTGTGCCTGCTTGCTTTCTCCGCGATGCTAGATTTGGGGTAACTTGGGGTTCAAGACTTACTTACCCCAACCCCTACTTACTTTGGATCCTCAGTTTGTCTTCTGAATCTTTCCTGAGCTTCATCTATAAAACCCTGGGGCAGAGTTGCAGAAGGCCCTTGCACAGCATTAGGATCATACCTGGTACAGAGCAAATATGCAGAATGTTAACTATCTTCTCTATTAGCATGATCATTCTGTCGATATTCTGCCTCTTTATTAAATAGAGTGCCCATTATGGAAGATTGTATTGTACATCATTTTACATTCCATCTACCAAGTAGAAGAGGCTAGGTAGCATAACCCAGGCCTTTATAATCCAAGTATTCACTGACCAATCATATCTTAAATACTCTGAGGTTTTGGAAAAACAATATGTGCATGACAAATAATTAATTGTGTCATGTTCAGTGTCAGCATCCGGGAACTGGGTCCTGGACCTGTGACTTATTTAACTATGTTTCACCAGGCAAATTGCTGAGGCTCCTCTTCCAGCTTCCCATCTGAACACTGGGGACAATGGCAGCTGTACCTGGCTTTGTCATACTGTATGTGGCTGGATGCCTGGAAGCAAGGCTCCAGGACCAGACTGTCATTACAGCTCCATCTGCTCCATGGAATTGGGCTCAGTGTGCATTAATCTAAGCAGGTGGAAACAAAAGGTAAGAAACTGGTAGAGGCTCATTGTCAGCTGAGCATGGTGAGAGTTCCCAATTCCCACCCTTACTGTCCTCCCCAGGAAAGAGCTCACAGACTCTGGAGCTGGTCCTGAAGGAATGGGCAGGGACCTTCCAGTAGATGGGAGAGGCACTCCAGATATCCACATCGGCACGTGCCAAGGCACAGAGGCCTGAAGCACAGCAGCTTGTTGGGGAAACCCAAAGTAACCTGGGACAGCTGATTAGGGGGAAAGGGAGTGGGCGTCGAGTAGTGAGGATTCCTTCCTGAAGAACACGTGCTCCTTGTGTTCATGACCCCACTTGTCCTGCAGGGGCATCTCCATCACTGTTCAAGCAAACGACGACCTTTCTTCTCAATAGTTGAGATTGAAACAAAAATGTCACATCAAAAACTGAATATATGGATGACTGTTTGGATGTCAGATGTTAAACACCAAAGCACCTCATGAGAGTTGATTTCCATACAGATCCAGGGAGGCCCAGCACTGTCCAGACTCCCAGCGTCTATCAGTAACGTGGTGTCATTTGAGTGCATCAAGCAATGTTGGGTGACTAGAATGTTATTTTGAGAAAATCTTATGAAAATAAAACTGTGTTAATAGCCAAAAAAGAAGGTATCATAGTGCTTTTGGAAAGTAAACTGGAGGATTTTCTGCGTTAGGGGGAGGAGGGTTCATGAGGGTAGATAATTACCCCCGTGTGTCAGAATAAAATCAGAGCACAAACCGTTCTGAATGGGCAGCAGATGATGCCTAACATATCCTCACCAGGACAGAGGCAACCATTTGGCCAACACCACCCAGGATCCACCGGCTACACCCATCTTGAATTTAATGATCTAATTTAAGGGTTGACAAACAGACTGCTTTTTTCCAGGGGGCTCGGAATGGCCCTGGCTTTTCCTCAATCAAAGTAATTATTCCCCCAACTTGAAGCAATCGTTGTGAAAGCACTTTTTGTTTCTCCAATCCTCCAGTTGAACCCTCAGGCTAAGATTTTTTTTTTTTTTTTTTTTTTTTTGGTAAGGCATTGTTCATGCACAGTGGCATAGAATTTCATTTGCCGGGTTTCACATATTAAGAGCACAACACAAAATCTAAGCAATTTTAGACATGTGTCAATCTCAAATAAAAAAGGCTTTGTGCTGGCACAGATGTCAGTGCTTGAATTAAAGAGGAGAATTTCCCTGAGCGAGAACTGTACATGCTGACATAATACATTGTTAAGGCTCTGTGTTACGATACAACCAATATGTTTTAATAATTTATTGGTATTTATTTAACACACGAGACTGTCACACCAAATCTAAAGCAAGGGGTCTAGGTTCCTCATTGATTCCAGAGCATGGTCTTATCAGCAGCATTAGATGCTCCCTTCGAAAATTCCCTTGTGTGTGTGATGAGATTATAGAAGCATATTTTGGAGACTTCGTTGAGGGTTGCTTTCTGATCTCACCTTCTGGGACACCTTCCTATCCCTGAAAGGATTTAATGTGGCTTTGTCTTTTTCCTTCTTTATTTTTCAGACTTTATCTCCTGATGAAATCACTGCTCCCAGAGTTAATCTCATTCGAACACTTACTCAAAATCTAGCCCGCGGAGAGCGTGCTGCAGGCTGACGGAAGTCTGCTGGATACAGAATCGAGGTTGATTCTTCTGGACCACCTTCATCATTAATTCATCTGCTTGAGAATTCATTCATCTTTATTTCACCATTACCTAATGAGCCTAATGGAGACCATCAGAATCCAAAGGCTAAGCATTTTTTTTAAAGTGAGTATTTGATAATTGTTAATTAATAATAATGTCAACAATAACCTTAATTTTCTAGGTATTCCCCCGAGGGATTTACATTTTAATTATACTTGCCATAGGACAAGTATAATGACCCCCGGAATTAAGCTTTGGTTTACAGTTTTTAAATCACTGGAGTAAGGAGAAGCTATCTTCATGTAAAAATAATCAGACTTTTTTTTTTTTTTGAAGAGCCTCAAATGGCAGAGATGAAGAGAGAATAAATACAGCTGATGAGATTTAGTGTGACATCAGTAATTCTCAAAGGGACACCGCACCATAGAGTCTGCTGTGTGGATGTTTCCCACTCTTCAGGAGGTGACAGGCCTGACCTGTCAGGTACTAGTAACACCCAGGACAGAC
The DNA here is from genome assembly GCF_964194105.1 of Spermophilus citellus. Taxonomy (NCBI): domain Eukaryota; kingdom Metazoa; phylum Chordata; class Mammalia; order Rodentia; family Sciuridae; genus Spermophilus; species Spermophilus citellus. Next base: position 9,473,165 of record NC_138185.1, on the reverse strand, counting down.
TAGAAATGTCACAAACTACTAACAGTTACTACACATGATGTAAAAGGATGTGTCTAAAAAGAGGTTGCTCTTCAAAACTGGTTTAAACCTGTTTCGAAGTTCTAACCCACCCTCCTGGCTTATGGAAACTGGAATTAGTTTACAAAAATTTCTAAACAAAAATCAACATGGGGGCTGGGGATGTGGCTCAAGCGATAGGGTGCTTGCCTGGGATGCGCGCAGCGCTGGGTTCAATCCTCAGCACCACATAAAAATAAAGATGTTGTGTCCGCCGAAAACTAAAAAATAAATATTAAAAAAATTCTCTCTCTCTCTCTCTCTAAAAAAAATCAACATGGATTGCAATTTGATTTTAGATTGGATTATTATTATTTTTTTTATAGAAACAAAAGTCTAACTAACATTAGCTTTTAAAAATGGGAAGTTATTGGCTTCTGTACCTGAAAAGTTCAGGAATGAGCTTCAGGCAGGGATGAATCCAGGTGCTCAAATAATGACACTGGAAACCTGTATCTCTGTATTTCAGTTCCTCTTTCCTCTGAGTTTGCCCCATTCCCAGGGGGAGTATTTTTCTGTCATCTGGAATCCCAAGAAGCATCAGACTTACCTATTATCAACTTTAAATCCAATGGAATAAGAACATCTTTGATATGTGTTGAATTTGTACCTCATTCTAAATTCCCAAGCCCTAACCCCTAGTTCCTCAGCATAATGACCTTATTTGAAACAAAGTCATTGCAGATGTAGGTAGTGAAGATGAGGTCACACTGGGATAGGCTGGAATGGGCTGGGCCCTCAAATCAAATGTGACTGGTGTCCATGTAACAGTTTGTACACAGACATGCCAGGGAGCCAGGGAGAGAGCCACGTGAAGACCGAGTTATGCCGCTATAAGCCAAGGAACTTCAGCAGGCTAGGAGAGAAGCCTGAGGCAGATCCTTCCCCAGAGACTTCATGGGGAGTGTGGCCCTGCCAATGCTTATATTGACTTTGAACTCCTGGCTCCAAAATTGTAAGCTAGGTATCTTTTGTTTAAACTCCTGAGTTTGCTGTAATCCTTACAGCAGCCCCAGGGAAACAGTGTGCTCCTCCACCCAACCCTAGAGATGATTCCATACAGGGTCCTGAGAGTCATTCTGGTTGGTTCCATTCATACACATTGATCTCTGGGACCAGGTGGCTGATGGGCAGATTTGCCTAACACGCCCCTGTAGGAGTGGGAAGAACTCTGTTCTACCCCATCCATCTGCATGTACCAGAGTGAGCAAAGAGTGCGTCTTCAAAGAGAGATCAAAGTGCTATCACCAGGGAACCCAGGCAGGCAAAACCCAAGTGCTCTCCAAAGACGCAGCTTGCCAGAGAAGAGAAAAAACAAGGCAATGTTAGCTCAGCCTTATCTCTGCAGGACCACCACCATCTCCCTGACTCTGCATGCCTGAAAAGCCTGACTCTCAGTCATATGTGGGCATCTCCACTGTGGAGCAGAATCCCTCAGAGAGAATTGAGCCTTTCTGGACTTAGAAAGTTGGGACGCTAATTTGGGCTCCTGCAGTCATAGCAAGAAGGATCCTTCTTTGCACTGCACTGTAATGTCCTAGCCACAGTTCTAAGGCTGTTTGATTCATTCAGTCCCATGGAGCATGACCCAGTGAGGTAAATATTGTGTTATTCCTTTTCACAGATCAGGAAGTCGAGGACCAGACAGATTAAGTAACTTTCCCGAAATCACATAATTGGTAGATGCTAAGTGACAGAACTAAGACTTGAATCAAGACCATTTAACTCCAGAGACTGTGTTATTATTCCTTCATCATAAAACCTCAGTAGCCCCTCATTTTCTCTATTTCTTCTTGTTCCTGTGTCCTCCTAAAAAGTCAGTGTTCCCAAATGTGGCACATATATTGCTGATGAAATTTACAAGGATTTAAGATCTTAAAAATTTGATTTTCAAAAATTGTTTATAGCTACATACGTTGTTTGTTCATAGACATCTTTTCTTTATAGCCAGAGAGACACCCTTTAAAAGAAAAAAAGTTCCAGAGGTTCTCTGTTTTTTTAAGTGACTTTATAAAATAAAATAAAATAAAATAAAATAACTGATTAAAATATAGTAAGAATATTATAGTGTGCATAGCATGTGAAAGTCCCCAAAATGTTGAGGGTGGTATAGAAAAGATTGAAGTTTGAGACCCATATACTTATACTGTGAACTCTTTCAGGAATATGTTTGTGTTACTCAGCTCCCCATCACTATAAAAATACCCAAGACTATCGACTTACAAAGAGAAAAGGTTTAATTTGGCTCACAATTTGGGAGGTTCCCAAGTTTATGATCATTTAGCTCCTTTCCCTTGATCCTATGACGGTGCCTCATAGCAGAAGTGTATGGCAACCTCACCTCACCACTAGGAAGTGAAAGAAACAGGGACACACCCCCAAGGACCTGAAGACCTCTCACTAGGCTCCACCTCTTAAAGGGTCCACCACCTCCTAAAAGCACCTTGTTGGGGATAAAGTCTTTACCACAAGAGGCCTTTGTGGGACACTCCAGATCTATAGCAACATTGTGTGTGCTGTGTTCTTGGTGGTGACTAGAATGAAGACAGCATGGAGCAGACTCTCACTAAACTTTTGCTAAATCATTTCACATTGACTTAGTTTCTGTCAATACAGAATACCAGAACAACTGCACCTCAGCTGAATTCACTACATTTAGTCATGTGAAAGAGCAGGAATATCGATCTTATCATCATTAAGGAAATTCAGCCCCACAGAGTCATGAAGGCTGGGCATCTACCAGCTGTTATTTAGACAAAGTGCAATAAACATTGGGGTCTCAGTCCAATGCCAAGGCACTAGAAAATGTATGCCTTTGAAACACTCTGTGCCTATAATGTGTGCATTTTCCAAGAAAGAAATTTTACAGAGAATGGTTGTTGTTAACAGACATTTTTAAATGGCTAGCCTCTCTTTCCTTCTCAGAGTGATTTCAGATGAGGTTTTTTTTTTTTTTTAAAGAATATGAAGGAGTTCAAATACAATAAAAGGATATCTTTGCTTTTTAAGAGGTTCAAATTTTAGATTGACAGGACTTAAAAGGCAAAGGGATTGTTCTTAAACTTCTCTTACAAATATGTCTCTTTCAGAGCCACATCCCAACCCAGGCTGGTAGAGTGTAACGGATAAGCATGTGAACTTGGGGAAGTTAATTAACTCCCTTGTGCCTCCTTCACTTTCCTGTAAAATGTGGATTATAATGGGGCTTATTGAAAGGATAAAATGAGTTAATGCATGTAAAACACTTAGTTTACTATTAGGTAAGCACTTAGCAATAATAGGTATTGTTATTATTACCATTATTAATACTGTTGATTGAAACTCATGTTTTCTTAGATGTAGTGGGAGATCCAGCCCACCTAGGATGAGATCCTATTTTAATGTCAGGCACTTTATTTAATTTAATTTGATGATATTTCAGATCAGGTTCCCCAGGAAGCAGACTGCAATTGAGATTATGTGGAAGTTGATTAGGTTTTAACATTTATCAGGGAAGGGAAAGAGTCAGGATAAGGAAGACAGATTTGGGGCTGCTTGCAGGCATGATTATAGTCTCAGCTAATCCTGCAGCCCTGACCTTTCAGGATTGTCTTGAGTTGGGCAAAAGGGGCTGGCCTTTTTATTCCTATAAATCAGTTATTAGATGCAGGTTTCTTCCTGAAAGGGGGTTTGATCTCAGGAGTGCTTCTTCTCTTCATCTGGGCTACTAGAAAAAGCTCAGGTCTGGTGGGTGTCAAAACTCTTTGCAGCTAATGAAGTTCGACCTTCAGACCCAGCTGGGAGTTCAAGGAGATGCAGCAAAGTGTCCACTACAGTCCACCCCTTAAGTTCAGATCTACTTTTTTTTTTTTTAAAGTAAGGTTTATGTAAGCAGTTTAAGGGTTCTGGAGGAAGTCTTTGCCGTGGGGATACTTACAGGAGAAGATTAATGGGATAAACTGGTTGCTCCTGTAGCTGCTTTTCAGGTCACAACTGAGCCTCATGGTATCCTATGTGTTCTTAGATTTCCTCATTCTTGGAGCTAGATGCTCTGCCATTCTAGGTGGTCACCAGTATCAGGACTCAGACCCTCAGTTATGAGGGGTGTAAGCCCATGTTCACCATGAATTCTCAGCCAGGATAATGACCTCTTTTCTTGCTTGTCATGCTTTTGACACAAGAAGCTCAAAGTAGCCACGTGGCAGCTGAAACTTAAAGGTCAGGGACTCTTGTGTCCTCTTCTGGTGGGACTGTGTGTCATAAGATCAACACTAATAAATCCTCAGTTCATGTTCCTAGCTAAGGAACTATTGGTAGAAAAGGCAAACCCGTAATTGAAAACCTGTAAATTCCAGCAGAAATGAATTTTCCAGGGTTGAAATGGTACAAAGTGTCAAACTTACCACAAAACGGCAGGCAGACCTGTCAGAAGGATGGCCGTATTGGAGGTCCAGATTAGGCTCCCCTCTTGACAGGCTGGCCATTCCTCAGAGGTAGATAGATTCGATTTGGTAGGTCAAGGTCTAGCCACTGACTCTAAGTGGCCTTCATCCCTGCTTCCAGGGCTGTTCTGTTCCTGAGCTCTTGTGTCAATGGTCGTGCTAATGACAGGCTGGCTGATGTCAACTGGTGGGCCATTCTGTGCACTTAGTTGGTACTGTCTCTTTCATGATAGATGCCATGGAGGGCTTTCTGTGCAAATACAAATACTTCTGAGACCACTTTGCTTTGGCTGCTTCTGTAATCTTATCCGGTCACTCTGAGCCTGAAAAAAAGCCACGGCTGAGTTTTTCTTTGCTGCTGATGCTCCTCTTTCCAGCACATTCCTCATTGCTTTGGACATGGAGTGTTCTGAGGCTCTCCAGGGAGCTAATCCCTGGATTCTCCCCTTGCAGCATACCAAGTTCTCCGAGCTTCTTGATTCCATCTTCTACCACTTTCCGCAGAAGCTCAGGAATTTCTACTTCTCTTATTGCCAGCGTCTACAAGCTGTTCTACTGATGTGTTAGTGACAACTCTAGACCTCTGAGGTCACTGATACTGTGTAACATGGTAAATTTGGGGGAAATGCTCCCATATGGGCAAACTCTCCTCACCTACCGGGATTTTCCTCTTCCTTGCTCAACACTCAGAATCTAGTCTAATATGAATTCTTTCTGCTCTTGACTTTTTTGTTTTTAATATTTAAGTCCTCTAACATCCTTAGTCCCTTTCCTCCCTTATCAGGCCTGGCAGCTCCATGGGCGGGAAATAGTATGATTTACTCCTAATTACTGGTGTGTTGGCCAAGAAGGGAGGGAAGGGTAGATCATGGAAGAAGGAGAAGACAACGAAGCAGGGTTGGCAGAAAGAAATTGTGCAGCACCGTACAATCCTAACAGGGGCCTCCACGGACCCCACAAGGGGTTCTTAAGGTGTGATGACACTTTATAGTTGTCTAAGATGGACGAGAGGGCTGATTTGTGTTCCTGCATTGAACAGACATTGGTTTTAAGATGCCCTTGGAGACGGAGTATGATCTTGGTTGAGTTGTCTTCCTGGGGTAAACTGTAAATGTCGAACAGCTGTCATTCTGGGGGAAAAAAAATCGGATTTGTAATGTTTGATGATTTTTGTGATCTAAAAATAAGGAATTGACATACTACTGCCTGCTGACCCACCACCTGATTTTGTAAATAAAGTATCAGAGGCTAGTCATACCCATTCATCTACATATGATTTACAGTTGCTTTTTTGCTACAATGGTTGAGTCCCGTACTTGCAACAGAGATGATTGCAAAGCTGCACATTCTTACCATTTGACCTTTTGCATAAATACTTCCACCATTGTTGATTTCAAGCGACCAGTTGAACTCTGAGTTGGAAAGCAATGTCTACAATCATCCCTCGCAAGCTAATTATTGTTAATGAGCCAATTGTAGCATGCCATTTTGACAGGTCACTTCCTAGGTTGGGCTGAGAGTGGAAGCTGTCGACCAGTGGCACTCTTAGCAGAAATCTGGGTGGCACCAGCACAGCACCCATCAAAAGTCCTTTTATTATCCATATGAAGAACACACTCTTACTATGTCAATATTTTTATCAGAAAGTTGAGACTGAAAGTATTAAAACTACATTGTCCCAAATCATAAAGCTAATAAATAGTGAAGCTAAAGTTCAAATGCACTCTGTACTCTTCCAATGGTATTGTATTTCCACCACAGTCTATTCAGCTGGCTGTTTTGATTTTACCATTCAATACCATTAACTCAACTTCTATTTAATGAGTGCCTGCTATGTGCTCAACATTGTAATATAACAAGAAGTAAAATAAAAGGGGTCCCTTCCTTGAGCCAATGGGAGTAAGTTCCTGGCCTTTGATCTCAATATCTAAATCTGCCATTATTTCAAAACTTAGCTCAAGTTCTGAACCACTATAGTTTTCCCTCATTTCTCTCTTTTCTGACTGAATCCCTATTATAGTAATGACCACGATCAATATAACATGGTACCTGCTGTGCATAATTGTTTTAAATTAAAGTTTACTTTCTTGCCAGTTCCTGATCCCTTAATAATTGTGATATTTAAGAGTGATATGTCATATTCGTCTCCCACCAAATTCATAACCAGTTAAAACTTTACTATATTCAGAAATATGAAGATCAAAAAGTAGAATGGAATGAAGAATGTGTTCCAAACCTGCAACAACAGGTAATTTGTTCAACTGATAATTACTAAGACCCAATTATATGGCAGACCTTTTTCTAGACATTGAGATTGCAGTGGTGATAAGAAGGACAGAATTCCTGACATTCTGAATTTTATCCTCTAAAATCACCTGTACTCTCAGTACTTCCCCGGTAGCTGAGAACCCATCTAGAGTAGACAAAAAGGGTTCTCGGAGTAAATCAGTTGTCTGAGATAAGATTGCCTCACACTCGTTGGATATCAATACTGGAGAAAGAGATGAATTTCTAGATTGGACCTAAAAGGCAGGCCTAGCCCATCATCCAAGACAACCATAACATGGAAGGAAGAAAAAAAAAAGAGAATACTTGGATTCTAAGGGCCAAGTGACCTACGATAGAGAAAAAGGGATTCTAGGCCATTCATTTGAAGATGTACTGCCTAGTTATTTTATATCAGTACAGACATTGCTATAGTTAAGGACATAGAGAAAGAGAGAAGCATAACCCCTTATACTGTCCCTTCCAGGGAACAGGAACTCTCTTCTGAAGACATAAAGAAATGGAGTTAGTTTTCAAATTCTCTAGGAGATGGCAGAGACAGTGTCTAGTATTTAAATCAACTGGGTGACCTACAATTGGCTGGGAACACAGGATGTTCAATGAAGTCTTATAGATGGTTTAATTTTCATATTCATCCCTACACCAATAAATTTCAGGATTGAAGAATCATCATAAAGGTCAGGCAAACATATCCCTGATCTTGTTCAAAAACCCTGAGGGTATCGGACTTCTCTTTTCTTTTTTGATAATCATAGTATACACATCAGCACACATTTTGAGGCAAATACTTTGTGTTTGCCTGCATAATACCCACTGTGTGCCCTCTTAAAATTACATGGTTTCTTTCTGGGCGGAAAACACTCTGTTTATAAAATGTCCTGTTATCATGCTTTGTGATGAATGAGCTGTGTTTATTTGTTTCTTTCCGTGGCTGTCTTTAGGAGATGATCTAAGGTTAATGGTGGAAATGCTACCAATATAAATGGGTTTTCATCATCAAATATTTCATCAGAGTGTTCTTTTTCAGGACACTTGAGAAAAAAGCAAATGAATATTTCTGGAGCATTTGAATTCATTCCTTAACTTGAGTGCTGCAAAGGTTTCTGAGATACATTAAAAAAATATTTTTTTTCAAGTTACCCACAAAGTCTACAATGTTTCCACCGACATGTCAATTAGAATATTACACATATTTTCTATTGGAAAAATCCTCAAAACGATGTAGAAGATGATTTCAGGACCCACACAAAACTGGCCATTTTCCACATGAAAGGGTTCCATGGAATCATGCTCTTTCAAATGTGATGCTCACCAGATCCAGTTTAAAACATCTCCTTAAATTGACGTCTTGTTCTGAAAATAAGCAGATGTGATATTTGCCCCTAATACTTACAAGTTTCAATGCTTTTGAAAAAAAAATATGGTCATGTGGGTAAAATGAGGACTTCTCTTTGCTGCCACAAGTTGTGACTTAGCTTTATAGGTTCACCTGGGACGTGCTGTAGCCTTACGTGGAATGGCTGTACTTGGGTCAGTTTTCAGATTAAAGGCTGCTCCTCAGCTTTGCTGCCAGGATGAAGTCATTGTCATTCTCCCCCCTTGGGCTTTGGAATTCTGAGAAGCTCCTTCTGGTCCAGCTAAGCACAAATGACTATTTATCAGACAGTTCCTTCCTGCTAGGATTTCCATACTCAGAAATATTTGCAAGTGCCAAAATCATCCTTTGTCTTACAGCCAATATTATTTTAGAGGCAAATAAGGATTTAAATTTCAACAATGAAGTCACAATGATAGCCAGTAAGAGAAGACATCTATACTGTAAGGTATTTATTTACTATCAAAACTTTTCAGTTAAAAAATAAAGTAATACATGCCCACACTGGTAAGGCAAAGAGAATGAATTTACCTTCTAAGTCCTTGAGGTGAACTTCAGCTTCAGAAATTACGTATCTCATGTTTGTAAACTTAACTTTATTGTCTTCTTCTGGATTTTGAGTCGTAATGGCTTTAGAAGAGGAGTTTAGAATTGATTGAAGGGGAAAAGAAAGACCATTATCAATTGAGATCTCACAGGAAGTTTGCCATGGAGGTTCATACGGGCTCTTTTAGGATGATATCTTGTTTTGGTTCCTTAATTTGACATTATTTATTCAAAAAAAGACACAAGCTCCTTAACCTATGATCGCTTTTCATTATTATAAGAGTAACTTTTACACTTTTAGATCAGAAAACAAAGACAATGGAAAAGAAGGGGAAGCGTGCACATTTCTGCCTGCCCCTGTCTAACCTCTGTTAACGAAGCCTATGTGACCCTATGTATTTGTCTTTGTTTGTTTAACAAAATGTTTACTGAGTTTCTGTGGCAGGTAGTTTTGTAGGACTGGGAACAGAGAAGTAGGCAGCCTTCCTGGAGCTTGTGTTCTGCTGGCGCGACAAAGCATCAACAAGTAATATATTAATATGTAAAATAAATAAATATTGGGGATGGTGAGCTGTAAGTGCCATGAAAATTGGTTCCTGCAATGGAGAATGATGTGCCTGAGCCCAGGAGCACAAGTGCGATGACTCAAGGACTCACTGAAGTGACACTTGAAGAGCAATTCAAGCAGATGAAACTCAGACTATGTCCAGAGCTGGGAAGTGAGTCCCCCTGGCAGGGGGAACAATCAACCCAAAGGCAGAGAGAGGGAAGGACATGATGCTGGTGGTTCACAGAACAGTGTGGGTGGTGGAGAGTAGGACCTGTGAAGGTAAATGACAGCTAGAATCCGGTTTAGTCAGTCCTTTTCAGGCCATAAGAAGTGGTTTGCATCTTATTCCAATTGACTTGTGTTTTTATAAGCTCAGTTTGGTTGCTAAGAATTAACTCTGGAGGATCAATTAAAGAAACAGGAGGGTGAGTCTGGGAATGTCTGGGGTTCCTGTGTGAGATGGGAATATGTCTTGGCCCTGGGTGGGAGCAATGGCCATCATGAGGAGTGGTCCCTTGGAGGATGACAGTGAAGAGATAGCTGCTGGGATCTCAGGATGCTTCAGATATGGGGGCTCACGTAAACACACGAGTGTGAAGCTCTCTTGGCCAAGCCATCAGTAGGAATCTCCCCATCCTTCTTCATGCCCTGTTGGTATTCTATGAACCACCATCTTGATTTTTTTTTTCTAATTCCCAAATGATAAAAGCTTAGATTATTGTTGATTTTAAAACAAGGAAATTAACATTCTCTGAGATCAGATGAGATCTGGTACATTCAGGGTGGTATGGCATAGACAAAATAAACATTCTTGACCATATAATTTGTCTGATTGTTTCTAGGAGTTGAATTGTTGTATCAGAGAATTCTTTTTTTTTTAAAGAGAGAGCAAGAGAGGAGAGTGAGAGAGAGAGAGTGAGAGAGAATTTTTAATATTTATTTTTTAGTTCTTGGCAGACACAACATCTTTGTTGGTATGTGGTGCTGAGGATCGAACCCGGGCCGCACGCATCCCAGGCGAGCGCGCTACCGCTTGAGCCACATCCCCAGCCCTCAAAGAATTCTTCACCTTTCGAATTTGGCATATATGTTCATTTTCCGTAAAATTTGAGTTTGTCTATTCTTTTAAGCAATGGTTTTTCTTGGATAAAATGATGAACATATAGACAGTGTGTAAAGGAAAGGGAACAGTAATTTTGAAGAGGAGAAAATTTTTGGCTTGGAGGATTTTATTTCTTAGGAGGCCAAGAATTCGGCTGCCTGCTGATATGTGGTCACCTTGGCCACCATGTTGCTACTCCTAGCAAGCATCCTGCACAGTGGTCTTTGAAGTGGCATGGCTTGTCCAGACTCAGCATCAGATCAATGGGCTATTAGGATGCTTTTGGAAAAATAGAATACAAAAATACTCAAAAAATTCCCCTGTAAATGGTTCAATAGAATAAATGGCAGAGGTAGAGAGAAAAAAAAAATGGAAGCCTGGAAAAATACCTACAGTCCGACCCAGGCCCTGTTGCTTCACGTCCATGCTCTCATCTGGGTCATGTCGCTACTCTGAGCCTCAGTGTCATGGTTGATAGGTATGGATTTAACTCCTGCCTCCTCAGGATATTTCAGGGTTGTAACTTCATAGTGGAAGCAGTTCTTAACTTAGCATTTACCATGTGGCACATTGTGTACCACTTGCTTGATATCCAAGATCTCATTCAGTCTTCACAATGACACCGGAGTGGGGAATATTTTTGTTTCATTGTTTAGATAAGGAGAATAAGGCGTGATACATTTTTGTGATTTGGTGAAAATCACAGAGCTAACAAGTGAGAAACCTAGAATTTGCAGGCAGGAAGTCTGACTGCAGATGGATCTCCATTTTAACCTGAATTAGACTCTTAAGGAATGAAGTGGAGATGTGCTTTCATCCAAAACCTGGTAGAGACCAAAAGAGGGCAAACTTGATTATCACTTTTTAAAATTTCACTATCTACTTCCCACTTATCCTTTCCCACAGAATCAAAGTTAAAATAATCAGTAGAGTTTATCATCTACCCAGGACGGAGGTTCTGAATCTCCTGGGAGCTTTGAGATAATCCACTGGTCAGTAAATTAGAGAAGTCTCCTCTTCTCCAGCCTTCCCACTTCAACTCAGAGAAAAAGGAAATTTAGGTCTTTCAGAAAAGCTGAGAAGAGAACTTTTGTTTTTTCCTCCATTCTGCACTGCATATGACGGGAGCCATCTGGTTGACATAATTGGCAAAGCCCTAGCATGCCCAGGCCACACCCCTTCTGTGCAGGCCACCCTGAACCTTACAGGGCATGTTCTCTTTTGCATGGACCCAGTTCCCGGTGGAAGACAACATGGGGAGATCTTTAGCCCTGCTAGTCTCTTCTGTGAGCTTTTGGGCTTTTGTTTAGAATAGCAAATGCAAGTCAGAACTTGGAATTGACCCTAACGTTCTTACAATTGAGCCCTGGTTCTTTTTACATGTTATTTGCCTGGGGCATATTTGGTGCAGAGAAAACAGCCCTAGCCCCCTCTAGTTTTTAATTAAGTGGGTCATTTTGTGGAGCAGATTCATTTCTTTTTATCATTAACATCCCAAGTGGGTCAGTTTTCATCAGAACCAAGAGACAGAGACAGAGTCAACAGAAATGTTTCCAGAAAGTACATTTCCAGAGATCATAGACCAAGATATTTGATCTGGGATGCTTAGTCTTTGAGACCCAATAGTGGGATTAAATGATGCCAACAGTGTTAATGAATGTATCCCATATTCTAGGGCAGAGTCCATGAAATGATGCACCATGGGTCAAATAGAGCCTGCTACCTGTTTTTAAAATAAAGCTTTATTGAAACAGGTCCCTGTCTAGTCATTCACTTATTACCTATGACTGTTTTGTCAGTTGAGTAGCTGCAATAGAGACTATATGGTCCACAAAGCTCAAAATAGTCCTGGGCATTTGCAAAAGGTTTTCTGACTCCTGTTCTAGATTCTCAGTGTGTTTCAAATATTAATATGTAAATGTGTTCCCTGGGGATCTTGTCACTAGGTCTGGGGGTGGGGATCAGGAAACTGTATTTCTAAGCAAAATCACATCTCATACCAGTGCTGCCCGTCCTTGAATGACATTTTGAGTGTCAGGATTCTACAACAGGGCTGTCCAAAGGGACTTTCTGCAACACTGGACATGTCCTGCAGCAACACCATCCACTGTGGTGGCCCCAAGCCATATGTGGACATTGAGCACTCGGAGACAGTCTAGTGCAATAAAGGCTGGGATATTTAGTTTATTTAATTTCAATTATGTTAAATTTAGAAGTCACCGGTGGTTAGCAGCCACCCTGTGGGATGGATAGTTCTAGAACCTAAATCCTAGGTTTGCTTGCTTGTTTCTAAGCCAAAGCCAAAGCATGCATGGCTGGCTGAGGTTTTCCTCTAATTTTTCTTTTAAATAGATAGGTATTAGCATTGCAGACAAGTTTAGAGGATATTAAGTCTTGGCTTGCTCATGGGGAGGGGGGCTCAGAGATACTGCAATCTGGCCTGAGTCTAATAAACCCCTTTGTTACATTTAAATACCATCATACTATCTTATATACAGCAAAGCATTGGGATGTTTTATAGTAACAATGCAACAGCACGAAAACCCCAGACAACTCTAAAAAGGCGCTAATTATTATTATTAGTGTTTTGCGCTAACAATAAATGTCAAATGGAACCCTGAAAACAAATAACTACCTGTCACCAAGTGAATGAAAGGCAATTTTAGTAAAGTGAATTAAAACCCCAAACATCACCAAGCCCAACCAGCCAGCAACGCCAAGGCAGCTAGGCGGACTCCTTGGCGGATGCGGCTCCTGGAGCCTTGGCAGGCAGGGAGAGGATGTCCTTGGGGTAACGTCCTGAGGACCATGCCAACTCATTAACACCCAGGGGACCTGCAAGGAGGCAGACAGAGCCGGAGTGCAGGGGCAAGTGTGTCCTCGGGAGGGGCCTCCATCACAGCAAATGGAAATTGGAGACCATTAAGGATGGAGAATCTTTATTTATTGGCTGGGCTGCAGTGTTATCAGTGAAAAATTAAAGTTGGACAGCAGAGTGCGGATTTGTTTTCCTGACATATTTCCCTTAGATTTTTCAAAGTGCATTCTGGGTGTCTCCCAAAGACTATTTTTTAAAAATAAATTGTACATTTTATTTTTTCAAACTTCATTTATCTTTGATATCTGATTGACATATTCAGGACAGTCTAATCCTTTCTGCTGAAGTGAGCTATGACAGTCACTGCTACAGCAATCAACATCACAGAGCCCTCCCCAGGAACAGGGGCTGCATCTAAAGACAGACTAGCAAGGAGAGCTGGTGGGTTTCTTTCTGAATGGCTAGGGCTGTGGTGGGATCTGTCTCTTGGGTCCCCACTGACAGACGCTTAGAAGCCTGAACCCAGTTCTCAATAATTATCACAGAATCATCAGAGAGATTCTTGGAGGAGCAGAGAGGCTGGGGCTTGCTTTATTCACCTCTCCTTATTTTCTTACTTTGTTATAACCACTGGGGAAGAAAAGGCACTTGGAGTGGAAGGTGTTTACCAGGAGCAGCTGAGCGCAGGACAGACCCTTTGTGCTCATTCTCTCTCCCTCTCCTTTCCTCCCTGCCTTTATTTCTCTCCAGTACCCCACCCCCACACCCAATGTTTGGATTTCTAATAGTCACTCCATTCTAAATTCAACATCATTCAAAGTTATTCAGATATGAAGCCTTCTCCCACGGTGCCTGTTGCCAGTCCTGCATCCCTCCCCTCAAATTTCTTATTGATCAATTTATGCCCATATAAATAAGTGTGCAAACATTCAAGCATGAACACACATACACACACACACACACAGAGCATGCACACTTTTGCTTTTTAATACAAATGATAATATACTATACCCATCATTCATCACCTTACTTAGTTTTTTTTTTAACCCAAAAGTCCTTTATCTTGGAGATCATTCTATATTAGTTAATAAAGAGTTTTGTCTTTTTTTTAAAAGAAATGCAATGCACTCAATAGATAGTTATAGCATAAATCATTCATTTAGTGACCTGAACCTGAAGGTATTTATAAAATTTCCAAAAATTTGTTCTTATCATCAACCCTGTGATCACACCTGCCACGTGGGAGGGGCTCTACACAATCAATGCCCAGAAGTGGACTAGCCAGGGCTGACCCCGAATGCACCTGTGTGGAGGTCTAGGACTTCACATTGCCCTCACTCGTGGGCTGGGACGCCTGTTTCCCAGGCTCATTCTCAGAATGAGAATGGATTTGGGCAAATTGGAAGTGGGAAAAATGGTGTCCCAGGAGAATTTCCATGTGCCTTTCTCTTGAGTCAGGTATTAAGTTTCTCATATTCTATTGAGTTATAAAACATATTTATTCTTTTGTCAATTGTCTCAGCATTGTGTCTCTTTTTCTCTTTGTCTTTTCTAATGAAAGTTCTATCAGAAAAATCAGTTCTCAGTTTGTGTCGTGAGTAACACACTTTTTTTGTCAGAATTAAAACATGTGGGTTATTTTTTATGGCAGTTGGGTAATATAATAAACATGCATATTCCATATGTCTTCATTGATTTATTTAAGACCATCGTCTCAGCACCTCCTCTGGGTCACCCGCTGGGCTGGGCTGTTCTGCCAGCTTTACTGGGGGAGTTAGGCAGAGTCACTGCTTGGGACCAGGGGGATGATGGGAAATGTGCAGCCAGGGGGCTTTGGAGAGGAGAACCACCTCTCTAACTACTATCATGGGAACATCCAGAGGACGGAGTTTACAAGCTGATGTGAAGGACAGGTAGGAAGCAGAGGGGCCAGAAGTGGAGTGGGCGTGGGGAGAGTGAGGGACATTTCACACCAAGAGATACCTTGTGTGAAGGAGAGAAGAAAATAAAATGTCTGCATATGAAGAAAGGGAGAACTGAAATGATGGACAAAGACAGAAAAATGGAGAAGGAGCAGGGGTTGGTCTTCATGAAGGACAAAATTGTGGGTGTTTGGAAGGTCAGGACGAACGTTTACTCGCACTGATGCTGTCCAAGGGTAGAGTACCTTGATAAATGAAGAAGACAAATCCTTTCCTTTGTGGAGCTTAAATTTTAATAGGGGGTCCAAACAATTGGCAAATGAACAGATAAATAAGGGGATAGTTCTTTGTGTATGTGTGTGTGTGTGTGGCTGTGAAGGAAATACCCAGGGCTGCTTTAGAAAACAGTGGCAGGGTTACTTCGGATAGATTGTTGAGTAAGCATCTCATGGGCGTGATGTCTAAGCTGGGACAGACAGGAGGCGAGGACAAGGGGCTCAGTGCTCCCCCAGAGCTCATGTCCGTCTCTATCCCCTCCCCCCACCATGCCTGCAGGGATTCCAGCCCCAGGAATGAGTTGAAGTTACGCTCAGAGACCTGCATTAGACACAAGCAAGATCTGTCTTAAGTTTGTGAAAGATATTTTAAGGAGATTTGTGTACATTCCTGGAGAGACCACCTCTTCTGGTTCCTCCAGGTCGGCAAACTGCCCATCTGGGGTTACATGCAGAATGATAAATGAGGAACCGCATCGTAAATGAAGAGCTGTGAGGTTCGGAGCAGCACTGTGAACTGACTCCTTGGCTTTGGACTAGGAGTGGGTCATATGCCTTCTAGACTCGAAGGTCTTTTGACCCCAAGTCTTGAGAAGGGTCAATGGCCTTTGGCAAGGCCAGCCACCTCCCATCATGCACCTGTCAGTGAGGCCAGCCACCTCCCATCATGCACCTGTCAGCGAGGCCAACTACCTCCCACTGTGGACCTACCAGTGGCCTCTTCACTCTCTCGAGACCCAAAAGTAAGGTTTTCCAACATGCCTTACATATGTGTCAGCAAGTGAAGAGGCACTTGAATCACAAAAGAAAAATAATAAAGGAATATGATGAGGGAGCCTTTCAAACTACCAAGTTCTTGTGGGTGATATCAGCACCACTTGTATCTGTAATAAAGAAATCACTCAGAGATAAGAAAGAATAACAGAAGAAATCAAAACACTAGATCGAAGACATTGGAACAAATTGTAGCTGAAATTTCCCAAAGTGAAGAGCCAATAATAGCAACAGCAGTGATTCGTGCTACATACCAGGACCTTCTGCCCAACACACTGCACACCTGGTTTCACCCTCACGACCACCCCGTCATCAGCAGTAGGTGCCGTTCTTCCTGCTCCTCAGATGAGGATGCTTTAGAACAGAGACTTCTAACAACAGGCCTGAGACCCACAGATGAGGGGGGCGCCACCGAGCTGGAACTTAACCCTGGGATGCCTGCTAACTGTTGCTAGGAGGCTCTCCTAGAGAAATCCCCGGCTTCCACTGAGGGTTAGAAGCACCATTTCCCCTAGTCCAGGGGTCCACACACTCTTCCTGTGAGATGAACAGAAATTAATCATTTTCTGCTTTGTGTGCTCTCTGTCTCAGCTTCTCAAATGAGCTGTGTAGGAGAAAGAAACCAGGGACAATGTGGATGCAATAGGAGTAAAACTTCATTTATAAATGCTGGAATTTAAATTTATAAATGCTATATTATGGTTTTGTATATAACAATACATCATTTTTCTTTCCTGCCTTATTTTATTTTTATTTTTTTTGGAACCAGGGATTGAACCCACGGATGCTTAACTACTGAACTCCATCCCCAGCCCTCCTTATTTTTTATTCTGGCACAGGGTCTTGCTTAAGTTGCTTAGAGCCTCACTAAGTTGCTGAGGCTGGCCTTGAACTTGTGGTCCACCTGGTCAGTCAACCCAGTTGCTGGGATGACAGGTGTGCACCACCATGCCTGGCTTATTTTACTTTTGATTTTTTTTTAACCATTTTAAAATACAAATGTTATTCTTAGCTCATGGGTCAAACAAAATCAGATGGTGGACTGGATTACCCATGGGCCGTGGTTTTCCAATCCCTACAGTAGCCTGCAAGTTTCCTGAGTGTCATGGATGCTTCCTCAGTAGCAGCCACCCATTAACTCCTGCAGAGAAGGAAGCTGGGCAAAGGGAACAGAGGAAGAGAGAGGAAGAAGAGAAAGACGTCAACATGCAAGTTACGTGGACTTTTAACTTTATTTAATTCTTGGTCCAACTTAACAAGATAATGATTTGATAGTATGTGGAAAACTCTTTAATAATACACCTCCCTTTACTAAAATGATACCTTGAGAAGTGTTTCCAAAGCCAGCAAGTTTGCAAAGGTGTATGTGCAAGGATGGTCATGTAATGTTATTTACAATAAACATCCATGTGATCAATAATATCACAATACAAAACTACGCATCTGTTAACATGATTATGCCAATGTTTACTTATTGACACAGAAAGAAGTTCCTGACATGAAAAGAAAAATTGTAGGTCACAAAATATAAGTTTTTTTTCTTCTGAGCCTGTTTTGCAGTATGTGTTTGTCCCCAAGGGAAAACTAGAAGGCTATGTAAAAAAAATATTTACATTGGTCACTCCTGGGTGGAATAATTACGGGTTTCTATATGTTTGATTCTATTTCCTAAAATGTACACTAGTAGAAGGTGTTGCTTTTATTAGCACAAAAATAATGGTTATAAAAATAGAATAAGCAAAGATAATTTGGGAGGATCTCAGCTTTGTGTCACGTGTAAATGATTTCATCTGATGTTACCTGGAAAATACCACTCTCTAGATTCTTTGAGTGGCGGGAGGCTTGCCTCCATCTTCTCCTGAGCTGCACAATCAGTCTGTGTTTTCTCTTCTTCTGTGGTTGAGGTCATAACCTCCTCCCTTCTTGCTTCGGCAACCTGCCATCTGTCTTCCTTCTGACCTTTGGGGACTCACAAAAATACTCCATTTCTCTAAAGCATGGCACTTGGGAACAGCATCGGAGAGACGTGGAATTTTTATTGCTCCTCTCCTGTTTTCCTTTCTCGGGGTCCTCCTCCTTCCACCTAACTTGGTCCCAGCAGGGTCCAGGCATGCACTTGCTCCCACACTCTCTCGGCCCCCTGAGTCACGTTCTCAGCGTGACAGTGACAGCAGCCATCCGGGTTGTGATTTATCTTCAGGAGTTGCCAAATCACTCTTGGTAGCATGTCTGTGCTTGGTGAATAATGAGAAGGACCTACCATCCATCTAAGGGCAAAACAGTGTGAGCAGTTACATTTAAATTTAGCTATTTTCCCCCCTCAGCTTATTTCTTATTTTCTGATTGAAAAGGGACCATTTAAGGGCCTTTGTGGTAAATACCCAAATAATTGTGTCACATAGATGGAGAATCATTTTTCACAGGAGTCAACGATTGCTGTGGATCGGCTGTCATCCCAAAGTTGCAAACTCTGCTCAAACTCTGGTCTCTTAGTGGCCATTTCTCTGGACCTTCAGAAGAGACTCATTTCAATGCTGCCTATTAACTACCGAAGGCCAGGGTATTGCACCGTCCTGCAGGCTGTAAATTGCAAGAACACACAAGCACCATGGCAGGCAATGCTTAGGGTCTGGATCCATCCCCCTGATAAACAGTGAGGGCTGATGAAACACAGGAAGAAAGGGCAGGTGTGGGGCAAGGAAGCCCTGGGAACACATGGCCCTGAATGGGCATCCTTCCTCAGCCCTTGCTATCCGGCTGCTGGACTCTGGGCAAACTAGGTCTTCTCTGCACCTGCTTCCTCACCTGTGAAATGGGTGCTTCACTCTTATTGGCAGGATTTTTGTGAAGGCGTGCCAGATTGTTTTCCAGAGGCAGCAGTTAAAATATTTCCTGCTCTATGGAAAAGATTAACATTAAACAGAGACATGAGGTGGGAGGGAAAGGGAGAGAAAAGAGAAATTGCATGGAAATGGAAGCAGACCCTCATTGTTATACAAAATTACATATAAGAGGTTGTGAGGGGAATGGGAAAAAAAAACAAGGAGAGAAATGAATTACAGTAGATGGGGTAGAGAGAGAAGATGGGAGGAGAGGGGAGGGGGATAGTTGAGGATAGGAAAGGTAGCAGAATACAACAGTCACTAATATGGCATTATGTAAAAATGTGGATGTGTAACCGATGTGATTCTGCAATCTGTATTTGGGGTAAAAATGGGAGTTCATAACCCACTTGAATCTAATGTATGAAATATGATATGTCAAGAGCTTTGTAATGTTTTGAACAACCAATAAAAAAAATAAATAAAAATATTTCCTGCTCTATGATTTTCTAGAACATATTTACTGCCTTTCTCAAAGAATGGAATCTAATGTCCCTCCCCTAGGATGTGGGCAGGCCTGGGACTCTCTTGTAACTAACAGAAGAAGAGGTGGTGATTCTGGATTCCTTTTGAGTCTAGAACATGAAAGACAGTAGAGCTTTTTGCCTTGTTCAATGAGACGTTCACACTTGGAGTCAGAGACACTGTGTAAGAAGACCAGATACCCTGAGGCTGCCATGCTGAGGGGAAGCCCAAGTAGCCTGTGGGAAAGCCACGAGTGGGTGTTACCACCAACAGACAGCTGAGGTCCCTGCCACCAGCCTGCATGAATAATCAGCCATTCTTCAGAGGGAAGACACTGCAAGTTCAGCTCCCAGCCAAGAAGATCAAGTCGCCCCCAGCCCTCCACTCTTCCAAGGGGAAACTAGACATTGTGAAACACAGACCAGTCATCCAATTTGATCACCATATAATATGAGAGCATACAAAAATTATTGCTTTATGTCACTGAGTTTGGGGGTGATTTTTATGTGTAGTGATGTTAATGAGAGAAGAATGATAGGAAAGCAAACTTCTTTAAAGCTGGTGGGCCCAAAGTAAGACCTTAATAAGCAGCAATTTGCATTATGCTATTGGAACTAGATTCCAAATATAAGAAAGAGGTTTGGGCTGGGGATGTGGCTCAAGCAGTAGCGTGCTTGCCTGGCATGCATGCGGCCCGGATTCAATCCTCAGCACCACATACAAACAAAGATGTGTCGGCCGAAAAGTGAAAAATAAATATTAAAAATTCTCTCTCTCTCTCTCTCTCTCTCTCTCTCTCTCTCTCTCTCTTTCTCTCTCTCTCTTTACAAAAAAAAGAAAGAGGTCATGAAATATCAATACAAGGGCCTCTACTGCAAAGGGAAGATGGGAATGTGTCTATTCAACTTTCATTCGTCAATGCATGCATGTGATACTGGATACCAACTGAAAATTTGGAAATTTATGGACATAAATGTACCAGGCTGCATCCTGGGACTATGTCAAACCAAGACCTGGACCTTGAGGACATGGAGAGTCCACTGGGGCAGACAGATAAATAAGTAAACAAATTAGTAAGACAATAACCACACCGTTAGAAACAACACAGGGTAATCTGTTAGGGAGAGGGGCATTCTCTTAGAAATGGCATTTAAAGCTGAGAATTTTTCCTGTTTGGGAAGGTTTGAGCACTTGCTGTGCATAGCAGTTTTATGGAAAACTTTTAAAAATTGCAATTATTATTCCCTATATTTGCAAATCCCATTTCTCTGGGCCTATTGCAATAGTCTTTGGACCACTATTTGTAAAAATTACATGACTAGAAGCTCTTGGAGGCGAGGACCCCACCTGCTTGGTATGACTGTGCTGTTCTCTGCAGAACTCACCCTGTTGTGGACATTTCTTTCAGGCGTCATCACTTTCTACAGTTCTTTTCAAGAATCGTCATAAATTCTATAGGAAGAAGTGCATGGATATTGTATCATATAAAAAGTCTATATTGTTCAGGCAATAATACACTTGAAACGTAAAACCAAATGTATACATTAAGTAATATTAACTCTTTGAATTTTTACAGCACATTTTGGGTAGCCGTTAAAAATATTAAGTTGTCATTAAAACAATAGTAAATACATATAATTCCATACAAAGTATGACATTACAAATACAACTGAAGTCACTCTGGGCCGCTCCCCTCCACCAGCCCCTCCCTGACTGTGGTACTGTCTTTATCAATTGGCTGCTTTTTATGCTGAACCATTCCCTGTGGATTTTCATGCATCTTCCACAGGAACTGCATCATCTCTAGAAAACACAAAATATTATTGGGTATTTTTTAGAACTTTGGGGTTATTTTTAAAAATGACCACACGTGGTGTGGGATGCCTCTCTGTAGCTTGCATTTTTCCCTCAAAAATACACACTGAGGACTTGTTCGTGTGGGTCCAGAGAATTCCATGGGGGGCTCCTTGACCGCCCATCACATTGCACTCTGGCACATTGCTCACCCCTCCCTTTGCTGGCGGACACACATGTGGCTTCCTGTCGTTGCTCTTCTTCCCCCAAAGAATGAGATGAACTTTTCTTTCACAAGTTTCTTGGGCCCACATGTGAAGGTTTCTCCAGCACAGGAGTGCAAGGGCCAACGACTTGGTCAAGATTGGAAGTATTTTTATTGTAAGGAGACATCATCCTTCTGGCCAGTGACAAGGGTGTTCACTTCTCCATATTTGGCCATCAATTCTATATTTGTTTAATCAAAATACTGATCACTGATTGGCACTCCAGACCGTTCAACACTTAAGATGTGCCTGTAATGTTGGGGTCTCTGTCCCCAGCAGGCCCTTCCTCTTCTCTCCTAACTGGGGTTGGAGTAGCTGGAGGAATGCTTGCTCGTGGTTGCGAGTATTTTAGAGAGCCAGAAGAATATTAGAAAGTAAATAAAAATATGGGTTTTCAGGCTGCTGTCCTTAGGTGCTACAAAAAGGGAGGGGATTGGGGGAGGAAACGAAGAGGGAAAGAAAACATGACACAGAAACAGAATTGTTTCCTAATAAAAAAGAATCTCTCAAAGTTTCCTGCAAGGCCCTGTCAGCAGCTTCTCAAGCAGCATGGCTTATTTTAAATTTTATTTAAATCAACAAATCATACACACTTGAATATGGAAACAGAATACAGAGAAAACACAAGCTGCCCTAACAGAGGAACGTCTAATAAACATTATGCTACTTAGAGATATTTGCCGTTAATCACCCCATGAAAGGACACATTCAGCCAGAAGATGTCAGATAACATCTTGCTAAAGGCGATGGTGCCAGCTTTCCTGGCTTCGGAGTTCATGCAGCTAATTTTTTCCCTCTTCCCTATTTATTTATTTATTTTTAGCACAGCAAGCTTTGAGGCGTTCTGCCTCTTGGACCACTCAAAAGAAGAAAAAGCGTTTGTGCTGAGAGTCATGATCATCACCATCATTTACTGAACTGTCTCTGTATCAGGGCGGACTGTAGATTTTTCGGGGCCCAGTGCAAATGAAAATGTGGAGCCTCTTGTTCCACAGGTACTGGGGATTTCAAGATGGAGCCAGCCGAGCCCAAAACCGGCACCCGCACTCCTCTGTGTAACTGCCCAGATGTCACGGCCATGAAGCCCGTCCCACTGAGCTAGCTCTAGGTGTGTGTGGCCATCTGGGGAAAATCTTGTTTTCTTAGTAGCAGAGTCTCCTCTAGTTATCCACTCCAAAAGGAGACAGAGGGACCAGGTTGGTGAGACCCTGGGATGAGCACTCTTCGGTCCTTGGGCTGCTTTCTAAGGATGGAACCAGCTACCTGCGGGCCTTTAATTGGCTGGTGGAGTATGCAAGGTGCAAGCCAAGTTGCCAGGGGAAAGAGAAAAATATTTAAGAGCCAGGGTTGCTTAGGAGGAAGAAAGAAGAGGAATAGAAGACATCAGGGCCCAGAGGGGGACTTTGAGAAAAGAAAAGACAGGTGTTTGTAAGACAAGTTTTAAAATGATGTTTTGGCACAGAGTGTGATGGCAGCCTTCTTCCCTCTCGATCAGAATCTTTAGCAAAATCCACCAGGGGCACCAAAGTGAGGAGGAAGAAGGTGATAAAATGCCATGTGTCACCTCAAAGTAGAGAAAGACAGATCAGAGGTCGCCCGCTAGACGATCACCTCCTTTGGGTTATGCATATAAATTTTTTAATTCTCTCAGTGAAGCGATGAGAACATCACCAGAAAACTTCATGTCCATTTCCTATGAAGACCTTGGTATTTTTTAAAAAATACTGATGTACAAAAGTTCTTTACATATTAAGGAAACTACTCCTTTCTTACATGAGTTGCAACCATTTTTCCCCCATTTGATTTTTGACTTTGTTTCTTGTGTATTTTCCCCTGTGAAAATCCTTTTTTAATTTACATTGGTTCCCTAGGGCTAACGTGAACAATGAGCAAATGGGGTGACTGGACAGGAGACATCTCTTCTCTTATGGTGATGGAGGCTACATGTGCAAACCCAAGGAGTTGGCAGGTGTGTTCTCCAGGCAAAGCCTCTAGAAGAACCTGCCTTGCCTCTTCTGGCTTCTGTTGGTCCCTGGTAGTCCTTGGTGTCCCCTGGCCTGTGGAAAGTCACTCTGATCTCTTATGTTGTAGCCTTCATCCCTCAGTGATGGTGTGTCCAGATTCCCTCCTCACACCAGGAAACTGGTCATTGGACAGGAGTCCTCTGATCTGCGTGAATTTGTCGTTACATGGCCGAAAAGACTCTGCCAAGACTCTCCAAATAAGGCCACATTCATGGGTACTGGAGTTAGCACCAAGTATCTTTTTGAAGGACATTTTTTGAAGAACACAACAGTATTTATGTGATCATATTAATCTTTTTTGTCACACTTCTGGATTTTGTCATTTCTTTGGAAGAGCCTTTTTTGTCCTGTGACGGTGAGAAAAGTTTTTTTGAACTTTCTTGTAAATAATAGGTACATTTGAATAATTTATGTTTAAATGCTTGGACATCTGGCATACGTTTCCATGTTAACGTGTGAGGGATGATGCCTTTTCTTTTTTTTCCCGAATAGCTATTCAGATGCCTTAATATCACATATTGAATCATTTCCAAACTGATCTTAAATATCACTTCTGTCACATAATAAATTTCCATCTCTATCCCTGCCTATTTCTGGACTTGCTTCCATTGCATTGATCTGTTTTATTCTGCACCAGTACCCCCATGTTTTAGTCATTTCAGATCATTTAATCATTTCATGTTGCAGAATTTTCTTGACTATTCTTATTGATATATTTTTAATTGAACTTTAGAATTAAATCTTCCAGTTAAAAAAAAAGTGTGTGTGTGTGTGTGTGTGTGTGTGTGTGGGAGGGAGGAGAGAGCATTTCTGCTGGAATCATATTAGATATACAGATTTACTTTTGGAAAATTAAAGTCACCGTTATCCTTTTTCAAGTCTTCCAGGTCCCTTGGTAGAGAGTCAGTCTTCTTACAAAGAAGAAATCACTTACAAATCACTGCCACTGCTTTTGAAGTTCAATGCTAGCGAGGCCTGTCGATCTAGAAGGGACGGTGACTTTTGCCAAAGCCATTCAGCTTCTGTGATGGCGCTGCCCCTTTCCTTTCGATCTGTGGCTACAGGGCGTCCTCACACTGATGCTCCTGATGTCGACAGGCTGGGGTGTGAATCTGTATTCTCATGCTTTATAGCTTTGCCTCTCTGTGAAAATGATTTCATTGATTGAGTCTATTTTCTTCTGTAAAATGGGAATAACTGCAGAACAGTTTCCTCTGCTCAGATGGATCTCCCTCTGGGTGGAGCAATGTCTCCAATTTTCTTCAGAGAAGTCCATCTTCCCCCTCCTGGGGCACGTGTTCAGGTGGGGGGACCGACATGGCTCCAGGACCCTGGGAGAGACTTAGCTCAG
The DNA here is from genome assembly GCF_964194105.1 of Spermophilus citellus. Classification (NCBI taxonomy): domain Eukaryota; kingdom Metazoa; phylum Chordata; class Mammalia; order Rodentia; family Sciuridae; genus Spermophilus; species Spermophilus citellus. The sequence continues at coordinate 9,448,257 of NC_138185.1, read as the reverse complement.
GGCTTCCAGCCAGGCCACCACGCTTCACCCACCCCAGTTATGTGTTTAAGGACAACGCAAGCTGTGCCCCCTAGAGATAGCTCCAGATGCTTCAGGACCTTTGTTTTTCTAGACTCCTAGGATAGGGGCACGGTGTGTTTGTGGCTGATCATTGTGACCTGGGAAGGGCCGCCTGAGATTGAAAATACAGAGGAGATAAAAGGACAGACTGAGAGAGAAGAGTAAGTTTAGAAACTTGCAACCAGCACCCCCTACTTACCACCTGAGTATTTAAACAAGAACAAGACCAACAAACACAACAAAAATATTAGCAGTTATGCTAATGTTCATTGAGCACTTACTATGAGCCAGGTATGGTTTGAGCACTTTTCGTGCATTAACTCTTTAAGTGTTCATAATAATCTAACGAGGAGGTGCTCTTTGCCACACCATCTTCAGATGAGGAGACCAAGACCCAGTGAATTTCATTAATTGCTCAGTGTCACAGGGTTAGCAAGTTGCAGAGCCCAAGGTTCAAACCTAGGCTGTTGCTCCAGTATCTAAGAACTTGCACCCATAAAAGAATTTTAAAGAGTGTTTTGAGAAGGGTTTCCATCAGCCACAACCATATATGTTTATTTCCATGATCATAATGTCTACCTCAGAAAGTTGTTGAGAATCTTAAGTGAGTTCATGTGTGTAGATTGGCTTAGTGAGGAGTATGGCATGTAGCATGGGTTCACAGGCTAGTTGGTGGTGTCACAATTGAACTGTGGAGTCTTATTATCCAAACTACTCAGAGAGGAGCGAAGAGTGTAGCCTTCTGGAAACTATTTGTACAAGTCCTAGCTGGGTTCAGATCAACAGACTGCAGCTGGAACTGCAAACTCACGTGCTTAGAGGGGCCAGGAAGGGGGTCTAAATTAGGGCTTCAGAATTTTTCACTATCAGCATTTTGTGACCAGAAATTATTGGTAGGGGGGCAGGCTATGCTGTGCATCTGAGGATGTTGACCAACTTCCCTGGTCTCTACTCATCAGATGCCAGGAGCACCAACTCCCCAACCCTGGGTAACCATCAGAAATATCTCATCCTTCTAGCTGTTCATGTGCAGGAGGGAATTTACTCCCCAGTCCCCAGAGGGGACTTCAGAAGAGAAGGTGTAGAAAGATACTTTTAAGAAAAAGAAGACTAAAGTATTGTTTCTCTATAGCTAGAATACAGTTCTTTTCTGATTTCGGTCTTTATCACTGTACTGTGGCCAATTCTACACTAGGAGCGTTTATTGATTAAAAAAAAAGAACATTAATTTTAAGAATGTTATTCCAGGCCAGCTTCACTCTGGTTGCAGAAAGACAAAGAAACAAGCCCACCTGTCTCAAACCCTGTCTAAAACCCAGTGAGGGAGGACCCTGATCCCAGACAGAGCCAGTCACAGCAGTGCTTGCATTATCTAGTAGCTGAATGCAAGACGACAGCAGGACAGAGTGGAAGAAACAGAATACGCACTGATTCAAGGCTCTTATGATGTGTTGAGTGATATATGATTATTTGAAAGTTTGTTGTGAAAATTCAAAAATACATATATGTGTCCATATTGTATCTACATAATCTAATAAGGTATAATATAATATGTAATAAGCCTGGAAATGCCACTAAATATTAAAACAAGTACAGAGAAGAAGTCAACCAAGAAGAGTTGAAAGAGGGAGATGGTTGGACAGGAAAACAAAAAACAAGAGAGGAGACAGAATCCAGTCATCAATAATTTCATTGATTATTATAGATGCTCTCAAGATCCCAAGGCTATGTCAGAGACAAAAATAGCGAAACTATCTGTGTGTGTCTATAAGAAATGCCCTTAAAATGTAAAGATTGGGACAAGCCAAATGGAGAAGAGTGGATAGAGACCCACCCCACAAAAGAAGAAGGAAATGGAACTGGGCAATGAATGCCCCCACAGCAGGCTTGGAGGGTGGAGAGGGCCTTTCACAATGATGAAGCGGTTTGTTTGTTAAAAAGGCCCAACAGACCTCAGTGTGGGCACCTGAGAAAGCCTCAAAATGGGAGCCAAAAGGAAAAGTAAAACTCAGAGCTGGGCACGTCTGGGTTGCTGCGGCTCTTTGAAAAGACTGTGAAATGAATAAACCCCTCACTAGATTTATCAAGAAGAGCAGAAATGAATTACCAGCACCAGGATTTTATACAAGGGAATCCCTGAAGACCCTTCAGACATAAATGGATAATAAGTGAATATTAGGAACAACTTTATGCCAATCAATTTGACAACTTGGAGTAAGTGGACAAATTTCTTGAAAGACACAAATTACCTAAAGTGGCATGAAAAGAAATAGAAAAATCAGAGTGGCCCTAAATCTATTAAGGAACTTGAATTTGTAATTAAAAACCTTCATAAAGAAAACTCCAGGCTGAGATGATTTCACTCTGTAAAATATTTAGGGAACAAATCCTACTAATCTTATACACATGAAGAAAATAGAGGAGGAAAACATGTGCCAACTCATTTCTTTTCTTTTTTTCTTTTTTGATAGATTGAACTCAGGGTACTTTACCACTGCACTGCATCCCCAGTTCTTTTTTTTTTTTTTTAATGTGTGTGTGAGGCAGAGTCTCACTAAGTTGCTAAAGATCTTGGAAAGTTGTTGAGGCTGGCCTTGAACTTGTGAACATCTTTCCTCAGCCTCCCAAGTTGCTGGGATTATAGACATACGATACTGTGCCCTGCTGCAAACTCATTTTTGAGGACATCAATACCATGATACCGAGAGTACAAATATAATAACAAACAAAAGACCCCAGTACAGATTAACATCTCATTAACATAAGTGTAAATATTCTTAAAAATATTTTCAAATGGAATCTATCATTATAAATAAAAAGTAATACTACATGACCAAGTAGGGTTTAATCCCAGGAATAAAAGTTTGGTTTATCATTTGAAAGTTAATTAATGCAAGTCACCATATAAAAGTAGGGGAAAAAAAACACATCATCAGGCAAAGAGAGGAAAAGCAAAATCTCCTAAGATCCTAAACAGGGCACGAGTCAAGGTAAAGTGATAAAAGCCAAACACTCTGCAAAGGAAACATTTTGAACCATGTGTATTTGTCAACAGTATGAATAAGAACATACGCATTTCCAAGAAGTGCATAAAAAAGCTACCAAACTCTATAAACGAATTCATTAAGTTCATTGGCAACAAGGCTAATATAAAAAAATCAATAGCCTTTATAGATGCTATTAACAAGCAATTGGTAAGTGATATTTAAAAATATGAGTTAAGTCCGGTGTGGTGACAAATGCCTGTAATCCCAGCAGCTTGGGAGGCTGAGGCAGGAGGATCGCAAGTTCAAAGCCAGCCTCAGCAACTTAGCAAGGACTAAGCAACTTAGCAAGACCCTGTCTCTAAATAAAATATGTTAAAAGGGCTGGGGATGTGGCTCAGTGGTTGAGGACCTCTGGGTTCAATCTGTGGTACTAAATAAATAAATAAATATATATATATATATATATATATATATATATATATATTCATACACATACATATATAGAAACATATATATGTATGTGTATGTATATACATATATATACACACACATTTATATTTATATATATACGTATATATGTATATATGTGATTTACAAAAGCATAAAAATCAATAAAATATATGTGAGAATAGTAGGTATAAGAACTGCACACTAAAAGTAAAAATATTTAAATAAATGCAAAGACATTCATGGTCATGGATTAGGAGGGTTGACATTGTTACATCTGATAAAGGGCTAATACCTGGACAGGTAAGAAAGACCAGCAACTCCATCAAAAGACAACTAATATCTTAAGTCAAAAATGGGCAAAAGATCTGAACAGACATTTCTCCAAGGTAAACATTCAAATGGTGAACGGGTCTAAGAAAAAACGTTCACCATTTCTAATCATCAGGGAAATAAATGCCAGTTAATGTCACAAGGAGATGTCACCTTATGCTTGTTATAATGGCTGCTGTCCAAAAAGCGAGCAGGAAGTGGAGTGAGGGGACCTTCGGACTCGGCTGGGGTGAGTGAAAATCCTGAGCTCGACGGGCCCGCTCAGGAGTTGGTCATTTGTGTGTGTAGCGCTCACATCTGCTTCTGAAATGGCCCCACCAGTGGCTTTGTCCTCTTCCTCTCCTGCAGTTTCCTCCTAACTTTCCTCACCTACCCCTCTACTTCCCTGGCTTTTCATCCCCCTTTGTCTTCTCCCACTTCATTACATAAAGGATAGTACAGACTTCAGGGGAAAAAGAAAACTAAGAATACCTAAAAATAGATTTAAAGAATTTAGACCAGGAAATCTGATCATCCAATGGTTGTTAGAAAACAGACGGAAAAGAAGTAGGTACAAGGATTTATCAATTTTTTGTGTTTCCAGAAAAGTAGATTTTCATAGCAACTGTTTTTATTTATTTTATTATTATTATTTTATGATGGGCTTCACCGTCCTAGGGGGCTTTGAGCCCTGAAATTATTTTCTGTAGAATATTTCTGGTTTGTGTGTTTTCCTGGCAAGAATAATCATTGCTTCCTTTGGATTCTCAAAATATCCACAATGCATCGATAAATGGAAAACACTATGTTAGCTGTAGCTCTTCTATCTCTATGATGATAATCTTTGGGTATAATTTTATGAACCCCCATAACACTGAAAGTGGAATTTATAAGCAACACTAGAAAACCAAGAAGAAACAAGGAAAGGAAACCAAGAAGAAACAATGTCCAAATGTGAAATGCAGACTACCACCACCTTCAACTGATGAAAGAGAAACAGAGGGCTTTGTATATGCCTTAGTTTCCTCAACAATATTTTAATTAATTCTTATGAAGGAAATAGTCATGAAATACTTAGCCACAAGGATGTTCATCACAGCGTCATTTATAAGAACGAAAATCAGACACCACTTAGCTGTTCAACAACAACGGATCATCCTGAAACCTCACTGCATGTCAGTGAAGTGGTACAGTGTGATGTTTTTAAGAACAACATTGGAAAAAGTCAGTGAAATGCAAAGAAAATCATCCTCTATTAGGAGCCAGCAGACTGTGGCCACGTGACAATTGCTGCCTGTCACCGATTTGTGTATACGGTGTTTTGGGGACACGGCCATGCCTATCCGTTTCTTACTGTCTAGGGCTGATGACCTGCATCCACAAAAGGGAGCGCTCCAACAAGACCTTACGGCCAGCAAAGCTAGAAAAACTGCCTGATCCTTTGGAGAAAAGATTGGCCAATGCTTGTCCTATGCCATCAAATGATACTTTGACCTCATTCCTGTAAAACACACATACACACACACACACAAAGTAGATATACTAAGATGATAAATGGTGGTTATCTCAGGTGATAGAATAAGATGTAGTTTTCATTTTCCCCTTGGTTTTTCAGTATTTTCCAGAATTTATAACGATTATAACTTAATTCACATGGAAAACACTTTAAGATTGTGTGATGTCATTAAAAAAAAATTCTCATCCTACTTAACTTCCAGCAGTTTCCCCCCAGTCTCCCTGTCTCTTCTCGTGGTCACAGTGATGGCAGAAGAGCCCCTAGTTATTGTGCAGAGTGGCTGTGCAGCCACCAATTGCCCTGTGACCAGGGTCTGTTCAGTGTCATACCTGGGATGAGCAACAGGAAAGGAAGAGTAGGGCCACCGTGCTGGGAGAAAATTAAGATCTGCAGATGTGACATTTCCTAGAAATCAGCCTGTCTTAGAATCTCCCATAATTATTCACCATTTGTTTACAAATGGGAAATAGCAGTCTACTGTGCCATGTCTTCCAAGAGACTGAAGTTAATTTGAAATAATCCTCCAGCAAAAGCACCAATCAAAGCACCTGGAACGCCCCGTTCCTGTAGCCGCTGGCTCCTGACACGGTGTTATTGATACACAAATCAAAGTTGACTGCTCTGGTAACAGGGAGTCCCCTGGCAGCAAGAGCTTTCAACAGAAAAGGTGTTCCTTTCTTAAGACAGGACCAACTTAACACAGGATCTCACTGTAACAGGGCTAAGTGAAGACATTAAAGAACCCCAGGCAAAAATTGAAACTGTCCTCCCTGCTCCCTGCCCTCTTGGAAGGAATGGGTCAACAGAACATAATACTGGGTAAGCACAAGAGGAAGAAATTCAAACTATGCTGAAGAACAGACTCATGAGACATAAAAGAGGGTACAGCGTGCTGTGATCTGAGGGCTGTCATGGTATTTCACCTGTCAGAATCGTGGAGGGGGAAACTGAGGCCCACAGAAGCCTCTAGCCTTAGAGTCAGCTTGAGAGGCTGTACTCAAATAGAGATTTCTAGAACTTCTGGGGCTGCAGGGCCCTTAGGGGCCTGTCCATTCCTGAACTGCTCTGCCACCCCCTCTTCGTTATCCCTCCCAGAGGTTGCCTGGCCTTGCTTGGTATGAACTCCCCTGCGACAAGAGCTCAGTACCTCAAAAAAAAAAAAAAAAAAAAAAAAAACCAAGAACAAAACAGAAAAGCAACTGATTTCATCTCAATGGGTTTGACTGTGAAAGACGTCTTTGTGCTACAGTCCCCGTTGCTCTCCTTCTTTGCTCGCCAGCCTGTTTTCCTTGCTCAAGCAGCATTTTAATGCACCACTTCAGGTGAACCAAAGTCCCTGCTCTCCCGGGGCTTCCATTTCCTGAGGTGGACGGCCAGTGGGCAGGTAACGTGGCAAAGGAGAGCAAGATCCAAGGTCCTTTTGGACAGGGTCAAGACAGAGGAAGTGGCAGTGACCCGAGAGAGTGGGGTGGGGCCACTCCAGATGCAGGGGGTTAGAGCTGAATTGTGCCCCTGCAGTGGTGAAGTCCTAAGCCCAGTACCCTTGAATGTGACACTGTGTGGAATTAGGGTCTCTGTGGATGTGATCAAGATAAAATGATGCAATTAGAGTAAGCTGAATCGGAGACGGCAGGTGTCATTGTAAGAGGAGGAGGAGGGACATCCACAGAGGGAGGACCGCGTGGGAGACAGGGAGCCCCAGGGATGGTGGTGGCCGTGATTGGAGCCGTACTTCCATGAGCTGAGGACGGCTGAGGTGCACTGGCTGTGTCCGAAGCTAAGAGAAGCACAGGGGACCATCACTCCCACAGAGCCTTCAGAGAGAGCACGGCCCTGACACCACCTTGATTTTGAACTTGTGGATTCTGGAACTGTCAGGACAATGAATTTCTCTTCTCTTTACCCGCCTAGTTTGCTGGTGGTACTCTGTCATAGTAACCCTAGACACCAACAGAGGGCCAGCAAAGACCTGACCACGATGGGACTTTCTGAGCTGATGAGCCAACTTCAATCAGAAAGAAGGCTCTTGTAAGCACAGGAACCAGGAGGAGCAAAAGCCACGCTGTTGGCATGAGCTTGGAACCAAAAAGATACCAGCTGGGCAAGGGCTCTGAGCAAAGAGGGACATGGTAATGGACCTGAGATGTTGGAACTGCATTATGAGAGCAGAGCTTCTCAGCCTGCCCTGTGCTACAAAGACGCAGAGGCCTGTGCCCCCAAGCTGGGGACTGGCACACAGTGGGCCCAGGTATGGATACACTTTTAAAAGACTTCCAGGTGACAATTTTGAGAACCACATACACAACACATTTTAGTCCTGATAAGAAGTTTTGATTTTATTGTTCAGGAGACCAGAAATCACCAAGTATTTTAGGTCTTTTGGAAGCTGTAACTCTTGTAGATTGGTGTTCTTCAGACAATTGAAAGCAGCCACAGCAGATTGCTCCCATGTCCCATGTCCCATGTCCCTCCTCCTCTTCTTCCTCCTTCTCTTCTTTAGGCTGAACAGCCTCCCTGGTGTAACCCATCTGAACACTGCCCCTTCCCACAGCAGAGATTTTTGTTGGCTCTCTTCCAGTCAAAAATAACTGGCTTTCTGGTCACTACAAGAGACCCAAGCGCTCAGGGAATTTGGGGTGGGGGAGAGGAAAGGCTCCAGGAATCATTCACTTAGTGAGCCTGTCCTGTGTGCTAGCCCTGCTCTGGGGGCAGCTCTCCTCATTCTGTTAGCAGGGGCAAGAGGACCCAGGCAGTGTCCCTCGTGCTGAGAGTGGGGGCTACGGCAGATGGATGTGAACAGTCCTTGAACTCACACCTCCTGACTTCTTTGGGCTTAGATGCTGTTAGGGTCTGTAAACAAGTCAAGATGGCACCTGGCATTTTGCCAGAGGGAGTGGTTTGAGAAGTAACGCCAGCGAGCCATTAAGAGGATAGATTCCTTAATGACTGACTGCTGTGTCCAGATTATGTCAATTAAGTTAAGCTGTGTATAATTAAGATGATGAGGATTCCTTATTGGTTGACTGCTGTATCTGGTTTATGTTAATTAAGTTAAACTGTGTATTCAGTTATGTATATATACCCCTACTGTCCTACAATAAAGTGGCTCCCACTCCTGCTGTATCAATCTTCACAAGTTGCTCGTCACCCCCCAGTTATTTTGCTGCAGCCAGACTGCGGCAAGATGCAAATAGACTGAAGGTGGTCACTCCTGCAGTGGAAGTTGTCAACTTTCTGACACTGAAATTTGTGTCTGCAGGACCCTGGCTTTTGGCTCTAAGGCATTATCGGAAAGCAGAGCCACAGGATAACATTCTGACTGTGTGTTTGTCCATGCTATCTCTTTTTGAGATTGACAAGACCCTCCTGGTAGACACCCAACTTGATGACTCCTCAGGTAGCAGGTACCAAAAGATCTGAGTAACAGAGCTACCTACCTGTTTTTGCACCCATTATAATATAGACCTCCTAATTCTAAAAGCCCTGGATCATTCTCTTAAGAGAGCTCATTCTGGAAGGAGTAGTGAGACTTATATTTATTTAAAAAACCTCTGTGTTCTCTCACCAGGTGTGCACAGGTACGACTCAGCAATCTGCCTATACCTGGGGTCTGTTCTGATTGATTGGTGTCTGATGTTGACTATTTGGACTATTATTTCTTTATGTAGGGCTCATGTGGAGACATCATAAGCAACACAATAGCAGCTCTAAGAATCACACCTGGATCGTCTCTGTCAACCTTTGAGAGGTCACTGTTCGGTTGTCACCCTACTCAGGTCCACAAGAGTGGACTCTTGGAAACTCATTCATGCATTGACATTGGCCCCAGCCTACCCGACCACACATTTGGTTGAGGTGTAGAAGCTGGCACCTTCTCCAGACAAGGAGAAGTTCGGCATCTCTGCTTCTGCTTCTCTCGGTCTCTCTTTCTCAATTTTCCTATTTATGATGCAAAAACTCGGGCACCATTCACAGCCCCATTGAGTGGTCCTACAATTGGGAAATTGAACAAGTCACCCTACAGTAAAGGAAAAGAATTCATATGATGTTAGTTATATAATTTACTTCAAATTATATTGAACCAGATGAAACTGTCAATATTTGACTAGTTGGAAATTGGAAATTAATCAAGTTGATGTGAAGTAGATTTCTACCTGTGCTGTTTAGGTTTTATATTATTGTCCTTTACAATCTTCTCTGATGATTGACTTTAGTTTTATTTTTTTTCAAAGAAGTAAAGGATATGATTTTTTTATACTAATTGTGAATTTCTTTTTTTTCCTTAAATATGAATTTCAACAGGGGCATGTATACTCAAGCCAGGTAGAAAACATCGAAACCTTTCTTAGCCAAGGACTATTCTGTAGTAGTTAAGAATTTTTATCCTAGACTATCTGAATCTTAAAAGTGGGCAGGAGGGAGTTCAAACCCATTTAAATGAAGCTCAATGAGAAGCCATGGTAAAAGCTAACCCTGTGAGACCTACCAGCAGACCTAAGAAACTCGGTGGAGACAGTCTCTCTAAACCTGGGTACAAAAGGGGAGATAAAATTAGGGCCGTGGGTATCGTGGCAATGGACATCAGGTCACCATCTGAGATGGCTAAAGTGATGCTTGTTGTCCAAGATTCCAAATAGCAGAGACAATTTTTGGAGGATATTATGCCACTAAGACAAAAAGTGAAAACTCGTTTACAACTGAAAGAGATCTAGACGATGGATGGAAGTTGGGAAGCTTCCAAGCATGTTAAAAAGCCAACACTAAGAGGATTCTAGGTGGTGGTCTTCAGAAGGCACCTGGAAAACTCCTTTCTAGAGTCATGTGAGAAAATAACAGCAGAATCATCTTGTTTCAAAACTGTCCCAAGCTTGATCCGTGGATGGTTCTTTGACTACAGGCTGCTTTGGTGGATTCCAGGCAGGGGTCAGCAAGGTCCAGCCCTTGGGCCAGTTCCAAGTCATCACCTGGTTTTGTACAGTCCACGGGCTAAGAAAAGTTTTAATATTGTAAATAGTTGAAAAAAATCAAAGGAATATTTACGGACATGTGAACATTATATGAAAGTCCAAAATTAGTTCATGAAATTTATGAGAATAGACCAAAACTAATTCATGGACGTCTTGTCTGTGACTGCATTTGCATTAAGACATTGTTGATTAATGGTGACACAGACCATATGGCCTGTGATGCCTAAAAAATTCACTATCCAGCTCTTTACAGTAAAAGTGTGCCAAGTCCAGTGCTGGTGTTGATTATCTCTGCTACAGCGGCTTTTCAGCAGCCCATTATTGGGGCACCTGAGGGTGAATCCTAGGTCCTCATCCAACTTAGAGAAGAGGCCATGCCTGTTTTTACCCATTCCTTTTTTAAAAAAAATATTTTTATTTGTAGATGGACGCAATACCTTTATTTATTTATTTTTATGTGGTGCTGAGGATCGAACCCAGTGCCTCACATGTGCTAGGCAAGGCTCTACCACTGAGCCACAACCCCAGCCCTGTACCCATTCTTAATAAATATCAAAGTTTGGAATCTGGATATGAATTCCTGGAGCAGACAATGAGCTGATACCTTTCTCTAAATGCTGGGAGTTCATGACATTGACCAGAAGAAGGCAATAGCTGTGTGGAGCCTCTGGGGCTGAGATCTCTCTATTTGCAGATGCCCTGAGAGGTGCAGAAAAAGGAGGGAGAACAAAATCTGACTGGCATTTTGGTTGCTGGTTCTAAATCTTTCCTAAGACACAGCTGCTTTCCTGCCCTGCACCTGGTGAAACACCAAATATTTTAACAATAAATCCCTTTTGTTTTGCTTAAGCCACGTCAAGCAGATTTTTATCTCTTGCAACCAAATAGAGTCTTTATTTATACACTGCTGATGATCCACAGAAGGGGATAGAGGCAGGAGACTTGCAGTTGCTCATTTTATGAGCCATAAGATCTTCCTGAATTATTTAGGTAACTGTCCACCAGCACTTATAGCCAGGTACTTTTCACACTTAACCCAGAAATCTTAGTTATTAAGGTGACATTTTTAATCTTTGCATTGGACAACAACACAGTAGAAATACTGATACATTTTAGGCAAGACTGGGGAGTACATAGTGTATCGATGGGCAATAAATAATGTCCTCTACGGCTTTTTAAGAGAGGACCGGCCATCACACACCCAAGACAACCCAAATGCCTCATCTATTATTCACAGATTGTTCCAAAGATTCAGCAGATGATCAAACAGCCCTTCTGAAGCTGTAGCCAGGATCAGTGCAAACACCCTGCCAGGAACCAGTGCTTCCCTTTGCCTGCGGTGCTTCATTCCCTTTATAGCCTCTGCCCTCCCTAGTGGAGGAGCCACCCCAAATCACCCTCACTGGCATTCCCCACCAGTCTTAGGTGACAATACCAGAACAGTTTGAAAGATGAGCAGGGAAGACAGCAGGAGTGTGCTCTTTGCAATGACATGCCAGATCAATAAACACCTTCATGCAAGCCTGTCCCAGTTAGTGGATAAATGGGTCCCTATTTTAATTATTAAACAAGAACTGGCAAGAGTCAACAGACAGGCACTTTACAAGACAAAAAATATTTCCAATATGAAATTGAATTGGGCGTAACTGTCTCTTGACTCAATTCTCCTCATCCCACTTACCAACAAATGAGAACTGAAAACAGTCTGATAACCAAACAGACATGTTGACTTTGAGGGTCGCTGTCAGGGAAAGAACTTTGTGAATTTTCCAAAGATACTCATTTTGCTGCATTGCACTGACTTTTAGCATTTTTTAACTTTCCATGAACTCTGTGGTTCCTCTCTGTAGGCACACCTATGAGCCCAAGGGAATTCTTTTTCCAGCTTCCTCTAGCATGGGAAGCACTTGGTTTCAGAAGGCTGTGCTACATAGGGCACTCACTTTTCCTGCAGTAATCCTAATAAATCCAGGAGAGTGCACTGTGTGAAACAGAGGGACCCAGGCCTGCCTCAGAATAATGGGCCTTTTATGCTGGCATGCTCCATTGGGGACCACCACACACACCCTCTACTATAAACAAGCTTTCTGCTCAAGTAATAAAGTCATTTATGGAGGGAAGTCAGCCAGAAGACCAGGACTCACGAGAGGTTCTCAGAGAGGAATTGCAGGGGTGGGTTTAAAGAGAGTTCCCCGGAGCCAAATCAAAAGCCTTTCTTTCAACTGAGAACCCTGGTTCCCCTGATTCCTGCAGTCCCATTACCATACCTTTTACGGGTCCAGAGGGAAAGCCTCATCTGTACTGTCCCAAATAAGGAAAGGGGATTTGGTGACTTTAAAGCCAATTAAGCCCTTTCTGAATATGAGTTTTCTCTTTTACTAAAACCTAAGAATTTCTGATCAAACAAGAACTTTTCCACTTTTAATTAGCCCCTTGTGTTCTGAGAAGAGCAAGGGCAAAAGTTATTTTTAAAAGAAGTCTCTTATTTAAAGTCACCATTACAAAGATTTTGAATTTTTTAGCTCTATTGATTGTTATGGAAGATGTCACAAAGATGTGGGTGTTTTCATTTCTTTGATTCTCTCTGTGTTCTTGGTGAAAGGCACTCTCCATCTTATCAAGGACCTTGCAGATCCAGGAGATACTGAGGGGTGCTGACAGGGTGGGTAAGAGAAGAAAGTGAAAGCTTATTGTAGGGCATACTCCCTCAGAAAAAGACCATAAGTTCTATATGTTTAGCTGACTCTCAGGATCTACCCACTGGCCCCTAACATGATTCAACATGTGCTAGATGTCATTGCTCAGTGTGTTCTTGCACACACAGATGCATAACATATACCTTGTGGGATACATACACACAGATGTATAGATACATACATGTGTGCCTCTGTGTGTGTATTTTGACATCTACATGAGGGTGTAAAAAAAGGCCCTGCACATCTTTGCAATTTTATATCTTTCTTATATTAAGGACACACACATATAGGAAAATGAATGAAACTTTGGGTATACAGAGTAATTTTGATATGCATCCATGCCTAGCTCACTACTATGAAAGATCAAGATATCAAATTATCTTAAGACCTTAGATTTAAATACAAGCCAGTGATTTTGTAATAGTATTTCCTCTGCATCCCACACAAAAAGGTAAGTGGTGCCATTAGAACGGACCAGCCTCTGACCAAAAAGACAGTGTGTGCATCTGCCTGTCTAGGCTCTCTACCCTCACCTTGAAAGGTTGCTGCTGGGGAGTCAGTGCCAGTGAGCACATCTCAGGAGACGCTGGCTCAACAGCCAATCACAGCCCTTGACTGACGAAGGCTCCTCCCATAAGGAGGCAGGAAGGCAGCAGCCACGCCCTCGCAGCTGTGTCCCAGCCAATGGGAGCCAAGGGCGTGTCTGCTGAGTCCTGGGAAACGTTCTCCCTTCTCATAAGAGAAGGGCGTGAGGAAATCCTCTCTACTCTTCAGTGGGGCAGCGGTGCAGAGCTGCGCAGCTGTTCTGGAGGGAGGCGGCGCCAGTGTGCCTGGGCCAGCAGGAAGAGGAGGCTGGGTCCTTGATAACAGATAGAATCCCTGAACCAGGGGTCAGCAAGCTTGTATTGTGAGGAGCTGTATAGTTAAATATTTTAAGCTTTGTGGGCCACAGATGGTCGCTGCCGTCTGCTGTTTCTTTAAAAACCTTTCTCAATTTTCAGACTGAAGAAAAAATGGCTAGCAGGGCAGATTTGACCCATGGGCCATGGTTTGTTGACCCCCTTCTCAAAACCAACCCGGCAACCTCCTATCTCCAGAGTTCTTGTTAAGGAAGTTGATTTGAAAAAATAAAAAATAATAAATAATAAATAAATAAATAACTGCTAGGCCTGCTATTTTTTAAGTTACTCTAAGTCAGATATTCTGTTACTTGCAACTAAGAAATCCCCCAAAGATATTGCAATGCATCTGCCTTCTCAAACTTACTCTACATTCTAAGAAAAAGGAAACAATACTGAAGGAAGTATTACAAGACCAAAGGGAAATATGTCATAAGTGCACAAGGATTTTTTTCCCCCTCAAAATGCAATGTCTGCTGTGCCTTGGAGGGACAAGAGTGATGGAGAGAGAGATGTCGGTGGAGAGTAAGGGCCAAACTTGGCATATAGAGCTCTTTGAAATACTAAGAGGGAAAAAAAAAAGCACTCAAGAAAACCTCTTAAAACAGGACCCGACTAATCAATGGTGGTCAATTTTGTGTGTCAATCTGACTGGACTACAGCAGCCAGTTGTTTAATGCAACGCTGATCTAAGTGTTGCTGTGGAGGAATTTTGCAATGTGTTTAGTATCTACAATTAGTTGACTAAGTAAAGGAGATTATCCTTGGTACAATGGGTGGGTCCCTTCCAGTCAGTAGAAAGTTCCTAAGAACAAAGAGTTCCTAGGTTTCTCTGAGAACAAGAAATTCTGCCCCAAGACTGCAGCATGTGCCCTGCCTGTGAGTTTCCAGCCTGTTGCCTTGCCTTCTGAAATTCGGACCTGTCCACCTTGACAAAAGCAATGCATACAGTCAAGTGTCCTTTATGGAGTCCATATTTGCATATTTTCGAATTCTTTTCTACTCACTAAAATTCATTTCTAACCCCAAATCAATACTTAACATGCTCTCATAATCATTTGTGTACATCCCCTGAGTGACCAAAGATCGAAGTCACTCAATGCGCATTCTCCCAGCTTGGTTGACCAAGTCACCACTGCCATTTTATTTCAGCTCTCATACTGTAACCAAGTGTCCTTTTTGCATTTCATTTAGAGACATGGATTTTACATTCTTATGTCTTTTGTTGGTGATTTTGCTGGTCAAAATGCCCTCAATCATAGTGTAGAAGAAGTATGTCTACTGCCATAAGCAGTAGATGTACCTTACAAGAAAAATAGGTGTGTTAAACAAACTAGCTCAGGCATGAGTAATCGTGCTGTCGGTTGTGAGTTCAAAATTAACGAATTGGATTGAAACCTGCGGCTACAATGACTTCTTCCCTTCCCTTCTAATACCTTTCCTCCCAAGCATCAAATAAATTTATAGGAGTAAACAGTAACTCAGCAGTCAAACAGAACAAGAAGTAACATGAGCAGCTTCAAAAAGCAAGGAAGAAAAGGAGTACAAACAATGCAGGACAGCCTAAATATTCAGGAGGACCTAGAGTCATCAGAAAAATGGTCATATAAGGAACTCAAGGAACACCTTAGACAGATGGAATGGAACCTTAAAGAGGATACAAGACAGCAAATTCAAGCAGCGAAAGAACACATTGAGAATGAATTACATAAACAGATAAAAGAAGAAGTTAAGCATCTTTATCAGGAGATAGAGATTATAAAAAATAATCAAACAATAATTCTAGAAATGAAGGAAACGATAAACCAAATTAAAAACTCAATTGAGAGTATCACTAACAGAGTGGAGCAAGTAGAAGCCAGAACGTCAGATAATGAAGACAAAATATATCATCTTGAAAAGAGTCTAGCCAACTCAGAAAGGCTGGTAAAAAATCATGAGAAAAACATCCAAGAGTTATGGGATAACATAAAAAAACCAAACTTACGAGTCATCGGGATAGAAGAAGGTACAGAGATTCAAACCAAGGGAATGAGTAACCTGCTGAATGAAATAATTACAGAAAACTTTCCAGAAATAAAAAAGGAAACAGATATACAAATTGAAGATGCATACAGGACACCGAGCACACAAAATCACAGTAGACCAACGCCAAGACACATTGTTATGAAGATATCCAATATACAGAACAAAGAGAAAATATTAAAAGCTACAAGAGAAAGGAGACAGATTACATTCAGGGGTAAACCAATAAGGTTAACAACGGATTTTTCATCACAGACACTGAAAGCAAGAAGGTCATGGAACAATGTATTTCAAACACTGAAAGACAATGGATGCCAACCAAGAATTCTGTATCCAGCAAAATTAAGCTTCAGGTATGAAAACAAAATAAAAATCTTTCAAGATAAACAAAAGTTAAAAGAATTTGCAGCCAGAAAACCAGCATTGCAAAGCATTTTGAGCAAAACACTACACGAGGAAGAAATGAAAAACAATAACCAAAACCATCAGTGGGAAGTGCCTCGGTAAAGACAGAGGGCGAGGGGAAAGATAATCATGGAGAAACAAACTACATTTTTTAAAAAAAGGATAAATAATCAAACATGGATGGAAGTACAAACCATATATCAATAGTAACTCTGAATGTTAATGGCTTAAACTCTCCAATAAAGCGACATAGGCTGGTATCATGGATTAAAAAAACAAATCCAACAATATGCTGCCTCCAGGAGACACATCTGATTGGAAAAGACATACACAGGCTGAAGGTGAAAGGATGGGAAAAAATATACCATGCACACGGTCCTCGTAAGCAAGCATGGGTGGCCATCCTCATATCGAATAAAATCGACTTCAAGACTAAGTTAATCAAAAGGGATAAAGAAGGACATTATATATATATACTGTTAAAAGGAACCATTCACCAACAAGACATAACAATTATCAATATTTATGCACCAAATAATGGTGCTGCGACATTCATAAAACAAATTCTCCTCAAGTTCAAGAATCAAATAGACCACAACACAATAATTATGGGTGACTTCAACACACCTCTCTCACCATTGGACAGATCCTACAAACAAAAGTTGAATAAAGAAACTATAGAACTCAATACCACAATCAATAACCTAGACTTAACTGACATATATAGAATATATCAACCATCATCAAATGGATATACTTTTTTCTCAGCAGCACATGGATCCTTCTCAAAAATAGACCATATATTATGCCATAGGGCAACCCTCAGTAAATATAAAGGGGTGGAGATAATACCATGCATTTTATCTGATCATAATGGAATGAAACTGGAAATCAATGATAAAAGAAGGAAAGAAAAATTCTACATCACATGGAAAATGAACAATACATTACTGAATGATCAATGGGTTACAGAAGACATAAAGGAGGAAATCAAAAAATTCTTAGAGATAAATGAAAATACAGACACAACATATCGGAATCTATGGGACACAATGAAAGCAGTTTTAAGAGGGAAATTCATTGCCTAGTGGTCATTCCTCAAAAAAAGAAAAAACCAACAAATAAATGAGCTCACACTTCATCTCAAAGCCCTAGAAAAGGAAGAGCAAAGCAACAGCAAATGTAGCAGAAGGCAAGAAATAATTAAAATCAGAGCAGAAATCAATGAAATTGAAACAAAAGAAACTATTGAAAAAATTAACAAAACTAAAAGTTGGTTCTTTGAAAAAATAAATAAGATCGACAGACCTTTAGCCATGCTAACGAAGAGAAGAAGAGAGAGAACTCAAATTACTAACATACGGGATGAAAAAGGCAATATCACAACAGATGCTACAGAAATACAGAAGACAATTAGAAATTATTTTGAAAACCTATATTCCAATAAAATAGAAGATAGTGAAGACATTGATAAATTTCTTAAGTCATATGATTTGCCCAGACTGAGTCAGGAGGATACACACAATTTGAACAGACCCGTATCAATGGATGAAATTGAAGAAGCCATCAAAAGACTACCAACCAAGAAAAGCCCAGGACCGGATGGGTATACAGCGGAGTTTTACAAAACCTTTAAAGAAGAATTAATACCAATACTTTTCAAGTTATTTCAGGAAATAGAAAAAGAGGGAGCTCTTCCAAATTCATTCTATGAGGCCAACATCACCCTGATTCCGAAACCAGACAAAGACACCTCAAAGAAAGAAAACTACAGACCAATATCTCTGATGAACCTAGATGCAAAAATCCTCAATAAAATTCTGGCGAATCGAATACAAAAACACATCAAAAAAATTGTGCACCATGATCAAGTAGGATTCATCCCTGGGATGCAAGGATGGTTCAATATACGGAAATCAATAAATGTTATTCACCACATCAATAGACTTAAAGATAAGAACCATATGATCATCTCCATAGATGCAGAGAAAGCATTTGACAAAGTACAGCATCCCTTTATGTTCAAAACATTAGAAAAACTAGGGATAACAGGAACTTACCTTGACATTGTAAAAGCTATCTATACTAAGCCTCAGGCTAGCATCATTCTGAATGGACAAAAGTTAAAGGCATTCCCTCTAAAATCCGGAACAAGAGAGGGATGCCCTCTATCACCACTTCTATTCAATAGTTCTCGAAACACTGGCCAGAGCAATTAGACAGACAAAAGAAATTAAAGGCATAAAAATTGGAAAAGAAGAACTTAAATTATCACTATTTGCAGATGACATGATTCTATACCTAGAAGACCCAAAAGGGTCTACAAAGAAACTACTAGAACTAATAAATGAATTCAGCAAAGTGGCAGGATATAAAATCAACACGCATAAATCAAAGGCATTTCTGTATATCAGTGACAAAACTTCTGAAACGGAAATGAGGAAAAACACTCCATTCACAATATCCTCAAAAAAAATAAAATACTTGGGAATCAACCTAACAAAAGAGGTGAAAGATTTATACAATGAAAACTACAGAACCCTAAAGAGAGAAGTAGAAGAAGATCTTAGAAGATGGAAAAATATGCCCTGTTCATGGATAGGCAGAACTAACATTATCAAAATGGCGATATTACCAAAAGTTCTCTATAGGTTTAATGCAATGCCAATCAAAATCCCAATGGCATTTCTTGTAGAAATAGATAAAGCAATCATGAAATTCATATGGAAAAATAAAAGACCCAGAATAGCAAAAGCAATTCTAAGCAGGAAGTGTGAATCAGGCAGTATAGCGATACCAGATTTCAAACTATATTACAGAGCAGTAGTGACAAAAACAGCATGGTACTGGTACTAAAACAGGCGGGTGGACCAATGGTACAGAATAGAGGACACAGAGACTAATCCACAAAGTTACAACTATCTTATATTTGATAAAGGGGCTAAAAGCATGCAATGGAGGAAGGATAGCATCTTCAACAAATGGTGTTGGGAAAACTGGAAATCCATATGCAACAAAATGAAACTGAATCCCTTTCTCTCGCCATGCACAAAAGTTAACTCAAAATGGATCAAGGAGCTTGATATCAAATCAGAGACTCTGCGTCTGATAGAAGAAAAAGTTGGCTCCGATCTACATATTGTGGGGTTGGGCTCCAAATTCCTTAATAGGACACCCATAGCATAAGAGTTAATAACAAGAATCAACAAATGGGACTTACTTAAACTAAAAAGTTTTTTCTCAGCAAGAGAAACAATAAGAGAGGTAAATAGGGAGCCTACATCCTGGGAACAAATTTTTACTCCTCAAACTTCAGATAGAGCCCTAATATCCAGAGTATACAAAGAACTCAAAAAATTAGACAATAAGATAACAAATAACCCAATCAACAAATGGGCCAAGGACCTGAACAGACACTTCTCAGAGGAGGATATACAATCAATCAACAAGTACATGAAAAAATGCTCACCATCTCTAGCAGTCAGAGAAATGCAAATCAAAACCACCCTAAGATACCATCTCACTCCAGTAAGATTGGCAGCCACTATGAAGTCAAACAACAACAAGTTCTGGCGAGGATGTGGAGAAAAGGGTACTCTTGTACATTGCTGGTGGGACTGCAAATTGGTACGGCCGTACCAATTTGCAAAGCAGTTTGGAGATTCCTGGGAAAGCTGGGAATGGAACCACCATTTGACCCTGCTATTGCCCTTCTCAGACTATTCCCTGAAGACCTTAAAAGAGCATGCTACAGGGATACTGCCACATCGATGTTCATAGCAGCACAATTCACAATAGCTAGACTGTGGAACCAACCCAGATGCCCTTCAATAGATGAATGGATAAAAAAAAAATGTGGCATCTATACATAATGGAATACTATGCAACAATAAAAAATGACAAAATCATAGAATTTTCAGGGAAATGGATGGCACTAGAGCAGATTATGCTTAGTGAAGCTAGCCAATCCCTTAAAAACAAATACCAAATGTCTTCTTTGATATAATGAGAGCAACTATGAACAGAGCAGGGAGGAAGAGCAGGAAGAAAAGATTAACATTAAACAGAGACATGAGATGGGAGGGAAAGGGAGAGAAAAGGGAAATTGCATGGAAATGGAAGGAGACCCTCATTGTTATACAAAATTACATATAAGAGGTTGTGAGGGGAATGGGATAATAAACAAGGAGGGAAATGAATTACAGTAGATGGGGTAGAGAGAGAAGATGGGAGGGGAGGGGAGAGGGGATAGTAGGGGAAAGTAAAGGTAGCAGAATACAACAGTTACTAATATGGCATTATGTAAAATTGTGGATGTGTAACTGACGTGATTCTGTAATCTGCATTTGGGGTAAAATTGGGAGTTCATAACCCACTTCAATCTAATGTATGAAATATGATATGTCAAGAGCTTTGTAAGGTTGTGAACAACCAATAAAAAAATAATAAAATTTTAAAAAAATTAACGAATTGGCAATACATACTACAGAAGGTGTCTTTAAACAGAAACACATCTCCATCAAAGTCATGAACTGATCAATTGGTGAAAATGTAGTCACCAATATAGGAGGCTCTTAAGAACCGAGTCACGTATTTCCCCTAGGAACATTGTCACTAATTCAGTCTTTGTGGTAAGTTTATAGACCATAACTACCTCTACCATGAGAGTAAGAGAACAGAATCATTGTGCCTGTGTGTGTGTGTGTGTGTGTGTGTGTGTGTGTGCGCGCCTATGTGTGTATGCCTATGTGTGTGTGGGGGGGTGTATGTGTGTGTTTGCACTCATTTCTCATTATCCATAGGCAGTTGGTTTCAGGACCCTCCTCAGATATCAAACTCTACAGATGCTCCAGTCCTTTATGTGAAATGGTATAATATTTGCATATAATTTACATACAACCTTCCATATATTAAAAATCATGTCTAGAGTATATACAATACTTACATGATGTAAATGCTCTGCCTATAGTTATACACTGTATTATTTAGGGGATGACGACAAGAAAAGAAAGTCTGCATGTATTCAGTACAGAGGCAATTTTTTTCTTGAATATTTTCAGTTCATGGTTGGTTAAAAATGAGAATTTGGAACGTGCAGATTGACAGGGCCAACTATACACACGTTCTGTTTCTCTGGAGATCTCCAACTGAGACACCAGCTCAACAAGTGTGGGCTCCTTAAGGGCAGATCAGTGAGGAAGCTGTCCTGTGGCTCTGGCCTCCTCAGGACACAGTCTGTAAGTGCTGTCACAGCCCATTCAGACTCGCCATGCTCTAGCCCCGTAGGCTAGTGTATCTCAACCTTACTCTCTCTGATGCGGGATCTGGTCCTTGGCCAAGCTCAACTATCTGTGGTCTTTGAATGCACCACTTCATTTTCCTCTTCCAGGCCTCAAGCATCTGCTCTCCACCTCTGAGTGTGAAACTTCTGCCCACGCCTCCAGCCTCATTTCACATTCGTGGGCCCCTGATCTCCTGGACAGCATCCCTGCCCCTCCAGCCCTGTGCCAGCATCCCTGGCTTCCTGCAACCTGCCCATCTTAAGGTACATTTGAACATGTTATTGCCTCCCCCTGGAACGTTCTTTTACATTCTTTTTGATGGTCACAACTGTTACCTCCTCCATAGCCCAGTTCACATACCATTTCCACAGCGAAGCCCTCCCTTTCCTCTCAGTGTGTTCTCCTCGTATTCTGAATTTCTTCTTTAGCATCAGTACAATTGCAATTTTTAACCAGTTTCTGTTATTTAATCAATGAGGGGTTCTTAAAAATTTTTTTTCCCATGGATCCCTACAGCCTAGGAAAGTTAGAATGTTGTTATCAACTGCATGATACAAAGTACACAGGATTAAAAGAAATTTAGATTTCAATGTAATTGGTTATCAAAATATTTCTTAAATGTCGTGTAGTAATAAAGTGCTTCTTTATTACGTATTAAGTAATACAGATCTAGTGGAATGTCTTAAGAACTATAATTTTGAAGTGTTGGGTACAAATGATATTTTAAGACAGTTTAAACAATTGTAATGGGATATAAAAATCTGGAATTGGATACTGACAAACAAGTCACAGATATCGGTAATTCTACCATATTTGTTGTTGCAGTTAATAACAGGAGGAGATGCTACACATTAATTAAGAGTTTCTGAAAATAAAGGTGTCATTTAGTTTTCAGCCAGGTTTGCAGATTCCCTGACCTCCTGCTGAGTTCCATCTAGGTACTGAGGAGGAAAGTCCAGATTTAGTCTGAACTGTCCCCTCTAGCAGGTTCTTGGAAAGGACAGAGCCAGGTCTGATTTTCCTACCATTGCATCCCTAGTGCTTAGGACAGGCGATTTCCTCAGGGGCTCACCCCTGAAGGACAAACAGGAAGGAAGAAAGGGACAGCATTGTCTGCTTGGCTGGGTGATCTTCTGGCCACATGCATTACATCGTGAAAACACAGGTCAGTTTCTCTCCTCCAGATGGTTTTCCCTGCACTTCTCCCGCCTGTGGACACTCATCTTCTCACCCCAAAATGCTTCCTTCTGTCCTCATTCTTCCCAAGATGGGAGAACTCATGCATTTTTGTTTGGAAGACTTTTTAAGGACTCGGTTATATCTTATTTATCTCTCTGTATCACGATTTCTTAATATAGGGAGTAGGACAAAGTTTTGTACTTGATGGGATTTTTTTTAAAAAATCAAAATTTCATTCTCTCCTTATTTTCCGTGTGGTGCTGTCTCTGCTGTTACTCTCATGTCGTGGAAACTCAGGCTTCTCTACGGCCTGTCCTTGACCTTCACACCCTCTCAGTCCCCTCTTGTTGGCCCACTGTTCATGCCATCGCACATGCACAAAATGGCTGGAAAACAAACCCCATGAATACGAACAGTGACATGCATCTCACAAATCCTAACATTTATTCTCTTTTCATCAGTCACCGAGAAACAAGGGACACGGCACGGTTTTTGGAAAGTGAACAGGTTGTAAAAGAACAAAGTATGAGCACATCCACTTGTGTGCATCCCATGGGGCGAGGGAGCAAAGCTTCAGGGGCCCGCAGAGGTTCTGAGTCCTGGGGTGAGAAAAATCAGGGGTACCTCCAACCTCCTGCTCCCCTAAATCTATTCAATCAGCCAGAGGGTTGGACAGTGGCTGATTGTGACCTAACACTTGTTCTATTTGCTCATGGATTTGTGTAGAAGTCGTTGAAGGGAAGAGTGGGAGGAAGAGAGAAGTACTTTGGGACATGGTGGAGTTAAAGCAGTTGCCGTGGACAAAGGGCTGCTTATATCTCAAGAGTTACCAGTGGACAATCATACTTGGCCTGATTGTTATCACACCTGAGTAGTAATTGTGTCATTTTTAACTTTAAAATTCCTGTTTGAAACAACTTCCTTATTTATTTCACAGGAGTTAGACATTAAAAAATATTCTAAAATCTTTTTCCATATGCTACCCCAAATCATTTTGTGTACTAACGGTGCCAGCAAGTTTCTGGACTGTGGGTTGACCCTGTCTCTGCTCCCCATTCTTCTAGCTGACAGTCTTCTAATAGAGGAGAATATTTTTTAAATCAATAGAAAATGTTTTATACACGCTCTGCAAAATATGGTTTTATTTTATCTATATTGAACATTTTATAAATGGCGTCCCATCATTCATATCTATCTACCCAACTTATGTTTTGTGCTCAACTTTATGTCTCAGAAATTCAGCTGTGTTGATGAATGCGATCCTGATTGCTGTATGAATAACCACTGTTTCTTTACCCGTTAGTCTTCGAAGAGGCATTTCCACCTTTCTAATCTCTCAGTATTAGAAAAAACAGAGCATGTGTGTTTTCACAGTCTCTGGGTACATGTTTTAATTTCTCTAATACATTCACCCTAGAGTAGAATTTATGGGTAATGGAGTACGTGCACCTTGTATGGCATCAGATGTGGTCAGATTCCCCCAACATGTGGGCATGTGCTCTTCCTGTAGCACTTTGTGAGACCAGGCCTGAGTCCACACCCTTGACAATATTTGATCTTATCAGACGTTCAAGTGTTATTAATTTTAGGGGTGTGAATCGGAAGCCACTGTAGTTTGCACGTACATGTCTCTGATTGGAACTGTGAATTGTAGCTACCTTTAGGTGCTTCTGCTGTGTGAAGGACAATCGGTTTGAACAACAGGCTTGTAAAATAAATATGGCTGCCATATTTTGCAAATCTGCTTTCAACCATGAAGCTAGAATTCGGGTCACTGTGAAGCCTCAGCCTAACTACCTTATAACACAAGGACAGCCACTAATTACTAAAGACTGAGACTCAGTATGCTCTGCCATCAATTGGTACTCAGTACTCTCTCCCACTTCATTAGCTAACTTGTAAATCTAAGAGCAAGGCTCCTCGTACACCTGGTGCCCAGCACAGGTTGGTGGCATAGTAGGATCAAGTATGTAGTTTTTGATAGCAATGACAATCATGCTGATAACAAACCCCAGTGCATTTCACATGGCTGCAAGGTCGTGTGGTTTTATATGCTCATCTGTCTTTCTGGGAGCAAGCTCTATGCAGGTTAGAACCGTGTGACTGCGGTCCTTCCACACCCTGCTGGAGTCTCCCCTGCTACTGGGACTTTCTCTTCTCCATCTTCCACCTCCACCCACCTCTTTCCCTCTCAGTCTGATGGAACTGAAGTTTTATGTTTTCTGTTCTTCTTCTTTTTTAACCTTCGGGGATAAATTTGTTTTGGATATTGCTCATGAGAAGGCTGGGGGAGTTGGATGAGCGTTTCGGGTAGAGTTAAGGCAATAACTAGATAGAGTTCCTTGGGGGTGGATGATTTTGTCAACAGCATTGACTCATTTTTATTTTAAACTGGACACATCTGCTGAGGGACCTGGCAAGGGGGATGTCTCTTTATCATTCCAAAGTATCCACCAGACTGTCTCGAGTGGAGAGAGCTGGATTTGATTTAGGGCTTTGTCCCAGTTGCCTGAATGAGGTCTAGGGACGCAGACTTGCCATAATACACTCGGGATTAGTCATTCGGGGAGCAGGTGAGTATTTGATTTTGCAATTGTGCCTCACTAAATAATCTAGATAGATATAAAAACAGTGATTTCAGCCACTTGTGAATAGTACGGATATTTGAGCTTTTGTGCAGTACCAATCCCCAGCAATATTTTTTTGTATTAAATACTATGAATCCACTTCACCTGTCAGCACTATTCAAAACACGAAATGCTGTATGAATAGAAAGGATGTTCTGGGATCTTTCAGATGATTACTGTTGCTAGGAAAACCACTTCCTGATATCTTTGTGCTTGCTGTATGTGTCTCTCTTTGTGTACAGCTTACCGTGACAAGCAAATTCATAGCATGGTATTGGGGAGGAATTGGGAAAGTTTAGAAATGTTTAAAGAACACTGCTTAGAGTTAAAAAGGGGGATGTCATCTAAAATAATAGTTAAGAGTTATGGCTGCTTTCTGTGAAGGATTATAGCTATCAAAGGAGAGCGGTGCTACTGTGTGTGTGTGTGACGGCCGTGCAGGCTCCGGGGCCATTGCAGCCGTCATTTTCTAGAACCTCAGAACTGGGTTATGTTTTTTTGGTGCCTGAGGAAATGACCATCTTCTGCTCCTTGTGAATATCATGCCAATTATTGTTTCTAGAGTGTCAGCTCTGCTTAAAGTTGCAATTCAACAAGACTGATGGGAGGGGACTGTGTGAACTCTCTTGGGGACATGGCGAGGAATGAAATGGGAGCCAGGTAAGACAGGCTCCTTCATTCACTCAGGATAAAGCATTCTTCCCAACGGTGTGACAGGGCCATGATGAGTCAGTATCTCTCATCCTGGAAACATCCAGGAAGGGTCAAAAGCAAATGTGGCCTCAGCTCTGGTGCCTGGCACAGAGACCTCCCCAAACATGTAGGAGGTGACGAGGAAGTAGCTGTGGTAGTGTCACATCGGGTCAGTCCTGTGCAGAGGTCCCAAGTCATCTTGGTAGAACTTCCATGGCCACTGAGGCTGCCAAGAGGCCTGGGGCAGGGGTTTCACCTCGTTGGGCCTCTCTGTTCTCATCTGGAAGATGGGGACAATGTGTGTAACTCTTTAAAGAGCCGACATCATAGCTTAATGGCGTCAGGTGCACAAGGAACTCATTTTAGCACCTGGGCATATTAAAGGTTTCCATAAATGCTACTTGACAGACTCAGGAAAGAAGTCCTTGTCCTAACGCCTCCACTCGGTCTCCACATGGTTCTCACTTGTGCAGCTCCTGGGCTCCTCCCAGCCTATGTTCCAGATGTTCATCAGTGAGCGTTTTCTTAAAAGGGATCAAAAAATTTTTCTGGCCCCAGTTACTGTCTTTGTTTTTAAGCAATCATGCGATGATAATATAATAACAACAATGTTAAAACGAACACGTCTCAATCATTTTATGTTACATGCACTGCTTGCAAGTTTGTTCTCTCACATGAGCCCTGTTGCAACCACAGCCCAAAACTAGAGTGGGAAAGAGGAAGCTGAGGCTCACACTGTGTGAGTGGCTTGCTCAAAGTCCCCAAGCAACTCCCCTGGGGCCTCCTGACCCTCCATCTTGACCTCTTTCACAGTGCAGCACCGCGGGAGAGCTTCCCAAGCCCGGAACAGGGAGAGACACAAGAACTGCTCAACTTCCATCCTGTTTGTCACTGACATGTATATCTTGACTCCAGGGAAGGTCGTGGATAAAGTGTGTCTAAATTACGGCAAGGACCTGGGATATTAGTGAGAGTCTTCAAATCAGGTGCTTCTGCCTACATTTCAGTCTTCCAGAGAACATGGGCCACTCCTACGGCAGGGCCATCAGCGCAGGAGCAGACTGTGACATATGTGGACTACAGGGTTTTTAGGTTACCCCAAAGTGTACTTTTCTAAATATTTACTCCTCTGCCAGCTCCACAGAGACTGCATTTCCCCCTGTAAGGAAAGGAAGAGTCTTTAGTCTGGGAAAAGCAAGCTGATCCAACCACGGTCTGCTCCTAGCGCCAGGTCTAGAGTTCACTTGTCGGGCTATGCTGATATCCAGGACCCCAAATGAGACTTAGGGCAGTGCATTTGGAACTATAAAGGAAAAAGATCTGGAGCCTGGGCTTCAGATGCCGTGTGATCATTGAGAGCAAATATGGAAAAGGAGACAAAGAGATGAGCAATTCAGAAAGAAACTTTTTTTCCCTTTTTTCCTCTTCTAAGAGTTAACCCTCTTCTCTTGGATCTGAAAAAAGTGGGTAGAAAGCATTTGAGAACAGTCTTGGTTGGCATACATGGGCACCCTTATTCCTCAATGGCCACATTTAGAGCGTTTGCCTGATGAATACTGGGAAACCGAGATGAACGCAGCCAAGCTTCTAGTCCATACTCCACGCAGAGGCACAGCCCAGGGCCTCTCAGCCAGAACCAGCCCGTCACTGTTGCCACCCTGGCACCAAAGATAAACTCTGCACAGTGCCTGATGGATGTGTCTGTTGGGGCTGGGGTGGGGACACACAGGGACTCTGGTAGCTCCTAGGCAGGAGTGGACCTGTGATGGATGGGGTCCAATTTATCTCATGGATTCTGTTGAGCTGGCTGTCTGGGTGAGCCCTCCCCTGAAGTTAATTTTCAGTAAAGAATGCAAGAAGCCCCATCACATCCTGGCATTGCTCATTGGCATTCGCAACTAATGCTTTTGGGGTGCTTCCCATGTGGCAGGCACGACGCCGTGCATTTTCTTTGTATTATCTCTGGTTTGGAAACCAATTTCTTCACCAAGTTTTAACATTGTGATTTAAATATTTTAAGCAAGGGTTCACGGTTTAGCCCTTCAGTACTGCATAAAGATAGACATCTGAGTTCTAAATATTAAAAATAAAAATGTGTGGTCTTTTAAATCTATCCCCAGTAGCTCTTTCAAAGGAAATAATCCAACAACCGTATAAAGGTGTGTGTACAGGATGAATACTGCAGCCAAATTTGTAATAGAAAAGATTTAAAAAAATGCTCCTCAATTGGAGAGGTGTGTATCTGTATGTATATGTGTCTAAAGGTGCATGTGTGTGTATGTATGTGTGTCTCTACAAATACACACGTACTCACATGCACTCAATTGATACACTTTTGCATATGCAGAAGGTTGTATACCATATAGGAGGCATCGTTAGAATATATTTCAAATGGAAAGCACAGATTTATTTAATACCATTTCTATAGTATTAAATAAATACCTATTTATAATAACTATTAATAACAAATTGAGGCAAATGTATACAAACTCACTATATTTTTCAGATGGGGTACGAAAGTGCTTTTATGTCTAAAGATACTGTCTACTCCATAGGCCATTGTATATTTCTAAAAATAATAAGCACGGGTTACTTCTGTAATCAATTTCCCAAGGAAAGCTATTCACACCAGTGGGTGGGTGGGTGGGGGGATAGCAAGGCATTCTGTAGATGAATTGGGCTGAGTGACCTATCAGGAGTATAGTTACAACCCACAGTGATGGAATACTTCCAATTCTGAAGTCATTTTACTTTCTTCATTTGCCTGATTAACTATGTTCATTCAGGGCATTTAGCTCATCAAAATGATGGTCAAAATATTAAAAGAGTATTAGAAATACAAGAGCAAGTAACTTTGGTAAAATGAAGCACTTTGTGCGGTCAATATACACATTTGCAGAGGACAATCGTCTATACAGAAGGCAGCAGCCACGGGTAGATACATAAGTCATTTTGCTGAAAGCAGGTAGCAGTAGAGACCCTCCTCCAGAGGGTCAATCCTCTTCTTGAGATCTTTCCTTTAAATTTCAAAATACTTGAATGGCCATCGGGGACCAGAGAGCCTTAGAAATGCTTGAACCAATAGCCGGCAAAGCCCTCACGGCACCGTGAGGCTAAGCGGGAGGATGTGGATATGGGGACTTCAGTGCGTCACGACCTGCAGGTCCACCCCATTCAAGGCTGAAAGCAGGAAGAGCGCCTTAGTCTCTCTGTGCCTCAGTTTCCTTATCTTTGAGATGGGAGCACCATGTATCATCTTCAAAGTACCAACAGCACCATGTGTACACAATAGTCAATGAACAGTGTTTAACACTTAAATTGTTATCAGTTCAATAAACATTTATTGAGTAGTTATGTGGTTCCACGGACTCTACAAGGCCCAGGGGAATGCAAGAGCAGTAAAAACCTACCTCAGGCCTCAAGACCTTACTACAATCTAGAGAGAAATTATTTATTTTCTATGTTTGCTTGTAATTCTTTGTTTTCTGAGGCATTTCACCATATCACAATCATTCCTAAGGCTTGTTGGAAATAATGTGTTAATGCTACAGAAATACTGAAGTTTATATATGCCTTTCAATTTTTGCAAATTTGGGGAGTTTACATGTTAGGCATATGCCACTATCACTCTGTCTTTCTGTCTCTCTTTCAGCTGTATTGAGATAAATTCACATTTAATTAACCTGATGTATTTTCTTCAGTGGTAGCAACAGGTAAGGTACACCAGTCATCCGAGGAGGATGAGAGGGAGCTCAGAGCCTTTCCAACCTGCCCTGGATCCTCACTTGTTATAATGCACTTTTATGAATATCAGGCTAAAAATAACTTTTATTCAGCTGCACATAATCCTTTCTGTGGAGGGGGAGGGGCATCAAAATCAAAGCATATCTTTGCAAGTGTACATAATCCATCAGGAATGTTAGCGTAAGAAAAATGGCGCCGCGACCCACTTACTAATGGAGTGCTGTGCAGAGTTTGCGGAATCCACTCCTCCTCTCTGGGAGCTTCCAAAGAGCATGGATGGAGAAAAGAAGGAGGGCCTAATTTATTTGACAGATAAGAGAATTAATAGATATTTTCACCACAAACAGAATGGGCAGGGGGTGATTGGCGGGCTGGGAGGGCAATGGGTGTCTGTCACCTTGTTCTTTTGCTTGGGGAGGACTCCCTGAAAGAGACTGGGGACACTGCGACTGGTCAGAAGGGAAGAGTATGCCAGGGAATTCCAGGCCAGGGAGGGAAGAGGCCATTATCCTGCCTGCTCTAATGCCCCTCGTTACAGACAGACCCACTTGGGACAGCTAGGAGAGCTAGGCGAGCCACATTTTCTCTCCACTCTGTGAACCGTTTTAATTGAAATGTGGAGAACTCAGAAGCAGAAGCACACTTCCCCACTCACCCCCACCCCCAGATCCTCTTTCTTTCCCTTTCCCGTAAGAGTGACTCAGTGGACAATCACTCTCGGCCCCAGCCCTGCCCAGGGAGTGGGCCAACGCAAGGGAGATTAACACGCAGAAAGGGGAGGATCACGGTTGGATCAAAGAGCTGAGCTCCCCTGGGCACCTGGTGGTGGGTGTGAGCAAGTGGCCACACGCCTGTGCTCAGGGGCAGATGGGGACTCTTGTCATGGCTTGGAGGGACCCCTCCTTAACAACCAGTCATTCAGCCTTCAAACAGACTCCCTGAGTGTGAAGCTACCAGTATGAACCTGAGGCAGAAGAACAGAGCCAGGTCTGCCATCCATTCAGGCCCCGACTCCCTCCCAGAAGAAAATAGCTCTCTATTTTATAGCACTACAGAGTATTCACAAACCAAATGTGAAAGGAAGGTTATTTTCCAATAACAAATTAATTTTTATAGCAAGCCTTTATGCTGCTGGCTGGAAGAAACCATCTCAGTGCATGTGTGTGTCTGCCATCCAGTCACAGTTGTATGTTTCTGTACTGAGGCAGATCTAGAGCAAAGACAGGAGGGTGGCGATTTTAGCCCCCATCCGAGGAGTCCAAGATGGGGATTGCTAGCTACTTGTGGCCATTTAAATGAATTTAAATTAATTAAAATGCAAAATTCAGTCCCTCAGTTTCCCGGATCACATTTCAAGTGCTCAAAAGGCACCTGTGGCTTTTGACTGCCATTCTGGATGGTGCGGACGTAGCATGTCTCTGTCTTCACAGGGTTAGATTGACAGAGCTGGTCTACATCACCATCATGCGAACCTGAAGAATTTTCCGACATGTTCTCATTCTCTGTTCCATAGCGGAGGAAACCAAGACTCAGAAAGCTTATCTAACTTGCCTGTGGTCACCCAGATTTTAGATGGAAGCCTTTTTCTGGGGGTCCTAGGCAATTGGCAATGCAATTACAGTGCAATACTCACCTCCCCTGACATCTTCTTCTCCCCTCACAAGTCTGAGGAACCTAAAACTAGCCAGGGAATGAATAACTTAGCTCTTCATCCATTATTCCCAGTAAATGATGTAACCTATAAGCCCAATCTCATTGAGGTTTTTAGATAATTCAGAGTTCCAGAATTTTGAAACTCAAAAAACTAATTATCTGCATTTCAAATATTATGACTCTCCTCTGAGGAGTTATGGCCTCTTGGTCTAACTTGCGTGAGGATAAAAAGGGAAGTCTAAGAATAGAAAGCCTATCAGTTACTATAACAAAATATTATCCAGCCTCAATAGGTTTCAATGAGAAGGTCCAGAGAGATGGAGGCGCTACCAGACGCAACCTAGATGCCTCAAATGAGCTCAGTGCCTCCAGTGCAGCTAGATGAGCATCTCCAAATCTCAGTCGCTCCTTTCATTAAGCTCCCTCCCTGCTCACACAGAGTCCTCTGAAGGTCATCTGACCCTCCAGAGCAACTCCATGCTGTGACTCAGTGATCCAGGCTGCTTCTTCCCTGTGACAGCAGCTGCACCTGGCCTTCACACTTGCCCTCCAAGGAAACAAAAGAGAGGGGAATTACACAGGGGCTCGCCTCGTGGTGAGTGTTACATCCCTTGAAGCATCCCCCGCCTCACTAGAGACAAACTGGGAAGGGAGAGGAGGGTTGGACTATGGGTGAGTATTCTCTTTCCCTCCATGATGTCGAGATAAAGTCATTGACAATAACAACAACAAAAAAGCATTACCCTATTCCACACTCGCTGACAACTGAACATTTTGTGTGCACTATCTCATTTAGTCTTCACAATAGCCCGTGAAGCAAGTACTATTATTATCTCTCTGTGTCTTAAAGATGAGCACAGCAGAACTTAAGATATTTCTAAGTTATCTAAGAGATTTGACAAAGGTCAAATGGATGACAGCTGGCAGAGCCAAATCTTGACTCAGGTCTGACTGATCTCACAGCCCACCATTTAACTTCAACGTAATATTGACCTCACCTGCCACTATAGATGTTGATTGAGAAATGTGGGAGAAAGGAAGAGATGTCAGAAGCTCAGGGCTGGTTAAACATCCAGATATTTTAAAGGGAAAGTTGCACTCTAAAGGAGTACTACTCAATCAAACTTTTTGCAGAGAGGCAAATGCTACTATCTCCGAGTGATCCCTGATAATAGCCCCTAGTGGTATGTCAGATCTTCATCCCTGTTTTATATTTATCCACAACACTTACATTTCCGGACTGTTCTTAACATATTTATCTGTTTACCTGGACTTCTAACATGTAAGTCCTGTAGGAGACCTTTTCTTAGTGGTGTGCTGGAAACACTTAACAACCACCTCTCTAGGAAAGAGAGGAAAGGCCGTGACTCGTGGCTGTCACTTTCCAAGGTATAAATGCCTCCACCCAATTTTAAGCCACAAGCATGATGTCACAGGATGCAGACTTGGAAAGAGATACACAAGATTCACCCTTGCAAACTCATGCACACCAGCCCCAGAACACTCGCAGCTCCTGGGTAGCGCAGCCCTCTCAGGGCGAACACAGCTGACTGGGTGCCGACTGTACTAATTGTGCTGTGGTGCCGAGCCCTGCAGCAGCTGGGAGGTGGATACCAGCCCCAAGGAAAGTGACACCTACCACACAAGGAGTAAGATTTCTTATTTTCTTTGGACACCTGGAAATGCTCCTAACCCCCAGATGCCTGTGCAAGAGGTCAAAAAATTAGGCAGGGGGACTTAAACTGTTTTACTTTGAGAGTTGTGTGAATGCATTTGTAACACATTCATTTCTTCAGCTGGAAAAGGTAATTTAATGGCCCCGAGACAGAAAATTTAATTAATAGTATTGTAATGAAATGATCTGCATGTAAATGTTCTTACTTAAAAAAATAGAGTGAAGATCTTTGAGATGAGGGGTCATCCTCTACTCAAATTTTTATCTCTTCTCGTTTGGGCAGAGCAGAAAAAAGTCCGTTGGTACACATTTAGATTATTAATTGACACTAACTCGTTGCAGGGCTCACTGACCGTGCATTGCCATTCAGCTTGCCTGGAAAAGACCAAAAGGGCCTTTAAGCTCCATCCAACCAGCAATTGCCTCATTTTTTTTTCAACCTCCCTACAAGATTGAGCATCTGTAATGAGACGTGTTTGGGTATTTTTCAGAAGTTGCTTCCAAGGCTTTCAAAAAATTACTTTTTGTGTTTTTTGTTTTTTTTGGGTGGCAGGGTTGGGGGAGAGAGTAGGAGGGTGTCAAATTCCTTATTTTCCATACTGACTTTTTAAAAAAGGAAAATGAAGATCTAGCTTAGAGTGCTTTCACCAAACAGGAACAGAATGAAATGGAGAAACTTAATGGATCTCTTTCTGTGAATAAAATGACAGATAAAATATCTATTTTGCTCACATATTTTTCATCCACAGACAGTTCATTTCAGTAAATATCTTACCACCTGCACTTGTCTATTTTCCAAGGTTTTTGGGAAATTTCCAATGAGTTCAGTTGGACTCTATAGCCGCTATTTACGAGTCTGTGCTTAAAGGAAAATTGCATCAAGGATACCATCGGCTGGATGTTTCCAGTGTCTTTCTTCAAGGTGTAGTCTGCAAGCTCTCCAAGCCCTTATCAGGCCATAACTCAAAGATGCACGTGGCCTCCACACCTGGGTTAATGTTTGCAAGCCCTCTCCTGCCCCACAGCCTTTTCCTAATGTGTCTCTATCCTCAGGTCTCTTAGTACTGAAGATTAGAAGGGGCCAAGTGTGTGCCTGCAGAAAATGTGCCAACTGTGGCCTCCACGCGGGAACACTCCTTTAAAATTGGCTCTACTGGTACCTAGAGATGAGTTGAGAAATTTCTGAATGCCATAAGCCAGTGAACTTCACCCTTAGCGTGATTGACATTTAGGGCCAGGTAATTCTCTACCAGGAGACCATCCTGTGCATTTGGATGCAAGATGTCCAGTAACAGCCCTGGATTCCTCCTTGGAGATGCCTGGAGCAACCCCAACCCAGCCTCAGTAACCAAAAGTATCTTCAGTTATTGCTGATTGTCCTCTTGGGGAGGGAGTCACCCCTCAGTTGATGACCATTGTCCTAAATTGTCATCATGATGTACATGGTAAGGACTCAATGAAGGATTTTCACTAAGTACTTTGCTTTCAAGCAAAATTGCTGTATCATGTGTGAACAGGTAATGATGACTCCCACTATCATGTGCAATTATAATGCTCTAGTGAAAAATGAAAAGGAAAAAGAAAGATCAATTAAATGTGAAATAGGGGAAAAAAAGAAAAAGAATTGCCTTATACAGGGTTCATAGTACTGAATACTTTCCCCTTCTATCATACATGAAGGGCCAACAATACCTGGGTATTCCTAGAGTCCCCGTGTCTCTGGTATGACACTTCTAATAACAAAGCTTGGGTTGAGATGACCAGAAACTTGAATAGGTTGATAAGGGAAGTTTTATGACCTCGATATCCCTGCATGATGAAGGAGCTCGCTTTCAACTTAGAATTATTTCTCGAACCCCATTTTCCAAGGGAAGAACATGGATGTAAAATGCCACAGCAAGGGCAGTGACCTGGGATCCAGGCGCAACTCCAGACTTTCTGCCGACTTTTTCTTTAACAAATGTTTTGTATTTGACAACAGAGTGACAACGAAGACACCTGACACAGTGAAGGGCTTCGGGCAGTTGGGGGAAAGATCAAAATCTGATCTTGCAAAGATCTATAGTTGCAGGCTATGGAATGAACTGCACGTCAGGTGAAGGAAAACAAGAGGGTAAGTTCAGGAAGTGTTGAGAGGACAGGGGAGGGCTGCTTAGGCCAGCTAGGGGTCTAACAAAGAGGTAGAGCAGGGGAGTGAGGGTCATTTGGAAGGTGAACCGACAGAGGATGGCAGCTGATGGGTTGTTGATGCCCCTATTTGGTGGGCTGAAGTCCTTCCTGACCCCATATTCAATATGGCCCCTATCATCTGGAGAGGGATGGGATGTAAGGAGGTGAGGGAGAAAGAGTCATTCAGGATGCCCCTTAGATTCTTGCCTAGTGCATTGAGATGGCTGGTGGTGTCATTTGTCTAGGGAACGAATTTTGGGAACAAAACAAGATCATGATGGGGACCTGTCAGCTCTATAGTGGGCCTGCTGAATCCAAAGCACATTTAAGATCTTACAGGAAAAAGAGACCTGGTTTGCAGCACCCCAAGGGAGATGCTGTTCCAGGAATAGAATTACCAATGGTGGGCATCATGTAAAACGTCCATTAGCACCGAATGTGAAACTTGAACAATGGTTAGGCAGGGGCTACGTATTTTTAGCATATAACAGCAGAAAGAAAATGTTTTAAAAAAAAGAAGAGGTTGTCTGCCACAATCTCCCTCCTTACCCAATCTCATCTAGGCCTTCAATATAAGGAATTCTGCACATGGGTCCCTGGAAAGAAAAGGACATTTACAGCATTAGATAGGTCCTCTTGTGGATGGAGACAATCCACTCACCACCCTGGGTCCCACACAGGACATCTGGAGGGGACCGTCTCGTCTTCGTCACCTTTCATTTGCTCAGCGTCCTGACCCCAGGTTGTGGGAGTGCAACTCTGGCAACCTTTAAGGATATAATTTGCTTCCTGTTACTTATTTCTTTCCGTACAGGAGAGACCGAGTGTTTGTCATTTACGCGTGTCATGTCATTACATTCCATATTGCAGTGTAATGATGTGAAATGATTAAATGACAAAATCCTAGCTCACCGCCAAAAATTTAAAGTGGCATACTTTTATTTGTAGATTGGAAAGCTATTATTAATTCTTGTATTGACTTTGCCACATGAAATAATGCGAGAAGACTGGCGCACGGAAGCGGGCGACCACAGGTGAGGCTCTGAGTCCCCAGTTCGAGAACAACCGGGAGGCAGACACTGACCAGGAGGCTTCCTCAGGCCGAATGTCCAGAGATGAACATCTCGGCTTAGAACAGCCTTGTCACCTGATGAATGTGGAGTGGCAGTTTTCAAAATACAGTCTGACTGGGGTTTTTATTGGAAAGAAAAATGGGAATTGAGGACGGGTGGCTAAGGAAACCAGGCGCCTGGCCTCCCCTTTGCCTCCTCCTCCACCTCTGCCTTTTCCTTCTAGCCCTTAGAGGGAGATGGAATTTGGTTCTTTTTTCTTTTAAGGGAACAAAGGCACACAAGATTGTTGCATTTACATCATCCAATTACCGGAAGAATCTGTCGTTGTTAAGATAGCAATTGTGTCCCCTGCCCAGGCTGTACAATCTCATGTAGAAATCTTTGAAAGAGGATTAAAAATGACATTCTCTGTACTATATATTTTTTTAAGTTTTCAATTTCAAGTCCGTGTGACCTCAAGTGTTTGAGGATTCGCTGTGAAATCCGCTCTCACTCGTCCCTTGTCCCTGCCATTGGTGGCCTCCCATCCTAGAAACATATTATTTTCCCCATCCCGAGAAGAATCTCTTGGTGCCATATTTGATTTCCGTCTGTTGTTTCCTTTTTTCTCTCTCTTTTGAGCCATTTTTACTTCTTTGTGGAAACCAAAGAAACACTATGCCTTGACCTCTTCTACTATGTCTTCGAAGAAATACTCTTGCCTTTGGAATTCTCTGGAACTTAGAAAGACATTATTTTTTTTCACACTTTCTTTTTTAGCTTGCTCCTTTAACATAAACTAACACCTTATGTTTTGTGTCCATTTTGTTATATGCTATATGCAGAACATTGTTTTGTTATAAAACGTTCTTGGGTGAGAGTCAATTTGAGTAAAGGGGAAGAAAAAGAAGTCCAGGTTATTATGCTGATTTGCTTTGTTCTGTTGCTTATTATGCGTGGGCACCTGCAAGGTCACTCACCTGTGGCTTGGTGGTTTTAGACCAGGAAGGTGCAAACACCAGTAAGCTCCTGGATTTGTAGACGACAGCTGCGTGCGTGCAAGATGGCGAGCAATCTTTGCATTTGCTCCAATAGGTGGGGCATGTGGCCTTGCTTCTGCCGTGTTGACAAGGATACAGAGCGGGTTCTTCATGGCAAGGGCCTCATAAGTGGACAAGTGCTCAGAGGACGAGACTGTCAGGAGCTCATTTGGCTTGTGGGAAATGCTTGAAAGTTCTGCGCCTGGAAGGATGGCGCTGTCAGGTGGTGCGTCGCGGGTGAGGTGCCTCGCGGTTCTCTCTGAATCGCAGCGTCTC
Organism: Spermophilus citellus; assembly: GCF_964194105.1. NCBI lineage: Eukaryota > Metazoa > Chordata > Mammalia > Rodentia > Sciuridae > Spermophilus > Spermophilus citellus. The sequence continues at coordinate 9,410,553 of NC_138185.1, read as the reverse complement.
TGTTGAGCTCCTGCTTTGTCTTCATCAAAGAGCACGTTGGCCAACAGGTTGTGGCAGCACCGCGTCATCAGGAAGCGCTTCTCCGCTGGAATGCCTTTCTTCGTGACTTCCTTTGAGTCTTTTATTTTTACATCTCTGGCTCTGGCTCTTGTTTGGCAGGTAGGGAGAACTAACGGTTCTCTTGGAAGAGCTTTGGGGGATTTTTCTTTATACACAAATGACTTTGTCATTCTGTTCTAAATCACGGATGCATGAGACAGCTGCCAAGAACAGCTCAGGTGGCTCATCAAGGACCCTGAATTAATCAACTGGCTCTACCCACGTCTGCAAAGGAGATCCCATCACGCAGGTTCTGACCAGCACACCTGGAGCACTGGGTTAACCTGACCTTTGGCACAGCCTTAACAATGGCTGGTGGAAATTATTTATTTTCACAAGTAAGTTCTGCTCTTCAATAAGCCATCCACCTTCCCTGAAATCAAGGCACCTCTTTGATGACAGTCGCTCACTTTCTCAAGCATTTAACTCACGCTTAGGTGCTCATTGAAGAGGTGAGTTGTTCTAGGACAGACACCGTTCTGCAGGTCATAGAACTTAAGATCCTCATAGGAAAAATAGAAGCAGAACAAGTAAATAAGCGGTTTCCGGTGGGAAAACCTGCTGTGAAAAAATAAGACCAAGCAGGGTGGCTGAGAAGGAATCAAGGTTGGCTAAATATAGATGCTGTAGTCACAGAGGGCTTCCGAAAGGAGGGGACATTGGAGCCCAGAATAAATGCTGGCATGTCAATTGAGTTACAGTCAAGGAGACACATTTCAAATTATGGTATTGTCAGGTATAAAGACCATATGTTAGGAGCAAGCTTGAGCAGGAATCAGTCTGCTGTGACAATCTCTGAACTACAAGAAAGATAAGAACTGCGACTGGAGCAGTGAACAGGGAACGACGGCTCATGCAGACTTTGAAACCTGGTGTGAAACCCCAGGCTTGCCTGGCCTCCCCTTCTCTGGTTTGTATATTTTGTCTTTAGAGGTCACATATATCATTCCACTCTCAAGACAATAAGAAATACCACTGCAATATAAGCCCTGGTGTTCTAGGGCATAAATAGGTTGCTAAATGTTGATGGATGTGTAAAATTTACTTTTGCTATACCAAGGGACGCATATACTCATAGCAAAGTCTGTCACCTACAACAAGGGGGAATAAAGGCTGTCCACTGTGGAGTGGATGATAAAAGAGGTCCCCACTCCTCCTGCCTTCAATGAGGATGTTCTGCCAAGAGCTATAGCTGCCATCTTAAAACTGGGACCAGATGGGAAAGGCCATCTCAGAGATTCTGACCCTGGTTCAGGATCTCCTTACATAAGCAAGCCAGGGCTAGCAACCCCATATCTCCAGACTTTGGTTATGGGAGAGAAAAAAAATCATATTTGTTTAAAAATATGGAGACACGGAGAAGCTTAGAACAGAGGTAAGCCCACCAAAGGAAGAGCAAGCATTTACTGAGACTGTGGGGGCTTGTCTCCTGCGTTTTTAAGAGAACTCAGTTTGGGGCAGCAAATAGCTCTACTCACGAGGAGGCTGGTGCTAAGACAGTCAGGGGAACAGATCAAAGATGGCGGTGAAGCATGGTCACACCAGAGTGGCAAACAGTGGTAATTATTATGGTCTGTTTTAACATGGCTTTGTTTTTTATTCTTCTCATAACACAACTAATTTTCCAGCAATCTCAAGAATTTTTGTAAAAAAGTGAGAGCCACTGATAACCTACCATTGGCTCAGAGAGACCATTCCCCTATACCATGACCAAAACACCGCCATGTGAGGTCTTGATCCAGACACGAGGGACAAGTTATACCACCTGCTTGTCCCAAGTGGCATCAATTTCTGTCCTAGCTTAGATTCCCTGGTACTCTGGGGACACGTGCCTGCTTGCTGCAGTCTGGCTGGGCACAAATCACGAGCCACTGAAGCAGGAACAAACTTTATTTCTGAACTCTACCAGCACACTCCACACACGCTCCCTGGGAACTCTCCCAAACGCCACCCACGTGGCTCCTCCAGGAACCACCAACCCGAAATCCCTCTTTCGGCACTTCCCCAACCAATGCGAACTCTCCAGGAATCCCCGAGAGAACTCCAAAGTAGCGGGCCGAGGTGGACAGTAAAGGTCTAATATACAATTGAATCAATCCAGCATCATCTTAATGGCTCGCCTCTCAACCAATACTATTGGCAAAATGCCAGGGGCCATTCCGACACGGCTGTGGCTCTCAGCACCTGCTGGCTTCCAAGTTTTACTCTCTTTATTCCACTGCCTCTAAGACCTCAGCTACTTATGAGTAACATAGAAAGTCTGGCCAAGACGGTGACTTCGAAGCATGTGTGTGTAGGGGAATGTGAGCAGCAGGTGGCTTTCCTCAAGTTAAATTTTGTGTAGAAACTCACTTGATAAAGGGATGGACGAGGATACATTATGGTTGAAATAAAGAGTGATCTCATGTCCCTGGGCGCCATCTGCCCTGCTCTGCCTGCCATCCCTGAGGTCTGCACCCTCGCGATGCAGACATGCATTTAATGATTTCTATCCAAAAATACTAGTGTGGTTTAGAGGGGGAAATTGAGACACCACTCAGCAAGGGGGCCACACAGAGACACACCTGGATATACTCTATGGTGAAGGCACCTGGTTCCAATGTGTACCAAGTGCTATTGGTCAAAAGTCCAGGTCTTTAATATTCTTTGCTTCCACTTAATTCTCATTGGATAATAGTGAGGGAGAGAAGGAGTTTGGTGCCAGAGGCCAGTGCTCAAAGTCTAGTCCTAACTGGTACCGACTTTACCACAATTGGCAATTCATTCACCATGACCTCGTTGAGCATTGTTCTGTACCTGTAAAGTCACTGAGAATGCTCAGATAGGGTGATTTTAAAAAAAAAAAAACTTGGGTGAATTTTTATGATAACTAAGAAGTTGGTACTGAGAAATCAAGCAATTTGCCATAGAATGGATATGGCAAGAGCAGGCAGCTTGGGAAAAGAAGTGATTGACATGAGATCCTATATCCTTGACTTGACTGCTGGGTGGCAGGGATCCTGGGAAAGACCTCCTTGCTTGGTGGCTGATGGTAGGTCAATGCTCTTCAATCACTTTATGTAGGTGCAATGTGCCAGGGTGGGGCCTGCAGGAGAGCTAATAAAGCTAATGTTTGTAAAGCTTTCTTGCTATTTAATTAAACTGATTAAGTGTGTTGGAAAGCAAGGCCTTAAGGGAAGACAAAAAATAGGTAAAAAATAGATACGACTGACTGGTGGGGTTGCAAGGTTAGAGTTCAGGAAATAGTTCAAGTATAGAAGACCAGGAGCCAGGAGTCTAGGTTTTACTGGAGGTTGCCTCTTTGGGTGGTTTTATGCAGCTATAACTAAATACCTCAGCCTGGGTAATTTCTAAGGGGCAGAAATTTAATGAATCGTGGTTTGGAAGGGGGGGTGGACCTAAGAAATCCAAGATCAAAAGCCTGGCATCTGTCAAAGTCTGAGATCAACAGCATGTGGCAAGGTCTTACTTTCTCATCTCATTGTGTCAGGTGAGAGGGACAAGAGGCTGAACTCACAGCCAAATCCTTCCATAGGGAGCATGGATCCACTCACGGGGTGGAGCCCTCCAGACCTCAACACCTCCCATTAGGCCACACCCAAGAGAATGGACGTTAGGCTTTCCCCCTTCCACTCGAAGAGAGCTGGAACCTGTATGCTTGCCCACATCCCTCACCTGATCTCAACCACCCACATCTGAACTCTTGTCAGGGACAAAGCTGTGTAGGTGTCACCAAAATGAGCTTATCCATTCACACCAACTTCTCCACATCCAGGAGCCTCTGTGGAAAGGGGGACCTTTCAAACCCCCTTCAGAATGACAGTAGCCCAGAAGCAGTTCCTTAACAAGACCCTCACCAAGGGATGAAGTTACAGCAATTATCCTACATTTTCAACTTTCATTCGAGAGGAGGGTGGCCCAGTTTGCTTTTGAAAGCAATTTTAATGAATTCTATCCCCAAATACTTGATTCTCACTTTCCAAACTTCATTTTGGAAGAGATAGTTCTCAAGCAAGTAATTCTCAATGTTATTACTATTACCACATTCCTATACATTTGGGAACAATAGAAGTGCATTTTTTTTTAATTGAAAGAAATGTTACATTAAGACCGGAGCTCATATATGGCTGACTTCGGTAGATTGACCAAAAATAGAAATTGGCTTACATATCCTTCCATTTTTAGGGAAGGTGAAGATATGGATTTAGACACTTGATTTTCTTAGCTTAGGGAACACTGTAGGCTAAACTGCTTTGGCCCTGAGGGACTCTTTGCTATTGGCAGCCCTGGGCAGGGTGAGATTTTAAAATTCATTTCTGATATTGAGTTGACATGGGATTTTTAAAAAGTGTTTAAAATTGCACTGGTCACTCCTTCAGCCCTCAAAGAAATCTGCCGGTGCTGGTTCCTGGTTATTGCTCCTCCTTATCATGTTCCCCTAATTTCACATGGAGTCTGTTTTCCAAGTTGGAGGCTTGTCTCTAGTTGGGAAAGTAACATTTGAGAAACCTGGAAATGGGACACTCAGGAGCTCAGGTAGAGTTCCGGAGCTAGCTGCACACTGACATCCTTTCCTCTGGCCATCTTGTGGGAAAGAGGAGAGGCACTGAGGTGGGGTTAGGGGACGGACAGATGAGGATGGGGAACCCGAGTTTAAGGGGCTAATTCTATAACATGGGCCCACTCTGCTGACCGGCACATGCTGACTTTTCCTAGAAGCAATTTACCTGCAGCCCCGCCCGGCCTCCATGGACAGGCTGTGTCATTCTTCAGCTAACTACCTCTTCACTGCAAGAGAAATGCAGGCCTGAAATAAAGTTGGTAAAAGGAACCCGAGTCACCCTGAAAGGGGAGAATTTTGTGACCACATCCTAAAACTCTGAGAGAGAAGGATAGTTTCTCCAAACCATAAAATCTGTAAGGATGTATGGTTCAGAATCCAATAAGAACTGGCCAGCATGGGCCAAGGTGACCTAGAGTTGCCATGGCAGTGGGGACTTGAAAGTTTGATGTCCCCCTGCTCTCAGTTACAGTCAGATGGTGGACTTGGGCGGGATTCTCTGGAAACTTCTCTGGGGAGTGCAGGAGAGGCACATTGTCCCTCTCTGAGAAGACCCACTCTCTCCCTTGAGAGTGTCCCCTTTCCCTATTCCCTATCCCTTCAATAAACTCTTGCCTGTCACTCTAAGCAACATGTGTGAAAGTTTGTGACTTGGTTGCACAAATTGGTTTTTGAGGAGGGGGTCTTCATGGTGCCTCGGTTTCTCAGAAGACACCAGCTCTGTAACAGTTACACAAATGGGTTCCTGCTACAGAGGCTAATGGGTGGATGGATAGGGACGGAGGGAAGGTGCTTGGACACCGCTGTCAGTTGGCTCATGCGAGGCTCTGCACAGTCAGGAGAGATGCCAGCCAATATTTCATTTTCCATTTGCAGCTTCCTTTGGGGGCCATTATCTGCACAAGAGGGGGAACATGAATGGACTCTATCTCCTCTTCAAACCTGGCCTCTGAGATCTAAATGAAGCAGGTAGGACTGGATAATTCCTAAAAGCTCTAATTCTGCACCCCTTAGGTTTCAGAATGTGTTATTGGGTCAATAAATTTGCTATTTGGATCATGATTTTAAAAAATAATGTCTTTTGCTTAAATAAAAAGCATCATGAAGGATATCATGAAAAACTGGCTGAATGAGTAATTTGTAAAAGGTTGAATTTCTCCTTCTGGCTCTGAAATTATTTACTAGCTGCGCGGCATTAAGCAAATCACTTGCCTTCTCTGAATCTTTCTCATGTGCCTATAAAAGATTGCTTATGATTGCTGCTCTGCCTACATTATGGGTTCTCCTAAAGGGTCGAATGAGTTCATGCACAAGAGACCACTAGAAGTGAAAAGCATCACACTAACACCTGGTCTTACCACCCCAGGTTCCATTTTATTTGTTTTTCTTTTCTAACTTGTAGTTCCTCAGAGAGGAGGACAACAGGGGACACAAGCATGGGCACCCTCACAAAGGAAGACTGAGACGAGTGCTGCTCCATCGCCCTAAAGCCACCTCCCTGAAGATCAGAGTGATAACAGTAAGAGTTCAGTATTAGGGAGCAAAGCATGCGGAGCCTTGGCAGTTGGAGGCACCCGAATGTCAAGAGCAAGTCACTTGTGCACATGATGCTTTGACGATAGGGAGCTCTACATAATGACCAGCAAAATGGTGGACCCCAACTCCCATACATTGAAGAGAAATTCTTCGTGAGGTTGGGAATGTGTGGAATTATGAGTCATAAGTGTGTATATATGTATTCACACAAACAAGCAAAATGCATTTTGAGATGGTGTATATGAAAAGCATCATATATGCACATGTATGTCTGACATGTATATTACATGTCTATATAAACAGATATACATTTACATTGACATTTTCCAGATACTAAATGGATAGCAGGCACAAATCAACAATGCATCTGGCTTCTGGAGAGGAAGATTCGGTGAAATGATTTTCATTATCTCCATGAAAAACCTCCAAGTATTTATTAAAACCCAAGGTTTGACTCCCACCTGACCAATCCATCTCATCTGATCTAACCATGATTTTTGCTTAACTCACTTAACAATTTTAGTTGATACCAAAAATAAAAATAAAAAGATGGCTATTAAAATGCTAGCATTTTTCATGTGAACCATATATCTTTTAATGAGAACAAGAGGGAGAGAAGAGTCATACTTCAAGAGGCTTCTGCTTAAATACACTAAGCCAGAAGAACTCATTGAGAGCTGTTCAAAGGCTTTGGCATGGGAGTGTCACCAGGCCGCTGGGGGCCTGTGTGAAGATGACCCTTCTGTCTCTCATGTGCTCCAGGAGCATTTGTGCATCTTCTTGGGGCCCTCTTATCAGTTCTTTTACAAATACTGACACGGCTGATGGTGTCTCATGTCACGGGGGCCTGTCCTTCACCAATACCCTGTTTCCCCAGCTAAGAGCCAAGGATTTTTTTTTCTCATGAATTGACTCTCCACTGAGCCTCACGGAAAGCGGGAAGTGTCATCCAACTGTTATGCATTCAACATATTTATTAAGCACCTACTGTGTGCCAGACACAGTTCTGGGAACAGGCTGAAGCAGTGAGCATCTAGACAAAATGGGACAACTCACCCAGGCTGGAGCTGTGTTTCAGACTGAACTGGGGGCAAGATGTGAGCCTGCAAAGTATTTGTGGTAATCCAAGATGCCGACAAGCACCAGGAGCTAGAGAACTTGAAGTGACTTCTGTGCTTACCTGTGGGCCTGATCATTGCCAGAAATTTCTATTGTGCAATCAACATGATAATAGGCAGTGTTCACCCCCGCTCCGCTCCCACAGGTCTTCTCCCCATGGCATGACAAGTCCAGCCCTCAGGTGCCTTGGGTATGGGGGTCCCTTTGCCTGAACTGCTCTTTCTTCAGCCCTTGTGGGACTTGTGTCCCTGTTTATTTAAATCTCTGCTGAAGTGTCACCTCCTTCCACAGGGCCCGTCACATCTGCAATGACAGCTCCATTACTCCTAACCCTTGGACTCTGCCTATTTCTCTGTAGCCTTTGCCTCCACATCCTGCTGTGTGATGGATTCATTGACACTTCTGTCTTCCTGTGTTGCTCTAGAATGTAAGCTCCATGAAGGTGAGGACTCAGGTCTGTCCTCAAAGCACTGTGTCCTCAGAATGTAGAGAAGCCCCCAGTAGATAAGGGGGGGCTCCAGCTACACTGATTACGTGACTGGGTGAGCAGGTGCGTCAAGAAAGGAGCCAGGGAGAAAGGAAAAGAAGGGGAAGTGGAGTAACTGTCTTAGAGTCTCTAAGCAAAAATGGAGGGCAAAAGCCAGACATAGAATAAAAAGGTCTCTCTGGATGTTTCACATTCAATCTGATTCTTTCACTCATTTATTCTCTAATAAATAGTGTCTGAGCAATATTTCTCTAGTGTTTCTCTTTCTTTAGTGCCTAGAGAAAGCTGGACTAGAGAGATCTGGACTTTAGAGAGGAGGGCTGCAAAAGCTCTCACACCCTGTGGCCCAGCAGACTGGGTGGGGAGTCTCCTGGCTTAAGTATCAAACCTAACATTAGTTATTTTTCAGATGTGAGAAGGGAAACCATACCACAGGGGCTTATGTCATGCAACATCCAGTCTTGGGCTTTCAATAATAACTACTTTGGCTTTATCAGGTCAGGCTAAAACAGGATTCCTCTAAAGTTGTATTTCCCATCCTGATTTTTGCTTGAGAACGCAGGGTTACAGGTGACCTCTGCACTTCCAGAAGTGATATCCTAGATATTTAACTAAGGGTCAGATCTGGAGGTCTCTGTGATTCCAGGATTTCCCCCTTCAGCATCGTAGGGAGATTCAGAGACTTGGTCAAGGCACTGGGACAAAGAAGGTCTCTTGGGCAACTCAGGAAAGTTGCCCTTTACCCACCAACATGGAAGCATTTTTGCTTGTTGCTGAATGTTGGTCCTGTCTCTGGAGATCAGGCTGAAGGAGACCGTGAGGAACAGGGTGTGGGTTCCCTGCCAGCAGGCCTTCGGGTTTTATGTTTGGTAGAACATTCTCCCCAGACACTAATGCCCAAACCTTACTGGACAAGAGCAAGTCACATGACACCCGCTAATTGCAGAGGGGGGCCACCCTCACCTTTCCACCTCTAATCCAGGGAGGCAGGGAAAGGCAGGAGTAAGTGGCTTTGGAAAGCCTGCTCCCTTTTCTGCTGCAGCAGCCTCCATTAGGGTTTGGGAAGGACACCGTCTGAGGCCAATCCATCTATCCCAGAGGTGGACAAATTGAGAAAGAGGATCTCAGTAAGCAAAAAGCCCAACTTAAAGTAATGCATTATATTTTGAACACTGAATGTTTGACAATACATTTCACGGCTCATTTCCTGCTACTTGTGAACGCTAGTAAACACTCAGAGAGCAAATTCACATTTTTCATGTCAAATATCCTTGCCGCTCACCCCTCCTCCTGCTTGTCAACAGTTAAACAGACCCCTCTGAGGACAGTCTGCTCACACTATAATCTTCTGTGACACTAAACCTTAATCTGTCTTAAAATTTCTATTGTTTTTCACTAAAAGGTTCTTCCAGAAATATTTTATAGCGCACATTCATTTCCGTGGCTGAGGATAAATTGCATAATCAGAGGCGCTCCAGCCAATGCCGACGCGCCTGCCCAGCCCAAGTCTAAGGCTATCACGCGGATTACTCGTTGCCATCTATCTAGCTAATTCAATGTCATTATTTTTCTCTGGTCTAGGAGAATTTACCCTTCCCTGAAATGAGCTTATCTCATAATAAGATATTAGGGGGAGAGCGCCCATGTGGGGGAAGTTGGCGTCACGGAGGCCTTCCGCTGCCAGGCCTCCAGTGAAGGGGCTACCAAAGTCTTCCCTGAGAAGAGAAAGTCCAGTTTTAAAAAGTGGTTGCAACCTGCTATTTAATAAAAGAAAATCATGGCCATCTGACTAGGCAAATGGTGGCCTTCTCGAAATACCCGGTTCTGCCTTCAAGTCCACTCTCCAACCCCACCATTGGTCTATTCTTGGCTTAACTAAATCTCACTTGCCATGCAGATGACAATTTTGTTGTCACATTCTTCTGTAAGCCTTCTCTGTCCCCAAGGCTGAGTAAGGGTGCTTATGTGAACCCCCACCCATCCCGAGCATCCGTTGGGGAGACTCTGCTACATTGCTGTCCAGTGCAAACAGAATGTAAGCAGCATGTGTCTGGAGGTCTCTATAGCTAAGTGTAAACAAGCGAAAGGAAGAAGAGGAAATTAGTTGTCATAATACATCTCGTTGGACCAAATAGAGTCATTCAGTCCTTCATATCGGCAGGTTCTGCATTCTCAGGTGCAACCAGGTGAGGATTAAAAAATATTCAGGTGAAAAAATGGCATCTTTACTGAACATGTGCAGATGTGTTTTTCTTGTTATTATTCCCTAAACAATACAGTATAATATGTAAATACATACTAACATAGTATTACTTTATAATGGATATTATAAATCTAAAGGTAATTTAAAACATGCAGGATGATGTGATAGGTCATGCGCAAATTCTCTGCCCTTTTATATAAAAGGACAGGAGCATCTCCAGATTTTGGTATTGGTGGGGAGTCCTGGAACCAATCCCCCTCAGATACAGAGGGATGACTATATCCAAAGTAATGTCAGATTGGCATACAATCAGCATGAAAACTAGCACTGGGAATTTTACATCCTTTGTGTAATTCCAGTGAGTGTTTTATACTCACAGCGTCTCTCAGTTATCACCAGCCACACTTCAAGTGCTGGGTAGCTGCATGTGGCCCATGGCACCTGTGCTGCCAGGCCTGATTCTGTAGCGCTTGGAGTACATTTGTGCTTCTCCTGTAGCGCTTGGAGTACATTTGTGCTTCTCCCCCCACTGAACTCGAGAGCAGGGGGTTAGATTTATCCTTCACCACTATACCCCTAGCAACCAGCATATAGTGGAGGCTTAATAAATGTTTGATGAAAAAATAATTGAACAATCCCATCTCTGCCACTGTTTAACCATGTGACTTTAGGTTAGTTGATTTCTCTGGAGCTCCTACCCTATTAAAGAAGAGGGTGTTAAATTCTAAGATTGCAAAGGTCCCCATAAATGTAAACATTCCAGGTCACTTAATTCAGGTCTCTCTCTCTCTCTCTCTCTCTCTCTCTCTCTCTCTCTCAGCATTTAAGCAGATGCTCTTGATTCTCATCAAGAGTTTCCGGGCCAGGATGCACCCAAATTTATCATGCCCCACTTTGAATCTCAGAGATATTTAGGATCATGATACTGTTCTTTTTTTAAAAAATAGTGTTCATTTTTTACTTTGATTATAAAAAGAAAATATTTTTTATAATAGAAAATTTAGACCACACAACGAAGTAATCAGACAACAAGTTGCTTACATTCCTGCTGCACAGAGCTAGACACCGTGTTTGCATGCCTCTCCTTTTGGTGTTGACGTCTATATTTATTACAAGTAATGTGTATATAAATATGCATGTAATGCTCCTTTTAGCAAAATAAAGATCATGCTATATATATTCTTTTTAAAAGTCATCCTTTGTAATCTAATGGTATTTTGGGAGTATACACCAAGTCGTCAGATGTTAAGGCATAATTCTGCTGGGTGCAACATATAGCTTCACATGAAGACATGCAGATGCCACCTTAAGCAGATGAAAGAGTCAGCCTCATGGAGATCTGGGGAAACATACTTACCAGAGTAGGAAGCAGTGGGAACCAGCCCCGCATGCCACATGCTGGCAGGGCTGAGGTGGGATAAGCAGGGCAGAGAGGGGCAGAAAGCAAGGTCAGAACAGTAAGGAGAGGCCAGGCAGGGCGGTGACTGTGGACACTTCGGTGACCTTGGCACATTCCTCTGCAGGATAAGGGGAGCTTCCGTGGGTGTGGAGGGGGGTGGAGGCTAGGGATCGGGATGCTGATCTGTTAAGTAGCCCCGAGGCCCTGGACAGTGCCCTGCAATAAATGATTATGTGTACCCCAATGTCAACAGTGCCAGGGCTGAGAAATCTTGCCCTGCAGGAAAAGGAACAGTGACCAGGACCAGTCAAGAAATTGTGGAGGAAAAAAAATCCAGGCAAGAGCAGTTGATGGTTTGGACGTGGGTGAGAACAGTGAAGGTAGTCAGGTTCTGGGCACATTCTGAAGGTGGAGATTTAGGATTTGCCATGGATCAGACATGGCTTTGGAGACACAAAAGGAATCAGAGTAAACATTCAAAGGCCTGAGGACTGACAGAGATGGAGGAGAGCTCAGGAGAAAGCTCATGGGACAAGACAACAAGTCAGATGGTGGAGGTTTTAGATCCTGACTTGAGACAGCTGGAGATTGGTTGAAAGCAGGAAGAGAAGAAGAACAAGGGACGACTCGAGCTCATGGCCCGGAAACAGGCGAACAAACGTGGGGTCTAAGGGACATGGGTGAGGTCTGGTTTGTGGCTGGAGGATGGCATCCTCATCTCTGGTCACACGGGTGGCACCGCATGCATGGGTAGTGATCCTCCCTCTTCCTTCTCCCGGCCCCTGTGATCAGCTGAGATGGTGGGGCAGAGCCTCTGCACTGTGAAGTTAAGGTTTCTTGTATGCAAACATTATTTTCAAAATCTCATTGCTTAATTGGGCTTTGGGCACTGCTATCCAATATCCTGGGAATCCATAATGTATGTCCTGTCACACTCTGCCCTTCCAGAGTCTGATGAGAGTTGACTCTCTGCCTTCAGGGATAACACATATTTATTTAGGGTGTTTTAAAATTAAGTTTATAGCAATTGGGCTTCCCTTTATTTGGCCTCAGAGCACATTAACATTCTTTGAACTACACTGTTAAGAACATTTTAAGAGTTATTTTTGCATCAGTAAAAGGCTTTCAAAACCAGAGAGCACACAGGATATAGTGTTCTCAAGGAAGTCTAAGCCTGGGTGGTTCGGGAATAATGTTCTTGTAAGGGGCAGGTAGGGCTTAGCAGTAATTTTCATTAAGGGACACACTGATAATACTGTACCCATAAGTTTTTACATTCCCCGTTCCAAGGACTTCTCATGGAATCCTATGAGGTACATTCTGCCTTCTCTTCCTTTGCAGACAGAGAAAGGGTGGGCCAGAGACAGGAAGTGCAGCACTCAGAGAATGAATAGTGAGTGGGGAGACAGATGGACTAGAAAGGGGCCCCTGCACCCTCCGCTTCATGAAGGAGCCAACTGAGGCCCCCAGAAGGCTAAATAACTGAGCCAAGGAGATAGGACCAGAGGGTGGCGGGACAGCCGCGAGCACGCATAAGAGCATCCTGTGTCCAGGGAAATGGGCATGCATGGAAGACAGAGGAAGTCATGGGGTGATGAGGTGGATGGATTTGGGGTAAGTAAATTATGTCGTCCTGTCTCCCGGGGCCTAGGCTCTCCTTCCCTTTCAGAGTTGCCAGTGTGTTCTGCCAACGCTAATTCTCAGGGGTTTACTCAGAATTCCGTGAAAGTGTTCGGTGCTCATGAATGCAGGGAACCCCAAAGCCTGCACTCTGCACGTCCCCACTTTCCCAAAAGGAGCCCAAAGGTGTCTCGGTTCCTCAAATTGACATCACCAGTGGATCCGGTGTCCTCACGGGCCTCAGGTGGAATTCCACGTTCGTTCTCCATTCCAGAGGACACCCGTTTAAGAAAAGCTGCTGTGTGGGGGCAGTGAGAAGTGGAGAGTTACAACGGGCAGTGAGAAATGATGAGAGTCGCTTTTAAAAAGTTAGAATTGGGCATTTGGCATAAAAATCTGACTGTCAGCACTTTCCGTTTTCTCCGGGTTTGCTGTGCTGTTTCACACCTATGATTTGCAGTGGGTGTCTGATGAGAGTGGTGGAAGGGAGGCAGGAAGAGGAGAGGGCTCTACTACAAGGTTCCAGAAATCCCTAGGAGGCCCCAGGAGCCTGAAGTCTCTGCACGTTTACTTATTTGTTCTCCTCATACAGAGAGATGCCAAGTGTGAACTTGAACTCGATTCTTTTTAAAATTTCTTTGAATTAGTTATACATGACAGTAGAATGTACTGTGACACATCATACATAAATGGAGTAAAATTTCTCAGTCTTCTGGTTGTACAGGATGTAGAATCCCATGGGTCACGCAGTCATATATGTACAAAGGGTAATAATGTCTGATTCATTCTACTATTCTTCCTGCCCCCCACCCTCTCCCCTCCCTTCACTCCCCTCTACCTAAAGTAACTCTCTTCTTCCCTAGCACCCCCCATCTTTACTGTGAGTTTGCTTCCACATATCAGAGAAAACATTTGGCCTCTGGTTTTGGGGGATGGGCTTATTTCACTTAGCATGATATTCACCACCTCCATCCATTTACCAGTAAATGCCATATTTCTTTCTTTTTTAGGGTTGAGTAACACTCCACTATGTATATGTACTACAATTTCTTTCTCTACTCATCTGTTGAAGGGCACCTAAGTTGCTTCTATTGGGCCTTAATCACTGGAAAGCATCAAACTGGACAATTCCTGAGAAGAACCTCATCGGGGACCATAGAACCAGGAAAGGACCCTTTAGCTGGCCTAACAAGCAGGCCTAAACCGAGGTCCCACTCTGCTAGTTTCTCCCTATGCATGTGGGAATCCTCATTTTTTTTAATCCATAAATATTATGGTTTTTCTTTTCAATTCTATAATAATTTGCCTGATCCATTTGGGATAATGGAAAGCGACAATGTGTGTGAACCTGAAAGGTTTGATAAAGTCATGAAGTATTACTTTTGTGATTAGTATCTAATCAACCCAACAAAAAAGGCTACCTGACCGGGAAGCCGGACAGGCTGGGTGAGTCCAGGGGCTTAGAGTGCAGGTGACACTGTTCACAGAAAACAGTGCAAGTTGGGGAGCCCATTGGAGATGGGGGATCAAGGCTTGGCCTGCAAATCCAGGGATTTTAGTCACAGCTCCCTGATAGGCTTGTTGTGAGAATTAAATAAGATATTTCAAGAAAAGTGCTGAGTGTTTAATGAATGTTGGCTTATTATCATCCTTAGCATTTTTTATCATCATTCGGCTCCTTACTGAAAGAATCAGGAAGGACCAGCAAAGTATCAAGAGGCAGCATTGAAGACAAAATGTGCCAGTTTTGCCCAGATCTGACTATCCCCCTGCCCACACTCCAAGGTCCCTGTGGAAATTTAAAAACTGAAACCTGAGGAAAAAAGAGATTATTTCAAATCATTTTCTATGGAGTATTGATAGGAGTGGGCATGGGAAGATTTACTTAAGGAATCTTGTTGATGCTTTTTGCAATTTATTTTCAACTAGGATAAGAGAGCTAGCTAAGCAGAAAAAGGACCCAGAGCGTCAGGTGTTTGAATGGCGTCCCTGGCAGCACGGGAGGACACATGACGCACAGTGGCTTTGTAGTCCTGAGCTCTTTAATTGAGCAGGATGACGCGTTGCCCGCATAATGCACGTGTGGAGTAAAGCGAGTGGCAGGCTCTGGGGTTCCTCCCCCTCAAAGCCAGGCATTTGAAGTGCAGGTGAATACAAACCATTTAGGAAATAATTGGTCTGACCCAGAAGCAGGAGTCGCCATCTTGGCAGCGGTGAGAGGTGACAGGAGACAAGGAGGCTGAGATGTTGACTGCAAGATTTCCCCAGTCTTAAACCTGTCAGCATAAGAAATACAGAAAAAAAAAAGTACAAACACGGTCCCAAGATCTTTGATGCTAGTCTCCTCAGACTCAAAGAATAAAAAAAAGAAAATTTAAAAACAATCTGTCTCATCAGTTAACTTAAAGATACTGAGTTAAGACTCTTTTTTTCTCTCTCTCTTACTATTATATAAGGGGTTAGCCAACTGTGTTCCTTGGGCCAAATTCATGTTGCTACCTATTTTTTACAAATGAAGGATGTGGGGGGAACATATCTATGCTCATTCACTTAGGTAGACCCTTCCTGCAGAGATCCTGCTCTGCAAATCCAGAGAATTGTGCAGAGTTGTGCAGAGATCCTGCAGCCCACAAACCTAAACACTTTCTTCCTTCACAAAGAAAAAAAAGACCTGCAAACTTGACCATGTCAGCTTCATCTCTTCCCCATCTCTTGTGTTTTCCATTTCAGATACACAAGAGGACGTTTAAGTAGTTCCCCCAAGGAATGGGACTCCTGTCTCTGAGCCTTGGCCTGTGCTGGGCCCCTCTACCTAAAGCGTCTTCCTTACCTCCTCACTCTCTTTGCATTCTTCTCTTTGCGGGAAGGTGCTTAAGTTGCCCTCCTCACTCTGTTTCTTCAGGTGTAAGTTCTGCATCTCTTTGCTCCGCAGTTTCTATGTTCCTCAAGTAACGAATGCTGGGCATCTGTGTGATTCATTTGCTGGTACTCTCCATAGATGTAGGTAGGACCTGACTTCGTGGGTTTAAATCACAGTCAGGGCTGGCCAAGGAGGCATTCCTAGTAGCCCCAGCATGTGGAGCCACGTACCCACATTCTCTGCTCTAATCTGCAAGAAGGTGCCTCCCTGGTCCCTGCTTGGTTTCAGAGAGAGGGTGCAGGAGTCATTCCTCTTGGCTGGGCACTGCAGTGAGCTCAGGGTCATCTCGTCATGAACTCTCCTCTGCTTCTTCCTTTCCTGCCTCTGAGCATGGAGCACCCTTGTTGGAAGTCTAGTCTCAATAACAGACTGTTTCTTATCTTCATGTGAGATTACATATTATCTTCCTTTAAAAAATCAGATTTTCCTACCATTTATAGGTATTTAATGCAGGAGGACTGAGCCTGAAAAATGCACTCGGTCTCCTTGAAAGAGAAGAAATTGTTTATTAGTCTTTTAGGGTAGACTTCAAATTTCACAATGGTTGTGAACCACAACATCTGTATTTTTTACTACTTAATAATAGGTGCCTATCAAAATCTAAATGATTGCAGGTACTCAGACATATGCATTGTCTGAAACAAAAAATGGAGATGGGCAGATTATTGATAACTCACGTCTGCTCCCAGGAGAACCAACAGCCCACAACACAATTCAGCCTAGAGTCCAGTTTTAAAAGGCAAGGAAAGATTCTTTCCTTGTAATTGTAGTCACATATTTGCCCATCTTTTTAGCAACAGGAAGAAGCTCTGTGATTGTTTAGTGGGTTCTTGTAGCAATTGAACAATAAGCTTTAGGCAAAATCATGAAGAAGATAAGGGAATAGTCATGTCTCCCTTTCGGACTTTCTCAACCACCATGTGGTATTATGGCATAGCAGTTAGCTTTGCACCATTATAACGAGGCACCTATAAAGAAAAAAGGTTAATTTGAGCTCACAGTTTTGGAAGTTTTAGCATTTGATTGATTGGCTTTGTTCTTTGGGTGTGTGGCAAGGGTCACATCATTGCAGGAGTGTGGCAGGTGAGACTGCACCCCCAATGGCCAAGGAGCAGAGAGACAGAGGAAGGGACTGAGGTTCTACAATTCCCTTTGAAGTCACATCCCAGTGACCTAAGGACTTCCCACAAGGCTCACTTTTCAAAGGTTCTACGACCTTCCTATACTGTGACACTGGGGACCAGTCCTTTAACAGGGGGACATTCAATACCCAAACTATAGCACATGGATGTCCTTATGGCGATTCCATTTTAATCATAGAAACATCAATTGACCCTCTCCCAGGTACCCATTGAAGACCCAGTTAAACATGTTAAAATTGACAGTACTATTTCCCCCTAGTAACCCTTCAAACTTGCCTATCTTCTATTTATTTGTGCTAGGACTCTGATCTCAGCTAAATCGTCTTCTACACCAATCTTGTTTTTTTAAATTTTGAATCACTGTTGTAACATTGGGTGATATTGAGGTATAAATCTATTGATGCGATTGCCTTAAAAGCTGTATATTGGGCTGGGGATGTGGCTTAAGTGGTAGTGCACTCACCAGGCATGCGCGGGGTGCTGGGTTCGATCCTCGGCACCACATAAAAATAAAATAAAGTTGTTGTGTTCACTGAAAAAACTAAAAAATAAATATTAAAAATTTCTCTCTCTCTTAAAAAAGCTGTATATTTATATAGAGACAAAAATGCATAACCAGTCATATAAGTAGCTCATCAAGCCCATGAAATGTGGTTTTATACCTAAGTAGTATATTTGATTTTAAACAGCATTGGAGGAAATTTGTACAAAAAATATTATGTTTTCTAGGATATGAAGATTAGAAAATAGTTTTTCTAATTAGAAAATTAGAAAATAGTTTTCAAAGGACTGTATCCTAAAAAATCCCTACCTCATCACATTGTCAAAATAATAGAAGCTTACCATTAAGTGCCATTACATTTTTTAACTAAAATTTTCTGGGAAATTTCTCAAGTTCCATGCTAACATCTATGACTGAGTCTCATTCAACAGGCAGAGCAAATGTTGAGGAGAAGCATCTGCCCTGTGCAGATAGAATTTTTTATTTCTACAACCTCTTGACTCGTTCAAGGTCAGTGCGTTTTTCCAAAATGCCAGGCTTAAAATCAAGTCTCTTGGTTTTGAAAAGTTATTGAGTGGTACCACCTCCATCAGGTGTGATGAAAACCCAGTCAAGACACATGGTTACCATTTTTTTTTCAGAAAGAGCTATGGGTGATAGAGCGCCCCCTGCTGTTTCTGTGACCTTCCCTCATGTGTGGAAGCTGCCCTCCTCAGTCACCCTCTTCAGTGGCACGACTTCACCCTGTGAGAACGAGTAGAAGGTCATTCTGAGGAGCCCACATCCTCTTCCACAATCATTTTCTGGTTCAGCAAAGCCAAACACTTCTCTGGGACTACACGGCTCCACCTTCAGCTCCAGTTCTGAAATAGCTATACCTTGGCCTGTGCTGGGCCCCCTCAGCTCTATCCTTTTGCAAAAATTGAAGCAAAAAAAAAAAAAATTTTTTTTGGACCCATCAGAAAACTTGTCATGGGACAAATCACCACCGCAACACCTAGAAAAAGAGGCAGAAGGAGAGTCAGAGGTGAGTCTACTGACCCCAAAGCAAACGCCACAGGAGCCCAACCTGCCAGGAGCACTTCATGGGGAGTTTGGTGATTTCTGGAGTCTGTGCCATCCTGGGCGTGAGAGCCACGGGGAAGAACCCACGCTGCCATGGCTTTCCCTCCAGGAACCAGAACCACGCCAGGCGCTCTTGGTGAAGATCTAGCAAAGGCTGCCTCTGGCCACGGGAGGGGATCAGTGAGCACCCTCTGCACAGCTGAGTCCTACGCTGCTGCATGAGTCCTACTCGAGCCCTCACCCCACACAAGAGTTTCATCTACTCAAGTTCCTTCCAGCTGGCCGGGCAAAGTTGGAACACTCTGAGCAACAAAACAATAAAGGCGTATTGGCTTATGACCCTATGGATAAAATAAATATCCAGAAGTCCATACCAATATAGACAGATGATTGCATGGGTAAACACCACACACACACACACACACACACACACACACACACACACGAAAGAATTGACCTGTCCTGGTGAAGAACTCCTGACAATTTAGGGAGAAAATCCATGAGGGAGACCATTGCTCCCCAGTCCTGGGCATGAGCTCCTTGGGCATGCTGGGAGGGGAAAGTCACTTCTCAGTTGAGAATTGGGACAAATGCTACCTCACCGAGTGCTCCTGCCAAGACCCAGCAGTGAGGAGTGATGTTTGTCGCAGGTGCCCTCGATGTGGTCTGAAGAAAGTGGCGTTTTCCCTCTTGGGTCTCTATGGTTCTTACTGAAAACTCTGCTTCCTCCGATTTTTGTTTATACAAGACCATAAATGCTAGGGACATGACATGAGATCCCACTTCACATATATGCTCTAAACACATGGTCTGATGTTTCCTTTCACCTCTCTGTCAGGGTTTGGTGTGAGAGAAGATACTTAAAATTGTCACCTATATAATGATGTCCAGAATATCAGGCTTGTTAATCCTCCAAATTCAGGATCTCCTCTCCAAGGAGGGTTTCCCAGGAAAAGCTACGCTGATGTACCTGCCACCACAGCATGGACTCTACCCACCCACCAACGCACAGAGAGAAATGGGCCAGGGAGGTGGTGGCAGCCAAGTGGGTTGTTTTCTATGATAGTTCCTTGTGGTCATTTATATTTGGAAACTTCTACACTCACTAAAAATTAAAAACTTTAACATGTTTCTTTAAGACAGAACTTCTCAAATCTTGATAATCCAATCTAAAGAAATCTCTGACATGAAGTTTCCAAACTTATTTAAATATTTTTGTTGGTGGTGGTGGTGATAGAGTTATGCCTATTGGCATTTTGAGGTTTAATAAAAGAGAATTTCGAAAGCAGTGTCTTAGAGGCCTCGGTGGCCCTGTGTACTGATGATAATGCCATCATCAAATATTTGAGCCCAGGGAGGTGTAAACAGGGCTGTAAGCTGCCTCTCCGACTCGTCCTTGTGGGCTCACGCTTGGCTTCTACAAAAGGCTGATGTTCTGTGCATCAGATCAGGCAAAGTAGGTGTGCAAATTAGCTTATTTCTTTCATTTCAAAGTCAGCTGGACACAAAAGAGGTGCGGGCCAGTGCTCCAAGCCTCTTGCTCTCTCTGCATTGGGTGCCATTTTTCTTCTTGCTCTTGGACCTCGTTAGTGCTTGATGTGGAGCCCACCTCCCCCAGTGTGGATCCTTTACTCCCTTCATTTGCAAGCGTGTATTCTAATTTCTGTCTCATTTCTGTCTTCATGAATTAGAGAAGGGCCCCATTGCCAATGGAACCAAGAGTGTGAAGCACTGTCCCACGTGGACTTAGGCTCCAAGTTTTGTGTCGATAGAGACCAGCTGAGCAGCAGCTCTTCCTTCTGTGGTCATAATGGAGCAAGGTTCCCTGTTATCAGCCTTCTTGTGTTTCATGCTTTACCAACTGAGTCAAGGTCGTCTCACTCACATTTACTAACTTACCTCAATTTACCTTCATTTCCATTTCTTAGTGAACACTGGGAGCTTTGTCTAACTAAAGTGATTTCCCTTTTGGTCAATATTGCATTCCCTGCATAATCTAGAGGATAAAAATATTTCTGTGTATAAATATCACAGGGAAACCTAATATGAAATCTAGAAGTAAACTAATAAATTGCCATTTTACTGAACGGTCTTGTGCTAAGCTCCTTAAAATAAATTTTGTTTGAATCTGATCTTTCAGGACAATAATTATTATTTTCTCCTGTAGATGTGAAGGAAATTAGTCTACAAGAAATCTACAAGACTTGGCAATGTGACTGAACTGTATTAGACCTAGATCATAAACATCAAAACAACTTCCTCACTATAAATAGCAATGTCTGCTTCTCCGGGGGGTTCTGACAGATAGCAGACTCGGTAGACTAGGGCCTTTCAAACTAGAGGGAGGACAATTAATATATGTTAATTTTTTAAAAAGGAATATGGGAATATCCAAACGTTAATAACATAGCCACTACATTACTACATAATTTCCAGTATTCTTAAAGTATGTTGCTGCTTCCTAAGGTTGACTTACAAGTGACAAGCAGGTGACTAATGCAAAATCATTGAGCTTCCCTGTCTCACTGAAACACATTGAGAGGAGGTCTGGTGTTGATTCTGCATGCATGTCACATCTGGGCTACCTTCACCTAAGGCTTTGGTCCGTGGAGTGCTATGGAATTACTCACAGGCAGAATATTCTGGAGCTCTGATGTCACTCAAATTGGAAAGATGTGGTAATGAAATCATTCCTTATAACACGGTTCAGGTCTATTAAATAAGCACATTGAAGGACTCCCATTTCCCCTGAAATGGGCTTGTCATGGTAACCTAACTATAGTGCCCGCAAGTCAGGAGGGATGTAGCCTTCTCAGTGATTTTAAGAATTAAATATTTAAAGTTTCCTATTTCCACTTAATAATCTTCATAGATTAGTGCCTCACACTTATCACTTTATGATTTGCCAATTTGTCTAATTATTGTTCTTGGTACCTCCAAGCATGACGTTCTTAAATGTGTTCATTCCAACCTCTGGGAAGGATTGCTGAGCTAAGGCATCTGTAGGTAAGAGGAAACTTTGTAGGGCCAATTTACTAATAAAACCTGGCATGGTGCTTGCTGCAAAGATGCTGCCTGTCCAAGGCTTAATCAGGGAGAATAATCTTGCCCACTGTTGGATCTGGGATGTCATTGTTTATGACTTCAGGGAATACTGTCTTGTTAATTTAAGGGATAAGCAGAAAGAGAACCCTTCTAGAAAAGTGTACAAAGGGCTCCAGGGTCAGGGAGGCTTATTTAGGGTGCCTTTTACTTGTTCCACATCCGTGAAACTTGAGAGAATTACAGAAAATCTTCTAGATGGAATGCTCGGAGGGGAGCTGGTTGATGATCTTTAGCCTCTGCACACTATCTACAGCTTCCTTCGAGCGGTGGAAGCTGCAATTTGCATTGGGAATTAGGTCAGTAATGGAGAAGCTCCCATTTAGATCCCCACTACCTGAAGTGTGGGTCCCAGATCAGTCTTGCTGGCATCACCTGGGAGCTTGTTAGAAAAGCAGAATCTCAAACCTCACCCCAGACCTATTCAATCAGAATCTACATTTTAATAAGATCTCTAGGATATTCATATTCACATTAAAATATGAGAAGTACTAGTTTGGGGCCCTTGTCTCCAAAGTGGGGTGTTCTTACCTCCAGGGGTACACAAGGAAATCCATTGGGGAATGTAGACAATAATAAGAACTTATTTATCTTTGTATACTTGGCATGATTTCTATCTAGTGAATTTTAATAATGTGTATAATATTGTATAGCAATACAGGAATAAAATTGGTACATAAACACATTTGTTGTGCATGTTCCAAATTTTTCTGTTGATTCAGGCACATTTTGAAAATACCATTTGCCTTGTACTACTCTTTTCTAGTGTATGGTCTGCAGATTAACTTCTACAGGATCTGGTGGGGGCTACTTAACATCAGAACTCTGGGTCCCTCCCTGGCCCACTGAAATAATCTCTGGTGGTTGGCATTAGAAATCTGCATTTCAAACAAGTTTCGTGGACAATTCTGCCAAGTGCTAAAGTTGGAGAACTACTGTATCATTTGGAGTGTGATATGTTTATTTCCTCCCCCAACAAAATGAATTGCCCCTTGTTTTTTAATTGATCTGACTGCCAAGATTTCCATTCCATGATGGCTTTCATATCGTTTGTATATTACTGTACCATTTAATTATATCTTTAATAAAAATGCTGCTATTATGATTTTGGAATCTTTCTCAGACTCTTCAGATACATGACGTGAACAAGGAAAGCAGAGTATTCCCCTATAACTTTCTTTCCTAGAGTTCACTGATACCTGCCCTTGGGAACTGCCATTGACCTTCAAGTGTAGGAGGTAACATCCCAAAGCCCAGGGAGCTGGGAAACCAACAGGGGTCAGAGGCAATTCCTGCAGGTGCGGTTTCTTAAGTTCTCTTCAAGGCAGGGAAGGACAGGCCTGGGTTCTACAGGTGGCTAAAATTTGAAAGAAATCCAAACACATTCCTGATTTTCAGAGAGAAACAATTTTGGCCAAGGTCAGACAGCCCTATGTGAGCTCCTGATTTTCCTGCTTGTGGACAAAGGAGCAAGCTCTTCATGCAGTCACTCTGTGTCCTGTGGGGCACAGAAATAAATAAGGGATGTTTCTCATGTACAGCAGTTTGAGGTGTGATGAGAAAAAGTGAATAAGCAATTAAATATTGTAAAATGTGTAAAATTAAAAAATTGAATTCTGGGGAAAAAAATCGATGGGAATATCCCCAAAGAGAGCTATTCCATTTCCCTTGGCAAGGGAGTGGAAGAAGAAAAGGAGGCTACCTAGCAAAGGTTCTCACCTGCTCGCCTGAACTGTGAAGGACAAGTAGAATTTACCAGGTGGAGAAAGGAAGTTCACTGCTTCGGACTCAACCCCTGCTGCTTCCCATAGCATCTGTTTTACTTGGTTTTTATATAGTGGGATGGCAGGTCCCTCTGCCTGTCATGGTCTCCAACGGGATTCCTGCAAATTAATCCCATTTCACAGACTGGGAAATAGAGGAACAAGAGGTATTAGTAACTGCCCAATGTCACACAAGTGACATTGAGTCCTTTGTCAGAATGATACCCATGTGATCACATCTCTCAGTGTGATTTGTCCTTGGTTGTTCCCTGGTGCCATTAACAAGACATGCCTCCATTGGTACAGAACCAAGCCCTATGGCCATCACACCAGGTACCAAATTAACTCTCCCCGTGAAGCTAAGTCTACAAGCTGTTGCCCTTGGTGACCAAGCTAAAGTGTTCTTCAGAAAGCCATCCTGTGACCCATCATTTTTGTTCCTGAAAGAGGTGATTTGTTCAAATGCTGACAATGGCCTTGTGATCACTGCCAGCTCTGAAAATAGACCCTGCTACTGTTTAGAGAGCCCTGGAGGGCTGGCAAGAAGAAGCAGATACCGCCACCGTCTAGATGCAACCTAGGCTGAGCGTGTCACTACCGACCTGTCTGGGCTGCAAACTTGGTCTCTGCCCAACACTGTCTTTGGATTCTGCATCTGTATCTCAAAGTCTGAATATGGTCCTATTCCCTGGCACTAAATTTCCCCTAAAATTTATTTTCCAAAACATTATTTTTAATGTTAAACAACCTCAAAATGCATTTTTCATGTTTATTGCCAGTGCATAAAATTACAATGCTGTGAACATTTTTAGCAGCATACCAATATCGTGATCCATAATTTAAAAGGTGACTTTAGTGTGGCAATAAATTTCACAAGACACTGAAACCTCTGCAGAAAGTACACAAATTAGGGGCCGGCCATTCAGCCAGCATTTGGGGGGATGTGGTTAATTACTATGTTTCCACCATTAAAGAGAACTGAGGGGACAACAGTTCTCCGCGGAGAAGCGCTGGTGCGGGAAATGGGTTTGTGAGGCCTGCAGATTCTCGAAGACGGTGACAGTGAGTACCTGCAGGGGAGTGATGAGACCAGGTAAGGGACATGCCTTCACATTCTTCCCCCAATTAAAAAGGGAAGAAGAAATCAGCAAACACACACACACACACACACACACACACACACACACACACATACACACACACCTCTCTTGAGTCTACAGAAGGTTAATGTTGCGTCGGGGTGGCTCATTAGATTTTGCTGGCTGAGTTTCACAGTTTGAAATTATTTTTCTTCTGTCTTTTCACCCTCCTGAGGTCCTGACCAATTGCCACTTTGTCGGTGAGCTTTTTTAATTTTCGAGGAAGGTAGGTGGTGTGTGAAACAAATCAATTGCTTCTTCAGAAACCACATCTGCATGGCCTCTCACTTAGCTTCTGCCAAGCTGGAGGGAATTCAGGGGTTTTGTTTTGTTTTTTTGTTTTTCCCCCTCCAAAAGGTAGAAAGCCCAATTAGGAACCCAAGAACATGGGAACGGTTTTATCAGGCACAGAAGCGGCACGAGGTTCGTTTCTTGATAAAAAGTGTTGATTGGTGGGAGCAGGGGTGAGGCTCCGGATGGCGTGCACACGCCTTGCAAATGGACACCGAGGTTGCAGGTTCCCTCTGTGGGCTCACATGAAGGGACTTTGTGACAGCAGGAAGATAATTATCAAGTAAAAAGCTCTAATGAAGCCGTGGCAATTAGCACACCCAACAAGTTGCAGGGTCAAAACTACTAGCATGCACACATGCCTGCCTGCACACACGCGCCCCAGATTATATGTTTAAGATGACTCCCCACATTGGTATCATTGCTGTATTTAGGCTAATGATGTCTGGGACAATCAGAGCCATCACTGCTCTGAAAATGATAAGTACCATATAGAAAGGCCCCCCGGGGAAATTTGGCCTGTTAAGGCTTTTCAGGTCTGATGGATTTTTTTAATCTCTCTGCCAGACTGCTTTGAAAGCTAAATAGATGCCCATCAACAGGCTGTCTGTCAATGATCAACAACTTCACATATTTTGCTTGTGTTGACATTTTTGTTTCACTTTAATGGTTGTTTTCCAGATGGCTGCTGTCCTCATTAGGGACTCTTAGCGCATCACGTGAGTAGTCTTTGGACTGGTATATGTGCAAACTGGGGTGGCCCTTTATTTCTAACGACTTCCTTTGGAAAGGTCTGAATTCATTGGGGGATGGGTGCTAGGGGACGTCTCTCCATGGCTACCATGATGTACATGTGCAACACATAGGGTGGGCGTTGGCGACACAATGCCTTCTTGCATGAACAGCTGAGATGAAAGAATATGCAATGTGATGACAAAGGTATGAATTTAGCAAAGCTGAATTAGCTAAGAAACAACTTAATTGATGGCCACTGAAAATCTGATTTCACTAGAAACACCAAATCCAGTATTCTATACCATCTTGGTTTCTGAGTGCTGTAACAATTCTCTTCATGGCATGACCCCAAGGCTCAATACCTTGGACCGTCCCAGTGATGGTTCTCAATTCTCCACTGTTCTCTAGATAAGATCCGTTCTTAGGCAACCTCATTCAGTACTATAATTTTAGATAGTGCTTGCAGTCAGTGCCTTCCAAATTTTATCCCAAACACAGATTTTTTTATACTGACTTCCACTCATTTAATTTCTCTTCTTGTGCATACATATATACATTTCAAACTTGACATGTTTTAGCAAGAAATTTCCAAATTTTCTGCCAAAATATGAGTTTTCTATATTTTTCCATGTCTTGGAAAATGGTAGCACCATTCCCCAGTTTCTGAAGTGCTCCGAGAGTCGTCCGAGAGTTCCTTCTTGGCCTCACCACCCATTTGCCATTCATCACAATGCACACGAAATATCCCTCTCTTGTGTACTTCTCTCCAGCTCTGCTACCACCATCGCAATTTCTTAATTGCATTATTTGAAGCTGCTTTCCTAATCTGTCTCTTTACTTCTGATGATCTACTCTGCACAGCAACTAAAGTTATCATTTATAAAATTCAGCGGATTTTATTAATTTTCTATCTAAAACCTATTTGTAATGTATATAGAGTGATTTTTCCCCCTATTATATCACCTTGTAGGACTAGGTCACACCTATCTCCCAATATCCATCTCCTTCCCTCATTATGCTCCAGAGATGTTCTAGAATGCCCCCCAGGTGTTCCTCTTAAAGACTCTTGGCATTTCTTTTTCTCTCAGCCTGGGATACTCTGACCTCAATCTTCACACATCCTGTTCTTTCTTGTCTCTCAACTTTCCTCTCAGAGATTCCTGAATACCTTCTCTAGAGTATTCCACCCCAATTCCTCTATCATTTCATCCTGTTCCAATGTTTTCCTACAACTAACTGCTACCAGCAATGGTCCTGTTCATATATTGTCTTTCTGGATTATATCCCTGTCTCTCTGAGCTAAAATGTAAATTCCATGGGCCCATGAAGCTCACTCCTGTATCTCTGACACATTGAAGAGTGATTAGATGGCACAACTGTTTTATAAGTATTTGTTTGATAAACAAATTTTTATGGACTTCAAGTTTGTATCTCCGCAAAATTCACATGTTGCAATCCTAAACCCTGAATTGATGATATTAGGAAGTAGGATTTTTCAGAAGATAATTAGGTCTTGAGGTAGAGCCCTTGGGAATGGGATCAGTATCCTCAGAGACACAAGATGTGAATCTCACTCTCTGCTGTCCTCCGTGTGAGGATGCAATGAGACATAGTCATCTGCAGACCTGAACTAGTGCCCTGCAGTGTGACTGAGCCTGACATCTGACCTGCCTGAACCTTGGCCTTGAACTTCCCAGGCTTCAGAATGGGGAGAAACAAATGTACATAGTGTAAGCCACCCAGTCTAGGCTAATGTGTCATAGCAGCCTGACACAAAGTGATAGATCAGTCTAATGCAATTTAGCATGGAATTACATATATTCTTTCCCATTTAATAGAGTTTTGGATCTTAATTCCTCAACTAAATTGAAAACCCTGTGTAAGTAAGGACGCTTTGATAATTCCTCATCAGGATCATCAAAGGTACTAGTAAATGCACATTAATAAACTGACATATAAATAAAGGCTTCTTTTAAGATAATCTTCTTATTGGACAGCCATATTCCCTAGTTCTCCTCATTACATAAAACATAAGGCAAAATGAAAATAAAAATGAATTCTTTGTTTATGGCATGAGTAGAGGCATACTGAAATAATCCATTGAGAATTGAACAAAGGAGTTAGTAGCAAAAGGAAAAAAAAAAAAAGGACGTCCAGGAGACATTGCAAATCATGTCCTAGACATTGGAAATGTAGCTATGAAGACTGGCTTGAAACCCATGCATTTAGTGTTTCCATTAATGAATTTATTTGCTCATTAATTAAATACACATAGAGGTCCAACTACACAATGCGCCACAGCTGTAGAACAGGGAACCTGCGACAGTGTTCATGACCTTTGAGGATGATTGGCTAATGGAACTGACAGACCAGTGTTCAGGTAGTTTCGATATAAGGTAAATAGTGGTGAGATGGATAAGCACAGGAGATGGAGACCTCCAGAAAAAAGCTCTAATTCAGCCTACAAGTTCTCAGAGAGCATCTCCGAACCATTTGGTCATATTGAGTCAATGCTCATTACATTCTAATGCACATGAGAATCACCCAGGAAGCTTGTTAAAATGTAGATTTGCGACTTCTCCCCAGGGACCTGATGGACATGGTCAATAGGGCACATTTTTAAAAAATTCTTTTTAACTTGTGTAAGAACACAATATCTTTTATTTATTTATCTTTATGTGGTGCTGAGGATCGAACCCAGTGCCTCACACATGCAAGGCAAGCGCTCTACCCACTGAGCCCCAGCCTCAGACCTCTAGGGCACACTCTCACGATCTGTGCTTAGTACGTATGATGAGATTCTACTACAGGGTGGACCTTAAGTGTCTGCCCCAAAGGTCCATGTAGTAGAGCCAAAGCACAGTGGCCAGGTGGTGGTACTGTTCAGAGGTGGGGCCAGGCAGGAGGTCCTCACGCCACGGGGGAGGCCCTTGGAGAGGATACTCGGGTCTCAGCCCCTTCATCTTTCTCTTTTTTGTTCCTGGCATGAGGTGAGTAATTTTTGCCCTGCCACCAATTCCCTGCCATGATGTGTTTTCTCACCGCAGGCCACAAGCACTGAGGCCACCCGACTATGAACTGAAACCTTCAAAACTGTGAGCCAAGATGGCTGCTGCCTCTCATTCTACTGCTGTGAGCCTGAGGTCACCTGGAGGTCTTCTTTCAGGGTGCTGCTGGGATGCAACTGAAGCCGACACTGCTGCTGACCCCCAGAGATCGCCTGGTGACGCTGCCCCCAGTAGCTGCCACTATTGCTGACCTGCTGCCTGCTGCCAACAATCACGGCCACTTCAGCTGCTACCACGGCCTAGAGGACTGCCGCAGGGGAGACGCCAAGTTTGGTTGCATGTGGCTGCACCCATTTTGGGACACCAGCCTGGGACCTGGATGCCAGCAGGTTTACCACCACAAAAGCCCCTGTCTAGGGACTTCAGCTGGGAACTGCAGGTCCAGTGTGGGGGTGCCTGAAAGTTTGGAGGAGCCTGGGGTCTTCCTGCTGAGAGTGCTGGTGGCTCTTGTCCTGCTGCTGCTTCTTGGGATTGCTCCTTTGCATAAGTGTATCCCTGGTGGTCTCTCTGCAAGTAGGAGCAGCATTGAGATCTTGGGACTGCAGTGTGGATGAGCCTGAGGTATCTGAAGCCCAGATCCTTGGGATAGAGACTGGGTTTGTGAGGGCTGATCTGGGTTTGGTGATCTTGAGACACGTCAGAGCAGGGCTCTGTCTGTTGAACACTGACAGATACAGTTTGACTTTCCAGCAAGATTTATTTCATTTTCTTTGATTTTTTTGATTCACTAATCTCTCTACCATATTTGGAACACGATGCTTTCTTATGTATCAGTGTGTGGAGGACAATAATATATGAATGGCATTTTGCATTTTTGTTGTATTCTTATGTCTTTAAATTTTTCTCTTTGTTTGCATTCTTCATCGATCTTGTCTATATTCTTGGATTTTTTTCCAACTTTTCTCTAACGAACAGCCAATCTTTGTCAGCTCCTCTTCCACTCTTCCTGTGAATTTTTACTTCTAGCTTCTCTCTTCCTCCCTTTCGAATACTGAATACTACACTACTTCTGTTCTCTCAACCACCATTTGAAATTGTAAATCGTTTTAACAAATATTCTGTTTGTACTATAGATACTTATTGAACTCGTCATTTTGGTTTAATGAGAGAAAGAAGTAGACGCCTTAGTGGATCTATTAGGCTTAAGGCTATATATTGTGTACCCTGGGTGCTGTTGATATTGGTCTCACCAGTAAAGGCAAAGTGCTGGAAACCTTCAGGGACACTATAGGTCTACAGGGAAGAATTTATCCTGCCTTAGAGCCATACTTTTAGATGGGAAAACACACCAACAACATGAAAAAACAAAGGAAGAAAGCACTCCAAACAAACCAAGATGCTTTAACAACAGAAGCCACTGATAACACAGTAGAAGAAATGTCCAAGGAGGAGTTCAGATTGTATATAGTTAAATTGATATGTGAAGTAAAGGATAGTAAAAAGAGTGAGATCAAAGAAAAATACAGGAAGAGAAAGACCACTTCAATAAAGAGTTAGGGATCATGAAAAAAAAAAAACAAACAAGCAGAAATCCTTGAAATGAAGGAATCAGTAAACCAAATTATAAATTCAATAGAAAGCATCACCAACAGACTAGACCACTTGGAAGACAGAACCTCAGACAATGAAGACAAAATATATAATTTTGAAAGTAGAGTTGAACATGTGGAGAAGATGTTAAGAAACCATGAACAGAACATCCAAGGATTATGGGATAACATGAAAAGACCAAATTTAAGAGTTATCAAAACAGATGAAGGAGCAGAGATAAAAACCAAAAGAATGCACAATTTTTTCAATGATATAATAGCAGAAAATTTCCCAAACCTGAAGAATGGAATGGAAAATCAAATACAAGAGGCTTACAGGACCCAAAAGTACAAAATCACAGTAGACCTTCACCAAGACACATTATAATGAAAATGACTAACACAGAGAATAAAGATAAAACTTTAAATGCTGTGAGGGAAAAAAAATCAAGTTACATAGAGGGGGAAATCAATTCAGATCTCAACTGATTTCTCAACCCAGACCCTCAAACCTAGGAGATTCTGGAATAATATATTTCAAGCTCTGAAAGAAAACGGATGCCAACCAAGAATTTTATATCCAGCAAAGTTAAATTTCATATTTGAAGATGAAATTAAAACATTCCCTAATAAACAAAAATTAAAAGAATTCACAACTGGAAAGCCTACACTACAGAGCATTCTCAACAAAATATTCCATGAGGATGAGTGGGGGAAAAAAAGTGAAAACCAGCAAAGGGAGGATCTACACTAAAGGGATATTCAACCAAATGAGAGACTAAGAAAAACCCCAAATCAGAAATAAATCAAAATGACAGGGCATACAAATCATATCTCAATAATAACCTTGAATGTTAATGCCTAAACTCATCAATCAAAAGACCTAGACTGGCAGATTGGATTAAAAACAAGACCCCCAAAATATGTTGTCTTCCAGAGACTCACCTCATGGGCAAAGACATCCACAGGCTGAAGGTGAAAGGATGAGAAAACCTTATCACGCACATGGATTGTGTAAACAAGCAGGGTTTCCATCCTCATCTCAGATAAAGTAGACTTCAAACCAAAGTTTATCAGAAGAGATAAAGAAGGACACTTCATACTTCATAAGGGAAGTATATATAAGCAGGCTATAACAACTATAAGTATTTATGCCCCAAACAATGGAGCATCTATGTACATCAAACAAACCCTTTTCAATATCAAGAGTCAAAGAGACCACAATACAATAATACTGGGTGACTTTAACAAACCTCTCTCACTACTGCACAGATCTTCCAAACAAAAACTAAATAAACTATAGAACTAAGTAACACAATCAATAATTTAGATTTAACAGACATATATAGAATATTTAATCCATCAATTAGCAAATGTACTTTCTTCTCAGCAGCACATGGCTCCTTCTCTAAAATAGACCATACCTTATGCCACAAAATAACTCTTAGTAACTCTCTATTGTATCAGAACACATTGGAATGAAATTAGACATTAAATGATAAAGTAAAAAAACAGAAGCCACTATAACAAATGGAGACTAAATAATACAGGATTGAATGATGAATGAATAGTAGAAGAAATCAAAGATGAACTAAAAATATTCTTAGAGGTAAATGAGAACCACTGATACAAATATCAAAACCTCTGGGACACTATGAAGGCAGTACTAAGAGGAAAGTTTATTGCATTGAGTGAATTCATTAAAAGAATAAAAAGTTAACAAATAAATGACCTAACACTACGTCTCAAAGCCCTACAAAAAAGAACAAATCAACACCCAAAGCAGTGGAAGTCAGGAAATAATTAAAATCAGAGCTGAAATTAATGAAATTTAAAAAAAGAAAAAATTGAAAAAAATTGACAAAACAAAAAGTTTGCTCTTTGAAAAATAAATAAACTAGATAAACCCTTGGCCATGCTAATGAAGAGAAAACTCAAATTACTAAAATACAAGATGAAGAAGGAAATTTCACAATGGACACACCTGAAATACAGAAGATAATTAGAAACTATTTTGAAAATGTATACTGTAATAAAATAGAAAATATCGAAGACATCTACAAATTTCTAGAGACGTATGACCTAACCAAACTGAATGAGGAGGTCCTACATGATTTGAACATATTAATTTCAAGTAATAAAATAGAAGGTGCCATCAAAAGCTTACCAACCAAGAAAAGCCCAGGACCAGATGGATTCTCAGTCGAGTTCTATAAGACTTTAAAAGAAGAATTAACAATACTCCTCAAAGTATTACATGAAATAGAAAAGGATGGAACCCCTCCAAACTCATTCTATGAGGCTAATATCACCCTGATACTAAAACCAGACAAAGATGCCGCAGTCCGGCTGTAGCAAAATAACGAGGGGGGGGGGACAAACAACTTGTGTAGATTGATACAGCAGGAGTAGGAGCCGTTTATTGTAGGACAACAGAGGTATTTATACATTCCATACAGCTTATCTTAATTAACATAAAATAGATACATCAGTCAACCAATAAGAAATCTCCACACTTAATGGTTCGCTGGTGTTACTTCACAAACCACTCCCTCTGGCAAAATGCCAGGCACCATCCAGACTTGTTTACAGACTCTAACATTTTCCAGGCGCCATCCTGACTTGTTTACAGACTCTAACACAAAGACACATCAAGGAAAGAAAACTTTAGACCAATAACCCTGATGAACATAGATGCAAAAATTCTCAATAAAATTCTGGCAAATTGTATACAAAAATATCAAAAAGATAGTGCACCATGATCAAGTGGGATTCATCCCAGGGATGCAGGGTTGGTTCAATATATGGAAATCAATAAACATAATTCATCATATTAATAGACTTAAAAAAAGAACCATATTATCATCTCAATAGATGCAGAAAAAGCATCTGATAAAATATAGTACAACTTTATGTTTAAAACACTAGAAAAACTAGGGATAGTAGAAACATACCTCAACATTGTAAAAAGCTATATTGCTAAACCTAAGGCCAGCATCATTCTAAATGGAGAGAAATTGAAAGCATTCTCACTAAAAATGGAGCAAGACAAGGATGACCTCTTTCACCACTTCTATTCAACATAATCCTTGAAACTCTAGCCAGAGCAAGTAGAGGAAAGAGAAATTAAAGGGATACAAATAGGTAAAGAAGAACTCAAACTATCACTGTTTGCTGATGACATGATTCTATTTCTAGAAGATAAAAAAAAATCTCCAGAAAACTTCTAAAACTAATAAATGAATTCAGCAAAGTAGCAGTATATAAAATCAACACCCATAAATCAAACACATTCCTATACCTCAGCAATGAATACAGAAAACCACTCCATTCACAAGAGCCTCAAAAAAGCTAAAATACCTGGAAATCAATCTAACAAAAGAGGTGAAAGACCTCTACAATGAAAACTACAGAACTCTAAAGAAAAAAATCTTTACCAAATGTACCTCAAATAAAGCATTAATCTCGAGTGTATACAAAGAACTAAAAAAAATTAACATCAAAAAAAGAAAAAAAACCCAAATAACTTTATCAATAAATGGGCTAAGGAACTGAACAGATACTTCATAGAAGAAGAAATACAACTGATCAACAAAAATATGAAAAAGTGTTCAATATCTCTAGCAATTAGAGAAATGCAAATCAAAACTACTCTAAGATTTCATCTCACTCCTGTCAAATGGCAATCATCAACAATACAAGCAACAATAAATGTTGGCAAGGATGTGGGGGAAAAGGTTCACTCATACATTGCTGGTGGGACTGCAAATTGGTGCAACCATTGTGGAAAGCACTATGGAAGTTCCTCAGAAAATTGGGAATGGAACCACCATTTGACTCAGCTATCCCACTCCTTGGTTTATACCAAAGGACTTAAAATCAGCATTCTATAGTGACACAGCCACATTAATGTTTATAGCAGCTCAATTCTATGGTACCAACCTAGATGTCCCTCAATAGATGAATGGATGAAGAAAATGTGGTATATATACTCAATGGAATATTACTCAGCTTTAAAGAAGACTGAAATTATGACATTTGTCAGTAAATAGTTGGAGTTGGAGAATATCATGCTAAATGAAATAAGCCAATCCCACAAAGCCAGAGGCAGAATGTTTTCTCTAATATGCAGATGCTAATTCACAATACTATGGGGAGCACTAGGGAAGAGTAGCATTACCTTAGATTAGGTAGAGGGAAGTGATGGGAGGGGAGAGGATGTGGGAATAGGAAAGATGGTAGGATGAATAAGAAACTATTACTTTATATATATGTGACTACATGACCAATATGATTCTGCAACATGTACACTCAGAAAAATGAGAAATTATATCCCATCTATGTATATCAAAATGCATAAATGCATTCTACTGTCATGTATAACTAATTAAAACAAATCAAAAATTTTAAAAATTATGCTAACTTAAAGAAGATAGACAAAAAAAAAGCTGTGAGCCAAAATAACCTTTTTCTCTTTATAAGGTGAATTTCCCATGTATTTGTTACAGTGAGGGAAACCTGACTAATGCAGGTTTTCGGGAGCCAGAAACTTGGTTTCTCTCAGCTCTACTCACATATCACGGCTAGATGGCAGGTTCCTTATCTCTTTGACCCCAACCCCCTGGCTTGTATGAAGGGGATCCTAATCTCAACCTCACGTGGGTGTTGTGAAGACGAAGTTGATGGAGGTATGACAGGAACACTACATCTGGTGCAAAGAAGCTTTAGTCCACATGAGTGAGCGTGGGCACCATTGATGTTATCGTGGCCCTGTCACAGGGAAGGACATGTTTGAAGCAGAGAAGCAAAACACAAAAGCCAGCAGGTGTGTGGGAGAAACTCCCTCCCTGTGTCTGGAATGGCCTATGCAGGAGGCTTGCTTCCACCATGGTGTGCAGTGTGACCCGTCTAGACCAGTCGTGGGTGAACCTAGCCCACTGCCTGTGTTTGTGATGCTTTAGGGGCATGACCTCACCCATTCATCCCCCCCCCCAACATTGCCTGTGATGACTTTGGTACTACAGCACAAGTTGTAGTTGTACAACAGATGAGAAGAAGTAGCCGATTCCTTACTGTCTGCAAAGTCTAGGTGTTGATTCTTTGGCTCTTTATATAAAAGGTGTGCCAATCTTGGGTCTAGAAGTATTAAAATGTTATGGTTAGGGTTGTCAGCTCTGGAAAATGACCACCAGGGTTTCAATCCTGGCTCTGACATTTGCTAGGTGGAAAATCTTGGGTAAGTGACTTAACCTCCTTGTCCCTCAGTTTTTTCTTCTAAAAACTAAGGGTGATAATAAGAGTACATTCCTCATGGAGTCATTGTAATGACTTTACATACCTATAAAGCTAATACATACATACAAATGTATGTAATACATACATACATATAAAGCCTGAAGAGCGTAAGCACTGTATGAGATGTTGTGATTATCAATGCCAATGAAGGCCTTTATTTGTTGGTAGAATCTGAATGGCCTATGAAAACCATCTCGGTTAGGGCATCACCAGCTGTGGACTGGGGCCGGCAAGATGAAGGCAGAACCATCTGCTGTGGAGGGAGTGGAACTGCTAGTAACTCAGAGCTGTCTGACGGTGCCCTTCGGAGACTTTAGTATTTTATATCTGTTAAGGAAAAACAACCAGACTCTTCACAAAGGTCTACCAACAAACAAGGAATCAACCACAAACATGACCAAATTCTATTTATGTGCAGATTCCCTTTGTGTGTACAGTTTTATTTTTTCCTTTTTCACACATATAATTTTATTTTCTTGGCTTGGTCGCCTCGCTGTCTGTTGCTTCAGCTGTAGTGGAATTCTCTTAATAAATACTATGTAAATTTATTGTTCTATTTTGGCTCTTTTTTGCAATCCCTCTCCCCTTCCAAATCTATGATCTACCTATGATGGCTCTGGTGGATCCGCTAGTCAAATGGTGATTGATATAAATACATGCTTTGTAGTCAGACGGGCCTGAAATTGAATTCCTGCTCTCCCTTACTTAAACACTAACCCACTCCTCTTGGCCACTGTCTGTCCACCTATAAAATGGAATTATAATGACCCCAACTTCACAAACTTGATGCAGGGATTTATCAGATAATTTATGTAAAGCACCTGCCACATAAGACACAGTATGTGGAAATTCCCCAATAAGTAGGCGCCATGGTTATTTTTATTTGTAAAACTTGACACTTGGAATATTTCAATCGATATTTTTGAGTAACACTGTTACGAAAAGCCTCATTCTGAGTATTCAGAGAGTGGATAGATTCTACCCTCCTAGGAACACCCTATTTTTTTCCTCAGGAACATTTAGGCACTTCTGACTGTTATTAAATTAAAATGTTTATCCCTCAGGAGAGAAAACAATCAACTCCCACACCAATTCTATTTAGGAAACAAAACGCTTTGGTTTTTCCCTGCCTCAAATCCTCATTTATGTACAATCTTTTTGAAATAGAAGAATGTTTACAATGGTTTTCACATTGTGTGAGTGTGTGAGTGTGTGAGTGTGTGAGAGTGTGTGTGTGTGTGTGTGTGTGTGTGTGTGTGTATATTTGGTTCAAGGCTAAATTGATACTTGGGGCTTGTTTTAAGAGCCAGCCTTCATCTGTTCTTGGTTAGGAATCAAGACTGCAGAGGGTTTGGGGCACCAGGGAAGCTTCTGGCCCCTTACAATGTGGGTGCTTCCATAGTGTGCATGGGGTCATTGGGAGTCTCTCCAGGAGAGGCAGACAGAACCAAACTTCAGGAAGAAGTTCTCTTTCTTCTTCTAAAACTCAGATGAGCACCGTGCTCCTGTGAGCCTGGTCCACTCTCCGTACATCCCCATCCTCATGCATATTTTAAGCTGTCAGTCAAAGGAGGGTATCAAGTGTCTTTCTGGTATTTATGTTGATGTGACCCACATTTAATAGTCCAATTTAACGGGGGGGGGGGGGTGACCCTGGAATCAGGAATCTTGAGTTTGTTCACTTTTTAACTCCATACTGATATCAGGGGTTGTTTCCTTTGGGGATGTCCTGAAACCTCATCTCACACATCAGGAGTAGGTCTTCTTCCTGGATGACTGTGTAATATGAGGGGTCTCCTACTCTACAGCTCAGAAGGTGACTTGTTCTTGTCTGACTGTTTGCAGTCTCAGTCTTTTACCTGGGAGTGTCCAATGCCCAGCCTAGTTTAGGACTTTGGAAGATGCTCAGAAAAAGCTTGGCGAGAGACTGCCCTATGAGGGACAGAGAAGGAAGGAAAATAATGCCAAGAGTGAGGGCTGTGTCCACTTGCGCTTTCAGGATAGGGTGACCAACTCACCCCGTGTGCTTGGGACTTTTACAGCAATAAAAGTCCCTGGCAAATGGAGATGGTTGGTTACCTTTTTCTAAACGAGACATCTCTCTCTCTCCAGCAGTCTGACCACCACATCACCCGTTCTTCTTTCTTTTCACTTTCTTTTCCTTGTCAAAACCCTCACCTTCAGGGCTATCATTAGAGCTCCATAAGCACATGGGATCTGTTGACCTTTGACCCAGTCTCCCATTTTCTCCTTTTGGTGACAGGGCCCTGTCCTCCTCTGGGGCCATACTTCCTCCATTCTTAGCCCTTGACTGTAGGCTGGGGCACATCACCTTGTCTGGCCAACCAGAGAACACCAGTGTGGTGGCTGCTGTGACTAGGGCTAATCGCGTACTCAGGCCATCCCAGGGAGACAATCCGGAGACTGTGGCTGGGAATATGGAGGAGGGTGTGTTCTTGTCTAGGGAGTGTTTTTAGCTGAAAGGCCATGAGTCGACCTTGCAGGACAACCATGCAGAGAAATGGCCAGCTCAGGTGCAAGGTCACCCAGAGGAGACGCAAAGGACGAAGAGAGATGGATCCTACCAATATCGCTGAAGCTTTGGAGAAAGTTCTGCTAGATGGACCCTGTCTGTTTGGGGGAAATGAGTATAATTGTGTGCTTTAGTTTGTTGGATGTGGAGTCAGACTGGGAACTGTAGAGTCCTAACGTAGTCCATTTTTATCAATGCAGGACCTTAAAGACAAGATTTCCTGTACTTTCCCCATTTTCTAAACCTATTAAATTTCCAATGTTAAGAAAGAATCTTTCTACCCATGATGATACAGTTTAGAGCTTTTATACCGAAGAGTCAAGTGTGGTCTGTCCAAATACTGGGTGAGTGAAGGCAGAACAGGCCGGCAGGGGCCCTGCTTGCTCCCCTGCCCTGCCCATCAACACCAACTCCATAGACACAATGCCCAGGGCTTTGTGCTTGTCACTTCATCTAATGTAAAAATGGCCCTCACAGAACGGACTCCTCTGTCCCCATATTACAGATGAAAAACATCAAGATGGAGTAACCTAACCACCATCCCCAGCCTGCACGTCCAGAACCGTGAGCGCAGACGAATTATAAGCTGGTAAAAATGCATGCCTGAATTGACGTACTAAGCAAACGCTAGGAAGTATCTGCTCTGCGTCAGAAACAGTTACTTGTGCTGGGAATGCTGAGGGGAGCAAGATGGTCATAGGAATTTGCATTCTCATGGGGCGACCTCAGACACAAGAAACCACAGGAATGTCGTTTCTGGCACTTACAAGAGCCAGGAGGAAAGTGAAGGGGATCCCGGTTGACTGGAGAGGGGAGAGCATTTCAGATGAGCGGGTCAGGATGTCCTCTCTGAACAGAAGACTTGTGAGCGGAGGCCTGAGTGACAAGAAGAAGGAGAGACCCAAGGAAGGGCTGGCTTGGGGGCGGGCGCTTGCTCCTGTCAGGCTTCCTCAACCCCCACCTGCAGCGCGGGCCCACGGTAATTCAACAAAGTGCATGCGTAAGTTATAAATGTCACGTGACGGCTCCATTTGGTCCACTTTTGCTTTGAGTCAGAGACATCAGTGACCTCCATTTCTAAAACTCCACTGAGGCTGAGGCCCCTGGACAGGGCGTGTTTGGTTTCGGTTCTGCAACACAACCCATCTCCTCTATAGACCAGTTTCCTCACCGGTAAAGAATGCACGTAGAGCACTCCACATTGTGCCTGCATACCATAAGCACTCAATAAATATTTCGTCACCATTATTTTTAACTTGGAGAGTGCCAGGGAAGGACCCCGGTGGGGAAGCAATCTTCGTTTTCTAAAGCCTGTCCATCTTGACAGGTGTATCCATTAAACTTCTTTGACTGCTAATGACAAATCTATTTTGGCTATGTTGAGCAGAAAACGAGAGAGAGAATTTATTAGAAGCACGTGTAGTAGAGCGTATAATCTAAAGAAGCACTGTAGAATCAGGTCTCAACAAACGGACAAACCAGGAATGCAAAGAAGAAACTTCCAGGATAAGGTTAGGATGAGCTGGCGAGTGAGTTGCTTCCATCAATATCGCAATGGTGGGAGGAGGAACCATTGGCTTAGCATGTGGTCCCAGCCCCCGGCCACAGGGTGATGGGGAAGCTTGACTGACAGTTGCTGTAGCCTCAAAATCAAAGGGAAGGGATGGCACCTCAAATGCAGAGTAGAAATAGATATGACTCCGAGGAAGCCAGAAGCCATGATGGTCACTACGAATAGGCTCATTTGACTCCTGTAGGAATGGATATAAACTTCTGCCAAGGAGGGAAATTCTTCTTGATTATAAATATGATACAGAGGCAGAGATTGGAATATAGGATATAAATTGATGTTTAGTATGGGATCTAGTTTTCCTAGTTCAGATCTAGGGTCTGAACCCTGAACGCTTCTGCCCGCAGTTGTGAGTCTGTGATCAAGTGGCCTTTGCTCGTTAGCCCTCGGGTGCTCACCCCAGAATTGAATCTGCCGCCAGGATTAAATCAGTTAATGAGTGTGGCATTCTGAGAGGAGTGTCTGACGTGCATTGTTATGGATACATGATAGTTATCCTTACAATAATTGATGTTATTGATTTATATGTCCTAGAACAGATAGGACCTTGGTGCTGTCAGATTCCAATGTAGATGACATATAGAAAATTGTAATTTTCCAAGGCATTAATTGGTATCTTCACTTTAGTGTGGGTGAGATTGTTGGGATTCAGGGTCCCTTGATGTGCCCATGTGAATTCACAGTAGGACTTCTCCAGGGTTGGCCAGGAAATAAGCAGGCTCTGCGAAGTCGGAAAGTACCTAGGGGACCAGGAACTAGCTTCCATACAGTGTCAGGCCCTCCCCTCCCTCATCTCTCTTTGTCTGCATTTCCTCTTAACATGCCACTGGTCAAAGTGAATAATGATATATTTTTTGTTGTTGTTTAAGAGAAGCCCTTGAAAGCCATTCTGAGACTGGGGTCCAGAAATCTAATCTTTGTTTGATTCTGTGTTTAGTGGGGATTCAAATCCCAACTTAATTTAATCTTTTGACTTATCCTGCAGGTACTGCCTGATTATATTCCATTGCCACC
Source organism: Spermophilus citellus (assembly GCF_964194105.1). Taxonomy (NCBI): domain Eukaryota; kingdom Metazoa; phylum Chordata; class Mammalia; order Rodentia; family Sciuridae; genus Spermophilus; species Spermophilus citellus. Next base: position 9,369,861 of record NC_138185.1, on the reverse strand, counting down.
AGTAATAGGATTGCAGGGACAGACTCTTGCTATTAGCACTTTGAGAAACAAAAGCAGAACAGAAACCAAGGCTGGCATTAGTCAATGAAACCCGCTGTAAATGAATGGCTGCTTCCCTGGCATTTCCCCACTGCCTGACTTTAATAAGCTATAGCATGGGTACACATAAAAAGTCACAGCTGCCATCGATCTCCAGGAGACCTTGAATTTCCACAAAAAGGGGAAACCTGAAATTCTGTGCCCATGGATATGTTGAAGCAACCACCCCCAATAACAGGCAGATGCTGGTAAAGATGAGTTAGCAGTTTTGATGATCTGCTTATACGGTCGTTCTTATAATGTCTAATAATCGTGTGGAAGGGAAAGATTCCCATCTCTGTAATTAGGATGCTTGGCTTACAATCCCGACTCATCTCTTGCTACCTGGGTGACCTCCTGGGAATCAATTACCTCTCTCAGTTTTCTCATCCACAAAATGGAGATAGCAATAAGTGTATCAAAGGAATTTTGAAGGATTAAGTCAAGCCGTGCAAGAAAAGCTTTGGGGAACTTACTAGCGTGTTACATAATATATGAACACAATAATCTGAAACAATGACAACAAAAAAGAACCAAAAGTGGGGGGGGGGGGGAATCACGCTTCCTGCCAGAGAGCCACATGTACCTTTCCTCTGTTGAGATTCTTCAGTCCCCACACTGGGGTGAAACGGAGCATATGCTGTGGGGGAGAAGTGAGGCAAGATCCTGTTGGCCAGGAAACATGGGAAAAGCCTCTTGAACTCAATGGTAATCATTGAAACAAGGAAGCTTCCGATTTTCACCTGAGTATGGACAAAAACTATATAAATTTTCTGTGGCATTGCGGGATGGTAAGATGGTGACATTGCAAGCAATGGTGACATATTTGGGCTGATTTTAGCAAGAAGGTAAATTATTACAATGTTACTGGGTCACGCATGGCCTTTGTGAGGAAGATGGAGAATGAAGTTCAGGGCTATCGGCTCCCCACAGCCTCAGGTGACATGCAGAACTGGTCCAGTTGCAGGTGCTGTCACCTGGTTCCTGGTCCCCTATACTGTGGCTCTCAGCTGCTGCCTCACCCCAAGACTTCTCTGGAAACTTGATCTGAAGCTCAGAACCCCACCTCTGCTGGGGAGATGACCAGTCATAGGTCCTGTTTCCCACTCTGCTGCCATTCAAATTCCAGGCAGACCTGGGCTTCACTGGGAGATACTGGGTGACATCCTAGCTTCAAGACAGCTTGGAGGAAGGGGCCCAGGGCAGTCTCAGCAGCTGCTCAGGGAGGTGGCCTTTGCCTCAAAACTAAGGGGAGCCAGGTACGGTGGCACATGCCTGCAATCCTGGCGGTTCGGGAGGCTGAGACTGGGGGATTGTGAGTTCCAAGCCAGCTTCAGCAACAATGAGGTGCTAAGCAACTCAGTGAGACCCCGTCTCTAAATAAAATACAAAATAGGGCTAGGGATGTGGCTCAGTGATTGAGTGCCCCTGAGTTCAATCCCCAGTACCAACCAACCAACCAACAAACAAAAACAAACAAACAAACAAAAAAACTAAGGGGATTTCTTTAACATAGAAAGAGGATTATGCTGTAGAGGAAAAAAAAGACCAGAGAATACATGCACACTGAAGAACGGTATCTTACACAACCTAAGAGGGTATAACTGGTTCATCTTTATCTGAAAGCAACTTCATAATACGCTTCAAGAGATTTGACACCATTTAAACCCTTTGATTACACAACAACAACAACAACAAATCCAACTTCTGATAATTTATCCAAAAGAAATAATCAGAGAAGCACATACTTGTGTACAAAGATATTAACCAAAGCTTTATGTGTTGATCAAAAAATAATGAGAGTACTTTAAATTTCTTACAAAGAATGATTTAGCAATGTTAAATCTATTATTTTCAACACTACATCTTTCGGGGGGAGGGATGAGAACTATGAGAACTGCCATCGATGATATGATTGTGGGATAGATTCTGTTTTAAGAAATTGGCATGAACTGTCTGCCCCAAATATCAAAACAGTTCTGTGAACCTCAGAAGTTGAGGGCCATTTCCCAAGAAAATTTAGGGCCATCGCCTCAGGAGAAGAGGCAGAGGGCTGTTAGAAGTCTCTGGTTGGCAGCCTGGAATGTCTGTGTTTCAGAATCTTCCTGAGGTATAGCTTTGTTCCAGCAGGAGAGTGGCTGTGACATCAGCCTCAGTGATACCCGGTGTCCTGACGTCCCCGCTGGAGCCCAACTCTTCCCCACACATGTTAAACAAATGATGCTTGTTCTAATCCCTAGGCTCACTCCTCACTCATCACCCCCATAAACATTTACGATTGCTTGCTTTCCTAAAAATAACCTTTATATTTTAGAGGAAAATTGCAAAGATCCTACAGTCTTCTTCCCTACCCCCAGTTTCCCTGCTTATTGACCTCTTGCATTAGTGTGGTACATTTTTACAATTAATGACCCAATAATAATACTCTTTTGGAGTTCATACATATCCAGTTTTCCATGGTTTTGGCCTCACGGTCCTTTTTCTGTTCCACAGTGAAGCCGAGGACACCTCGTTACCCACTTTACGCTCGGTCATCTTGTCCCCTTGGTTATCATCAAGTCGTCTTGTCCCCTAGGATCTTCTGGACCGTCACAGTTTCTCTGACTTTCCCTATTTCTGAAGACCTTGAGGGTTTGAAGAATAATGGTCTGGTATTTCCTAGAAGGTTCCCCAATTGCTTGGGTCGGTCTATTCTCCAGCATTTGTTTAATTATTCGTTCATTGATATCATTGGAGACCAAGAGTATTCATTTTATAGTTTGGGCCAATACTAATTTGTGGGTTTTCCTACCCATCTTCTTTGCTCAGAACAAAAATAAACAGTCAATGAAACCACGTCCAACCCCAACCCTGAAATGCCAGAAGAGAGTTGGGAGTCCACACTTAGCAGATGTGTACTGAGCATTGACCGTGCCCACAGCAAGACGGCTCTCGCTGGCAGCTCTAGGTGTCTTTGGCCATCGGCCTTCTTGGTTCTTATCCTTCCACCATGATCAAGCCTTTGATACCGTCATGGAACCAATTTGCCTAGTGGCCGGCTCCCATGACCCTCCAGCAAACCCTTCCCGGTGGAGAGCTTCCTGGGGCACCTCTGTCCACTGGCTGGTTAGTGGGATCAAAGCTTCTCTTATAGTCTGGTACCTGGGGCTCCAGGTCAGCTGCCTTTGTCCTCTCTTCTCCTGCCCAGGCCTGGTCCTTCACCGGTTCCTCCAGTGTGTTTCTCTTTCTCACTGTAGAGCCTGTTCCCAGGAATAACATGTCATTGGAAAGGAGAATCTAACCCAGGGAGGGGCTGGCTCCTCTTCCCTCTCCTTCTCTGCCAACTTCAGTATCCCGTCTCCACCCCCTCTGGCACCCATTTGGCTTCCTCTAGTCCAAAGAGCTTCTTTCGCCTCCACTCTGGATACTCCTGTTGCCTGGGAGACTAATGTCACGATTGTCATTTCCCTCTTGCCTTTTGTGTCTTCCTTGTTTCTCACCTGCAAGCATGTCCTCGTCACCACACACCCTTCGTCACCTTCGTCCACAGTTTTTGAACACCAAACTATAGGCCAGGTGCTGTCAGCTTTTCACTTCATCCTAACATCAGCCCCGGAACCTAGATATTATCATCAACCCTGTTTTCCAAAACAGGAGACAGTCGTCAAGGTCACGTGGCTGCCAGTGGCAAGGCCAGGATGCACCGTGTAGCAAGGTGCAGCAGAAACCCCGTGACCTTGTGTGCATTTCCTTCTCAGCCAAGTAGGAGACTCATACGTTTGGCTTCACGCCGCCCTCTCCAGGCCACGAAAACACGCGATCTCACGCCTCTCCTTCAAAGAGTCAACGTTGGGGTAAAATTAAAAATCACCATATTAAATCTTTAATCCCCTACAGCTGAGCCAGCAAGGGGAGCAAACAAAGCTTGCAAACAAAAGTGTGGATTATCCAGAGTCCCAAGGCATCGAGTTTGAAGCTGGGGTAGCCAGGAGAAAGCAGTCAGCTCTCACTACTCGCTGGCGAATCTCTCCACCAATGACACCCTCAAGGGTGGCGGTGCCAAAGGTCAGAGGAAAAGAAACACATCCCGGGGACCCTATGAGTGCGACACCAGGAGAACAGGGCTTTGATTCTGGCCTCCAATGCTTTTGATTTTGTTTCCACCTCTCTTTTCTCTCTCTTGTTTTTAATGGACAAAAGAAGCCTTCTTACTGGCAAGGTAAATAGTTCATGGGTTATTTATTTTATCTCTATTCCTGGTTAAATTGAGTTCAAAATAATTAGATAACCCTGGCAAAGCTGTGACTGGTCCTGCTAATTCCACTTAATGATTTTCCAGTGTAGTTGCCCAGTGAAAGGGGTTATCTGTTAAAACAAGCTTTAAACTATTAATAGAGTGAAATTACAGCGGCAGCCGCGGCCCCAGGTAAAGCGGTTCTGGTGTGGTATTAAGGCTCAAGGTTGGGGGCCAGGCGCCTCGCTTCCCCCAAATGACCTTTCTTTCTCACTCACCCGCAGTTGAGGATTCCGCACCAGACGGAACAGTTAACGGGCTCCCGACACCTTCCACTATTTGTGGCCTTAATTGAGGGACCTAAACAAACAAATTAATCACCCTGGCCCATAAAAATGACAGAATTCATATGGTAGCATTCTTCATTCTCTCCAATTTGTTTTCCTGAAATCCCCGCAGCGATTTATTTGCTGAATATGCGAGTTTTTTCCCCCTTATGAAAATTACAAATTGTTGTCAAGGTTAACGAGTTAATATTCTCATTCAATATTTATTTTATGGGGAGATGGAGGAAGCACGACTGTTCCTGTACTTCTCTCCACTGCAAAGTCTGGTTTCTTAATCAAAATGACAAGGACACTGTCCTTTGGATGATACTCTGAATCATCGAGACTAAAAAATGAGCTTTATTAATCAACAGACCCTGATTAATTATTATAAAGTGCGGCTTCTACATTTCTGTACATTTTAATAATTTCTGCAGAAGGCTAACAATGTCCCCAGAGAGTCAGAGTCTTTGGGGTTTGAATTTTTCTAAGCAATGTCACAATAAATAGTCCAAAGTAGCAGTGTTCTTTCTCTAATCCACTTCGCTTCAAGCCGGCAAACCGGGGACTACCTTCTTTTCCTTATTTCCCATCTATAATTCATCATTTGCATACAAAGTAAGGAGCCAAGAATCAGCGGTTTCATCAGTTTTCAAAATACCAAGGGACAATGAGGGTGATCCGTTGCAGGTCACACAATCTAATTCACATAATCAGAACATTTCTGCGGAAAACAGTCTGACACGATTTTTGATAAGAATGACCATGCACATGATCCACGGCAGATGGGCCTTGAGTCTGAGACCCCCTGCAAGTGTCAACGCCCAGACCTCCTTGCCAGATGCATCTGTTATGCTTGAGATATGAGGTGTCCCCAAAATCTCATGTGTGAGTCAATGCAAAAGAGGTCACAGATGAAATGACTGGCAACTTAACCTGTGAGTTAATCCACAGATGGAAATTAACTGGGTGGTATCAGTAGACAGGCGGGGTGTGGCTGGAGGAGGCGAGTCACTAAGGGTGTGCCTTTGGGATTTATATTTTGTTCTGGTTGAGCAGGGCTCTCTCTGCTTCCTGGTGCCATGTCCTGAGCTGTTCCCCTCTGCCATGCTCTTCCGCCATGATGTTCTGCCCCTAGGAATGGAGTTGGCCATCTCTGGATGGAGACCTCTGAAAACATGAACCCCAAATAAACTTTTTCTCCTCTAAAATTGTTCTTGTCAAGTCTTTTGCTCACAGCATTGAAAAATCTGACTAAAACAATGCCCGTGCCCAGTCCCCAGGAGCAGTCGGGTCTTACCCATCCAGAGCTGGTGGGAGGGTGTGTTCTTCAGGGTCCTGAACACCTTCGCACATCACCCAGCAATCTCCTGGGGTGATGGAAATATCCTCTCTCTCAGCTGCACTGTGGCCACAACGGGTATGTTCACTGGTCAAAATTCATGGGGCCATACCTTTGAGATGTGTACGTTCCACTATATGTAAATTTGGTCTCAATTTCTATATTATTTAAAAAGATTATAGGAGATTAGAATTGAAAGAGCAAGGTACAAATGTGCATAATGCAATAAAAAGTATATGTAAGTAATTATATGTAACCTTTATGATGCATTTATAAAATATATATATGTAGGCACCTTAAATATATTGTAAGTTCAGTTCCAGACCACTGCAGAAAAGGGAATATTGCTATAAAGTGAGTTACAGGATTTTTTTGGTTTCCTAGTGTATAAAAAAAAAGTTATGTTTATACCATACTGTAGTCTATTAAGTGTACAATAGAATTATATCTAATAAAACTGTGTGCATACCTTAATTAAAATGCCTTATTGCTTGGGCTGGGGTTATAGCTCAGTGGTAGAGCACTTGCCTAGCATGTGTGAGGCACTGGGTTCAATTCTCAGCACCACATATAAATAAATGAAATAAAGGTCCATTGACAACTAAAAAAATATTTTAAAAAAATGCCTGATTGCCAAAAAATGCCAACGCTATTGGAAGAAAGGTTCTGAGAGAAGCTCTTGACTCGGGGTTACAACAAATCTTCAATTTATAAGAGGAACAATAACTAAAAAGCGCAATAAAGTGCAGGGCAACAAAAAGAGGGCTGTGTGTGTGTGTGTGTGTGTGTGTGTGTGCATGCACACACAATCTGCCCCTCCATGTCCACCATTCTTCTCCCACAGTTTCAACCAATGAAAGATCAAAAGTACTTGGAAAAAAATTCCAAAAAGTTCCAAACAGTTCCAAACAGGACTAGCATTTGCTATGCTGCCACCACGCTGAGCACCCTGCTGAGCGCACAGGAGTGGGGTCAGGTAGTGTAGGTCACCCGGCAGGAGGCAGGTAGGTGCTGGACAAAGGCAACACCATTTTATATGAAGGACTTGGTATCCTTGCAGGGGTCCCGCACCTGATGGCCCAGGGATCCCAAGGGATGGCTACATGCATGTAGTCCCTGTGGTCCCGAAGCTCCTTGCCCTTCTCAAAATGACTCTAAAGTGCAGGTGGATGTCCCAAAAGCAGGGACAGCACTTTCTTTGTCTGAGGATCCCTTGGGCTTAAGGGATTCTACTGCTGTGAGCTTTAAAAGGTGCCATGGGCTGGCAGATCCTCCCGGCCTCTGAGGTTTGATGCCACAGGACCGGCCTCTCCATTCTCTACACTGAATGACGATGAAGCAGTTGCCCGGTGGGGTCTGCAGGCTTCCAGAGAACCTCTTAGGACAGCCATCCTCTAGCACGGCGGATCTGTGCACCGTGTGCCCCAGTCTGCTGTGAGTGGGTTGTGAGCTAAGCGTCGCCCATTACAGGGTTCTGAACTTTGTAATGAGCTAGAATGAAACGATGATGAATCAGAATGGCTGCCAGATTTTGTCTGTCTACACAGGACTTGGGCCTCCACATTCATAGCTGACTTGGGACCATGCCAATGTGGTGGGATTATGGGAAATTCTGTTTCTGATGCCTAAACATGGGCGGAAGGAAAGTGTACCTGTGGGTGGGGTTTAAGTAGATGTGCCTGAGATGGTCCTCTGGATTTTCCTTTCTGCTTCTCCAACAGAAAGCAACAAGTTTCTAGCTTCAAGTTCTTCCCAGGAGTGCAAAATGACTGCTAGCGTCCCAACCATTACATCAATGTTCCAGAAAGTAAAAGAAGGGAAAACAAAGTGCAGTTAGATTTTTGAACTCCCACATACCAACTTCCACTTTCATCTCATGGTCAGAATGTATTACGTGGCCACTGCTGACCTCCAGAATGGCTGTGGATGTCACCTTTATCTGGGCTCATAGTCCCCCTGACTGAAATTGGATATTTATCACAAAGAAGGGAGAAAACAGCTATTAGGAAGGAGGCAATTATCAATCTCCATCACAAGGTTCACAATAGAAATTAATTCAGAGAACATCAAAGATCTTATATTTCTTCTTACAAACTTGAATGTCCTTTGTTCCTTTTCTCTACTGATCCTCTTTAATTTCTAGGAGATCGACCCCAATCTTTGTTTTCGTTTTTCCTCTCTAGCTTCCACATATCAGAGGAAACATACCACCCTTGACCTTCTGAGTCTTACTTATTTCACTGAACATGATGGTCTCTAATTCCCTCCATTTTCCTGCAAGTGACATAATTTCATGTTTCTTTATGGCTGAATAAAACTCCCTTGTGTATATGTACCACATTGTCTTTATGCACCCACCCACTGATGGACACCGAGGCTGGTTCCATAGTTTGGCTATTGTGAATCGGGCTGCTGTAAACATGGCTGTGCCTGTACCACTGTAGTCAGACGATTTAATTCTTCAGAGTAAACACCAAGAAGTGATACACCTGGGTCATAGGCTCATAGAGTGGTTCCATGCCTAGTCTTTGGAGGAAACTCCCTACTGATTTCCAGAGTGGTTGTACTAATTTCCAGTCCCATCAACAGTGCAAAGTGCTCCTTTTTCTCCACATCCTTTCCAACATTTATTATTGTACTCTTGATGGCTGCCATTCTGACTGGTGTGAGATAAAATCTCAATGAAGTTTGAGATTTCCCTAATTGTTACGGATATTGAACATTTTTTTTCATGTATCTGTTGGCTATTTGTATTTCTTCCATTGAGAAGTATCTGTTTAGTTCATTTGCTCAATTGTTAATTGGGTTATTTGATTTGGGGGTGTAATTTTTTTGAGCTCTTTATATATTCTAGATATTAACATATTCTAGATATTAACATATTCAAGATATCAGTCCTCTGTCAGAAGAATAGGTAGCAAAGTTTTCTCCCATTCTGTGGGTTCTCTCTTCACATTCCTAATTGTTTCGTTTGCTGTGCAGAAGCTTTCTAATTTGATGCCATCTAGTAATTATCTCTAGGCCTTATTTCCTGAGCTTTAGGTTTCTATTGAGAAGGTCCTTGCTGGAGTGTTGACCCTACATTTTCTTCTAGGAGTTGCATAGTTTCTGGTCTAATTCTGAGGTCTTTGATCCCTTTTACTTCTCTTTTGAGAGTTCATCAAAGTCTACATCACCTCCGGTGAGTCTTTCCAAACTTTATGTCACCATAAAACAAATAGATGAAGAGCCTTGGGCCTGTTGACACCCAAGACACACAAAGGAGGGAGAAATGTGAGCCTGTCCCACGAGGTGTCTGGGAGGCAGCCCCTCCTGCCCTCACAGGGGAGGTGCTGCCATCGAGGTGTGGTGGAGTCCAAAACTCACTGCAGTCTTCCTCGTGGGTCCCGAGCAGCGCGGGGCACACTCGGGCACCTTCCCTGCGTGCGTCGATGGTGTACAGAGTGCTGCTCTCAAAGTTGGGTAGAAACATCTCAGGACTCTGCAATCCCAGGCTTTCTGCCGGTGCTGGCGTTTTACCCTGTAGATGTACAAGTTCTAATCACAGATAACAAGTAAATGAGATTATGATGTTAGCTTTCTCCAGAGATAACAGCAGTCCAGGTCATAAAACTACCATATGGCAGATTTGGCAGTCTTTACGGAGCGCCATGGATTAATTATCACATAGACAGACTCCGGTCCCCATTTGCGAGCTCAGCGGGCCCCCTGCGGCAGAGATTGGCAACCAGTGAAGGCGAGAGCCTGCATTATGTTTGGCAGAGACGCGAGGTGACCTTACTGTGGCCAGTTCTGTCATCTCTTAACATTTTGCTCATGATTAAGTTTATCATTTCAAATAAACACAAAATGTCAGGTCTCTGGGTCTACTTAACATGGAGAGCCAAAATAGAGCTCTCTTTGATTTAAAAGGGTCCAGGCCAAGAGAACGATCTGATTAGCTTCCCCATCTGACTTTTATTAGAGCGATTGGAAAACACAGTGAGGGCCGCATCCTTGTGCCAGTGGGCTGCTCGCCAGAGTCCAGACCCACGGGGCACCCGCCATGATTCCCTTGACATCGCCAGATTCCTAACCCCAAGTAGTGGTTAGTAGGTTGATCCTCCCGGAGTTTCGCCTACCAGCCCTAAATCAATCCCATCCACATTTATCCGCGTTCTCCATCCGTGCAGGAAGCTGCCTCCTTGGACGGGCTGGCTGTCCCAGCTCTCCCTGACACCGGCAGGTCAGAGGGCTCACCAGGCTCTCGCAATCTGGGACCCGAGTCAATATTCCATTTTTCAAAGCATCCAAAGCAGATGCTTTGCCCATCCCTGACCCTGGACCCTGGGCACAGGCTGCTGGAATGTCCTCCTTCTCAAGCCTTGCTTTGCTCCACTGGAATCCACCGAGTGGACGGGTGAGGGAGAAAGCTGCTGCCCCAGTCAGATCCACAGGTGAGCCATGCTCCAGCGCTCAGTTGGGATTTGCGTTGAAGGTGCTGGATACTTTCCACGGTTCTGCCTGTAGCCCTGTCTTTAGTTCATGATCACACCACTCATATTTGTATGAGACAATGTTAAGAAACCACAGACTCTAGGCTACCATGCTTCTAACCCGGAGCAGAAGGCAAAGTCTCGAGCTGCTCTGAGCTCATCCATTCATTTATTTCCTCCCTCCATATTAAATGTTTGGTCTGGTTCCTGTCCACTCATCAGTTTATCATGGAGGTTTTTCTCTCTTTCTTTTTCTCTGACCTCCAGTCAAATGCACCTTCTCTGAGTGCTCTGAGAAAGCTGACTTCCCCCTTCCCACAGTTTTCTGCTGGTCCCTAATTCAAACGCTCCCCTCCCCGACTCCATTCAACCATCACTTGGCTGCTTAACTTTCACTTCTCTGTTCAAGTGTCCACTTCTTCAGAACATCAACCAGAAACCCCCATAATCTGCCTTTTAAAACGAGAAGAAGAAAAAAATACGAGTCTGGGGCCCTTAGTTACATAACTTATTGCATGAATTAGTCAGTTACTTGGTGATGATCTGTTATGCACCCACCTTCTGGGCTAGATGCGAGCTCTGTCAAAGCTGTGACTCCATTTTGACCAATACGATCTGTGTAGCCCTACATCTTACACAAAGTGGAGCTCAAGGAATATTTGCTTGCAGGCAAGCCAAGCACTTAACATGTGTCACCAAAGGGAATTCTGCTGAGATGATGAAAGAGGCACTCTCTGAGGAGCTCACAGGCAAGGTGCTCAGGACATCAAAAAGTGTGGAGATGTTATAATACACTGCAACTCCTGGGTGGGGCCAAGTGTGGGTAGTCAAATATGTGAGCCTCCAGCTCCACTTACCATATGTCTCCACCTCCAAGAGGACTCTCAAGAGCTCAAGCAAAAGGCAGAGACCAGGAAAAAAGAGAAAAGTCATCTTCCAACTTATTAAACATGTAAAACAAATACCTGGAAAGCCAAAATGTTTTTGAATTTCAAGAGTCAGGCTTAGTTAAGAGGGGAAAAAAGGAGGCCTTATCAGAATTTGAAATGTCAGTGCTCGATCACGGAGGAAGGACTGAGTAAATAAACCAAAATAAATAAACCAAAGCACATGGGCAGATCCCATGTGGTCACCGGGTAGCTTTATTCTCATCTGGAAAGGAAACTTCTAAAATGATGTTGGTTGGGAGAGGAGTTTGGGGCAAGACTAAGCCCTTTGGTGGGTGTCCAAGGGAACCTTTTTCCTTTTTCTGCTGTTGCCTTTGGTGGGAGAAGCTAAGTGTGAGAGAAATGCACAGGTAGGTTTGAGAAGCTTCCGGGCAAGAGGACAGGGCACTCCCTCCCTCCTGTACAGCAAAGTCAGCCTGAAAGTCTCTTGGCCAGAACCCTCCCCCAACTCAAAATAGGACCAGGTAAACAGCAAAATGGCACCAGTAAACAGAACCCCTAAGCTGTCCATTAGCAGGGATGAGGGACATCTCTAGATGCAGACTCCTAAGGACAGTGTCCCAAAGTCTCCATTGTGCCAATATCCTGTGGACCAGCCAAGAGTTCCCGAGTTCCCAAGGAGCTGAGGACATGTGCTAAGATACAAGAAATGGACAAAGACGCACCGGTGACAGGTGTAAGAAGGAGATCCCGAAGCTTGGCCTTCAAACACCAGAGGGAACAGCCTCCCTGCCGTGGAGGCTGGTGGGAACCAGGAGCGGCAGGAGCCCCACAAGTTTCTCTTCTAATGCTTGAAAGACTTTCCCACCATACCCCAGCTCTCTGAAGATTTCACTCTAAGTGGGAGGAGGATGGATAGGAAATCTTGAATACTACTGAGATTTAATCTGGAAGCGATTTAAAGAAGGAGATTAAGAATATCCAGCCAATAGTGAAAATAAAAACGCCTGGGTATTTTAGTTGTGGGGAAATAAATGCACATTTCTGCCACCCAGAGTCGGTGTCTATCAAGGCTGGAGTCGGTAATAGCATGACTTCTGTGGGAATTAGAGGAAGGAATCAGACTTGTATATGGGCGAGCACAAAGAATATATTTGGGTTTGGCAGTAACACATGAGTAAGAGTGAACAACCAGAAGACAGTGGGAAATGACTATATTCAGGAAGAAGAATGAACAGCATGGACCAGAAGCCGTAGCCAGGGGAGCCTGTTCAAGGTCCAGAGGCAGGAACGACAGCATAGAAGGCATCATGATCTAGGCCTGCGCCTTGCAGTCTCTTTCTTGCACCTTTCACCTTACGGGTGCCACCCCTGGATTCTTGATTTCTTAGACTCTCCAAAATGAAAATCCCTTCATCTTGTAAGGGCGACAGTTCCCCCATCCCAAATCTCCTTTAAATGCAACGTGCCTCCTTCCCACCTCTGCAGAGAAGCCACCCTGACACCTCCTTGCTAACAGTTTCACTTTATATTACAATTTGTTTGCTTTTCATACTATCTGTCTCGTTGAAGAAGTGGTAAACTTTATGAAGTCAGGAAAGATGTCCCTTTGATTCACCCTCTACTCAGAGCCCATTGCGTGGCCCAGAACATAGTAGGAACTCAATAAATACTTGTTAAATGAATCCATAAATTCTGCCAGGTTTTATGAGCTCTCTCCAAACGTGTCTCCTTAGAATGCAGTACCTGGGAAGCTACTTCATTTATTCAGACATGTTTTTTAATCCCTTTTTTTCTTTCTCTCACTTTTCTCCACCTCTTCGTTCTTGTCCCTTCTTTTGATCTTTTGCCCCTTCCTTCTGGTGAGTATCTTTTAGCTCCTATTTACAGGCAATGTGTTATGAAATGGAGTCAGTGGTGAGACTTCAACGTGGACAAGACAGTGTCATGTTCCCAGTAGTAAATCATCCATTAGAGTGGATGGCTGTGTGGCTGAGCAATTACAGCCCCATGCAATGAAAAGAACATGCCTGAGAACCTACAGGCACCCAGAGGAGGGACTGTCACCCCTTGGCATTAGGCAGCTGACTGACAGTATCAAAGAGAGGGTGATAATTGAGCTAGGGCCTTTCTCAACCCTGGACACACTGACATTTTGCACTGATGAGTCTACCGGGGCGAAGAGATGTGCTGGGCATTGTGGGGTATTCAGCCTGTGCCTCCAGAACGCCAGCAGCACTCTCTCTGTGGTAGTCACTCGGCTGTGACCACCAAATATGCCCCAAGACAGTGCTTAAACTCACGGAGCACAAAATCATCCCTGATTGAGAACCGCTGTTCTAAGACCAGAAGTCCAAGTGTTCAAGGAGGTAGCACTGCATCTGCGTGCGACAGAAGGGTGAGCAGTAGGCACAGCTGTGCTAAGTGCACAGGGGTGGCCAGCTCACAGTTCCTCTAGACTCACACCAAGGAGCCCGCCACAGCAACAATTCACTCAGCCTTCTTCTAACTGACGGGCAGAGGCTCATCCGGCTCAAGTTCCCAGCCCCTGACTGGAGAATTCAGGAGGGCTGAGCACAGCTCTGTGATTTCAGGAAGGGCCCTGGGTGGGAGGAAACTGAGCCGCTTCTCTGAAGGATGGTTTGGTTTTTCTCTCTCAAAATGTAAACGTGCCTGGCCTGTCAAGCCATGGTACTTCTAAGAACTGGACCCAGAAATGTTTGTCTGCATCCTCCAAGCTGTGTGTGCCTGGAGATGGTCGTTGTGGCCATGTTAATATAGTCTAAGTGATTATTTTCGGAGACTAATTTAGGAAATGGTGAAATATTATACATATGCTAAAAATAATAGCATTCATTGCTATTTTCAAATATTGAAAGATCTACAGGGTATAATTAAATCTTAGTTCCATCCTTTTAATAACTTATGTCCTTCAGCAATATGTTCAACCTCACTGACTCTGTTTCCTCATACATTAAAAAATAAGAATATACCATCTCATAGGGTTGTCAGGAAGATTAAATGAATTAATACATAAAAAGATCTTAAAGAAACATGGGCCCTGTACTAAACAGGCCCTGTATTTATTGATGTTATTCTGTATTAAGTTGAAAAGACAAGTTAGAGCCCCATTTGTGTTGTATTGTCCCAGCTTTGTTAAAAACTTACATAAATCTTAAATTATTTAAATATTTGTAATATCTTTCCGGAAAAAGATACAAGAAAAGATTGATAGGAGTTCATCAGGGAGTCAGGGTACAAGCTATAGACTCAAAGAGGACGTGGTCATTCTATCATCTCATTGTTTCTTGTGTTGCTTTAAATTTAAAACAAAGAGTGTTTGCATTATTTGCAAAGTGACAAAAAAAAATAACAAAGTTAATGACACTGTTCAAAACACATTTATTTACTAAATCACTCTGGGGTTGATTTACATAAGCAACAAATAAAATATGTAATGAAAATTTGCAGCTAACATAATGATGAGACAGGTTTGGAAGATTCCAAATTTAAACAAAGTAACCTCGGTCCCGTTTCTCATTTATATCTCAACCTGAAAGGTGGAAAAAGCTCCCAGGTATTTTGGAAATTAATGTTTAAAAAAGGAACTGGTTCCCAGTGGCTCAGGAGGTTGAGGCAGGAGGATCGAGAGTTCAATGTCAATCTCAGCAATTTAGCAAGGCCCTAAGCAACTTGGTGGACCCAGAAATGTTTGTCTGAGGCCTCAAAACTATGTTTGCCTGGAGATGGTCATTGTGGCCAGGTTAATATAGTCTAAATGTTTATTTTTGGAGACTAATTTAGGAAATGATGAAATATTATGCATATGTTAAAAATATTTATGCATATTTTCACATATATATATATATATACATATTTTAAAAATATTTTGAGACAGGTCTCAAAATAAAATATAAAAAAAGACTGAGGGTGTGCCCTGGCATTCAATTCCCAGTACCAAAAAAAAAAAAAGAAAGAAAGAAAGAAACTGTTTTAAAAGGAAAATAATAATAATAAAATTATTTTAAAATTTTAATTTAAAATAAATTTTTCATTTACTAATGTAGTGAACAGTAAAGTTTTATATTTCTGGAATATTATATGGTATAGTAAAATGAGATGTAATAATTACATTTTAATAAAATACAATAATTATCAAATTTAATAAGTAAAACATTAATTTAACTTAATAAATATTTGATGATATTAAGTAAATCAATTTAATTAATACAAACACTTATCAAAATAAAGCTAGTATTTATCACTATGACTTGCTAGTATGGTGATCATGGTGGGTTGTAAACGTCTTTACAGAGCTCAACGGTGCATAGTAATCAGAATCATTTAACCATCAGCTCCTTAAATAACTACTCTCAGGGTCATTTTCCCAAGACCTGTCTACTGACCCCCATGCACTGAAGGAACTGGTTTAAAGAAAAGATTCTAAGAATTCCAGCTCATTTCTTATAGACACCATTCTGTGCACCTACAGAATAATCTAAAAACAGATTTGGCCACAGAGAGGCCTGATTTTAAAAGCATATCTGATGCAAAAAAAAATTACTTATTATGTTATAGACATTTTGGAATTCAGGAACCCGCCCTGCAAAAAACATTTATCTATATAAAGTGTACCTCTAACTTCCAATAAAAACCAAACCAAATAGTAACAGTTGCTCTCTATAGCAAAAAAGAAAAAGGAAAAAAAACATACTTGCCCGGTGTATTTGGATGAGATGATATTAGCAGGCAGCCATCAGTCAGCACCGGTGCATAAGAATCAGCAATGCAAAGTAGAAGATGAAGTCATGGTGGGATGTTGGATGGGGACATAATTAACACCGACGGGTGCTGGGATTTAAAAAGACCAACATCAGGAAGACCACGTACAGCTCCAGTGCCATGTGCAACCATCTCTTGTGCTGGCAGAGAAGTGGACTGTGTAGCCCATGGGGTCCCTGTTCCGACTCTAATTGCTATTACTCTCTGGGATGTGATATCTTAATCAGAAACAATAGCTGATCTAATTGACTGAGGTTGGGGAGGCCGGCTACCTCTCCCAGATACCTGAATAGCAAGCGCTGTAAATGAGTAATGTGCTGAACTTAAGAAATGAGTATTCAGACGGTGCTATCAATTAGACTGTGGGACAATGGTAGGAGGTGAAGTCTGGAAGCTTCCTCGCTTGAAGGATTCAGGATTAGAAAGGTGACGTCGAGAGCACCCCCTGAGGAATTATCTTTTATTTGCAAGATTGGATGATCTGTATTTCTTTAAAAAAATAATATTGAATAATTGCTCACATTTAAAATGTATCCTTCAGTCAAAGAGCATAAAGAAGATTCATATGTATTATCTCTATATCTCAGGTCACTAGCACAATATAGAGTTTATTGTCATGTCAAATTTTCAGATGTAGCGGCAAAGATAAAAGTGAACTGCTTCCTGCAATTTATCAGTTCATAATCTAAAATATAATACAAGAAGGGATTGTGCATGAGAAAAAACAATCCGGGGGGAAATGCCTTATTGTCCCCCCAAAAGTACCTCAGGAATAGTCTATGTAAGCACAATAGCATAGCTGTTTTTATTCAGGCTTTTTGCTGGCATGTACTTAGATGAAAGTGAAGAAATCTCTTTCTGAAAGTCACTATGTTCAAGAGTTTTCCTGGACGCAGTTTGAGCCTACTTTTCCATAAGTTTCTCTGCAGAGGTAAGATTCAGTTTAAAAGGAGACAGTGTTAGACTGAATGTCAGGAGCTGCTAGCGGGCCATGTAATTTTGGGAAAGTTATTAAAAGTCTCTGGAGCTATATTTTCTAATGTTTCCGCTGTCAAGGGTACCCTTTGCCCTGCCTTTCTCTTCCCTCCCAAGAGACCCACATTTATCTGCCATACTTTATTTACTAAATAATAGGAGCTCTTGCCCCCCTCAACTCCCTTATTTTGTTATTGCTAATGGATCAAGAGCTGCCAATCAGAACTTCTGATTGGGAGGTAGCCATCATTTTTGTACTCAAGTGAACCAACAATTTGACTTGTGCATTTTCTCCAGATCAAATGCCACTGGGGATCTGCAATGTAAACATCAGCCCACGCCTTTCTCCTCCTTCCTAAAAGGCTTCTGCAGGCCCAGAGCCCAAGTTTAAGCCACTCACTGGGGTTCTACTAACTCCAATGGACAAAGAAGGCATGGAGTGGATGTGTTGGACCAGAGCCTTGGTCCTTGTATTAGTCAGGGTTCTCTAGAGGAACAGAAGCAACAGGAAGTGTAATCATAACAGGGGACTTATTAGGTTGCCTATGCAACCAGAAGCTGGATAGTCCACAATGGCCATCTGCGGCTGGAGAGCTGGGAGAACCAGTAAGTAGCTGCATGGTCCAAGAGGCTGAAGCCCTAGAACAAGAGGGATCAACGGTGCTACCCAAGTCAGAGACCAAAGGCTTCTGGAGAATCTGCTTTGGAAGAGTAAAGAAGCAAGAGTCCACTATCCTCAGATAATGGCAGCGACCATCAAGAACCAATTCAAAAAGAATTGATCTTGCATCTGCTGCTGCTTCCTTGTTCTCCCAACTTTTATTCCATCCAGGCCACCATCCCACACTTAAAGAGGGTCTCCATTTGCCATTTCAGTTGGCCATCCCACATGCCAATCATTCTTAGACACACCCTCACCAACACACTCATAATCCTCTTAATCCTTGGCATCTCTTAATGCAATCAAGATGATGATTCAAATTAACCAATACAGTCTTCTTTCAAGAACTCTACTCCACTTTTGATACTCGAGGGCACCTGGCCCAGAGCTGAACGCCACCTCTGTATTTCAAGTCTAAGATGTCACTGTTTAGGTGCAACCTAATTTCTGAGACATTAAAATGTGAAAAACAATGTTTTTTTGTAATCAATGAAATATAGTATCTTATCAGTTTTTTTAAGACTTTGGTTCATCATTTTTAATTGAATTTTTTTTAAATACAAATTTGTGTGTAAAAGGATCACAAGACTGAGCATAACCTATAAGCTACCTATTTTTTAATTTGCTCTTAGTCAATGTGTTCTCCCTGCAGCTCTAATGCTTGATGATCTTATTGATTCAATAACAGTGAGATGGTCGTGTACAGAGGCTTGTGTTTAGAAAACACAATCTTCCCTGAGAAAGCCAAGAAAGGGAATACATGAATGATAACTTCATAAGGGCTAGTGACACATATCAAACATGTCTCACGTCAAATAAACTTGCATAGAATTAAATAAGATTGGTTACAGTTTGATCCACTAATGTATGACTATGCTTCGTATAAAATCGATTATGGATTTGACTATTGTTACTGAGTCTAATTTTATATTTTGGAATCAGATTTGTATTTTACAGTTCCTACATTTTCACAGAGCTTCACAAATCTTCCAGCACCTGATCCCTCCCTGGCTCAGATAGCCTCCTAGATGCAAAGACCCTATGCTGAATCTGGTCTGCTTCCTCCTTCTATGAGGACCTACTATGTATGGGGACTGTGCCAGGTAATCGCATGGATTACCTGGATTATCTCATTTCTTACTCACCTAACACTCTGAGGAAGGGGTCCTGTAACTTTCCTTTTTAAGAGAGAAACTGGGTCTCAGAGAAGTTAAGAGCTTTGATCAGAGTCACATCTGGTGGCTTGGCCCCTTCTGATTCCTTGACTTTGTCTCCATGCTCTGGGCTCCTCGGCCTTCGGCTTCTGCCTGGTGCAGCCAATGGAGAACTTGACCAGGAACTTGCAGGTGGCAGGAAAGGGTGATCTCAGTAGGTTTTCCTCTCTGGGAGGTGGGCAGGTTCACAAGTTGGCAGGCACCCTCTTAGGACAAGGTGGCCCTCTCTACACAGTTTGGTCTCCTGAGGCCAGTCACCTCTCCTTCCTCCTGCCCTTCTGATAACAGAGTCCTGCTGCTAAGAGTCCTCAGGTGCTCCACGGTTCCTAGCAGTTTCTCTGTACCCTGCCCCAGCTTTGTAAGTGACTCCTTTATTACGCTCTGCATTTTGTGGGTGCCAGTACCAGACAGCTTCAGGCACCAACTGCAGATTCAAAGTCAAGTCCAAATGATTCTAAATCAAAAATACTTTTCATCCAACTGCACAGCTCCCAAGCACCCACTTAGAACAACTCTGAGCTGCTGGTGTGATGTGGTCTGTTTTAAAGGGGTTGGGGAGGGCATTAAAAATATAAATAGTTGTTTCCTGTGGCAGAACATTGTCTTCATTAATGTCAAATGCCATTTCTTGGGGAACCATATAGTACCTTTGAACTGTTCAGAAGAAAAAATGGTATGTAAATCCAAGATATTAATATTATATCATTTTTGCCTGGTGATAAAACCCCTAGTGACACAAGTCTACCTTATGATAAAACCATTTCAGCAGGATGAAATCTTTAGGAAACAAGATTCTACCACAAAAGAATTCATTCTACATAAAACACTCAGGTTTGCTGAATTCCAAAAGGTGTTAGAGGATTCACTAGTGCCAAGAGGAATCCAAACTATCTGTACATCGAGAATGAAGAACTGTTTCCTGTGGCACAGTTGATGGTACCATTAATAGCACAGGTGTTTACCTGGAGTTGCTTTGGCATAGCTCAATATTTGACAAACATGATAAAATATTTTCTTAATGCTATTAATAGCCTCCTTTATTGTTTTGATTTATACATTAAGCCACTTGCCTGGCAATTCTAGATTTTATTTTATTTTTTCTGTAAAGCTAACAATAATCAAATCATAACAGAAGGGGGAAGAGCCCTTTTAATGAACACTTGCTATATTCCAAGAAACCACGGAATTGTTTGTATGCCTGTCTCAATGTCCATACATTACTCGATTTAATATGGATAACAGCATATTATTATGGGAATCTAATTTCACTATTCCCAAGTTACAGGGGAGAAAGCAGAGACCCAGTGTGCTCATTTATCTTGGGTAAGGGAAGACGGCTGAGAAGAGAGGATCGAGTCTCAAATCTACTGCAAAGCCCACACCCTTCACTTTTACCGGGAAGTACAGAATCGGATGCAAACTGAGACCTGAGAGGTGCACAGAATTAATGGGACCAGCTGGGAGCAATACAGGGAGGGTCGTGTCGTAACTGGAGAGCAGATGCCCCATCTAACAGGACAGCTGCTGTTGGCTCCAGCTGACTGATCATTTCTGTGAAGAAGGGGGACATGGTGGAGCCATGTCTTTAGTTTTTCAGAAGAAGTAGACATCCTGAATTTTTAATAGAATCTCTGAATCTCTTCATTTTTCCATGCAGGTGATAAGTCAATAAAAACAGTGCTAGCATTCAAACTATGACTGCAGACCACAGAGCTGGGGCCTGTGCTCTTCTTCTCTAAGTCCCCCTGGCAAATGCAGAGAAGCGACTTGGCACGTCTATGCAATCCTTCAAAGACATTCCCTCTATCTTAGAGGCGAGGAGGAACTGATGGCCATCCTCCAGTGAGCAGGAGCAAGTTGACCAACCCACTCACGTTTGCTCAGGTTGTTCTTAATTCCAAAACTTTAAGTCCCATGCCCTGGGAAACCCGAGTCCCAGCCACAGTAGGACAGTTGGTCCCCTAGTTACAGCAGAGAATTGGCTTCTGGCATCTGCAAAGCTCCAGAAGGTCAGATGCCCTGACCTTTATTAGTATCCTTTCAGGGGAGTTGTGCTGTGCTTGCAGGTGCTGACTTACTAACGCCTTGGTGTCTCCACTTCAGAAAGGAGACCGCCTCGGATGTGGGGTGCCGTACTCTGTCCACCCCCAGAAGCACGCTGCCTACAACACTGCAGTGGGAACAGGAGGGTACCGCCAGGCAGGCGGACATCCCCGAGATAGCTTCTGGTTGTTATTTGTCAGAGAATCCTAATTCGAACCCAAATGGGAGCTGGCCATTATCGGGGACTCACAGCTCCAGGTAAACAGCTAATGAGCAGACTGCCAGTTCCATTTTTATCAAGAGCCCTCCGAGACTTAACCGTGCCGTTTCATAAAATATGCAGATGATAGTGCGGGGAGAAGAGCAAAGGCTTTGAAAATGATTCACACAACCTAAAAATGATGTTGAAAAGGGAGGAATTAAATATTCACAAAGTGAGAGAAATTAAGGCATATTAACTGTTAGAATGTGGAAATGAAATGACTAACATACATAGAGTTGATGAGAACCGCATGATTACAGATCTGTCAAAAGTTTCTAATTCTGACACTGTGTGATGTGGAGGTGCGAGTTGGCTGGTAAGGGCAAAAAATTAGGTATGGGACAAGCCAGGCGATGCTGTCAGATCAGAGTCAAAGGGAGAAAGACACAGCCATGATTAACATTAGGTTCTGTTCTCTGCTGAGGGCAAACTCCGAGATCACCAAATGCATACTAATTACCAGCAGAAAACAGACTCCGAGTGGACTGGGCCCTGGACCGGGATGTGGCTGTTAAGTCCATAATGAGGAAGGCAGAGAAGCCGAAGGGCCAGAGAGGCTCAATTTGGTGAGGTCATCCAATCCTCCCCATTTAGGGGACGGAAAGCCAAACTGTGGCCCATCCAAACGAGAATTAGCAGTAATTATTATATAATATGTAATGATGGGATTTAAATGGCTAACACATTTTCTCTGCTGAGATCATTTAGACATGATTCATACAAATGATTAAATTAATAGATCTTCCTCTTTGCAGACTGCCAGGCAGCTTAAACTAGATTTTTCAACAGACACTGATCCTAGTGAAATCATATGAATAGAGAGATTTACGGAAATTGCAGGAAAAATTGGTTCCATCTCTAAGAGCAGGCTCGGGTCGGGAGAGATTCGCAAATTCACCTTGAGGATGAGGACTCGGCTCGGGTTTTTTGTAGTTGTTCTTTTTTTTTTTTTTAAATCTACCTATATTCTTTGAAGGTGATGATATGAAATCAATCTCTAAATAAAGAGAGAGAACACTGAAACCTAAACAAATATTCATAGAGTAAGTGGGTTTCCTTGCATCCCAATGTACCTGCTCTTTTAAAGACGGCAATTGGCATATGTAAAAATACCCTTTAAATAATAATAGAGAGACAATTCCAAGAAATTTGGAATTGTGTGTGAGTGAAAACCCATATGAAAGCTGGTAGTGTTTGCACATGGGGTAGTCATGATTTCAGTGCAGTGTCCGGAATTTCCAAAGAAAATTAGGAGCAAGAAATAAATTGCAAACCAAAACAAAATCTCGAAGCATTTCTTGGATAAAGCAGCTCTCCACTAACATTTCGGCTCAGGCCCCGTCATTGCTGTTGGATTTGAGGATGCTAATTTTTTTTTTCCTTCTGCAGAAGCATAAAGCAGTTCATAGGGACATGAAGAACTGCTGGAGGTCCGCTGTGTGTTCTGAGGGGAGACGCTCCTGGTCCCATCAGCTGCACAGCATATGAGCAAATTAACAGGCACATGGGGAGGAAGCCCCGGCTATGAGGCTCAGGCATGTAATAATTAACATAGCCTTGGTACCTCTGCGGCATCTTGGGATGAAAATATTAATCATTCACAGCTGTGATCATCTCAAAATCTCCTATTTTATGGCTTTGACACATCCATGAATAATGCCATTTACTATAATGTGCAGCATATCAGAAAGAATATTTTTATAGTATGGCTGTTTCTCTAGAAAACACTGCAAAACCAACGTGAGAGCTCGTTTCCCTGCAGCCCAGTGGAGGAAAAGAACACGACACAGTCTCTCTTTGCACCTGTCGGGGCCCCTACTGTGTGCCAGAATTTCTGTGTACCAACCCGGCTATTAAGACCTCCATTTTGGAAAGGAAGAAATGGAGGGAAGAGAGATGGAGGCCAAGCTGTCAGAGAAACAGAGGCAGAACTTGAACTGCCCTCTGCTGGGCCCCAGAGCCCAGGCTCTCTCCAGAGCGTGGAATGTAAAGGGACTCCCAGGTCATTATGATGTGGTCTCCATAGTGCCCTTGCCCTCCTTGGTCTCTTCGGGGTCACCTTGGCAATGAATTCATTCGAAGAATCCATTCAGGCTTTTCTTTTCCTCTGCTCCATCCCTTTCACCACCTTCTTTTGCACCTTCTCCACCCTGGGTTTGAGCAGTGGCTCCAGGTCATGCCCTTACCAATCCATCCTGTACTCTGACATCAGAGGGAGAGCTTCCTGATGTCAGCTGAGTCGGGAACTCCCCTGCTTAAAATCTTCAATATTATTTTTCCATTGCACATAAGATAACGATGGAAAACACATTGCCTCCAGCTCCCAGGTGATCTTGGACATCCTGAATCTCCACCTTCAGTCCCTCCATTTGGATCTTTACTATGTCCATCCAAAGGGGGGTCTGTTCCTCAGAGCCCCTCCTGAGTCCCATCTCCAGCTGAGATGCCACTGCCTGTGACGCGGCATTCCCCCACCACCCTCCCAACCCCGTGCCTGGTGAGGTTTTTACACCCTTTAGATCCTCCCTTAAGCCTCTCTGTCTCAGTGGATCTTTTAATTCCCCTGTCCATTTGGATTATTTATGCAAGCTCATGACACCACCCATGCTCTCCTGGCAGCTGTCACAATTGTCAAGTGGATTATTTGTCTGATGGTTTCTATCATAGCCCCTGACCTCCATAACAGATCATAAAGGGGTGATGCCAGAGACCATATTTTCAAGAAGCAGCATATAATAAGTCCTCAACAAACATGCATTGAAAGAAAGATGGAAAGAAGGAAGAGGGTTCTAGGGCTGGAGTCCTTTCTGAGCTGCTTCCTCCATCATCTAACTCCACACAGGTTTGTTCCAAGCTGACATTCACACCCGTGGCAACAACAGGTGATGGTTGCATCAGGAGCACCCACGGGGAGGGCTGAGTGAGCGCCCCCAGAGAACCATCCCCTGCAGGGGCAGAGGCTCCCCCAGGCAAAGGAACCTGCCTTCCTCCTCTCACTCCCCAGCGCCTCCCACTTTGTCTCCTAGGAAGTTCTCCATGTGCCATAATTGCTTGTTTGCGTCGTGGGTTCCCTCACAGGGATTCCCAGGGCAAGGGCTTAGGGCTTTTATTTGCCTCCTATCAGCACCAGCACAGGGTCTGAGCACCTCAGATCCTTAGTATACGGCTAGTGAGAAACCATTTCAAAAATTAGTGACTCAGGCTGGGCATGGTGGCACACGCCTGTAATCCCAGTGGCTCAGGAGGCTGAGGCAGGAGGATCGAGAGTTCAAAGCCAGCCTCAGCAAAAGCGAAGTGCTAAGCAACTCAGTGGGACCCTGTCTCTAAGTAAAATGCAAAATAGGGTGGGGGTGTGGCTCAGTGGTCGAGTGCCCCTGAGTTCAATCCCTGGCACCACCCCTCACCAAAAAAAAGATCAGTGACTCAAATACCTAAATAAATAGCTAGGTGAGTAAATAAGTAGAATTAATGAGTTCAGGATAAAATAAGGAAAAGTGAGTGTGAAAGCCATTGTTCACACAAATGTTTCTTGAACTGCACACCATCCCATCAATGCAGAGAGATGATGCTAAAGAATACATGAGTTATTTTTTAAACTTTAATCATTTGGGAATGAACAAATAGCTATTGAAAACAATTTAACCTGCAAATTAAATCCTTTATGTCACTGATGTTATTACTTAGGTCAATTTGAGTTTGATGAAAACAGTAAATACCATACTATTATTGAAGGTCCTTGAATATGGCAAAAATAATGAACATTGGGATATAAATGAATGAGTTTGGAAACACCCAGTTCTAAAACAAACAGCGGGAAAACTCCTAATATTTCATGAGCAGTTACTATGTCTGGGGCACTGTGTTTGAAGCTCTTGAACATCGTTGACTCATGGAATCAAGGAGTAAAAAACATCCCATTTTAAGGTGAGGGAAATTAAATATGGAGAGCACAAATCTTCGCAGGAGGTTGTGTATTTAACGAGGTCTGAACCAGGATGCGAATCTAGGTGGAGCCCGTGGTCCTGTCCACAGCTCTGCTCAGGCTCCATGAGTACCTGGGACACAGGAGAGTCAGGGGGTGAGGCGTGGAGGTGAAGGAGAGAGCAGGGAGCACGGGGAGGGCACAGGGAGCCTCCTGGGCCCATGCTTTCCTGGGCCAGATCCAGAACCTTTGCTCTGCTCTGGGGTTTCTTCAGCCAGAGTGCTGCAGTGGCCACTGACGGCCACCTGGAGGAAGAGGTCTCCCACAGCGTCCCCCCCGTGGCTCCTGGCAGGGGAGTGGCCCGTCTTTCTCCACTGCGGTTCCAGTGGGAACAGCTCGCTGAGCTCACACCTAAGAACAAGAATAGTGAACAGCAGTGGCCCAACGTCCCCTGGAGAGGAGACCATTCAGCGCACCAGGAGGAGATGTGAGCCCAGGGGTCTGCAGAGCGGTCTTCATGACCTGAAGAAGCACAGAAGAGGGCGACATCATGTTCGTTCAAAAAAGGGAGCTCTCCTTTATGAGTCTCTCCCCACATTATGATTCTCTAGAGTTCAGTTCCCTTCCTCCCTACCCTCCTGGATCGGTCCAGATTTGGTTGCAGAGAAGACTGACTACACCGAGGCCCTGTCCAGGAGTCCCTGAGAACCCCAGTGCAGGACATGCTGGACAGGGAGCTCCCATGTCTGCCAGCATCAGGAATGTGGTGAGTCAGGGGGCTGCTGCTAGAGCCCCTGGCTTCAGTAAGTCACTTTGCACAGGAGCTTCCGGGAATCAGTCAACTCTCCTTCTCTGTCCAGGTCTTTATCTTTCCTCTTATTTTCTCACTCAAGATGTTTTCCCTATGCAAAACCCCGTCTGAATTCTGAAGAGGCCCCTTGTGGACGGGGCCATCAGGAAGCTCTAAGCCTCTTTTCCTGCATGGATCAAATGGAGATAATGATGGTGGCCTCTCATTGGCTGGCGTGAAGAAGAGGTGAGACGAGGGCATGAAAGAATGGGCACCTGTCAGCACTCACTGTAGGGTGGCTCTTGTTTAGTAGTGGGTTTGGTCTCAATCCATATATTCAGGAGTGAAAAACTTGCATTTTTGATCTCCAAATATAATTTCTTTGTCAACATTTTTTCACTAGGTGGCCTAAAATTGACTTGGGATTTCACCTCCCCCTTTCCTTGAGGTTGATCTTGAATTCCAGAGATTGGGGCTCTGGCCACTGGTCATCATCATTTCCCTACTGGTGTGGAGTTCTGCATCCTGAGTTAGTCCTTGTCATGAGGGTGGGACCTGCTTTCTCCATAACAGACAATGAGTCCCTATCAGCAATCCCTGACGCTTCTAGCCATCTTTCTGATTCTTCCCATTTTTCAGTATGTTAGGGGAAGGCTCGGTGGCCTCAGTACTAATTTTCTACCCTCCTGGATCGGTCCAGATTTGGTTGCAGAGAAGACTGACTACACCGAGGCCCTGTCCAGGAGTCCCTGAGAACCCCAGTGCAGGACATGCTGGACAGGGAGCTCCCATGTCTGCCAGCATCAGGAATGTGGTGAGTCAGGGGGCTGCTGCTAGAGCCCCTGGCTTCAGGAACACCCCCTGATTCAGGATTAAGAAACAGTTCCACTAGGGCCGGCCCCATAGCCGGGTGTACCTGAAATATGAGTACCGGAAACAGCAGAGGTGCTGCCCCTCCTCCCTCTACATACCCACAAAACCCGTGTCCGGATACAAACCCTCACCGCCTCTGAGACTGCAAGAAACTCCAGAAGCAGCAGGGATGTCCCTTCAGCCGCTCTAGGGCCTTCCATCTCCTAGGAAAATGCACAACGGAGAGGAATGAGCAAGGGAAGTGAAACTCCCTGACAATAACCTGAGTAATTCTCCCCGGGGCTCGCAGAGGGGACCTGTGGTGACCCTGTGCAGGAAGACCTGTCTGCATGAACACAGCGAGTCCCGCATTGATGCTGAGCAGCTCCCTAAGGGCAGGAGGGCACCCGGCAGCTCCAGCATTGTTCCGGCCTTCGCAGGCTCTGCACAGAGGTCTGCAGATTTTGTCATGCAGCCCAGGTGCCATGGCTCATCGTCCAAAAGTCCTCCTCACGACCACCCTCAGGTGAGGGACAGAGGTGACATGACTGAAGCATTCCATGTCACACAACCACTGGGCAAGATTCAGGTTTTGTTGACCCTAAAGCTTATTTAATTTGGATTCTCTTATTGAAGGAAGGAATCCAAATTACTGAGACCAACAGATAAGAAAGTAGGTATTCATGTGGAATGAGAAAATAAATCAAGACAAATCATGAATTTTAAAAAGTTAACAAACTGCAAACATCACAAAATCTAGAAAAATAACTTAATATTTTATTAACTGTCTGACATCTCTAAAATATTTTTCTTACATTTCAAGCTTCATACTCTTTGATCACCTCTTCATGACAACGATTTTATACTTTTTCTATCGAGAAAATACAAAAATAATTTAGTCTTTCTCCTAGCATGGTTGATCAAAACTTTTTTTTTAATTTTTGATAGTTTACAAACATTTATGTGAGCTTTATAACACATGATTGGTAATGGCATCTACATTTTTAGATTAGTTGTAAAATTTGGGAAAGCCTCCATCAAATTGCTTTTATACGTGAGCTGGAGGAATGCAGGGAAACCTCAAGCTTTGTGAGTAGTGACTGATTTTAAGCTCTCTTTGAGTTAAGGAGGCCCAGTTAGGTTTGTCACTGATACTTTTACTTAACGTATATTGTGAGTTTTGTGTTATCTTCATCTGTCAGTATTTATTCTGTGTCAAATCAGCAAGAAATTTAAACAGTAGAATTATAATTTTTAAAATTTCTGTCAAAAAAGAAAATATATGGTACATTTATAATTGTGTATGCTGCATTAATGGTTCTTAAGAAAATAGAACTTGTAATTTTTTCTAATGGCTGATTAGAATCGAATCTTCCCCTCAAAAGGGCGTATGTCCAATGCACAGAACTTTCCCCAGGCCAGTTTCTGGCTCCTTGCTTTCTGAATGGTGCTTGTCCTCCACTGCCTGTTGACATTGCAGGCACCTTGGATTTTATTCATCTGGCAGTGACCCTGCACCTGCCCACCATAGCATTAGGCTCATTTGCACGGAGGGTGTAGGAATGTTCTCAAAGTCATTCCTACACCAAGATACTGCTAGGGCCTTAACTATAAATGAAAGTGGTAGAGGGTCATGTGAATGCATCATATTAACCCTGTAAAGATGCACCCTACACTCGCCTTTCCAATAACCAGGTCTTAGAATGTCACCATAACATTAATTCGAAGGGAAGTGTGATGGAGGGAAAGTCGTAGTGGTAAAAGACAACATCTTGACCAATTGTGCCTAAAACAGTTTGCTTTTGCAGATTTTATAGATGCAGATAACCATGAGGAGACACCAGCAGGACCCTCCCAGCATCCTGGAATGCAAGACTCTCAGGAGCTCTGAATTGCTGGGCTTCAAGGCACATCAGCACAGTCCCGAAACCAGATCTGGAATCTCTAACTCTGTAACAGGGGCTCTCTTGGTGAGGCCTGAAGACCTTCGTGTTCCAAGAAGCATCTGCAGAGTCTGGGGACATCTCCTTGCTCTATATTCGCCAAAATTAATAATCAGAAGCAGAGACACAGCCACTTAATGTATATCAACCACTCTTCTGGGAGGGAGCTGTCATCCTCCGGTTCCCTTTTCCCGAGATAGGGAAATTGATAGGTCACCAGTGTTTGTGAATAGCACTCAAAAGGTATCGTATTTATTTTAGCTGAAGCTTCAAATCAGTGGCGATCTGCATTATGAAGAACATCATTCTATAAAACACATTTGGTCTTCATTTTTCAAATGCTCCTGGGGGAACATATGGTAATCTGTTTAACTCGGTATTCCATAGAGAGAGCTCAGCTCCATCCACCCAACCCTCATGCTATTTTTATTACAAAATTCATGTCCTTTTTATACCCTAAATATTCCCCTTTTCTGTTTAGATAGTTAAAAATACCTGAGGCTAGAAGACTGTCCTGTTTACTATCAAATTCATGAGTCATGCCTGGTAGTCATTAAATAAAACAGAAATGTTATTCACGGCGGGGGGCGGGGGTTGAAGAGTACATATTGGCAGAGCCCACATTCTTTTGAGTTTCAGATACCAACTATTTTTTTTTTCATGAAGACCCACGGTAACGCAGCTCTCTATTTGATCTTCCAAATTGTTTGTCTCCTGCTGGAAGCAGAACTTTAAAACTTGTCTTGGTTTTCCCCTTTGAAAACTGGATTTCAAAATCAGATTATTTTCACCATCTGATTATGGCTTCCTTTCCCACCTCCACGGGGTCATTTAAAGCACTAATTTCACTTCTTCAATATCCCTGGCTCGCAGCCCCTCCTTTCGCCCTTTGAGGTTCCATGTAGAAAATGACAGTGGGGACTCCAGGATTCCACTCGTAAGACACAGTTATAATTAACATTCAAACCATCGGCAAGGCCAGCAATTGGAAGCTGCTTGCCAGTTACAGGAAGGGAGCACAGTTCCCACGATTTGGTTGCGGGAAAGGTGGAGATTCATCTAAAAAATCAATACCGTCTTAGCTCCCCAAGCGTCAGAAACACGGGATATTAACCTCCTCTCTTTCCACGCAGCTGCATAGCTACAAAATGACCTGTAACCGGCTGATTCTCTGTGGTCAAATAGAGTTAGAAAATACTTCATTGTTGGTCTCTACTTTGGTTTACATGGTGTGAAAGAAGAATCTAGAAGTCTTTCTTTCTCTAAAACAACAAAAATCCACTTTTTTTTGTTGTTGTTTTGTTTTGTTTTTCATTTGCTTATGATCATAAAGCAATGCTCCCCAAATCACATTCATCATACATTCCTCTGGGCTTTCAATACCATAGTATGCTTTTAATGGATAAATTTTATGTACTAGTGGGTCACATTGGTATATTTAAAATCCTTTGTTTAAACTTTAATACTGAGCAAAGATATAGAATGAAAGTTTGCATAAAATAATGGATAAATTTTATGTAAACTCAGAATAAGCATCAGAATTCAGAGTTTGAGTTCTGAATATCCCCACGTCATATCTAATGGGATTTGAGGTCTGATGAGCTGAGTATTTATTCTCTTATTCATTATTCACTTATTTGTTTGCTTATTGACCAGCTATTACATGCTAAGCACTGTTCTAGGCACCAAAGATACTGTGGATAACTTACCTATGGAGAGTTTGAAGACTATTAAAAAGTAAAAATTAAGTAAAGAAAGAAGAGCATAAACCCATATTTCATGTTAATTGATATACATTCTATAGAGAGGAGGGAAATAGTGATAACATGTAACAGGTGGGAATGACCCAGTTTGGAAGAGGAGGAAGAAGAGGAGGAGAAGGTGGTCAGAGAAGGCTGCCCCCAGGAGGTGACATTTAGGATGTCACTGAAAGAGTGCATTAGACAGATCAGATTGAAACAGGAACAAAGAACATTTTTGCTCCTGAAATAGTAGATGCAGGAAGAGGTTTCACTAGCTCAAGGGACTAGAAGAAGGCCATGAGGCTGAGCTAGACAGAAAGAGGGAGGAGACGGTGCAGCAGGAAAGGGCTGCTCCCGTACTTTGATGAAGGGGTCAGGGCTGTGGAGACCTGGAGAGGCTGGAAAGTGCATACTTTAACTCCAGGTTCAGTGGGGAGCACCTCTGATCAAGCCTCCCCATTTCACGTAGGATGAAAAAGAATTCATGGGAGGGAGAACAAAAGGGATTGTCTCCTGACCCAACTAAGCATCATCTAATGATAATGACGACATTCAAGTCGACAGGAAGAAGTCCGCAGCACACAATGAGAGAGGCTGCATCTCCACGAGATGGGCCCAGCCAGTCCAGGGGCCAGAAAGGCAAGTCAGGGGGCAGGAAGCTGCGGTGGCCTGACCCAGGGTGTGACCCACAACAGAGCCACCAAATGGCCACACCGCATCAGTGCAGCCCAGATTATCCGTCCCAGACACATCTAAAAGAAACTGGGTCTAATCACAGTGCACAAGAGGACAAGGTACGGATTCCATCAATTTCTCAGAACAATTTCTCAGAACAACCATCTTGATAAATAATTCCATATTATCCTGGTCAGACTGTCTGGATGGCTGGGACTTATTTAATAAAATGGTAAACTTTAAATGCTTTTGGAAGAAGGCTTTTAAAATTCAGAGCATTGCCGCAGTCTGGCTGGGCACGATTCAGGAGCTACTTGTCAAAAGAAACGAACTTTATTTTTAGAACCACACACGCCAAACAAAACAGCTCCTCAGGAAAAACCCTCAGAGCCCAACTGCCACCACCGGCTTCCCCCAAGCCTCTCCTTCCAAACCACAAGCCTCTCCACCTCCCACAATCCTCCTGCTCTTGAGGCCGATTGGCTGGGTCGTGTGGCAGAGCCAAAAAAGTCCCCCAATGAGCAGCTCCGTGGTCTGAAAGGGGAGGGAAACAGCCCAATGAGCATCACCGCAGAGGAGCCAATCAGCTAGATGTTGCTGGGGCCGCTGTGAGCCAATCATCAGCTGGCAGCTGGAAGTTTGCTGGCAGCTGGAAGTTTGCTGGGGCCCCTTCAGCTGTGGCTCTGAACAGAGCATATGTCTATGAGACTTGAGGTCAGGCTTTGTGATTAAATATTATATCCTCAAACTTGAAGATTCCATCACCCTCCACAGAGCTGGAGGTGGAAATGAAAGCCCCATATGCTAGGCAAGCGCTCTACCCCTGAGCCACAAACCCAGCCCTACCCTAAGCACTTGAACGTGAAATTCTGTTCCAGAAGTTAGTAGCTTTTTCTTGGGAGAAGAATATCTGCCTGCAATTATTTAAGAATAATGATAATAATAATAAATTTGCCCTTAGTCTCCAAACTGTTCCATCTGCCTCCTCTATCTCTGCAAAATGACATGTCCATGATTCCAGATGCCCAAGCACAAAGTCACCCCTCTCCTGAGTCTCAATGTCTGTGTTCTTTGTCCCGTTTCCTACCCCTTCTCCAGCCCCCAAACCCAGGTCTGTTTCCATCACCTCTCTCTAACGACATGATTCTTATAGCTGTCTCAAGAGGAAGATGTGGGCTTGGGGCCACCAAAACTCTCTCTGGTTCTCTCTGCCATCCTAGAGCAAAGTGACCAATGCAGTAAACCATTTCCAGAATAATCCAATTTTTAAAAACATTCATTTTTTTTGGTGTGTGTGAATGGGAGAAGGAGCACACTACAGTGTTTAAGACTGAGGTTCTGGTTCCAGTTATCCTAATCAAGTTCTAACACTCAGTTCTTCTCTTACCTATAAAATGGACTATAATATGAATTCCTACTTCATAAGATTGCTACCAGCACAAATGCTTAGAACGTTTCCTGTTTGTTATCAATTAATGTTAGCTACTGGAAGTAGCAGCTCCTTCAAGGATGGTCTTTAGTAACCGAAGGTCAAACCTGCTCCCCTCCCACCACACAGTTTAAGTCCCCCTGCTAAGTACTTTCTTGTAAGTGTCCCTGGCTCACTCCTAGCCACCCTCTCTCATGGGCTAGGCACTGAATCAAGGAGTAGGAGTTTGGGTGTAAAGGCAGACAAAGCCCCTGCTTTTATGCAAAAAAAAAATATATTTAACAGAAATATGAACACCATGCTTTGACTTATTCACACCAAGAAGCTCAGAACGCAGGATGTTGTGATAGAAAATAGAACAGAGAAGTCCATTTTTGGAAGATGTTTGGGGCAGAGTTCTCTGAGAAGGTGACATTTGAACTGAGAGCTGCATATAATAAGGGAATTATCATGCAGAATGCAGGGGAACACAATACCAGACAGAAGGAAAAAATCTGGCTCATCTGGCCCTGATCTGATAAGTCTGTCTCGGGAATCCAGAACAGAGATCGGGCAGCAACCTCTCATGGGATCAATCCAGCCAGCAGTTTGTTTTCATGAATAAAGTTTTATTAGAACACAGCCTTTTCCATTTGTTCACATGCTGTCTCTGCTGCTTTTGTGCCATAAAAGTGGAGTGGAGTGGCTGTGACAGAACCCAGTGGAGCCCCAAGTCTGCAGTATTTCTTGCTGGCCCTTTGTGGGACAGCTGTGAATCCAGGCTTAGACCATGGGCCCACCAGGTGAGGACTGCGTGTGTCTTCTTGCTCACTGATGCTTCTTTCCATCCCTGCTGACATCACAGACGTCAGAAAATAGCTGGAGACATAAAAAATGTGAGATATCGTGTGCCCATGCCAATGGGTTTCTTGTTTGTTTTATTTTTAAGAATTTTTTAAAATTAAATCTCGTGAAATGATGGTTTTAAAGACACAATGGCCCTTCAGTCAACATCATTGATTCCCACAGGCACAGAGAAACAGAAATGCCAAGTGATGTTCCAGGTAGGAGCTTCATTCATATTCTGTCCCACCATATGATTGATTTGCAAGTACCACAGTCAAGACTGGTTCCACCCTGACCACAGCGACACTGTGGGCTGTCACCAAACCTGGAAGTATGGGGACAGCAAGCCCCTCTGCAGCTCTGCAGGTAACCTGACCTGGGTACAATGGAAAGCAGAGCAGAAGCCTCCAGCTTAGCACAGCCGGGGCTTTTAAACCTGGGCACTGTCGACATTTGGAGCCAGAGAAGTCTTTGTTGCGGGGACTGTGTTGTGTCTGGCACGAAGTTTAGCAGCAGCTCCAGTATTCATCCACTAGATGCAAGGAGTTCCTCTACTCCAGAAGGGACAGTCAAAAAAGTATTTCCAAACATCGCCAAGTTTTTTTTTGGGGGGGGGCAGATGGGAGGGTAAGCAAAATCACCCTGGGTTGAAAAGTACTGGCATATATTTAAAAGTTCTTTCTCCTCCTGTGACACTTGTGCCAGAAGCAATGCTTTCACAAATTAATGTTTAGGCACCTGTGATATTTAAATAGTAACCTTTCAGTTCTGATCTCCCTGGATGTACATTCACATCCTTTGAGGTATAGGTACCAATCAAAGATGGTAATGTTGATAATTCCCCATAACATTACAGAAAATAATTTCTCTTACTATGGAAATTTTTTTAAATTTGTTTAATTTCATCTAAACTTCAGAACTGTTTTTCTTTTGGATTTGGGGTGCTGTTGTGGTGGTTATTTGGGGGATAAAAACTTCTCAAGCACACGTGTAATCCAAGTGCTGTGATCCTGATACTGCTCTTAGATTAGAGAGGACGAGAAACCTTTGAATTCTTTTCTCTGCTGCTCATGAAGCCTGAAGTACACCTACCCGCAAGCCCCTGCTAACACTCAGCAAGCCGCAGCCCAGAAACAGGTGCACATGTGACTATCATTCTTTCAGAGTTGAAGGGGAGGGGAGCTCAGAGCAAGAGGCAAAGAGGGAAAGAGTTTGAAGAACCTAAGATTCAGTTCGTGGGGCTCATTTTCTTTTTACAAAAGAAAACGGCATTGCTATGACCTCTTGGGAGGGGAAGCTCAGAACAGTGCCATCTTGGCCTCATTGGATATTGAACGTAAACATTAATGGTTGCTCTGAGTGTTTCATGCTCCCAACATTGGTGCAATTTTTTTGATATAGTACACTTTATCAATTTTATTAGTTACCATATATAAAATAGCTTTGGCAATAATTTTCCTAATAAATAGAGGATCATAGTCTACAAACCAGAAAAAAATATATATTATACACAAAAACATGAATGTATATGTATACACACACATATATACTCCATATAAACATATTTGATTCACATTTTGTTTTGAGCTTTGAATTGTCAGTGTTTAAAAATAAAGTTGAAATGGATGGCACTAGAGCAGATTATGCTAAGTGAAGCTAGCCAATCCCTAAAAAACAAATGCCAAATTTCTTCTTTGATATAAGGAGAGCAACTAAGAACAGAGCAGGGAGGAAGAGCATGAGAAGAAGATTAACCTTAAACAGAGACGAGAGGTGGGAGGGAAAGGGAGAGAGAAGGGAAATTGCATTGAAATGGAAGAAGACCCTCATAGGTATACAAAATTACATACAAGAGGAAGTGACGGGAAAGGGGGGGAAAAAACAAGGGAGAGAAATGAAATACAGTATTTGGGGTAGAGAGAGAAGATGGGAGGGGAGGGGAGGGGAGGGCGTATAGTAGAGGATAGGAAAGACAGCAGAATACAACAGACACTAGTATGGCAGTATGTGAAAACGTGGATGTGTAACCGATGTGATTCTGCAATCTGTATACTGGGGAAAAATGGGAGTTCATAACCCACTTGAATGAAATGTATGAAATATGATATGTCAAGAGCTATGTAATGTTTTGAACAACTAATAAAAAATAAATTAATTAATACAAATAAAGTTTTTATGAAAAAAATTTGGATCTCTGGCTTTTCTTCCAAATCCCAAAAGTCTGATACCACCAACACATGGCAATCCACTGGTGAGCAAGA
Source organism: Spermophilus citellus (assembly GCF_964194105.1). Lineage (NCBI taxonomy): Eukaryota > Metazoa > Chordata > Mammalia > Rodentia > Sciuridae > Spermophilus > Spermophilus citellus. The sequence continues at coordinate 9,334,164 of NC_138185.1, read as the reverse complement.
GGGCATGTGCTGATAGCTTACCACACTCCCCACCACCCCTTGATGCCTACACCTTCCCCATCTCACACATTTGCATTAGCTTCCTGGGAGGGTAGGCACATCCACTGGCAGCCTCTGGTGTAACTTTATCCTGAACTTTCCCTCTTTCTTGTGTCAATCCATAGCCTTTTTACACTTTCAAATCATCTTGCCCCAGCTGCATTACTTCCACAAAAGTTTGCCTGACATAATATTATTCAAATTCCTTCCACAATTTTCCTCACTCAAATATACTATACTTCATCTACAGCAGCACTTCCCAAAATGGTGAAATAAACATATATTATGTAGAAAACATAAGAAATTTATGGGTGAACAAATTGAGAAAATTCCATGGTACATAAAATTAAAATAATATCTTTACAGCCCTACTTTTCAGAGCCTTCAAAATACAGATGTGCTTCATGACTCTTCACAAGAAAGCAGAGTATATGAGCATCCCCTGGTTTTCTGTGGAACTTTGGAAAACTTACTCTGTTTTGTTTGTTTGTTTGTTTGTTTGTTTTTGTGTTCTTTTTTTTGTTTTGCCTTTTTAAAAATATGTGTTCATGGTCTCCAATATTTTGGATAATTGTTTTCAATCACAATTAAGTTGCAGAGAAGATAGGTGTAGGCCATCATAAGAGAGCCATTTTTTTATTTTGCCAAGTAAGGTCTTCAAAAAGGAAACTGTAACCAGAATCAACAATGAATGTGTTTGCCTAGAAGAGAAGTCATTTACACACAAAGATGAAAAATGCAGCATCTGGGTAAGAGACCACCCTTTAAACTGAACATGTTTGGCTTGTAAAACCTGTGCTGTGTTTTCCTTCTTTTCATTATTTTGTTGAAGATCTGTAAAAAAATTTGTCGCAGACTGTCACAAATGTGCAAAACTGAGTTTCAACAACATTGGTCTACACTGCATTAAATCTGGCAGAAACACAGACTCAAAAACCACTGAGAAAACAGTACACACCCAAGAACTGCAGACAAGAGACGGCAGGCTTCCCCGAAGGGTTTTCTGTGAGGCCATGGGATTCCGCAGGAGCAGTGGAGACGGAAAAGGACGAGAGCGAGGATAAAGTGGCCCATCCATCTCTTGCTTTTCCCACTGACCCTGATCATACATTAGAAGGTTCTGGGACTTGGTGGGGGTTGCACCAGAGCAGTCTGAAGCCTGACACCTGTGTTACTGAAAGCATTTTGAAGTGCTCATGGTCATTTTAAGGCAGTAACAACACAAGACGCAAATATGTCCCAATTATTCATTGTATGGTAGATCCTGCCCTCTGGCTAGTGGGCTGTTGTACATTAGTAGAGCAAATTCCTGGGTAGGAACTTCATGGAATTCCTACTGTATTTTATAAAGGCTTTTTATATTATTATCATTATTATTACTATTACTATTATTATTATTTTGGTCATTTGACCCTTATCCTTTGATTAGAGTGATAAAGTAGAGAGTTATTAAATTATCCATTTTGAGCTTAAGGAGAATTTTTCTTATTCATTGTTTTACATATTGGTGTCTCCTCAAAGGAGTGGCAGGTCCCCGAGGGCAAGAGCTGAACGCAGGCTTCTCAGGACCCTTCGTGCCTGGTGCCCAGTAAGTCCTCCCCTGATGCCTTCAGGAAGAAGAACTGAGAGTCAAAAGAGGCCACCAACCAAGACCAGCAGGCGGCTTCCTTCCTGTTGTCACTTTGCATTTGTTAAACCAGATTTCTTTCACCATCACTGTAGATTCCCATGTTAAGAAGTGATACATGGACCCTTGACTCAAATACGTCGGTTCCCAGATATAGCCTCCTGCATAGCTGAAGCACAGTGTCCCAGCCATTGTCAACAATGACCAATAGCAGCCTGTTTCCAACATCATGGGGACGCTCCTGTTGCCCTTTCCTAGCCACCCGCCTCCTGCCCACAGCTGGCTTCCTCACCCGGCACCCCTGGGCACCACACCGAGCCTCCCTGGCTGCGGGTAGCGGGGCCTCCAAAGGCTCCCACGTGCTCTGACCTGGGGGGGGGGGGTCACTGCTGGGTGTAACGAAGTCCTCATCCTCCTGGTGCCTCTCAGACGCCAGCCAAGGTGGGGCACTGGGGTGCCACATTACAGCCTGTGGGCAAAGGCTGCGGTCTCCACCAAGCCTTGGTTGTGATGGGCGGGTGGGGGACATTTTTTTTTCTGTGGTGTTTGGCTAAAGTTGTATGGTTATTGTTTAGGAGTTTCCTTGATCACTATTCTGACCTTGGTACTTGGCCTGTTTCCCTTCAGTTTTACACTTTTCTCATGTTATAGGTATACACATTCATGCATACACACGACACACACATGCACCAAACACATATATATTTTATTATATATAATATAATATATTTATTAAAATAATATATATTTTATCCAGGGTTTTTAGTAGGAGGAGTTGGGAAAGCTAAACATACTCTATCTTTTTGGATATGGAAGTTCTCCTTTTACATTTAAAGAAAGATTACAGGATTACAGGCATGCACCACTACACTCGGCCACTTAGATTTTGAATTATAATTTTTCCAATATCTGCTATCCCTTTTTAGAGACAAAAACTTTTACTGAGTTACCTTTTCATAACATTAAAGAAAAGAAAGGTTGAAACAATTAGAGACATTGTCTTGATGTTACTTCTACTCTATCTGGGGTTAACAAAAGTCAAAATACCACAAAATATATTTTCTCCCATAAAAACATGGGTTTCTTTTTTTTTCTTTTTTAAGAAAGTTTGCAAGTGTGATATCACAATCCTTTTTAAAATAGGGAAGGAGCTCTCAACACAGAGATGCATTTTTGATGTCTTCTCATTTAGGAAATGATTTGGTTTCAGCACAAGGGAACATTAGCAAATGTGCTGTTTCGATTCACCAGACTTTGGGGTAGGTAGCAGGAATAGCAAGGGCTTTTGATCTTCCCTACTTGGGTGCCAGGCCCTTGACTCAACGTGCCTTTCCTTGGGCCATTGCAAGGCAGGCCCTGGGGCGGTCTCAGAGGAAACACAGAGCTCCAGATCTGAGAGTTCCACGTCATTTACATCATTTACCTCTCACACATCAGACAGAGCATGAATCTTTAGGGTATATAAAGAACTCAAAAGGCTAAACACCAAAAAACAAATAACCCAATCAATAAATGGGCCAAGGACCTGAACAGACACATTTCTCAGATGATAATATACAAATCAATCAACAAATATATGAAAAAATGTTCACCATCACTAGCAATTAGAGAAATGCAAATCAAAACCACTCTAAGATTTCATCTCACTCCAGTCAGAATGGCAGCTATTATGAAGACAAACAACAGTAAGTGTTGGAGAGGATGTGGGGGAAAAGGCACACTCATACATTGCTGGTGGGACTGCAAACTGGGGCAGACAATATGGAAAGCAGTATGGAGATTTCTTGGAAATCTGGTAATGGAACCACCCAACTATCCCTCTTCTCAGTCTATACCCAAAGGACTTAAAAACAGCATACTACTGGGACACAGCCACATCAATGTTTATAGCAGCACAATTCACAATAGCTAAACTGTGAAGTCAACCTAGATGCCCTTCAATAGATGAATGGATAAAGAAAATGTGTCATATACACACAAAGGAATATTACCCAGCAATAAAAGAGAATAAAATCATGGCATTTGTAGGTAAGTGGATGAAGTTAGAGAAGATAATACTAAGTTAGCCAATCCCAAATAACCAAATGCTGAATGTTTTCTTTGATATAAGGAGGCTGATTCATAGGGGGATAGGGAGGGGGAGCATGGGAGGAATAGACGAACTCTAGATAGGGCAGAGGGGTTGGAGGGGAAGGGAGGGGGCGTGGGGTTAGAAATGAAGGTGGAATGTGATGATCATTATTATCCAAAGAAAAGGTATGAAGACACGAATTGGTATAAATATACTTTGTATACAACCAGAGATATGGAAAATGGTGCTCTATATGTGGAATAATTTTTTTTAAAAAAAAAGGAGAAGCAGAAGGAAAAATAGAAGAGAACTTGTGTTTCTGGCTTGAAACACAGCAAACAAAAAGTGTGGCTCTAGGGTTAGCACAGAAGACTTGGGGCTGTGTCCTGAAAATGACTTTCAACCTTAAAAATTGCAATTTGGAACCTCGATGTCTAGAAAATCCAACTTAATAGAGTCACTGATTAGTCAGGGCAGCAGACTTCACTCTCCTTAAACTAACTAACGATCTCTCTCTCTCTCTCTCTCTCTCTCTCTCTCATATGCTATCTTTCAAGTTCCTGAGACACAGCCAAGGTATTCACCCACGATGCATTAATCTTTTGTCTATTACTCTGTCCTTTCTCACCGTCCACAGTCTTATATGAGAATCCAACCGACGCCCTTTGGGACCACACACCGGAGTCAGTCACTGTGCAAGGCGGTGCTGTCTTCCACCCTCTGGCCTCCTCAGGGTCGGAAGGGTGGACGTGAGCTTTTGGAAGGGGGACTCTTTGGTTAGTCAGCTCCTCATGCCCAGGAGCAAAATGCCTGACTTGAGCAGCTCAAGGGAGGGAGGCTGTATCTTGGCTCCTGTCTTCAGAGGCTTCAGTCCGTGGTCAGCTCGCTCCAGGGCAGAAGCATCATGGCAGCTGGCTGTGGCGGAGAAAGCTGCCTAGCCCACGGTTAACAGGAAACAGAGTGAAGAAGGATGAATCCACCTATGAGGTCAGTGCCTTCAGGAGCCAATCATTTCCTAAACTCTCCACCCCCATCACTGCTGCACTGGGGACCAAGCCGTCAACGCCCGAGCTTTGGGGGAAAATAAATTTCATATCCAACCATAACAATTGTTCAAGTTGAATCCAACAACATCTCTCTGTCCAGGGAACTGTCTCTGAGTCCATCTTGTCCACCTCGTGTGTGTGGGTGCCTTGCACACCTCTGTACGCAGAATGTGTTACTTGAGCTGCCCCAGGGCAGGTGTGAGTCTCACTTGATTTGATTTGATCCCTGATATCTAGCAGAGTGATTGACATGTGGGGAGCCTGTGCTCTTTGGGTGAATGAATGGATCTTCTTTCAGTCAACCAACTTGGAGAAGAGACACAAACGTCAGAAAAGGACTCAGGCGAAGAGGACAGATGAGCGAGGGTTGTCTTGCTTCTCCACATAGAAGTTCATTGCAGCCTCATTCATGGTGCAGAAACATTGTAGAAACCTACCCCCTCAACATGGGAACGGGCAAACTAAGCGTGGGATGCTTCACAGTTGAAAAGGAACAAGCAAGATCAATGTGTATTGACACCTGGGGACTTAGGAAATAGAGTTGAAAAAAAAGCAAATCAGACTGTTCTGTACTTTCCATAAAAGCAACACCAGACAATTCTATGTATTTTGTGTAAAAATAACAAAACAATTATAAGTATTTTCTCAGGGAGTAGAACACAGATGCAATTTATGTTTTGAAAACATGGCCAGAAAGCTCCATTTCAAATTGGTAAACTGTTTTCCTTAGAGGAAAAGAAGAGAACCAATTGGGGCGGGGTCAGAGGGGACTTAGCCCCTGTTCTTATTGTTCATTTCTTACACATATTACTTGCATGCTTATACATTTTTTTGTATGCACTAAAAAAAAAAGTAAATCCCCTGAGTCAAACCTGGGTCAAATGGTGACCCCGGGGCTCAGAATACCCTGTGAGGCTTTGCAGATCCCCCCTATTCTCCTTCCTCATCAAGAGCCCAGAAAAACCTTTGTGAAGGGTCTTGTTCAGGCCAGTTCTCCTCCATTTGGAACCTTCTCATTGTTTGTCAACTGCCAGCTCTGACATTCTCTCTCACTTCCCATGGTCTGGCAGCCGCCGAGGAATCTGGAGCCAATTCGAAATCTCCCCCTCCGAAGAAACAGCTTAGCAGTCTGCACTGTGTTTGCAGGGAACTAATAAAATGTGCATTTTTCCCCCTCTATTACAAATGCCCAGGCGTGTGTGTTAAGATGGGAAAATCTGCCTCATGGCAGAAACGAGCTCTCAGCATCTTCCCTAGGAATGACTTTCCTGGTAGGTCCTGGTGTTTGAGGGAAGGATATATAGTGCAGCCAAAGAACTTCCAGACCCACCCCATATTCCCAAAAGGTTGCAATTAAAACCAGACATGACTGATGCAAATGTTCCATGATAGCCAGAGTCATTGAGAGTGAGCTGCACATCGCAAGGACTTCAGGAACCAGGTCCCAAAGCCCTCAAGCCCATTTACAGATGAGCCAGCGGAGGCCAGGTGAGCCCCAGAAGGCATGTGCCCCACATGTGACAGCCTCACAATTCAAACTCTGGACATCTGGCTCCACAGAAACTCCTACCCCCGCCCTTCCACTGTGCCTCATGGCAGGGTCTGTCCTATCTAACTCTCAGCACATAGAAACCCCTCAATAAACACTTCTTAAGTTAATGAATGGACATTTTACACCCGAGAGACACTCGGCTGAAGAACCCTGTGCAAACCAACAGCCTGGTTAACCACTCTAAGATACACTGGGAATGAAACCCATGACCGTCCCCAAAAAGTGATCATGGGATTTAAACTCCATCCATCCAGTCTTCAACAATTCCACTTTCAAACACAGAGAAGTTTCCTAGACATTCTAAGCTTCAGTTTCTATGGATAGACTCTAACATGGCCCCTAAGACCTGTCCTTTAGTGTTACAAGCCCTGTGTAATGTCCACCTCAGGGTAGCTGGCACATTTGAGGACGGTGGACTACCACTCCTGTAACTAGGTTACTGATCAGTTAACTTGAGAGGGTATCTGGGTGGGCCAAGCCTCATCAGAGGAGCCTTTCAGGAACACATAGCATCAGAGACAGAAAAGCACTTGACCACATTGTGACCTGTCTCGGGGGCCCCAGGTGACAGGAAACTGTGTGTGTGTGTGACCTTAAGGAGCTGACAGCAGTCTCTTGCTGAAGCAAACAAGAAACAGGAAGTATCAGCCATGCCGCCATAAGGACATGAACCATGCTGACCACTGGAGGACCCAGAGCTCAGAACAGCCCCTGAGCTCAGCCTGCAGAGACCCCAAACAGAGAACCCAGCTAGTCCACACCGATTCCTGACCTCTGGGCACTGTGAGACCGTACTCGGGTGTTGCTTTAAGTTACTAAAGTGTGTGCTAATTTTTTATATACCAATAGAAAATAAATTCGACAGTGACACATCATATACAGATATAAAAATAAGTGAACTGTCTAGCACATGCACTATTATAATAAATTTTGGCTCCTTTCCTTTTGAGATCTGAAGCTGCCAGTTCACCAGTCTGAAAGCGAAGGTGACGGCTGGGGTTCCCACAGCCCTCTTGGCCAATAAGGACCCGAGCCACGCAAGTCTCTTTTTTTTCCAAAGAGAATCCCTATTTTATCATTAAAACTGCTGATGGTAACCCCACTAATATATGAATATTGCTCACACATACAGAAAAGACGCTAATGCGATCAAACACAACACTAATATTAAATTACAGTAACTCATTTACCTCGCCTGCACATTATTCTCCCCCTCCCCTTCGCGAGAGCTTGTACATGCACACAAAATCTATAAACTCTTCCCAGGAATACAAAAGCGTCCTCTAAGATGTTGATAAGAAACAGGACAGTCACTCTCTCCTGACATATTTGTTCTTTAAAAACAAATCAATGGCGCGGGGATTTGGCACCTGAATGCAGAACAACGGCTTGATGAGGCAAAGATTGTCTTCATTAAGGACATTAATATTCATAGGGAGTAGAAAATCTGACACAAGAGAGGACTCACTAACCTTTTCTCATATTAGATTTTTACTTCTTAACACAATTACAGTCCGGCAATGACTTAATTAATGCTGCTTTTCGTCAGTCGCCTTTAAAGAGCTGTCAATTTGGTCCTGCAGAGGCTGTCAAGGAAACAGAAAGACAGTCATCTCGGTGAAAAAGACATAGGAAGAAATTCAAACACTTAATAATATTCAAAGTGCTAAGCAAAGTCACATATCAACTGGGACGAAGGAGAATTTTTGTCTCCTCCTTCCATCTTGTTTCTCTGAGTCTCGGTGATGGTGTGATGGGGATGAAGCCTTGCTCGGGTCTAGAAGGTGCAGAGAAATATGAGTGAAAGATTCAGGGTGCAAGGAGGGAGCCTGCCTGGTGTACTAATGGGATATGTCAATGGCTTGCAATCCAGGATGAGCTGGGGGCTCTGCTCTCCGCAGTCATGGGAAGCAGAATCCCAAAGGACTCAGGGAAGCAGAGTGTCCAAAAACCTCTGTAGACGATGACCCTAGTCCATCTCATGTGTCCTCCATCCAGATGTTGTAGATATAGATTCTGCAAGCCAAGAATTCACCTGAAAACATTTTTATTTTCTTGGCCTGGACAGTGTTAATAGTGGTTAAACATTCACCAAGGTCTGATGTTCCTGGATGCAGGTTTTCCTGCGAGGCGTGGCACGTTCAGCAACTCTGCATCTACAGGTCTTCACCACCATGACCTGCGGGATCTGAGCATGACAGGCCTCTCCAGTCCCTCCATGATTCCCCTTCCCGACACCTGCTTGGCTTCACTGCATACCTTTGCCTGCCAGCACTACCCCCCCCCCCCGGCACCCTGGCACATACCAGTGAGTCTCCTGCTTTATCCAACTTGACTTCACCTCTCCAAACACAACCACAGACTTTCCAGATGTCAACTCCTCTGCTTAACCCTGGGATTTTCAGTTTGAGCAAACAACACTATTTCCAAAGGTATTTTCCTTTGGTTATTTCTCGGCTAACACAATGCACTCTTGCCACGTGCTGCATTCCTCCCACCTCCCAGCTCTCAGCCGACACCAGGGCTTCTCACCGTGGCACTATTGATACTGGGGGCTGGGCAAATCTCAGTGGTGGGGATACCCTGTATATCACAGGATGCTTAGCAGAATCCCTGGGCTCTACTTATTAGATACCAGTAGCATGTTCCTTACCCACTCAACAGGACAACCAACAGTGTCTGGGGACATTGCCAACGGTCAAAGTCAGCCTTGATTGAGAACCACTGACCAGCCTGGTCCCTGCACTGTCCTCAGCCTCTGTGCCGTCCTCAGAGCCCATCCTGCCACCCTCGCCCCTCACTTGTTCTCGCTTCACCCTCTGCCGTGCCACCCGTGCCTCCCCACACTGCCAACTGCCGTGTGTCTGTGTCTTTGTTCAGTATCTGGGTTTGAAGCAGCAAGGGAGTAGAAGTCGCTGTAAATATTATTTGAATAAGATTCGGGTTTTCTCAAACCCCAAGCCGGGAGCAGCTCTCTGTTTTGCTTTTCCAGCAATGAGTTTCTTAAATCCCACCTCCTGAATGGCTTTGGGGGAGAAAGCACAGGACAACTTCTCCTCCCTGTCACGCTGTCCCTGGTAGGTCACGGGTATCTTCCCAGTGACCAGGCCATCCTGGTTCCAGTGCTCCAAGACCTCAGAAATGATGTCCTACTGGTCACACTCTGGATTTCAAATTTTGGTTGGGAAAACAAGAGGAATGAGGTCGAAGGGTGACAGTGTGGCAATGTCTTTGTTTCTGCCTGAGAAACCACTAGCTGTAACTCTGCTGTGGAGACACAGAGGGAACTAGTGGATTTTCTTTGCTCAGGGACATTATTAACATCTTACCATGTATAGAGCGTCCCCACCACCCCAAATGTCAATAGTAAAGCCCTCGAGAGTCCCTGATGTAGGCTGAGAGCTGGGGGCGGGTCCAGCTTGGGGCAAGAGTGCACTGTTTTAGCCAAGAACTAATCAGAGGGAGATATCCCTGGAAACAGAGTAGTTTGTTAATCTGATAACCTCAGGGTTGAGCACAGGGTTAACATCTGGAAAGGTTTTGGTTGTGCTTGGAGAGGTGAAGTCAAGCTGGGTGAAGCAGGAGAGTCACTTGCATGAGCCTCAAGGTACAAAGTGGGCAAAGGAAATGTACTGGGGGCAGAGCTTCCCCATGTGGGAGAAGCCCAGCAGGTGCCCCTGCGCAGAGGGAGGGAGGCTGCAGGGCCTTGGGGGTTGGTTCTTTCCGTCTCATTTGCCATTAGAGCTGGTGCTTGGACAGGAGGGGGACAAGAAGCCCGATGCAAAGAAAAGCTTCTTGACCCCTTTCCTTTTGAGCCCATTCTCTGCACATGTTCTCCCACTGACTGAGGGGCCCCTGGGTAAAGTGGCTTGGCAGGACCCAGACAGGAGCTCACCAAAAGAGAAGGGCATGCTGGCTGGGGCTCTAGAATTAACATCAGTCCCTAAAGGTGTGTTGGAGACACCTGTCCAGGGCACATCATATGACTTAAACTGGAAGGACCTCGGTCCTGCCACCTTGACACAGAAGGTGCACTATGCAGAGACTGTTGAGTACGTAGTGAAGCCCAAGGTCAGTAGTGGAGGGTTAGACTTGGGATGCTAAGCTCAGGATGTCAGGCAGGAGGCAGGATTTGTAGCAGGAGAAGGCATCCCTGCTGCCATGCACACAGCAAGAGGTGCTGGGAGGGACCCGTGCTCAACAGGGACACCATGTGGAAGAGCAGCGGCAGCTGGGACCCAAGGTCAGTCTCCAGACTTTTCAACTCTCCCTTCCTCTCCCCCAGCTGACATTTCAGCAAAGGTAACCCTATGAAACAAATGCAGCCCCTGAACTTGGGAACAATTCATGTAAGCGTGGGCAATGGGATAGGAGACCAGGGACGTTTGCAAGAGAGAGAGACTGAAATTTCTACTGATAAGTGTTTATGGGGCTTCAAATAATTACTTGGACCCAATAAAAGATGTGTAGTTATTTTTATTCTAAGTTGTAGAATCACATTATACCAGCTATGTCCTTCAGAGTATGCAAATTACCTGGCTCTGATGCCAGAGACAAAGGAATCTGTTGTAAGGTCACTGGTAAGAATAGCTTAGATTTTAAAGTCTCACAAATAATGTGAGGATTTACCCACTGACTGATGGGAACATATTCTTGCAGTCTGGCCAGTCCTAGGATGCAGAACAAGGGCCTGGCCTGTGCTACGCTTTGCCTATGGCTTGAGTGCCCCAAGTTCCGAGTGTTGGAAGCTTGGTCCCCTGTGTGGCCATGAGACCTTTAAGATGAACTCTCTTGAGGGGTTCATTGGTGGCACTGCTGTGGGAGGGACTGTAGTGCTCATAGGGTGCCCAGTTAGCTCTCCTGAGAGAAAGTTGTTATAAAAAGCAAGCTTGGCCCCTCTCTCCTGTGGTCTCTCCCGCCCTCCATCTTCTGCATCAGCAGTCGGGAGTCTCGCTGGTACAGTCTCGCTGGAGTCTGTACCATTCTGCATGGCCCATTAGCCTCCCAAACTGGGAATGGGATAAACCTCTTCATGCATTGCCCAGCCTCCGGTATTTTACTATAGCAATGGAAAACAGGCCAACACGCCCAGCTCTGAACCTCAGCCCCTGGTCATACAGGGTTAAATAGATGGACCTTGGCATGAGACAGGTCTGGGAGCAAGTCCTGGCTCTGTCACTTATTAGCTATGCAGCTTTGAACAAGTTACGGAATCACTCGAGATTCAGTTTCTTTACCTGTAATAATAATTTCATCTCAGTTAGCATTTATTGAGAATTTATTATAAGCCAAGATAAGTGCTTTTCATGCTTCATTTCATGTAACCTTCTCAAAATCTCTACAAGGTGCAGGCGCCGTTTCCTGAACAAACACTGAGGCTGAGAGATGTTAACGGATCCTCCAGGAAGGTGCAGGGAGTAAGTCAAAATGTCAGGATGGAAACCCTGGCGGCCTCTGAGCAGGTGCTCAGCAGGCACTCTGTGTTGATTCTGTCTTGGGGTCTTGTGAATATTAAGTGAGATCGTGTATGTAAGCACGTGGTGCAGTATTAGCACATGGTAGGTGATCAGTAAGTGCTCCATGGGTATTTATCTACATTGGCATCCACCTACCCATCTCCCCTTCTTCTCAAATGATGGTGGAATCTCTTTGTTCTCTTGTTGCACCTTGGTGTCATTCTACAAACTTCAATCTGAGGGAGGTCAGAGCCATCCTCTAAAAGCAGCTTTTTTGGTCTCCTTTTGTTCAAGAAATCATTCTTGTCATTGCTTGAGCTCCTGTCCCCTTACCATTCCCATTTAGGCAGCAAGTAAAACTTTTCATACAATGCTAACATGAATGCTGGAATGTCTGTCTACACTGAAGGTCTGAGACCCATCATGGCATCCTTCTCCCTAATATGGAGCCCTCAAGTAGAAAGTGAGCTTTCTGCATCGCCACAGCACAGAGCAGAGTCTGTGAATAGATTGACAGCTTAGAGTTGAATATCAGTGGAAGGCAATTTGGCTTGGAAATCTCTTCAGGAATTCAAGTCATACTCAATCGTCATCAGATTCTGTAGATCAAACCATTTTCCTTTAATGTCATCATTGCAGAAAGACATCTTGCTTTGGCCTAATCTTCAGACTGGTAGTACCTCCATGGTTTGGGGTGAGGACACAGGATTCCTCATTATGCCAAACTGGAACTCAGGGAAGGCTCACCCACTGGTGGTCCAGCGGATGCTTGGGGGAGAAGCACATTTATCATTGAATGAACCCACTTATCTCTGAGGACTTTGCGTCTTTAGGAGTTACACCTGTCACGGGGAAGAATGAGAACACCTTTCAAAGGAAACCTAATTTACTTAAAGAAAAGTGTGTGTGCACCTTCAACAATCTTTTGTGGACTATTCCACGGACAGGATGATGGAACAGACAATTTCAAGCCAAGGCACTTTTCTAAGACACCTGTCGGCAGATAACTGATCGTGAAATACAAGTGTCTCCAACGCCCAGGAAGAGGAATTACAGATGCTCACCCTGGGCTGGGCTGGGGCAGAGATGGATGGGAGCACACCTGCTTTAGGCAAAGTCTCCCCTACTTACAAGAATGAGGAAAGATTGTCAGAGGTAGCAAAGAGTCATCTTCGTCCTGAGGTCTCCTTGCCTTCCCCTTCATGGAATCCGAATCATGCACCAGCCAAATAGGCAAAATAACTCTCATTCTATAAAATGGGTTCAAGGCGAAGTGGGGAGAAAACTTGACATAAATTATAAGTATCTACTTCTTTTAGAATTATAATGCAGGCATAATAGAAAAAAAACCTAAAGCTCATGTCTTACTGTTATTATAATCATCAGCATTCACTTCTTCGTATTGATGTGCATTTACCTAAAGTCAATTGTAGTGATAGATAATATTTATTGAATGCTTTCTGTGTGCCAGGAAATATTCTAAGTTACTTACACATCCTGTCTAATTTAACCCTGACACCAACCCGATGCAGATGGAACTGCGATTTGCATTTTATGAATAGGGAAACTGAGGCTTGGAGGAGGTATCATAAACAATATCATAAACTGGCAAGGAAAGGAGAGTTGGGTGGAGGCCAGTGTTCTCTGACTCTAAGTTTTTTCCCCTTCAGAGTATTACTGCATAATCTCACCTCACCCTCCATGTACACGTTTGTATCTCTGGTCGGATTCCTTGATTTTCATGCATGTGTATGGACTGTTCTCTGGGACTTCTCAGTTAATGTATGGATGCAAAAATAGTGGGATTGAATAATTGTGCCCTGAAGTCATCTTCAGGGAGACTGTCAACAAGTCTTAATTTTAAAATAAGCAAAGTGAAACAAGACGTGCAAATACAGTAATAGCAGTTCCCTACATTTATTCTTCGACTCTTTAATAAACAACCTGGGACCGTGAAACAAAGATCTGGCATTTGGGGCTGCAGACTCCTCATCTACACACCCAACACAACTCTCCCATCAGAGTTGTCCCAGGTGATAAGATGCATTGAGTTTTACCACCGTTTGGGACACTTCTATGAAGCTGTTATTGGAGGTGGAGATAAAAATAAACTTTTCAGTAAAAATGTGTGCTCACTCTTAACATTCGCTTTTAACCAACAGTCCATGGGTCAAAGTGGGTCCGCTTTTTCTTTAGAATTCCCTTCTTCACTGCGGCTGTAATGAGAGGCTAGAGGGAAGTGGAGAGCCCGTCCCGGTCCTGTGATAGTTCATAAATATCTCTTTAAATATGAAACTGCCTAAACCCTCAGTGGCCATTACTTATTTAGTAAGTTCCCTTATCCAAACTTCTCTCTGTATTGTGGCCACCCTCTAGCTCACACCAGGGCCTTCAACATGTCACACTCTGAACCTCTGTCCTCAGGCTGTACACACACTCTGGGCTCTTGGCTAGCAGATTTGTACCGAGGTTCAGTGCGATGCTGAATTTGCTGTTGATCCGGCCACATCAACAGACCCAGAATCAGGGAGGGACATAGGCACCCATCCTGAGCACATGCATGTACTCTCTCTGCTGCCCAAATCCTCAAATCCAAGAAGATTAAAGCAAGTCACCTGTCATTTGTCTAACGACACACTCATTATTTCAAAAAAGAAAATAAAATACATAGGTTTCTTTTAAAAACATTTTTCTGAACACAAAACTATGAAGAAGAAAATTTTAAAAATCTCCATCAACACCATCATCTCCAAATAACAATTTTAAATGCTTTGGTGTGTGTCTATGTGGCCTCTATCTGTGTAATGTTTTGCACAGTTTATATTGTGCTACATGTAATATTGTGCACCCTTTTCTTATTGAAACTCAAGGTTTTCACAAGCCAATAAAAATGTCTCCTAATCATCTTGAAAGAGTAAGAACAAAGCAGCTGTACTTATTAGAACACAAAGAAAAATAATTTTAAAAGGAAGGGCAAAATTCTACTCCAAAAACTTAGTTTTGTATATTCTGGCCTGATCATAGGTCAGTGATATCTTCCTAGTCTCAGATACAGTAAGCCTACTCTGACAGGTCTGCACAGCTAAGCATTGTCCTGTTGTTCATATTTATTCTATTAATTAATAATCTTTATGAGTGTTTTGCCAAAGTCCATGAGACAAAGTACTGTCTTTACCTTATTTCCCCTGTATATCGAGTTCCTTGCATGATGTCAGGATGTCGAAGTTTAGAAAGTACAGATCAAATGAATAAACACTTCCTGCTCATTTCCTGTCTGACCCTCAGGTGAGTCTACATGCCGATCACGTGGCATTGGGATTAGACTCAGAGAACAGAAAAACAGGATGCTCCATTTCAGCAGTTCACATAAAAGCACTCCCATCTACTGTAGCTTTTTTTAAAAAATTATTATTATGCCTGTTTTTAAAAATAAATAATTACAAATCCTTTGTGAATTTCAATGTGTTTAATCTCTGAAAGATTGGGCCCCGCCGGGGAGCCCTTGCAAACACATGAAGCTTTCTCAAATGCCTTCTGGGCAATTCTAAGGCTTCTTCATATTGGGTGGATGGTAACGAATACCATCCCCCCAGTACAGATCAGTCTTATGTAGGCAGGCCAGCCTGTAAAGATCTCCAAGAACTTGGGTTATTTGTGCTCTTTCTTCTAGTGAAAAGTGGCAGTGGACACTATCCTTGGGAGCACTCTGATTTGAGTTTTAGTATGTTTGTAAACACTCCATATTTGAACACTTTGTTATTCCACAAAGGGAAAGACGGGAAGTAGGAATAGGCAACATCATTAAAAACTAGGCACTTGGGGGGCTGGGGATGTGGCTCAAGTGGTAGCGCGCTCGCCTGGCATGCGTGCGGCCTGGGTTCGATCCTCAGCACCACATACCAACAAAGATGTTGTGTCCGCCGAGAACTAAAAAATAAATATTAAAAATTCTCTCTCTCTCCTCTCTCACTCTCTCTAAAAAAAAAAAAAAAAACTAGGCACTTGGTTGAACTCCATGAGATGCTTTATAAACCTCGGTGAAAAGTTTATCCCTGAGACTCCAGATGTAGAAAGAACTGCGGCTCCTTCCCAGATGTGAAGGAGCCGGTTGTGCTTTATTTTCACCTTTAAAAATAGAAATAAAATCAGTACACATCTTCAGTTTTTGCGATGGGAAAAAGGGATCCACACCAAAGCACAGAGAATACTGTCTTCATGGTGTTTGGACCCAGAAGCCTTAACAACCTTGACCCCTGACAGTTTTCTTCTTCATATGTATTTTGTTATTTCTCGTCGTAAAAGTTAAAACAACTTTGTTGTAGAAAGTTTGGAAAACACAAGAGTTTTTTTTTTAAAAAAAAAAAAAACACACACACTGAACCCTTCTTGCAGAAATAACCACACTATTACCAACGATCTTCTTTTGTGCCCACAGTGCTGGTGGTTTTGAGATCTTCACACATCTTGTAACACTCCTCCCTTCCAAAGGCGGACCCTGACTCCCCTGGACTTGGGTGGGAGCCTGGCTCAGCCACTTGACTCCATCAAAGAAGTACAGCAAGTGACATGGGGACTTCAGGGGCAACTAAGATGGGCCACATGTGCCTTAGTTTTTTGTATGACTGGCTCAGGGTACAAGCCATCATGGAGGACACTGTGGAGAGGCCCCCTGAAGAGGAACTGAGGCCTCCCACACAGAGCCAGAACCAGCATGCCAGCCCTGCGAGTAGCCACAGTGGAAGAAGACCCTTCTGAGATGTAGCCCACCACGTCCTGACTGTAGCTCCACGAGAGGCCCTAAGCTGAATGCCTCAAGCCACTTGTTCAGTCTTGACCCAGAGAAACCAGGAGATAATAAATGCGTATTTTAAGACTTGTAGACTGAGATAATTTACATAATTGCTGGAATAAATTACTATAGCACTAAACAAACAAAACAATGACTCAACATGGTCATGTAGAATTTCAAGAATTTGTTAGGATTTTCTTTTTCCTTTCAACCAGTTTCGATCTTTTCTCATAAACCTTCAATATAGTTTCTCTATGTGGCTCCCTGTGGGAGCACTTGCGGGTGCATTTGCTGTGACCGGGTGGCTTTCCCCAGTACAGATCAGTCTTATGTTACTTCCTGGTTTCCGAGTCTCACACTAGTGTGATCATGGACCCCACACCCATGCACACACGACACAATAATCTTGGGATTCTGACTGGTCACTGTTGACGCTTTCCAGCCAGGACATTGGACAAAAAAATACATAAGCATCCTTGCAAGGGCACTGGCTGGAGGAGGTGCCGGGAGCTCTGCTCTCCCTGATGACAGGCTTGGCTTCATGCAGGCCTTTCTCTCTGGTTCCCACTCAGCATATACACCCAGGCCTCATCCCCCTGCCACAGACACTGGTTTTGAACGTTGAGCAGTTTTCTGGGGATTCCTGAGGAGCTCCCTTCTTGCTTTCAGGTGAGCTCTGCATTTATAATATATCATTTCCCCTAGGTTTGCTGAAGTGAGACTTGGGAATTTCATATGCCATCTGAATCTGCCTTACTAATCAGAAGTCCTGCAGAACCTTTTCCATATGTAACAGTTTGGTGTAATCATATTCATGCTGGTTCCACAATATTTTTGTCTTTTTCATTTAGTTTTGCAATAAAAGTTATCAAAATTTCCTCGGGTTATTAAAATTCTTTGTAAATATAATTTGAATGGCTGTCAAATATGTCCTCAGATCAATCAACACTGATTTACTTAATAATATCAGCCCTGCGTTGGATGTTGAGTTTCTCACTACACCATTACTGAACAAGAACTCATCTTGACTTCTTTTGTGTTCTTCCAGGAGGAGAGCGATGTCGTAGGCAGACCAGCCTGTGAAGATCTCCAAGAACTTGGGTTATTTGTGCTCTTTCTTCTCATGAAAAGTGGCAGTGGACACTGTCCTTGAGAGCGCTCTGATTTGAGCTTCAGTATGCTTGTAAGCACTCCATATTCCTCAACACGCAGACGTGATTCCATCGTGGGTTCTCCCCACCAACTCTTCTCAACACTTCACCTTGGCTTCTCCTGCTCTCTGGCGAAGATCAGAAAACTGTGACTATTAAGTCTCTTCCTTTTCTGTCTTGCATCTCAACATGTCATACTCGCAGAGATGATGCTATTGAACGCTATTGATTTCATTCATTTTATTTAAGCCCGAGTACAGGATGTTCCCAACTTGTGTGCTCATTTGGGGGGTCCCTTCATAAGGTCCATTTTTCCCACAAGTACTGTTTGACCCTATCATTGTCTGCTTCATGACCACTACTACCCTTGATACAGTATATCTCCTCTTTTGTTAACACATCAGTACCAAAAAATGGTGTTGGACACTCTTTGATATCACGCTGTGTGCCCTAGGGGACGGGAGGGAGGGCCTGACATGGCGCACAGCACCTTGGCCGTCAGTGGTGGTCACCATCATCCACCCATTGTTCGAGGTCTCTGTGGCAGTTCCACGGTTGCCACTTTTTCTTCTTTGGATAAAATGGATGCTTTAGCCTCATCTTGGACATCTTGTCAGATGCCAGACTCCTCTCCAAAGCACAGATTAGAGGCTGGCAGGCGGCGCGCAGTGGGTCTCGGGAGAACACAGTGAGCGAGGGTGCTCGGTTTTCCTAGAGAACAGCTGCTCATTTGCTATGGAGAAGAGAGGCCTCAGGGTTAGAAGGGACCAAACTGCTCAGCCTTTAATGTTTTTCACAAAATTATCTTGTTGACAAGAGCAGCATTATAAATTTGAATCCATTAGCTAAAAGGATCCATAAATATTTGAATAATGGCCTTTTTAGAGTTTTACCAGTCTATCAAACTTGTCACATGTCCACTTTTTCCATTTTTCCTGCTGCTGAAAAAGAAAAGGGCTGAGCTAAATCTTACAGATGGTTTCTAGACATGGGTATTTTATCTTTGCTTTCAAAATGGAAATGCTTTGCCAAGCAGAAGTTGATTAACAAAACCACACTCGTATCTGGGAGCAGTGGCCAAGGCTGACTGTCCACTGAAGCTCACCTTCCCCTTGCAGCAGTGGCACAGGGCCGCAGGGCTCCACTTCCCAGCCCAACATTTGGGAAGACCCAAGTGATGGGTTCTGACCAATGAAATGCAGCAGAAAGGACATGAGTCACATCCAGGAAACCAGGTTTTATGAAGCCCATCTTCTCTATTTTCTCCCTTTTTAAAAAATTTTCATTTTCTTGCTAGAAACTGAGGACTCTGAGGTAGTGAATGGTGAAGCCATGAGCTAGAAGAACTCTGGGAGCCTGCACTGCTTCCTGGCGTGAAGCAAGTCGCGTGCTAACCATGAAAAGCAACACTGGTCGGTCTCATGCCTGCAACCCTCCTGAAAATGCACACCTATAGTTTAAACTGTAGGAATTTGAAATGAACTTTAGCAACTAGCAATAATCCAGACCAGTGACTTATTACGAGTTAAAATAATAGCAAACATTTTCTTTTTTTAAATTCTTTTTGGATAGACATGACGGTAGAGTGTATTTGACATATCATACATACATGGAGTATAACTTATTTTAATTGGGATCCCATTCTTGTGGTTGTACATGGTATGGAGTTTCACTGGACAAGTATTCATATATAAGGATGGGACAGTTATGTCTGATTTGTTTCACTGTCTTTTCTATTCCCACCCCCTCCCTTCCCTTCATTCCCCTTTGTCTAATCCAGTGAACTTCCATTCTTACCCTCCCTACTCTGCCTTGTTGTGAGTTAGTATCCACATTTCAGAGAGAACAAACATTTTTCTTTTCATTCTCTGGAATTCTAGATTTCATTGGTTTTTGTTCATCAAAAGAGGTCTCTTAAATCCTGAAGCAGTGAGTTTACATGTGTTTCCCAAAGGCTGAACAAGACACGGCCCTCTGTTTGTTTTAGAGGATGAGTCTGTCAGAGACTGGTGAACACCTTAGGTCCTGGCCCAGGCACCCAGCAGATAGGATTCCATCTGTCAGTCTACCGCCTGCTTGTCTGTCTGCTAAAGAGCGAGGTGCAGCTCTCGGCCCACCACCACAGGGATCAGCAGGCCGCACGGTGTGGGAGAGGTCTGCCTCAGCACTCGGGAGTGTTAATGGAAGGTCATAATACACACCTCACCCACACTTCTGGGCTTTCTTATGTCTACCAAGAGGTTAAACAGCTCCCTACAGAGCTTCATCCCACAGCCCCTCATACGCATAACCATCTTTAGGAAATGACTTAGCTTTACTCTTTGGCCTGTGGAATTAATTCAGTGTTTAACATCCATGCTGTTTTCACTCTGTGCCGAGAACTGTGCTAGATGTCCCCTCAACCTTACTCCTGCTAATCCTTATAACTACCCTGTAAGATTTACATAGTTATCTCCAGGAAATTGAGACTCAGGGACCTTCAACAACTTGCCAAAAGTTACTAGCTGGTAAGTGGTGGAGCGTGGACTGAACCCAGATCTGCCTGTTCTGAAGCCCTGTGTCCAGGGAGCATCAGAGAGAACAAACACTTGGAATATCTCATAAAAAAAGGATTTTACAACCCAGGGTTCCTCAACCTTGGATTATTGACAATTGGAGCCACATAATTCTTTGCAGTGAGGTGTCCTCTTGTGCACAGTAGGGCATTGAGCAGTATCCTGACCTGTACCCTCTAGATACCAGCAACATTCCCCACTCCAAGCTCTGACACCCAACTGTTTCCAGTCATTGCCAACTGTCTCTGGTGGACGATATCACTCTCTCTGTTGAGAACCAAAAGAAAGTTGTCTTCCATCTCCATTTTCACTGTGGTTGCCAAGAAGCTCCAAAACAAATTTAAGTTTCAACTGTAGCAAATGGGCAATCCCAAAGTCTTGACTGATATCTATTTATCTACTTCTAGTTTATCATCTACCCTCTCCTACCCTATTTCTTTATTTCTCCACTTATATTTTCGCCATCCACCTATGTCCCCTCTATTTAGTTATTTGAAACATTTCACAGAAGAAAGCAAAGTAAAAATATAAAACACATTTGTATACTGATTTTGAGATTACCACGCTTAATTATTTGATCAAAGCTAAATCTTTCTGGAAGTGATAAGTATTCCTGTTTCTTTTAAAATCTGTTTGACAATTCTCTCCGATAATAATAATAGTAATAAAGTCAAAGTTGGATTAGGAAATTGAACTTTATTGAAATATTCTGGCTCCCAGAATCATATTTCAAAATGGATTCAGGCATCGTAGCATATTAGGAAGAATAAAAGAAAAGCTTTGAAAATAGTCTTGTAGATTTTCTTTCAAGTTTTCCCATTGCAATTGATGGAAATTATCATTATTTCATCATTGAAATGTTTTTATTTTTACACTGCTAAGGAGAAGCCCTTATGATACAACAGATACCTTTGAAGATGCTTTTCTGTGATTTTGTCACCATTTGTGTTCCAAATTGATGCACAAGCCTCGGTTCAGCCAGTCGAGAGAGACTCCGCTTTAAAAATTCTGCCCTGCGTTTCCACAAATGAATTTTCCAGTCTGTCAATTACTGGGAAGATAAAAATTGGGTCCAGAACAAAGGGTGACTCAGAGGCTCATTTGGAAATTTGGGATTTCTGGTTCTGCTTTGACAGATTTGGAAGAAGAGGCAAAACATTTCCTGTAAATACCATCACTGGGATGGATTCTCACTCTCTCATCCCCCCATCCAACAGAAATCTATATTGTGCCTTGAGTGGAGCCCCAGAGAAATTATCAATATTCACACATCTGGCACAAATCTGTTAGAAGGAAAAAAAAAAACCCATTATGCCATCTGTATTTCTTCAATCGTTTTATAACGCAGCTCCAGTCTCTCGCAGCCTTTTTGTCGCACGGTCTTGTAAATATAAAGTTATATTACTTCTTGGCTTCTTTGAGGACACTGTTCATCATAAGGGGAGGAAGAGGAGATGACGTCACTGCCAGGAAAAATAGAAAAGCTTGCCTTTCCCAATCCCCCCCCTTCCCGGGAGTGTGGGGGAGCCAAATTTCATCAAGTTTGGCACCGTTGTAGGAATTAACACGACTGAAATGTATGCCAGATTTCAAAACAATTTCTAACAGTTTCTGTGAGACCGTGTAAGCAACTGAAAATTGACATGTTGTGTTGTGCCCGAGTCAGCCAACTGCTGTCACTGCATAATTAGATTTTCCTGCATGAGAGGAAAGAGTTTCCTTTAAAAAATTATGAAATAAGGAAGAAGCTAATATGAAGTCTAAGTGGGCCTTTGATTCGCAAAGAGGTAGCCTTCTGCCGAAGAATGGCCTTGGACACGAAGCCATCTCGCACGGACATGCTCACTGGGGAGGCCAGCGGCGCTGGCTTCGGGTGCCTGGAGCGCATGGGGCGCGCTGTGCGCAGAGGAGAGGGTTGCAGGCACAGGCCAGATGGAAGCGGGCCCATTTGGCTGCCCAAGGAATGGCTGAAACCCAGGCCCGGGAACAGATCCGGTGTCAGCGAGCATGCGGCGACTTCCTTCTGATGTGGAGTGGCTGAGGATCGCCCCATCCTCCACTGTGGCAGTGGTGTTCCTTCATCACAGGGTCCCCTATGGAGAGGGACTCCCCTGCACCTCGTGGCAGCCATGTAACTCGGCTCTAGGAGATGAGCCAGGGGTGGAATCGAAGTTTCCCAATTCCTCATCCAGTCCTTAATAGGGACGTCCTTTCTGTCTCCCTGGGGCAGCAGTATAGACACAGCCATGGCCATCTTCCATCAGGAGACGAGAGCTACACCACGGGGACAGGCTACACCCTGGAGGTGGTGGAGAAGGAAGAGGCACACCCTGTTCTTTTGGAATCACCTACTGACCTTGGATTGCTCTAAGACAGAGAGGCCAGTTCGTGCTGTGTCTAAGTCATTGTATTTTTAGGGCTTAAGTAACATCAGCCCTTCCTGGATCCTAACCAACACTGCAGTTGGACATGGCCTTTGGAGCTCATCAGAACTAAATCTGTCAACAGGGGAGTGTGTCACCCAAGACACATGCATCTTTGTCTCCTAATCATGCCCTTTGAGGCCCATACCTTACCCTAAATAGCCTAATCTCTATTCAGGACAAAATAGAATTCAAAATGTCATTCATTCATTCAAGATGATGTGATTTGATGATTATTCTCATTTACAATGAAGAAACTGTATGTATCTTAGAGAAGCCAAAGAACTTGCCCCAAATCAGATGGTAATGATTTCAGGGTTGCTGTCGTTGTTCTCTTTCTCTGTTTTTGAATCATGTGGTCAAGCAGAATGAGCTCTTAGCATACAGAAAGACATTTAACAAAGATTTGCTAACTATCTAAATCAAAGATCACAATATTAAAACAAGCCCCATAGAACCAAGTCTGACTTGCTCCCTGATTATGTCTTAAAATGGGCTTACTCGAGTTGGATTTGTCAAAGGTATCACATATTAGTAAGTATGTGATATTAGTAAAATAATAAAAATAATTAAAAAATATTTTACTTACATATATAAACTTACATCAAAGTTGATGTAACAGAGACCTTGAACTCAGGCCAACTTAATTATTGCAGGGACGTCACTGGCTGATGTAACTGAACATTCCAGAGAAAGACCTAGCTCATTTCTGGCGTCTCCCTGGGGGTCAGAGCTACCTTCCCAGAACAGGATTGCCACCGACTCTCAGCGTAGCTCCCCCTAGGTTGGCTTCCTTCTCAGGTTCTATATGATATCCAAGTAGCTGCCAGCCTCTGCAGACATATTTCCCATTTAATTCCAACAGAAAGGAACCCTATACTCCTTTAGTTAATAGCTCTGTGAACCTATTCATTCATCAACTAATAACCAACCAATGTGTCCAAGAGTGTTTGGGGCTCTGATTGGCCAGGCCACTAGCTCTTAGAAGAACTATGGTTTCCTTGAGGCCAACTAAGTGCTCTTCCAGAAAGAACAGGCAGCAATTATTGGATAAACAGCAGTAACAGTGCTGGCCGAAGGCTCTTCACACACTCAGGGCTGCCATCACCAACGGAATCTCTGATGCTGGCTACCCCTCCCCGGACTTCAGCCTAGACTGCTATTTCTCTACAGAGTCCTTTCCTGATTTCTAATCCTAGGCCCCTTGTGTTAGTCATCTTTGCATCACCATGACCAAAATACCCAATGAGAACTTAGAGAAGGGAAAGTATATTTTTGCTCATAGTTTCAGAGGTTTAGTCCATGGTTGGCCAACTCCATTGCACTGAACCCTTGGGTAGAACATCATGGTGGAAGGACATGGCAGAGGGAAGATGCTTCACCTCTGGTGGCCATAAAGCAGAGAGAAAGAGGGAAAGTACTGCAGGGAAGGTGAACACTTCCAGGGCATGCCCCTGGTGACCCACCTCCTCCAGCCATGCCCAACCTGCCTACAGTTACCACCCAGTCGGTCCAAAGTAGGACGGAATCATTAGGTTACAGTTCCCATAATCTAATAATTTCACCTCTGGATATTCCTGCATTAACAGTGAGATTTTGGGGGACACTGCACACCCAAACTATAACAGACCTACTTGCAAGCATATATACCCAATCAGTATACACACACACACACACACACACACACACTCATGTACTACCCAGTGCTGTTGTAATTTCCCCAAATAGCGCTCTTCTTCAGGACACTATGCTCTGCCTGGGCAAGACTGTACCCTGAGGGTAGACTCAGATCACTAACACAGTGCAACCCAGGTCTGCCAAAAATTAGTTGCACAATCTAAAGAAAGGAATTCAGCCTTTGTGTACCTGGATATCTTCATCTGATGATGGGATCACAGTCATTGAGCTGGTGTGAGGACGAAACAAAAGATACATGTCACACTCCAGCCCAATACCCAGACTCACAGTAGGTGCTGGCTAGTGTGGGTCAGTGTGGGCCCCTAGTCCTCTGCCCTCTACAGGCGCCTCTGAACAATCTGCCTTCTGCCCTTCTCTGAACTTCCACACTACTGGAAATTGAGGTCCCCTTTTTGGCTCTGAGGCACACATTATCTGTATCGGTTATCTGTCTTCTCAATACCACCTCTGTGCTAGAGGTTGTCCCCATCCTCAGGCTGGATTCTTACCCTCTTAAAGACTGAGCCTCATAGAAGATCTGGGTCAGTCGGACCAGGTTCCAGTTCTAAGCTTTGCCACCTATGAGCTGTGAGATTATGGGCAGATGATTTAACTCATGTGAATTTCAGTTTTCACTGTAAAAATAGAGTTGATGTCAAACATCAGTGTGTACAGTGCTTTATTATAGATCCAGACTCAGACTGGGTGCTTAATAAATAGAAAATACTACTTTATATTACATGCATTTTTAACCTGCTTCAATTTCCCACCTTAATCATTCTAAGAATTGGTCTTAGAATGAGTTTAATTGACCTAAAGACACCACCTCTTCTGTGCTTGAAAGAGTCAACATATTTTGCAAATACCATTAGACACACAACAACTCTTAGAAAATTTCACTAGCCAAGTTCAAAGCATGAATAGTGACAGGGAACAAAGGGTGTAGCTGAGCTCCTACTGTGGACTTAAAATGCACTGATCACTAATTTCACTTGGTCTTACAATAATTCTGAGTAGTGTAGAACTCCCAATACCTCATGGCTTAAAACAGGAACAATGCAATAGTTTCACTGCTCAGTGGATTGGCCATAGAGTTTCTTTGGTATTTTTATTTGGGGTCATTCATACAACTGTGTCCAACCACATGGACAGATGTTCGCTCCTCAGTCCCACAGTTGCTGCTGGCTATTAGCTAATGCACCCCGGATCTGCTGCATGTGGTCCCTCATGTAAGCTAAACTGGCTTTCTTGCAGCACTCTCAGGGCAGAATTCCAACAGGGTAGCACCAATGGACCGGTGAGTATCACCTGGCAGCTTTATGGGCTGTCACAGCAGTCAGGGAAGTTCCTTGGCCAAAGTAAGTCACATGGTCAATTCAGAGTAATTCTGCCTCTGGAAGAGATGGGTAGCCAAGTATTTGTGGCCACTTTTAATCTATTACGAAAGGTTGAAACAAGAAAGCATATGGCAAATGAGTGGCAGAGTGCAGAATCAAATTTAGGTTTGAATGTCTGTACTTCTTTCCATATGCCACAAGGTCTCAGAGTAGACCAAGAAGGATCCACAATCTCTTTGATTTGGGGTTCCTTTTTGTAGCACATATTAGAGTTCCTGCCTAGGTACCATTCCTAGTTCTGAGGAAGAGCAATAAGCAAGACAACCAAAGGTATTGACCTCAGAAAGCTAAAGATGAGTAACGTTGTTGGATGGATGGAAGGCTAGTGCCCAGAGCAGAGGACCCTGTAGGTTTGTTGGTCAGGAAAGGCCTTTCTAGGGGTGCTTGAAACAGGTGTGGATAAATGAAGGCAGCAGAGAGAAGACATTTTTTGAGCAAAGTGTCTAGCAAGTGCAAAATCCCCAGGGCAGGAGGGAGCATAGTATTGGAAGAGCAGAAGAAGGAGGGCACATGGGAAAATTTCTGAGAGGTGGTCAGCAACCAGAATTCACGTGATCTTGATTCATCACATATACCACACAGAGGTATTTGTATTTTGTTCCAATTGAAATGGAGTGAAGTTGAAGCACCCTAAGCAGGGGATTGATCTAGATTACCTCTGACCTGAGTGACACCTGTTAAGATGCCCTTGAATTGGCCACTCTGTGGCATGTAGATTGCAGAGGAGCAGCCAGAGGCAGAGCTGAGCTGGAAGGCTGGGTGCTGGCCGTGACCATGGGCTGGAGAGAAGAGGGCACTCTGGGATGTGTTTGGTGTGAGGATTTATAAGACTGCAGATGAATTTCTTATGGGATGGAGATTGGTAAGGACAGAATCCCAGGAACAGAGATGAGAATATCAACACACTCACGGGGCTACGGGGAAACAGCAACTGTGAGTCTGCCTCTTTATGAAATTAATATCTTTGTTTTATCTTGTTTTCAAACAACATGAGCAGGAAACATTTTGATTTCTTTGAAATGCATCCAGGTGCAGGAGGTGGGAAGGACGGAGTGCCTTAATGACGGGCAAAGGGAGAAGCAGGGATTTGGAAACGCGCCCTTCCCAGTTGATGTGAACCCTGTATATCCATTACTCCCGGTCATTTTCCCTGATTAGAATGTGAGCACTCACCTGTAAACTAAAAGGCAGTCAGAGCTAATGATGGGAAGAGAGGATATGGCTTGGGCGGTGTTCCATCGTTCACACCGGCACTTAGCGGATGATATGTCTAAATGCACAGCAATAGTCATGGCAACAGTGGTATTTCCCGATGAAACTGAGACGCATCAGCTTCTCCCTGATCGACCTCCCAATCCCCATGATTCCCCAATTCTCTATTCAGTCCTTTTTTATTTCATAAAATCTAAAATTGCCCTTGGTGCTTGAAACATCCAAACTTTCACATATACCTGTGAGCCACACAGTACCTGCTCACCCACATCACCCAGGAAGCAGACACACCTCGTCAAGGCCAAAGTCCTGCAGCCCCCATCCTGTCTAATAAATTACATCCTGAGACTTAGTTCCCTGTTGCCTGCATATTTTTCTTGCATAAAACTCCCCAAACAATAAATCATCTTTCTGTCGTCCCCATCATATATGGGCTCATTACTTCACACATCATAATTATAATCAACGAACAAAATTCAAGAAAGGAAATCTGAACAATGAAATTGTATTTTTTTCCCTTAACATCAGTGCAACTTTGTATGATCAAAGCTTGTAATAATATAGATGGGTGATTTGGAGGATTTCAATGTAGCTCTTTTACATTTCACAGCAAATTCTTAACAGGTCCAACTACCGAAGGGGGAAAAAATAGCTCTTTTTTCCTTTAAGACTTCTAAGTCTGATTTTTTAAGTGCACAGATAACTTTAATACCTAAATTGAAAAATGAGAAGAATATCCGTAGGGAAAAAGGAGCTTATTGCTGCCTCCCTGAAGTTCATCAAATGTTGTCACATATTTCTCTAACATTTTTGACTTAGTTAAGTGCAAATTTAGGTGAACACACTTTTTTTTTCCCAGGGTTCATGGCAACAGAAATATAATATGCATTTTCTGATTAATGAGTGCAGTTCTACAGTCTTAAGTGATCCTAGGCAAATAGCATTTCTCTGAGGCAGAGGACTGGACAAAATGACCTCTTCTTTCCATTATTTCATGACTTAGTTGTAACTAACTTTTCTAACGGTCACTTCAACCTCTTCCTTAAGTATATTTTTGAGATATAAAAAACTAAAATCCCCATTCTCAGAATTCAAATCATAGACTAGAGTGCACATGGATTTCCACCATAAGTATGCAGAAAATTTAGTAATCAGTCAAATGGGTGAAAGATACAAAAGTTTATTCTTACCAATTAAGATATTATATCACATGGAAAGTCACTGAACTACAAATCACGTGATTAATGAAACACTGTCAAAGTCCAAAAATACTTTCTCAGTGTGAAATTTTGGGTGGCATTATTTAATTCATTGATAATAGACCAAATCCTCCTGTGCTCCTGGCCACAGTCATCACTATCTTTTCTTCTCGTGGTTGTATTTGTCCTTCCAACCCAGCTGCACATATCCGCCTCTGAGTAGTTTCCTTGAAGTGAGGCGTCTCTTATTCTGAACTTCTCTACATCTTTGAGCCCTTAAGAAATTAGAGTGTGATTATTTGCTCTGACATCTGTCTCCCCACTGACCTCTGTCTACTCCTTCAGCTGGTGCCTTTTCAGAGCTCAAAAGGTGTCTTCTGGGGCTCCAACCCTGGTCCAGCACCTCTCCTTGCACATGTGCCCTAGGGGATGAATTTGCTCCTGGAAAGTCTATTGGTAAAGAGCTTAGGTTGTCCCTAGAAATAAATGTACAAAATAATAAAATATTTTGCTTAGTTTTCACATTTTTAAAAACTTATTTAAATTAGGACATCACCATTTTAAAAGAAAATAAACCATTAATCTATTCCATCGTTGATAATTGTTACATCAGAAAAGACAGATGCAAGATCCCAGGGGCCACACACCTCCTGACAGGTGTGCAGCAGAACCTCTAACATTGTCCTCCTCACCAAAGAGCAAACCTGAATTGTACGGAGCCTCTTCACCTATCAATCAACTTATAGGAAGCATGAGTGACACTGTGATGATGAAATTAGTAAAACCCAGACTGTGACAAACTCTACAGAGCAAACTCCACAAGATAAATGGCCACATAGATTTCAGGGGGAGAAAAGAAAAAAAAAGAGAAATTAAAAAGACACATCAACTAATTGCAATATGTGGAATTCATTTGGATCCTGATTCAGACAGGATCTAGATCATAAAACGGTAAATTTAGTCCAACAGTGATTGAATATGTGAAAATGTATTCGCTTGGTTTACATAGGGTTTAAAAGTCTTTTGAATAATTTGTCAACATTCAAGACATAAGATTTCACATAAAATCTATATTTCTGGGATTTCAGAGAGAGAGAGAGAGAGAGAGAGAGAGAGAGAGAGAGAGAGAGAAAGACAGTCGATCTGGCAATACTGGCCCGTGTTTCTTCTTCCTCCTCCTCAGGAGTCCTAAACAGGGCAGAGACATGCTGAGAGCAGCAGGTAAAGGGCAATGTGGAGACGGATTTAGGGGGATGATGCTTGAATACAAAATACTTTTGAAATCTGGGTTGAAATAATGAAGTCCTGGCTGACCCAGGGGCAGAGGGAATGGCCATAGGTGGAGGTGGCAACAGGATTCAGTGGTGGAATGGACTTCAGAAGTAGAAGTCAGAAAGAGACATAACTGGCTGGAGGCTACCCAGCCTCCATCACTGGGAGAACCAGGGGTTGAGGGAGGGGTCATGCTGCAGCAGAATCCTCAGGAAAGGGAAGATGTGGGTTTTGTGTTGACCCAAGTGATCAGTATGGAAAATTCTTTCAAGCAACAGTGTTGTAGCAAGTAGGATGTGTGTGGGAGACAGGAAAACCCCAGTTCTCTACCGACTCCTTCAAAAGAACAAGAGACAATCAGCCCCCATTCATGAACTCCATGGGGAGACAGGAGGAGAGAGGTAGGGAGCTGTCCACAGGAGCACAGGGCCCTGCAGAGCAAGGAGGAAGGCACAGCGGAGGCCAAGTGGTATGTCCTGGGAAACTTCTCCTTGAACCAGGTCGTGCAGGAAGAGGAGATTCGACCTAAGAATGTGAAGTCCATGTGACAGAGTTTGCAGGGACTCCGCCAGAATGCCCACTAAGTGAACACACAAACCATAGGGCTCCCCTGGCTTTGCTTCTCCCTGTGACAGTTGTCATCCCAGATGTCACGTTATGTATTACATGTGTGCTGACTGCCTTGATCCTTCTCGGCTCCCCAGGAAAAGACAAGCTCCAGGAGAGCAGGGACCTTGTCTCTTTTGTTTACTGGAATGTTCCCGAGGCTTCGAACATTTTCTGAAACACAGTGAGTTCTGTCAATATCGTTTGGAAGTGTCCATCCCCACGACTTAAGGTCAGAGACAGAAAACCAGGCAGACAATTAGGATCCAGTGTGACCAGAGCCGGAGGTTCACAGGCTCAGTACGCGCAGGGATGCAGCCCTGAAGTATCACCTGAAAGAAAAGCTATTGTCACTTGCAAATGATAGCCCACTTCATGCTAAGAAAGAAGAGCATTGATTCTCTTTGCATATTTATTAAATAACTGGCACCGAAAGACACATGACCCTGAGCTACAGGGATGAAAAAAATCACACCACTTTTGACTTCTGCCTCCAGAGAACACACACCTCATTCGAAGAAAAAATGCTGGGTGTGATTTTCTCACTAAATTTACTCACCCCTGGTGCTACTTAAGTGAGGTGGGGAGACAGGAGATGGAGACAAGAGGGTCTGTGTCATGCGTGAGATGTACAAAATCACCCCAGCCTTAATGGAATTGGCTTAAGGCACTGGAAGACGTGTGTGTGTGTGTGTGTGTGTGTGTGTGTGTGTGTTCTATCAGAATGAATTTTCCCTCGAGGAAGGAAGTCAGTGGACACTTTTCTTGCACTACCAGTGGTCAGGACAACTGGCCTGCCCTTGTCACCTCTGCTGGCCAGTGTGACCATCAGGAGCAATACCACCACCCAGCTGACCCAAACGTTGTGAAACAGCAAGAACTTGTCAGCCACAGATGGTGAGGCTGACTTCTCAATAAGAGGGGAAAAAAGGACCTAAATTAGACTTCTATAAAAAGAATATCGCATATTTATTTCCACAATAACACCCAGGAAAAACGTTAGTCAAGAAGCAAGCAATTGGGTGAATAAATAAGCTTGTCTTTGTTCTCATCAATTAAGTTATTACATCAGTTGGAAAACCAGTGAATTATAATACAGATGTTTAATGAAACACTGCTGAGCCGATAAGTCAAACTCCTATTTTGTGGTGTGATTCTGGCTGCATAGTTTTGTGTGTGTTAAACCGTATTTATTAGCTGATACCCATTATTATTTTGAGCAAGGTATAATTCAGTTGTCAGGCTCCATCGCAGGCAAGGAGATTTAATCAGTAAGAGCCGCTTTGCTACCGAGTATAAAACAATGTGGGTTTCATGAAGCAATCACGGCAGTGTGAAAAAATGGGATTAATTAGTATTGTACAAGAACAGGCAGCATGCTCATTAAAACCTTGTGAGGTGGCTCTTGATAAACTGCCACTTGATAGGACCGCATTAATGTGACAAGGCAAAGACTTTATTTCCAAATCCTTTCTGATTGTATCTTGCTTTTAAGTTACCTGAAATGACCCGCCTTGGCGTTGGGAATACAAAGATCAAAATGAATGCTGGGGATCCAGAGCCACCTGGACCCAGGAAGCCAAGTATATATGCAGAAGCTTCAAAGACAACGTTTTTTGAACTTGCAGTCAAACACGAATCGATAACTGCAAATGAGGCGGCACCGGGGTAGCAGATTTGCATTTGCACTCGGCAGGTTGGGCAGAAACTAATTTGACAATTGGCAACCCACCTTAATGAAGGCCACAGACAAATCCTGCCTGTTCCTCTCCCCCGTGCTGGTGCTGTTTGGAAACATTATCTGGCCTGAGGAAGGTGCCAGGGATCCTGGAGAGTGGAGGGGCAACTTGGAGGGCAAGAGGAGCCCAGCAAACTCAACCACTGCTCCAGGCCCTTGCTCTCCGCCCCTCCTGGCCAGTGCTTGGATTTCCTGGGTGCCTCCTTGTTCCTCAAATGCATCGTTATTAATTATTTTGTTTCGTTTACACAGAAAAAGCATCTGCACATGGATACAGTGCTATGAGAACACTCTTCTTTGGGTAAGGAGTATTTTCAATGCTTTTTGGACTCGCTTTCCTCTTTGAGCATCTGATTTTATTCTCTTCCAAACGTGGAAACGGTTCAGGTTTGGTCTTCACCCTGCAGTGATTGGCGGAGGTGGGGGTGGGGGAATCTCAAGTTCATGTTTGTGGAAATGCATTCTGAACCATTCCCCAAATCCCTAGTCTCCTCCAAGGATCTTCCCTGACCCATATCCCCCCGCCCCGTACCGGTACCCCAGCATCCCACTTTCCTGGTGGCTTTGGCTAACGAAGCATATAAAGGAACTGTACCTACAACAGCTGTTAGTGGGGGTATTTCTAGGACTAGCAAATGCTGCTCAGAAACCTCAAAGTCCTTGCTTCCCCCCCACACCAACTATTTATTGAAAAAAAAAAAGAAAACTAAGCTTGTTAAATCTCCCCAGCATATTAAATTAATGCTTTCTACCATGAAGCTCAAGTACTCAGCTCACAATTATAGGTTGTTTGCAATTGAACTTGGGTAATTCCACTGCAATCTGCAGATTCAAGGCACTGGGTAGAAGTCAGGCTACCTGAGCAGGCTAGATAGGATTAAGCACACTGTTTTATCAAGTGATGTGTTGCAATATTATTAATTTAAACCCTAAACCTCATTGTTGTGGTCCAAGCTGCATGATGTAATGCAGTATGACAGCCATTGAATTAATAGAAAATGGAATTCATCTCTCAAAATTTCACACAAAATAAAGGCGTAGAGACAGACAAAAATAAAGGAGGAAAGACAGACAGATAAACACCTTGAATGCTTTCTCTTTGTTTGAATGAGTCTGCCTCTGTCTGGCTGCATTAGCTGTGTAACATCAGCCGGTTTGTGCAGAGACCCAGCCATCTTATTTATTTCTCGTAATGCAAAAGAGTGAATATGTTCCAATTTTGTTTCTTTTATTTTAGCAAGTGAATTGCATAGAGGTAATATGCTGTAAGTGGAGGTTCAGGCATTACCATTTTTGCATGACACAGTAATAGAAAATTTTCTGCCCCTCTTAGCTTGATGACAACCTTCTGTGAAGGCCCTAGACTCCTTCAGGTAGTAGCCACCTCCTTGATTTATAATCCTACGGTGGCAGAAGAGGTTAGCTGGGTAATTTAAATCACTAGATTTCGCTAATGAACTGGGGCCAGGGAGAAAGCACTTTACATTGTAAAGGCTCCATTTCACCTTCCTTAAGCCCCACGTACTTTATCTCTAAATTTTTACATTATTTATATTAAAAAGGAAATGGTTCTCTCCCAGGAAAATGAGTGAGCAAAGACTATTCGCAGATAGAGTTTCTTCTTCAAGTCTCTGCAAATCAGACAAAAATAAGGTTACCAGATATAGCCAGCAAAAATACAGGATGCTGGTTAAATCTCAGTATCAGACAAATAGCCAATAATGCAATATTTGTGGCATAGTTATAGAAAATGCTCTTTGTTTCTTATCTAACATTTAAATATAACTGGGCATCTGGACTCCTAAGCTAAGAGGAAGGTGGAAAGGTGGCATTCTTAACTCAGCGAAGGCCTTCGTGAACCTTCTACAAAGCTTGAGATGACCATGCAGGGAAGCCTATAGCATCTCTGCTTCTCAGTGGGGCATTTTTATTCAGCAGATTGCTACAGGCTTCACTGAACTTGGAAATAAACTGTTGGTCACTTTTTTCCCACATGGATAAGCAAGTTTTAAATGATGTTTCCTCCATATTAACCTCAAAGACACTTTTCTACTGTTATATTTTGTTTAAAGAAAATATTCGGTAGTTCAAACCTGAGAATTCCTAGACCCACCCACCATCACCACGGCAAATGCCAAACCTCTCCCTGGTCTGCCTTGGACTGGTTTTGAGTTCTGTGCTAGCTTTGATAGCTGCTTGTCAACTGAAAGCATCTTGAGGTAAGATACTGCCTCAAGCAGCACCAATCTGGAAGTCATGTGGAGCAATGCAGGCCATTTCTGCAATTAGAGCACAGGCCAGTCCCTGCCCTGGGAGGCCAGCTCTGTGCAGTCCCCGCCTTCATTCTCCTGGGCAGCAGCCCCCCACCTGCAATATGTTAGACCTTGAAGGTGATGAGTCCTTAACGGTTCACCAGGATGTAGTGGTTCACAAAGTACCAGGATGTAGTGGTTCGATGCACACTCACAAAAGACAGATCACGGGGTCCCTCAGTGGCAATGTGACACGCAGGCAGTTCCTTAATTCTTGGGCACCGGTTTTCTTATCTGCAAAACATGGGTATAGATTGAGCATCCCTCATCTCCAATGCTTGGGACCAGAATGCTTCAGATTTCAGATATTTTAGAATTTTGGACTATCTGCATAAACCTAGTGAGGTGTTGGGGATGAGACCTGAGTCTAAAGAAGAAATTTATTTATGTTTCATACACACCTTGTATGCATAGCTGGAGGGTGAGTTTTTACATATTTAAAATAATTCTGTGCATGAAACAAAGTTTCATGGTATTGGATTCTCTACTTGTGACAGTGTTAATGCTTAATTCTCAAAAGTCTTGGAGTTTGGAGCCTTTGGAATTTCAGATATTTGGATTAAGGATCCTTAGTTTGTAACTACACCTACCTCCAAGGGCCATCAGGGGATTGAATGGGTTAGTTTAAAGCATTGAAGACGGGCGAAACCATGCCCTGGTGACATTGAAGAACCACTGGATCTTCTCCACGTTTCTCTCTGATGAGAATGTCCACGGCACAGTGTCTCGACTGTGGAGTTTCATCTAGCAGGTTTTTGTTATTTTTGTTTTGTTTTGGTTTGGGGTACTGGGGATTGAACGGAGTGGCATTCTTAGCATTGATCTACATCCCAGACCTTTTTATTTTTTATTTGAGACAGGTTCT
Source organism: Spermophilus citellus (assembly GCF_964194105.1). Lineage (NCBI taxonomy): Eukaryota > Metazoa > Chordata > Mammalia > Rodentia > Sciuridae > Spermophilus > Spermophilus citellus. The sequence goes on along the minus strand of NC_138185.1, from coordinate 9,299,177 downwards.
CACTAAATTGCTGAGACTGACCTCAAACTTGTGATCCTCCCACCTCAGCCTCCTAAGTCAGGCGGGCACCACTGCACCCTGCTTAGCAGTTACTTAGAGTTAAAATTTCTACCTTACCATTTAATAATTTCATCCCCAGATCTGTACCCCTAAAAAAATGGAAATCTGTGTTTATAAAAAGAGTGTCCACAATAGCTTTATTCCTCCTAGAAAAAAAATCAACGGAGAGAACATAAGTGCCTGTCAGCATTAGTGTGGATTCACTATTCATGGAATGGAATAATACTCAATAATGAAGAATGAACCGTGGATACTCACACCAACGTGAGTGATTTCGCAAACAATAATCCAGCTTCATACAATAATCCAGCTTCTAGAGCACGTGAGCTTCATGAGTAGATTTTTATGAACTTCAAGAACAGGTGAACTAATCAATGGAGATAGGAATCAAGAGTCCCAGATACCTCTGGCAGGCAGAACATGAGGGAAAGTTCTAGGTGACTATGTCCAATAGTGGTTGAAACAGTTTTCCTGTAAAATACCAGAGAGCAAATATTTTAGATTTTGTGGGCGGCACTGTCTTTCTTGAATATTCTTTATCATTTCATTTGGAATAACCCTATAAGGATGGAAAACCGTCTTCTCCCACAGGCTACCCCAAAACACTCCCAAGCCGCAGTCAGCGGCTTCTCTCTGCCCCTCCACCCAGCATTGGCTCCCTGGCCACACACCTCTGTCAGAACTCATGGAATGATATTCTTAGGTCCCATGAATTTTACTGTATGCATTTCTTAGTAAAATAAGGAATCATTCATGGTAGTTGATTTAGTGCTGAAATAAATGTTAGCTAGCTAATGTTATTTTGATTTGACATAAATAATATACATATTTATTTTTAATTACAACAAAGAAATTATCATTCTTCCACATTGTAAAACAAATTCAATCAATATATTTTAAGTCTCTATTATAATTCCCTCATTTTCCTTCCACTCTCTACATAATACTTCCATTCCCTCCCCACAAGAGAAATTTGATTTATCAGGGAGGTATCTCTAACCTGGGAACACTCCAGTCCAAAGAATACATTCTTAGACCTCTGGAAGGCCATGAACTGTGGTCAGAGGAAATGGGCATCTTCTGTGGGCCAAATGTAAGAACTTGCCCTCCTTGCTCAAAGTCCTCATGCCTTTGGTTAGTGATCCTGACATCTTTCTTTGGGATTGGAGCTCCTGCCTATGTCACCGCTGATGGGAGAATGTTGTGGGAGGAGAATGCACTTAAAATCAAGCCAGACAACAATCAGAAACAATTCCATAGGCTAAGACACCGCTCCGAGAAAACGTCCATACCTTCCTCTTCTTCTGTTCACGCCAGCCTCACTTTCCACTCAAGCCCAGGAGCCCTGTCCATGGACCCAGCACTTCACAGCTGCACAGCGAAGCAAGGTGAGGCAGTAGCAGGAGGAGGGCTCATGTGGGGTGGAGAAGTTCTCTGCAGCTCTGGGAGCCCTAGCTGTGATGGAGATAGGAAATAAAAAGCACTCTGCTAATTAAAGCACAGAGGACACTGGAGCCTGCCTACACACACCCAGTGATTGAACTTTTCCTTAAAATTCCCATCTGAACCTTGAAGGGTAGAGACTGGGGTGAGTGGACTGTTCACAGCCAGTGCTTCTTTTCATTAAATTCTCTCTCTCCCCTTTCTCAATTGAGATGGGAGAGTACATTCAATTATATTGAGAGATACCTGTTATTATGGCTACTGTTGCCCTGTGCTCTCTGGAAAGCAGGGCTGGCTATTGTCCTAGGTAGAGGGATGGCTACCATCCAACTGGGCACCTCCACACCATCCTTGCAAGAGGCATGATACTTGGCTTGAGCTAAACACTGACTCTGACCCTGATTCAACCATCACTATAATCCTGGGAAACAGATACTGGTTTTTGTGCACATTTGACAGATGTAACAACTGAGGCTAGTAGATAACCTAACCAAGAGCTGTCCCCAAACAGAAAGCAGCTGTATTAGACTGCAATTCCACTTGACTCCAAATTCTATGCTTCCAACTCAGGCTTCTTTATTGTGTTGCCAAGCACAATTGAAAATATCAGGAATGGTGGGCCAAGCAGGAGCACCCAGGAAAGCATCCAAGATGACTGAGGACCAGAATGGTAAAATTATAAATTAAGTAAGACTTTAGCTACAACCCAAAAACAGGAGCAATTTCTGGGTATGAAAAGATGGGAGAGGATGGCACTTCATAAGGAAATCTCAACTTATCTGGGATGGATTCCTGGAAATGTCAATTAAAAAAAAACATTAAATTCTCACAAGGGAACTTCATTCCAATTAAAACAGCTTCAATTCATTTGCTGTCAAGCATTATCTTTTTACAGATACCCTGATCTGTTAAAATTGATCGGAACATGATGAATATTTCAAAAAAATCACTCTTCCTAACAGTGGGAAGAGTGATCAGTCATAGAATTTGGGGCCACTACTCCTATTACTGGTACTGCAGTACATGCTGGAAATTTGCCTGGTAAATAGAGTTAGGTGCCACGTCTCGAGTCAGTGTGTATCTTATGTGCGTGGAGGTTGTCAGAGAGAGAAAGGAGCAATAGGAACGACAAAATGCAAAACAATTCCAAGGAGTCTCCATTCCACAGAGATCCAGCCTGCTTCTCTCTTCTCTGCTGGGTGACAAGAACTAAGTAACTTTCCCACCCCACGAAGGGAGGCCACAGGCAACCAGCCAGAGTGCCTTGGGAAACGCCCTATGGCCCTGCTGGGCCGCTGTCCTATGGTGGAGGGCCTCCAAGCCTCCCCTGGAGAGGGATTCTGGAGAGCAGGAGGAGGAGCTGTTCGCAGTGGCTCCTGGTGGCCTCTGTTACTATGGCAACCGTCCCCTTTGTTTCCCTGGATCCTGAGCTGCCTCCTCATTTAGCGACTGGCATTCAGGTGAGGCAGCTGCTGTGATGGCGTGAGGAAAACCAGGATGTGGAAAACAAACGGCTTCAGCAAATGCACTTGCACACACGCGGCCCCTCTGAGCCACGCTGGCAAGGGGGTCCAGACCTCTGACCCCTTTCTCTTTAAGGCAGTCAGCATCACAGGCCTGCAGCTGTGGTGGATCCGATGCTTAGGGACTGTGAGGTTACTCTGACTGTCATTTGATGGTTGCCTTTCCTGGGAGAGTGGAGAGGTGGCCTTCCCTCTGGGCGCCTCCCTCCACTCACTCTGCCCCAAGCCTCTCAGCCAGGAGCACCACTCACCACTACTTGGCTCATTGCTTTGTGCTTGCCAGCTTTTAATGGGTCGCCCCAGCAAGAGTACAAGCTCCGTGAGGGCAGGGACACTGCATTCTGGTCCAGCAATGTCCGATGAAAGGAGCCAGGCAAATGGCCACCAACAGATATTTTGCAATAAATAAATAATATGACAATTTTGAAAATGTGACCCGGGGGCTGAGACACTGCGCGCTGGTCCAGCAGCTGAGAGGCTCCATCTCCATTCTCTGTTCTTTTAAATGAACAACAACCACATCATATTAAGGTCAGAGCACCTGCCCAGGTCACAACTCCATGCTGCTCTCACTGCAGAATCTGCTTCATGGCAGAATTGCCCCAGGACTCCGCCCAGCCACAGAAGTGTGACTGGACAGAGCAGGGGCTGAGGGAGTGTCCAGCTGCCTGGCAAAGACGGAGGGGGGGGGGCAGTGGAGCTTCTGTAGGTCTCTCTCTCTAGCTTGAGAAACAAGCAAAGGAGGACCCCAGGGCTTTTGTATTCTAAATGCTCAGTGGGGGAGTTCCAGGAGGAAATCTCCATCACAGGGAGAGGGAGCAAGGATGTGGCACAGTGAGTCAGAACAGGGGACCCGCGGCAAAGTCACAGTGTCTACCCACCTGCTCATTTGCTTTCTCAGCATCTCATGGGCCCTATTGCTGTCTGGATCTCCCAGTGTGCCAACTGGCAATGAGATCCATGAGGAGTGGGCACTCCCCTCGCCCATGCTGGAACATCTTCTCATAGACATAATGGACTTAAATGAGAAATTTGATACATTTTTATTAAAAAGTGTATTTTAAACAACTTTAATGGCACTTATTCTTCCCAAGACACTGAAGCAAGTGACCAAGCAAACTGTCCCTATCAAGAAGGAGCATCATTATGCAGAAACAGCAGCACCCAATAACCAACAAAAACCAGATTGAAAAACCCAAACAGATGCTAATGTGAAAAGACGTGCTATTTTCACAGCAGGGCACACCAGAAGTCAAGCTGGAGATGACTGTTGTGGAGGGGCGGTGTCCCAACTGCTCACCTCTAAAAATAATCCCTAGCAGGGAGAGCCAGAAGCCACGGGACTCCTCGTGATTTCTCCATGATTATTCTAGTGAGAAAACTAGAATTCCAAGGAGCCAGAGGCATCTGTACCTTTTGTGAGAATCCAGAGATGATCTCACCCAGATCCCTACCCCATGGGCTGATGCATTCAGATTCTACATGTTCCTTCTTTGCCACACTCTAGATTTGATGGTCTGAGATGAGCATAATGGGCTAAGTGTGGGTTTTGAGCTGATGTTAGGAGACTGGCTGAAGGGAGCCAGGAGAGGGTGTCTGGTCTCAGATATGGCCCGTGGGCCCTACCTCCAACCAAGATGCACATTACACGAAGTTCTCTGAGCCTAAAAACGAGGGCTGAGATGGTAGTCAGCTAAAATTAAGTACAAACATCCATATAACCTAGAAATACAGTAGGCTATGCCAGAACCAGTGAGTCTTTTGACTCAAAACTCTTTTTTAGAAAGGTTGGATGATCTCGTATCTGGTTCAGAAGTTGATAAAGGGGGATTGCTTGTTTTCTGTAACAGCCCATTAGTCAATATTTTATGTTTTGTGGTCTGTGTTACCACTATTGATCTTTGACATTATAGCATGAAATCAGACATAGAAAATACATAAACAAATTAGTATAGCTATATGTTGATAAAACTTTATTTACACACAGGCAGAGGGCCAGATTTCACCTGTAGTTGTAGATTGCTGACCACACGTAGTCTAGAACGTGTGTTCTAGGGTCCGATTGTCTAATTCTCATCTCATTCACTCCATTATTAGTTGTGTGATCTGCAGTAGTTTTAATTAATCTTTGTTTTAGTGTTCTAATTCATAATGTATGGACCTTAGGTATATACTATACGGAATTATTGTTAGAATCACATAATATCTGAACCTGATACATAGAAAGTGCTCAAAAAAAAAAACCATAGTATGCTGCTGTTCTATAGGGAATTTAAGTGTCAGTGAGTTCTACTTGAATTGTTTTCCTAATATCCTTTTTTTTTTTTTTTGAGATACTCCCTTCTACTTCTTACCCCACAAGAAAATCCTTCTCAACTCATATGGGGGTGAGGTGGACCACATCAACTCTTGCTCCAAAAATGGGCAACTTGGGTCACATCACAAATCTTTCCTACCTTCTGGTCACAGGACTGTTTTTTGACAGGCACAGGTACCAAGCTGAATTTTCAAGAGATGTAAAGAATTCAATCAAAGTTATTTGTAATATCTAACCCATGAACCAATAACAATTATTTTGATATGAAACAAAAAGTCATAGAACTGACAGAGCTGTGGTTTTCAACCAGTTTAGACTGGGAGGAGGTGTCTTTTGTTTTATGCTAAGAAACAAGACAAGGGCTATCTATTTAATCAAGAAACACTTTTATAGAGATACTAGATTCCTATGGCAATTGAACTATGCATTTTCATTTCACTCAGATTCCCAAAAAGGAATATGTAGTACAAACTTACAGAGAATCAATTTTACTACAACTCAAAGGTATTTCATATAGTAAAAGTTTATCACACAAAAGTGTAGGTTAGAGGAACAATTAAAGTTAAGAATGATAGCAAATAGCTGTGTTAGCCAGAATTCTCTTGGTTTCAAGTGAAAGAAAACTCAAATTAAAAGGTTAAATTAAAAGGTGGGGGTGGCTGGGTAGGATAGCTTGTGCAGTTGGAAGCCCGAAAAGCTACATCCAGAGGCTGAAACCATGCATCCTGGTTCTCTCTTTTCCTCTACTCAGATCTTGCTACCTGTGCTTGGATGTATTCTTTAACATGGAAGAGGAAATAACCACACACCCCAAGTCAAAATAAAGGGACCTATCCAATTAAATTTCATGTGATTTCTGATAGGATTTGATCCAAAACTCTTGAATGATACCTTGTTTTGGAGTTTGGTAAACATGCTATAAAAAGATGCTTCATGTTGGTTTCCAAACCTGCTCATAAACAAAAAATAATATAATCAGTGCAAACAACTGCACCAAAACGAAGGCTTTCAGCCAAGGAGCTTCATCTGAACTTGACAAATTCATTCTGTTGGAATGATACCCCCTTTGCCATTCCCACCACCACCACCAGCAATGACTAGAAATGCACAGATTAGCATTCTAACTGTACTGAGATTGGGAATAAAGAACATCTGGACCTGGGAAGAATTCTGACCTCTCAAAATGGCAGGAAATAGAATGCTCCATCCGATTGGCTACTTTGGTTTGCATTCTAGGTTACAGAGACCCTGGGTAACACTGTAATAAGTGACCAAGTTCTCATCCATAATACATGAATCTTAACTTACTATATGGAACTCTTGTTAAAATCACATAAAGTCCCTCATAACTCAAGAGGCTGGGCAGTTCCGAGCACCTTCCACTGTACCAGTAATTGCTGATGAGGATGACAGAGAACCCAGCTCCAAGACTTGAAATAATTGCAGAAAATTTCTCAGAGAAGGATGTAGTGTGAAGATTTTGTATCAAATTCAATCTAACTTGAATGGAATCTGAACTAGGGGCTTGAACCAAACCCCAAGGAAAACCCCAAGTGAACTCAAAGTTATTAAATGCCAACATTTTGTTTTACATTTGAATCACAGGTCTTCATTAAAAAAAAAAGTTCCTTGATATAATTTTCTAAAGTTTCCACAGAAAGTATGTATTTTCCTTGTAATTCCAAACAGTAGAGACATTTTGGTCCACTCATTTAGCATGTATTCATGTAACACTTCATATGACCAGACTTTCTGTGATCAGATGAAAAAGGTAGACCTCCTCTATTATCCACAGTGGGAGAGCACTCAGCAGATTATGTCACTGGCTTTATGAATCCAGAATTCTACTGGAGAGAGACCCACAAAAAAGGTGGAAAATAAATATATAAATAAACACATACACATAAAGAATTCAGACATTGAGTTCTCTTAAGTCAGATATTGACAAACTCTGGCCCCCAACCTGTTTCTATAAATAAAGTTTTATCAGTCCACAACTCTGCTCATTTATTTGCACATCACTGGTGGCTGCTTTGTGCTACAAGGGAGAGTTGCACTTTGCCAATAGTCAGTATGCAATCCTTCAAGCCTAAACTCTTTGCTCTGGAGCCCTTTATAGAAATTTTGCTGACCTATATGAAGAAAGAGGGATAACTGTAAAAACGCTTGGGGAGAGAAATGGAAGGCAGGGAGTGGAAGGACTCCCCAAAGTAGGTACCTGTGTAGTAAGGAGCTGGCATGGAAAACCAAAGGCTTTAGGCAAACAGCAATGTGATGATTTGGGTGCTTTTTGTTATTTGTTTTTTCATCTAAAATATTGCCCTAATAGGAATGAACAAGTTGCCAAGCTATAGCATTAAGCAAGCCCCAAATGCTGAAATAAATCTAAAACATCCAGCTTGTTCTTATGCAAAGTGATAAAAGTATTTTCTGAAACTTTCAGCTTGTTTCTTGTGCAAGGCGATAAAAGTGTTTTTAAGTCTTGTCTGTGTTCTCATATTAAAGAGGGGCAGTGAGTTCAACTTCATTCCATAAACAGTGTTAGGAAGAAGGAGGCATGGCCACTCCTGGACCACTGCTTCCCTGGCTGTCACGGTCAAGGCTGGAGTCAAGCCCTGTTCCTTTTCAGAAGTCTTCCTCCTTGCCTTTGTGGAACCAGCCCACCCCGTCTCCAGTGAGGATTCGTTCCCTCCCCCTTCAACCCCTATGGACACTCTGCCCCAGTGTGGCGAAAGCATCTGTTCTTGGAAAAGATATTCCAATATCAATTGAGAAGAAACCGAAGGATCAAGAGCTGGGAATCTAAGTGAAGAAGAGAGTTAGGAAGCCAGATTGCCTATGAGGAAGCTCTTGTTTATTTCCATCAGATCACAGTGGCCTTTGCTTCTGGAGCAGATGGGGGCAGTTATGACCAGAGCCGGTGGCTCCTCTGTCACTCCCCATGTCCCCTGGTGGGCTGGCTCACAGCAGAGGTCTCAAAACTCTCTTCACCTTTTATGCAGAATCTCACACCGCTGTCCCTTCAGCTCTCAATTCTAACACTTACTTGGAGCTATTTCAGGTGGAAATCTGCACTTAGCAACCATGTCCTCACCTCTATTCAAAACCTCATGCTCCAGTCTCAGATATTTTTCATGATGCTCAAGGTGGTCTTAGATGGATAAATTAAAGCTGCTTGTCTCCTGATTGCCTTGCTGGCCCCCTTTGTAACTTCACTTTGTATTCCTTTCTGTTCAATACTTTTCAAAGTACTGAGAGTTTAAAGAGGTACAATAAATCCCGGATCAGGTTTTAATGACCACGGTAAGCCTGCTTGTAATATGTCAGTGAGCTGAACCTAAAAGCCAATGGGGAATAGGCCATTTCTGCCTTAGTAATTGCCTCCACAGAAAGATTTATAATGTCATTATCTGAATCTATAAGAAATAACTCATGGAGCTGAAATACCCTAAAAAAAATATTACAATTCTCTTAAAATCCAGTCATTCATAAATGCTAAATCATAAAACTTTTTCAAGATGTTTTATGTTAAAAGTAAAACCCAGTAAAAATATAAATGTTCATTTCTTGATCAGATTCTTCATTCTTTATGTATCTGTTTGTGCCACTGAAGTTTTCTGGAATGTATTTATAAGCCCAACATGAGCTGCCAGAGTCCCCAACCACTACAAGAAGCTACAGTGTCTGGGGCATTTCTTGTCACCTTTTTATCTCTGTGTGATACCAAGGAATGAGGAGGAAAGGGCTAGTTAGTATGGCAATAAAGTTAATTTTAGCAATAAAAGTCACTTCTTCCCCTAATTTCTACATTAAAAAAAAACACTAAACTTCCTGCCAAAGGCACCAAAGAGCTGTTTTAAGTCATCTGTGCCACTTTTCTTCCCCCTTAATATTAAAAGTAAAAAAAAAAAAATCAGTCACTTCTTTCAAATAACAGGAAACATCCTCCCCAATTTGCACAGAATTTAATAAAATCCTGGGATTGCCAGGCTGCCTTATCTCCCTATGCCATAAAATTGAGCAACATTTATACTTTCTGTGGCAAAATGTTCTTTGGAGCGGAGAATCTATTACAATTTTAACATGACACTCAAGATGTTTTTCATAATTTGTAAAGTCCTATTTTCTCCCTTTAAATACAGTAATTTGCCAAAAACTTGAATATTGAAGCAGGTGTTTTTCCAGGATTCCTCCCTTCCTCCAGTAGCTTACTCAAAGTTCAGATTTTTCTTCAAGTTTTCAACATCTAGGATTGCAGCTAGACCTTTGGGGAAAGGGACTGGGTAGAGAGGGAGATTAAAAAACAGTTGAGGGGGTGGTGGGTTTTTATTTGTTTGTTTTTTACCATTTTCATTGTCCTCATTTGGGGTGACCACCCTCAGTCTACTCCTCGGGTATCATCTTCCAGTTGGACCTCTCTGTAAATGGTAACTTTCAAATATCCTGTTTCAACATATGCAAAACCCAACGAACCTTCCTCACTGGTCACCATGAAAAGTACAACCAGTCCATCCACTTCTAAAACCACAAGAGACTCAGGTAGAAACACAAAAGACCTCGTTTGTTTTTCTCTCTTTCCATCCATATCCAAAGGATTGCCAAGAAAAAACTCTATCTCCAAATGTCTTCTACACCTGCAGATTGTCTTCTATCACAACCACCAAGGCCCTCCGCAGTTGCGCACCTGGAAGCTTGCAGCCTCCTTCTTTCTGGCTGATAGCCTCTCTCCACATAATGGCACACGTGGAGTAAACGTGTAATAAGCTAATTTTAGGTAATGAGAGGAGCTGTGCAGAATCAGACCTCATCATTTCGAGGAGTCAGAGTAAGGGCTGGGGTCTGCGTGGAGAAGGGATCCATCACTGGGTGATGGAGAGAAAGAAAGGTCCAAGCCAGAGGCCACAGGATTCGTGTGTTCAGGAGGAAAAACAGCATAGCAGGACATTGTGATTTTGGAACAAAGATGCCTCAAATGAGGTGAGGGCCACGTCACACAGGCCGTGTTTGGAGGTTAACCTTACGCGTCAACTTGGCTGGGCTAATGCTTACCAACGGGAAGACATTTGGGGGTGTGTCTGAATATGTTTCTGGAAGAGATCGACATGTTCATTTATAGATGGAGTAAAGAAGGTCACTGTCACCTCTGTGGGCAGGCACAATACAATCCATTGAGAGTCCAAATAGAACAAAAGGTGGAGGAAGGGCCACTTGCCTCTCTCTCCTTCAGGCTTCAAACTCACGCTGAATTATATCACCAGCTTTTACTGGTTCTCCAGCTTGCAGATAGCAGATGGTGAGATTCTCAGCTTCCATAATTGTGTGAGCCAATTCCCATAATAAATAAACCTATCTCTATCTATAAATCTAAATCGACATCTACACCTACACCTACACCTATGTCTCCACACTCTTGGTTTGTTTCTCTGGAGAAGGCTTGCCAAACGCTGTATCAGCTATGGGGAAAGAACGCAGGTTTCAGTGCAATAGGGAATCATCTGATGGTTTAAGGAAGGTGGGGAGAATCAGTCAGGCTGCTTTCTGAAGAGGGGATTTGATGGAGCCATGAGTGAATACCAAGGTCGTTAGGAAGCTGTTTTAATTCGGACAGAAGTTTCAATGACTCCCCATTGCCTACAGAATAAAGTTCAAATTCCATGCACGCCATTTAAGGCCCCTAAGTAATGGCCCCTGCATGATCAGGCTTACCCCTGACTGCCACTTCATGTCCCCTCACTGCAGCCCGTGAGCACACATCTTGGCCCATCTTAAATGTCTTCCCAGCTTTCACATATAGAGTTCCCACTTTATCCCGTTTCCTAAGGGTATGCTCCCTCCTCCAAATTCCGTCTTTTACAGGAAGTCTTCTGAACACACCGGACCAATGCACCCCTCCTTCCTTCTGAACAGTGCACCCAACCTTTTTTCTAAAAGCAGAGACACTCCAGGCCATGTCTTTCATCATTGCTTCCTGTTACCATTGATCTCTTGTTTAGTGATTTTGTTTTCCGTGTGTGTGCATATGTCCTGTTTCCCCCAACCACAGGGTAAAACCCCTAAGGGCGAAGACTTTCCTTATGTTTCTGCAGATCCCCACCATGCCTGGCACTATGCCATGCCCACAGTGTGGCGCTTGTGGATGCCAATCTTCTGTGGAGGCAGCGCTCGGAACCAAAACGACTTCAGGCTGCCCAGTGACTAGGTGAGTCAACAGATTGAATGTTGGAGAAGCACATTCAAAAAACTGCTTTTATTTTTTTTAAGAGAGTGAGAGAGGAGAGAGAGAGAGAGAGAGAGAGAGAGAGAGAGAGAGAGAGAGAGAGAATTTTTAATATTTATTTAAAACTGCTTTTTAATAGCTTCTTTCCCATAGAAACCACCCTGATGGAGTAGTTGGATATGGAATCCTGCCGACAGTTAGGTTTGAATTCTGATCTGGAGTGAGATCCTAGCTGTAGATCCAAACCTCTCTAAAGAAGTAGCTCAAAGAGGCAACTAAGGAAACCTGGGCAAATCAGACACACAATGCGAGCTCTTTTCAAAGGGAGATTATGAATTAACAGATCGGGCAAGAAAGGGAAGCTCAGGTGAGATGGAGGTGCCAACCCAGCCCACTGCAGTGCCCGTGAGGCCATCGGCTTGCCAGAACCTCAGGAGGGGCTTGGGGGAGCCGCAGCTGCTTTCCCATGTGTCTTCAAGTGTGTGGGCAAGAAGGGGCAAAACTGCATGATTAACTGAATCTCATAGAAAGACCATAATTGTGGGTATTTCTGTTTTCTGAAGGTTTCCTGTGTTTGTCAGGTTGAAAGTCCATGAAAGGGACCATGGGGACTCCCACAGGAGGAGGGCAAGAGCTGCCTAGCTGAGTACATACAGAAGATGGAGGTGGGGAAAAGGAAACTTATTGTCTGAAGGAGGGAAACAGAGACAAGCGGGAGGGTGGATGGGTGGGGTCACAAATCACCGCCCTGGGATTAAGGATATGGAACCTCCCTTGTGACACCTTCTAAATGTAGACATTTAGTAGTCCATCTAGTTCTCAAGTTCTAGAACATGGTCCGCAATCTTGCCACCATCCACGTTTGAGGCGAGATGTTCCTCGCTGTGTCCCATCCATTGTGGGAAGCCTAGCAGTGTCGCTGGCTGTCCTGGATATGAAGTGTCCTCCAAAAGCTCCTGCATTAATGCAGGGATGTTCAGAGGTGAGATGATTAGATCATGATAATTGGATCCTCGCCAGTGGATTAATCCATTTGATGAATGAAGAATTGGAAAGGACTCCTGTGTTGGGAGGTAACTATAGGCAAGTGGGGTGTGGCTAGAGGAGGTGGGTCACTGAGGGTTGGTTGCCCTTGGCAATTAGATCTTGTCCTGCTGGCTCTTGGCACTCCTGCTCCCTGCTTCCTGGCTGCCATGATCTTAGCAGTTTTCCTTCACCACACCCTTCTGCCATGATGTACTATCTCACCTCTGGCGCAGATCAATGGAACCAACCAACATGGACTGAACCAATGAAACTGTGAGCCAAAATAAACTTTTCCTTTTCTGAGTTGTTCTTGTCAGGTGTTTTGGTCATAGCCACAAAAATATAACACGGTGGATCTTGTAACACTAGATGGCCGTGGCTGCTCCCATGCCCTTTCACAACAGGAAATGTATATATATAGACATGGCTCAGGATTTCTGGGCCCAGGCAAGTGGAGGGCAAAGTCACCTCCAGTTAAAAACCACAGGGCTTCAATCAGGTAGACCTGACTTTAATTTATACATTCTCCACTCATCTGTAAAATTGGGATAAATATCAGCCACCTCGCAGAGCTTCGGGAAATGTTTACTGGATAAGCTGTGTAAACCATGAGCACAGTTTTGCATACAGTAAGGACTCCACAAATATGAGCCCTCCCCATTGTTATTATTATTGTTTACTGACCATGGCCCCGAGCAGATAATTCCACACTCCAAATATTAGTTTTAACTCTTTAAAACAATTTAGAGAAGCCCATTTTTCTCCAGGTGATCTTACCTGGCATCCCTATTGATGAAGAATAAAGCATGTACTTCCTTCCAGGTGAGCGCAGGGCCCCTGGATTCTCCTGACCTCACACTACAGATAACTTGGGTGTTCTGGAACGTTTCTGATACTCCTCTCCTCGCCCTTTTTATTTTTCTTTTTAAAGACAGCTCATTTTCCCTCATCTTCAAGTCAGTTTTCAAATGAAGCAGGAGAAGAATGTCATGCACACCAATTATCTAATTGTGAAATGATCTTCACTTAAAGCATCCATGTTTTTGACACAAATAGCCATGAAGTGCAGAGTTTTCTGTATGAATGTTACACTGATGGCAGAGTGCCAGATACCAGATGCTAAAGAGGTTTTAGCCTAAAAAAAAAAAATACATTTCCATCATTAGTGGAGGGAAAATCACTTCTGGTCAATTAAAAAAAAAAAAAACTGTCCTCATTGTTGACCATTGGCCCTAGGTAGTCTCCAACCTGTGTGTTAGAATCAGTAGTCTCATGGAAAATATGAAAGGGGTACAGCAAAGAATAATTTACTTTCCTGTTCTGTGGCTCATATGTTCCATTTAGCATTGCTTTGTTTTTAAATTGAGAAAAACATGTGAACAGAAGAGTATGAAAGGATCTCTAGCCTGTAAACAGCCTTTTCTCTTTTATCTGAACTTCACAGCTAAACTTGCCTTGACAACAAATGGCAACATTGCTCAGGTAAACAGCATTTGCACTTGAACAGTTAGGCATGTGGAGATCCTCAGGTGTACACCAAAACACTGCATGTGTCTGTTAAGGTGGAAGAGTACCAAACTTTTTGTAGAAAGGTCCAGATAGTAAATATTTCAGACATTTGGGCTGTGCGGAGTCTCTATAGTGACTACTCAGCCTGGTGGTCATAGCATACAAGAGCCATAAAGAGCATGCAAACAAGTACACACCACTGAGTTCCAATAAAACATTGTTTACAAACAGAGACAGCAGACTGTGCTTGGTCCAAGGGCCCTAGCTTGCGGATCCCCAGTTGAGGTAATATCCCCAGTAATGGCTTATCCTCAGCATCACTGGTCTGGGTTACATGCATCCGTCCACTCAAGGCATCTGTGACCCTTTTCCTCAAGCACCCGCAGAGAAATGATAAATACACGGAGGCCTTTTCATTTTCACATGACTCAACAGAATGATCGAGAAGCCTGCTCATTTTAACGAAATCATTCCTATGTTTTTGCAGACTAAATAAGCCTAGTATGGAGCAGCACATTTAATTTAATTTTTCTCTTCCAAAAATAAAAAGCAGTCCTATTAAGAAATCCCATCACTCAACACCGAGAGGAAGCTCCTTCAAGTCTTCAGTATGCGGTAATTACTGGCAAAGAACCCTTGAAGAGGGGTCCTTGAGAAATGGAAAATGCGCCCAAAGAACGAATGAAACCCCAGTCAATTGCTGTTGGATATATCTAACTGCAAGGCAGGGAGGAGAGGAGGAGATGGCAGGCTGCAGCCGGCGCCCATCTCACAAGCGAGGTCAGAGGGAGGACTCCAGGGGGCGCTCGTGAGCAAGGGCGATTTGGGGGCCCCCCAAATATTATAACTCCTCTGAGGATATTCATCCCTCAGAATGAGAAGAGCAGGATTTTCGAATGATTGGATGATGTTCTTGGTTTTAAGGCCACAGACTGTCAGACCACAGGTGATACATTTCAAGAGCAATGCCAATTTAGATGTCAACACCCCTCTTCATCAGAGCATATCAGCTGATTTTCTTCTTTTTTTGTATGTGGACATTCTTTAAAAAAATACCTTTATTTATTTATTTTTATATGGTTCTGAGGATCGAACCCAGTGCCTCACACGTGCAAGACAAGCGTTCTACCACTGTTCTACTGTCCCAGCCCCTCAGCTGATTTTCATAACCCAGATTTGAAGAAACTACTGGTTGGATCTGAGACAGCAAGGAGTAGTTGAGAACACAGGCTGCGATTCCAAGATGTTTCTCCGTCTTAGTTCTGCTCTCACCCATCTCTCTCTCTCTGTGATCCTGAGCATTCCACCTCCCTCTCTGAATCCCAGCTTCCTTGCTGACTGGGGATGACCAGGCTGATTGTGCGGGGCTGCTGTAAGGATGAGAGAGCACATTGATGCCGCAGTCTGGCTGGGCACAAATCACCAGCCACTGAAGCAGGAACAAACTTTATTTTTTAACTCCACCAAAACACTACACACACGCTCCGGGCGAACTCTCCCCGAAATCCACACTGCTCGTCCAGGAACCAGCCACCGGAAATATCTCCTCCAGAAATCCCTCCTCCTGCACTTCCCCAACCAAAGGGAACTCTCAGGGAATCCCCAGGAATCCCTACGAGAACTCCGAAGTAGCCTACTAGGCGGATAGTAATGCCTCACCTGTCAACCAATACTGTTGGCAAAATGCCAGGGGCCATACAGACTGGGCCATGGCTCTCAGCACATTGACACAGAGTAGGCACTTGGTAGGAATGAGCTCTTCTTCCAATTTTTGGGTTGTGTTAGTCTGCCTTCATGGTGTCTGGCATCTGAAACTCTCAATAAACTAATTAGCTGTTGCCATTGTCAGTTTTGTGTTTGCAGAATAGATAAAATAATTAGGAAATGAGGAGAAGAAAGTGAAAGGAAGAAAGGGAGGAAGAAAAGACGGAAGGGAGGGGAGGGATTCCATTCATTTAATAAATACACTTGAGTCATTATCACGTGCCAGTCATCGTGAAGGGCATGCAGAATAAGGCATATTTAGCTCTTCCCCTTCTGAAGTTTATGGTGTAGTAAAGAGGAGAGATGATAAACAACTTTATGTAAAATTTAAAGTGTTTTAATTCATTGAGATAAATATCATGAAGACTAAAAGAATACAATATTAGGGAGCAATTCAAATACCTGGGAGACAGAGTGGTCTAGAGAACCTCTAGACGGAGGTGACCATTGAGTGGAGACCTAAAGATCAAGTCGTAGGAGGTAATAATAGTACTGATCATGGTGTCCAGTAAATCTGGTTTAAAATTACAAGTAACAATTCAAAAACATTCATGAAGTTCAACTACAATGGGAATTATGTGATGTATATATTAAACTTGGTAATATCCATGCATTCGTAAGCGTCTATTGAGTACAATGTAAGTTGATTCAACAACTGATAGCTTTGCCTCTTGAAATGAACATGAAGGACGTGGGAGGCACCCAGAATGGAACAATTCTGAGAAATATCCAAGAAACAGTGGAAGAAACGGCGAAGCCGGAAGCCCACTGTGCGTATTTCTATTACAAGCCTTCCGAATTTATTCTGACCAACTTTTTTTGCCAACATTAAAGTCACTACTGTCTATCAATAAGTGATAATGAAATACTGTCTTTTCATATCCTGTGTACTGTCTAATTATTTGAACTAGAATATAAGCTCTCAAAGGGTAATACCATTTTCTGCACCATTCCCCTCTTCTCTCTGTCTCCAGTACTTAGAGGAACACTTGACACAGGCTAGGCACTCAATAAATTGCTGTTGAAGGAGTGAATTAATGCATGGATAAATGTGTTTGCATTTCCCCAAATATATTTGTATTACAGACTTGTAATTTCACACTGGGTTTAGTCAATGTTTTTTAACACACTGACACTTATAATCAAGACTCACAGTCTTACTTATGCTAACAAATGCGAATTCTCCCTAATATGCAGCATTGCTTTTCCCAGCTCTGAATATTATCTTCTCATTCAATCTTTATGACATATATTTCTGAATAAATAAATAGGGACCCTTGTATAGCTGCATCTACTGAAAAACTGATCACTATCATTCTGTTTCATCAGGGGCTGGATACAGGAAAGTAAAGAAACAGGTCAAAACAGACAGACAATTTTGAGTAGAAAGATCCTCCTACAAAGGAGGTGGGTCTCCCAGTGGCTGAAGTCCCTGAAAGGGTCAAGAAAAGGGGGAGGTCAGAAATGGATGGTGCGAGGATTGTGGCTGGCTTGGGTGATGGACTCATGCAAGGGAAGAGGCACTCACGGTTGAACTGGAATGTTTAGGTCACTCTGGCAATTCCGACTGCAGCCCCGTCTCCTGAGTAAGATACTGATGCTCTTGTAGAACAGAAGAACCATTAACGACACCAACTAACCCGTGTAATTCTCATTTACACGTCTTCATGACCTTCCACATACTCTGTGTGATACATCACCCCTTCCATTAACTGTTAACACGCACATAAGTCAAGAGCTTTGATTACGGGAGGTCATCCATCAGTGATAACAGAGATATTGATGAATTAGTCTCCTCATCAGAAGTTGAGCCACATTTCCATGCAAGATGATGCGTGGGCCTTTAAAGCATACTCAATAATATTGAGTCTCAGTCTTCCGTAGTGTTTCTCTGAATGTGCATTTAGACCTTTCCATATCTATCTATCTGTCAACTCCTTCACTGAACATTCAGCATTAATTTTCTACTCATAGGGCGAGGGCTATCTTTGTCTTATTCACAACTATAAACCAAGCCAAAGATTTAGAACATTGTAGGGGCTCGGTAAATTCTTAGGATTCAAAAGGAAATCTGAGGATGTGGTAGAAGACTTTTAAGATAGTCTATGACCCTCACCCAGAGCTCCAGAGCGTTACCTTGGAGTTAATGTGACCTTATATGACAAAGAAATTGTGCAGATGTAATTAAGCAGGGCACTTTCTGCAGCTGATAGCAGAATGGAAAGTGAGAATTTCCAACTTTAGATGTTCCTCTACTTACTATGGGGTACCATCATTATAAATCAATCCTAAGGAAATATATGGTAAGTCAGAAATACATTTAATACTCTGAACCTACAGGACATCATAGCTTAGCCTCGTCTACCTTATAAGTGCTTGGAAAACACACACTAACCTCCAGTTTAGCACAAGGATCTAACACACAGCCTACTTTGTAACGAAGTGTTGAATATCTCAAACTATTTATTGAACACAGCTGAAGAGTGAAAAACAGAAGGGTTACTTGGGTGTGTCTTCACACCATTGTAAAGTCAAATCTCTAAGTTCAACTGTGGTAAATTTGGAAACTTTACCAAACTTCTGAAATTCTGAACAAGCACTAGAGCACTCTGAGGGACTCTGAAGATAGAAGGGGCCTGAGAGGTCCCTAAATAGTCCTAGAGCTCAAGGGGACTGCTCCAACACTCAAGAAGAAAGCAGACCCCAGTCCATGGCCTCAAGGGACTGAACTCTGCCCACAGCATAATAAGCTGGCGAGAGGGTTTTCCCCAGGGCTCCCGGTGAGAGGCCAACCCAACCCACACCTTGGTTTCAACTGTGAGACCCCAGGTGCAGCAGCACCTGCCTGCACTTCTGACCCACAGAGATGTGAGATGCTAGATGGGGTTCATTGAAGCACTGAGTTTGTGATCATTTGTTATGTAGCATAGATAACTCTTCCTGCTAATGGTTTGGGAAAGATAACAGCAACAGCAATAGCTCAATGTTTTAATCTTCTGAAATCCTTACATAAAAAACACTAACTAAACGACAAAGCCAAGGGTTCCTAGCAACATTTAACCAAAAAGCAGGTAAGTACACCTCTCTGCAAACTCTGCATTTAAAAGCGTGCACACACGGAAGAAACAAAAGCCTGAGTCCTCGATGGGTCAGCTTGTGAGCAGAGAAAGCAGAGGGAAGAAAAGAAGAATCCTAAATAACCCTCAGGAATGTGCTGGAAGGCACAGGGCCAGCTGCAGGTAGCAGAGAGAACCGGGGACACTCTGGCCATTCTAAGAGGCAGGAGAACAAGAGGCCAACAAGAGTCCTGAAGGGGCAGGAGGTGTTGGGACCCACGAGCCCTCAGCAGCAGAGGCCACATTCCCCTCTAGGGCTGGGTCCCCACCCAGGAGAAGTCACTGGGAAGACAGACTCAAAATGAAATATTCTGATGAAAGTGGGGATAGAGCTTTAAAATAAGAGGCAAAAAAAAAAAACCCTCAGAAAGCAAGCTACCATGTTTGTGAACATTACATGAAAAACAAAGATGGAGAAGCTCCTTGAAATGAGAAACTCATCCCAGACCACACTTCCTTCTAAAAGTTCAGGAAAACTAATTTCACATACAAATGCCAACAGAAAAGTATCGAGGTCCGATGTCTTGCAACATTATGAGAGAAAATAGAACTAAGAACCAATGAAAGCAGGCCAGGAAGATAAGCCCACAAGCAGATCAAAACTGCAGCCCACTACATTATAGGACAAAATTACACAAGAGCTGAACACGTGGCACAAATCAGAATCAGATTACCCAGGAATGAGGGGAAAGACTACAATAAACATTTAAAAATAAAAATATCATTTAAAAATAAAATCTAAACTAGGAAAAAATACAAGACTGAAACTCAAGATTTACAAATGAGAAATTCTAAAACTGAGAGTAAAAAAACAAAGATTTCAAGAGACCGTGATAAATATTGAAGGTAAGTAAGGAAAATACAAAAGCAGGTGGAAAAGATGAGTCCCCAAATAAGAAATTAACTGTGAGGGGACAGACAAATCTAAGATATATAATTTAAGAAAACTTTCCTGAAGTTAAAAAATTTCTTTGAAATGGTATATTGAAAGGACACTTGACAATAATAATATAGAATGACAATCTCAAGACATAGTCAAACAAAGACATAGTCAAACAATATTGACTTAACTTTAATGCAAAAAGAATATCATTTGAACATTTAGGCAAAAAGAAAGTTAATATTAAAGGAAAGAAATTACTGTCATTGGATTTTTGTCAGAGACACTATATGCCAAAATAAAATGAAGTATCATTCATAAGAGAGTCAAGGAAAGCAACTGGGAGCCCAGGATTTTATATCCAGCAAAACTGACTCCAAGTACCCAGGACACCAAGTGTTATCAACATGCAAAACTCAGAGCACTTTGCACTACAGGTGGTTGGGAGAGTGAGGATAAGAGACGCAGGTTTCAAGAGGATAAGACTCTGCACAAATAAGCAGAGAAAAGAAATCAGGCATCGCTGTGATCTGGATGGGACCCTCCAAAATTTATATGTGGAAACCTATTCATTGAGGTGCTGGTTTTAGAAAGTGGGGCCTTTCTTTAAGAGGTGACTAATCCTATACCCTTGAGAGTAGGATTAGTGCCTGCAATGATTTAGATGGGGTTTGCCCCCCAAGTGTTCATGTTGGAATTGATCCCCAATGTGGCAGTGATAAGAGGTGGTGGGGTCTTTAAAAGGTGGGATCTAGTGGAAAATGGTGAAGGCACTGAAGGTGCTGGCCTCAGAGGCAATTAGTGTGGTTCTTGTTAATTGTTACAAGATTGCACCCCAAACTACTCACTGTCTGGCTTCCCACTGTGCTATGTGGTGCATCCATGGAGACCCACACCAGAGCCAGTGCCATTCTGTTTGGATTTTTGACCTCCAAACAAATATTTTTTCCTTATACAGTCCTCAGCCTCAAGTATTGTGTTATAGCAACAGAAAACTGACTAATAAAGTGCCCTTATAAAAAGTACCTAAAGGAGATCATTGCTCCTTTTGCCCTTTTCAGGTATGTGAAGATACAATGGAGGCAGCATCAATAAGGATAAGGTCCTCACTGAAAACCAAATTGCTGAAGTTTTAATCTTGGACCTCCCAGCATCCAGAATTGTATTCAAAAATGACTATGGTGTATAAATGACCTAGTCTAAAGTAGTTTGTTATAGCAGCCTGAATGTACTAAGAAAGGCATCTGACAGAGCTGAGGAGAGAAGAAATGCTCAAGTGTCTTGCAGAATCTACCAGAGAACGAGCTTCAGAATACCAGAGTTCCTAGGGTCTCACCTACATGAGGATTGGCGGCGGAGACCAAATATGTGCCCACTAGGGTTTCCAGTAAGGAAGCCTCATGGGAAGAGTGCTCTGAGCTGTGATCGTGGGCTCAGACCATGTGGGTATATGCAGCAACCTTAAACATGGGAGGGGCGTTGAAGGGGGAAAACATGAAAAATAATGTTAACAGTTTCAAGCAGTGACACTGGTGATAGTAGCACTAGTATTGTCATTCCAAGGCCATTATGTAATGTGACATAACAAAAATGAGTAACGATGAGATATCCTCACTTCAGCATTCCCTAAGTCCTTGGGAACTAGACACTCATCAAGGAAGAGCAGGAAATAGACACACAATCCAGAAGAGGTTCAGCAAATCTCTGCTGGGCTGAATTTGCATTTGGTCCTTTTAGCAGAAACTCCTGTGGCATTTTGTTCTCTTGGCTTTATCCACAGCAAAAACCTAAAGACAATGTGACACTGGCAAAATGGGCATCCACAGCTCATTTAGCCCACAGTTTATGGCTTTGAAATGTCATTTAAAGGGAGTGGGGGGAGTAAAACAAGCTTCTTTCAATGTGGAACAGAAAATGTAGACGAGTCTAGAACATTGCATTTTATCAGAAGGGGGATGACCTATGAGATCAGGATCACCACAGAGGGTCCCAGGAACTGACTCGAAAGGGCCCCACTGGCAAAAAAGGATAATCTGAGCTTCAGCAAGGATAATAATTGCAGTGGATTAAAGCCCATCATATACTTCATTATATTATGAAGACATGAATAATATTATTAATAATAAAATTAAATAGTCTCCTTCAGAGGGTGATGCAAAATCAATTAAATATCTCAAAAACTGATAAAGAAAAGAATTGAACATCCATCTGCCTTTCCTCTATGAACTTCCAGGAACTCAGTTGCAAAATGAGGCAAAGAATCTCTTCCTGAAATTATCCAGAATTTTACACACAGAACTGATTTTATCAGAATATCAACATTTTTCAAATCAAACTAAACTGCTAGACCTCACCATTATGCCTCAATGGCTGTGGAGTCCCAGAAAGAGATGAGCAGACATCCATGCCTTCAGATGAATGAGCACACCAACACGGGCATCTTGCCAGAGAGACGGAACCCGTGTCTGGGCACATCTCTGGAGTCACCTATTGATGTGCAGAAGGTGCAGTGGACAGAGGAAAAGGCTGACCACACCATCTCCACCTCCAGACTGCAGGAGACCACAGGCTAAATGGCCAGAGACTTCCACACATAGACTGCAATGAAGATGAAGGGATAAAGGGAGAAACTACAGATTAAAGCAGATTTAAAAGGTTTGCCAAAGTGAAATAAAATTTAAAAAGACATGGATAAATGAAAAGTCTAAGGAGAACACTTGAGTGATGAAAACTAAAAGTTCAGAAAAATTAAATTACCTATTTTAAAATCACCTATGGTAACCAAGTTCAGAAGTCAGCAGACATTGGCTGTACTAGTATATTTTAGGTTTGGAGGGCCAGAAAGCCTCTGCCTCAACTATTCAGATCTGCCATGGTAGCAAGAAAGCAGCCATAGGAAAAGAAATCCATGAGTGGGTGTGGCTGAGTGCCAATAAAACTTTATTTATAAAAAATGGGCAGTGAGTCAATGCCAGTCCAAGATCACAGCTACTGTCTGGGAAAGGGAATGAACTTGGATTGTGATAAAATGCTTAAAGGGGTTCCTGGACATACAATCAATCAACAAGTACATGAAAAAATGCTCACCATCACTAGCAGTCAGAGAAATGCAAATCAAAACCACCCTAAGATATCATCTCACTCCATTAAGATTGGCAGCCATTATGAAGTCCAACAACAACAAGTGCTGTCGAGGATGTGGGGAAAAGGGTACACTTGTACATTGTTGGTGGGACTGCAAATTGGTGCAACCAATTTGGAAAGCAGTATGGAGATTTCTTGGAAAGCTGGGAATGGAACCACCATTTGATCCAGCTATTCCCCTTCTGGGTCTATTCCCTAAAGACCTAAAAACAGCATGCTACAGGGAAACTGCTACATCGATGTTCATAGCAGCACAATTCACGATAGCAAGATTGTGGAAGCAACCTAGATGCCCTTCAATAGACGAATGGATAAAAAAAAAATGTGGCATTTATACACAATGGAGTATTACTCTGCATTAAAAAAATGAAAAAATTATAGAATTTGCAGAGAAATGGATGGCATTAGAGCAGATTATGCTAAGTGAAGCTAGCCAATCCCTAAAAAACAAATGCCAAATGTCTTCTTTGATATAAGGAGAGTAACTAAGAACAGAGTAGGGACGAAGAGCATGAGAAGATGACTAACATTAAACAGGGATGAGAGGTGGGAGGGACAGGGAGAGAGAAGGGAAATTGCTTGGAAATGGAAGGAGACCCTTAGGGTTATACAAAATTACATACAAGAGGAAGTGAGGGGAAAGGGGAAAATAATACAAGGGGGAGAAATGAACTACAGTAGAGGGGATAGAGAGAGAAGAGGGGAGGGGAGGGGCGGGGGGATAGTAGAGGATAGGAAAGGCAGCAGAATACAACAGACATAAGTATGTCAATATGTAAATCAGTGGAAGTGTAACTGATGTGACTCTGCAATCTGTATACGGGGTAAAAATGGGAGTTCATAACCCACTTGAATCAAAGTGTGAAATATGATATATCAAGAACTATGTAATGTTTTGAACAACCAATAAAAAAAGGGGGTTCCTGGAGCTGGGGTGGGGGCAGACAGCAGTTTCCAAGTTGGGTGGCCTTTATAATGAGGGTGTTCAGCTCCTATTCTGCATTAAGCTCTCTAATTCCTTCATGGGATTTTCAGTATCCAAAGTTTTATTTTAAAAGAAAAATGGAAAATCAAATGGTTCGTGCAGGGGATGATGAAAGATGTGCTGTTCACTTTTCCTTTGAAGGTCGCCATTGCCTCCCTTTGTGTGAGGCTTTTGCTTCAGAGAAGCCCCTTCTCTGAAGGGGTGTCCCTGCACAGAGCCAGCAGTGGAGACGCTGCTGGGACTGACCCCCACCATCGCAGTACTTTGGGGACCCAGCTTGTGACCTACCCTACAGACTCAGGACTTACAAGCCCCACAGCTATGAGCCAATTCCTTAAATTAAGTTGTTCTCCCTGTCTGTCTGTCTGTCTCTGTCTCTGTCTCTGTCTCTAATCTGTCTGTCTCTCTCTCTCTCTCTCTCTACACACACACACACACACACACACACACACACACAGACACACACACGCTGGAAACCCCTACTACAATAATCATGTAACACCAGAACAAGTTACCTACCTTCTCTGCACTCTGGTTATTTCATTGGTAAAATGGGACAATAATTGTAGCAATTATGTAAAAAAAAAATGTATGTTCAGGCCTAATGTCAGTTTTCTGACTAGAAGACAAAGCCTTCCCAGGAGAGGGCCGCTTGACCTTTCCCCTTGCTCTGACATCATAAGATAGATGCCTGGAAGAGGAGTAGCCACCTCGTGGCCACACTGGAGACTGTGCCTGGTCCCTGATGTCGTCACTCAGCCATCACACCTGGTTGTGTCAGAAGACAGCTAAGTTGAGCCAGAAAATTGCAGTGGCTCAACCTCAACATTGAACCTGAACCTGAACCTGAACCTTTACAGTCAAGCAGGACACCACCGGCAGCAAGGGGCTGGCGGGTTTTCCCTGCCATGTACTGTGACAATTGTGCCATCATCTTTCCTTGCTGGGCTCCACCTCACTCGGTGTGGCTGTGGCCACGCTGGTAACCAGAGGGAGAAAGACGCGCCTCCCTCAGGCATCCTACAAAGTTCTAGTCATGGCTCTTGAAACTGATCTTAGACCAGCAATGGCCAGGCCTGGTGCTGAGCACTGAGACTCAGGTTCCCTCTTAACAGAGCCACAGGATCATGTTCAGGCTGAATTTCATACAAGCCACAAATTATTTTTAATGCAGTTAGTCCCACCTAATACTTGGAATATGGTAATACTACAAAAGCTGATATTATCTGAATTTGAAATTTAACTGGGCATCCTAATTTAACCTAGCAACCCTAGTTGGGGCCCATGAAATCCAAACACTTGCACTGAGAAGGTGGTGTGGGCCACAATGCAGCAAATGAAATCCTGAGGCTGTCCTGCCCAAGCCAGGTGAAGGGATGCTTGGGATGGGAATGCACAGGCGCGCGCGCGCATGCGCGCGCGCACACACACACACACACACACACACACACACACACACATATACACATACACACACACACAGACGCACAGGCACACAGGCACAAATATCCTCTCAACCACCTCATTTCTCAAAATAAAATAACTCATAGAGGCCGCAAGCCCCGTACCTGCAAACAAAAGATGTGGAGCTGATAGACACTTGGAAAAGGCAAGATTCAAAGTGTACAAAAAAAGTACTCCTGGTACAGAAGGTAGTTGTAATCCAATCACAGTAATGTTTATGACAGACAAAAATGTCTATTTTTTCCCTCCAGTCATTCAATTGCTGGTTGAAACACCCAATAAGACATAAAGGAAATCACAGCACACAGTATAAAGATTTAGAAAGAATATAATTACATGATAGGCGTGTGTGTGCCGTCGGCTCGCACGTATCTATCTCCTTCTTAAAAATAGATTGCATGAAGAAAATCTCTGATTTCATTGAAAACAATAATTATGTCACTTATACCAAGAAAAAGGATTATAATACTCAGAATTTGGAATACTTGCTAACTTTCAGCCTAGTATATTACATATGTGTTGCAAGCCAGAATACACGGGTATACACACAACCGTGAGTGTAACTGTGTG
The DNA here is from genome assembly GCF_964194105.1 of Spermophilus citellus. Classification (NCBI taxonomy): domain Eukaryota; kingdom Metazoa; phylum Chordata; class Mammalia; order Rodentia; family Sciuridae; genus Spermophilus; species Spermophilus citellus. Next base: position 9,273,159 of record NC_138185.1, on the reverse strand, counting down.
TGTGTGTGCGTGTGTGTGCATGTATGTGTGTGTGTGTGTTTAAATGTGCATTAACATATATATGGATTTTTTTTTTTAATTTTCTCCTGGGATCCACTTGGATCTATTGAAAAGTCACTGTGGAGACAAGATAGGAGCCATTGATATCCTAGAATTGCAATGGTCTTCAATTGTCAAGCTGTTAGCACGCCACGTTTGGAATCCTTTGATTTTCTAAAACTGACAACTTCTGCATAGCACTTTCGTCAGGCAGACTCCACAACAATTAAATAAGAACAAAAGGTTTCTGACACTGACATTATTGCAAATATATACATAGGAGGCACAATTCATTCTCTCCCGGTACAAATGCCACCATCAGCCTCAGCTGTGGCGTTCACCCCCTCATCCTTTGTGCAAACTCATGCTTTGTAAGAATGGGGCCCTGAGTTCAGCTCTTTATAAAAAGAGATATTCCAAAATGGACAGAGGAGTTTGATATATGATAACCGGAAATTGATTTTGTTTTCAATAGAAACCTGGAAGGAATCAATCAGTTTTTAAAGCCGTTGGTGTGGAAGGAGAGACTTCACACTCATCATTTAACTTACTCATTCATTCATCCAGAACTAATTGAGCAGCTGTTTTGTGCCAAGCACTGAGCAGTGGGAAAACAAAAGGGAACACTGTCCATCCTGTGGGAAGAGACTCTCCCACTCTGGGTCATCAGGACTGTTCTGTTGCCTCGACCCATGATGTGCGTCCTGTGTTTCAGCCTGCACTCCTTTGGGAAAAAGCTAAGAATAAGAGTTATTGGCAGTCGATGGATATATTTTATGCATTTCTTGTCCAGGACAGGAATTGTATCCCTCTAACACACAACACTATTTTGAGAGTTTCATATTACAGAGGAATGCTTTTAGTATTTTATTAGTTATGTATTCATATTTTATCAGTGTTAGAACTTGCATGTGGTTTATCCATCACCACCTTCTTTCAAAATAGTTAACAATAGAGTTAGTGAACAAACTAAATAAAAAAAATGATACAGTAGTACTTGATTGGGCAGTGCTTACTCAGAGTGACTCACAGCGGAAACCCTGCTTTCTGCCATGTCGGGGACCCCAGGAAGCCACTGCCTCTCTCCTGGGCTGATTCCTCCATCAAACAATCCTTGGGCAGATGTTGCAAACTAAGACCCAAGGACAAATATCCCCGGGAGAAAGAACACAGTGGCTTACTTTTATACAAAAGCGTGTGTGAACTTCATGGGACGTTCTGACATTGTTAGGGAGTGTCACTGGAGACCCAGAAAAATGTCTGGGAAGGGGTCAAAGGGCAGAGGAGAAGTGGGTGGGGCTACACAAGGCTTCCTGGTTGGGGTGGGTGGAGCCAGATAGAGCATCCACCCTGAGCCCCAGTGTCCTGGAGGTGTGGAGAGCAACAGAAAAGAAACTAAAATGTTCTTGGTTCTTTATGGAAGGTAAAGAAGACACTTCATTGTCTTCCCGAGAGATCAAGGAAGAGGTGGGATTGTCACATACCCCTGAGACATTTGAGGACATACATTCTCTGTTAAGTAACTTGCCCAGAGTCTCTCTCTGCGCTAAGCCAAACCAGAACCCAAACCCAAGTTCTCATATTTCCTGTTCCATCTTCTTTTTTGTTTATGTTCTCTTTGTCAGAAATACAGCAAGAAAAAAATACGAAAATAGAAACAGAATGTTCCTTGTAATTCTTCCCCAGTGATCACTGTTGTTGACCTTTCCAGACTAATAAAAGAAAACTCTAGAAAGACAGACAGATGGACAACCCATCTTTAGCATTCATTCTTTCTTTTATCTTTTTTTTTCCTTTTTTTTCCTCCCAGTTTTCTTTTTCAACATAACTATGCTTGTGTTCAGGATATCTTTCCAGACCAGCACCTGATTACACCTCACTTAAGGATTTCAGCAACAGAATACTTTGTTTTAAGAATGTCATACCATGCATTGAGTCCATCCCTTAAAGAAATGCTTTAGGAATTTTCAGGGTTTTGTCCAATAGCTACTTGCTATTGTTATTTTTCTGTTTGGATTTTATTTCTTAATATTTTATTTCATTTTAAAATATCCTTTTGAGTTGTCAACTCAAAAGAAATAAAATCCAAACAGAAAAATAACAATAGCAAGTAGCACTTATCTAACACTCTAGGGTCTTCAAAATACTTCCCATACTCCCCTGTCCATCTTGTTACTTTATCTTATTAATGAAAATTCCCTTTGAGTTGTAGGTCCCAAAATGAGGTAGGTGGCCTCAGTATATACTGCACTTCAAACAGTTGAGATTCTGTTGTTTTCAGGCCTCATCTTCCGGCTTAGCTGCAAAACAGTAATGTTTAATGACAAGGTTCGCTGTATTCTTGGGGGAAAATTATGAGGCCCCTTTTATATAGAAGAGGACACTTCTGAATGTCAGAGCACGTGAGTATGTTGGACAAAGTGTGTGTGCATGTAAGTATGTGTGTAAGGGTGAGTGTGTGGGTGCCTGTGAGGGTGAAGTGTGTTTCATATTCAGTGACTTAAAGGCTCATTTTTTTTAAACTCCAATCGATTTGCCAAAACCCAAGCTGCATGGTAAAGACAAGACAAAATTTGCATTATAGACATCACTTACTCAGGAATGATAAATCATCAAACAGAATCAATGCGGATAATTAGCCTGTTTATATTTGTGCATAGAGGGGTTTTGCTTTTGTTTTGCTCATTTTTATTTATTCGCCACCATTTTTTAATCCCTCCCCCTCCCCCAGTGGATCCATCCCTGGCCTCCAGATACTTTTAAAGGAATTGGATTAATCCAGTCTAACTCAGGGAATACTCTAGCTGTTTCCCTCCACAATGGCCCCTGGACCAGCAGCATGGATATCCCGGGTCACAGGGGCAAATGCAGCTTCTCATGCTCCACTCTGGACCTACTGAATCAAAATCTTCATTTGGCCAGAACCCGAGGTGGGGCTTGCTCTCGTTTGAGTGTGAGAAGCCCTTCTGGAAACCTCTCCCCCATTCATCCAAGGCAGAAAATTGATTTAAAAAAATAATAACAAAACAAGGAGCCAGACCACTGATAGGACCTATGCTTGCTAGCACTAAAAAGGCAGGGAAGAGAAAAGGAAGTGGGAGGGGAGGAAGGGTCCAGGGAGGAGACCCTGAGGGCCGGGTATTATTCAGTGAGGTGGAAATGCTGACTTCAGATCTCAAAGCCCGCTGGGGAACCTCCCTCTCCTACTCCTGGCTTAAGCACCCATGTTTGCTTGGTCTTAGGGAAAGGGCTAGAGGCCTGAAGATGGTATTTTTTTGTATACGTGAGCCTTCTAGCTTGCTATGGAACCGTGGTGTCTAATGAAAGGCTTTTAAGTAAATCTCAGGAATCTCTAATCTCCAAGAGCCTCCCATGTTCTTCTCTGCTGTTCTTATTTAATTTTTAATAAGAACAATTTCACGTAGCTGGAAAGCACGGCTCAATTAAGAAATATTCCTACCAGGCTTCTTTGAAATCTTCCAGCATTCTCTTCCTTCTGTTTCCTGATGACCCTCAATTTGGTTGTGTCGAGGGGTTGGTGGGGAGGAGGGGGAAAATGCAGCTTATTTTTTAATTGCAAGTTCAATTTCACACTGTTCTTGATGAGATGGCGACACCAGTTTTCAAAGACAGAGATGGAACTCATATACCTGCTGCCGGAAGGCTACGGTGAATATCTCAGTATCGTATTTTGGAATTTCAAGTGGCACCTTTGATCTGATTCCTTAGGCGCTGGATGTCCTTGAAGTTATATTGAGGTCATGAGAAATAATTTTGAAAGAAGCAATTGTGTCTGTTCATAGAACCTCAGCCACAAGTATTCTAAAGTCATCTAAACTTAACTGCCTTATAATGCTATATGGTTTATAACACAAGAATTATTGCTTAGTTTTTCCTGGTAAAATTTACCTTGGATTAATGTGTCCTATTTCTAAAGACCGGCTTCGAGAGATTTAAATTTGGCCACAAATTTTCACTAGCTGCTCCTATTTTTCAGCAGAGAATTCATGTTTACGCCTGTATCTGCATATGCGATTCATCAAACTCCCAGATGCCTATATGTGGACATGTGTGTATGACACCATCACCACCGGTGATGTTGCTCATGTTGGTGACTTTCAAAAGCCCAAATGCTTAACCGCAGACATACAAAATGATGCATTCATTTTTTTTTATCTGTAACTCATCTCCTGCCTCAAATGTGAGGATGTTTCTGAAATCAAGCACAATATAAATGGGACAATTCTATAGAGAATCATGGGGGGAGACAGTTAAAATTGCAATAAAACAGAGGTCACCATGCATATGGGCTATCGCTACACCGACCACTGAACTGAACTTTTCCTATCTAGTGCTGGACACAAAGACGAAAACATACTGCATTCTGTTCCACGCTGTGTGGCAGGATCAAGCAGGATCAGATGCACAAATATACCAGAAAGGAAGCTTTTCTAGAACCCCAAAGAGATTTTCACATGAAGCAACTTCACAGCCAGAGTCTTCAAATATGGCCCTACCAAAGACAAAGCAGTGTGGATTTCCACTTGAACAATGTCTGTGATAATAACTGAGAGAGGATTTATTATTACAGCTCAGGCTTTCTGGGTGCTCATAAAGGTCTAGGCTGGGGTCCCATGTTGAAGGGGCCCCAGCAAACTTCCATCTGCCAGCAAACTTCTAGCTGCCGACTGATGATTGGCTCACAGCGGCCCCAGCAACATCTAGCTGATTGGCTCCTCTGTGGTGATGCTCATTGGAGATGCTTATTGGGCTGTTTCCCCGCCCTTTCAGAATGCCAGCTGATGATTGGCTCACAGCGGCCCCAGCAACATCTAGCTGATTGGCTCCTCTGCGATGATGCTCATTGGGGGACTTCTTTGGATCCGCCCACGCGACCCAGCCAATCGGCCTCAAGAGCAGGAGGATTGTGGGAGGTGGTGAGGCTTGTGTGGGTGAGAGGCTTGTGGGAAGCCGGTGGTGGCAGTTGGGCTCTGAGGGGTTTTTCCTGAGGAGCTGTTTTGTTTGGCGTGTGTGGTTCTAAATATAAAGTTCATTTCTTTTGACAAGTGGCTCCTGAATTGTGCCCAGCCAGACTGCGGCAGTCCCCCAACTTTGTTCAGCTGACATGATTGGAGGGTTCTTCACTGCGGAGCCGTCCTGCACACTGGGGAAGGTCTGTCAGCTGTCATGTGACATGTAGATGGGATCATATGCATCACTGTTCACTGTGAGGATGGAAGCCAGAGATTTGGAATAGACCTGGTTGAAGCGTGTCTGATGTCCTTTTTGAATGCAGGTGTTCCTAGCAAATTCATCAAGGCTACTTCTCAGGTGACCTCCACTACTAGTATTTCATTTCACTTAGCCAGAGGCGCAGTGTCTTTAGAAACCAGATGTCTCGAAGTAAGAATAACCATCCTGTCATGAAATTTTAGCATCTTGAAAGTTTATTGAACTTTGAACCATCTTGTTTTAATAACTTCACTGAGGTTTAATTAGTATAAAATAAAATGTATCCTTTCAATGATATGTAGAGAATGTTCAAAGTTGTACAACAATCAGCACCAAAAACTTTGAGTCAAAATCATCCTTTTCCCTTTATAAGTTAATTACATCGAGGTTTTCATCATAGTCATGGGAAGCTGACTAACAGGTTGTTTCTAATCTTAGCCACAAAGAAAGCTCACCCACAAGAAAGGAGATTTGCAGATGCTAAGAGGTGGGTCACCTATTTTTCTCAGCAAATACTTTGGATGTTTTTTCAAGCACTTGGGCAAACAAAGAGCACCCAACGGCCCCAGAGTCATGTGACATGCAATGGATATGTGAGGAGAAAATTTTGCCAAATCATAAAGTAATTTTCTACATACTCACTTTTTTCTCTTTCTCCTAGCTAATTTTTAGTAGTTCCAACAGCCAACACTTACTGGAAGTTTACAATATTGGAGACTCGTTATAATTTTGCATATATTTTTAAGGTTGATATTATTTTGTCCTCCATTCAACCAATAAAGACATCAAGACTTTTCACAATTAATTGTTGAAGGTCAGACAGCTGGGAGCAAATGATAAGAGAGGTCTAATTCATCCCCTAACTCTGGAGCCTGCATGCATGACCACCCTGCTCCACTGCCTCTCCAATCTCAGTGCAAACCTCCCTCCCTCAGGAAGTCCTTTCCTGATCCCCGAATAGCTTAGAGGAGCCTGGTAAGTGTCGGGGTGCTTCTCTGTGTTTCTTGGTGGCACTCACTTCCCTGGTAAAGAGTATTTAAACCAGGAATGGTAACACATGCCTGTAATCCCAGAGCCTCAGGAGGCTGAGGCAGGAAGATCACAATTTAGAGGCCAGACTCGGCAATTTAGCAAAGACTTGAGCAACCTAGCAAGATCCTGTCTCAAAATAACAAATTAAATTAAAAGGGGATGTGGCCCAGTTGTTAAGTGCCCCTGGATTCCAGTCATTGGTACAAAAAAAAAAAAAAGAAAAAAAAAGAAAGAAAAGAAACAAACAAATAAAAAGAGCATTCAATACCTATTCTCCTTCCAGTCTGCCAGATCCATGAAGACAGAGAACCAGACTTAGCTCCCCTTTCTTCTCCACTATACCTTAGCCCCTGCCCCATTTTAAGCACATTACAGGCATTGAACAAACATGTATTAAATAAATGAGTAGTTTTTTTATTAGGATAACTTCCTAAAGTTCATGCCAGGATAAGTTTGTTAGTTGCTAAGCACTTACAAAAAAAACAGTACGATATTTCCACTGCAGTTAGATCATTTAGTACCAGCACTTAAATATTAGGGAATGCTTGCCAAATGCAACATTTTTATTTCCTCGTATTTGATGATGAGCAGATCCCTTTGAAGTGAGTTAACCAATGGGCTTGTTTTCTTCAATGGATTTGAGATACTAAAATCATGTCACCAGCCTAAGAGAGGAGCCATCTGTCCTGGTCACCAGCTAGGAATGTTCTTGCCTGCAGGCGTCAGAAACTTGCCTACTGGTGGCTTAACAAATAGGATTAATTTTTAATGAGACAAAAACATTGCTCTGGGGAAGTCCAAGCCAGTGCAGTAGCCAAGAAGATCATCGAAGGGGCTGGGGATGTGGCTCAAGCGGTAGCGCGCTTGCCTGGCATGCGTGCAGCCCGGGTTCGATCCTTAGCACCACATACCAACAAAGATGTTGTGTCCGCCAAGAACTAAAAAAAATAAATATTAAAATTCTTTCTCTTCTCTCTCTCTCTCTCTCTCTCTCTCTCTTTAAAAAAAAAAAAAAAAGAAGAAGAAGATCATCGAAGACCCGGATTCCACCTGTGTTTTCTTTCATCAGCATGTTGGGTGCCATGGGGACAAAGAGCTTGGACAGCTCTCCAGAGATCGAGATGAGGACCAGAGAAGGAAGAATCCGGAGGAGGACTCCGATGACCACTCCTGCAAAGTTCACCCAGGGCCAGGCCCTCACCCACCCTTGAACACACTCACCAAGACCAGGTGCCACGAGCTCATCTAAGCTCCAGGCAAGTCCCCTGCCCTCCTGCGCTTATGGTTTAGAGGCTCACAAACAGCTCAGGCTTTCTGGGTGCTCACAAAGGTCTAGGCTGGGGTCCCCCAACTTTGTTCAGCTGACATGATTGGAGGGTTCTTCAATGCAGGCCCGTCCTGCACACTGTGGAAGGTCTGTCAGCCGTCATCGGGGGGCTCTGCCCTGCTGGGGCACCTCCCCAACTCCCATCCCCAATGTGACCACCAAGAGCGGCTCCAGACATGATCAGTGTTCCCTGGGGGACAGACTTACTGATCAAGTAGGTCACATATATTATCTTATCTGACCTTTGCACCAACCCCTTGGGGTAGGTATTATTATCCCTATTTTAGAGATTTGGTGGTGGGGGAGGGGGACTTAACCATTGAGATGTTAAGTAAATTCTCTAAGGTCACAGAGTTGGCACCAGAGTCTACCTTCTCATCCAGTCCACATGTTGCCCTGCTGGACAGTGGGGACCTACCTACTGGCCGGCCACCTTAGGATCATGGAATTCAGGAACTGGTCTTAAACCAAATCCACGGCCTCGTATATGCAATGAGTAAAACCCACGTGCTCTGAGGTGCAGGTGGGGAAGATTTTCTCCCATTCTCTAAGCTCTCTCTGTTCACGTTCTTGATTCTTTCCTTTGCAGTGAAGAAGCAAAGTTTGATGCCATTTATTGATTCTTGATTGTACTTCTTGCACTTCAGGAGTCTGTGGAGGAAGTCAGTTCCTAAGCTGACATGATGTGGGGTTGGGCCCACTTTTTCTTCTAGTAGGTGCAGGGTGTCTGGTCTAATGCTGAGGTCCTTGATCCACTTTGAGTTGACTTTTGTGCAAGATGAGAGATAGGCGTCTAATTTAATTTTGCTACTTACGGATTTCCAGTTTTCCTAGCAGCATTTGTTAAAGAGTCTATCTTTTCCTTAGTGTATGTTTATGGCACCTTTGGCTAGTATGAGGTAACAGGATTTATGTGGGTGTGTCTGTTCCGTTGGCCCATGTCTGTTTTTGTGCCAATACCATGCTGTTTTTATTACTATGGCTCTGTAGTATGACTTAAGGTCTGGTACTGTGATGCCTCCTGTGTTGCTTTTCTTGTTAAGGATTGCTTAGGCTATTCTGGGCCTCTTATTTTTCCAAATAATTTTATGATTGCTTTTTCTATTTCTGAGAAGATGTGATAGGGATTTTAGTAGGAATTGCACTAAATCTCTATCGAGCTTTTGGTACTTTGGCCATTTGGACAATATTAATTCTGCCTATCCAAGAACATGCGAAATCTTTCCATTTTCTAAGAACTTGTTCAATTTCTTTCTTTAGAGTTCTGTATTTTTAATTGTAGAGTTCTTTCACCTCATTTGTTGGATTTAGTCCCAAATATTTTATTTTATTTTATTGAGGCTATTATGAAGGGGATAGTTTTCCTGATTTCTCTTTCAGAAGGGGATAGTTTTCCTGATTTCTCTTTTGTCATTGGTATATAGAAATTCAATTTATTTATCGGTGTTGATTTTATACCCTGCTATGTTGCTGAATTTATTTATGAATTCTAGAAACTCTAGTAGAGATTTTTGGGTCCTCTAAATATAGAATCATGTCATTGGCATATAGGGAGAGTGTGAGCTCTTCTTAATCTCCAGGTTATACAAAGAACTCAATAAGCTTAACACCAAAAAAACAAATAATCCGGTCAATAAATGGGCAAAGGAACTGAACAGGCACTTCACAGAAGAAGAACTATGAATGGTTCAAAATATATGGAAAAATGTCCAACATCTCTGGAAATTAGAGAAATGGAAATTAACACTACACCGAGATTCCATCTCACTCCAGCCAGAATGGCAATTATCAAAAATACAAGTAACAATACATGTTGGCCTGAGGAGAAAGCTACCCTCAAACATTGCTGGTGGGACTGCAAGTTGGTGCAACCACTGTAGAAAGCAGTATAGAGATTGCTTAGAAAACTTGTAATGTGACCATCATTTGATCCAGTTATCCCACTTCTTGGTCTACATTCAAAGGACTTAAAATCAATAAAGTCCAGTGAAGCAGATACATCAATGTTTGTAGCAACTCAATTCATAAATAATAGCCAAGCTATGGGACCAACATAAGTGTCCTTCAACAGATGAATGGATAAAGAAAATGTGGTTTATATATATTTTTTATTTGTTTAAATATTTTTAATTGTAGATAGACACAATGCCTTTATTTTATTTATTTATTTTTATGTGGTGCTGAGGATCGAACCCAGTGCCTCACACATGCTAGGCTAATACTCCACCACTGAGCTACAACCCCAGCCCCAAGAAAATGTGGTTTTTATACATATTCTTCAGCCATCAAGAAGGATGAAATTATGGCATTTGCTGGTAAGTGGATGGAACTGGAGACTATCATGTTAAGTGAAATAAACCAATCCCCCCAAAGTAAAGGCTAAATGTTCTTTCTGATATGTGGATGCTAATCCACAACAAGGGATGGCGGCAGGGAGACAAGAATAGAAGTCCATTGGATCAGACAAAGAGAAACAAAGGGAAGGGAGAGGGAGGGGAATAGGAAGGACAGAAGAATTAACCAGACATAACTTTCTTATGTGCATGTGTGAGTATATGACCAGTGAAACTCCAAATCCTGTACAACTGCAAGAATAGGATCCCAATTAGAATAAGTTATACTCCATGGATGCAGAATATGCCAAAATACATTCTACTGTCCTGTATAACTAAAAGGAACAAATAATAATTTAAAAATAATAATAAATAAAATCCACATGACTGGCTTAGGACAGTGTTTGAAACATGGTAAAGTAATACTTAAGAAATTGTTCTTACAGTCATTGTTGCCTGGGCCTAAGCACACTGCCACCCAAAACGAATCTCAGGTTTATTAGCAGGAGAGAACCTTGGGCTGCATGTCATGACCAAAATGACAAATAATGGTGCATTATGTGATAGCACATAACGGTGTCAGAAGCATCCTGTTTCGTAAAGCCGAGGGATCAATTTCATGTAATAGCTCTACTAAGATATTGAAATATAAGTAAAGTAGGAAGGAAGGGAAAACACAGCCTTCTCTTCTATCATTTGAAACTGGAACCCCATCCATCATGAGAACTTAACTGCTTGCTGGGTGTTGAGGAGTGTGATATTTCACAGGCTTTAAGAAGCTTTAAAAGCCTGCGCTTTTTTCAGAGAATATTCAGTTGTTGTCACCTATTGTTTCCATCCATGAGATCAAAAAACAGATGAGAGACTCACTCGGCAGACTCAAACACCGTCCTCAGTGGCTGGTACACTCAACAAAGGAGTAGCAACTCAAAACTCTGCCCAAACCCTCTTGTCACCCACAAACCTTTATAGAATTAATTCATTCATTTAACGTATATAGACATACATTTATACATACCTACACATTTGGAGGTCTTACTCTGAGTTAGGCACAGTTCAAAATATTGAGGATGCAGCATGAAGCAGAATTCCTCACCGTCAGCTTTACCTTCCAATAGACAGAGACTGAACAAGAGAATAGTCAGAATTGGGACTTGGTCCACCTTAAGACTCTCTCACACTTCCCACCCCTTCCTTAAATGGTTTTGCTCTGGGAAAACAAAAAGCCTCCATGAGATGGAGGAAGATGTTTCAGATAACACTCAAGGCAAGAAAGTGGCTGAACCCATCATTTCAGAGGTGAGAAAATCAAGTTCTAGAAAGAAGAAGTTGTGGTCCAAGGTCACATGCACCAAGATCCCTTCTGATACACAAAAACAAAACTCACAAAAATACACAATTCGAACTCGAACCTCTAAAATGCAGAATGAGTCCTATGATTGGCATGTCCAGCAGATGAACCTGGGCTCTAGGCCCAGGACCTCGATGATCTTGTTGGGACCCTAATTCTGTCCCATGCCTCACTCATGCTCATTGAGGCTGGCTCTATGACTGTACAGAAATGGCCTTCAGCACCTCCAGGCTTACCTGCTGCAAGGCCATGTAACAGTCTCTGCAGCCAGCCTGGCAAGTTCACATCCCAGCCTCACCAGGCAACCTATGTGACTTCCGGCACATTCCCTGAACCTCTCTGTGCCTCCGGTTGTTGTGAATATTTGAAGAGAGAATTCATGTGAAAACTTGTTCTTAAAGCCGTGCCCAGTAGAGGGTGGATAGCCAGTGCCTGTTAGCTGTTATTATCCCCCTTATTAACTCCAAGGGAAGGAGTCCTGTCTCCAGCCACCCAGGCCAGGCAGGGAAGGTCATTTATCCTGCCTGCACCAGGCCCTCTTCTGAGCCACACCCTGGAGCTGGGGTAACAGAAAACCCTGCCTGGCCAGGTGCAGGCCAGGGTCTCTGCTGGAGCCACAAGGGGCAGGAAGAAGGAAGGAGCTTGTTTTGAAACCCATGAGCTGCAAGCTGGAGAAGAAGGAGTCCCCAAAGAAAATGAGCAGGATGCCGGCCAAGGTGAACCAGGGTCCCCTCCAGAGCGCTGGGCACAGGAGGAAACTGGAGAAACAGAAAGAAAGAAGGTGGCAGGCTTTTTTTTTCTTTCTTTCTTTTTCAATGAACAGTGGAGACAGTGGGCAAAAAGGCTGGGGGAGGAGGATTCAGGAGCTCCGGGTCATCACCTCCCCCGATGCAAGCAGGGGTGTCCTGAGAAATGAAGCCAGCACTAACTAAAGCTCTTCCTGACATATTTTCTTTAGGCTGACTTTTTGGGTAGGGGGGCACAGGGATGCTGACTTTAACTTGTTCTGAGGTCTTGCTATCTATTTACCCATTTTCTCTCTCTCTGCACAAAATTTTACAAAAATTCCTGAAACTCAATTTGTAGCCAAAGTGACAAATGGGGCTCTCAGATGGCTTTGTCTGAATCCCACAATGTTTTATTAAAATGAAAACAATCTGCACCATATTTAATAATAAAAGACTTCCTGTCACACCATAGATTTCTGGTATTTCTTTGGACACCTGAAGACATTAGGCATCCTGGAGCCGAGTTCTTCCTCTGGGCAAAGCCAGGTGTCCCAGCTCCTTCTACTCAAAAGTGTGGCTCCCAGACCAGCAGCATTAGTATCGCCAGGAGCTTATTAGAAAGGTGGAGTCTCATGTCATGTTCTAGACTTTCTAAACTGGTATGAAGAAAAGACCCAGGAGATCAGAATGGGCCCTCACTGTGAGAAGCGATGGGCTAATTCATGGGTCCACACCTGTGCCTCCCCCATTCTCTCATGGAGGGTCAGGACCAGGGTCAGCAAGAAGGTATGGAAGGCACAAACCTTATGGAGGCCCTGCCTCTCGCATCCTGCCAGTGCCCCCTCAGGATCGTGCAAATGCAAGGTCAACACTTGCCCAACCCTGGGAGTGTGCATCTCCTTAAGTTCTGGGCCTACCCACAACTCTTGCCTGCCTCTCATCCTAGCCCTGTTAAGATGCTGACTGAATTTGCTGTCAAATGTCCCATTTGTAGAGTTATAAGAATAGATGGGAATACAGAAAGACCTGGAAAATTTCCTATTTTTGCTTTTGGAAACCCAAAACAACAAGTTGAGCTTAGAGTTGAGCTTCTAGATAGTTGCAGAGCAGAAAGGAAAATCCATGTGTCTTGCCACCAAAGCTCCTCTGCCAGAGAGCAATGTGGCCTCCCCTGAAGCCAGCCAGGGCCCCTGGCCAAGGGGTGAGGTCCTGGAAGTAGACTAAGGATCATGGAAAACAATGTGTTTTAATTCCTTTATCAACAAATCGTTGCAAACTGCCATTATTGACAAGAAACTCGATCACTTAAGTAAATTGGATGTACTTAGAGGAACTCGAAAGTGTGCTTTTTTCACCTGATCTGAAAATCAATGTTTTAAAATAATCAACGGCAAAGATTTCTTCACAGAACATCACAATTCACAACAGAATAAAAAGATGAAATAGACTTGGTCAAAATTCAAAAAGAATGTTAAGATAATGAGGACAAAGCTTTGATAAGGAAAATACTGGCAAATCATATATGTGATAAGAGACTTGTATCTAGATTATATAAAGAACACTCAAAACCCGGCAATAAGAAAACAGATGAATGCAAAAAATAGGCCAAAGACTTGAACAGACATTTCATCAAAGAAGACGTGTGTGTGGCGATAGGCACATGAAAACCTGTCACATTGCTAGTCATTAGGGAAATAAAGCCATGGCGACATACTACCATGCAACCTTTAAATATCTGGGATTCTAAGGCTAGCCGTCCCAACCCTTGATAAGGTTTTAGAGCAGCTAGAACTCTCATACACGTCACAGGGGGATGTAAAATGATGCAAGTATTTTGGAAAACAATCCATCAGTTTACTAAAATGTTAAACACACACCTGCCACGTGACCCAACCACTCCATCCCAGGTAATGACCCAGGAAAAATGAGAGCTCACATCCAAACAAAGCTTTGCTAGGATTCCAGATATTTAGAGGTTGTATGGTAACCGTGGCTTTATTTCCCTAATGACTAGCAGTGTGACAGGTTTTCATGTGCCTATCCCACACACACGTCTTCTTTGATGAAATGTCTGTTCAAGTCTTTGGCCCATGTTTTGCATTCATCTGTTTTCTTACTGCTGGGTTTTGAGTGCTCTTTATATAATCTAGGTTCAAGTCTTTTATCACATATATGATTTCCAAATATTTTTCCTTGTCTTCGTTCTCTCAACATTCTTTTTTAAATTCTGACATATTCAGTGTTTTAGTCGGCTTTTACTTTGCTGTGACCAAGAACAACTTGGGGAAGGAAGAGTTTATTTTGGCTCCTGGCTTCAGAGTTTCAGTCTGTGGCCAGCTGACTGCAGGGCTCTGAGCCTCAGGGGAGGCAGAACATCATGGCGGGTGGATGTGGCGGAGTGAAGCAGCTCAGGACATGGCGGTAAAGAAGCACAGAGAGCTCCGCTCACCTGAGACAAAGTATGGATTTTAAAGTCTGCCTGCGGTGACCTCCTTTCTCCAGCTACACCCTAAGTGCCTACAGTTACCACCCAGCTGATCCACATCAGTGGATTAATCCACTGATCAGGTTAAAGTTCTCATGATTTAATCATCTTCACCTATGAACCTTCTTGCTTTGTCTCACACACAAGCTTTTGGGGGCCACCTCATATCTAAACCATAACATTCAGGAATCTTTATAGGCTTGTTTGGAACTCCCAACCACAAAATGGCCCAAATGTCCATCAACAGACAAACAAACCAATGAATTGAGGAGTGTCCGTGCAATCCAGGGAAACTGGGAGAGAAAAGAAATGAAGTACTGATGCATACGACATGGAAGAATCCAGAAACCATTATGTCGACTGAGAGGAGAGACACTACATGCATGTGGCTAGGTAAAACTCTGTAAAAGGTGAATGGAGCTGTAGTGAGGAACAGATGCGTGGGTTGCCTGGGGTGGGGAGAGGGTGGGAAGAAGGGGAGAGAGTGGTCACAAAGACACTTCCAAGAGCATCAGAGATGTCCATTATCCTGATTGCGGAGGTGGTTTCATGAGTGTGTACATGGATCAAAAACGTATCTGATTGTGACTTCAGAATATACGAGTTGAATATCAACTGTGCCTTGATTTTTTGGAAACTAGTCTAAGAACATTAACACCAGCAGAGTCCAACTTCTCGTCCAATGGCCTCCTCACTGACTGTCCCTTAGATACAACACGCAGGTCCTTGCTGTTCCAAAGTCTTAGCACTCGCTGTTCCCTCCCGCTAGACACTCTTCCCCATGTACTCAGGAAGCTTGATCTTAAATCTTTGTTCAAACATTGTGTGCTCCATTTATAAGCTTAATCCCTTTTCCCTGCACTCTCTTTTCCCTCTCCCAGCTTTATTTTACTTGGTCCCACTTTCTACCTGATGAACTCTATATTTTGCTTATTTATCTAGTCCATCATCAGCTTCTGCCTGCTAGAATGTAAGCTGTATGTCCTGCCCCTGGAATAAGCCCTGGCCCAGAGGAGGAGCTTAATAGTATCTGCTGAATGATGGAACCACTTAAGTCCCTGCCGTCCCTGTGTTCACAGCACCTCGTGGTGACATTTGTGTGGCCACACTGCAGATACGTATCGTCAGACTCGATTGTGCGCAAAAAAAACCTTAAGATTCTCTCCTTTTTATCAGTTCACACAGTGGAATTGTTTGAAGACCAAAATTAAACATGAGATAATGGATGTTAAACACTTTATAAGCTGTACGGTTAGTTATTCATTATCAGACTTGTGAATAACCACCAGCTAACTTTCTGAGTCTGGGATAACTTAACTGTGAGCCAGTCATTTTAAAATGTCTGGACCTCAATTTCCTGGGAAATAAAAGCAGTTTAAACCCAGTGACTTGAATCACTTAGTGAAGTGATTAAAAATACAGGCTGCTATCACAGAGACCTGGGCTCACATCTTGGCTCCCCACATATACCTCCAGATCTTGGGAAGTTCCTTAAACTCTTTAAGACCCAGTTTCCAGATCTGTAAAATGTGGACGAAATGTCTGTAAAATGCCTCAGCCTTTTTGGAATGCTTAAAGAGCAAAGTGAGATTCTTGAAAACTCTGAAGCATTTAGCAAGTACTCATAAAAATGTTATGGACTGTATCTTTGTTTGCTTTCTAAACTTTTCCATGCATTTTCCACTCAATATCAGTTTCATCTGTTATTCTAGAGAGATTTGGTTTTAGTTTGGATTCTAATATTTATAATATTTATAAATCTGAAAAGTGCATGGATTAAAGCTGCCAGCCAGTAAAAATTAATTAATAAGCATTCCCAGGTACAAAGTTTCCAAAGAAAGAAAATTGAGTTCCACCCACCCATCTGGGCCCGGAGAGTCAGGAAGTTTAACCACATTACACACGGCTCTGTTTTAAATGCCACAATGAACAGCCCAGGCATAACTGCAATTAAACAGTCCCTGCTGACCACTGAATGTACAGTACATCATGTCAAGAGAGGCAAAGCTGTCAGATTAGTGGAAATTCATTTTGGGATTGCTGGGTAATTTCAAGAGCTGACAGCCAAAGAAAAATCTGCCATCCCCTGTGTGTGCCAGCATCTCACTCCTTCCCAGCGGTTGTTTGGGAACACACAATGCCGCAGCACTCCAGACTCGAAAGTTCACTTCTAGAGCGAAGTTGGAAAAGAAAATGCAAGTGATGAGATCATTGTTTTAAATATATATATATATATATATATATATATATATATATATATATATATATATAAAGTGGAAAGAGGCCCTGCTGGTGCCATCTTAGCTAACAAAGAAGAGATGGCACGGGCTGGAGCATGTTTTCAAGGCCAGTCACTTACAAGCTAAGGATGGTGGTTATCAGCTGGATAAGGGCTAGAGGGGACTTTGTGGTTATAGAGTCCTTTGCCTGGAGGGGGAATTTTTTTTTACCATCTTCTGGAAGTTTCTCAGACCTAGCTGACTGAGGTCTTCATATCCTCCACTGCTGATGCTTTCTATGCACAAACATTTTAATGGGAAAGCCCATCTCACTAAGCAGATCAGACATGGAGGGTGTAAGATCTAGAGGTTTTTAAAAAATTCTGTGCAAAGGATCTACCTGAATTACCTGGCAATCCCTACTTGGACCTTCTGAGATGGGCATGATGTGGTTGAAGAAGCCTGGAGAAGTACAGCAATATAGCCTGGTCATACCACACCTACAAAGAGGGACTTTGCCCGTATTCTGCACCATCTCGCTGCAGAGCAGAGGTTCCCAACCAGGGGTCATTTCACCTTGCAGTGTCTGGAGACACAATTATTACTACAATTGTTCCTGGCATCTAATGAGCAGAGGCCAGAGCTGCTAGACATACTGCACTTCCCTCCATAGTGGGGACTGCCCTGTCCCAATACCAATAGTGCTATCATTGAGAGACGCTGCTCCAGGGCAGTGCTTCCAAAGGGTGATGCCAGGGATCTTGTTAGAAATGCAGAATCCGGGGATCCAACAAGATCCACCGAGGGACAGGCCAGCAATGTGTGTTCTCACAGGTGATCCCGGTGCAAGCCAAGGTTTCAGAGCTGCTGGTCTAGAGCCACCCGAGTATATGGGCTGAGTTCCATCACCTGCTCCAAATAGCTCCCAGATCCACAAATCCCACAACAAAATTAGCACCTGGGCATTTTGCTGGGAGAATTCTACCCTTCTGCATCAGAATTCCGGATCACCTCGCAGCCTTCTTTGTCAAGATCACATCTAAGAACCAGAAAGTGTCTGACAAATTCTTTACGAGGACTCAGAGTCCCCGCCAGTGCTTCCCAGGACACACCAGTGCTGTTACTAGCAGCATGTAAGTGAACGTATGTGCACCATCATTCATTTCAGATTCTGGGAAGAAACTTGTGTATACATTAACTCCATTATTGTCACTGATCAGGTTAATGATAATTGCTGGTTCTAAAGGGCATTTCACGTGCCAAACATGCCTGCCTCACGTTTTACCTGACTGGTCCCACTCTTCAGCACTGCCCTGGGAGTGAGGTTTTGTTTCCAAATCCATTTTAGAGATGAAGAAACTGAGACTCGTGACGGTATGTCAGGATGGTCTGTCTGATGCGGACAACTCAAACCAGGTCGCTGAACTCCAGCAAGCCAACTTCTTAGTGAGTGCAAAGAGTGATGGGGCTGGGGTTTCTGGTGTTGCCACTAAAACCAGTCCCCCCCACACACACACACACACATTTTTGTAAAATGAAAGGCTGGAACTGAAGCAGCCCTCACTTGCTCCCCCATCTAACCAGCCATAATTACAATGTGACATATTTTCTAAGGATCAGCATGACAAGTGCTGTAACTCCTTATACTGATGTTTATGTTGCTTTCATTATATTAGATTGATACAGCATTTAAAAACGTCCAAGTGTTTCTCTGTCCAGGGTCTCATTTCAATTCACGCTTGTTCTGAGGAACAAAGGGAAGCTACGTTGACTCCCTTTGATCTTTGGATACCAGAAGGAAGCGGTGGTAACAGATGCGTCCTGGGCCCTTGCTAGGAGCCGGGCGAGTGATGTGTGCTTTGCAATCCTTGCCTCTATTACCCTGACAGTGACACTAAGAGACAAGTATCACTGTCCTCACTGTTTAGGTGAGCAGATCCAGGTCCAGAGAGGCATGGGGGCCACTACACGGCATTCCCAAACCTTAACAGCCCTGCTACGCAGCAATCTTCAGAGACACTGAGGCACAGGAAGAGCCAGGACTCCCCTAATGACATTGAGTTGGAGCCTCCAATAGCATCCAGACACCTTCCTCCTGTCCCACAGTCCTGTCACCAGAACACAATTAGACTTGCCCCTTCTTGCTGGGGTTGGGCGGGGCCCTAGGATCAGTGCCTGGCCTCTCCAGAGGGGGAACTGGAGAGCTGCTCACCTTCAGCCTGAGCTTGACATGGGGGTGGGTGGGGGAGGATCGCAGGCGCCTGCTCCCTTTAAACAGATGCACCGGCCTCTGGGGAGACGAAGCTCGTTGGTTCTGTCACTTGTGAGTAATGCACCATAGCTCCCTGGTGGGGAAAATGCCAGATTATACAATAGCATGCTTTGGTGTGCAACTGTCTTTAGAATAACAAATCTCCTCTTGTGCTTGGGAGCATTAGGCTTTCATAAAAACCAAAATAGTGGCCACAAATCCCAGCTCGAGCTAAAGGGCATGTGTTGTAAATTCATGTTTGGTATACCTCTCCACAGACCCTCCCCGGAGCACACCTTTCATAACTCACAGGGACCGGAGGGGGGCCCCTGGCTTTATTTATCTTTATCTTTTGTTGGGGCCAAGTCTGGCGAGCAGAGTCTCCCAGCCTGGACACCATTGACATTGACATTTTGGGTGGGGTAATTCTTTGGCGGGGTGCTGGGATGAGGAGGGTTCCATTCCAGCATTATGGGGTGATCTGCAGCATCTCTGACCTCTACCCAACACCCCCCACCCAATGACACGGTCTTCCTTCAATTCTCATTAGTGCCAGCCCAGTTGTGACCACACACACACACACATACACACACACACACACACACAGTCTCCAAATATTTTCAAATATCTCCTGAGGCGGGAGGCAAAATCACCCTTAGGTGACAACCACCGCATTAATAAGTAGCCAATCATTCCAGGGGTGGGTGTTGGTAGAAACAATGCCTTATGGTTCACACTTTTCCTAAAGAAAACACTCATCTTTTACTCGGAAAGCCTTCAGTCTCAACAGTGGGTATCCTAAACTAGACCTCAGCATCGGGCTTAGAGGCTGGAGTGGCCCCTTCCTCCCCTGAGGTCCTGTAAGAAGCTGCTGGTGGGAGGCGCAGGGCAGGCGCAGGCGCACTCGCGCTCACACCACCTTCACACTTTCCAAACTTAGAGGTGGGAACTCGCAGGTGAGAGGTGCGAAGCGGCGCAGAGCGACAGGTTGGAAATAGCCTGCGCAGGGGGTGCGGCGGCGGGAGGGGGGATCGGCTTCCTGCCTCCTGCCTTCAGAGCAGGGCAATATGGTAGGATTAAATTTAGGCATTTCTGTTGCCAGTGGGCACCGGATCAGCGTTTGCCTCCGACTACTTGTGTCTATTTCTGAGGCTCCGTGTCCCCTGAAAGGTATCGTTTGCCCCTGCTGAGTTTCTAGAACTTAAAGTCGTGGCCAGCCTTTGAACATTGGGATGGCGATCACGAAAACCTGCCAGCGACCCGGAGCTGGGACAGGTCCTCTGCCCCTGCCACGGTCTACATTGCCTGTCTGGTTTCCCCAGGTGCTTTGGGATCCTCTTCAGTGCTGTAGCAGGCAAAGCCAATTGAGCCAAAAATACAAATTAACACCTATGTAAGTTAGGAAGCATGATAACAAAACTAGCACCCACAAACCTACCAACTTTAAAACTAAAACTTTGTCTGGAAGATACTCTGGCTATTTTCTCTTTCCTTCTCCCCCTCAAATGTACATGATTCTAATCTGGGGCTTATGATTTCTCTACTTTTTTTGTATTTAGTTTTCTCTCAACATATGCATCTTGATATGGTCTGTTATTTACTTTCATTTGTGTAAAGATGACATCATAGATAGCTTTTTTTTAACCCAACTGTGTGTTCCTAAGTTTCATCCACACAGTTGCACATAGTAGTGGCTCCTTCATTTTTCAGTGCTATCTAATACTCCAGCCCCTCTGAGATCCATTGCCTCCCTCCCTCTCAGGGCTCAACTTATAAGGACACTGTCTCCAAGAGCCTTGACAGGCATCTTTCCAAAGAAGGTGCTTTCTAGTTTTTGTCTTTAGAAGCCTTCATATTTTTTTTTCCAAAATCTCCCCACAATCTGCCATGGTGTTCTAAGTTCACTCACTTGCCCATTTCTAGATGGAAAGTTCCCTGTGGATAAGAACTGCCTGCTTCTCTGTCGGTCCACCTCAGCATTCAGCAGGGTGCTTTGCACATAACAATAACGACGTGAAACAATGAATGTGTTTTTCTCAAAGGCTGATAAGTATTCATAGGCAAGGAAATGAGAAAATGACCCCGGAACGCTGTAAGTAAGCGGGGTGCTCGGGGATGAGGCGCTTGGTAAATGCAGTCAGGACTGGAGGTTGATGCTGGGTGCGAACTCTGGGTCATGAAGGGTCAAAGCCATTGACTTCCTCCCCTGCTAAAATAGGAGCTGGGGGTGAACCTTCCTGGGAAGGAAGTCACTCAACAATGGAGGAGCAGCTAGAAAGACATATCTGTCGGACGGGCCTGTTCTAGCTAGCGAGCTTGCTCTCTATGCCACGTGATGCAACCACCACGTGGTGATGCACCAGGGAGGCCCTCATCAGAGGCCAAGCAGAAGCTGGTTCTCTGCCCCTGGACTTTCCAGCCTCCAGAACCATGAGTTAAGTCCACGTCTATTTTTTAAAAACTATTTGGCCTCAGGGATTTTGTCAGAGCAACAAAAAAACAAGAAACCCCAAAGGGGAGATGAGTCGCCCCCGGAGGCCCTTCCTCCCTTTTCTCCAAGTGTCTGCCCGTACTGATAGGGCTCCTCGGTGACAGAGAGCACTTTGAAATTCCACCATCACTGGCGGTTGAACTTTATTCTTAGAGGATTAGAGAAGCAGAGAGGAAGTCAGCAAGCAGAAGAGGCTGGGATGGAACTTGGAGGCCAACTCAGTTTGGAAGACAAAATCCCCAGATTTCACCCCACTTTGGGTTATGAATCCTCTCCAAGACACAGGACAGAGCTGAGGCTCCAAGGACCCTGCGTTTCCCTGAGAGTCTTTACTGCAGGAATGGCCAGGTGCCCCGCTGGACCAAAAGGAAATCTGAGTACTATGGCGCTGCCACTTCCCAGGGGACCTGCCAAAACAAACCACATGTGAAATGTGCACCAGGGACGCTACAGGAAGTGACATCTCATATGGGGTCATTATTTACATACCAGGAGGACATCTGCCCCAAACAAGGGTTTTAGAAGGTCGGTCGGCCTCGATCCACCTGACAATCAACCCGAGGGAGCCATATCGCCCCAGGCCACTGCAGGGGGGCTGTCACGAGGCCAGACCATGTGAGGATAAGAGAAGGCTCACTTTTCAGTGTGCGGGTGTCACCACCAGGCTTCCTACGGCTCTTCTGGTAATGGCACCAGCTCACGGGGCAACTGGATGTGTGAGTAACAGCAGTGGCAGCTGCTCTGAAGGCCACCTGCAGCCCAGGTAATGAGCAGCGCGGCACATGTGCCCCTTATGGAGACTCGATGACAGAACTGGCTGTCTGCGCTACCTCCCCACCCCCACCCACTCCCCCCCACCCCCACCCCCCCCACCCCCGCCGGGAGACGGAAGAAGGCTCGGGAGTGCTGAGCAGGTGCTGAAAGCCACCTCCCTAGCAAGACTCTAGAGATCCAGAACCCAAAACCGGTTCCATCCCCGCTCTTAGCAGTTACGACACTATTTCTCCAACTCTGTCCTTCGTGAAGCTCATGCCCTGTCTGTGGAACAACTGCTGACAAGATGTGGACCCTCCAATGAGGGTCCCTCTTCTTGTTTATCTGACTTTATTTAAATATGTGGAAACTCGAAAGGCAGAACACCAAGTACCTTAAATGGCCGGTCACCTTGCCTACACCACAATGTGAACGCTGCATGCTATTTTATTCTATTTAGCCTTGTCTGGTGAAGCCTCTAAGTCTGAAGTCTGCTCAGGGTTTGTAAAAATGGAGATTAACCCATGATAAAGTGACATTGATGTCTACACTGGGACTTTCCCCCAACCCAAACAGTGGAACCTAAACAGAATTCAAGAGAAAATCTTTCCAAAGAGAGAGCCAGTGATGCGTCAAGGGCCCCAAACCCTCCAGAGTCTCAACTTCTTTATGCTCTGGGAACACTCATGTACCCTCATGGGCATTTTTGAGATTCTACAGAAATAATCTAGACCCTATGTTAAGCTGGCTCATCTTGAAGCCCATCACTAATCTTGTGGATTAAAGACTGAGAAAAGCCCTGAAAGTCAAAATTTGATCTACTCTTTTTCAGGATGGATTTATCCATTAATTAATTGGTTCCTTCTTGCAATGAACAGTCCCTGAGAGTCCTAAAGCTGAGAATAAGTGGCAGCTGTCCCCAGAGCCCTGCCCTTACGTAGCTCATGAAACGAGACAATGGGCAGATTGTAGCTCAGCTGGGCAGCATCCCTCGGGACAATCCCCCTAAAGCCTCCCTGCCCTTGAGGAGAACAGGGCTGAGAAACTAGACGGACATGCAGAAGGAGGGATCAGTTTTCTGGGTGAGACAGCCATCAGGGTACCTGTCCTTGGTTTATTGGTGGACGGGATATTGGCTGGCTTTATTGTCCGGCTTCTGAGTTTCCACCATTTATTTCATGTTCAGAGTCACTGAAGCCTGTCTCATGTCCAGAGAAGCTGTGATGATCAACCAGTCACCGTCCGCATCAAAAAGACCTGCTTCAGGTCTCAGCCTCTCCCTCCTGTGGACAAGACCTGAGCTCTCCCAGCCAGAAAATGGGAAAGGCCTTCAGGAAAAGGAAAACCAGAACACAACAAAACAAAAACGCACTGGGATCTTTTCCTCGGGGACTCTGAACTGAAGAGAACCATAGTCGCCTTGATGGTACTCCCGGAGTCTTGGAGGGTAGCCATGGGCAGATGTGACCGTGCTACTGCCAAGACTAGTCTGCTATCCGCTCCACCAGGGGTTCTCTTTTGTCCTCGGAGGGCATTTGACACGATGTGCCAGAGTGCATGTGGTGGACAGAGATATTCAGCTCATGGCAGCCAGAGAGCAAAGAGAGAGAAAGAGGGCCTGAGGCCCCAGTCTAGCCTTCAGGGAAACACCCCTAGCGATAGAGTTTCCTTCCACTAGGCTCCACCTCCTGTAGATTCCAGCACCTCCAAATAGTGCCACAAACTGGTGATCAATCCCTTAACACATGGCCTTGGGGGATGCTTATCCAAACCACAGCAGTGTGATTCAGTGAATTCTCAAACTCTTTAAGGACCTTGAAGGGGAAGTAGTTTTAGGTCCAAAATATGGCTCATACCCAATTTCTTGATGTTTGAGTATGAGCCAGAACAACACAGCGAGGTAGGTTCAAAAGTAGAAGTGCATGCTGAGATGCAGGCAGCCCAGATGCTTGGAAAGAGCCTGGGAGGCAGCAAAGAACTTGGGCTGTGGGGGAAATACTGTCCCCACCACTCGGCTGGAGAAGTCTCCTCATCTTGCTAAGCCTCAGTTCCTCAAGTGTAAGACAGAGCTGGAAGAAGCATCCCTTGGGGTGCTGATAGGAGGACTGGGTAGGACATACAAGGTCCGTGGTAAGGACCCCGTGAATTGTAGCTAGGACGATGGCTCCAGTCTGCAATGTCTCAGTTCATTCTCCAAATAGGCACCACGCCCAGCAATGGGACCACAGTAAAACAGAGGTGGTCAGCTGACAGCTGGCCCAGTCCTGGTCCGTCCGAGAGGTGGGCTTCTGATGGGCTCACACTCCGCATTCAAGCGCTTACACTAGGAGAATGTGGCCCAATTCAGGATAAATCACACATATGCGAAATTTCTATTTTCTGTACAATTTAGGAGCCAGAATTTCCGGTGAAACTTTGGAGCTCTCTTGTCTCTCTTTAGGACAGAAATATTCTTGAAGCAGATGAAACTGTAGACAGCTCTCGTTGCCTTCTGGGTAATCATGTCTTTAAAGTAAACTCCTGAGGCTTATTATGAAACAAATTGCATTTTACCCGTGTCCTTGGAGAGAAGTTGGAGATGGATGGGTGTTGGAGTGAAAGCTTCCAGAAGCCGATCTCATTTCAAAGGAAAAGAATGTGCTTTCAATTTTTGATGGTGTTCAGTGGATTATTTTTATACCCATTCCTGAGTCTTTCATTGGAACACATAATGGCTATCTGCTGCCACAACAGCCAGGGAATTTTCCACTCTTCACTGTGATCCTGTCTCATCCTGACAGTGTGCAGAGGAAACGAGTGCTGGTCTGGAATTAGCGACCTTTGACCATTTTCTCTTAAGGGCTCAAGATTCATTCCATAATAGCGTTTAGCCAATGTCTGTTGGGGCCCCTTCTACGGGCTTGATGCGCTGTGTGCGAATCCAGTGGTTTGGAAGATGCAGTTGTCACTTCGAGACCTCTGGGGAAGGGGCAGGGACTAAGACGGAAGTCCTGGCCAGAATCAGTCAGGACCTCAGCAGGAGGGAGGTGCAGTGAGGTCTGAAGGCACCTCTCACACAGCCCGCGCTTGTTTTTAAGGAAAGGAGGGCACCGAGCTGTACACCTGGAACAGTAACCGTGGAAACCACTAATAACCCCCGTGCCCGAAACAAGAAGGACAAGTGTCACCAGAACCCAGACAGGTGACCGCAGGAAAAGCCGCACCCTAGAGCACCTGTGTTGCTGCTATACACACGCTAGTCCATGCTTGTGGCAGGGAGGGAGATGGGGCAATGAAAATCCCAAACTCATTCTCCACCACCTGCACCTTCTTAGGTGTTCCTGTGCCCAAGCCCCACAAGAAGCTGGACGCCAAACTGCCCCTGGATGCAGACCCCCGTCAGCCTGGCACTGACAGGAAAGGTCTGATGCAGGCTCCGTGAGGGTTGCACCCTTTATCCATAAGGTCTGGGTTTTGTGCAAGGAGAATGCTTTAAAATGAAGGAGGGGAAGGAAAAAGAGCTGGGGAGGGGATTTGGTAAACAGGTGATCCGACACAGGGGAATGCGTCCTGCAGCAAGCTCCAGTTGCCATGGAAACACCAAAGCCCTGTCCCTCCCTCAGCCTAGGAAAGTCAGGTAAGGCCACCGAGGAGAGAGGGAAACCTGAAAAGCTGGGGGGATCAGCCAGGTGAGAGGGCGGGTATGGCATTTACGAGGACCTCCCAGGCAACCAGGGCCAGGCTTGTTCTCAGAGGTCAGAGGTAGGTCTGGGTAAAGCAAATGAGACGGGTGAGAAAAACAGGAAGGAGACCAAAAAGAACCTATATGTGACAACAAAGAGCTCAGATTTCATCCCCTTGAAAATGAGGAGTCACAGCAGAGAGTGACAAGAATAAATTGGTACTTTCATGTTTTCCTCCAACTTCACTCCCAGGAAGTACATTTGATGCTGTCACCCTTCAGCAAACACATACCTGTTTGTCCCTGTACCTGACAACAAGAAAGTATGCAGGGAGGTGAGGGGGTTGGTTTGTCTTTTTAATCCATGGCAAAGATCCAAGGGGCCCCAAAGAAAGGCACCAGCTGGTTCCTTTTGGTTAGGCAAAAGTTTCCACTAGAAAGGAAGTCACTGCTCAAACCTCTGCGCTCACCCCTGAGCACCTGAATGGAGATACCAATATTTGGAAGGCAATCTGTCACCCCCGTGACATTTAAGAAATAGAAGTCTTAAGCTCAGCATCAGGAGCCAAGCCCAGATTAATGACCTTTCAGATTACAGGCTCATAGAGTTAGGAACAGGTCAGCCTTGCAAAGAATTCTAGGAAATCACCGAACCACTGCAAATCAGGCCACTGTTCCTGGGCTGCACCCTCCCGTAAGAAATCGACCCTCCCCTCTTCCCCGTGGCCTTTGATTCATCTGCTTTCTCCATTTCAGGTGTTCAGGAAGAACAAATACAGACTGTCTGCAGAGACACCACCTTTGGTGCCAAACAAAGGACACAGCAAAGAGAAGCCTGTTGCTTCCTCTTGGGGTTCAGTTTTGGTGTGTGAGCCACTGTTCAGGGGGGAGGGCTGATTTGCTTTCCTTTAGAAATGATTTGAGTTTATACAATAAATAAATCACACAGCACCGTGACGTGTCTGATAAAATTCCCAGGACAAGATTTGTTTTTATCTTTAATTTGATAAAAATTGTGTTCTGAAATGGAGAGTTGGGAAATAGAAACTGTCTTATCACACCCTGGCACCAATGACCACCAGGAGAACTTCCCAATTCCTAGAACACAAGCATGACCGTGGCATTGGACGACGTCACTCGGAAGGTAGCACAGTCTGTTCAGCCTATGTTGCCTTGTCTGAACTCCTAAATTTTGCTATTGAGATATAAATATCAGCACTTACCTGATGTCATTTCCCAAGAAGCAACAAATATTCTCACGTTGAGTTGCACTCCCTGACCCTGGTTAGGACAAGTGCTCAATGCTGCCAACATTCAGGTTTACACTTCTGCCAGGGGCTACTTTGGGGATCCATAGCTTTGGGGTCAAAATTCAAAACAGTTACCCCTTCCAGGGGCAAACAGCTCTTCCATTTTGTTCTGGTGACTGATGTCGGTCAGGACACTCCCTCCCCTTTCCTGACCTCAGGAGTGGACAGAGTCAGGGACAATGATTCCTCCATATCCCTTGGCCACAGGCGGGTCCAGGGATGACTCTGGGTGTAAAGCCAAGGCCAGTCAGAGAAACAAGCATAAGACTCTCAGGATGAGAGTCGAGACCTGTCCTGGCCTTCCCAGGGTTTGGTTAATTAGGAAAAGACTTTCCCTCTTTGTCCCAAGAGGACTTGATTTCTCTGTAACCTGCAGGAGTCCCCATGAGTCTCTCTTATAGACTCATATGTAAGCCTAGATCTATCTGCTCTTCCTGCTTTTGAGAAACTAAATTCTCGATGCTGTCTATCAAGTTCCTTTACCCCTAGAATGCCAACCAAATAGCATGGCCCCAGCACTGGACAGAGAAGAGCACCTAGAACCCCAGTCCCCTTCAGCTGTCACAACCACATTGTGCACAGGGAGGTGGACGTGCTCCTGGAGGAGAGGAAGGAGAGACAGTCAGAGCGCTGTCACTTCTGGGGGCTGGAATTGAAGGTCTCTGGCTAAAGGGATGGTGACCAGAGCAGCAGGACCCATTTCCAGGGGGAAGTGCGTGACCTCGTGGGCTCCTGGCCCCTGCCTTTGTGCCTGAGCGACATAACATGGGACAGATGGAGAAAGGTGGTGACGTTTCCCATCTCTGCGTAGGGAGAACCCCAAGCCTGCTCCTCAGGCCCATGACGGAATGAGCCCCTCACACACAGCCCCGGAATCCTCAGCGCTCAGTGGTCACCGTCCCGACATTTGAACAGTGTTTGAGGAAGAGGCACTGCTTTGTCATTTTTGCGAATTAGGGACAAGAACACGGGAGGATGGCTGGTGGTGGGACTGGGGGTGGCCCTGTAAGAGGTAGAGGTTTCTAGAAAGTACTGGGGAGACTTGCTTGGATTGAGTGCAGGGAGTGGACCATGATTCCCACCATCCAATAGTGGGGAGGAGGGACTCAGAGCTTTTAAATGAAAGAATAATATAAACACAACTCACATGCAGAGGGAAAGAAATCACTGGGGAATCTCTAAAATCAGACTACCTGGGATCTCGTAACTGCTACATCATGGCTGGGTGACCTTGATGAACTCACCTAACCTCTCTTTACCCCACTTCCTTTTTCTGTAAGATAAAGCTAACAATTGAACCTATCACAATGTTAAAATTATATGACATAATACATGCAAAACAAATAGTGGTGTCTGGTACACAGTGAATTTTAAACAAAAGTTAACTACCTAGTTTAATTAACTATTAATTTAGGAGCAAGTAGTTGTACATTTGTGAATAATTAGATAATGGAAGTATTGAGAACCATATACTTTTCCTGTGCTGCGTGCAAAGTAATCTTCTAAACATGCAATCCTTAAATATTTACCTCCCAGAATTCCTATACACCCATAAAAACTAACTAAAACTCTTATAAAGGGTTTTTATTTATGTTTCTTAGAGTGTTCAATATTTAGCTCATTAAAAATCAAAATTGGGAAAATTTTATAATAGGTATTTACAAGGTCATGTTTAAGTAATAATACATATAATAATAAATTATTATTATTTATTTCAAGTTAACATGAATAATATATGCTTACATGAATATAACTATTGTTTCAAAAATAGATTTGTGAGAAATACATTTTTTATGCCTGGTTGTAGCAAACAGTTGTAGAAAACAATCACATTTTCGTATCTTGTGTATTCAGTCAGCTGTGATCTGCTGTTCTAGTTGAAGTAAATTTAGAAGGAAAATCCAGTCTTGATCATATACGTAGTTGGAAAGGAGAAGAGAATTTTAAGAAGTTTTTTGGGTAAGTATGGATATATCTCTTTGATATTACACCAGAACTCGACATGTAGTCATTTTATAAAGATTGGTTACAATGTGGAATCTGAAATCAAATCACTGAAGTTTTTATATTCTGCTACATTAACATACAGAGCTTGGTTTATCATACTGACTTACCAAGTTTTGAAGCAGTGTTAATCAATTTTGCATTACTACAACAAAATACCTGAGGTGACTAACTTATAAAGAGAAAAGGTTTAAATATCTCAGTGTGGAGTTAATCCCAGATCAGGCAGCCTGTTGGTTTGGCTTCTGATGAAGGCATGGGTAACAACAGTGACAGTACATGTTGGAGCAAGTGGTCACATCACAAGTCAGGAAGCAAAGAGAGAGAGTCAGAGAGAGAGGGACCACAATCTCCTTTAAGGCTCCTCCCCAATGGCCTAAGGACAGCCTAATAAGCCCCACCTCTTTAAAGTCAACAGCACCTCCCAATACCATCACCCTAGGTCCTAGTCCTTATGCCTTTGCATAAGGACTCTGGGAGACACATTTCCAAGCCACCATAGAAGATACTCCAAATGTGGACATATTTCAGATGACCTCCATTCTTTGCAGAGATGTATTAAGTAGGAGGAATCTGACAAGCTTACAGTGGTGGATTCAAGTTTTCCAAAATTCTAACTTTTGCTTGAGAATAAAAATTTTTGTTATTGGCAATTATCGCATTAGTTGTATTCCTTGCAGTGATCACTCATTTTTGGAACTCTTGGAGGTCCTCAAGCCACACCTTCTTTGAAGATTGCTGTTCCAAACTGCCCTGCCCCCTAGTTAATCAGCACCATAACTACAGCAGGGGTGCTACTGTCATCCCCA
This sequence comes from Spermophilus citellus, assembly GCF_964194105.1. NCBI lineage: Eukaryota > Metazoa > Chordata > Mammalia > Rodentia > Sciuridae > Spermophilus > Spermophilus citellus. Next base: position 9,243,134 of record NC_138185.1, on the reverse strand, counting down.
TTTTACAAATGAAAACAGGTAAAGAAACTCACTGGAGCTCCCAGCCACTGAGTGGAAGGGCCAGATTGGGCTGTAGTGAGGGCTCTTATTGGCTGTAATGAAATAAGGCGTGGCTTCTTGACACCTACTTCCCAGCTTCTATGGGATGCTATGGGGATGAGAAAAATAAAATAAAATAAATACTTAAAGGGAGACAGAGCAAGCAATAAGAAGAAAGATGAAAAGAGGAATTTATCTCTGATGGAAGATCACCGTTTATCCATGAGATTAAAATACTCCCTAGACGCAGCCAGAACTTGGCACACTTAAAACTGCATGGATGCAAAATACAATTTAGATTCTTTTAAAATCAGGTAATTTAATAATGATGAGCGTAAATTAAAAGACTTGAGTGATAAATTTGAGTCAGCACCGGAGTTCAAGGAAGGGGGAGCTCAGGACTGAGCCCGAGTCTCAACATACAGTACATTACTTTTTCTTTCAAGGCAATTTATCAGGACTTATCCAACCTATAAGAACAATCCCTTAAGACCTTCCAATTTCCTTTCTTTCTAATTCCATACTTAGCAGAGCAACCGTCTGATAATTAATTTGGCTTCTCAGGTAAGTCAATACCAGGAAAGAAACTGGCTGAATTATTTTGCCAGCTATATTGCCTGCTATAAATGAATAAATTGGTTTGTGGATTTATCAATCTACCTCCCAAGAGCTCAGTTGGCAAACACCACTTTTCCTGGGGGGCAGTGTCATCCGACTTGTGGCCAGAGGAACAGGGCTCTTGTAAGACTTCCCTTTCACAATGTGTACATGTATTGAAACATCACATCCTACCCCATAAATCTGTGTGACTTTTATGTCAGTCTTAAGAAAAAACTTGCTCACATGGTCACTCTTCTTATATGGAGTATGTTAAAATGTACACATTCCCCATCCACCATCGTTTCTCAAGACCCTGTGAATACAGCTGCTTGGGATTGGGCAAGACATGGTCTTGCTTCCACAACATAGTAAACAACTTTTATTTTGTTAAAAAACAGGTGGAAAGACTGTTTGTAAAGCTGTTTATTTTTCACTCATTTAATTGCTTTTAGTGAAAAGTTCCTGGTGATCATGTATAGCAGAGAAGTGGTAACTGGCCAGAATCCATCCTCCACTCCCAGGTTTGAGAGGGTACAAAGTCATCTACCTGGAGACTTCCCCCATATTTCTAAATGTGGTCATGTGGATTATTCAGGTTCCCCGGAAAAGCAGGACCAATAGGAAATAGGGACCGTTTGGGAGTGGGAGGTTGGTTCATGTGCTTATGAAGGCTGGGAGGTCCCCCCGGCTGCCACCTGTTATCTGGAGGCCCAGGAGGGCCCAGGTGTAGCTCCAGCCTAAGCCTGTAGGTCTCCGAACCAGAAGGGCCAGGTACAAGTCTTGGTCTAGGTCTAGGTCCACAGGCCTGAGAACTAGGAGCACAAACCCCAAGAGCAGGAGAAGACAGGTGTCCCAGCTCAAGAAGGCGCAGCGTGAATTCATCCTTTCTCCACCTTTTTGTGCCTTGTGGGCCCCTAGTGGGTTGGATGAGGCCCACCCACACTCGTAAGGGCAACCTCTTCCCTCAGTGGGCTGACACAATGCTCATCTCTTCTGGAAACGCTCTCCCAGACACATCCAGAAACAGGTTTTTACCAGCTAGCTGGACATGCCTTGGCCTGGTCCAGCTGATGCTGGAATTAACCCTCACACTGTTTGTGTCTGGCCATCTGGACATGAGCAGGCATGACACCAGTGACTTCTAGAATACATCACTTGATTTCTTTTACCTGTGGACCTGGTTCATCAAGATCTACCACTACCTCTCCCACCCTGCCTTGTTTTCTTTATGGGATGCAGGAACACAAGATGCCATCTACCTCATTAACTTGTTTATTGTTTTCTATTCTTAGCACAAGGGCAAGTGCTGGGAGGCCTGGCCACTGCAGCCACACTGGCTTCTAGACAGAGTGGAACTTAGCAGGTGTTTAGTAAATATCAGTTGATCCAACATAGTTGTGAATTTCAAGTTATTTTTTTGTTACATATTAAAATGATGATTAAAGAACGTATAGGCCTCGAACATATTAGAAGTTCCTACAGGCTGTATAAACTGCAGGCCCTCTGCACAGGGCGCCTACTGCATACCTGTGCAGCGAGAAGGGGGTCCGCCCCAGCTCAGACCCTGCATGTGCAGGGCACTTGATGCTCCCTACAGGAGCACGGTCTCTGCTCCCCTCACACCACCGTCAGTCCCTGTTACAGTCGCTCCTTGTGTTACCATGGGGTCATATTCCAAAGAATGCCACTGTAGGCTGGAAACGTTGCATGGTGGGGAATCCACCTCACTTTCCAAAGCTGGCTCAGCAACGGCACACTGTGGAGTGTCTGTGCTGCCCCATGACCCTGGGATGACTGGGAGCCAGCACCACCAGGGACAGCCCCATGCACACTGGAGCTCAGGAAAAGATGGCTCTTCACAGCCCAGGTGCAGCTTCCCCTGAACACACATCAATCACCCACGTCACTGGAAAACCATAGACTGAGCCATCGTCAGTTGGGACCATCTGTACTTGGGATTCTTTTTAATGAGCTGCCCCAGGTTAAGGGGACTCAGTGCCCTCAGAGAAGGAACCAGAAGTGCCCGGCGTCTGTGTTTCAGCCAGCTCCCTTCCAGGGGGAGTCTGAGGGCCCACTTGGCCACCAGTGGAGACAAAGCTCAGAGGAATGACAGCCACTCCAGAGCTCCCACGGGATCAGGTGGAGACGGGATTTGCCTGAGGACCCACCTCTGCCCCTCTTGCCCTGCCCTGCTTCTCCCCCCCCCCCCCCCGGGGACCCTCCTCTCAGGGTCTGCTTCAGAGAATCTGACCCCGGATGCCCTCAACAGCCTCCTCCCTTGAGATTTCCTAAGTTCCTTAAGAGACAGAAGCCACCATGATTACAGGAGCAAGGGTCCCCCCAGAGGATAGAGGTGAGGCTGGATCACTTGGGTGGTGTCCCTCCTGGCACAAATGCCCTCTGTATGCACAGCCACCACCGGAGAGTTGGATGCCGGAGAGGAGGGGAGCAGAGTGGGTAGGAAATGGACCACCAGGTGCCCAGAAGCACAAAGGAGGGGAAATGATGCCAAAATATTGAGAAATGGGTTCAATCTCAACTCACCTACAGATTCATCACCCGACCCCAAAGGAGCCTCTCTCTAACAAATTCAAGCTTCCTTGCCCTCAAGAGCAAGCCTGTGTTGAGCTTTTGATTCTTCCAGAGAAAATCCCAGTGCCTCGCTCTTGTTTCCAGCCTGCTTGTTTGAATTAAAGCTTTGCAGTATTTTAGTTTATGGGATCTCCAGGGAGGAGTGAATATGTCAGTGTAATTAACTCATCTGATGAGAGAGGTCTTGTTTATTTCCCCTACAAAATACAGGTGGTGGTGGAGCTCCGTCACATTATGGTGATATGAAATGCATTTAGAATAAATCACATTAAGTAAATAGGGAGACAAAATGATTTTGAGGTGCGTTTTTTTATTGTTTTAAATTAAGGTTTGAAAGTGAACATCTGCATACCAAAAAGTCACGGAGCTGCTACCCTCCTCCAATCTGCTCCTCTGAGAAAGGGTTAAGAGCACTCTCAAGTTCAACCAACTCGGACTAATGGAAACTTGAGTATTGTTTTCAAATTATTATCCAGACAATCGCCAGCGATTTCTGAGCACCTCTTGGTGTGTGGGACATGGCAGTTTAATCAATCTGCGTAATCAGTTAAAACAACCATATGCAATTCATTTTACAAAATCCATAGTGACATGAATTTATAAACATGTAAGAGCAACACCATGTGCTGGGCAGTAAGTAAACAAAAACAAATATGGCAGAGTCTTTGCCACTGGGAGCTCTGTTCTAAAGGAATATGGCAGACAAAGAGGTGATTCTAGGTATCAAAATCTCAAAAGAGATTCCTCCTTTCTTCAAAAAGATAATGAAATTCCAGAAATCGAGTCTTTATGATTAAATGAATCAAGACAATTGGAAGCAAGAAAGAAAAATTATTGCAAGCAAACCAGAAACGTTGAAGATTCCTGATATGAATGAACATATTCCAGATATGAGCCGGAAGAAGGCTTAGAAGAGGAGAAGTTGTTTACAGGAAGGGGAGGGTGGGGGCCCAGACAGAAGAAGGAAAAGAAAAGAGAGTGAGTGGGAGAAGGGGAAGAAAAGAAGAAAGGAAGGAGGAGAGAGGGGAAAGAAGAAAGAGAGGGAAAGGAAGACCATGGTGACGGGCAGTGGAGGAGGGGAGGAAAGGAGAGGGAGGAAGACAAAGAAGAGGAGGCAGCAGTGGACCGGAGATGGAGGCAGAAAGGGCAATAGGGGTGGGGATGTGAGAGCACTGACCAGGCTGACCCTCAAGGCCCGCGAGGAGCAGGGGCAAGCGGGCCCTGCAGGAGGCCAGAAACCGTCCACCAGGTGGGTGGGTCCCCGTCCTGGAACCTGCAAATATTACCTTACATGAAAAAAATGGTCTTCACAGATAATGGTTAAGGACCTCAGACGGGGAAATGATCCTGCCTCAAGATCACGTGAAAGTGAACAGGCACAGAATATAAAGTCCCCACCATTCCTGAAGCAGGAATTCTAGGAGAGACAGAAATCATAAAACAATAATATAAGAAAATCATTCAGAGCTGAAGAATGAAAAATATCCTTAAGTTGAATGGGGAGTTTGAACATCAAGCACCCTAAAACTAATAATAATAAAATAAATCATATATATATACATATAAATGTGATTTATATGTATGTGTGTGTGTGTGTGTGTGTGTGTGTATATATATATATATATATATATATATATACAAAAAAATATAAAATATATTCTGTTGAAATTTTACAGCAAAACCCAAAATGATAAAAATTCTAAAAATACACCAGAGAGCTAAAACAGTTTACCCAAAAAGATTAAAATTCTGATGGTCATTAGATCTCATTAATAACATTGAAAGATAGAAGACAGGGAGTCTACAGGGAATATCACAAGCTTAGAACCTGGTACAATATAATCAAAGAAGCACAAATCAAAAAACTCTCCAAGCCCAGATTGCCTCTGAGTGCTTAAAGACATGCCCTGGGAAAATTACCAAGAATCTTTGAGAGAGGAAAAGGACACGTAAGAACAAGCCAGAGGTGGAAAACCAGCAGAACACACTGGAGGTCAAATGGGAGAATGTAAAACAAAAGCCAAGGACTGGGAAACAGAGAGCAGAAGAGAGGTTTCCAGGAGGGGGGGCAGGACGAGGAGGAGCTGCCAGTCAAAGCCCATAAACTCCCATCCTGCAGCAGGAACCAGCCCAGGGCCAATGCGCAGCCCGGGACCGTGATTGATAAAGCTGCAGTTTACATGAAAGTTTTCTAAGAGAGCCGAGATTTCAGGGCTCTCACCACACACAGCCCAGGCAAACACAGAAGGTGATGGATATATTAATCTGCTCACCTGTAGTAATCCACAATATCGATGATATAGTTTCTCAACAATGCATAATGAATACTTGCTGTTAAAAAGTTAAAAGGACAAATATTATAAAGATTATTATTTTTTTAATTTTCCAAAATTACCACCTTCCAACTTTCATCCACTGTGAAGTAAAAACTCAATTTAAGCCAATTATTCTTTTGTATGACCAGAGTTCCTAAATGCTACCCGACCCTTCTTCTTTTACTATCTTTATGTATGATCTTTCCATTGAGTAATTAAGTAAACAGATGCTCTGATGGAAGAAGAGCCATAATTTACTTTTTTTTTTTTTTTCCAGTCCTGGGGATTGAACTCAGGACCTCATGCCTACCAGGCAGGTGCTCTGCCACTGAGCTGCACCGCACTGTCAGAACTTACTCTTTATAAATCTTAATTCTACTTTATCTATTCACAAATATTATAAAGTAAAATTCCTACTTAGCCAACATGGCCCTTCCCAATTTTTCACCTCCAGCTGTAAGTTGGCTTTTTCCAAGGATCCAGACCATCTCTGGAATGGAGATCAGGGTTGGCCCCAAAGGGTACAAGTTCAGGGGCAATTTCTCCTGTCCTGGAAGCCTCCTGCTCACAAAGCAACCCTTATCACAAGCCAAAAATCATTATGGAATGAACAGCAAAGGTAGATGGTGATGAAGAAGATGGATTTTGGAGCCTGATACCCTGGCTTTAAACCCAAGCGGTGCTGTTTACTAGCTCTATGGCCTTAAGCAAGAATATCTTCATTCCTGTGCATCAGTGTCAACAACAGCTGGAAAGTGCTTGGTGACCAGAGGGCCTGGCCTGAGGCAGCAGCATTTGAGCATCAAGAGCGTCATGGCAACCTTTGTGTAGTGTAGTGCTGTGTTTCCCCAAGAAGTGCCCCCTCTTCAGTCTCCTTTGTGGGTGCAGTTCCCCATCTGTGCAGCCAAGGGTCTTATTTCTACCCTCTGCCAGACCCTGCACTGAGTGTTTTATGGGCAGGGTCTTCAGGGTCTTCAGGCGCTCATTGGTGAGAGAACTGTCTCTTCAGGTCATTCTTTGCGTGACAAACCACCAGGCCTGGGAATGTTGTGGTGAACTAAACTGCTTATTATCTCTAGTCTGCTGACAATAATCAAATAACCCCTCATTTAATTCTCATGACAATCCTAGGAGAACGGGGCCACTATGCCACCTCGCACATGAGGGCTCCGAGCCTCGGAAGTGCCCAGGAGCCCTGGCTGGGTAATTGTTGGGCCTGGCTCCAGACCCACCTTCTTAACCCTTTCTCTGTACTGCTCATGGTGGCGGGCGCTCGGGGCAGGTTGTGGGTGCGAGAGCCTCTTGATTCCTCCATGCCTGGCTGGTAGGGGACCTTTGGGCTGCCCTCCTAAACACCCTGCCCTTGGGATGCCCCAGGCCCTTGATGGGCCTGACTTTGGAGATAGCCTTACTGGCTAGAAGCCCATTCCAGTGGCCATATCTTCAGCCAGGGTTCACTCAGATTTTCTCTTCAATCTCTCTCAAAATTGCATCTCCTTAGCACGACTCCTATTTATCAGCAATAATGACAGCATTTTCAAATATGTGCATGTAAGACAAATTTGGAGACAAGAGCAGTAAGGAGGAGCAGAGGGACAGACAGAGACAGAGTTTCCCGAATTATCGGTGCACAAATCTCAGGGGCTGAGGTGCCTGAGCCCTGTTTGCTGGACACACTACCCATGGAGCTGGTTTCAATCCAGATTCTGTGTTTCCTTCTTCTGAATCCTATGGTGGCAATTTCCATGTAGCCAAGAAGAGATGATTGTAAGCTGAGGGTGCTCCTGGCTTGGCTCACTCAGGCCACTGTTATTGGACTTTGAAAGAAAACTAAGACCAGAGTAGAGACCAAATCCGTGGTCAATTTTCCCTGTAAGTCTCACTGGTAAGGAGAACCTGAGGCGGATGATCCCTGTGCTAGAGTCTTACTGTAAAGGCAGATTATGTCGACATAGAACAGCAAAGCTCTCAGTGTGGACAGACACATGGCTACGTTTCTGGAGGGAAGTCATCACTGAGGACAGGGACTAGTGAGCAGGAAACTGCAAGGCATCTGGTACACATTATCTCATTTCGTCTTCAAGATAACCCTCAGAGATAGGTTCCACTGATAACCTAATATATAAACAAGAAACTAGAGCTTACAGAAGCCACATAAATGATCTAAACTGGCACAGTGAGTGAACACTGGTAAGTTGAAGGACCAACTCTGGACTCCTATCCCTTCTGCTTATATAGTGTCCCTTCCAGGAAGGACTGGAGGGGTCAGAGAAAGAAAATAAGAGTTTGGAGCCAGAGGCCTGAGTTAGAATCCCACTACTACCATACACTAGCTGGTAGCACAGACTCGAGAACTTCAGGCCAGGTTCAATGCCCAAGCTACCCATAAACCAGTTGTTCAAAACTGGGTAGGTCAGTAAACCTCCTTTCCATGGCCTAAAAAGTTGTGTTTGCCCCCAAATTCTGTCCCTTAAGGTGGTAATACTAGTCAATGAGGCCTTTTTGAAGGTGATTTGGTCATGAGGGCAGAATGGAATTACTGTCTTAATAAAGTAGTCCCTAGGGAGCCCCCTCCTACCATGTGAGACAAAGAGAAGGTGCCATCCAAGACCAGGAAGTGGGCCTTCAGCAGACACCAAATCTACCAGTGTTTTGATTTTTTAACTTCCCAGCCTCCAGAACTGTGAGAAGTAAATCTCTTTGGTTGATAAGCTACCTAGTCTATGGTATTTTGTTATAGCAACCCCAACAGTCTAAGATACTCCCTAAGCAAGATTCCCTGATATTACTTATGACAAGCCTCAACTATACAGAATACCTCATGGTTGTTCTCACTAACAGATAAAGATAGCATAATATTCCAGGTGTGGGGATGGATGCCTGTAATCCCAGCAATTCGAGAGGCTGAGACAAGAAGATTGCAAGTTCAAGGCTAGCCTCAGCTACATAATGAGTCCATGAGCACCTTAGCAAGACCCTGTCTCAAAATAAAAACAAAAGGACCTGGGGGTGTAACTCGGTGATTTAGCATCACTGGTTTCAATCCCCAGTACACACACACACACACACACACACACACAGAGGAAAAAGATAAAAAGATGGCACAATAAGCCTTGGAAGTGCAAAGGTGTCCTTGAGAACCACAAGTTACAAAATAGGCGACTTGAATTTGGTCTGGCTCAAAAATCTATTTAGTTGCTCTGAAGGGAAAAGAAATAAAAAAGAAGAATGTCTGCAAAAGCAGAATTCCAGCTTCTTTTCAGGAAATTTGCCAAGATTTAGACATTTCAACAGGATGACAAGCTGCAACTCTGGCCTGTTGCCGCAGCTGGCATGACAGATCTCCCCACTCGGTTTCCTTACACCTGCCGATCCACCCAGGTGCATCACCTACCTACACCGAGAGATGCTTAGGTGAGCAATCCCTGTCATCAACAAGAAACTCCCATGAGCCAGTGCGAATTAGCTAGAGGGAGGTTCTTCCTGCCCAGCCAGTCTGGAACCCAGGTGCAAGGGACCAAGGTCCTCAGTCCTTAATGGCCACGTTATATCATCACAATGCAGCACAGTAACCATTTCATTTAAAAGGAATGACTGCTGGAATTACATTTCCCATGTAAAACAATAACACAATTCCCAGTTGATCAGCAAATAAATAAGAGAAAACAGCTTTGTAATTATTTCAACAGTGGTCGGACTCAAAGAAAGCCATCAAATCCCATTTCATGAGAGCGAGCCCTAAGCAGAATTGAACAAACATTTTACCTGAGTCTCGTCCAACACATCCTGCTCCGGAGATGACTCCTATAATGAAAATCTGTCGTTTGCAAATGACTCATCATGTGAAAACTGTGCTGGAGACATTGGAAATGCAGGTGATGCATGTGAAAATGAAATTAATCAATATGAAGATGAAGATCAGCAGTCTATCACAGCTGAGCTGTTTGATAATAATGAAACCCGGGGAACAGACAGGGCTCAAGAAACTCATGAAAGTGCAGCAAATGTCAGTGGTGATCATGTATTAGCAACTCTAGCTAGAAACCCGAAGACAGGAGTGAGCAGACAAGAAAAACCATGTGCCAGGAAGCAGGCCTGTCTTGGACCTTCCTTTGTCCCTGCCACCAGTCTCTCTCCCTGTATTATGACCATGGCCTCCTTGCTGTGTGCCCCCACATCTTGTTATACCAGCCGGGATGATGGGGTTAGAACACAAGTTTCATCAAAGCACCTGCCACCCCTCTGCTCAGAATTCTTTGCTGGCTTCTGTGAGAAACATGCTCAACATGTCCAAAACGCAAAGAAGGGACAAAGAGACGCAAGGTCTAGCAAAAACCAGGCTTTTACTATTGGCCTTGTGAGATGGGGTGTCTGGGCAAGAGGGCACTCCCAGAGCGGTTCCAGTTAGCGTTTAACCACCTGCTCCTCATTGGCTGAGCACTCTGGGGTGCACAATCCCCCCAACGTCACCTAGGTTGCACTGTGTCCTGTTGGGTTATTGAAGGAAATACCTTCAGTTGTTCCCACCTCCCTTTGTTTTCTTGTGGTGGAAGGTCTTCTGGGGGTGCATGCATTCTGGCACATATGCAGTTCTTACTTCTTTACCTAAGTTACTTTTTCTTTACAGAGAGACTGCTGTCTCTGCTGGTGAGGCCCTGTCCTTCCCCGCCTCCTGGGTGTCAAGGGCTGCTCAGGTGCGTGGACGTTGGCTCTGCACCTCCAGGAGCCATGGACTATCGTGTGAGTTAACTGCTGGGAACTTTCCATTCTGCTCTGGTTCTTCTTCATCTGCCTTATCTTACATCCCAATTTTATATTTTAGGCTAACAACTATGTTCTGAAAAGGGACCACTGGACTTCCCATGGCTCACAGCTTCGTGTCACCTGTCCTAAAAGCCAACATCCCCACAGTGACCTGGGAAACCTGCAGGACTCCCAGCACCTACTCACTGCCTCTCCACTTGCTGAAGTGCACCCACCAGAAACACAAGGCTTCCCAAACACCAGCTGTGCGCCCCCTCAGGGCATAAAGAGGTGTCCTCCCATCCTTCTGGGTTCTGTTTCTCCTGAACAACCTCAGAACCTGTTCCCTCACTTTCTTCCAGTCTTCCCTTAAAGGGCCTCACTCTGTGCAGTCCCCCTTCCTAGCTGTCATCTGAATTGACACTCTTCTTCCCAGCCCACCCACCCACACTTCCTGCTCCTTTCTCTCCACTTTTTTTTCCATAGAGTATCTCAATCACAATTGTTTTAGGCAACATTTGAATTATTGTCTGCCTCACCCACTATATTGCAAACTCCAGATCAGGGAATTTGGCCTATTTTGTTCTCTGAGTCCTTAGAACATAGTATGTGCTCAATAAATATTTGTCAACTACATAACTAGAAATCGGAGATAGGTGGAGAAAGAATAATAGTAGTAACATATAAAGAAAGAGTGATAGTAATAACAAATAAAAGGGATTTGCTAAATTTCCTGAAATACCTGAAGGCAACAACCCCCATAACCTCTAAGGATTTGAAAAGGTAGAGAGACAATGTCGGTCTTTTCTGAAGTGAGAAGATAAAATCATGTCCTGGAGCCAGGAGGGCTGAGAACCTAGACTTGCAGCGGAGGCCACTTCTGCCTCTACTTCTCCTCTGGAGTAGTAGTCACATGATGAATCCTGTCCTGAAACCACAGTTTGAATTTTTTCTCCCTTTTTTTACCAAGTATCTGAATGGATTGGTTTGCACTTCAATTCAACAGACATTTATTTACTGAATTGAATTTGCAAGGATGATAAGGGTTCAATGCAAAGAAAGGGGACATTTTTAAGTTAATTCATTTTGCAAAGACTTTTTCTTACACTCATTTTTGAAGATTAATGTAAATATTGGGCACCACTCTGATTGCTTTTTTATTTGCACACATCTTTTATAAAAACTACTGACAGTAATTTGGCGATATTTGTGCTTATCTTGAAAACTATAGCTAGAGATAAGAACTAGAAAATGGTGTGTTCACAAGATGTCCAGTCTCAGGATGTATTATCGGCATCAGGGTTTTCTGACTCCACCTGGGAAGCTGGTCCTCTTAGGTAGATCACTGCCTGGGGACCCAGGACTTGCACATGGGACGGAAAGCAGGGACATCAGCTGACTCTTTAGAAAGTCCTACATCTGGATTGGTTAAGTACATTTCTCGTTATCTGTCCTTCTTCCTTCATCTTAGAGGAGATATTTGGAGGTCCAGAAAGCCCTTGTGGCAAATAATCATGCCTGTGTTCCAGCACATTCTGTTTGTCTCCATGGTACTTTAGACCTGAGTTTCCCAGCCTCAGGACTACTGACATTTGGGACTGCAGACTTCTGTGGTGGAGACTGTCCTGTGCATTGTAGGATGCCCAGCAATGCCCCTGGCCTCTAGTAGGCATCAGCAGCACCCACCCAGTCATCAATGCCTCCAGACATTTCCAAATGTTCCTTGGAGGGAAAAATGTCCTCAGGTGAGAACTGTTGCCATCTGAATCTTTCCATAAGTCAAATTATGTTTTCACCACCTCTGGTTAAAAAGTAACATATAACTAGACCTCCCCTTCCTCCCCTTTTATATTATTTCAGACTCCTGGGATCTATTCTAATCAGAGGAAATCTGATTACAAAAATAAATAAATAAATAAATCTACTCGGTTTGACCAATAAAAAATGTACACATCCTAAGTTTGTGCAAGATTCTCAGACCAAGGAAAACAGAACCAGGACTTCCAGGACTCACAGAATGCATGAGGTCGACCTCTTTCTTCCCTCTCCTCCCACATTTGTTCTCCATGTAGTAGCAAGAGTGATCCTTTACAACAAACCTGAACGTGTTATTCCATGGTTTTCATCACGCTTAGGAAAACATCCCAAGTTCTCCCCAGGACTCGTCAAGTCTCAGAACTCACGACTTCCTCCCTCTCTTCCTCTTCTCCATCCATACAAACCCTCTTTCCATCCCAGAGATGCTCAGACCTCTGAGCTGCTGCTCCTGCTCCCTCTGCCTGCTGAGTATCCATGTGGCCAACCACGACTTCATCCAAGTCCGTGGCATCTTTGAGATGCCTTTGTAAAACAGCATCACCCCCTACACCCATCATTCTTCATCTCTTTATTCTCTTATCCTTTCTACGGAGCCCTCAACTCTGTAGCAACGTCATGTGGTATTACTTGTTGGTTATCTTTCTTGTACCTCTATAAAGCAAATTCCAGGAGATGAGGTCACCTCATTGTCATAATCCTAAAGCCCAGAACAGAGCCTGGCATTTGGTAGGTTCTTAGTCAATATTTGGCAAGTGAGTGAACACTTGTCTCATTCTTCATTTCTTGATGATGGAGCCCTGTACTCAATACCACCTGGGTAACTTGTCATAGATACTCCAAGATGGCAGCCCCAGGTTGTAAGCCTATGAGAATCTCCAGTTTGAGCCCCACTCCAGTCAATTCATCCATTGTCTCTATTATTTTCAATATTGTCCTATCTAACCAATCCTGACTGAGCACCCACTCATGGTCCAACAAACTAGAGTCAGAGAGCAGGCTCCTAGGGCTAAATCTCCTAAATTATAAATAAGGTAGACTCTCTAAGAGGTATAAAGTAGGCTGAGAAGCTGGAACCTTCAGCACTGAGTATTTCAATGTTCCCATTGTCATTAACATTTTTATGACTGATAGTTTTCAAGGAGCCAGGAAGTGAAACTCCTTCAGGAAGTCAAAACTCAGTCACGTTGGCAGGGAAGAATGGGCTAATGTAATGCAAAGGCCAGAGACCGTGGCAGTGGTGCTAGACTCCATCCCTCCCTGATGACTGGCTCAGTACTTGGAGTTTTGAACTTGAGAGCACAGCAAGATGCTGTTTAGTCAAGGAGAAGGCTGTAAAGACGTGTTGATGACCAAGAAGCTAGAAGAATGTATGTCTGAATTTGAAAGTCCGAAGATGTGGCTCAGGCTGACCATGTGATTGCATATCTCATGGGAATGAGTTGTAGGGGAAAGAAAGTATGATACTCAGAGACCTCAGACAGGCAAGAAGAAATGTGCATGTGGAGTGAGCATGGAGAAATGGAATTCTTACTCATTTGTCATCTGATAACCAAGGGGAGGCCCAATGGGTTTCCCAAGAAGCAGCTCAGCTGGGATGGAGTCTGACCACTAGCAAGGATGCCTGCACACTGCCTTAGTCTTACACGCCTTTCTGAAGAGAGATGTGTGATGTGTGGAACGAAGGCTGGGTGCAGCAGGGGCGATGCTCTACCCAGAGATGCTCATGGTCATGATAATCTGCCTTCATCATGATCCAGTCCATCGCTTTTTTCCCCATTAATGTTACATAACGGACACTAGCAGGGCATCGGTCCTTTGTTCAGAAGCCCCTAGTGACTCATGGCTGCCTAGCGTATGAAGTAGGCAAGACTCAGTCTTGCACTTATCACCTTCCATGGTTTAAGCTAAAAAGTTCACTGTACAAGAAGCAAAGAATATTGTGGGTTGAACTGTGTTCCCCCAAAAGGACATGTGGAAACCTTAATTCCCAGGTGCTCAGAATGTGGCCTTATTTGGATCTAAGTCTTTGCAAATTCAACAAAGTGGAAGTCATTAGGCTAAGCCTTAATCCAACATGACTGCTGTCACACAAGGGGGGACTATGGGCACAAACCCAGCACAGAGGAAGAAGATGGCCAGGTGACAACAGGGGCAGAGATGGGAGAGGAGCAGCCACCAAGCCAAGGAACACAAAGCCTGCTAGAAATGGTAAGGAAAGCGTTTCTTCGGAGCCTTCAGAGCGACTGTGACCGTGCTGAGACCTTGGTTTCTCACCTCAAGCCTCAGGAATTGGGATGCACTTTCATTTCCATTGTTTTGAGCCACCGGTGTGTGGTGCTCTGTGCCAGCCACCCTAGAAAATGAACACACTGGGGAAAGGGAACCACGGGACTTTTGTCTCATTTCCCGTGGCCCTGAAGTCACCTTTTGCCCCAGTTCACCCAGGACTGAGGGGATTTCCCAGGGACTTTCAGGGCTGCAACTGGGAAAATCCCAGGCCAAGTGGGACGAGTGAGTCCCTTTATAGGACAGCTTTGTCTCGTAGCAGGCAGAGCTCCGAGGAGGAAGGCGACCCATGGCATCGAGGACACCAACCCTCCGCTTCTTGAGAACAAAACCAAAGAGCACCTTCAGGCTGAGGGTAAGACACAGTAGCCTCAACCAATGCACAGTGGCAAGAAAGGCTAACGAGACCCAAGACAAATTGGGGTTAAAAATCTAGTCCCCGCAGGTTTGGAATCAGGAGAGAGATAAAGCAAATAGTAACTCCACCTTGGGGAGAGGGTGAAAAATAGAAATTCTCCCTCTCTGGCCTTCCTAGGGTTGATTGATCACAACTTGGCCAGCATTGAGTATTGTTTAAAAAATTGCATTTGTTTATAGAGTAGCTAAAAAGATACCTTGCTCTAATGTGAATTTTTTTTTTAATTAGAATTGATCACTTTCAAATATTAGCCATTTGTATTTCCTCCTGTATGGATGGAGCATTTGGTCTGTTCCTGTTCTTTCCTCCACAAGTCTTAGTTTGAAAAGCTCCATTGGCACGAGGGCCATCTATGCCTCGGGCACCATGTGTGCTGAAAGCCTGCTGTGTAACGTGGCTTGTGTTGCTTTTTGCAGCATCTACTATTTACTTAAATTGTTGATATTTTTGTGAATTTGGCCATGTTTTAAAGCTAGGAAATCCTTACCCACAATATAAACTCATTTTAAATTTTTTAACAGAAAATGTTAATATTTTATCCCTGGAAAGAGAGGCCTGTCAGGTTAGAGCACTCACATTCCACATCATTACAAAGTCACATTGTCTTTGTTCATTGTATCAAGTGGCCCTTGTTCTTCCTTCCCGTGCCTGCCACAGCAGAAACCTGTGCTGGGCTTGGGCGAGGGGAGGGAGGGCCCAGGACACAAGTGGAGGGGTGGACGGATCAAAGAGTAATTAGCTAATGAGCATGTTCGAAAGTACAAATGCGACCAACGCTAAAAACCTAAAGAATCACTGAGGGATCTGGGGGAGAGAGTGCTGGAAATAGTAAGAGAGGGGTGACAAAGACAATGAAGCCATTTTCAAAAACAGTATCAGAATTACAATGGAGAAGAAGCTTCAAGAAGGTGGGGCTGTGAGGATGCTCTGGAAAACTCTCACTTCCTTGTGAATGAATGCAACGGACACTGGACACCACACTAAGTACTGCTCGTTAGGGGGGCGAAGAAACTGAACAGGCGCCTCATAGAATAAGAGGTGTGAGTGGTCAACAAATATATAAAAAAAGGTCAACTTCTCCAGCAATTAGATAAATGCAAATTCAAACTACGCTGAGATTCCAGTGTAGATTGGATTCTCACTCCAATCAGAATGGCAATTATTACGAATACAAGGAACAATAAATGTTGGAGAGGAGTGGGGGGAAAGTTTACTCATACATTGCTGGTGGGACTGCAAATTGGTGCAACCACTATGGAAAGCAGTATGGAGATTCCTCAGAAAACTTGAAATAGAACCACCATTTGATCCAGTTATCCCACTCCTTAGTATATACCTAAAGGACTTAAAATCAACATACACGAGTAAAACAGCCACATAAATGTTTAGAGCAGCTCAATTCACAATAGGTAAGCTATGGAACAAACTTCGATACCCTTCAACTGATGAATGGATAAAGAAAATGTGGTATATATACACAATGGAATATTACTGAGCCATAAGAAGAATGGAAATTATGGTATTTGCGGGTAAATGGATGAAACTGGAGACTCTCATGCTAAGTGAAATAAGCCAATCCCCCCAAAATCAAAGGCCCAATGTTCTCTTTGATATGTGGATACTAAAACACAATAAGAATAGAGGGAGGGAAGAACAGAAGTTCATTGGATTAGACAAAGGGGAAAGAAGGGAAGGGAGGAAGAATGTGATAGGAAAGACAGTAGAATGAATTGCACATAATTTCCTATGTTCATATATGAACACATGACCAGTGTAACTCCACATTATGTACAATTGCAAGAATAGAATCCTAATTAGAATAAGTACTACTCCATGTATGTATAATATGTCAAAATACCCTCTACTGTCACGTATATCTAAAAAGAATGAGAAATAGATATCATAAATCAACAAAAAAGTAAAAAAGTATTTTTACTTTGTAAAAGTGGGCAAAGCAATATTAAACATTGTCTTCAATATTTAAAAAATATATATATTTCTCATCTTTACAGCATTCTGTACTTGTAGAATGAACTTGCTTCTGCCATATTTCACACTTTGGGTACATGGACTATAACAAGTGATGGCCTGGTGTCTTGAAATACCAACGGCCAGGAGCATGGTGGAACACGCTTCGTATTTTACTTCTTCATTGACTTGAAGAATAGGAGGAGGCAGCCGAGAGTCAGCCCTCCATGTTGGGAACTGCTCCCCGCATTTCTCCCCTCACTTCCCAAAGTCCACAAGGATCTGAGGGAGCTGGCTGCGGGATTCTCCTCCACTCTCTTCTCTTACTCCTGAAGTTCCAGACCAAGATGGTCAGTCTTCATCACAGCTGCTGCAAATCCCTTGTGATTTCCTGAGTGTTGGGTTGATGGGAGCATCTGCTACAAAGGAGCAACCTTTGATGTATCCCTGGATTGCTTTAGGATGGGAACTTGCTACCAGAAATACCCTGCCTTGATCTGAAGCTTAGACCTTACAGCCCCACCCCAATCTCCAGGGAAGGGAAAGGGACTGGGATTAAGTTAATCACCAATGGCTAAATGATCTAATCAATCCTGCATACATCCATTTGGACCATGTCCTGTGTACCTCTTCATCTGAATCTTCATTTGTATCCTTATTAATAAGCCAGTAAAAGTAAATAAAGTGGCTTTCTGAGGTTAGTGATTCGTCCTAGTGAATGATCAAATCCAAAGAGGGAACTGTGAGAACCCCCAACGTAAGCTGATTGGTTAGAAACACGGGTGGCCCAGGACTTCAGGTTGGTGTCTGGATCAGGGGCAGAACCGTGGGAAAGAAACCTTTAACTTGTCGACACCAGGTAGAGATGGCATCTACCTTCCTCTGGATTCTTAGCCGTCCACCATATCCTAGAGAGTTGGAAAACTCATTGGCATGGAAAGAAACCTCTCACTTGGTGTCAAAGTGTCACAAGTACTGAGAGCTCAGCTGCCAGCTCCCCCTTCTCCAGAATCCCCCTGTGTGTTTCTGCCCCTGATGCTGGAGCTTAGGGGGCTCCTGTTATGCCCCATCCACGAGCAAGGAGTCCACCTTTCAAATAAAGAGGGATCATGTACAATATTTTATTCTATATGTAATTTATCTTAAGTTTTATTTAACATGCATAGGGCAATACTAACTGATTAAACATGTTGCATATTTGAAAACCTGGGAATGTGGCTCTTCTTTTATTTTATATTACATTCCCCTAAAAATAAATCTCACTGGTAAGTTGTATTTTCTTCCTATGTAATCTCAACGTATATGAGACACTAAGTAATATCCAAAGAAGAATTATTTTCTTTATTATAAACTGCACTTTCCTGTAACATAACTAACTTCCATATTGTCTCAGACCTAACTTGGGTATATACTGAAATATTCTCTATTTAAGCGCACTTGGGGCCACTAGTGTCCTAGGTGCTAGGGATTGGGGTTAACAAGAGGGACATGGCCTTTACCCTCAGGAAGCTTAGTCTGGAAAGTGTGTTAGAAAATGACTTCTCTCTCCTGAGCTACAAGTTCTTTTGAAAGTCCTAAGCAATCTCATTCTACTTGGGACCTCATTTTGCTCTGAAACTTAACCCCTGACCTACTGTAGTCCTAAAGTCAGGAAAACACTACAGAAAAGCTCTGTGGAACAGTTCTCGGAAAAGCCGCAGATGGTGATCACCTAAGATAGGGCAAGATATCCACATATCTGAAATTCCAGATGGCCCCCACCTAGGTGTGGTGACCAGTATCTAAACTAGAAGCCCTGCAGTTTGGCACATACCCGCCTTGCGACATCCTCACTATTTAAACCAATCAATTTTAAGTGCGTCAACCCCTTGAACTAACCAATAATTCCTTCCAGATTTTTTCCCACTACTTGATACACTAATCATGTTTTAGAGTTGTTATTTGATTTTCCCACGGTGTGTGATGATTTGCTAAGAGATGCTATGATGTATGCGGGGGTCCCTGCCTTCTCCAAAGACTGTATAAAACTGCTGCAAACCCTGGGCTCGGGGCCTCTCAGCGTCACCAGTTGCTGTGTGTGCGCGCAGAGGACTGAGCTAGCTCGCAATAAACACCTCTTTGCTGCTTACATCGATCTTGGTCTCTGGTGGTCTTTTGGGGGTCCCGAATTCGAGCATAACACTTTCTGTAGTGCACTTCTTATCTGGGGACAGCAATGATCCATAGGCTCCTAGGAAATCAGATGTGGATTGAATGAGCTCATCTGCACTGTTGGCTGCTGGGGAGGAGAGATGTAGCAGCAACTGTGAGACTGGAAGCAGCAGTGTCCCAGGGAGATGCAGGACATGGCTGACACTGTCAGCACCTGGCTGGTCAGCTTCCTTCAGAGCACAGACAGCAGCTAATCAATAGCAGCCCAGGTCCTCTGTCTCCTACAACCAACTCTGGTTGAGTTTAAAAAAAAATTAAAAACCCTATGTTTATGTAATTTTTAACAACTACTAGAACAAATCCTGAGTCAGTGTTTGACAATCCAAATCCCTTTAAAGGCCTCTGAGGGATTTCAAGTTGTTTATTGATCAAATCCTCATGTTTGGCAAATGAATTCCTCTATGAAATTGGGTGAAGAAAGTCCAATCGTATGAAGGAGCTGCTCTTTTCTGCCAAGACCAGTAGCAAGATAATTTATAGGTAAGAATTGAATGTGAATCAGCTAGTGAAACACTGGGGGTTATCCTCAGAGGGGAAAATCTAAATATTTGTCCAGTTGAAAATAGTCACACTTATCTCCCATCTGTTACAAGTATCAGTAAACAAGAGGCATAGTAAGACTAGCTAAGAGGTGAAGAATTAAAGTTTCGAAAAGGAATGAAATATGAATATTTTTCACTGATTTTTTTTCCTTTAAACTGATGATATATGTTGAAATTAAACATTTATAGACTCTTATAATCTGGGCTATTAAGTAATTCTTTACTGCATTTTTGCTTTTATGCAGAAATGGATCAAAATGATAAACACTAATTTAACAGCAGCATGTCACCAGCCAATCAGAACAGACACCTGTACAAACATTAACATCTTAGCTGCAGCAGCATGGTCGCTAAAAGTCCTCAAGTAAGGCCTCAATGACCTGGTGACCAGGACAGAGGGGGCATTCAGAGGGAATTGGAGAAAGAGTGATAGACGTGAACCAGAACAGCGGTGCTGGTCATCCTCGCTAAATATTATCTCTGCTTGAAGTTCAAGGTCAACCCCCTTATAAAGAAGGTCATAGAAACAATCCCTTCGCTGCAATATTTCATCCTAAGCGATTGTGATTACCGTGACCTAATCACACATCTTTGGTATAAAGGTGAAGAGAACAACTGAGGTG
The DNA here is from genome assembly GCF_964194105.1 of Spermophilus citellus. NCBI lineage: Eukaryota > Metazoa > Chordata > Mammalia > Rodentia > Sciuridae > Spermophilus > Spermophilus citellus. Next base: position 9,222,979 of record NC_138185.1, on the reverse strand, counting down.
CAGTCTCTTTAAATGTCAGTGAGAAATGCAAAGTTCTTGGCAAGGTAGAGAAAAAGTTTTAGTATTATGGACTTGTCACTACCATCTCTTCCTTTCCCGAGCTCTTAAATCTTTTGATGTTTTGCATTTGGTTTGGATGGTGTATTAGGGGTCACCAAAGAGACAGAACCAATGGGAAACTCGATAGACAGATAGATAGATAGATAGGGAGACGGTAGGAGTATTTTTAAAAGTTTGCTCATGCATTTGTCGGGGTCAGCAGGTCCAAAATCTGTAGGGAAGGCCAGCAGGCTGGTAATTCAGGTGAGATGCTGCTGCAGGCTTCAGTCTGAATCTGCAGGGCAGGCCAGAGACAGGAAACTCAGGCAGCCTTCCTGTGTCCCGGTCTTGAGATAGAATGGCATCTTCCTGCAGAAACTTCAGTCTTCACTCTAAAATCCTTCAACTGGTTGAATGAGGACCAACCACATTTTGTAGGGCACTCGGCCTTACTTAAACTGCACTGATTCTAAGTATTCATCACATCTGCAAATACCTTTGCAGCAGCATCTAGACTAGTTTTTGACCAAATAACTGGGCATTGTGGCCTAGACAAGTTGACACATAAGATTAATCTCCACAGATGGGAATTTTAGAGTCTTAGTAGTGGACAGGATAATGGATTTGCTACTCTATGGCAAAAACAAAAACCCATGACTAATTCAGTATCCTTGAGAGTGTACCCAAGGGCCAGGCTCAGAGCAAAGCTCCTCCCTCTTTGTACTTCACAGTAGCCCAGGGGGATAAACATTGTTATTATTCCACTTTGTACAATGGTTTAGAGAGATTTCAGATCTTGCTGTAGAATTTTCCTAACGTTGCTATAAAAATTAGCACAAACTTAGTGGCATAAAAGAACACAAATGTATTGTGTTCTCAGTCTGGAAGTCAAAAGTCCACAATGAGTCACTCAGGACTAGAGTCCAGTTGTTGGCAGGGCTGCATTCCTTCCAGGGGTGAAGGAAGGACTCATTTGCTTTCTTCCTCCAGCTTCTAGAGACTGCTGTCTTCCTTCATTTTCAAAGCCACAATACGGCATCTTCTCATCCCTCTATCTGACTCTGACCTCCTTCTTGTGACATTGGGCCCACAAAGATAATTCAGGATAATTCTCTACCTCAAGATCATTAATTCAGTCTGATTTTCAAAGCCTTGCCAGTTTAGGTAACATTTTCACAGGTTTCAGGTGTTGGGACATAGGGCCCTTTGGGGGTGCCATTATTCCATCTGCCATGATTGCTCAACCCCATGTAACTAGTCGTGGCGGAGGCAACCGTCTCGCAGTTCTGTCTGGTGGTATTTCCCTTCTCACAAACAGAATTTAAGACACCAGAGTGACTTCATTAACACAGGCAGAAATCATCAAAAGCACTGGTTAGAGAGGGCTGCAGACAGATTAGCAAAGAGCTGTTCCCAAAAGTTACCCAAAGGCATGTGGGAACGCTTGTGGCAATGACCATCTGAGCATCATGGGCTTTAATGAGTTGTTCAGACATCCAACTCTAAAATGAAACTTCTCCAATCACATAGATTATTAACGAAGTTAAATTAGGAAAAGATTGAATGAAAGAGTGTTTCAGTCAGAAGAGAGAGAGAGAGAGAGAGAGAGAGAAATAAGGATACCTTGATGCCCAAATTAGGTCTATTGTCCTCACATAGAACTCCCCAGTATCTCAAGGATCAGTTTTTAAAATTGACCTGCTCCAAGGAGCCACAAGGACACAATGGGGTTTGGAGGATTTGGGAAATAAAGCTTGGAATCACCAGGCTTTTGACAGGAAGAAAAGGGATTTCTTTCCTTAGGGGAATAAGGCCAAAACAGGGCTCAGAAAAAGGACAAAATAGCCTGAGGAAATGAAAAACAATAAAACAAACAGCTCCGTAGGAACTCACTGCCCATTCTCATCTAATGGTCTTTCCACTAATATCCCAACTAACCAAGTTGCAAGACAACATTTAAATAAGTGACCTCAAAACCAGCCTGCTGGAAGGGGGCATAGCAGCATGAAAAGCAGGAACTTCCCACACTTCAAATGCATAAAACCTTGACTTGATTTTTCAATGACCTGATTCTAGTTTTCTGTACTGAAAGATATTTGGTCATTGATTTACAGGTATGAGATGGGATGAGTTCTAAAATAGTGACTTTTCTCTTTATTTTGAAGGAAGGGAGATTAAGCAAGAAAGAAGGAATTTTCGTCTGCATTCTGTGATCACCTCTCCGGAAAAAAACTGATAGCTTTAGAGTAGACAGTAGTGGTTCTCAATTGGGACCATTTGTACCCCGAATGACGATACCTGGAGACACTCTGGACAGTTGCAACTAGGGATATGTGAGCAGAGCATGGATTGACTTTTTCTAGTGGTAGAGACTGCAGAGACTTCAAAGCACCCTACAATGCCCAGGACAACCCCCACATGACTATCCAGCTCAGAATGATAATAAGTGCCCACGTTAAGAAGACCTGATCTATAGTGCAGTAGATAGGACAGAGGTTTAAAACCAGAGAGCCTGGGTGCAATTTACTGGCCCATGAAACACCTTGATATTGCTCTATGTTCAGGTCTTTATTTCTAAAATACAAAATAAAAGCTCCCACCTTAAAGATTTCCTGAGGGTATTATGTAAGTTAATTCAGGTAAGTGCTCAGAGTACAGCTAGCACACATAACATGAATATAAAAATTATGCACTTATTGTTAAGTATATCATTAGATACTACGAATCTCACTGAAACTATTTTATTTGTCCAAGCCCTTTACTTCCTCACTAAATTGTGAGTATCCTAAGGGTAGAACTGTCACCTCAGCACCAAGCACAGAGCCTAAATGGAGGCAGATTTCATCCACCAAGAAAGAGCACTTGAAGCCATTATCACGGGTGCCTGTTCAACCCCTGACACTTCAGTGGACCGTGGCCTCAGGTTCTTGTTGCCTCAGGACTCTGACCTCCCCACTCACCCCATCCACAACACAGCAGGCCTGAGATGCCAGGAATCAATGCCCCAGGGGGTAGTCCTCAACCGATAACTGGTGAAGACTGGGGTATCCACACCCCAGCTCCCTTACCCCTTGCAGACATGACAGGTGTATGTTGCCCTCTCCCAGGGTCCCTGCAGGAAGAAGCTCCAGTTGCCCAGAGTGGTAACATGCTTGGTAACATCCCTTTCCTGGTTCCCTTTCCATATTTGTCTCACATTTCTACTTCTCTACCAACACTTTTTTTGGCTTTATCTTCCACATAAAATACTGTCATATCTCTGCGTCTATGGGCTCCATCTGTGAGCCCAACCAAACAGATCAAAAATACTTGGAAAAAAGTTGCATCCATCCCCAACATCTACAGATTTTTTCCTTGTCATTATTCCTTAAATAATAGCATATAACAACCATTTACATAGCATTTACATCATAGTAGATATTGCAAATAATCTAGAGATGACTTAAAATTCATGAGAGGATGTGCATCCATTATTCACCAATATGGTGCCACTTTATGTAAGGCGTTTGAGGGTCCTTGGATTTTGTAGTCTTGGGGACTCCGGGTCTGAGTGAGCTCCTGGGGGAACTGCAAGCAGCAGCATCTAGAACCAACCAGGGCTCCAGTTGGGGTCGTCTGGACTTTGCTACTCTTGCATCCCTGTGGGAGACAGGAAGCCACACCACAGAGCACTTGCTCCCAGGCGTCACCCCTGTTCACCTTCTCATCTCGTGGGATACGCATCCCCATCCACATGGCAGGGGATGCAATGGGAAGTGGAAGAAAGAGAATCTGTTCTCAAAGCGACGAAATAAATAATCCACCTCGGGGTCTGTGGTATTAAATGAAACTAGAGGTAATCTTGTGAACAGAGCTTGGGGGCACCTGTGACTTCCAAATGGCGCTACTCTGTTTCTAGGGAGATATATACTTTTAGAAATTAAGCTCGAGGCTAAAAGCTTCCAACAATCAATCTCCCCGAGGCACATTCCTCTAGGGACAAATATGCCGGGAAATCTTCAAACGAGGAGCTTGGTTTATCACTTGGTGTCTCTTCGCCTCTAAGAAAGAAGCCTCTCTTCTTCCACTGAGAAATCAAGTGGGCCTGAACCTCCGGGAGGCCTGAAGGGTCCTTCAGTTCTCCCCCAGCCCTGCTGGTGCATGACCACAGACCCAGCTGTCCGGAGGGGACTCTTTAGAGACACATGCTGGCCATCGGTCCTGATCCTGACCCAAACAGGGGAAAGAAACAAGGCACAAGAAGCACTCATCCTGCTCTGTCATCAGTAGGCACCTTCAACCCCATCCCTTCAGCCATCGCAGTAAACTATAACAACACTAGGAAGAGTTCTTTGAGCACTACTGTGTACCAGACATTTAAATTCGTCACCTCAGTCAACAATTCCATGAGATAAGTAGCATTTGCAGAGGGAGAGTTTTCAGCAAAGCTTTAAGAAAATGGCCAAGGTCATGTCAGCTACTTATAAGTTGGAGAGCTGGGACTTCTAAACCAGGAGACTCTGACTTGAGATTTTAAGCTCAGTGGTTACCATATGTGAAATCTGAGTACAATTGAGCTGATAAACATCATCTGAATAAAGCTGATCATCATCCCACTAGACATCAGGAATGGAGACGGGGAACACATAAAAACTGACAGTCATCCAAGGAAAAGTCCAACCAATCATTTCAGATTGCTAGTGAAGTCTTCTAAGGGTCTGCGATTTTAAACTGTTTCTCCCAGGTGTGCCACGTGGGCATGGGCCTACAACACCACTGCTGAGGGTCTCATTTGCAGAAAAGGAAATTTAAGCCAGGGGAAATTGAGTTAACTGGACAATGAGGTACAGCGAGGGGGAGACCGTGCTCCACCCAGACCCCACCCATGACTAGAAAAGCTCACAGATCCTCAGAAGTAAAGGTGCTGACTCTGAGCGCATCTCCACCTTCCCCCGCGCCTGTGCCTGCTGCTAGGCCACCCCACGTCAGCTCTAAGTCCCGAGCCTTGCTAGCTCTGGAAGCTTGAGAATTTGCCTCAATTTTAGTGAGCCTATGTTACCACACTACCATATGACCAGGGATAATACCTATTGTTGCAAAGAAGGACAACTCAGTGGCCAGCATACAATAAGATTCAGGGCTTTCCCTTGTCCTCACCTGGGACCTGAGAGCACCAGTCAGGTGCACAGAATAGTCTTTTTTTTTTTTAAAGGGAGAGAAAGAGAGAGAGAGAGAGAGAGAGAGAGAGAGAATTTTAATATTTATTTTTTAGTTTTCAGCGGATACAACATCTTTGTTTGTATGTGGTGCTGAGGATCGAACCCGGGCCGCACGCATGCCAGGCGAGTGCGCTACCACTTGAGCCACATCCCCAGCCCCAGAACAGTCTTTATGTGTGGCTTCCCTTGGACCAGAGCCAAGGAGAGAGGCCCTGGTTAGGTTTCTCCCCATACAGACTCCCAGAGTGCATGGAGGGCCTCTTGCTCAGATGATGTGGCTGTGACAGGACTCCAGGATGAGAGGCATCCTGTATTCATTCCCAGCCAAGCTGGGTTGGGATCTTACAGTGAGGGACACAGAGGATCACTCAGCTCTGGGCATGAAGATTCTTGGCGAGCTGCCGGGCGTGTTGAGCAGAGAGAGCATGTGCACATCCAGGAGACGAGGCACGCGCAGGTGGGTGGTAGCCAGACTGATGGGTGATCCAAAGCACAGTTTTCTTCTCCAGAGGTTCATGAAAATATCCCCTTCACAGAAGTGATCCCCAGTTCTCACCATCAGTCAACACAATGGTGCCATTATTTCCTCTTTGCAGATTGAATTGAGCTCAAGCTTCAACTAACCTCCCACAATGTCCTGGCTGGTGGGACATGGATTTAGAGTATCAGCATCCCGACCATAATCCGTCTACTCCCACTTCCATGTCTCTCTTGAGTGATGAGTGCTCTGGAGATAAACCTGAAAACAGGCTGTTATAGACACAGACGCATCTCTCAGATCTCTTGCCAGGGACAGAAAGCCCTGCTACCCCGCTGAGGGGCGTGTGGTCAGAAGCCAACAGCCAGCTGTCTATGCTTTCTTCTTTTTTAATTGGTGCATTTGCAGTGGGATTCATTTCGCTATATTTGCACATGTCCAGAGCATAGTTTGCTCACTCTCACTGCCCAGTGCCTTCCCATTCCCTCCCCCTCTTCCCTCCCCCTTCACTTGCTTTACTCACAGATCTCCCCTCTTATTATTATTTTAATTAGTGCATCATAATTTTGCATATAGAAACATATGTGTACAAACATTCATATGTGTGTGTATATATCTGTGTGTCTGTATATACACACATATATGCACATGTATGTGCTGGATTCACTGTGGTATGCTTGTACCTGGACACAGCATGATTTGGTAGATTTAGTTCCCAGGTACTTCCCATGCCCTCCTGCTTCTTCCCTTTTGATCCCCTCCCTCCAGTCCACTAATCTTCCTTCTGTTTTCATGAGACTCCTCTTTTTAAAAATACCTAAGTATTTATCTCTATCCTCTCTAATTTCCTGTATTAGAGACAACAACTGACCCACAACTTGCTGATTCTGGGTCACTTCTTTATGGCTGAGTAAAATTCCACTGTGAATATGTATCACATTTTCTTTATGCACTCATCTGTTGAGGGGTACCTGGCCTGGTTCCATGCTTGGTTGTTGTGAATTTCACCACTGCAAACATTGGTATGCGTATATTCCTATAGAATGTTGATTTTAGATCTTTTGGATAAATACCAAGGAGGAAGACAGCTGGACGATGTGGTGGTTCCATTTCTAGTCTTAAGGAGTGTCTACACTACTTTCCAAAGTGGTTGTACTAATCTGCAGTCCCACCAGCAATGTACAAGTGCACCTTTCCCCCCACATGTCCTGGCCAGCAATCATCATTGCTGGTATTCTTGATGATTGCCATCTAATTGGAGTGAGCTAAAATTTCAGTGCAATTTTATTTGCATTTCCCTGACTGTTAAGAATGTTGAACATGTTTTCATACTACTTGTGGGCCATTTGTGTTTCTTCTTTGGAGAAATGTCTGTTTATTTATTGATTTGGTTATTCATTGTTTTTTTTTTTTTTTTTGATGGTAAGTATTTTGAGTTCTTTACATTCCCTGTTGGAAGAGCAGCTAGCTAGCAAAGATTGTCTCCCATTCTGTAGGCTTTCTACTCATGTTTTTGTTTCCTTTGCTGTCCATAAGCTTTTTAATTTGATGCCGTCCCACTTATTGATTCTTGGTTTTATTTCCTAAGCTTTAGGAGCTTTATTAAGGAAGTGGGTGCCTGCCAATATGTTGGAGTGTTGACCCTCTGTTTTCTCCTAGCAGCTGCATTGTTTCTGGTCTAATTACTAGGTCTTGGATTCACTACAAGTTAATTTTAGTGTAGGGTGAAAGGGATCCCAGTTTCATTCTTCTACATATGGATATCCAGTTTTCCCAGCATCATTTGCTAAAAAGCATATCTTCTTTCCAATGTATGTTTCTGGCAGCTTTGTCAAGGATCAGATGATGATCTATGTAGATTTGTCTCTGTGTCTTCTATTCAATTCCAATTAGTCTTCAAGTCTGTTTTTCTGCTGATGCCATGCTGTTTTTGTTAGTATGGTTCTGTAGTATAATCTGAGAGCAGGAATTGTGAGGCCTCCAGCAACACTCCCTTTGCTCAGTATTGCTTTGCCTCTTCTGGGTCTGTTTTGCTTCCATGTGAATTTTAGCACTTTTTTTTGTAGTTCTGTGAAGAATGCCATTGGTATTTTGATAGGGATTGCATTGAATCTGCAGATTGCTTTTAGTAGTATGGTCATTTTGACAATATTAATTCTGCCTATCCAAGAACCTGGGTGGTCTTTTTCATCTTTTCAGGTCTTCAATTTCTTTCTTCAGTGTTTTATATTTTTTCACTGTAGAGGTCTTTCACTTCCTGAGTTTGATTTATTCTCATGGGTTTTTATTATTTGTTTTGTTTTTGTTTTTGTTTGGAGGCCATTGTGAATGGAATCATTTTTCTGATTTCTTTATCAGCAAAATCATTGTTGGAGTAGAGGAAAGCTATTGATTTCTGTCCATTGACCTTGTTGGATTTGTTTATCAGCTCTAGAAGAGTTTTGTTGGAGTTTTTGAGTCTCTTATGAATAGGGTCATGTCATCAGCATACAGAGATAATTTGTCTTTGTATCCTTTTAATTTCCTTCTCTTGCCTGATTGCTCTGGTTAGAGTTTGAAGAACTGTATTGAATAGGATTGGTGAGAGAGGATCATCCCATCTTTTTCTTGGTTTAAGAGGAAATGCTCTCAATTTTTCTCCATTCAGCATGATGTTGGCTTGGGTTTGTCATACATAACTTGATGATATTGAGCTTAGTTCCTCCTATCCAAGGTTTCTTCAGTGATTTTAATATGACTATGTGCTGAATTCTGTTAAAGGCTTTTTCTGCATCTGTTGAGATGATCATGTCATCTTTGTCCTTAATTCTATTTATGTGATGAATTTCATTTGTTGATTTGCATATTTTGAGTCAACCTTGTCTCCCTGGATGATACCAACTTGATAATGGTGTACAATCTTCTTACGTGTTTTTGAATGTAGATTGCTAATCTTTTATTAATAATTTTTGCTTCTATGCTTATCAGGGATATTGGTCTGTAGTTTTCTTCCCTTGATATGTGGTTATCTGGTTTTGGTGTCAGGGCGATATTGATTTCATAGAATAAATTTAAGAGTGTTCCTTTCCTTTCAATTTCATGGAATAATTTGAGGAGCATTGGCATTTAAGATCTGGTAGAGGCTTTTGGAGGAAGATGGCGGTGGGAAGTGAGTAAGCCGCTCCGTGCTCCACGCCGCCGTGCCCGCAGCGTATGTTGCCGCGTCTTAAAAGAAGAAGTAAAGATCATTAAAGGAGATCTGTCGACAAAGACTCAGCACCGTGTCAAGAAAGGGGCCTAAGTGGAGTGAATCCGCCACGACTCCAGCCAAGGTGGACTGAGTCCATCATGACCTCAGCGCGAGCAGTAAGGCTGCAGCCCCCGAGCTGCCCGGCTCCCTCGGCCCCTTCTCCTTTTCCTCTCCGCCTTTCCGCTTTGCTTCTCCCCCGCCGTCTCTCCTCTCACGCTCACTCCCTAAATCTAGATCTCAATTTCTTTCCCCCGCCCCGCCCGCTCTCTCGCATGCCCAGTACCTGGCCCACGCGGGCCCCGAGGCGCTGCCTCCCCTCCTCCAGCCCGCACCCCCTCCCCGGGGGTCCCAAAGGCCACATCTGGGCCGCTGCTGCCGCCGCCGCTGTTTCCCATGGAGCACCTTAGAGCAGACTCTTCACCGCGCGAGTGAGCTGCCGAGTAAAATGGAACAGCTGATAAGATGAGTGACAATTTAAAATCTAAGTGATCCAACATAGCGGCGGACGCGGAGAGATCAAGTCTCTAACCCCTTCAGCTGCGCGAGCATAGGGAGAAGTAAACTGTCAAAATACTGTTCGCTCAGGACCACTAGGCACTGTTGAGCTGAAGGGGATCCCGGGCGAACAGTCTGCCCCTCTCAGAACACACCGAGCCCAGATTGGGCTGCATTCTAGCTCCGGTTCTCCTGCTTCTCGTGACTCAGCACTAATGATCCCGCTGAAATAACTAGTCGGCCCACCTGAACTCACAGAGGTAAAGGCCAACTGAGCACGATAGCCAGACCCAGGGAATCAGGAGTGACGTGGGACTAGCAGCACAGAACTCCTGGCTATCGCTCCCACCAGTGCTGACAACAGAGGTCCCTTGCACCAGCTACCAGGGGAGTTGCTACCTGAGGGCAAACAAATTCGCTGGGGGTCCTCAGCCCCAAGCCCTACAAACTTAGGGTCTGAGGGAGGCAAACAGAAAGGGTGTGCCCAGGCATCCATAAAAACAGGGCTCCCAGGAGCAGCAGACCCGGCGTGTAGCCACTATTGTGGTGAGCATCACAGGTGAGCGGGGCCTGGCTTGAGGAACCACAAGAGAAGGCCCTAGGCACTCAGGATTGGAGACCCGCACAGTCTGGGAAGAAGAGCTGAGGCACAGTGATTGGTTCCCACCTATCAAGAAGAGAAGCCTGGCCCAGTGGGCATAGCTCCACCTACTGGAAGAGAAGTTAATCGAGCTCTATGACTGCATTTATTATTATTATTATTATTTTTAATGATTATTATTAGTATTTTTTTATTTTATTTTCACTTTTTGTTGTTGATGTTATTGTTGTTCTTTAACTTTCTTATTAATGGTTTCAATTTTTTTTAATTCTTTTTATTCTATTATTATTACTATTATTTTTTAAACTTTAATTTCCATTTTTTATTATCACTATAATTTTGGGGGGGGTTTTAAATTTTTATTTTTTCATTTTTTCTTTCTTTCTTTTCACTTTTTTTCTTTTGTCTTTTCATTTCTTTTCAATTTTCTTATTACCCCTTTCTTGAATTCTACCTGCCTACACTCATTCTCTTTAGTGAATTCTTCCCTTCCCTTCTAATATCTCTCCTCCCAAGCATCAAATAAATTTACAAGAGTAAACAGTAACTCAGCAGTCAAACCAGAACAAGAAGTAACATGAGCATAAAAAAGCAAGGAAGAAAAAGGAGTACAAACAATGAAGGACAGCCTAAATATTCAGGAGGACCTAGAGTCATCAGAAAAATGGCCATATAAAGAACTCAAGGAACACCTTAGACAGATGGAAAGGAACCTTAAAGATCACATTGAAAATGAATTACATAAACAGATAAAAGAAGAAGTTAAGCATCTTTATCAGGAGATAAAGATTATTAAAAAAATCAAGCAATAATTCTAGAAATGAAGAAAACGATAAACCAAATTAAAAACTCAATTAAGAGTATCACTAACAGACTGGAGCAAGTAGAAGCCAGAACATCAGATAATGAAGACAAAATATATCATCTTGAAAAGAGTATAGCCAACTCAGATAGGCTGGTAAAAAATCACAAGAAAAACATCCAAGAGTTATGGGATAACATAAAAAAACCAAACTTACGAGTCATCGGGATAGAGGAAGGCACAGAGATTCATACCAAGGGAATGAGTAACCTGCTGAATGAAATAATTACAGAAAACTTTCCAGAAATAAAAAAGGAAACAGATGTACAAATTGTAGATGCATACAGGACACCGAGCACACAAAATCACAGTAGACCAACGCCAAGACACATTGTTATGAAGATATCCAATATACAGAACAAAGAGAAAATATTAAAAGCTACAAGAGAAAGGAGACAGATTACATTCAGGGGTAAACCAATAAGGTTAAGAACGGATTTTTCATCACAGACGCTGAAAGCGAGAAGATCCTGGAACAACGTATTTCAAAAACTGAAAGACAATGGATGCCAACCAAGAATTCTGTATCCAGAAAAATTAAGCTTCAGGTACGACAACGAAATAAAAATCTTTCATGATAAACAAAAGCTAAAAGAATTTGTAGCCAGAAAAGCAGCATTGCAAAGCGTCTTGAGCAAAACACTACACGAGGAAGAAACGAAAAACAATAACCAAAACCATCAGTGGGAAGTGCCTCGGTAAAGACAGAGGACGGGGGGAAAGCTAATCATGGAGAAACAAACTAAATTAGAAAAAAAAGAGAGATAAATAATCAAACATGGATGGAAGTTCAAACCATATATCAATAGTAACTCTGAATGTTAATGGCTTAAACTCTCCAATAAAGCGACATAGGCTGGTAACATGGATTAAAAAAAACAAATCCAACAATATGCTGCCTCCAGGAGACACATCTGATTGGAAAAGACATACACAGGCTCAAGGTAAAAGGTTGGGAAAAAATATACCACGCACATGGTCCTAGTAAGCAAGCACGGGTGGCCATTCTAATATTGAATAAAATCGACTTCAAGACTAAGTTAATCAAAAGGGATAAGGAAGGACATTATATACTGTTAAAAGGAACCATTCACCAACAATACATAACAATTATCAATATTTATGCACCAAATAATGGCGCTGTGACGTTCATAAAACAAACTCTCCTCAAGTTCAAGAATCAAATAGACCACAACACAATAATCATGGGTGACCTCAACACACCTCTCTCACCATTGGACAGATCCTCCAAACAAAAGTTGAATAAAGAAACTATTGACCTCAATATCACAATCAATAACCTAGACTTAACTGACATATATAGAATATATCAACCATCATCAAATGGATATACTTTTTTCTCAGCAGCACATGGATCCTTCTCAAAAATAGATCATATATTATGCCATAGGGCAACCCTCAGTAAATATAAAGGGGTAGAGATAATACCTTGCATTTTATCAGATCATAATGGAATGAAACTGGAAATCAATGATAAAAGAAGGAAGGGAAAATCCAATATCACATGGACAATGAACAATATGTTACTGAATGATCAATGGGTTACAGAAGACATAAAGGAGGAAATCAAAAAATTCTTAGAGATAAATGAAAATACAGACACAACATATCGGAATCTATGGGACACAATGATAGCAGTTTTAAGAGGGAAATTCATCGCCTGGAGGTCATTCCTCAAAACAAGGAAAAACCAACAAATAAATGAGCTCACACTTCATCTCAAAGCCCTAGAAAAGGAAAAGCAAAACAACAGCAAATGTAGCAGAAGGCAAGAATTAATTAAAATCAGAGCAGAAATCAACAAAATTGAAACAAAAGAAACTATTGAAAAAATTAACAAAACAAAAAGTTGGTTCTTTGAAAAAATAAACAAGATCGACAGACCCTTAGCCATGCTAATGAAGAGAAGAAGAGAGAGAACTCAAATTACTAACATACAAGATGAAAAAGACAATATCACAACAGATGCTACAGAAATACAGAAGACAATTAGAAATTACTTTGAAAACCTATATTCCAATAAAATAGAAGATAGTGAAGACATTGATAAATTTCTTAGGTCATATGATTTGCCCAGACTGAGTCAGGAGGATACACACAATTTAAACAGACCAATATCAATGGATGAAATAGAAGAAGCAATCAAAAGACTACCAACCAAGAAAAACCCAGGACCGGATGGGTACACAGCGGAGTTTTACAAAACTTTAAAGAAGAATTAATACCAATACTTTTCAAGTTATTTCAGGAAATAGAAAAAGAGGGAGCTCTACCAAATTCATTCTATGAGGCCAACATCACCCTGATTCCGAAACCAGACAAAGACCCCTCAAAGAAAGAAAACTACAGACCAATATCTCTGATGAACCTAGACGCAAAAATCCTCAATAAAATTCTGGCGAATCGGATACAAAGGCACATCAAAAAAAATTGTGCACCATGATCAAGTAGGATTCATCCCTGGGATGCAAGGATGGTTCAATATACGGAAATCAATAAATGTTATTCACCACATCAATAGACTTAAAGATAAGAACCATATGATCATCTCGATAGATGCAGAAAAAGCATTCGACAAAGTACAGCATCCCTTTATGTTCAAAACATTATAAAAACTAGGGATAACAGGAACTTACCTCGACATTGTAAAAGCTATCTATGCTAAGCCTCAGGCTAGCATCATTCTGAATGGAGAAAAATTGAAGGCATTCCCTCTAAAATCTGGAACAAGACAGGGATGCCCCCTATCACCACTTCTATTCAATATAGTCCTCGAAACACTGGCCAGAGCAATTAGACAGACAAAAGAAATTAAAGGCATAAAAATAGGAAAAGAAGAACTTAAATTATCACTATTTGCGGATGACATGATTCTATACCTAGAAGACCCAAAAGGGTCTACAAAAAAACTACTAGAACTAATAAATGAATTCAGCAAAGTGGCAGGATATAAAATCAACACACATAAATCAAAGGCATTTCTGTATATCAGCGACAAAACTTCTGAAACAGAAATGAGGAAAAACATTCCATTCACAATATCCTCAAAAAATAAAAATAAAATACTTGGGAATCAACCTAACAAAAGAGGTGAAAGACCTATACAATGAAAACTACAGAACCCTAAAGAGAGAAATAGAAGAGGATCTTAGAAGATGGAAAAATATACCCTGTTCATGGATAGGCAGAACTAACATTATCAAAATGGCAATATTACCAAAAGTTCTCTATAGGTTTAATGCAATACCAATCAAAATCCCAATGGCATTTCTTGTAGAAATAGATAAAGCAATCATGAAATTCATATGGAAAAATAAAAGACCCAGAATAGCAAAAACAATTCTAAGCAGGAAGTGTGAATCAGGTGGTATAGCGATACCAGATTTCAAACTATATTACAGAGCAATAGTGACAAAAACAGCATGGTACTGGTACCAAAACAGGCAGGTGGACCAATGGTACAGAATAGAGGACACAGAGACTAATCCACAAAGCTATAACTATCTTATATTTGATAAAGGAGCTAAAAACATGCAATGGAGGAAGGATAGCATCTTCAACAAATGGTGTTGGGAAAACTGGAAATCCATATGCAACAAAATGAAACTGAATCCCCTCCTCTTGCCATGCACAAAATTCAACTCAAAGTGGATCAAGGAGCTAGATATCAAATCAGAGACTCTCCGTCTGATAGAAGAAAAAGTTGGCTCCGATCTACATATTGTGGGGTCGGGCTCCAAATTCCTTAATAGGACACCCATAGCACAAGAGTTAATAACAAGAATCAACAAATGGGACTTTCTTAAACTGAAAAGTTTTTTCTCAGCAAGAGAAACAGTAAGAGAGGTAAATAGGGAGCCTACATCCTGGGAACAAATTTTTACTCCTCACACTTCAGATAGAGCCCTAATATCCAGAATGTACAAAGAACTCAAAAAATTAGACAATAAGATAACAAATAACCCAATCAACAAATGGGCCAAGGACCTGAACAGACACTTCTCAGAGGAGGATATACAATCAATCAACAAGTACATGAAAAAATGCTCTCCATCTCTAGCAGTCAAGGAAATGCAAATCAAAACCACCCTAAGATACCACCTCACCCCAGTAAGATTGGCAGCCATGATGAAGTCAAACAACAATGAGTGCTGGCGAGGATGTGGGGAAAAGGGTACTCTTGTACACTGCTGGTGGGACTGCAAACGGGTGCGGCCAATTTGGAAAGCAGTATGGAGATTCCTGGGAAAGCTGGGAATGGAACCACCATTTGACCCAGCTATTGCCCTTCTCGGACTATTCCCTGAAGACCTTAAAAGAGCACACTACAGGGATACTGCCACATCGATGTTCATAGCAGCACAATTCACAATTGCTAGACTGTGGAATCAACCCAGATGCCCTTCAATAGATGAATGGATTAAAAAAATGTGGCATCTATACACCGTGGAGTATTATGCAGCACTTAAAAATGACAAAATCACGGAATTTGCAGGGAAATGGATGGCACTAGAGCAGATTATGCTTAGTGAAGCTAGCCAATCCCTAAAAAACAAATACCAAATGTCTTCTTTGATATAATGAGAGCAACTAAGAACAGAGCAGGGAGGAAGAGCAGGAAGAAAAGATTAACATTAAACAGAGACATGAGGTGGGAGGGAAAGGGAGAAAAAAAAGGAAATTGCATGGAAATGGAGGGAGACCCTCATTGTTATACAAAATTACATATAAGAGGTTGTGAGGGGAATGGGATAACAAATATGGAGGGAAATGAATTACAGTAGGTGGGGTAGAGAGAGAAGATGGGAGGGGAGGGGAGGGGGGATAGTAGAGGATAGGAAAGGTAGCAGAATACAACAGTCACTAATATGGCAGTATGTAAAAATGTGGATGTGTAACCGATGTGATTCTGCAATCTGTATTTGGGGTAAAAATGGGAGTTCATAACCCACTTGATTCTAATGTTTGAAATATATGTCAAGAGCTTTGTAATGTTGTGAACAACCAATTTAAAAAAAAAAGATCTGGTAGAACTCAGTTGAGACACCAACTGATCCTGGGCTTTCTTTGTGGGATAACTTTTAATTACTGCTTCAATCTTGTTTGCTTGATATTGGTCTACTTAGGTTTTCTATATCTTGTTGGTTCAGCTTGGGTAGGTCATACGTGTCTAGAAATCTGACAACATTATCTAGGTTTTTTTCAATTTATTGGAATATAAGTTTTCAAAATAGTCCCTAATGCTCTTCTGGATTTCAGAAATGTCTACTGTGATATCTCCTTTTTCATCTCTAATGAAAAAGGGTCTTCTCTTTTGAATCTTTGTTAGTTTGACTAGTTTTGTTTATCTTTTCAAAGAACAAACTCTTTGCTGCAATGATCCTTTATATTGTCTTTTTATTCTTTATTTCTTCAATTTCAACTCTGATCTTAATTTTTTTCCTGTCTTCTACTGTTTGGAATTAGTTTGTTTCTTTTTTCCCTTGGGCTTTGAGATGCAGCATTAGATTGTTTTCTTGAGATCTTTCTTTCTTTTTTTTTTTCTTTAATGTAGGCACTCAATACTATAAACCATCCTCTTAGAACAATCTTCACAGTGTCCCAGAGATTTTAGTATATTGTATCACTGTTTCCATTTGATTCTGTGGAATTTTCTCATTTCTTCTATGATTCATGTTCAATCTTCATGTTTATGTGGTTTCCTGTGTATTTTCTGACCGTTGATTTAAAAATACAGAATTCTTCACAAATTTGGGTGTCATCATTACACAGGGGTTGTGCTAATTCTGTCGGCACCACTCCAATTTTAGTACATGTGCTGCTGACGTGAGCACCCCCGGCTGTCTGTCCTTGACTGTAGGGGCTGCCCACTGTGAAATGGCAGCTGAGCCCAGGCTATACCCTCACCACAGCAGAGTGTGGCGGGGCAGAAAGCCAGCCTCATTCACCCAGAGCAGTACTCTAGTGGGAAAGACATGTCCCATAAGGTCCCGAAGAGGTGGCCAAAGCTCTATCAGGGATACATACTGGTTCAACTTCTGTCTCTGCCCAATCTTGCTTCCTCTCCTTCTTTCTACAGGTGCTGATACCAATAAATACCTTGAACCCCCAATTCTGCCCAAAGACCTGCTTCCAAAGACCTCAGCCTGCCCTACAAATTTTTGCACAAAGTCCCATTTGTAGACCCATTTGATCCTAAGGGTGACTATAGCCACTCGCATTCTCGGGACCTAGGAGCTCAGGCCCTGTAAGGCACAGGCGGGTGAGCTCATGTAGGGAAAACAAAAGTCAGGACTGGGAGTCAGAAGCCCTCCATGGGATTCCTGCACTGGGCAAGCCAGGTGACCCCAGTGGACTTTTTATGAAAATTGAGAGTGAAGTTACTTTACAAGATCAATCAAGACAATGCAAATAAACATCAGAGCCCATTTTATGATGGTCATTACTGTCATCCTGACAGGTCCCCTTAGGTCCACTACAGATGAATGGGAAGGGTTTATCTGTGGTCTGGGAAAAATGTTCCTCTCTTCCCCAATGTCTCAATTCCCCTCTCTCTAAAGGAAAGCAAATGACATTCTTCTCCAAAAGTGTCCCAAATCAGCATCCCAAGGCTTGCAGGAAAGCAAGGAACATTGTTATTCTTGAACAGCAGAGCTGTAGCATATAATTAAATCATTAAGAGGCAAATTAACTCCTCCAGCAATACTCTTCTAAGTATTTGTGGGTAAACCCATTAGCGAGGTACCAGTAAATCCTGAGATTTCTTTGCCTGCAGACTAACCCACTATGGCATCTAAAGCAAGGGGCGGGTGGGAAGTGTGACGGGGAGGAGGTTTTGACCTCCTACAGAGATAGCAGGGAGGGGAAAGGTGGAGAATGGATGGAACCTAGGGCCATGTTGTGGCTACACTTCAGAAGCCCTTTGAAAGTACAGCTGCCAAGTTTCCCTGACCTGCAGCCAACAATAAATCTATTCTCAGAAAAACCATTGAAGGGCGTTCGGTTTCTCATTCACTGGGTCCTCATCCACTGTCTTCCATTTTGCTAAAATCATAAAGCTTGAATGGTTTTTGGAGAGTGCCTGCCTGGGATGATTACTGGGTAAGTAGAACATGTGTCTTCCCATGGGACACTTTGGAGCTATTTATTTAGCAGGGTTTTCAAAATAATGAATATGAAGTTGGCTTCGATTTTGCAGCCAAATATATATTTATGCTATTGACTCGAATTCAGGCTGACCAATCTGCTTGGCTGTCTGTGTCCTTCAATTCATCTAGGCCTGAGTGTTTCCGTCAATATGTTGATCATTTATATGATGGCCCTGCTTAAGCCATTTAATAAAATGTAAACAACATGAAAGTGTATTGGAAGTCAACATAACTCATTATTGCCGCTTATACACTCATCAAATCCTAGAGGGGGGTGTCTGACCTGATTGGAGGTTTCCTCCAGAGTCATACAATAATTTTAGCTGTGAAAGGAAATTTTACAGCATGTAAGATTAGACCACACTAATGCAAGGTCAAAAATAATAGAATCAATAGGTAAACTCAATACTGTTAACATTTTGAGAAAATTACTACCAGAAAACAATGTCAACAACAGATTGAAACGGGTCTCCAAAGTCGTCCCATTGATTTCCTCTCACTTTGGAAGCAATCTAACTCTCTCTTTTAAGCAATATAGAATTTTTTTAGCCTCTTTCTCAGCTCTACTTTAAACATGGAGTATTACCTGTTTTTTTTTTTTTGACTGATGTCAAACATTACATGTGTCAAAAAATGTACATGGTGGTCCATATCTAAGAGAACAGAATAGGAAGAGTTATTTTATCAGGCACAACCTTTAGTAGGCCTTTAATTTAGGGCTCAGTGGATAAATTCAGGAGTTATTTGAATTATAGCAAGGCATCCATGCACAAATGTAAATAGTGCCATTATTAAATTATCAACTAAATAAAAATCTTATTCTGGAAACACACGGCCTTGGAACTGGTTTTCTTCTGCTGTAACGTCATCAGCTTTGATGTTGGTAGGGCATTTACCGTTTTACAGATCCATGTTCTTTAGCGTTGGTTGGCAGATCAGTTAAGTACCATGCAGTAACAATGGAATTAATAACTTCAGCCCGCCCCGCACTTTTCTGCCCCAGTCTCCCCATTTTATTCAAAGGCTCCATCGCTCCCATAGCCCCATCACCGCTGACTCATTAAAGCCAAAACTTTAAGAATTGTTATGAATTTTCCCTTCCTCTCTCCCACAGCCTATCCACCAGCAAGTTCTGACAATTTTAACTCCAAATTATACTCTGAATCCACCCACTTAGCTCCGTCTCTGGTGATTCACTGCATCAGCTTCTTTCCCAATCTTGTTGTTTACATTTTCTATCCAAGAGGCCATCACTATGACTTTAAAACACAAATCATATGATTCTTATCCTTAAAATTCTTTCATGGGTGCCATTGCATTAATGTAAAGTCCAGATCTCCTCACCAGGACCTTGCCTTACCACTCCTTTCCCCTCAGTCTCTGTCCCTCACTTTCTGAACTCCAGTCCTACTTACTGGTCCCCTTTTGACCCCAAACATACCAAGCTCAATAATATTTCAAACACTCTGCCTGGGATATTTCCCTCCCAGCACACCCTCCTCTGAACCTTAGTTTCCTCTCTTTAGCCAGGTCTCTGTTCTTCTAGAAGCGCTTTCTCTGAGCAGGTCGTCATATTTCTTGGTAACAGTCATGTCTCCATCATTTCTATAATGAGGCTGATGTTTACAACCACGACTCGGAGTGTAAGAGGCAAGGGGAGGGAGAGTGGAGTGTGAAAGTTGTTTGCCCTAACATGTACTCCTTTTGTTCTCAGGCTTCACTCCCATGGAGAGCAGAACTCTCTTAATTTATGAATTAAAAGCATCGATGCTCTTTTCGTCAAGTTTTCTTTGGGGCTACCTCCTGAGCTTCTGGAAGTTTTCTCTAATCTTGGTGTTCCCATCTCCTTCCCAGATTCATCTGAATTACCAGGGAAAATCAGTTCCTCTTGGTGCCAGGAGGTCATGTCTGACCCTCAAGCTCTGCTTCTAAATCAGTCCCGTCTTCTCATGGTCTGCAGGCTTTGCCCTCTGTGCTTAGTGAAAGGGCTGCTATGCAGTGTGGCCTTCCTGCTCAATGAGCCTTCCAGGATGGTGTCCACCAAGATGCTCAACAATTGTGGATCGCACCATCACCTCTGGAAATGAAGTCCTAGTCACCTAAGCTCCCCTCACCTGAGCCCAGTCTTCTAGGTTGATATCTCACTATCACCTTCTATATCCCCCTTGTTCAGTAGTTGCTTGATTCCTCTTCATGGAGGGGAACACGAGGGTCCTATGAGGCTATCGTAACAATCTACAGTGCATTAGTGCCCCAAGCTATGTCAGAGTCACCCTTGTGCCCATTATTGAGCTTCTCCATGGGACTCATGTCCCAATTATGTTTCAGATCAAATGTTGCAGGTGATGTCTAACCTAGAACACGGATAGTCATGTCAGAATTCCCTGTCTTCCTCTCCTCGCTACATTTCTGGAATCCTTCTTCTGGTCGCCCAGGTCTTTCCCCTTCCTATGTGATTAGAAATGTCTTGCAAGTCATAGCCTCACATTTCTCGCACTTTGTGATCTGCCCATCAAGCCTTGGTTTCTGGGATATAAAAGCCTGGTTTGGGCGATACCCAGAATAGCAGCACATCCTTGAAGAAGCCCAGCTTTTACTTTTAAAGCTATCTTCTTACTAAATATCTATTTTGAAACTTGAAACTAAGAATTATAATTAAGATAATTAGATTTTAATAAGTGTTGCTTGAGGATTTTAAAATTACTATAATTTTTTTTTTATTTTGAAACCATCTCTAAATTGCAGGAAAGTTGAGCCTATGTTTTTTCCCTCTGAACTGTAAGAGCAGGTTGCTGACCTGGTGCTGCAAACACCTTAGTATGCATTTCCTACAAACAAAGATTTCAATCAACCATCAACATCAGGAACCAAATACAAGACAATCCTACTAGCCAATTTTTAAATCCCAATTGTGTTTCTCAAATTGTCCTTTGCAGTAGAAGGATCAAGTTCGGAGTCCCCCACCATATTTTGTTATCTTGCCTTTTTCCTCTCCGGACTGGACCAGCTCCTTGGCCTTTCTTTGACTTGCATGACACTCTGGAAAATCATAAGCCTATAATTTTGTAGACTTTGCCCTTGGTGTTTGTGAGACACTTAAGCATCTTCTGAAGCCATGAGGAAGAAGACAGACTCACAGAGTCACATTCTGTCTCTACTCTTCCTGATTGTGTAGTCTTGGGCAATTTACTTAAGCTTCCTTTGTATAGGTCTCCTTGTCTGTAGAATGAAAGAAGTAGTCACACTTTCTTTGTGGAGCTGTTAAGACTCTTTGTTGTGCATACTCAAAGCCTGAGTTGTCTGGAAATCGGTGTCTCCTGGCCGTAGCCATTATAAATGACTGATGGTTACAAGGAGTGTACATACCCCAGCTCCTTTGCTCCCGACTGGGACAACCTGAATTGTGGCAACACTCTTAAGCTTCCCCGTGGGACACAACCCAAGTTACTCCCCAGGATTCACCGGCATTACAGACATGTTTGGCCTGTTTCTCCTCCTGACATAGTTTCCCCCACTCCCCTTCTGATCTTTTCCGGCAGCACTTCTTAAGATATTTTAGGCTGAGCAACCTAATCCATACATCTGAAATCAGAAATATGCTCCAAAATCTGAAATAGTTTGAGTGCTGATATGAAGCTCAAAAAGTTTCAGATTTCAGAGCATTTGTAGTTTTTGGATTAGGGATCCTCAATTGGTCAAGTCAGTGCAAATATTCCAAAATCTGAAACACTTCCTGTCCTAAGCATTTCAGACTAGGGATACCAGTCCTGTGCCTTTACAGAAACCCTCCTTTCAGGATCTGCTTCTGAGAAGTACCACCTGAGAAAGTTTCTTCTTTGAAAAAGTGGTTTTCCTGCTGTATGAAGAATGGACAGCAGATAGGCCAGTTCAGACACTGCCCAGGCAGGAACCACATGGGCAGAGAGGTGAGGGTGCACTGGAGTCTACCTACAGGACTG
The DNA here is from genome assembly GCF_964194105.1 of Spermophilus citellus. Classification (NCBI taxonomy): domain Eukaryota; kingdom Metazoa; phylum Chordata; class Mammalia; order Rodentia; family Sciuridae; genus Spermophilus; species Spermophilus citellus. The sequence goes on along the minus strand of NC_138185.1, from coordinate 9,200,949 downwards.
GCTCCCAGATAGGATTCTGAGAATCAGGGAAAGAAACAAATCAGGAGCAAATCCAAGACATATGCAAGTCATTTCAAGTTAGGAGCAGAACAGCACTTCACTCTGGAGAGCTGATATTCTCAGAATCTCAGTTAATAATACTAAACATCATTGGTAACAAGGACACACAATAGAATTTCCCACAGCTTCACAATGGGAAAGGAAAATGTCCTGAATTTAATAGGTTTCATTTTTTCAAAAGTGAATATTTTGCTAGTACAATCTCTCACCACCAATAATGCTCTTGGGTTAGAAGTGATTCGAGAGTCTTCTTTTATCTAGAAATGAGGCTCTTGGCTAGTTACACAGATTGGTTAGTTTTGTCCAGCTGAATCAACCCCTGCACTCCTCTTCCTCCTTAATGTCCCACAGACTTTGGTTGCTTCAGAAAGGCCTTCATTTTCTTTCCATTTCAGCAACAGTGACATATTGAGGAAAAAAAAAAATTTGACCTGAGTTCCATCCACTAACCCCAGTGGTTTGAGGGGGGGTCACCCAGCATCAGATCCCTAGGCTTCTAGACCAACCTAATGACTGCATTCCACAAATGCACACCAAGCACCTACCCCTTGCAGGCTCACTGATCTACACTGGGGACACAGAGACGCATCAGGCATCTGGTTTCACAGAGCCTAGAGCAGCACCCAATATCATTCCCATTCCTATCCACAAAGTGTTTTGTAAAATTAGTGGGAATTGCAAATGTACATATTACTAGAATTTGTGTGATTTCCATATCTATAGTTTTAAAAATATTTTTGTCTACTTTCTAATATTATCAATTGCTATTCAAATCATTTCTTACATATTCTGAAGATACAAATACGTACAACTATTGATATCCACAATCCCCATCTGGAACCCTTCAGGCCAAATTCTTTCTAAATGTAGGTATCACCTGGATCTTAGGAAATCTGGTTCAGACATATTGAGTAACAATTACATGGGGAACTGGGGCAGATTCTTCTAAACAAACCCAGTATTTCTGCAGTGAAGCAGGAATGTCTCCACTCAGCAGAACAAATAAAGAATATATACCAGTTTAATTCAATGTTGGTGATCAACTAAATCATAAAAATAAACCAATGTTGGTCTTCACGTGTTTGGGGGGGTCTTCATAATAGCATTGAAGAAATTGTGGGCCTTCGGCTCATAATCGTTGAAATAAGTAAGACATGGGTTGGGGCTTGGCAACCAAATTTATCAAAGTTATTCATTACAACTGCATTTGCTATAATGGTATTTGACCTACAAATGACCCAGCTTTATAAATAAACTTAAAGCACCTCCAACTCCATTAATATTTCATTGATCCATAAAATACTCCCGAGTACTTATATCTATCAGCCTCATGGAAAGACCGTATCTGATGTGGAAACCACACAGAAAGAGAAGCAGCATGGCTCTAGATCGTAATTCTTGTGAACATTAATAGTCAGTAGTCAGCTATAATATAATTTTTAAGGCCCCAGGAGGGACCGATGAAAGTTGGCATGACAGAATTGGACCATGCCATATGCTGGGCCAGCTTTTTCCACACTTAGACAGCAATGTCCAGAGCTTTCTGCCTTCAATGTCCAGTGAAGCCAGTGACTTCTGCCCACAGCCCTCCCACGGTACCTAGAAGAAAGGCCAAGTTCCTCCCTTGGCCGGCACCATCTGACCTCATCATTCTCCCCTCCTCCTGAAGCTCCGACCACCTGGCCTTCGGATTCGCCCAGCTCCCACCTGCTTGCTCACCTTGACCCAGCTATTCCTCTGCCTGGAACATTTGGACAGGCCTCACCCCCTCACTGGGGTCCCCCGTCATCATGGTGTCTCAGCCGAAAGGCCATCGGCACACAGGAGACTTCCCTAGGCCACCTTCATCAGGTCACTCCTTATCACACCACCCTTTCTGTCTTCGAATCATTTCTCTCTCAGAAGGGATGCTTGAATTTACTTATTTTTTTATCGTTTGTTGTCCTTGTATTGCTTCAAATCTGGTCTGGTGACTGATTTATGCCAGGTATTAATTTATAAGGGGACTGAATAATAATGAAGGGAAGTCGATACCATTAAGCAAAGCACCTGTGTAACTCGCAGTTCCCCTCCAGACAAGGGGCGTGTCTTGCAGAGCCGCAGGGAGCTGCACAGGCCAGTCCAAAGCTCAAAAGAGCCAGGGGAAGGCAAGGACTTTTGGCTTTCCTGAGGTTTCCACAGGGAAGGCAGGGCCGGGCAGGGTGACCATGTAGGACTGGCCAGTTGGTGTGGTTCTGGGGCTGGGGCTGGTTGCCTGGTGCCTGGCCCTGGGTTGATGTAGGGCAGAAGAGACAGTAACATGGTATGAGAGAAACAGATAAACAAGAGCGTTCTGGAGTGGACCAAAGGAGAAATGCAAATGACTTTGGTGCTCAGTTTGGCCCTGAGATTCATGGATGCCAAAGAGAGAAATATAAAATCGAAGAAAGCTCAAAACAATGACATTTAACACCAGATCCAAAAATAAGAATGTTTTAGATAAGATGAAGGTTATTTTTTTCTTATATAGAATAAGCTCAGAAGTAGTAAATTCAGGGCCAATATGATGGCTTCATCACATCATCAGAGAACAAATGGCCCTCTTTCTGCCTTTACCATCCCAACTTGAGACAGGTTCCCATCTCTAGATCACGCTGTGTTAGTTTCCTCTTGCTGCTATAACAAATGATCCCTTACCTCATGGCTTAAATTAACATAGTTTTCATCATTCCATTTTGGAAGTCATGATCCAAAATAAGCTTACAGGACTAAGAAATAGTCACCAGCAAGACAATGTTCCTTCTTGAGGCTCCAGAGAAAGTCAGTTCCTCTGCCTTTTGGCTTCTGCAAGAAGCCCACAGCCCTTGAACCATGGCCCCTCCCTCCACTTTCACAGAAGTCACTCCAGCCTCTGTTCACGTGGCTGCACCTCTTTTCACCCTTTGACCCACTCATGTCACTCTCTAAGGACCCTGCTGATGACACTCCCCACCTGCATTATCTTCCATCTCAAGATCACAACTCAGGCACAGCTGTGATGTTCCTTCTGCTGTGTGAGGTGGGGATCAGGGTGTGCACATCCTGGGGCACCATGATTCTATCTGAGGTGGCAACCAGAACTCAGGAATCACACCCAACTGCTCTTCCCATGCATCCCTCTCCTCATCAGTGAAGGTAGTAAACCACCTTGTACAAAAGTTAGCTCTTCTTCTCGTTTGCCAGAGAGTATGTCCATATTGTCAGGAGGTAAATCTACTTGGCGTTGCAACTGTGATGACAAGAAGTTTAAATGCCACCCTTCTCTCTAGTCCCGTATGAAAGTCCTCGGAAGATGTGTGATTTACAAGTAAGAATATTATGCTCAAAAAACTCCGGCCATTCATTTTCTATCACTCTAATGTCACACAACGAACAGATGTTGGCCAAAGAATATGTCAGCAGCAATTGGGTTCACCAGTTTTTGCCAACAGATCATAAAGGAGTTTGGGATTTTAATCAAAGTTTGTCATCCACCCAGAACTTAAGGAGTGAATTTCCATCAAAAGGAAATTTAAGCTTCTGAAAGTGACCTAGCCCAAGAGCAACACAGGTGAACTGTAGATTTAAAGAGAAAAGAAAAACCAATCATGACAATTATTTGACTAAATTATTTTAAACTGCAGAGTATCCAGAAGGCGCAGGTAAATGTCGGCTGTCACACCAACCAGCAGCACTGTCCCCGTCCCTGACCTTTTTCTTGTTAAAATGCATGTCAGTATGCAAAATAGAAGCATTCCCTATCAGAACTGAATGCACTTTCCATTTCCAGAAGTTCCCAAAATAGTCTGCAGAAAATGAAATTCAAGGGACAGTTCGGCTTCACCAGAGACATGAACAAACAACCTTTAGAAACTGTCTCACCTGAGGGCGGCTGCTTTGTCATGTCAACTCCGGTCTCAATGGACGCAGCTGGGGGAGGCGTCCTGATAGCAAAACCTCCTGAAACGCCTCCTGACACACAGCCCTCATCCCTGTCCCTCCCAACACCTAATCTAACCCAGGTCCCTGTGGAAAGCAAAGGCATGGTCCCCTGGGCAGCCACACCAAGCCCTTGCTGGGGAGGGACTCCTCCCTCTCCGTCCCCTCAAGTCTTCCCTCCTGGGCACCTCACTCTCTCAGAGGCCTACGGGAGTCCAGATGCCACGCGCAGATTAGGGTAACTCCAGGGCAGCTTGGTAAAAGCGCTGTGAACAAAGGGGTGTGGAGTAGGGAAGTTGAGAGGTGTTCCCACCCCTGCGTGTGAAGGGTCAGGGAAGGGAGTTTCCAGCACAAGGAAAAATTCTGTGTGGGAAAAGCTACTTGCGGAGGAATGGGGCCACTAAGGAAGCAGCCAGCCGAGGTACCCCACAGGAGGGCAGCCTGAGAAGTGCACCTTCCAGAATGTTCTCTTCTCTCTCACGACTTGCCAGCTTGCGCCAAGGGGGCAGCAGAGCAAGGGGGCCCTCCACGCACCTCCTAAGAGTCAGACTTGCTGCCCAGCGCAGGATGGGAGGGTGAGGCTGCTGGGTCTGCAGGGGCAAACAGGACAACTGGCGTGCTGGATGGGTCACCGGGGGTTCCTCAACCCCAAGCACAGGCAGGGAAACCTGAGTGACTGAAGCCTTGCTCAGAAAAGCACTTTTGACAACAATAAAGAAGGAATCCATTCCTGTCACAAATACCAAGGTAGCCTAACATGTAGGCAGGAGCTTTCGCAATGTTCATTCAAAGGGTATAAATTCTCTGCCCCAAGGAATTGAATTCACATCTTGTCAAATGGGACCCCTGAGAGTTGGGCCCAAGTCTCCTGCTGCCTAAGATGGCCCCATGGTCCAGACACTGCCATAACTGAATAACAAGTAGCCCAGAAAGGCTTAAAAAGAATTCCATCGGCTCATTCAAAGAAGGCAAGGATCTGTTTGGGATATTTTAAAGGGTTTCTTTCCAAAAGAGATAAAATTCATTTGCTAATTCACAAAACACAAGAGTAAGTTCCACTTTATGGAGTTATTCCTGGACATCAGGCATTTCCTGCACCAATTTCATTTCCTCCTGGCCCCAGAGGATGAGCTGGTAGAGCTGCTTCACCCTCATTTCACACATGGAAGTTACTTAATTTGCCCAAGGTCCTTTGGCCAGTAAGACTTAGTGCCTGGTTTAAACTCAGGCTGTCTGGCCCTGAGCCTGTGCTCCTCCCCAGGTAGGAAGCCTTGGGCCCACACCTGCAGCACCTGCTGGGAGGGAGCCGGGCTTAAGGAGATGGCTTTTTAAAGAACAGACACCTGTGTGGCCTGTAGTACAGGACAGGAACATGGGCTCCTCTGGTACATGAATTTACAGTTGTTATGTAACAATTTACCACCGACTCAGCATCTTAACACGGCCCTGTTCATCAGATATTGGTTCAGTAGAAAAGCTGGGGTGGCCTGGCCGGGCTCTCTGCTCAGGATCTCCAGGCTGAAATGGAGGTGTCGGCCGAGGAGCAACCATCCGTATCTGCAGGGTCTGGGCAAAGATCCACTTCCAAGTTCACTCAGATTGTTGGCAGAATTCAGTTCCTTAAGGTCCTAGGACTGAAGTCCCCCATCTTCTTGCTAGCTATTGTCTAGGGACACTCACAACTCACAGAGGCTGCCCACACACCCTGCCACGTGGCCCCTGCCATCCTCATGGCAGCAATAGAGCATCCCTTTCCTCCTTCTTCAAATTTCTATCCAGGAGGAGTAAATCCCTATCAAGGGCTCACCCAATTAGGTCAGGCCCACTCCAAATAATCCTCCGATTTTAGAGTCAATTAATTACTCATCATAATTACACGGCAGAATCCTTTTTCCACAGGGGTCATATCCCGTGATAGTTACTGGTTTCCGTCACACTCCAGGTAGAGGCAATTACATAAGGGTGAGGGCCCCCAGGGTCATTTTAAAATTCTGCCAATAACAGTGAACCACACTCAGTAAGGGGCAACGACATAGGATGATCACAAAGCAAGGGAACTGGCCCACACGGCCTTCTAATAAACCACGCAAACATAGAAGTCACTCATTAACCTGGTAACCTTGCCATCAGCCCATAGAGGTCCTCCCTGGGCCCAGCCTCTGTCATCCAAGTGGTTTACTCTCCCTGAACCCCTGTGCTGTTTCTTATTCTGGTGCCAGATGAACGTAGTGTATTCCTCATAAGGTCTGTGAGAGTGACAATCCTCAATTCATGTGGACACCAAGCCTGGCACCTGGAATGGAGTGGGCACTGAGCAGCGCTTAGCCTAATATTAGCATAACTGCTCAGACCTGGATTATTGTTCATATTTGGATTATTTAGCCAAAAATTGAGATAAGCCTCAGCTGAGCTCATGGCACAGCTGAGAAATTCTCTGTCACTTGTACGGTTTGACATGGATTCTGGGAGCAATAACCCTGGTCACTGACGCATCAACTTAGGAATCGATGCCTGTGGCCCCTGGCAAGAAAGGAACAAGAACAGCCCTGGCGCCAGCTCCATTTACAAGGTGGCTTATCACTCTTTATAGATTCCTCAGACAAGAGCACAAAGGCGTCCAGAGGAGGAAGCCTGAGGAATTCTAATATACAGACGGGAACATTCACGAGATTCTTCAAAGCATATCGTCTCCAACCCAAAACAGACATGCAACTGGAAAAGGTGCCTCCCTCTGTCTCCGTAAGCTGTAACAAGCTTCTCCTCTGCACTTGCTTTAATTTGAACAGTGCCATATGTCTGGCCACGTCCTTCAAGACACACTCGATTCCATTCCTTTGGCTCCATCACTCAAGGGAAGAAGAAAAGGTGTGGGGGTGTCCCCTTATTAGGGACTCTGTCCTTTCTAGAAGCATCACCCTCTTTCACTGGTGAGAAACCGGAAAATGTTTTTTGGATTTTGTCTACAGCAGTGACTTCTAAAGTGGAAAATACGTAAAATTAAAAAAAATAGACCTCCTATTTATAATTATTTTATTCTAAAAATAAGAGAGAAATTAATCAGTGTTGTATTTTAATAAACAGCTCGACACTTATCTCGCTCACTCTGTTTTGGTTGATGTGGTACTGCAGGGATTCTGGGAAATCCACTCCAGGGAAGGGGGCGTGCGGGGAGATGGGGTTCTTACTCCCTCTGGCCTGCAGCTCACTGACACGTCTCCCAATTGCCCTTACCCAGGACTATGGGTTCTCAGGTGGCATCTGCACACTCATCTGCTGCAGGTCTCCCACAAGGACAGGTGGCTTAAGGATTCTCACAAAGCCATCTCAACTGAAGGAAATAACAACAGTGTGAGCCTCTGTGTCCAACAAGAAAAGCACAGGCCATGTGTTCTCCCACTTCTACTTGGAGCTTCTTGTTGGTTATTGTGTGATGTAAAAAATAGTGGTGGCCAATGGAATTATATCAAGAAATTAAACAAACAAGAAATAAAGTCATCAAGAAGATTATTTAGCTAATCACGGCAGTGCCTGCCTGAAATCCCATCTAGGGCAGAGGCTGAGGCAGAAGGAAGGCAAGTTTGAGGCCCGCCTGGGTAACTTAGTAAAAAGAAAAGGCTGGGATTATAGCTCAGTGGTAGAGCCTAGCATGCGGGAAGCACTGGGTTTGATTCCCAGTGTGATGGAGGAGGGGGAGAAGGAGGAGAAGGAAGAAAAGGAGGAGCAGAAGGAGGAAATTTCTGTACTAGAATACCAGCTCCGCAGCTTCCATTCCTGCTTCCTGCAGAGGGCTTATTCTGAGTCCTGCTATATAAAAAGTCCACCATGGGCTAAGCTCCCAGGGCTGCCAGCCATGCAAATGGGACACCTGGGACATCTACCCTATTAGGTCAAGCCCTCAGGTGACAGCAGCTTCTACCAGTGTCAAACTGTGTCATATGAGAAACCCCAAGTGAAAGCCAGCCAGCTAAGTCCTTTCCAAACTCCAACCCAGAAATCATGAGGAAAAAAAAAAAACACATGGGTTTAAACCACTAGATTTGAGGACAACCTGTTAGATAGTACCAAGTAGCCGGAACAATGAATCTCATCCCAAACAGGTGTTATGTTTTGGGACATTTTTTTTAATAATAATATGAAGCTATCAAAACTCATGAAGAAAGTAAAACTAAGCATGCAGTTCATTTTAACACTAATAGAGGAAAGAGCTTTCTGTACAATTGATGAATATAATTAGATTACAGATAATTTATTTCAGTTTTATCTTATCCATTTGCAAAGGACTGAATATTTGTGTACCCCCAAAATCTATATGTTGAATTCCTGATATGATGGTATTAGGAGCTGGGGACTTTGGTTAGTAATTGGGTCATAATGGTGGAGTTCTTAAAAGGGACCCCCAGAGACATTCCTTGCCTCTTCTCTTACCCATTAACCTGACAGACCTTACCAAGTGTGATAACATCCTGGACTGGCAGCAGTTTGGAAAAACACACACATGCATCCAAACACGGGAATACATACAAGCATTTGCATGAGGTGAGAGAGCTCTGAGTGAAGGGGTAGAAGGATGTGCGGTAGCTGTCATATCAGTTGTTTTAAGGGAGATGGAGATGGAGAGGAGTAGAGAAATAACCCTTACACACCACTGTTACCTTTACCATAATGAACTAGTATTTGCTTTATCATTTTTCTTTTTTTTTTTTAATTGAAGGAAGAAAATAGAAACCTTGCCGGTTCACTGTGTTATCTTCCCACAAGTCAAGTATTTACCTCACCTTTCCCTCCCATCCAGAGGAGCTTCAGTCCTTAAAGGCTGGAGTTTCAATGGTGGGTCCTTGGACTTTTGACCAAGGATGGGATGAAAACAGCATGGGCCCCGAGGTGTTTGAGATGTTCTCTTGGCTTGGCTTGAGGCAAACAAAGCCACTGTGTCTGTTTCAGGTGACATCAAGAGGGGATGGTTTGGGCCACGGAGACTTCCAGACTTCCAGGAACCAAGCTATAGCACAAAGCTCACCATGAGGTGAACATGGTCATGAACGAGAGCTCAAGGAGCCCCAGGAGCCCAGAAGGTCACACAAGGACAGTGGAAATATCTGGCCTGCTGAGTTAGAGTTGCATTTGGAGTCCTGCACACAGTAGGGCCCGGGGAACTAGATTCTGTCCCAAAGGCTGCCCCTGCTGTGTGTGCCCCCAATGCCCAGGGCTTGTGGAGAGGGCTTTAAAGGTAGTGCTCAGCAACATGGCTCTGTGGCAAGTCACCGCCATATCCCTCCTGCCTGCCACCTGCTAGCTGTGTGATGTGAAGACGAAAGTTAACGTTTCTGAGTTTCATTTTCTCATCAGAAAAATGGAGCTGATTACCAACCATGTGGACGTCCGGCCCGCATTACCCAAGCTGGTGTTTTCATCAAGACTCACTTAATGGGGCAGCAGAGAGGGTCAGAACGGAACCTGAATGCCTCGAGGAATCTATTCCCTTGCTCACCAGTACGTGAACACAGGCAATTTACTTAACTGCTCATAAATTTTTTCCACACTCAGGAAGAAGTAAAATTGATAATTGTGCATTACCTCCGTGGCGGTAGGGTCTTAGCACAGCAGGTGTTCTGCAGTGGGGAGGGGTCTCCTCGAAGATGCAAGTCCCAGTAGGATGAGGGCTCACCTCCCTCTCAGCTGAGCTCTGACTCAGAACAGCACCTGGCGCATAATAGATGCTCAGTACATATCAGTTAATCAGCCAAACACTTGTCAATTTGATGTTAAGACCAGCCCTCAGCCTTCTCTCTACAGTTTTTATATTGCCCCAAATTTTGGTCTGGGACTTAATATCCCATGGATAATTATAAAGCACCTATTTTGTTTACTGATTTTATTCACCCTTAATCCAATGACAGCATCCTCACAAGAGGAGAAGAGAAGCAGAGCCACCCAGGAAGGATGCCAGGCGACAACAGAGGCCCAGAGTGGGGCAGCGGGTCCTCAAGCCAAGGAATGTCCAGGATTTCCAGAAACACTGGGAGCTAGGGGGAGGGCCTGGCCTGGATTCCCTGGAGTCCTTGGTGGGAAGTGACCACTGGAGCACCTCAGGTGTGGCCTCTGGTCTCCAGCACTGTGAGGCAGTCCGCTTCTCTTGCTCTGCCGTCCAGTCTGTGCTGCCGTCTTACAGCAGTGGGGAAAAACGTGGCCTCTCCAGGAGGCAGAGAGGAGCCATGATGGAGGACTGCAGGGGAGAGTGGAGAGAGGAGGGCAAAGAGCGCGAGGTGGGCCCAGCACCTGCTTGGCTACAGGGCAGGAGGACTGTCACGACGGGGAGCTGGGAAGGGAACCGCAGCGCGGAGGGAAGGATCCGACTTAGGATTCTCAAAATCCCTTGGGCAGGCACCTGTGATGCAGAGACACCTGACAAAGCAGGTAGGCAGGTGACCTGGGGACAGTGACTGCTGCCTTAGAGCCTGGGGTGGTGTCATCACCTTATAGCAGTGATATTGCCATGCGGAGGGAGGGGCAGGGCCATCAGCCAGCTGAGAGAGCTCAAAAGCATCCTGCAGAGCCAGGAGGTGCTCAGAAAGCATCAGATGCTCAAGGTCCTTCTACCTCAAACATAACCTGCCATCTTTCTCTCCTAAATTCTCTCAGAATGCCCTGGAACTGAGGCATCTACTTTCTGTGAATGTGGATCAACACATACATGTGCATATACACATTCTACATATTGCCCTAAGTTAATGGAGCATATTTAAGGGCAGAACAAGCAGCAGAGCTTGCTACGTCCGACCAGCCTGTTTTCTCTTTCTCTGAGTAGGAAAATGCTGCATTTTGTATTTTTTCCCCCACTGTGATCATTCTCTTTTTGTGACTGTGTATGAGTTACCCTGGCAACATGGTAGACTCAATCTGATTGGCCAGGTTGCCAGGTTCATTGTGAGAGCCAGGGGCCCAGTTTCGAATGGTGGATGTGTGTGTGCATGTGTGTGTGTGTGTGTGTGTGTGTGTGTGTGTCAACCAGAGCTACAGACAAGCCTGGTCAGGAAAACCCAATCAAGCAGAATGTGTGCATCCCCTCTGCCTGCCCAGAGATCCCTCCCTCACCTGCTGGGCAAATGCCCCTCACATGGCTCTGGAGAGCATGCAAGAGCTCGACTCCACCTTTGAAATACCTATTAGGAAATGTGCTTAAGATTGGTCTGTCTGGCCCAGAATGAATGTATCTGTGATGAGAAATTAATTCTCAAAGAAACTAAGGGAGAGAGGGGCCAGCACTGGACAATGGGAGTGGAACCCTGAGCAATCTCAAGAAAGGGACAGACTCAGGCAAATGCTTCATTTTCTGTAAATAAATATTACTCTTAAAAGGGGGGCTTTGTGTTAAGGATAAGGACTTGGAAGCCAGTACACTAAAGATTCAAATGGGGGCTAAATGATACTTCAGTCCTGCCAACAATATGGGTCTTCTATTCAGTTTATCAGATGTATGCTTTATTCATTAGCCCAGCTCTATTTACGAATCACCTGGGGAAATAATCAAAATCCTGCCTATAGCTGAAACTCTTTGTTAGCCAATGAATAAATAATCCCAGAATAGAGTTAGGTACAGCCTGATGCCTAAGGAAGTAATAACTCTATTTTTCTTATTTGCACGAATTTTTTAGTAGCCTCCTCTGGCCCACTTTTTGCAATTCTTGTGTTTTCAAAGGAAGCATATCATTGACACCTAAATCTACCACACTCTGCATTGAACATATTATATTTAACTGTGCTATTTAACCAGCAAGGTCTTAATATAGACGTAAAAGTCATTGGCAAGCAGTCGTTTTTCACCTGGGTTAAGTGTTACAGGATGTTCAGCTCTGGTAAAGCTAACATTTAGGCTGTCCAATTCAAAGAAGGAAAGAGCTCTGAAGGGAAAAGAGACAAGGAGCACATTCCAAATGTGCTTCCAAAAAAAGCTGATTGCATAGTAATAATTAATTCCTCTGCTGAAGTTACTAGGAAAGAAATGTAAGCTCTCGAACCCTCCTACTACTCCTCCCCACCCTTTAGGAGGAAAAAAATGGCTGTGAATGGTGTTCAGAGCAGCCCATTCTAGCTGGAGCCAATGGCCCAGTGGTATTAACTTCTGAACATGGCTGGCCTTCTGAGCTGTCCTTTGTGGCTGGATTTTGTTAGCAAGTCTTTTTCGCAAGACCATCAGTAGTGAAGACCAATTAAATGCTGACAAACCTGCTAATTCGCCCGTATATGGCATCATGACACAACCTTGACTGTGTGAGGAGTGTTAAGTGAAAACACTTTAAATATTCCATGGTTTGGGGTCTGTCTTCATTATCTTCCCGGCTCTCCAAGCCGCAGGGGCCTGGGACTCTGACCTCCTTAGAGGCCTACTTGCTATAGGATCTGTGGGCAAGGAAGTTCTTAGGGGAAGAGGCTTCCCCAGAACCTGGCTGTGAGCGGCCCTTCTGCTGGTCCCTGGCTTACCCCTGAAGCTGCCTCCCCACCTTCTTTTCCTAAAACTCCAGCTTTTCAGAGAAGACACAGCAAAGCAAGGAAATGCAAACGCAATGTCAGTCTGTGAGGATGGAATTAGTTAAAAGGAAAAATAATAACAACAATAAGGTCAAGGCCAGGAAGCTGGGGATGGGGCGCGGGCAACAAAATCTCATTTGGAGCCAACAGAGATCATCCGCGGGAGGAACCCGGTGCAAGATCCCGAGTGAGCTGGGAACAGACACGGGGACACCCGGGGGACAAAGGGCCGCCAGCATTAATAAAACAGGGAAAGAATGAAAACGCAACACAAAGCCCTGCGGTTCCACACACAGCCAAGGTACGCACACACGCCACTGAAGGCAGGAAAATGGGGAACAAAGGATGTCATAGCAACCTCGGCGAGCATGCCGTGCACCCGTGCAGCCGGCTGCAGCGCACATGGTCATCCATCAAGAAACCTGCGGCACCCGGACACCACGTTCACGCAGGAAGAAGAGTGGCCCCCAGCCAGAGAGCCCCAGGACAGCAGTGCACTCGTGTCCCCCTTCCTTTCCTCCCCGCTGCCCCCAAATCCATGGCACATCTGTGCCCAGATTCTCCCTCCCTTCCCAACAGCTGCTTGTCTGAAACGCAGGGAACCTGAATCTGCAACCGGGTACGCTCGCATCCCCCAAATTATTTTTCCAAATTGTTTCTGACTTGGGTAAAGTGTATCCTTCCCCCGTGCCCTCAAATAAATCCCCTGCTCTTTTGCAAACAAAGGCAGTGATAATAGCAAAAGAAAAAGCACATAAACACGTTTTGCTTGCCGTTGCAAAATTAAGCATCCCACCGTTCGGATTCACGGGGGATTGCGGATTTCCAGGGGGATCTAAAGCTCATTTACCTGTGCCTAATTCAAAAGAGAAATGCTCATTTCCTTTCATCTCTCTCTTCCCCTTAAATTATAGGTCTCTTCTGTATTAATAGACATCATTTCTTTGCACTTTCTTGGGGTCGGAATGGGGGAAGCTCTGTGACACTGGAGGAAAAAGACAAGAGGAGCGTTTTCACCAGCAAGCCTTGGAATTCAGTGGAAAATAAAAGAGAACTTTTACAGGAACCTAATGGAGATATTGACATGTGTGGCTGGAAATCTAAACTTAGCAAAGTGTAAGGCAAGAGCAGGCTTTCTCACTTTATTTCTGTATCTGGAAAGTTTCAGCGGCTGGTACCATATGAATATTTATTAATGCATTGTGAATCCGAACCTGTGATTATTACTCAAACTATCTTTTTTACCTTACAAGCTTCAACTCAGAAGAATAAAAACACATCTGCTTTTGCTCTTCCCATATTTTATTCAATGTTTTAACAGCTTTGCTGTAAATATCTCATCCATTACGATTCAGTTGTGACTATATTGGCTTCCCGTCTCCTGTTTTATTACTGTCATCGCACTGAAACAACACACTGTTAATTCTGTTAACTAACAAGTTCATTGTTCCAGCTAGTCAGCCATCTCCCATTTGTTGGGTCCACATGCTAAAAGAGAATTGGTTATAAATCAGCCAAGGGCCTGAGTGAGGCGTGTTCCCTTTGTTCAGATGAGTGGGTCCTTATGTGAGATTGTCGTTTAATACGCTGTCATAGGAGAACTGAGTAGCTCTGCAGACAGGGCCAAACTCAATTGGATTAGATGAAGAGGTCACTCAGTCAGCTCTGGAATATGCACACATTCTCAGAACTTCACATTCTCAGCATGAAACAGTCCTCCTGTAGAGCTCCTCTCCAATTTAGACCTTGCAAACCTGGCTTCTTGTGGATTCTTTCCAGAAGCAACTGGCTACTCTCTATGTCCTGCTAGATGGAAACTGAGCCAGTGGGTGTGGTCTAATAGTTTAAAATGTCAGCTTTAAGTCCAGCAGACCTGGTTTGCTTTCCAGCTCTGCCTCCTCCGCGTGGGATGGGCCTGGATGGCTTTGACACCATCTGTGAGCCTCATGTGCACACTTGGAGCAGCGGCAGCACCCACCTCATTGGATGGTTGTAAGAATCAAACCAGCAAAGGTGTGCATAGTTCTGTCACAGTGGGGATTTGGTCCAGGAAATAGACATCTCTCTGGATATCTCAAACATAGTCAGTATCTCCTACCAGCAAGAGGTATGTCCTGAGACCCCCCAGAGGATGGCTGAACCACAGGTGGTACTGATCCCCACACAGACTCTGTCTTTTCTTCTACCTATGTATCCTTGATACAGTTAGTACAGTGAGAGATTAACGATGACAACGAATAATAAAATAGAATAACAATAAAAACATGGTCTCTCTCCCTCTCAAAATATGCCATTTAATATTTTTGGATGGTGTTGACCACAGAGAGTGAAACTTGGGTAAAAAGGGACTACTGTAATGAATTAAAATCTGGGTATTGGGTGTGTGCCATGATGAGGTTGTAAACACACACATGTATACACACATGCCCACACACAGTGGCTTAGAACAATGAGTGCTCACTTAAATTCTAATTCTGTAAGTCAAAGATTTGAGCAGGCCTGGGCAGTTCTGGTCATGTTAGGCTTACTCTGTGTCTTGTTGGATCTTGTCTGGTGCAACAGGGCCAAATGTGTGGTTCTCCATCAGGACAGCTCAGGCAATTTCCTAGCAGAGACAGAGGTGCCAGAGAACCTCTCAGTGGGTGATTCTTGCTTAAAACAAAACAGAACAGGACAAGTTGATCATCCCAAGGACATTTCATTCAAATTTGGGCTGTAAGGGCATGGATGAAGGCAGAGTTAAAGAATTTGAGCCTTATGCAATGAGCTGAGATATTGCCTATCAAATTACTGGAAGAGGGAGTGTTGGTTTAAAGGTCATGGCACTGCTACCATCTGTATACCTTTCACTCACAAAACTCAACAGGACCCTGGAAACCTGGTGTCAGGCTGCATGGGAGCATCTCGTGTATCCCTCTCCTTCCTTCTGCAAGCAAATAACACAAAGAGCCTGACACTAACCCTGAACTCAGGCTATGAAGGAATCTGGGGAGCATGGTGTGGAGCTCCCTCACCTCTCCAAGGAGAAGGGAGAAGATTCTGAGACAGACCAGGCCTATAGATATAGTGCCATGAACATCTGGCTCATAGAAATGCTAGCAGCCCTGGTGGCAGAACTCAGTCATGGATTGGTCCTGCTACCATCTCCAGGTCTGTGGCCCTCTCCCTGGTTTAACTAAGTTGCTGAGGCTCTCGCTAACTCACCCAGGCTGGCCTCAAACTTGGAATTCTCCTGCTTCAGTCTCTTGAATGTGCACCCCTATACCCTGCGATGAACAGGTCACCTTCTAAGATACTCGCTTTCCAAAAGCTACCCTTAAAAAGGGCAGTCATTTTAAAGAAAACATTTTAATAGCATTTCAGTTCCCAAGAACAATTGGTAAATTTAAAATAAAGCAAAAACCTTTTTGTTCTCACCTTGTTTTGCTTTAGCTATTATTGCCCCCCCCCATTTTTTTTAATTCTGCTTCCTCTGACTATCTGGGTATTTTCAACCTCTGGAAGGTTTTTTCCACATTCTGAGTGAAGATTTATGTCATTTCCCAGCACTTTAGCCCAGCTGACTTCTTTGTGATCACATGCCGTTATGAAATAAACAAGAAAAGGCTGTGTTCTGAAGACATCTCAAAGGGGCACCACAGACCATGACCGGTAACTGACCTAGTCTTAAGAAAGGGAAAAACAAAAACTTACCTTTAGAAGGTCATTGGAGTCCACTGATATCAAAACACAAATGAGTTTAATTTATTAGGAAAAAATTCTGGTTCATTAGAGCTAATTTTTCTTAGATACAGTCCCTTCAGGAAAATATACCTTAGTTGTGATTCTAAATCTGTCTCCTGAGAAATCTTGGAAGCCTGCTGATCATTTTGAATTCCTTGACGCCCTTAACTTCCTGGCTGCATGTTAGAAATCATTTTAAATGAATTGAATAAAATTCACAAGTGTTATATGCCAGCAAATGATGAACTCACAGGAAATATGACTCAAATCCACTTTTTTCATTTTGTTTTTTTTTTCTCATAATAAATAGAAATGAACAAATGTGGCTTTAATGACATCTTGGAGTGAGAGCTTTTATTGATATATTATCAGTTGGAAGCGTGTAATGCTTTGGTGAAATAAACTCCATTCTGCATATTTATAACCAGATTGAAAAAGGTGTGTTTGTTATTTTGTGTGACATTTCCTAATGATAGTGAAGTTTTATATATGAAGATATACATGCACCATCATAAAAACGAACAATATTTCAGCTTACAAAATGTTTCTTTGATTGAGGATGGTTTTGTACTTACTTAGTTTCCAATTACTTTTTTAACCTGTGCTCACAAACTTGCAAATATCTTTTCTCCCTTCCTGGAAAGCTATAAACATACTCCCAACTGAGTCAGCCAAGACAGAATTTGCAGCATCTGTTTTAGGGTGACAAGCCCTTCCTTGGGCAGCTAAGGTTCCGGTTATTAGCTAATTATGGTTTGTATCAGATCAAAATCTTTGTGTTGAAAAAAGATGGAAACTTGCTTAAGAAGAGAGAAATTGCTGGATTCCTTAAGTGTGGCGGGCTAGTTTCAGACACAGTGAGATGTGGGCACCCAAACAGTGTCCCCAGAGCTGGTGTCTCTTGACTCTCCACATTGCTTTCTGACTTGTGTTAGCTTTCTTTTCAGATAGGCTTTCTTCCCCAAGTCACAAAATGACAACAGCTGCAGACTAGCCTCTGTGTTTCACATCTGCAGGAAATAAGAGTCTCTTTCTTTCCCCATCACCCCACTTCCTCTTTCCCCCAGGCTGGTTTGCTATTGGCTCAGCTGCTCACATGCACAAACCTAAACCAACTGCTGTAACCAAGGGCATATCTGTTGTCTCTAGCTGTGTAACAAATCAGCTTCCTAAAACTTAGCAGTTTTTTTTAAAAATGCATTTATTACCCCATAGTTTCAATGAGTCTGAAATCCAATATGGCTTCACTAGGTTCTGGAACATCTTTCTAAAGTCATAATCAAAGAATTGGCCGGGTTCCCATCATCTTTGGTTCAACTGGGGAAGATCCTCTTCCAAATGTGCACAGCAGTTGCTGGCAGGTTTGAGATCCTTGTGGGAATTTGGACAGAGAGCCTCAATTTCTCATTGACTTGTTGGACAGAGGCCACCTCAGCTCTGCCGTATGGATAACCATAGGGCATTGACAAAAAGATAGGTGGCTTTGTCAGAGCAAGCAAATGAGAGGAGAGAGGAAAAAGAAGTCACAGTTACTAGACAACCTAATATCAGCAGTGACATCATATCACTTTAGCCATATCTGACTCAGTACCAGCTAGTCATGACTCCACCTTACATGCAAAAGGAGTGGATTAGGCAGGGGTGTGAGTGCCAGGAGATGGGGACCATGGGAGTCAGCCACATCAGAAACTGCCCACCACCAAGGGCAATTAAATATGGAGATCAGTTTAAATCACTATGGCTGATCCAACCTTGGAATTGGGGGAGGATCAATCATAGCACTTCCAAACCATGAGTGGAGGTTTCCATCACAGAAGGAGATTTGCACATGGCTGGAAAATTTGCAATTGGTTTGCATGGAGTTGAGTGGACATTCCTGGTCACTATTCAGGGCACTCACTCTAGAGTTAGTTTTTACCACCGTGAGTCTTAAGGATAATATGTCCGGAACCTTTTTTCTGACTCTGATGCCCATGTTATTGTTTCAAGAATCAAAGGACAACATCTTCAGAGGATTTAAGTTAAAATACAGGAAAAATGGCTGCCTGACCAAGCTGACCTTGACCTACTTGTAAGTAGACTCTTATCAAGTGGCTTCATCGTTCCTGTACAGAGTGTCTGATATTGAGATCCCTGAATGTTGGAGGCCTAAACCATGTTGCACTGTTTTTCAGAAGAGGGTTTAGAGCATATGGTATGAAATTCAAGGAAATAAAAGGCCCAGGATTCTGGAGTTGGGAACCCCTGACCCTGGGTTGTAAGATGTCACCCGTTTAATAATGATCTCTTTGTGTTTCATGCATAATGAACAAGGACTTGTATTTCATAGTACAGGGATTCAGGGAAATATCCCCTTTCATGGACTCCCTTTAACCTGAGCATAGTCATGTGTGTGACACGTGGCCATGAGACAGAGTCTGTCTATGACCTTCTTGAGCACATTTGCTCTCCTGATTCAAGAAGGTAATTACAGTTTATAGAAGTTGCCTCTCTTTTTTATTTCTGAATAATGAATGCACATAAGGAAATTGGTACAGAAGCAGCCACCTTGGGACCATGAGGCAACTAGTCATGGCACAAGTATTTAAACACACCTCTGGACTGGTTATGTAAGAAAAAGAAACACCGTAGTATAATCCTAACTTATATAATAAGTATCAAATTTATATAATTATGGAACAAATTATTTAATTATTTTTTATTGTTTTATTCTTTTTTTTTCCATTGGATCAAATGGTGGTTCCATTCTCAGCTTTCCAAGGAATCTCCATACTGCTTTACATATTACCTGCACCAATTTGTACTTAGCATCATATTGTTTTATTTATTTATTATTCTAATTTGTTATATATGACAACACAATGCATTACAATTCATATTACATATATTGAGTACTATTTTTCATATCTCTGGTTGTATGCAAAGTATATTCACAACATTCGTGTCTTCATACATGTACGTAGGATAATGATGTCCATCTCATTCCACCATCTTTTTTACCCCCATGCCCCCTCCCTTGCCCTCCTACCCCCTTGCCCTATCTAGAGTTCATCTAATCCTCCCATTCTCCCTCTCCCAACCCCACTAGAAGTCAGCCTCCTTATATCAGAGAAAATATTTGGCATTTGGTTTTTTTGAATTGGCTAAATTCATATAGCATTATCTTCTCTAACTCCATCATGTACCTTTGTTAAGAGTTGTAAATGCCATGATTTTATTCTCTTTTATTGCTGAGTAATATTCCATTGTGTGTGTATGTATGTATGTGTGTGTGTGTGTGTGTGTGTGTGTGTGTGTGTATCTCACATTTTCTTTATTTCCTGCCCCCCATCTATTGAAGGGCATCTAGGTTGGTTCCTCAGTTTAGCTATTGTAAATTGTGCTGCTATAAACATTGATGAGACTGTGTCCCTGTAGTATGCAGTGTTTAAGTCCTTTGGGTATAGATCGAGGAGAGGGATAGCAGGGTCAAATGGTGGTTCCATTCCCAATTTTCGAAGAAATCTCCATACTGCTTTCCATATTGGCTGCACCGATTTGCAGTCCCACCAGCAATGTATGAGTGTGCCTTTTTCCCCACATACTCGTTAATACTTAATATTCTTTGTGTTCTTAACAGCTGCCATTCTGACTGAAGTGAGATGAAATTTTAGTTTTGATTTGCATCTCTTTGCTAGAGATGCTGAACGTTTTTTCATATATTTGTTTGATTGATAGTATACCATGTACTGAGAGATGTCTGTTCAGTTCCTTGGTCCGTTTATTGATTAGGCTATTTTTTTTTTCTGTTTAGCTTTTTGAGCTCATCATATACCCTAGAGATTGTGCTATATCTGATGTGTGAGGGGTAAAGATTTGCTCTGAAGATGTAGGTTCTCTATTCACCTCACTGATTGTTTCTTTTGCCAAGAAGAAGCTTTTTAGTTTGAATCCATCCCACTTATTGATTCTTGATTTTAATTCTTGTGCTATAGGAGTCTTATTAAGTCAGTTGGGGCCTAATCCAACATGATGGAGATTGGGGACTAGTTTTTCTTCTAATAGGCACAGGGTCTCTGGTTTAATTCCTAGGTCCTTGATCCACTTTGAGTTGAGTTTTGTGCATGGTTAGAGATAGGGGTTTAATTTCATTTTGTTGCATATGGATTTCCAATTTTCCCAACACCATTTGTTGAAGAGGCTATCTTTTCTCCAACGCATGTTTTTGGCACCTTTGGCTAATATAATATAATTGTAATTGTGTGGGTTAGTCTCTGTGTCCTCTATTCTGTACCATTGGTCTACTGGTCTATTTTGGTGCCAATACCATGCCAGTACTATTTCTGTTACTATTACTCTGTAGTATAGTTTAAGATCTGGTATAGTGATGCCACCTGCTTCGCTCTTCTTGATAAGGATTGCTTTAGCTATTCTGGGTCTCTTATTTTTCAAGATGAATTTCATGACTGCTTTTTCTATTTCTATGAGGAATCATTGGGATTTTGATTGGAATTGTATTAAATCTGTATAGTGGTTTTGGTGTTATGGTCATTTTGACAATATTAATTCTGCCAAACCAGGAACAAGGGAGATCTTTCCATCTTCTAAGGTCTTCTTTAATTTCTTTCTTTAGTGTTCTGTAGTTTTCATTGTAGAGGTTCCCCACCTTTTTTATTTTTATTTTTTTGAGGCTATTGTAAATGGGGTAGTTTTCCTTGTTTCCCTTTCTGAGGATTTGTCACTGATGTACAGAAATGTCTTTGACTTATGGGTGTTGATTCCTGCTACTTTGTATGCTGCTACTTTGCTAAATTCATTTAATAGTTCTAGAAGTTTTCTGGTGGATCTTTTTGGGTCTTTAGGTATAGAATCATATCATCAGCAAATAGAGCCAATTTGAGTTCTACTTTTCCTGTGTATATCCCTTTAATTTCTTTCATCTTCCTAATTGTTCTGCCTGAGGTTTCAAGAACTATGTTAAATAGAAGGTGAAAGAGGGCATCCCTGTGTTGTTCCAGTTTTTAGAGGGAATGCTTTCAATTTTTTTCCATTTAGAATGACATTGGCCTGGGGCTTAGCATAGATAGCCTTTACGATGTGAGACATTTTCCTGTTATGCCTAGTTTTTCTAGTGTTTTAAACACATATGGGTGCTGTATTTTGTTGAATGCTTTTTCTGCGTCTATTGAGATGATCATATGATTATTATCTTTAAGTCTATTGATGTGATGAATTACATTTAGTGATTTCAGTATGTTGAACCAAACTTGCATTCCTGAGATGAACCCCCACTTGATTGTGGTGCATGATCTTTTTGATATGTTTTTGTATTTGATTTGCCAGAATTTTATTGAGAATTTTTGCATCAATGTTTATTAGAGATATTGGTCTGAAGTTTTCTTTCTTTGATGTGTCTTTGCCTTATTTTGGAGTCAGGGTGATATTGGCCTCATAGAATGAGTTTGAAAGTGCTCCCTTTTTCTATTTCCAAAATAATTTGAATAGTATATGTATTAGTTCTTCTGTATAGGTCTTGTAGAACTCAAATGTGTATCCATCTTGCCCTGGATTTTTCTTGATTGGTAGGCTTCTGATGGTGTCTTCAATTTCATTGCTTGAAATTGATCTGTTTAAATTGTGTATATCATCCTGATTCAATTTGAGCAAATCATATAACTCTAGACATTTGTCGATGCCTTCAATATTCTCTATTTTATTAGAGCACAAGTTTTCAAAATAATTTTTAAATATCTTCTGTATTTCTTTAGTGTCTGTTGTGATATTTCCTTTTTCATCACATATGTTAGTAATTTGAGTTTTTTTCTCCTTCTCTTTGTTAGCATGGCTAAGGGTTTGTCAATTTTATTTTATTTTTTTTGAAGAACCAATTTTAAGTTTTGTCAATTTTTTCAATTATTTGTTTTGTTTCAATTTCATTGATTTCAGCTCTGATTTTAATTATTTCCTGTCTTTTACTGCTTTTGGTGTCCATTTGTTCTTCTTTTTCTAGAGCTTTGAGATATAATATTTGGTCATTTATTTGTCGACTTTTTCCTTCTTTTAAGGAATGAACTCCATGCAATGAACTTTACTCTTAGTACTGCCTTCATAGTGTCCAAGGGATTTCAATATGTTGTACTAGTGTTCTCATTTACATCTAAGAATTTTTAATCTCCTCCTTCATGTCTTTTGCAACCCATTGTTCTTTAAGTAGCATACTATTTAGTCTCCAGTTGTTAGAGTAGTTTTTATTTTTTATTTTATCATTGATTTCTAATTTCATTCCATTGTGATCTGATAGAATGCAGGGTAGTATCTCTACTTTTTTGTATTTGTTAAGAGTTGCTTTGTGGCATAATATATGGTCTATTTTAGAGAAGAATCTATGCATTGCTGAGAAGAAAGTGTATTTGCTTGTTGGATGAAATATCTATTATGTCAGTTAAGTCTAAGTTATTAATTGTATTATTGGGTTCCACAGTTTCTTTGTTCAACTTTTGTTTGGAAGATCTACCCAGTGGTGAAAGATGTATGTTAAAGTCACTCAGAATTATTGTGTTGTGGTCAATTTGACTCTTGAACTTGAGAAGAGTTTGTTTAATGAACATACATGCTCCATTGTTTGAAACATATACACTTATAATTGATATGTCTTGTTGGTGTATGGTTCCCTTTAGCAGTATGAAATGTCCTTCTTTGTTCCTTTTGATTAACTTTAGCTTAAAGTCTACTTTATTTGATACGAGGATGGAAACCCCTGCTTGTTTCTACAGTCCATATGAATGGTATGATTTTTCCTAACCTTTCACCTTCAGTCTGTGGATGTGTTTTCCTATGAGATGAGTCTCTTGGAGGCAGTATATTGTTGGGTCTTTTTTTTTTTTTTTTTGATCCAATCAGCTAGCCTATGTCTTTTGATTGTTGAGTTTAGGCCATTAACATTCAGGGTTATTATTGAGATATGATTTGTATTTCCAGCCATTTTTGTTATTTAACTTGACTTGGTTTCTCCTTTGATTAGCTTTTTCCTTTAGTGTAATACCTCCCTCTGCTGATTTTCATTGTTGTTTTTCATTTCCTCTTCATAGAATATTTTGCCAAGAATGTTATGTAGTGCAGGCTTTCTAGCTGTAATTATTTTAACTTTTATTTATCATGGAAGGCTTTTATTTCATCATCAGATCTAATGCTTAATTTTACTGGATACAAAGATCTTGGTTGGCATCCATTTTCTTTCAGAACTTGATATATTTTGTTCCAGGATCTTCTAACTTTCAGGATCTGGGTTGAAATATCTGCAGATATACTAATTGGTTTTCCCCTTTTTGTAATCTGATTTCTTTCTCTTACTGCTTTTAATATTCTCTCCTTATTCTGGATGTTAGGTATTTTCATTATAATGTATATTGGTGTGGGTCTGTTGTGATTTTGTACATTTAGTGTCCTGTAAGCCTCTTGAATTTGGTTTTCCAATTTGTTCTTGATGTTTGGGAAATTTTCTGATATTATTTCATCTAATAGATTGTTCATTCCTTTGGTTTGGACCTCTATGCCTTCCTCCATCCCAATAACCTTTAAATTTGGTCTTTTTATGTTATCCCATATTTCTTGAATCTTCTGCTCATGGTTTCTTACCATTTTTCACTGTATGATCTACATTCTTTTCAAGATTATATATTTTGTCTTTATTGTCTGATGTCCTGTCTTCCAAGTGGTCTAATCTGTTGGTGATGCTTTCAATTGAACTTGTAATTTGATTTTTTTGCTTCTTTCATTCAAGGATTTCTGTTTGGTTTTTCTTTAGAACCTCTATCTCCCTATTGAAGTAATCTTTTGCTTCCTGTATTTGCTTAGATAGCTCTTTGTCAAAATGATGTTTTGCTGCCTGTATTTTCTCTCTTATATCATTGGTTAATTCACAGAACATATTAATTATGTACATCTTGAACTCCTTCTCTGTAATTTCTTCTGCTGGGCTGGCGATGGATTCTAATAATGTGGTGTCTTGATTTGTTTGGGGCATTTCCTTCCCTTGTCTTTTCATGTTCCTGTGTCTTCCTTCCAGCTCTGTGGATCCAAGGAGTTACCATTTTTACTC
Organism: Spermophilus citellus; assembly: GCF_964194105.1. Classification (NCBI taxonomy): domain Eukaryota; kingdom Metazoa; phylum Chordata; class Mammalia; order Rodentia; family Sciuridae; genus Spermophilus; species Spermophilus citellus. Next base: position 9,176,627 of record NC_138185.1, on the reverse strand, counting down.
TGTAGGCTTATAGAGCCCCTGCAGGTTTCCAATACCTCTCCTTTGAGGGGAAGGACAATGTTAACAAATCCCAGTATAAACAAAATACCACCTAAAAACAAGTAGTTGTTATTAAGATGTTTAGAGTTTGGTCACAATGTACAGAAATTATAAATTCAATTATTATCTACAATATAAGCAGTAAGTTTGTAAAAGGCTCTACAGTTTCTGATGATGGACAAAGAACCAGGGGTGAGGTGTAGGAAGATATGCTGAGGAGGTAGGAGGCAAGGATATAGATTTATTCTATCTTAGGAAATGTGAAAGAGAAATCTAAAGAAGAAGGTTAGTAGCAGGAGAATACAGAGTTAGTAATTTGGGGAAGACAGTAGAGTACATAAAACACACATACACATATATATTAAGAAAAAATAGAAAATGTTAAAATAGTAAAAATTGAAGAGAAAAAAAAACAAAAAAAAGAAAAAATATATACTATTCAGTTGTCTCAGTACTCAGTATCCTAATTCATGCAAAGTACTCAATTTCACATAAGTTGGGGATGTGAGGGTGGGAGAATAAAGAGGAATAAGAAAGAAAAAAAAATCTCAAAGGAAGAAATAAGGATTGTTTGGGTTGGCAATTGGTGTCTTTCCTGCTTCCCTTCTCATCCAATGGGTGGGGCTGTCTGTACTTAGTTGGTATCTTCACCCTCAGGATGGTGGGGGTTACCAGGGTGTGAGGGTTGGTCTTGGGTGCAGGGCACCTGGAAGTAGGGTATGGCACCCACCAGTCCCGTTGGGAGACTGCACCTCAAGGATCTCCTTTAGGATCTGCTCCTCTGATGTGGGCACTGGGTCTTCTCTCCTCATCTCACCTGTAGACCTCACAGTTCCTGGCCTCTGAATTGGTCTCTAAAGTGTATCTCCCTCGCCCTCTCCCTTTTTACTTCCTAATCAGGAACCTTCTCTCTGGGGTTCCTCGTTGCACTCTGGTGGCTGCACACCTGTCAGGAGGGCTGTTTTGTGTTGGGCAGTCCCTCTGCTGGGTTTGCCGCTGCTGGGGATTGGGGGGAATTAGAAACTATGGGTTCCTGGATATCTGGTGTTCCAAACTGGTAGTTGCCCAACTAAAGATGTGATGGAGGTGGCCCAAGATGGAGGCAGCTGCTTTCAGCGGTGGCTGTCGGGTCAGGTGGGGGAAGCCAGGCAATGGTGCTGTGTGATGTGTTCAGAGATGAGTTGTGTGGCGTGCAGCATTGTGGCTGTCAGCTGTCTTTAGAGCCTGTGATGTCCCCAGGTGCAGGCAGGCTACCGTGCTTAGGGGACTATGGCAGTAGCTTCCGAGTCCCAAGATGGAGGTGACCAGGGGAGCCCCATGTTGGTAGATGGGAGTCCACATGGGAGTGGCGGCCAGAGTTCCTGCCAGTGGGTAGGGGCTGAGTGTCCTTCCTGGGATCAGCGTCTGGGAATTCTGCGCCAGTGCTGATGCTGGTGGGTCCCGCTAAGGCCCCCAGAGACTTGCGGGGCAAGTAGTTGGGAGTCTGGGGTCCTGCTCTGACACTGAGGCCTGAAGTCCCACACGACAAGGTGGCTGTGATTCCTGTGGGTGGGTCCTATATCACTCTCAGCAAAGCAGTATTGCCACTAGTTGAGACCTGGATCATGAAGCCACACAGAATGCTGCCTCCCTCTGGCCTGCCATCTTGGATCTTTCAGAACAAATTATTTAGGAATAAAATCTGCAGTGGTTCTCAAGCATCCGTGATCTTCCGATTTCTTTAGTTACTTTATTTCCTCATTTCATTTTTTTTCCAACTATGTATCAATCTCCAGCACTCAGACAGAGCCCTCATTGTGTCAGAAGGAAGCTCTCTGAAGTTAGAATTGCAGTGGGAAAAATAGATCCAGGAGTACAGCCCTGAATCCCCCAGAAGTTTCTTTCCTGGAATCTGACATCTGTTGTCAGAGCAGCTCGACAAAGCAGAGCAAAGGGCTGTGTGTGGCTGAGCTTGTTCATTGTCTTTCCAATTCCTGAATACCTGATCACCACTCGCAGGTCTATCTAGACTCCTGGTTTAGAAGCCAGTGTCAGGTAACCTCCTGGTCTGTTCACTTCATAACTAACTTCCCTCCATCCCTCTTTCATGCCAGGAAGGGGGGATGGGAGCCTCCCATTTGTTCTTTCAAAGGTTGCTGACACACACACAGTCAGACACACTCTTTGGAGAAACAAATAGTCAAACTGATCTCAGAACATCTTGTAGACAAACTAGGTGAAGCAAAACTGCCCTCAGGGGCTTCGTAGAGGTAAGTCATCCACAAGAGACCTAAAATGAAGCAATGAAGTACAAAAGACCATACCAAGGACAGAAATAAAGGGAAAGCATCTTCACAGGAGAGGAAATCTCTCTGGATGGTGGAAGAAGAGACCACATTCACAATGGACCTTCAAAAATGGAAGGAGTTAAGATCCTGAGAGATGGAACAGCAGAGTTTAAAAGTGGTAGAGTGAAGGTGGGAGTAGTTAATGGGTGGCCTTGAATGCTCACCCAAGGATCATTCCAGAGGCTGTTGGGAGCCATTGATGTGGGCAGAGCAGGTCAATGGTCACCTGTCCCTTAGGCTCCTGGAATTACTTTAGAACACAGCACACACTGTAAAAGTTACAGTTGCTGCTAGCTGGTGTGAAGTTCTATCAAGAAGCAAGGAGACAGGGACCACCATACTGTTTGTAGGTACTATGTTACTTGCTAAGAAATGGTTCTTCTCAAAATGATAGAATAGTAAAGCTTGAATCAAAATATGTTTAATGCTCCACGAACCTGGGTAGTTCATTTCAGAAGTAGGTCCCACACTTCCATACCCCGTGTTGCTGAGGCACCTTACAATCCTTTGCAGTAAATGTGAACTGTCAATAAAAATGTAAAGCAGCAAATAAAACTGTGGTTTTTGCTTCTTTAAAAATAATTTTCTAATAATATCATCTGAAAATCAAACTCAAATACTCTGGGGGAATGGGAGCACTGTCCCTCTAAGGGGACAGCGGCTGCTCAGCTCCAGCTTGTGTGCTGTCAACACATCTGACTTCTTCAACAAAAAAAAAGAAAAGAGATTCCCATTCCTAGATGCACTGTCTCAACTATTGGCTCCATTAAAACAAAATATACTAAAGCAAGGGGGAGGCTCAAACAAAACTCATCTGCACACTGGATTTGAGACACTGGCTCCCAGTTTGAAATTTTTGACCTAACAGCTGTACCCATGTCGTCAACCCTCTGAAAAGAACCCAAGATACCAGAGGATATGTTAAAACCCGTGAACAAGCCGTCAGCTCCATGAATTTTAAAAGTCAACTAACCTGTGCTGCATCCATGAAATAGACTGTTATGCAAACTTTAAAAGTTGTTAACAAAGCCTATAATAGTAAATGAAAAATTTGAATTAAAAAGGAAATAAAACTGTGGGGACAGAAAAGGATCAGTGGTGGCCGGGGGTTGGGAAGAAGACGGGAGGAGTGACAAATAGAGCGCAGACACTGTTTTAGGGCAGTAAAACTATTCTGTAGGAAGCATGGATATGATCGAAGTATGCTCCACGCATGTATGAAAATGTCACAAAGAGGCCCATTATTTTGTACAACTAATACCCACTGATAATTATAACTAAAAAATTATTCTGTATGGTATAGTATAACCAGAAAGGTCATATTATACTATAAGGGTGTCATTGCACATTTGTTAAAACCCATAGAATGTACACCACCAAGAGAGAGCCCTCGTATGAACCATGAACCCCAGAATGCCAATGGGCGTTCTCCCCCTGCAACAGTTGTACCCCTCTGGTGTGGGGTATTGATATGAGGAGACAGATCTGTTTCACCTGATTTAAAATGTGCACACATATGGAAACATCACATGTCCTCTATTAACATGGGACATTTTTATGTTTCTGTGAGTTTAAAAATAAATGTAACTTGAAAATGTTTGTCAAAACATTAAAAGCTGTCATATTGTTGTCTATAAATGCACAAAAACAGGAACACTAATATTAATTTAATACACTCCAAACATAAGGAACACTGACAATCAAAATGTTCGCTTCTTTGTGAACATGAGTAATTGGAGCAGCACTGTGGTCCTCCCTGCATGTGGATTACCAAGTGGGCCTCTGCCGAGCCTGGTGAATCCCCATACTTGCTTCTAAACCTGGGTCCACTTCCAACATTCTGACTTTAGTTCTTTCACTGGCCTGAGGTGTTAGTTCCTCTAATATGAGGCCATCACTCTGGATCTTGTTTATCCTTTCGTCACAGTCACTTTCCTCGTGTATTCTGATAAACTCAGCCCCTCCAGGGTCCTCTGGCTGCATGGGTAGAGTCTCACCCACAGCAGCGATGTCTGCGACTTCCTGGTCCAGTAGCTCCATCCAAGGTCATTATGGATTTTACCTCAAGCATTATGACTTTGTTTCTCTGGTAGGCTTTCTCTTTGTTGCTGATCCTCTCTTTGGATTGCTCACTTTTATAAAATATGTGGGTTCAGCACTGGGAGACAAGGAAGGAACTCAACAGCATGCTTTGCTCTTTGATGCTCAGAGGCCAATCCCTGACTTTGGAGAAAGGAAGTGATAGGTCACAGATCCCAATGTGCACCTCTTATGTATGAAGGGATCTGTGGACTGCAGAGCTAGCAGTAAAGTTTGTACTTTAGGCAGTTACTCACAGTTAATATACCATGGTAACTGAAAATGGAACCATATTGTTGGGGGCTAGCGTTATTTAACTAAAACATGGCAACTGAAATTTGCACATATTGGAATCATGCAAAGCAACAGTATTTCAATATTGAAAAATAAACTTTTTTGTTAGAAAGTAATATCATTCCTTGCTCCTTTGATTTAAAGACTAAAGATGGACTGTTGAAGAAGATATACGACTGGTGGAGTCCAGGTGATTTATGGCCCCGGAGACCTCACGGAACATTTTGTAATGCTATTTTGTTCTGGCTCCCTGTGAATATGTACATCTGGAGACATATATATTTATGGAAAATGCTCAATATTTTTTTTCTCCTACCTTATGTCTAAGTAGGTCATGTTGGCAACATTTTGAGTAGCTAATACATTTGAGCCACTGCATTTCCAAGAGCATGTTGGATGTAGCTGTGGGATACACATGGGCATGACAGTCGGTGTCCCCACCTCAAAGTCCTTTAAATGTGGTTGTTCTCTGGGAAACTAGAACATCATGGATCCAAGCAAAGAAATGCAAAGTCAACTTAGACTTTAAATTTTAAAAACCATCTGGTTTTCTTAATAGATGCAAAATGGATAAAATTCAATAATTTTAAATGATGGTACTATAATAGAATATAAGCAACATAGCAGTCGAAAGGAAATTCTTAATAGGATAAATGTGTAGCAAGCACAGTTTTTAGTGGATGCCTCAGTGAGACTAGGCTGCTGTAGCCAACTACCATAGGCTAAGCTACTTATAAGCCATAAGCTCATTTCTCATAGTTATAGAGGCCAGAAAGTACAAGATGCTGACAAATTTGGTGTATGGTGAGCGCCAACTTTCAGGTTCATAAATGTTTAGATTTTCATTTGTCCTCATACCACGGACTCCCAGATCTTTTTTACAAGGGCATTTATCTAATTATTGAGAGCTCTACCCTCATTACCAAATCACCTACCAAGTCAGTCCCCACCTCATCACATTGAGGGACAGGATTATGATACATGGATTGGAATACACATAAATACTCAGTTTATAGCCATCACGAAAATTTAGAAAACTTGCTATCAAAGCCAACAATTCAACAAGTTATATTGCAAAATTATTCTGAAAGTCCCATTCAATGCACCTAAGAAAAGAAAAGCAAGTAGGAAGCATGAGGATTTGAAAGGAGATAAATGCATCAAAATCTACAGCAGAAAAAAATCATTGATGGGGAAAAGAATCAATCAATGATTATAATTAAAGGGTATATTTTTTCAAATTTCAAAACATAAGATGGGCACTTAAAATTTCCAAGATACTAGAAAAAATTAGAAAATGTGAAGATGCATCAGTGTGATTCCTAAACCAACAAAGCTGGAAGAAGCCACAAGGAAGACATAAACACGGAGAGGTAGATGTGTCCATACTTAGGGGACCAGGGATAAAATCAAGGACAATGAGAACCATGAAGGACAATGTCTACAATGCCCAGGCAAATACTGTCTTGTGCCTGGAATTTTTTAATGCTATGAAGCCAATTAGTACATGAAGTGATTGTGTTCACTAATCATGTATAACTAAATCACCTGGGATCACCCCATTCCTTAAGGTTTCATTAATTTTCTTTGTGCCCTTTAACAGTCCTTAGAAGTTCAGAGCTAACCTACATTTATCAAGTTCAACCAATGTTGGTCCACAGACTTGAGTCAGAGTTTTTGAGTTCTTCAGAAAAGAATCCCATCTTCCCAGGAAGACAGCCTTCTTCGGGGCCCACACCTCTCTTTTCCCTGAGAGTCGAGTAGCAAGATGCTCATGGACTCCCTGTGCAACATTGGCTGCAATCCCTTTGAGAGATGTTGACTATGGGAGCCACGTGCCCCCACCCAGCAGGCTACCTGTTCATGAAACTACTACGAATTGTTACCAGGACTTCATGGGTTTCTTGGAGCCTATCCAAGCACCACCCTGCACGGTAGAAGGCAAGTCTCTTCCTAGATGCACCGTGACTCATTACAGTCATGTGAAATAAAGAAGCCCTCCACCGGGACTGCCTGGGATTGCACCTCAGCTCAGTCCCTCAACAGCCCAAGTTGCATTACTTAAACTATTTGCACCTTAGTTTTGTCATTTGCAATGGGACTCATAATGGTTCCTAACCATAGGGTATTTACAAGGATAAAATGAGACAACAGAGGGAAAGCTCTTGCCACTCCAACTATCACCCCACAAATGATGGATCGATGTTACTTATTGTTTTATGATGACTAGCTTTATGAATGTTTTGTCTTTCAATTTTTATTTTGTTTTAGCTTTTTCAGATAAATACCTTTTATAATTTATATTAGAGTTTCTAAGCCTTGACACTATTGACATAGAGGGCCAGATAATTTCTTCTCGTCAGGGGTCTTGTCCTGGGTCTTGGTAGATCGTCAGTGGCATACACTCCCATGAAGATGCCAGAAGTTCCTCCTTCAGTTGTGACAACCAAAAATGTCTCCAGATACTTGCAAATTCCCTCTGGTGGACAAAAACCACCCTTGATTGGAGAGACACCGATTACACTAGTATTTTGAGGGTTTTCTTAATAGCAGAGGGAAAATGAAATCATTTTATTTAAAGTGTTATCATTATTGATAAAAACTTAGTGAGGCCAAAAGGATTCTCTTCAAAATGGAGAAAAAATTAAAAAAAAAGAGAGAGAAATCAAACCATGACCAAGGATGGGGAACTGAGGGATCAGGACATGGACATAGGAAAAGGTGATTGATGGGAAGAGTAAGGGTTGTGAACGAAGCAGAGGGGAAAATAAATCTGCAGTGGAAGGAATACACCAGAAACTTCCCAGGGAACAGAATGGCTGAGCCCAAAGAATACACAACACAACCCCTGGAAGGAGCCAGAAGAGACCTCATGTGAACACTGGAGAGGAAAGGAGGGACGGAGTCTGCAGACGCCAGGAGAGGTCCACGCCCTGGATCCAGGCAAGACCACCAGAAAGAATCATGAGATGAAAAATTACAGGGAAGAGACAGGAGATAGGGAAAGGAGGGCTCAGGGATCCCCAGAAGAGGGCCAGAGCTAACGTTGGGCTGAGACCCCAGAGTTAAATTTTTGAAATTAACACAGGACACTCTTTCCTGCAACAAATAAAATCAATACCTTATGTGTTTGTAACCAGTGTTTATATAAAAACGCATATGCCTGTAGTAACATTGCTTTGTATTCTGAATAAGTGAGTTTATTTGGGGGTACAAATGAATTCAATTTAAAAAGTTCCTTCAAAATCATTATTGAAAAGCAACTGAGAGCAGTTAAAACATCAGCCCCAACCAGAAAGAATGCATTCTGCTGGTGAGGTGCACGGCCCTTACCTTGGATGGTGGCAGCAGACTTGTCATTGTGCTGTTGATGTTGGGAACATGGGTTGTCTGAGTACTTCTCCAATGTCCAGCAACATTACCTACCTGCCTTATCACCCATCATCTCAACAGTTCCCTGAGGTAGTCATGATTATGGTCCCTACTATACATCTGAGAAACCAAGAGCTTGATGGTTCAACCAGGACCAAGGCTGGTTCAACCAAGACCTCAGCTTCTGGGTGAGGATCCAAAGCTTTGCAGTCAATCTCAAATATTGACATTGGTCCCTGTGTTGCTCTCTGAAGACTCCCACCACCCAGCAGGGTTGGGGTGACGAATTTACCCCATCCCGATGGTCACATGTCAGGTCTAAGCAGATTAGAAACACAAAATACTGTGGCTTTACTCTATCTAGCATTTAATTGAATGGTGAACCGTGTCACTGAAGGAGACAGGAATGGGGTGGGGAGGACCCAAGTGGGCAGACAGTGCTGCAGCTTTATGTATTATCAGGTTACCTGTAGAAGATTCTTGTTCAATAGCTACTATGTGCTGCTCTGCCCGCCAGGTATGCTCATGTAAATCATTTTACTCACTCTGACATTTTTAAAAATCTCCCCAGGTTGGCATCCTTGTCCTCATCGTCCAGAGAGCAAACCAAGGCAGCTAGGCTCTCAAGAGGAGCTGAGACTCAAAGCCAACTAGATTTGACCCCAGAGTCTAAGGTTTTTTCCCTCAGATCAAAACAAACACATTAAAACCAAGAATCCTATCCTCTGACATCTCTTCCATGTCTCCAAATTTTTTGCCATGTGTGACCAATTAGCACACTTGGCTAGAACATGGTGCTAATGAGGCCAAGGTCAAGGGTGCAATTCCCTCCTGGGCTGAAACTTGATGCTTCCTTCCCACAGTCTCAGGCTGTGGCCTGGACCACAGCTGGTCCCCTCCCAGGAGCATCATAATAGTCACAAGTACAGTTGAGAAAGTCTTGCTAAATCACTGTAACTCCATCCGCCCGGGTGGAGCAACTCAGAGCACATGCCCCACTGACAGTGTGACTGTAGACATAAATAAAAACGAACGTTGCTATTAGTTGAATAAATTAACCATTTTTGCTTACATTCTATAAATTTTAAATGCAGTCTTTATGGCTCCATGGAACTGTAACTTTATATTTAAAAACTCAAGTACATTAAGAGAGATGCTAAAATTTTCAAGATGTTGAATGACATGTGCAGTAGCACCTCAATTACTTAAACTCATCAGGAAATGAGTTATTTTGTATATGTAAATTATGTTCACATAACGCAAGTGTCTCCTTAGCACCAAGATATTATATATTAGAAATGTGGATGGAAATCTTTCTAAATGGAACTCACATTTTTCTGCCTTCTCAAATACAAGAGATGGGGCATAATTTATTCTAGATATCTATTATTTATAAGAAACACAATCTAAACAAAGTGATTTTTTTTAGAAAAATTATAAGTAAAGGCCTGGATGAAGAAGTCTGAGGGAGAAAAGTCAATACTAATAGCAGACAAGGTGGAATTTAAGGTTAAAGTAATAACAGGATGAAGAGGAATGTAGTCATGATAAAAGACACATTCTCCAAAGGAAATAGAATGATCATAAATCTACATGCACTAAATGGTGCAGTATCTTCACTGTTTGGGACTTTCATGCATTCCTTAAGTAAGCCAAAGTAGTTCCAATTTCAGGGTTTTTGTAGCTACACTTTCCTCTGCCTCCTACAAATTTGTACCCTGACTTTATCCTATTCTCTGTCCAAATCTCCACCTCCTTCCCCATGAGGACTGACCACTCTATCTAATTTGTCACTAATGATCCTAAGATGTGTAACTGTTTAAATCTGACCCTCAATATCTAGGACATCTTACTGCCATGGGAAAACTAAGATACACAGAGCCCGGAATCCACTACAAAATTTCATTAGGTTCCCGAGAAGGATCTGCAAACCTCAGAATCCTCTGAGAAAATTCACTGTTACCAGTCAAAACTAGCTTTTCCCAAATAGATGACATTCACAGGTTCCAGTTATCAGTACCAAACACACCATTAAAAAAAGTCACAGGCTCCCTCTTGGCCCCTTTCCTTAGTAGCTGATCCTGCTGTAGATCATTAAGCTTTTACCAGCTTCAGGGTAAGAAGAGTCACAGAAAATGAATGTCATGAAAGCAACACCCTTGCCTTCTGTGTTCCTGTCCTGGGGCTGCTGTAAGGATCCACCACACCTTGGTAATTTAAACCCACACAAATGTATCCTCTGCTCTTTCTGGAGAGAAAAAGCCTGAGGTGGAGGTGTTGGCAGGCCTCCTCCCTCCAGAGGCCTAGGGCCCCTCCTGGCTTCCCTCTTTTAGTTTCTGGTGGCTGCTGGTGATTCCGCGATTTGAGGTCGCAGTGTGTACCTCCGCAGTCACAATGCCTTCTTGTTTGACTGTGAGAGTACGATCAGGATCCCATTTAGGGTCCACCTGAGCAATCCAAGACAGTCTTCTCTTCTCAAGATCTTTAACTGAACCACATCTGCAAAACCCTTTTCCAAATAAGAAGCATTGGCAGGTGCCAGGGGTTACGATCTGGCATCTTGGGGCAACTGTCCTAATCTGTTCAGTCTACCACAACCAATGCCATGGGCTGACACACCAGACTGCATTTTCTAGAAGCTGGAAAGTCCAGAATGAAGACTCCAGTGGGCTCGGGGTCTGGTGAGGGCTCACCTCCTGGCTCCCAGATGTCCACCTTCTTGCTCTATCCTCGCAGAAAAGGAAGAGAGCTCTGGCGCCACTTCCTTGTCTTAGAAGGACACCAGCCCCATCCGGACCATGCCACACCCTCATGACCCATTTAATCCCTATCACCCCTTTTCAGGCCCTGTCTCCAGATACGGTCACATTAGGTTCACAGAGGCCAATTGCAGCCTTGGGACCCTGATCAACTCTGTTCTGAGGGCGTCCATCCATTGAAATTGTTGCACATGTATCCATGTCTTTGCCATAATTAGAAATTATTTCTAAGATATCTAAGATGTATAACTGTTTAAATCCCCAAACCCACATACTATTTATTAATTCACTCAGCAGATATTTATAGTCTGTGTGCAAATATTATGCAGGTCCTAAGGATATGGTGATGAGCAAAACCAGATTTTGTCCCTGACCTCAGGGACTCACCAACTAGGAGGAAAATATCCATTCATTGAAAAGTGGCAAATGCAAATGTGAGATTGCAACTGTTACAATTGCTCTGAATGAATCCTCTGAACTGGCAGCCTGTAGTAGGTGGATGTGAGCTGTTCAGGAAGACCACCAGTAGAGTGCTTGGGCAAGAATTTGAGAAAAGTGGAGATGACATTTAAGAGCATGTGTAAAGACTTTTCACCTGGAAAAGCACAGGGAGAGGGAGGAGGCACAGTGGGAGATAGAAAAGGAAGCTGCGGAGGTAAGCAGAGCTCAGAGCCTGCCATGCTTTCTCGTACACTGTCAAAGTCTTTGTTCCTTTGTTCTGTGACCTAAAGAGCAATGTGGAAGCCATCGACGGTTTTGCATAGGGGGGCTGACATGATTAGATTTGTGTCTTTGGGCGATGACTCTGGACTGTCTTTGGACAGCATACATAAGAGTGAAACGGCAGTCAGCTGGAGGAGTGAGATCCCCAAATAAAATGATGTGATTCAGACCAGAGAGGTGGCAGAGGTGGTGGAGAAGGAAAAACTAAATGAACTCGGGAGGCATTTAAAAGGTAAAATTGCAGCACATCATGAATTGGGTATGGGGTGAGGAGAGGTAGATGCCAAGGGTGAGCCCTGATTGGCAAGCTTTGCAAACAAGGGTTAACCACACATTGCAAGAACACGGAATGCCAATGAGGATAGGCCGGGGGGAGTCGTATGAAGGAGTCCACTTTGGCCATACTGAGTTTGGAGAGGCCTGTGGGTATCTCATGGAGTTCACAGGAAAAACCTAATCTAGAGATACATGTGTGAGTGTTCTGAGTTCAGGAGGTAACACAGCTATAGATAGAGGAGTCTCTTGGCTACATTGGGCCTGGAGCTTGTATAATTTGGGGACGCTAAGTAAAAACAATAACAAAATAAAGTATTATCTACAGAAGTGTATAATTTCATTCATTCAAAATGAAAATTTTAAAAAATCACAACAAATTACAAATTTTGAAGAACCTAAGATACCACAAACATCATAAAATCCAGAAAAATAATGTAATTGTTCTTACTAATTAATTGCCTGGTATTGCTATCATAGATCCCTTTCCCACATTCAGGCTGTATTCAATTTGATAACCTTCCCTTAATCAATGGTTTTTAAATATTTCCCATTAAGCATAGAGATGTAACTGGAATCTTCATCCAACAGGGTCAGTTGAAGCTGGTTTCAGGTTATCGGTGACCAGAATATATGAACACAAGCCTCTGAAAACCGGCTTTGCTTCCTACCTGAGTCACAGGGCCATGCCTACGATTCAAAATTCTGATCAATTTTATTTGACACCATTTTTGATATAAAAGTATGTGGTGCATAACATATCGTTGTGAAATGTATTTCAGGCAGGAAAGACAACTGTTTTGCCATGGCATTAGGAGAAATTCTTCCTCCACTTCAATTTACATATGTGATGATTAGAAAAAAAAGTCTCCACGGCTAGCACCAGGCTCCATCTATTTTAAGCCTCGTGTCCCCTCCACTGCCTACATACATTCAGTGCCGACTACCTAGAAAGCACACAAGTCCCTCCAGAGCCTCTGGCCATCACCAGTGGATCCCCATGCCAGGGTATGGAGAAGTGGACATCAGGAATCTGGAAGCCACTTCTACCACAATATGAGAAGCAGTGATTTCATGATTACAGAGCGAGCTAGAACCGTGTGTGTATGTGTATGTATGTATGTGTGTGTGTGTCTGTGTGTGTTACACTAAATACAAACTAAATAATCCTCAGGTCTTCCTCTTAACTGTGGCTGAAACTTCTAGGAGTTGCAGTTGCAAATTGAATGTGAACTCATGACCATGGGATCACATTTTGATGACCCCTCCCAGGGCCTTAGAAGCTGGAGTGAGTGAGTGAGACCCCCAGAAGTATCTACTAGCTTCACAGAGATTTCATCCCCTGTGCCGGGTTTGTGTGGGATACCTCTGGAGCAGGGCTTCTCCACTCTGGTGCTATTTATATTTGGGGCTGGATAATTCCTTGCAGTATATGTGGGGTGACAGGGGCTGTCCTGTGCATTGTAGGAGGTTTGGCAGCACCCTTGGCCTCTATGCACTAGATACCAATAGCACCTTCTCCCGGCCCCAGTGGTGATAATCAAAATGTCTCCAGACATTGCCAAATGTCCCTTGAGGGGCAATCTCACCACCTGTTGGAAACCAGTGTTGGGAACAGTTGAGAGAGGGGAATATTGCATTTATTTAGTGAGTTTTTATTGAATCCTACTTTGTTTAAAGCCCTAGTGCAGATCACTCCATAAGGCCATATAGTGCTACTGAGAAGCGTGATCAAGGAAGAGCTGCTGGGGAATGCAGGAAGAGCCATAAGGAAGCCTTCAAAGACTCAGCAGGACTCCAGGACTAGGTGTGTGTGTGGGGGGGGGATCCAAACATTAAGGATGTGGCAGTTGAGTCACTCAGCAGTGACTCCAAGGAAAGCCTGGTTTCACATTGGCTCTACATGAGCTAAACACAGAAAATTGCAGGAAACACCTCAGTTAGCCATAAAAGTCACCTATACAAATCTGAGCCAAAAAAAGTGATGGAGGCATGTTCAGTTGACGGGTGGAAGCATCCTTCTGCTCTGCCTGTGCCCCTTGCGGTCATGCAGCCGGGGGCCACTTAGGTCTGCAGTCTACCAAGGCCTGGACCCCCTGGAGCCCGGGACAGGCTGACAATTGTATTCAGGGGAGATTGGCCACCAGGGTTTATCCCAGCTGAACAGAGGGGGGGAAGAGAGAGGTTAAACCAGGGACAATAGCACTGTACATGCTCTTAAAAAATACACTCGCCTAATCTGACACAAATCGCTCCTCTAGAAGTCTCGAGATAACCATGGTATTGTTCTTACCCTAATGTGTTTTCCCTCCACAATCAATTATTAAATCTATTGACAGCAAAATAAAAGAATTCGAGGGAACATTGAAAATCAGGGCCTCCTTCACTCCCGGTGTCGTCTCCACTGTCAAACTTATTTGTTCACAGAAAGCCTTGAAACAGACAATGTGTCCCTTTGCTGAGGTGTTTGCGTTTCTGTGAAATTAGTAACTGGAGAGGGAACGCCGCTAATTCCCCTTTCTCTGTTTGAACGTGACTGCAGGATCCTTCATCAAATTGAGCACTGCGGAGCCGTGAGAGGAAGAAATGAGTTAACCCCGAGCTTCTCCCATGATTGCATTTAATCACGGCAGCCCCTTCAAAGCGTTTTCCTTTCATCATCTTCTTTATCCTCACCCTGTATTTGGCTGATCTCACCTTAATTTGACCATTCAGAACTTCTTCTAGCGCGTGCTCTGTGGCCCTCCCAGGGATTAACTAATCAATTAGTACAGTAATTTCCACTTGATCAGTACAAGCTCATTTTGATATAGGCAAGGAGCGGCGTACCATATGACTGGAAGGCAGCGATTCCTCACAATGTAATAAACAAATAACACACGCTAGCTCCCTGAACTGGCAGCTCCAGGTCGTTGCTGCTGGGGGTAAGTTTCAACTTATTTAACTTGTAAAACTCAGGAAAATGAGAATGCAGATGTCTCCCAATAGAGCAAATATCATTGAGAGTGGAGTGGAATGAGTGGCCTTCCAGGGGGCCTTGCTCAGCACTTGTGCTTGGGGCTTGACGGGCCTGATGGTGATCAGCCTCTCTCACGAATGTCATCTTTGAGTCACGGATCTCTAAGCAGTGGTATCATCTTTAATAGAGTTATCGCCTCCCCCCATTCCACCACTATGGGTTTTTTGTTTGTTTTTCCTTTGGTACTAAGGATTGAACCCTGAGATACATCCCCAGCCCTTTTTTTTTATATTTTATTTAGAGATAGGATCTCCCTGAGTTGCTGAGTGCCTCACTAAGTTGCTGAGGCTGGCTTTGAACTTGTGATACTCCTGTCTCAGCCTCCCAAGGTGCTGGAATAGTAGGGGTGTACCACCACCCCTGCTCCTCCCACAACTATGCTGAGCATCCAGCCAGATCATCCATGTCCAGTCCAGAGCTGCGCCTGATACATAAGTGTGCAGGAAACGTCAGGATAAGGGGAAAGCTCACTTTATCATCCCATCACTACACACACGCACACACTGCCCTTTAACCAAACCAAGAGGCCAGTTCTGTAAAATAAACAGATTTACAGGCTTTTTCCACCCGCAAATTGACTAGTTACTGAGAAATAATTTTGAGTCAATTCAGTCAAAAGGGGTCTATACCATTAATTATTTGGTGAGTTAATTGGTGAGTTATTTCGGTAGTTGGCTAATTTGTTGTTTAGTATAAGGCCATTTGTCTGGATCCTCCTGTTCAGGGTCTAAAAGCCTTAGCACTCTGGACACTTGGGGCCAGATAAGTCTCTGCTAGATAATGTCTCCGTCCTATGCATGGCCAGATATTTTAAAACATCCCTGGTCACTATCTACAGGGTGCCAGAGGTATCCCTAATCCCTGATTGTGACAGTCAAAAATGTCTCCAGACATTGCATGTCCCCTGGGTCTGAACCCATTGGCCTAATATGCCACATGTTTATAATGACACGGATATAATTTTCCTCATCTGTTCTGTACTTTTAAAATGTCCTTTCCCTGCAGGGTAAGGATAATACCTAAGGTAATCCTTAGGTAAGGATTGTTCTGGAATCCTTACCTAAATACAAGGACTAAGTTGAGTATGAATTTTCAAGCCTTGCTGATAATTTTTTAAAAATAAAACTGTCAGTTTGTTCTTCATGATAATTGTTTATTGTAAGGTTATATCATAATTTCACAATATTTGGTGGGGTAAGGGGTCCCAATTGTGCCAGCAATTGCAAAAATATAAAATAGGCCCTGCCATCAGTAGTTCATATTCCATACTGGGAAGTGACCCATAAAATGGGACATTTAAAGTGAGGTAAGTGCAGGAGTTAGTTCTCCCCAGTGAGTGTGATTGTGTATAGAGGGGTTGCACTAAATTCCAATTTTGTCCACAATAGCATTCATAGAGGAAAACATCCCACACTAGTTCAGGGCCTGCATGAGGCTGGAAGAGAGTTCCTAGGGTCTGGAGAGGCAAGAGACAGAGATGAACCATCAACTGTAGAGTGTGGGGCTGGTGCAGACCTAGACATCTTGGGAGTGGCACATTGTGTTCATTCAGAAACTAGATAATTCCCTTCCAGGATATCTGCAGTAAGGATGTTCATGATTCCTCAAGGTTACTGTCCTGTGTATGCTCTGTATTATTTTGACTTGATTGATAGCAAAGAGGTCCTGATCCATTTGGTGGATTAATAGTTTGAATTGGCCAATAGATAGTAACTGTAGGCAGGTGGGACATGGCTGAAGGGTGTAGGTCACTGGGGGTGTGCCTTTGGGGACAGTATCTTGTCCCCGGCTCCTTGTATGATTCCTCCCCCTGCCTCTCTCTCTCCCTGTCTCTGCCATACTCTTCTACATCACTCGAGTCCAGAGCAATGGATAAACTTTTCTCCTCTAAGTAGCTCTTGTCGGGTATTTTGGTCACGATGATGAAAAGCTGACTGACTCAGAGCCTCAATTCTTCCCCATGATGTTGTAATGACATAAGAATCTCAAATTATAGGACTAGTAGCTGCAGGGACTCCTAGTGGAGTAACACAAAATGAATGACACTTAAGTTTCAGGGTGCCACACCTGCACTGCCCACCACCCCGCCGCAGGCCCTGAATCTAATTTGGTCTGTGTCAGTTGATATCCTTTCCCTAAAGAATGGCGGTGGGTACTCGTGAAATCTCCTCCTGTTGGAAACCGTGTCTCTTTTGATTTCTATATCCCCAGCACCCCCAGCAGTGCCTGGAACACAGCTGGCTTGCAGTGCCTGCTGAGCACCCGAGAGGCTGAACCGATGGCTGAAGAGAGGCCATAGAGACCCAACTGCCTCAGGTCCCCCGGGAGGCCATCATGGACTACAGTGCGTAATTTATTACCTGCTGATGGAGACAGACAGTAAAGGCCATTTGAGTTCAAAATAGAGGGAGATCCCTTCAGGTGGGATGAAAAGGGAAGATGTTCAAGCCAGTCGCAGACTTGTGGCGTGTGACAATGACCTCACCGTGAGCCGCAGTAGCTGAAGCATCTGTAAGCAGGCTGACCAGGAGCTTGGGCTCTGGGTCTGAACTCTAGGTCTGCTGCTCCCCAGAGGGGAAGCACCAGCTTCTCTTGCCAGAATGAAGATAAGAATGGAATAGACGGTGCAGGACAGAGGTGTGGACTAGTTGGGTCCCAGTGACACCAGAGATGGCCCAACTGCATGGTAGGCCAGGTGGACCCCACTCACAGCAGGCACTTGCTGTGACTCGTGTTCATCATTCATCATAAGCACAGGGCATCATGCTCATGCTTTCCTGCCATGGGGGAAAAAAGCACCCAGTAATTAATGTGGGAGAGTGACCATTTATTGATCAACCACTGTATGTGTCAATGCTGAAGGTGCTAGGTTATGTACTCAGTTGAATATTCACTGCAGCTCAGTAAGTCAGGTGCTGTTGCCCCAAGTTCATACACATAGACTTGAACTGAGAGAGGTTAGTTACAAGCAAAGATGCTAAATGACATAATGGGAACAGACCACAAGCCACCTGATGCCAATACCAGTGTTTCTGCCAATGGCTCTCTTTGATTCCAACCTCTTGGCTAAGAGCTCAGGTTCAGAGGTCAGGCCTAAGAGGTCAAATCTTGGTTCAGTCTTACTGGGACACAGCAACTTAATTACCTATGTAAATCTCAGTTTCTTTATCTACACAACAGAGGTGATGATAGAAGTTGGATCTACAAGAGGGCCGGGCTCAGAAAGAAAGCAAAGTGACAGCTTGCCCGTGACTCCCCCCGTCCCCCGCCACCCCAACTCAGCCTCTGGCTCACAGTAAATGATCAGCTGATCAGCATGTCTTCATGCTACTATTAATAGTCTAAAATTATGAAAATGTAGCAAGTGCTCTATAGAGTTAGCTTCAAATCCCACCTTTATGAGTGGGATACCCTGGAGGACTACCCTCGGAAAATTTTATAGATTTCAGAATCCATGATGTCTACCCAATTCACTGAAAAAAATCTGGTCCCCTCCCACATCAGCGAGGCCAAGGCTGATAATTGGCCAAGAACATATTGGTGAGAAAACTAGGAAAAGTTCAAGTCAGGATGAGGAAAGAAGGGAGCCCCAGGAAGTGGGAAGGAGATGACCCAAAGTGTCTGAGAGGTAAATCATGGACTTCATACAGGTGGTTAACGACCATGATAAGGACGCAAAGCTGCCTGAAATAGCAACCGTGACCTCTAAAACAGCAGCCAAATCTTTAGTTTTGAAAGTTATTAATCTTTACATGAAATTCCTGTCAGTGGCAGGAGGCATGTTCCCATTATTTAATTTCATTCAAATTACACTACAAAAAAACAATTAAGGTGAATAATTACGAAACTAAGGTCAACTCAATTTTCCATAATAATGTTTTTTGTTACCGGGCTCATTATTGCTAATTCCTTTCATAATCTTTGCCATCTAACCTCATTTGTTTCATTTATAAGTGGCAAGAAATGCACATCATAAAACAGCAATGAAATCAAGACAGCAGCATGTCACTTTGGTGATCTCTGGAGAAAGTAATTATTGTCTCGGGTTAACCTTTTAGGGAGAAACTCATCTGCATATTCCCAATGTAGGTGTTACGATTGTCAGAGTGAAATTTTCCGTTTTTGATGTTTTAGTCGTGCGGCCTAGCTACAGAGGGTGAGGGTCTGGCCTGAAGTTGAGGTTTTACCGGACTGTTCTGAATACTTATAAACCAAATGAAAAAGCACTCAAGCAGGGTTTAAATGGGCTTTTAGTGAAACCCAACACATTCTCTCCCTCTCTCTCTCCCTCTCTCTCTCTCTCTCTCCCATTTTTAAACTTTCAAAATCATCTGTCTTATGCAGCTTTAAAAAGAAAAAAATTTTGATGTTGATTACCAAGACACTCATATTTGAGATCCACAGAATTTCATTTGCCATAATCTCTGCACTTTGGCCCTGTGCTGTTTGAGTTTATGAAGAATTTAAAATATGTTTCTACTAATGGCATGCCCTACTTTAAAATCCTCATGTCTTACACATAGAAATTCTACTTCTAGAAATTCACTGGACAGCAGGACGGGCAAACGTCTGGATGAGTGTTACCATGCTGGTGTTTAAATACTGCAGGTATCACCCTTTTGCTGATCACTGATGAAACATTCCAAAACAGATAAACAGCCCTATGCGCTTGGATCCTACAGCATGCTAATATAACAAATATACAAATAAAGAAGGGATGCTTTCCAGTGGTGACAAGTGCTTTCAAGGCCATGGGCAGGATGAGGGAATAGAAAGAAATGGAAGACCACGGGGACAGTCATAGTACCACCACGTCCCCTTGGCCCACCCAGGATGCCACCTGCACCTGGATGGGCAGCTCACCTACCAAGACCTCTCTCTCCTTGGCACCTGCCTCTCCCTACCACATGGTCTTTTCTTATGTAACCAGCCTCATGCTCCGGCCCTGAGAGCAGAGGCCAGAAGTGCCAAATAGTTAGTACCTGCTGGAGTGGCCCTCTGCTTGCCATGAGAGTAGTAGGGTAACCATCCCCAGCCCCTGTCCCTGGCTAGGACAGTTCTGGAGAGACTTGGCAGAGTCTCCCCAAACTCTCCAGCAGGATTGAGTTGGGGGTGTCTATTCTGGCAAGTGTGTTATTAATAGCACCTTAACCTGACTCTCCTCCTCTCCTCAATCCTTTGACTCCTGGGGTCACCTCCCAAGTGAACCCTTCAAATGTACCTTCGGGGAAGCTCTGCTGAGATGAGGACTTTATGACAAGGTAGAGTTTAGCCTGGTCCCTGAAGGAGGCAGAGAGCACTGATTGTGAGCATGGGGGTAAAAGTGTTCTGTGGAAGAGGAAGCCACCGCCCGGCCTTGCCACCAAGGTAGGCAGTAGCTGCCATAGTGCTGGAATATCTGAAGGGAATCAGTGTGACAGAGATCAGGGAGCACAGGACGTGGGGCTGAGAGAAGGCAGGGACAGTTCAAGTGTCCCTGATGGGCTGTGGTCAAGGGGAGGCCATGTCCTAAGTGACAACGAAGACAAGAGGCTGTCACTAGTACGTATTTCAGTAAGAAGCTAAAAACGGAGCCATCTGAACACAGATTCTGCATTGGTTTTCTTTACTCCGGTGCACTTAACCATTGAGCCAAATCTTCAGCCCTTTTCTCTTTTTTAATTTGAGACAGGTCTCATTAAGTTGGTGAGGCTGGCTTTGAACTTGCAATCCTCCTGCCTCACCCTCCAGGGCTGCTGGGATTGCAGGCGTGCACCACCACACCCAGCCAATTCTGCACCTTTAATCACTCTTCCAACAAAACAAATACTAAAATAGCTTAAACCTGTGATTCCCTGCAGACTTACAGCTGGCTGGCTACCCTGTCTCTGTTCACACCTTCCTGACTAAGGTCTTGGCTTCATCCGCTCTCAACACAGCAGATAATGAACTTTGTTTCCCATATCAGCCGGACGAGCTGAGCACCTGCATTCCTCATCAATTTCCAGCACACCCTTTTGCAGATATCAAGATATGTGGCCTTCGTAAATTTTCAGAGACATATTAACGTCCACCTCCATAATGCCTTAATTGTACAGAAGCCATTAGACAGGAGTGTTAAGATGACAGAGGCACCCATGCAAATGGTAAAGAAAGACAGCAAGATGCCTAAATTAAAAGGGGTGAAGGGTCCAGGACAGTCTTTCATGGAAGAAGAGATTCATGGAGATTCACTGTCCTAACAAGAATGGACTGCCTCATAAATTATCTCAATATGATGCCAGTAAGTCAAGGGGAACTTTTTTAAAGTAGGATTTTGCAAAAGGTGAAATGAAAATGAAGGCTGAACAATTATTTTTGCCCTGCTGCCTAGCAGGGCTTCTGCTAATGTTTGTGTACAGAAGTGATAACGGCAGGACACTTCAAAGCCTTTCCAGGGACAATCATCATCAGTGAGAAAGGATTTGATTTTGTAAAAAGCCAGCACTGTAAGTGATATTGAAATAAAAAGACAAGATTGCATGAGCTAAGTGCTTTATTTTCTTCAGTGCTGGTGGGGCTCCACAGACTCTCGTGGTGTCCATAATTGGGGTCTTGGAAGTGGAAATAGAGAAGTATGTGTTTTCCTTTGTGAACATGGCATTTCTGACCTATCAGTGAAGCAACGGGCACTGAAAATTTTGTTTCTGGAAAAGAAGAGACATTTGCTCTCAGCCAGGTCTCAGCATTTGATCAGGGAGAGCAATGGGTTCGGTTGTCTTTATGTTTTTCTTGATCCAGTCCTCTTGAGTGCTACGGTCAACACAATAGAGGGGTAAGAGTTGAATAAACTGGGAAAAAAATGACTTCTACCCCAGTGGATGGTTAAGTATTCCATGAGCAGAGAGTACCAATTCCAAAGTCCAAATCTGAAATGCTCCAAATTCTGAACCATTTTAAACAACAACATGACACCAGAAATGGAAAATTTCATGCTATAAAAACTTGGTTTTTTGTACAAAATTATTAAAAATATGGTATAAAATTACCTGCAGGCTATGTGTATGAAGTGTATATGAAACATAAATGAGATTTATATTTAGACTGAGGCCCCATCCCCAAGACAGCTTGTTATGGATATGCAAATATTTCAAAATAAAATTTTTAAAAATACACCTCATCCCAAGTGCTTCAAATAAGAGATATTCACCTGTATACTAACTTATGTCTTTTCCTCAATGCCTGGCTTAGGTCCCATGGTATATAGCAGGTGCCTTCATCCCAAGAAACTTAAAACCCATTGTAACTGAAAACAGGAAAAGAGATTTCCTCACACAACTAGAAACTAGAGGTGGAGGGCCACTTCTCAAGTCATGAGTTTCCTCAACAATATCATGGGAAGCCAAGCTATTTCAGCACGGCTCTCGTGCGGGCTCAGTCTCTGAGTCGGTCCCCTTTGAGATCTCCTAAATACATATATAAATATCTTCCTAGATATTTCACTTTACATATCATTGCCCAAAATGTTTTGTATATTTATGTCTGAAAAAAAAA
The DNA here is from genome assembly GCF_964194105.1 of Spermophilus citellus. Lineage (NCBI taxonomy): Eukaryota > Metazoa > Chordata > Mammalia > Rodentia > Sciuridae > Spermophilus > Spermophilus citellus. The sequence goes on along the minus strand of NC_138185.1, from coordinate 9,154,230 downwards.
ATAGCTAAAGGGATAGAGATGGCCTTCGTCACTACAGACCCACCCCTGGTTCTGGAGATGGAGCAGCCTCTCGACCACATGGCCACCAAAAGAGGGAAGAGTGGAACAAAGTCAATGGCTCCAGCAGCAAGGAGGAGCAGCTTCCTTCGACAGCCTCTGCTAAAAACAAAAATTTCAGAAAATGTTGATTGAAGAAAATGCAGAGTGACCAAGTGGGTCTCTTTGATGTCCTTCACTGCTTTCTTTCTTAGAGGATGGGTTGTTTATTTTGAAGTGTTTCCCGGGGTGTCTGTTCTTTGCCTTTCCGGTATTCCTTCTTCTTTCTTCTCATAATAGCAGTCCTGTTTGTTTCTCCTTGAGGACCCCAGTGACTCTCCGCCAGTCATGTGGTTTGTTGGGTGCTAACCTTCTCCAGACACGTGGGGCACATGTCCCGAATCTGCCCCATCAATATCTTCCATCTCTCTTGCAACAGCAACTGATGCTCATGAAAGGCTGATCCTAGGAGAGTTTTTTCCCAAAGGACTAGGGAGCAGGTAATGCATCTTCCCATGAGAAGGATGAGGTGTCTAAAGCTTCAATAGTGTAATTCTGAAAAGCCTTTGTGTTGGGGAGGAAGAGGGAACGTGAAAGTCTATTCCACATAGAGGGATGTGAGACAGAAAATGAGGAGAGTTTGAATCTTGAAGAGACAGTTTAGACTCTGAGTTCAGGCAGGATGAATTAAAGATGTGCTTAATTGTAAACGTTTTGGCCACATAATCCAGTGCATTCCTTGTTTTCCCTAAAGTCATCTTAGACTGAATTTTGCCTCTTGCAAACTAAAAATTCCCATCCAGTTTACCCCTCCTCTGTTGTGTGTATCCTAAAATTTGAGGTTCTGACATATTTATCTTGTCATTTCCATGTCTCTAGACCCTAGAACTTATCAGAACACTTCCCAACCTTTTTGTTATATGAAAATTCCTTCTACACAATAGTGGCTTTGCTTTTAAATATCTGTTGAATGAGAAAATATATCACAAAAAGCTATTCTGAAACTGGGGATACTTTTGTTAAATGAATTTGTATTTTATGACTCACAAAGGCCTCCATCTGCATTTTAAAACAGTCATATATAATATGAAACATATTACCTATTTAGCCTAGACAAATTTTGGTCTGTACATGGATTTGTGGTGTCTGAATTTAATAACTGCACAGGAGGATCCATAGCCCCATATCCTGGGACACCAGAAGAAAATGGATGGTAGTTAAATATTTGTAGAATTTAATGGAATGAATGAATAAATGGCTGACTCATGTAAAAAGCATTATCCAAGGAGAAAGCTAGAATCTCAGAGCCTAGAGATGATCGTCTCAGGGCATTATGAAGTTGGACGCCTGTGGATAGGGATGCAGCCTTGACCTCACCATGATTCCTACCAGCCTCTGGTGCCTTCAATGGCATAAACCATACAGTTCCTTCCCCTGCAGTCCTAGTAGATGTCTGGATGTGTGACTCCCCAGAGTGGAAGAGGGTCATAGTTGCCCACTCATTATCCTGTCAATTATCCTTTCCTTATCTAACTTAAAAGAAATGTGAGAGCCCAGAAATGTCTGTTTCCCAGTCTCCCAGGCAGCTACCCATGCCAATCTGGTTCTTCTGCCTAATAAAATGTAATCGGAAGTCAGTGAGCTGGGGATTTCTAGGAGGTCCTACAGAAGGGGACCAAATCATCTGACATGTAACTTTTATCCACTGTCATTCTGTTTTCCACCTTCCTAGAAAGTAAGCAAAGTGTCCAGATGTGGAGCTGCCATTTTGCCAAATTCCTGAGAAGACAAGCCACACCCTGAGGGGCATTGAAGGAACCCAGGTCCTTGATGGAATCAGAAACCTCTGTACCAAACACGGACACTCAATACCAGACTTATTGAGACAGGGGAAATACATAGCCCCTTATTTGTCCTCTAAATCTAAGGTCAGCTACATAGTGAATATTTAAATCTTTGCCAGCCTTAGAGTCTCTGTCACAACTATTCAACTCCAGGCTCATAGCCCCAACACAGGCTTGGACAGTATGTAAATGAACAAGTGTGGCTGGGTTCCAATAAAACTTTATTTATAAAAACACAATGGGCTGAATTTGGCCTGAGGCCCACAGTTTGTTGATCTGTGTCCTGAATGGTTCTCCTGCCTGTTAGCTGCAGAATTGTCACTTCTACAACTTGGTAGTTGTTCTAAATTACTTAGCATGGTGCTGCAAGTCTAGAGGAAGGAGTTGTAGATAAGGGCACAAACAGAATCCATTCACATGCTTTCCTTTCATAAAGACTCAGGATGAGCATAGACAAAAGGAAATAATGTTTCTCCTCTAAAATATAAAGATGACCTACAGCTCAACCATCCTCTCACAACGCCAAACACATCTTCTCAGGTACCTTCTGAGAGGAAAGGAGTGATATGAGATCTTGGTTAAGAACTAGACGATGCAGGCCTACAGAGTGTCCCTCAGGAGAATGTGAAGGTCATTACAGAAAGTCAGGGCAAGCAACAAGACTGTACGGTGCTGAGGACAAGGCCTCCATGGAGTACGGCCAAGGCCGCTATTGAACAAGTCCCACCGCCTGTTTGAAGAAAATGTGACGTGATGCAGGTGTTCCAGAATTTCAAGATCTCTTAGAGACCTGCAGACAAGGTCCAGCACATTTGCTGTGCAGAAACTTCCCGTCCACTCCATCTTTTGGACTCTGCTCTTCAGAATTGACCTGTGTTGCAAGCGCCTTTCCTCCCCATGCACTCCATGTCCTTGCCCTGGGGAGCAGCTATGGGATTGGGGTAAGGGCAGCTCCCTGGTGGGTCCTGCCACTTAGTCACAATGATTGGCAAACAAATGCTTTGTGCCAAAGTGAAATTCAGGACCCTTGCTCAGTGGCTGTGAGAAGTGACTCTGTCCTCTCCTGCATGTGAATAAGGACATGCAGTCAAGTTCCTAAGGAGGAATCCAGGTTGAGATAAAGTGAACCCAGGAAGTAAAGCAAAGACATCTCTAAGAAATGAATGTGCAGTTCTGGTTAAAACAGGGTCAGTAAACCCAGGCCTGTGGGTCAAGTCCAGCCCACCCCATGTTTTTGTGTGGGCTGTGAGCTAAGAACAGTATTCATAGATGAACCTCTTTTTTTGGAGGGGGAGATTACAGGGGATTGAACTCAGGGGCACTCAACCATTGAACCATATCCCCAACTTTTTTTCATATTTTATTTAGAGGCAGAGTCTTACTGAGTTGCTTAGTGCCTCTTTATTGCTGAGGCTGGCTTTGAACTCTCTATCACCCTGCCTCAGTCTCCCAAGCTGCTGGGATTACCGGCATACACCACCATGCCCAGCCGAGATGAATCTTTGTAATTGATTTGATAATAGGGAAAATTAACTTTGAACCCCAATTGAAGAAAATATTATCCCCATCAAAATAGGAATTCTCTTTTATACTGACATTACCAAAACTTGGATTCAGTTGTATTATTTTTTAGATTTCATCAGTAAACATTTGTATTCTCTCCTATCACATAGAAGCCCACCTTTATCTTGCTTGAATATTTCAAATTTCTGCAATATGTCAATAAATTCATAGTAAGTAGTATCATTGTTTTAAGGGAAGAAATAAAATGTGACCATTTGTCTTTTTTTCTTTCCTATGAAAACTCAACCAGAGCCATCAAATCAACTTCCTCAAAGGTTTCCACTCCAGTCACCACCCTACACCCTTCAAACCTAAACAAGTACACATTGTCCTCTAAGATGCTGTCTTCTGTCCTTTGAGTCTTTGATACACACTTCCCTGTCATATCCCATAATCCTATTGGAAAACAGAGTGAAAATTTACCTTGGGATGATTTATGTACTGCAAAACAATCATTTTATGGTTTCTGGGCACTTCACTCCTATCTCAGCACATCCAATAACAGTGGGATATCCATGACATATTTTTCTTGAAATTAACTGGAACTAAAAGGGCTTGTTTTTTCTCAAAAGATACACTTTTCTCAGAGGAGTAAGAGTCAGAGGTTCGGCTGTGAATCTGTACAGTGGTGATCTTCCTCCTTCTGGTAGAAGAACCAGTGTCTTCCTTGGATAATCAGCGCCACCAGCTTTACTCCCTGTGACTGGGCACAACAATCAGGACCACCAGCTCCTGGGGTGCTCAGTGCCCCAGTCTGGCCATTGAGAGCTCACTGAGCACAGTGATTGGTTCAAAGATGAGCACATGACACAGTCGGAGCCAATCAGTTCCATCTCAGGATGAAGCTGGAATTATCTGGAGGGAGATACTTTGTTTTCTGTTGGACAGACACCTGAGATCACAGAAGCTTTTGGAAAGATGGATTACCTGAGAAAGAAGTCAACACCTAGGAAAGTAGATCAGAGAGATGGAAAGAGAAAATAAGTGCTCCTAACATTGTTTAAAGAAATAGGTTCAGTCACGCCTGAAGCTAGAGCTATTATCCTGGATGTTCAATTACATGAGCCGATAAATTCTTTTTTCTGCTTGAGCCAGTTTAAGTTGGGATTTCTGTCACTTACAATAGAAATATACAACCACTATTTAATGCTACAACTGTCTTGGGTTGGGTCCTCCCACAAGTAAGCCCTAAGGATCTGAGTGCCAGGCACTTATTTGGGAAGTGCTTCCGGAAAGTGGTGGTAGTGGGACGAAAAATTAAGATAGGAAGGGAGGCATCTGTAACAGTGTGTGACCAAGCTGCTCACAACTAGAGCCCAATCCAGCTGAGGAGCCTAGAGACAGGAGAACACATGTCCAGAGTTCTTCTCTCTGTTCTCCAGGAGCAAGGAAGCTAGGGTATGTAACCTCAGTGAGTCTATCATCAGCTCTGCGGCTGTTTCCAGTGAGGTTAAAGTCCCAGCATTTCAGCCTCCCCCAGCATGAGAAGGCTCTCAGGAAGGAGCCACACGGGCATGTAGAGAACTCAGAGGCGTGCACCAGGATGCCGACTTGGAAATGAGTCCTCATCGGATCTGTTTCAATGATATCAAGCAATTCTTTGAGTCTTTCTGAGCTTCGCTTGCTTTATTTGTAAAATGGGGGTGACAGTCATACCTTGATGACTATTTTATAAGATCATTGTAAGAATCGACTGCAATTACCTGTTGGAAAGGGCTTCTATGTCCTTCATTGGGAAGCCGAACCTGCAATGATGCAGTATTATGGTTGCATTGTGTTCTTTTCTTTGCCTTGTCCGTTTTAAACAAGTAGGAATCAGCTCAGGTGAAGAGTGCAAACCATGCCTAACTTGTGCACATGTAATGGGCCCCTTATGCATTGAAATGCCCCAGAAAAGTGATCCAAGAGTCACAGGAACCCTCAGCTTTCTGCTGCCACCACTTGGTCATCTGTTGTTCTGTTCTACCTAGATCTGTTGCTCCTCCCAGAACAGCACCTTGATTTTCTTTCGCAATCCCTTTCTTCATGTCATCTTTGGGGTAAGGTGGGCTGACCTCACCTCCTGTCTCAAAAGATGGGAAAACCTACTCGGGTCTGACCAAACTGCTAGGTATGTGACAGCAAAGCCAGCCATGCCCTGTGCTAGACCCTGATATGCCAGCTGTCACCTTAGACTTCCCTTTCTCTGTCCCTGTTTCCATATTCACACCAGGCAAAGAAATAACTCTGAACAGGGGACAGGAGACCTGACACTAAACCATCAGGAAAACACTGAGTCTCTGAGTCCTTAATATCCTTGGGCTTCATTTCCTTCCAGGGATGGGAGCTAAGTGAATTGAGCCAGAGCCAGTACTTCCTACTGTCACGTGCTGTTGTGGCTAATCTTTGTCAGTTCCTCCAAGAAAGCCATCATCTGACACTTGCCTTGGGGAGACACACAGGCCAAACAGTGTCAGCAGAGTAGAGATGTCCAGAGGAAAGAAGACGTTTGTCTACCCCCAACACACAGTATGGACAGAGAAAAGGATAACATCCAGGAGAAACCAGCAAACGCCTCCTCAAACAGGAAACCCAGGCTTAGGTCATCGTGATGTCATTGGACATCATGCACCCAGTAGGATACAGTAAGGAGGCACTTCACCTCTGTGCCTTTCTTCCCTGGAACACCAAATGCTAGTCTAATCTCCAAAGGAAGAAAAGAAAAACCCAAACTGAGGAACTTTCTACAAAACACCTGACTAGTGATCCTCAAAATCGTCAAGTTGTGAATAAGAAAACAAGGTAAGATAGAAACTGTCACAAACCAGAGGACAAATGAGACAACTGTGATGACCACAGGCACAGCAGAGTCCTGGACTGAATCCTGCACAGAAACAGGTATTAGAAAAGAAGTAGAAAGATCCAGATAAAGCCGAAAGGTAGCTTGGGGTGGTGTACAAATATGGTCTTTACAAGTGTGTGACGTGGGGATTAAAGCACAGGAAGTGGTGGGGGCTATTGGAACTACAATCTCTGCAACTTTTCTGGAAATATAAAGTTACTTTAAATAAAATATTATTTTTGAAAAGATTCCCCCAGAGGCCACCCACTCTAGCCTGGCTTCCTGGAGGCAGATATTGAGATAGAGCTGGGTACCTTAGCCAGCTGGGGACTGACCTGTGTCCCTACCACCCCCGCCCCAGTTCAAATCGTAGCCCCCAACATGGCAGTGTTTGATAAGGTAAATAAGGTTCAATAAAGTCACAAGGGTGGGGCTTGGTCAATAGGGCTGGTATCCTCAGTAAAGAAAGAAACCCAGAGTTCTCTAAATCCCCCCATGTGCACACGGGAAAAGCCATATTAGGACACAGAGAGAAGGTGGCCATCTGCAAGCCAGGAAGAGAGGCCTCATCAGAAATCAACCTTGATCATGAACATCTATGGAAGTGAGCGAGGACCATTTTCTGCTACTTAAGCCACTCAGTTTGTGGCTCTTTGTTATGGCAGGCCAAGCAGACCACAGAAGAGCCGAGAGGGCCAAGAGTGGGCAGGAGAGGAGGTAGTGGTCATCCTGTGTTACTGCAAGCCCCGGATGATCTCCCAGGAGTTCTGAAGCAGGGAAGAGCTTCAGAACTATCCAGAGCTGGGCTGAGAGGGTCAGCACTGATACCCCACACCAACCAGTCACTGCGTGCAGTGCTGGAGAAGCAGATGAAGCAACTCTGCAGCTGCAGCAGCCCCTGAGCTGCAGTGACCGCGAGGCCATCCACCTGTGGCACTCAGCAAATCCTTTCTGCAAAGGGACCAGGCTCGTGCCTGACACATCCCATGGAGCCCCTGGCCACTCCACTCCAAGGGGAGGGAAGAGTTAGAGGAGTGAATACACTAGTAGGTGAGAGCCTACTCTGGGAGGCTCACATCCCTTAGGTCACCAGCCTGGCTGGCTGGAACTCAGCACCATGTTTACAATGAATGAAAGATTAGAGTGTTAATCCAGGTAGTATTTGAACAACTAAAAGGGAATGAAAAGTCGTGCCATCTGTCTGCAATGTCATGAAGGGATGTACTCTCCAAAGGGGAAGGAAGATTCACTGAGCAACTACAGGGACCGTCTTAAGAGAAAACAATCACTTCACTGAATAAGATGGCTGCATGGGTCTCAGGCATTAGGATTCTACACTAAAATGCTCACTCCCCTCTTAAAATTCATTGCTCTTGGAATAAATTTCCTAGTCCTCACTCTACAAAGCACCCAGCTTCTCTGTCTTGTACCAGATTTACTCCTACCTCAGGCCTCCTGCTTCTGTCACTCTCTGCCTGGGACTCTCTTCCCCTCTCACTTCACCAAATCAGTGCCCTCACATCCTTCAGATATCAGCCTGAAAGACACCTGCTTGGGAAGGCCTTCCTGGATGCCTCAGAAACTCATTTCATGAGCTGCTCCATGTTCCACATTAGGCCTGGGGTGGTTACAGTTATATTTGGAAATATTTATGGAGTTCTGTCCCCGCCCCTCTCATTTAACTGCTGCCCAAGCATGCCACGCAGCATCCAAACTCGGCAGCTTACAACAAGAAGGAGATACTGACTCTCAGGATTCTGGGGTCTGGTCAGGGCAGTTGTAACCCTGCTACGGGTCCTTGGAGCAGCTTAGAGGTGTGACGTGTAGATACATTCCAGGGTAAAGGGCGAAAAGCAGCAGCACCTGGAGGAAGCTGCCCTCACAGCTTAAGGCACAGGCACTTTCTAGAATCTCGCTTGCAGCATCTGCCCACACCTCATTGGCTAAAAGTGAGTCACATGGCCAACTCCATAGCCAATAAAATGACAAGTACATTTAGCCCCTGTGGGAATAACTGAAAAGTCAGGTGTCAAAAGACAAGAACTGCCCAGAGAACAGTGAAGGACAAATCATTTAATGGACCACCTCCATCCTGGTCAACCTCTCTACAAACAAGAACACTGCTTTATTATTATCTTTTTTTTCAGTTTATTTCCACAGCCACTCACAGGAAAGGCACACAGAAGGTGCTTCAAAAGTATCTACTAAACATTCTGAATTCCAAAGAATATAGTTGAGATGAACTTTTGCAACCCAATCCATTGCAGAGACAGGAACTGCTTATAATGCGAGGCGGCATGAAATATGTCCCCCCAGAAAGGTAATGGCACAAACGCCAGGCCCTAAATCAGCCATCAATGAGCTACTATCATAGTATCTTCAATGGATTATACAAGCGGTGGCTTTGAGGAATGCCTTTGCCTTGCCAGAATTATGATTTGTTATTCATCTTGTGGATTTTTAAACAGAACCTTGTACTTAGTATTCAAATTAATGACTCCAATGTATTTGCCTGGATTTTTTTTTAAAAGAACCATTTTGTACAATACATGTAATAGTTACATTTCTATGATAAACTAACTTGGTAAAAGCTTTCTCGATTTTATCATTTAGACAAGTAGATATCAGTAAATCAAACTTGAGAGTCAGAATGGCGGAGGGGGAGACAGACCTGCATGCCGGGGTGGGAGGCCAGCCTCCAGCTCCCTAAGGGCAGGGGCAAGAGGAAGGAGGGAGAAGTCCAGCCCTGTGGGGGAGCAGGAGAGTGCTTCAGGGCACGCCCCCTTCAGCAACCTGCTACCTCCCACTTCCCTGATTGGATTCACTGGAAATCCCTCTGACTGCTTTTTGCTCATCCTATGGTGGACATGCGAGAACACTGGCAGAGAGCAGCACGAACCTATGACCACCAGGCATCTGAGACGAATGATGCATGTGATTTCTGAATCCTTACACCAGCTCTATGAGGTAAGATCCTATGCATGCCCCACCCCTGACCTTCTGTCCCATTTTGCAGACAATGGAATTGAGGCATAGAAAATTTAAGTCAGATTAACTGTGGGTTGCACAGTTACTGAATGATGAATTCAGAATTTAAACCTAGAACATTTTTGAAGTTCTGGCACTTTCCATCAAGTCATGCTTAGGTTAGTCTTTCCTTGTTTCTGATGAGATCGTTAATTCTGAGGTCCACTAATGTACAGGATTCCCCTCTGTTGGGATTTTTTTCTTCTTTTCTTCTTTGAAGGAAAAATTTGCATAACACAAAATTAATAATTTTAAAATATATAGTTTAAAACATTTAATACAATCTGCAGTGTTCTGTGACCATTGCTTCCATCTAGTTCCAAACGTTCACCTCCCCAAGGGAAGCCCATGGCCATTTTAGTGTTACTGACCATCCCCTTCTTCCCCAACTCCTTCCTGCCTCCATGGATTTCCATTCTGGGTATTTCTTACAGATGGATCCAACATGTGACTCGTCCTGACTGGCTTCTTTTCACTTAACATCGCAGCACATGTCAGAACACCTTTCTTTTTAGAAGGGAATAGTCTTCCACTTGATGGCTCTCCGGGGTTTTATCTATGCACTCATCTGTCCACAGACAGTTGGTCATATCTGCCTTTTGTCTGTTATGGTGATGCTGAAAATTTGTGTACAAGTACCTGTTCCTGTTTCCAGTTGTTTGGGTATGTTCCTCGAAGTCCCCAGTTCCTCCACAAATTGATCTCTGCACATCATTGGACAGTGAAGACAGAAACGCATATTAAAATAGTAAGTAGTTAGCTTTTATTTTCTCTTTAAAAGACCCTTGATGACAAACAAGCCATCTCCTTAATTCTTTAACTTTGCTTACAGTTTCTGATATAGGACAATCCCACAAAAACACAACAACTGGTTGGGTCACTATGAACATATCTTTTAGCTGTTGTGTTTTATTTGTTTTTTTTTTTTTTTTTGAAACCTAAATTTCCAAGCAGGTTGAGTTCCTTTTCCAAATAAAAGCAGTGGAAATTTAGGAGACTGGAACCATGGAAAACTGCCTTCTTCCTATCATTTTATCATTCTCTCCTGAAGTTTTTATTTTTTCCTGCCATATACTGTTACCGTTTTACAGTTTTGTCCAAGGATACAATCAGCCTGACTAATCTATTTCACCAGTTTATTTAAACATCCCACTTGTCAATTTTTTCTTTCTTCCCCTCTGTTGAAACACAAGTGCTCCCTTTTGATGAGCACATACATATCGCACAGATGCAAACATCCATCCTTGCACATACCTCCATTGTACACACCTAAGACTTGTTCTTTCTTTGGTTAAGGGATTGTTTTGTTCTTCTGATTTGTGACTCTGAAAAATGTGTTAAATAACCTTTTAGTTTCCTTGAAATTCACTGCTATGGGTGTTTAACTGAGTGCAAAGGAGAGAAAATTAAAATAATCAATGAATGTAGTTTGCTGCCTGGTCAATGTCATCACCACTTAATTTACTCATTCCCTCAAGCAATTGGAGTTAGTTTCACTCTTTTCACTACTAGTTAGCCATAATGCAATTACCTTCATGCCCCTCCCACTGGAAGCTGGGATGGCTTAGCATTAACCATCGGAAGATCATTATTTGTTCCTTTCATTAGAAAAAAAAAATAGCATGACTCCTACTTGGACCTATTTTCTTAAATAAATACCTAATTTTCCAAATGCTTCTGTCATTCCTTAAACATGGTTCCAAGTGATACCAACGGGAAATGTAATTGAAATCAAAGGTACTCCATCTATGCCCAGACACAAGCCCTGCCCTTGGAGACTCACGTGACACATTCCAACATGAGCTCTGGGGCTCCTTGCAGGTAGATTCTTCCAGGCTGCCAGAAAGGGTTAGCTCCTCCCATGGGGTGGACTGGACATGCTGGGGATTAGTACCCCCAGGAGAGTTGTCAACTAATGACTGATGGGATTCGGTGGCTAAATCCTGTGGTTCCTCGGAGCCTCCATTGGAATATCTCTGTAGAACTCTGTTCCACCTTGTCTCTGTGCATTACCCAGCCTGGTGGGGGAGCCCCAGTTTGCCCACAGTCATGATGTGTGAGATAACTCACCATGTATTAGCTGTCCTGCTCTTTCCTGTCCCGAGTCTCCACTCTCCCGCGAATGCTTCCCCTGTGAGCCATCTCCACACCACTCCTCGCCTGGGCATCTGTGGTTTTCCACAAGTATCAGCAGTTTGACTCTGAAGGACCTGTTCAAATTCTAATAGAGGAACTGGTTCTGACAAAGAGAAAAGTCACTTCCTTGTCCCCAATGTGCTGCCGCGGCTGTGATGTCAAAGGTAACCATGACAATGACTGTTAATACCACCACAATTCACTTTCTGGTACCCAAGTAGCAGAAATGTATTTTTATGCATCCTCCTAAATCTGATTTTCAATTGGAAAATTCAAACTTCAAGTAAATTAGATTTAAAATACCTTTGTTCTTAGGTTACATAAAACTATCTGTGAATCTGATTTCTTTTTATGTTTTGTTGTCTAACAAACATTTTCCAAATACTAACCGTGTATCAGATACAGTGCCATTCTTCTCTGCCTGGTCCAGAAGAAAGAGTTGTGGCCTTCAATCTGACATGCCCAAGGAAGGTCACAGTAAAAGGGTTGTATGTAAGTTTACCAATACACCCAAGGGTCAGTATATATTTGATCCACTTTTCAGATATAGTGAGAGCTCAGACTGTGAAGACATCTGACCTTAGATTTTGTTTTACTATAAAGGCATTATTAGGAAACTTAAGTAACTTGAAAGAAATCTATACATCAGATAGCAATATTACATCAACCTTAATTTTCTAGTTATGATAATTGTACTTTCATTATGTAAGAGAATTTGTTTTTAGGAAACAAACTGTGTGAGGTGTTTATGAATATAGGGACATCGTGTCTACAATGAACTTGTAAATGGCTCCAGAAAAAAAATCACCTGTAAGAGAGATGTTTGTATATCATGCAAGTAACAGACACATAAGCTCTGTCTCTGACATGTAGAGATGGAAACAAAGACAGAGATAGAGATATGTTAATGAAAGAGAACAAACAAACAAAAACTAAGTGTCATAAACATTAACCTTTGGGAAATCTAGATGAAGTTTACTGGGAATTATTGAACTATTTTTACAATTTTTAAGTTAGAAATTAAATCAACATTAATTATTTTTAAAAGACACTCGATCTCACCCAGTGCCCTTCTTAACAAGCAGAACCTGGTGTACCATATATGCCTGGTCATCCATTCTGAGTGTTTTCCATAGAATTCTACTCCTAGAGCATAACTTATGACTATGTACACTCCTCTGACTAAACAGTTAAGGCTGCTTAGATTTTGGTTGGAGAAGAATTTTTTTATCTCAGGGTCTATTTGATATTGGATTCTTATTAAAAAAACAAACAGTGTTTAAATAAAGGCCACTCTGAGTTAAAACTTCAATGCTGCCTGATATGAGTGTGGGGTTCATCTAGGCACGCTCCATGTGATTTTCATGTGAACCTTCTCTTTGTGTTCCAAGGAAGATGGCAAGGTTCCTAGACTCCAGACAAGTATAAAGAATGAGCATGACACAGACCTGGAGTTGGACAGTGACAGATGTCGAGCTATTCCTCTGTGAAGGCCCTACTATTATCACCACTTTTTAGTATTTCCATGGCTGTTTCTAGAACTTTCCCTAATGGAATGCTTCCATTGTTTCCCATACCTGTAGACTTTTAAAAAAATGCCCAGTGGTATCATTATCTCTTTAGGGCTTTCTGCCAATAAAGACAGCATTTTTGCCTCTTTGCCTGGGTGGAACCCCTTCACTCAGTCCTTATAAGTAGTAATTCAGGTCTACTCATGGAATGTGTCCTGCCGACTTATTACACAAAACACATGAAACCATGCAGTGCTTTGGGAAGGGTTCTCCTTTTCCTTCCAGCCATGACAGATTTTACTTTCTAAAAATGGCATTCTCTATTTGACATGCTCTTCTAGAACCTGTCCCTTCCTCATCAAGATGTCGACTCGAAGTCCCCTTCCTATGAACTTGGGTGGAATCTTTTGCCTGCCTCAGTGAATACAGACCAACATAAATAATGTTATATATCTTCTGAAGCTAGGTCTAGAGGAAAAGTGACATCCACCACTTGAGACATTTGCCTTTGGAACCCAGCAATGGTATTGTAAGGAAATGCAGGTCACATGAAGAAGCCCACATGGGGAGAACCTAAAACCCCCAACCTTCCATCATGTTGGTTTCCCAGCCGATAACCACGGTGGTGAGCTATACTGCATATGGCTCAGTTCTCAGTCAGTCCTCCAACTAGTGTCTCATGGAGTGAGGTCAAGCCTGTCCCATAGAGCTCGATCCCAACCCAGATGCATGTGTAGAATAAATATCTGCTGTTGTTTTGAGCCTGACGGTTTTGGAGTGACTTGCTAGGCAGCAGTGGATAACTAGCCCGTCATTACAGGAGGTGCCAAGAATCCAAGCCTTTGGTGAAGTTGGTATTGTTATTTTTCTCACATTTTAAGACACAGGCAATATTTCCGTTGATGCATTCCTTATTATCCATGTGGAAAAACGGTAGGAAAAAAGGAATAGGTGGATTTCATAGACTTTGCTCTCATTGCAACATGTTTCACATGTATTTAGAAGTCTTGTGTAGCCAAGAGGGATTGAAGGATTGAGTGGCTCCCATGCCCAATTGGAATCCACCAACGATAAAAAATAGCCAAGATGCCCGCGACCTTGTGGTTTCCCCTCCAGATCCCCTCCACCCTTCTCCACCTGGTGGAAGGCTGACCTGTGTACCCTACAACAAAGGCTTCCCACTGGCTTTGGGAAGGAGAGTCTCAGCAAGCATACCTAGGAAGGAGGAGAGTCAGGTGTAACATCTATCAGAAAAGGAACAGCCTGGTAAAGGCTTCAGAATGGCTCTCCCCTGGGGGGGAAATGGATGCCTATACACACATGCAGGTTTGTTATGAATTTTCCTGATACAAAGGATGTATACAATTTACAATAATAATCAAATATACAATATTTTCTTATTATAAATTCCATAGACTTAATTGATTCTCACATAATACACATTGATTTTCTCCCTAGTCCTTGTACACACAGTCAACCTATGTTAAAATTGATAAATTAGCATAGTTGTGACATGATTATTGGTTAATACTTTTGTTTCCAGTAAAAAGTAAAATGAAAGTGAAACTATGAAAAAAATGTATGTTAGAATTTCACTTACTAACCAATGATGTCAGTTGTTCTATTTTTTTTTCTGAATTCAGTAATAGGTTTGAATACTAGAAATTTATTTCCTCTGATTTTTGTGCTACTCGCAATAGCTATAGGCATGATACTTTTTTTTATGTCGAGCTGGGGATTGAACCCAGGGCCTCATACATGCCAAGTAGGTACTTCTGTTACTCAGCTAAGCCTCCAGACCCAGACATAATATTTTAAGTTTCATCTGCATTATCAAGCTTTCTTCATAATTTTCTTAAGTCTAGACAATCACCAAAACAATAAATGCAACACTAACTTGTAGTGTTTGTCAATTTGGTATAAATAGTCACACCCTAGAATAATTCATGCCACCAGTGTGATGTCCCTGAACATGGACTTGGGACATGGTCCATATATACAATGGATGAACATAAATAACATCAGAAGCACAGCTAATAGTAAAATATGAAAATAATTAGGAAGTGATGACTTCTGAGAATTTATTATCCTCATGAATATAATTTATGTAATTGAAACAGTGTTTTAATGATCAGCTTGTAAGTGGATAAACAATAGAGTTTAGTGAAGCAATAAAAGGGCAAAGTACTCACTATGGGATGACATGGATGAACCTCAAAAATGCTATAGTAATTGTAAGCAGCTAGATAAAAAAGATCACGTACTATGTGATTCCATCTACACAAGATGTACAGAAAAGGCAAATCTCTAGAGAGGAAAGGACGTTCCCAGTTCCCTGGACTTGGAGGTAGGAACGTGGGACAGCTGTAAATAGATCAGAAGGATCTTTGGTGGTGGGTGGAGAGGAACGAAGGTTGAAGTGTGGTCATGAGGCCTGGAGATTTAGCTCATTGGTAGAGCACTTGCCATGCACGAGACCCTGTGGTCACTCCTCTGTATGGGCAGGAGGTGGGGAGTGGGGAGAAAGAGAGAGAAGGAAAGAATAGAAAGAAGAAAGAGAGGGAGGGAGGATAAATAAGAGTATTGTGGTGATAATTGCCCCATTTCTAAAAATCATTGACTTGTACATTTTAGCAGGCACATTTTATGGAATACAAATGACATCCCAGTAAGTTTATGTAAAATTAACAAGAAAAACGAGATATCAGTTTACTCAATAAGAATTACGATTCTAAATGCCTGGTCAAATAAGGCAAAACTTTGCCACCTCATCATCTTTATTCCTACAAGAAGCATCTAACACTTGATGTGCTTTAAGACAGAAATCAGGATAAATAACAGTAACATCTGCTGTGGTGCAGAGGCACACAGAGTACATCACACCCCACCATAAAACAGGATAGGCTTTAAAACCCACAATCCTTACTCACATCTACCCTGAAAAATCCTAGATGCCGTTTTCTCCCATAAATTTATAGATGAGAAAATTGAGTCTCTTACATGTCAACAAAGATGTCCAAGGTTACCCAGCAAGCAAATGGCAAACCTGGAATTCTATCCTAGGAAGAGTGACACCATCATCTCATCCTCTCTTAAGGAAATCTTCTGAGTATCATTCTAGAAATATTTGTAGCCTCATCTGATCTAAAATGAGGACTGCTACATCAGCTCACAACAAATCAGTAAACAGGAAAGAAATACAAGCACGCTCATTTAATTGACAGAATTGAATCTATATTACGAAAGTGAACATATATAATCATTATCACTGATTTAAGAGACAACCAGAAAGCTTTGTGTAGGTTGAATCTCTATGAGTTATAAAAAAATCCATTTACCTATCTTTGACATTCTAATAAAAAGATAAGATTATGTTTCTTGAGAATTATATAGATGAAAACACAGAATAGCTAAAAGACAGGGGCAATGCAATAAATAAAATACTACATTGCAAAAAGCCAGAACAATCAGTGTGTCTAACAATAGATAAATAAATTATGGTATATCCATGAAATCAAATGCAGTGTAGTCTTAAAAAATCATGTTTCACTGAATGCTTAATGACATAGAAAAATGTTTAAGATATAATTTAGTGAGAAAACAAGATATAAAATTCCACAAAGACATAACACAAATTTGTAAAATGGTATATATATACACATATATACACAAATATACAATATACAAATATACAACAAATATACAAATAAATACATGTATACGTTATATATTCATATGTGTCACCTGTGTGAGCGTGTGCACGCGTGTATGACACTGAAAGATGAATGCACCAAACATAACATTAACAGTAGTTATTTCTGTGTGGTGGAATTTACATGATTTTTATTTTCTCCCCTACACTATTCTGTATTTTGCCAATAAAAATGACTCGCTTTTAAAATTGAGAAAAACTCTAGACACGTCTATGATTATAGGAAAACACAGTCATTAGAAAAATGGACTTCATTTTCACAAATGCTTGCTCTGTAAATAAACTCTTGCCTATTCCACTGATGGTGCATGGGCTATATTTTCTGTGGCGAAATGAGGTCTCACTTCTAGAATGAACTTTTCCTTTGTTCCACATGAAACCCATGTGAGGGGTGTTCCACGGATACTCCCGGTCCTCTCCCTGCAGCACCCTCGCCGCCAGCCCCCGACAACTCTGTTTAGATGAAATGGGGGCCTCTTTGTGTCCACTCTCTGACAGCTTTGAAAATTATTTAGCTTCCATCATGATGGATACCCTCTGCCTAAAATGACGGATGGGCAGTCTCTGAAAGAGGATGACAAGAGATTTGAAAAATGATACGAGTGTTGGTGGACAGACTTTTTTTTTTAAAAAAGGAAAAGTTGTCAGAAGTTTGAAATATAGCTAGGAGGTCTGCTCTATCATTTTTTCTCTCTGAAGAAATCAGTAGCTGTCCTTTATCAATATGCTCTTTGGGGAAGAAAACCTATATTCAAGTTAAAATAAATTTTTGTGCCCTCCTTAAAAAGTACACAGGGGAAGCCGTAGGAGTGAATTTCTTCATGCACACACTCAGCAATTTATTGAGCTGCTATTATGTAAAGACGGAGGATATGAAGTTGAATTGGGCACAGACTCTGCCTCTGGGGACCCCAGAGCTCAGCAAAGAGATGAGGACAGAGATGACTAATCCAGTGTGGTGCATCTGAGGACAGAGGTGTGCAGAGGGTATTGGGGACTCCTGCAGAAACAGGGTGGAAGCTGCCTGTACAGGGCGGGCAGGCGCCAGAAGGCTCTTCTGAAAGGAGGACCTTTCAATGCACAAATATTTTTCTTATTGTCTGCTGGATCCTGATTACCTGCCCTGAGTCATGCACTCACCACATAGAGGCCAAGCCCAGCCCTTCCTGGGGATCATTTGACCTCCCACAAGCTTCAGGTGGCCTCGGTGCTGGGGTCTGGCACATGCCCAGGGAGTTCCAGTTCCGGACCAGCATAACTTCCAACTGATTCGACTACCCATCTGTCCAGTTCAGCAAAGCAAGTGCTGACCCCAGCCTCTGCCCAGCCCCGCCTCCCTGCCTCCACAGTTACAAAACACACACACTGATGTCATCCAGGTGTTTATTTTCCTGGTTGGGAGGCCCGGCGGGTCCTGAGTCACCTCCAGTGATAGAACAGAATGTAAGATCATGAAAGGTGGGGATGGAAACCGGAGCCACCCACACTTGGACCCTGGGGAGAGGCAACGTCATCCAGCAGGAGTCCTGGGGACACTGGTGGCCTGGGAGTGGTGGTTGCAATGTCCTGCTCCTCCCTGTGCTACTGACGTGGCAGTGGCTCAGCTATTCAGGCTTCTTGTGAGTGACGGCACTTTCTACCCTTCCACAGCCAGTGTCAGCCTTGGCAGCCGCAGAGCACCTGCCCCTGCTGGCTCTCCGAGGGGGTGGGGGACAAACTTGCACCTGTCCTGGACCTGGGGTCCCCCGAAAGTCGCTGTGGGCAGATCTGGGTCAGGCCTGACCTCCCGCAGTAGTCTGCTGGTCAGAAGGGGTAGTCCTGTGCCGGAGGCTGGGCTCCAGCGGGTGTCTGCTGGTGCAGGGATGGGCCAGGGCCTGTCATGAGCCTGGGTCCAGTGCAGGCAGATGTGAGTGGATCTGGGCCGCTGGGCCTGACCTCCCGCAATAGTCTGCTGGAGAACTAGCTTTAAGAAAATGCCCTGACGGGAGGTTTGGAGCAGGCAAAGAAGATCAAGTAGAAGCTAGAACTAAACTTTATGACTTGGGAAGAAATGGGAATAGATGGAGAGGAAAGAGATAAGGTTGAACAAAGGGCAAAAGTGACTCTTTGGGCTGAAAGTGTGAATGTGATACATTAATCCCAGAGATGGGTTAGCTCCTCCATCTCTCCACACCGTCAGAGAAGCCCAAGTAGAAATGCCTTGCACAACAAAAAGAGGCACAGAGATTCAAGGAAACATTGAGTTGTTTGGGTCATTAGACTCAAAAACAAAAACAGTATATAAAGCATGGAAGACCATATTTTTCTGGAGAAAACATGAAATTAAACAGAAACCTGAATTTGATCCCATCATCTGAGGACTGTTCAGGAACTCTGAAAAGAACATCCAATTTTTCGACTTCAGGTTGAATATTCCCAACTCAAAAATCTGAAATGAGAAAACCAAAATGCCCCCAAAATATCTGAGCATTTACATGACTAGTGGAAAACTCCATGCCATGAAACTATTTATTTATTTATGCACAAATTATTTAAAATATCAGGTACAGTTACCCGTCAGGCTATATGAATAAGGCATACATCCCTAACCTATCTAATTATGTGCATAAAAATATTGTAAAATCCATAAAGGTCTGAAATCTGAGACCCTTATTGTCCCCAACATTCACATAAGGAATATTCAACCTGTGGCATGAAACAGTGACTACACACGCTTTTCCAGAAACAAAGAAAAAATAATAATAATGCAGAGGAGAAAGGACACAGAAAGAAAAGGAAAAAGGCTTCAGGGATGATTTTGGAGTCATTTGATCTCCAGGGCTGAAGGCACAGCTCTGAGTGGTTCTGGGACACATTGGGTCTCACTGTCAAATAGATCTCATTATAGCACAGGTCTCACTTGATGGACACCTAAATGAAGGAATGCACACAAAGTGCCTTGAAGGTAATAAATGCTCAGAGAACACTTAGTATTGTCACTGTTCTTACCCCACCTAAGGACATCCAAGGACTTGTTCTTGACAATCTTTTCAAAGCCAAAACTATGGAAACTTCATCTTGAGTTTACTGAGAAACATTTTATAATTATCTTCCTGCTTCCAGCCAAAGAAGATAGGGTCCCCCAAAGATGATGTTTAAGACTGTTCTTGCATAGGAAGAATTAATATTGTCAAAATGGCCATACTACCAAAGGTGATATACAGATTCAATACAATCCCCACCAAAATTCCAATGATATTCTTTAAAGAACTAGAAAAAGCAGTACTGAAATTCACTTGAAAAATAAGAGGCCCCAGAAAAGACAAAGCATTCCTTAGTGAGAAAAGTGAAGCAGAGGGTATCTCCATACCAAACCTCAAAGTATACTACAGAATGACACAAACAGCATGGTACTGGCACTACAACAGGCATGAAGACCAATGGAAAGGAACAGAGACAAACCCACATAAATACAGTAATCCGATACTAGACAAAGGTGCCAAAAACATACATTGCAGAAAAGATAGCCTTTTAAACAAATGGTGCCAGGAAAAGTGGAAATCCATATATAGAAGAATAAAACTGAACCCCTATCTCACACTCTGTACAAAACTCAACCCCAAGACCTAGGAATTAGACCAGAAACCTACACGTACTGGAAAAAATGTAGGCCAAACCCTTCAACATGTCAGCTCAGAAACTGCACAAGAAGTAAAATCAAAAATCAATAAGTGGGATGGCATCAAATTAAAAAGCTTCTGCACAACAAACGAAACAATTAAGAGCATAAAGAGAGAACCTACAGAAGGGGAGAAGATCTTTGCCACCTACTCCTCAGATAGAGCATGAGTGTCCAGAATATACAAAGAATGCCAAAAAATTAACACACAAACACACAAACAAACAAAATAAATAATCCAATGAGCAAAAGAACAAAACAGACACATCTCAAAAGAAGAAACTCAAGTGGTCAACAAATATATGAAGAAATGTTCGACTTCTTTAGCAATTAGGAAGATGCAAATCAAAAACTACAGAGGGGTTTCATCTCTCTCTAGTCAGAATGGCAATTATGGGGGTTTTCAAGATGGTGGAATAGAGAAGGTCACATTCCTGGCTGCTCCTTGGTGTGAAATGAAGAAAGAAGACAGGCAGCTTATCAGCTAGGTGGGTGAACAAAAAGGGGGGGGAACTTTCCTGGAATTTTAAACTAGATATTCAAAGCAGATAGGGACTCAGGAGGTTGGATATAATAAAATAAGAAAGAAATCCGCAGCAGCACAGCAGCTGTCATGGCTGGGCCAGCCAGACCAGCCAGAGCAGTCCCTTCACAAGAAAAATGGAGCAATAAGGAAATTAAAGGACTCTGCATTTTTAGGAGGCCTGACACATGTCTGGGTACAGAGTGTTTAGAGATCAAGGACATTGCCCGACTAAACTGAATATCCTTGTGTAGGACAGAAGTTGCCATCTCTCCAGGTGGCATATCAAGGACAAAGGAACAAACGATTTTGCAGCTGCAGCAAGAGGGCCAGCAGCTCAGGGAGCTGATTCCTGGCAAAACTGAGTTTGACCTGAAATACAAGCCCAGTGAATGCACACTGACATAGTGTGTGCTTAAGTGACCAAGAGGAAATCAAATGTGGGGAGACGTTTCCACAGGAGATATGTGGTCATAGAAACCCACCTGGCTGTGTCCCCCGCAATCCAGCTACTTGCAGGACTGCCTGGGAGAGATGGGTCTGGACAGGAATTTGGAAGGGGTAACAGAGATTGAGTTTGGAGACTGAACCCAAGACCAGGAAATGTGAGGTCCACAGGTGACATAGGCAACTAAGAATTGGCTCCTCCACCATGAGTGAAACCCAAGAGAGATCTCTAGGGTACAGTCTTCCACTGTGCACCAGCAATTACTGGGCCCTGGAGGTGCACTGACTTAAAATCTCCAGACCAATTAGCATTCTGTGAAGAGCCTGGAGCCCAGCTAAGCCTAACCCTGCCTCCAGGAATTCCACCTACATGATTACCTCTCTCACTCCAACAATCCAGAGGGTGGAGCATCAAGCTCAGAATGCTTTGAACTCCAACAGAAAGAATTCTTTAATTTTTAATCAATATTTTTGTCTCTTTTTCTTTTCTTTGTTTAATTTGTTTCATTGTGTACATGGACATTTATACATATGCATACTTGGTTTTTTCCTCTTATTTATTTATTTATTTTGGTACCAGAGATTGAACTCAGGGGCCCTCAACCCCTGAGCCACATTCCCAGCCCTATTTTGTATTTTTATAAAGACAGGGTCTCACTGAGTTGCTTAGCACCTCATCATTGCTGAGGCTGTCTTTGAACTCAAAATCCTCCTGTCTCAGCCTCTTAATCCACTGGAATTACAGATGTGCACTATTGCACCTGGCCTGTATTTCAAGCTTTTTTGAAGCCAGTTATTTTTCATGGATCAGTGTTTTGAGGACTAAGGTGTTTGATTAGTATATTTTGGTTTTGTTTTGCATTCTTTTATTTTTATTTTTTATTTTATATAGATAGATAGATAGATAGATAGATAGATAGAGACAGAGAGAGACAGAGAGAGAGAGAATTTATCTTACCTATCTGATTCCCTTGATTCTCTTTCTCTCTTTTCTTCTGCTAAAGTCCATCTCTATTGTTTCTCTCTTCCTTTAATTTTTTATTTCTATCTTCTCTCCTCCTCCCTCATAATCATCATATCCTCTATCACTACTATTCTCTCCTTGTCTATCATATGCAATTGCAAACCCTTTCCCAAACTTGCTGTTTTTATTGTACACAATAACTGATTGTATCATTTCTGTTTATTGTGATAATTAACATTACAGACATCATAGTAGGAACTATTTGGTTTAATGCTATATATTTTTGCACTGGTTATTGTTATTATTTTTCTCCCCTGAAACAGTGAGATATTGGAAAACTTCAGGCACACTATAAGTCCACAGGGTAGAAACTCTACTGCCTTACATTCACACTGTTAGATGGGTAAACACAAAAACAACATTAAAAAAAGCAAGGAAACAAAACACCCCAAACAAACCATAACACTTCAATAACAGAATTCATCCATACCACAGTGGAAAAAATGTCAGAGAAGGAGTTTAGAATGTAGATAGTTAAAATTATCTGCCTAAGGAGTGAGATCAGAGAAAAAATGCAGGAAGTGAAAGAGCACTTTAATAAAGAGATGGAGAATCTGGGGGGGGGGGGAACAAGCATAAATCCTCAAAATGAAGGAATCAATAAATCAAATTAAAAATTCAATTGAAAGCACCATCAACTGACTAGATCACTTGGAAGACATGGTTTCAGGTAATAAAGATAAAATATAGAATTTTTAAAAGAAAGCTGACCATGGAGAAAAGAGATCTAAATAGAATTTCTAAGACATATGGGCAACCTGAAAAGACCACATTTAAGATTTAGTTGGATAGATGAAGACTCAGAGATTCAAACACAAGGAATGAACAATCTTTTCAATGAAATAATTTTAGAAAATTTCCCAAACCTAAAGAATTAAGTGGAAAATCAAACACAAGAGGCTTATAAACCCCAAATATATAAAATTTCAACAGACCCCCACCAAGGCACATTATTATGAAAATGCCCAACATACAGAATAAGGATAGAATTTGAAAGGCTACCAGAGAAAAATGACAGGTAAAACTTAGAGAGAAACCAATCTGGATCTCAGCTGATCTCTCAACCCAGACCCTCAAAGCTAGAAAGTCTCAGGATAATATATACCAAGCTCTGAAAAAAATGGATACCTGCCAAGAATGTTATACCTAGCAAAATTAAGCTTCAGAATTAATGATGAAATAAAAACCTTCCTTGATAAAAATATGTTAAAAGAATTCACAACTAGAAAGACTGTACTACAAAACATACTCAATAAGATATTTTATGAAGAAATGAAAAATAAAAGTGAAAACCATCAACGAGAGGAACTGTACTAAAATAACAGTGAATTAATAGAAAAATGAACTCAAATTAAAAACCAGAAATCAAAATGACAGGGAATAAAAATCATATCTCAATAATAACATTGAATGTAAATGGCCTAAACCCATCAATCAAAAGACATAGACTGACATATTGGATAAAAAACAAGACCAACAATATGCTATCTCCAAGAGACTCACCTCATAGGCAAAGACATCCATAGACTGAAGGTAAAAACATAATATTCACATGGATTTTATAAATAAGCATCAGTTTTTATCCTCATATCACATAAAGTGGGCTTCAAGTCGAAGTTAATCAGAAGAGACAAAGAAAGACATTTTACACTGCTTAAGGGAACTATACATCAACAAGATATAACAATCATAAATACTTATGCCCCAAGCAATGGAGCAACTATGTACATCAAACAAACCCTTCTCAATTTCAAGAAGCAAATAGACCACAACATGATAATACTCAGTGACTTTAACACGCCTCTCTCACCACTGGATAGATCATCCAAACAAAAACTAAATAAAGATGCTATAGAACTATAAAAATACAATTAATAATTTAGATTTAACAGACATATACATAATATTTCATCCACCAATGATTAAATACACTTTCTTTTCATCAGCACATGGATCCTTCTCTAAAATAGACCATTTCTTATGAGACAAAGCAATTCTGAGCAAATACAAAAAAAATGGGACAATATCTTGGATCCTATCAGATCATAATGGAATAAAATTAGAAATCAGTGATAAAAATAAAATATAGAAGCTAATCCAACACTTGTACACTAAATATGCTATTAAATAACCAATAAATAGCAGAAATCAGGGATGAAATAAAAAATACTTAGAGGTAAATGAAAATAGTGGTACAACATATCAAAATCTCTAGGAAACTATGAATGCAATGCTAAGAGGAAAGTTCATTGCATTGAGTTCATTCATTATAAGAATAGAACTTCAACAAAAAAATAACCTAACATTACATCTCAAAGCCCTAGAAAAAAAGAACAAATCAACACCAAAAGCAAAGACAGAATAATTAAAATCAGATTGAAATCAATGAATTGAAACAAAAAATCCAAAAAATTGACAAAACAAAAAGTTGGTTTTTTGAAAAAAAAATCAATAAAATTGATAAACCCTTAACTATGCTAATGAAGAGAAGGAGAAAACTCGAATTACTAAAATTCATGATGAGGAAGGAAATATCACAATGGACACTACTGAAATACAGGTTATAATTAGAACATATTTTGAAATTTTATACTCTAATAAAATTGAAAATCTTAAAGACATCAACAAATTTCTAGATACATATGACCTACCCAAATTCAATCAGGAGGACACAGAAAATTTAAACATCAATTTCAAGCAATGAAATTGAAGACTTCATCAAAAGCCTACCTGGAAAGAGAAGCCCAGGACCAGATGGATTCTCAGCTGAGTTTTATCAGATCTTCAAAGAAGAACCAACACCAATCCTCCTCAAATTATTCCATGAAATAGAAAAGGAAGGAACTCTTCCAAACTTCTTCTATGAAGCTAGTATCACCCTGATACCAAAAGCAGACAAAGACACATCAAGGAAAGAAAATTTCAGATCATTATCCCTTCTGAACATAGATGTAAAAATTCTTAATAAAATATTGGCAAATTACATATAAAAACATATTAAAAAGATAAATCACCATGATCAAGTGGGGTTTATCGCAGGGATGCAAGCAACATACAGAAATCAATAACATAATTCATCATATCAATAGACTTAAAAACAAGAAGCACATGATTATCTCAATAATGAAAAAAAAAGCATTTGACAAAATATAACATCCATTCATGTCCAAAATACTAGAAAAATTAGGGATAGTAGAAACATACCTCAATATTGTAAAAGCTATATATGTTAAATACAAGGCCAATATCATTCGAAATGACAAAAAATTGAAAGCATTCCCTCTAAAAACTGGAACAAGACAAGGATGCCCTCTTTCACCTTCTATTCAACCTAGTTCTGAAAACTCAAGCCAGAGCAATTAGAAGAAATAAATTTAAGGAATACAAATAGAAAAAGAAGAACTCAAACTATCCCTACTTGCTGATGACATGATTCTATATTTAGAAGACTCAAAAAACTTCACTAAAAAGCTCCTAGAATACATGACTGAATTTAGCAAAGTAGCAGGATATAAAATTAACACACATAAATCAATTGTATTCCTATACATCAGTGATGAATCAACTGAAAGAGAAATCAGGAAAACTATGCTAAGTGGAAATACATTCTAATGTGTGTAACTAAAAAGAACAAAAAAAAAACAGAACATAAAAAACCAGAATGGCAATAACCAAGGATATAAATAATAATAAATGTTGGCAAGGATGTCAGGAAAAGAGTACAGTCATATATTATTGATGGGACTGCAAATTAATGCACCCACACTAGAAAGTAGTATGTAAATTCCCCCCAGAATAGGAATGGAACCATTTATCCCACATTTAAAATCATCATACTATAATGGCACAGCCATATTCATGTTTATAACAGGACAATTCACAACAGTCAAGCTATGGAACCAACCTAGGTGCTCTTTGACAGATGAATGGATAAAGAAAATGTGGTATATCTACACAATGGAATATTACTGAACTATAAAGAAAAAATGACATTATGGCATTTGCTAGTAAATGGAAGGAACTAGAGAATATCATGCTAAGTGAAATAAGCCAGTCCCCCAACCCCAAAGGCTGAATGTTCTCTCTGATATATGGAAGTTAATTCAAAATACATGAGAGTGGGAATTTTAAAAAGTGGAAGAGTGATAAAGGAAAAAAAGAGAAAGGGAATTTCATCAAAATAGAGGAGAGATGATTAGAATAGATGAAGGAGATTGACAAAGGGAAGGGGAAAGGGAAGAACGGGGAATGACCCAATTATCCTATGTGCACGCCCGAACGTGACACGGTGGCTGATGTGTCCACAGGACAATAATTTTAAAAAATTTAAAAAGTAAACTGCAAATGGATATAAGAGGAACCGGTGGAATGGAAGGCCAGGTGTAGGGTGGGGGGAGTGCTGGGGATTGATTGGAATGGGTTGTGTTCCATGCTTTTGTGATAACGTCGGGGTGTATTCTGGTGTTGCATATAATTGGTTTAAATGTGGCTTAAAAAGATAGGCTGGGGGAGGATACTTTTATTTGTTAGCAGCAACTTGAAGGCATTGATTGGCATGTTATAAAGGCATAAAAGCGGGCTAAATTCCTTGTCACGGAAGGTACAATAAAGAACTGACCTGCTCCAGGCCAAGAGGGCTCCGAAGCATGGCAAGTCCTGAGCCAAAGGTCTCCTGAGGCCCCTCTGAAGCCTCACATGCTTTTTGAATCTCCTGCTTCTCAATGGTGTCAAGTCACGTGAGCCGCAAGCATGCCAGGCTCCGCTGCGGGTGGCGATATAGTTAGCTACAAGTGCCAGTGTAAAAAGAAATTTGCAGGGAGAGGAAGGGGTTGGAAGTGAGTCCCATGAAAAATAGCCTCACATTTTGATGGGATCCCGATTTGATTTCTCCCTGGTAGTACACACTACAAATTAGGATTGCAAAGGCTGGCCCCATTGGAGGCGCTCCCGTCTCCCCAGTCCATTTCCAGCTTGGTGTAGGCCCAGTTACGAACAAAAGCAACAGGATTTATGTCTCATCACAGTTTGTAAAGTAAAAAAAAAAAAAACAGTTCCCGGCACGAAGGAGTGAAGGGATGCCAAATTTCAATCTCAGATGAAATTTCGTTCCTTGCTAAAATTTGCTGAAAATGGCCATTTATATTGGAAACTGTAATTTACATTTTACTATGGATGTGCCTGAGGAAACCTAGAAAGATTTTTGGAAAGGACAGTAGATACAAGGGCACAAGAAAAGAAGAGAGAGAAACACACTGATTACATCTGTTTTTCCTCTTGGTTCCTATTTTTCTTCTCTTTTTAAATCAAGACACTCAAATATCTTTTTAATGAATTGGATGGACCATATGAACTGTTTTCCTAATTGGACTTATGATCACCTCCCCTGTCTTCGGGCCCCTCCATTGCCTACCCAGCACAACGAAGGTCTCCACAGGTGGCTATAACTCAGTTAGTCTCTGTGTGTTCAATTAGCATCCACATCCGGCCAACAATGGGGATGTTCATGCTTAACATACTTCACCAACACAGGTGGCACATGCCTGTCCTTCCAGCCCTCGCACTCCAGGTTGGGAATGAACAAGTGGCCTACACGCCCATATCATCCATGCAATATGTCTATGATGTTGTCGCGGCTGTGAGCCTCACAGGTGTGTTTCTGTCCCCATGGAGCTTTCGATCCAGGTGGGAAGCAATCACTCCCAAGTATGATCTGAGCTCAGAAGGAAAGAGTGGCCATGGTAGAGAACCAGAGCCGGCCCCAGCTTGTTTTCTGAATGCCTCTGCTCCACCTGCCACATGGAAGGCAGGTTGGTGGGCAGTGTCTGCAGACACAGCCCCTCCCCTCGCAGTGTGGGAGAGCCAGGCTCTCTTCTCTGGAAGGTGAGACAAAGACCTGCAGATGGGCATGAGCTGCCTCTTGGAGGTGACAATGGCAGGACTTGCCTTGGGAGGGGAAGGACCAGAGGGACTCCTGGAACAGTGCTGGCAAAGCTGAGCCATTGACGGGAAGGTGCAGAGGGGGCTGCAGGAACCAGGAAGGAAATGGTTTTGCAAAGAATCGAGGGACCAGGGAAGGAGCTGAAGCCCCCAAATGCACACAGTGCAGCCAGGCTACTTCAAGGCATGTTCCTGGTGAGCCTGGAGGAGAGGAGAGGAGAGGGCCGAAGATGACAAGATCTATGACGAGTCACAGAAGCTGTCCGCCAAGGGCTAAACCGCATCCCACCAACTCGACCCCTTATTTGCAGAGGGGTGAGTTTCAGCACATGTGACACACACTGGCTTAGAGCAGGATCCAGATCAAGAGTGAGGATGGTCACCAAAGCGTCTCCCTGCCTCGGTTTCCTCATCTGTATGGTGTGGGGGGAGGGGGGAGCTGCAGTTTTCCCCATAGAGGGAGGCAATGAGGTTATATCACATGTGAAATGAGCTTAACCCAGTGGTTGGCACACAGAAAGTTTAGCAAACCTTAGAACTTTCTTTTCTTTTTTCTTTTTCTTTCTTTCTTTCTTTCTTTTTTTTAACACAAATGCCGCACATTTCAAATTGCCAAATCTGTTTTTCTATCGTTGGTACCTGTCAGGGCTTATTCTGAAGAACCTTGAGTATCAGGGACTCACTAATGTTTTATGATATTTTACCTCACTTTATGGTAGTCATTTATGACAAGACCAAGATGACATAAACTGCCATAAAGCAAAGCAGGCCAATCACACAAATGACCATAAATCAAGGGGCACCACCGAAAAGGGTCATAAAGAGAAGGAAATTGAGGGAAACAGGAGCGAGCCACAGTGGAGTTGGGAGCTGGCGGCACAAACTTTGAGAGAGTGGAATTTCAATTGAGAACAAACTCAAAAAAAAAAAAATTAGATGGATGTCTTCGGGGATTGTTTGAATTTCACATACACATCGCCAGACAAATATGGCATACTTTCATGGCTTCAAAGAGAAATACATTATTTCATGTCCTCCTCTGTTATGCATTTTTTATTGGAAATGCTATTTCTAATCCTATCAGTGTATTTGGGATCCATATTGGACTTCAGAGATTTTCAGAACTCACAAGACCAGGAATTATTTTTGCAGTTCAGGAACTATTGATGTCCCTGGATTCTTTTGGTGTCCCGCTGGCTAAAAGGGATTTCTTAATAAGTAGAATTTTTTTTCTTATCCTTTCTTTTCTTTCTTTAATATTTCTTTTATATTATTTTTCTAGAGCTTACTATAATGAACAGAGACTTAGAGAGTATATAGACTCAATATGGTTACAATAATTCTGCTCAGGTATGTGCAGAGGAACAGGGTGATGAATGGAAAGAACCAATAACGTTGTTGTCAAGACCTTCCTTGGGTAGACTTTGCTCAGCTTTTAATCAAAATCTCAAACTCAAACTTGGACAATTGATTTGGACCTATTTCTGATTACAATTTTCCCAGTGGTTTTAAGATAATTCAAGTAACAAATAGAAACTAGATGGCAAAAAGACACAAACGTATGAAGTTTAACACTCCATTTTTCTTACAGAGAAAATATTTGTGGCTAAATACCACTCCCACCCCAGGTGGTAGAACTTGAAAGTACATGAAATTGATCCAGTCCAGGTGATTTAAAAGTCAAGTCCTCTTTCTGATGTGCTAAGAAACTACCTAACTAAAAGAGATTTCAGTCATTATGCCCCCAAACTGACCAAACCTTTTAGAGCATAAATACTGTCCTTCCAGTTATATTTTTATTCAAATTTGAATTTATGTATTGGGAGCTTCCACAGAGCTGATCTCATCTGCTTTTCCAAAATCATTATTGGGAGCATGATCTCTCCCATACTCCAGTGGAGACACAATGCCAGGTTTCCCCCAGGGACCCAGGTCTGCAGGCACAGGGCTGCTGGCAGCAGGAGACAGGGAGTCAGGACAGGGAAGCCCAGGCACCTCCAGGCACCAGGGAGTGTGCACCCCCTCCACAGATGGCTTGGAACCTAGGAAAGTCACGCTGCCCTGCCACCAGCTCCCACCACTATATTTTCAGACATCCCCAGGGAAGGACGCATGGGGTTTCCTCTCTTGAGTTCTCTTTCCACCACCTCCAAGTGCAGCCTCTTACATTCTGGATTCTAATTCTCCTGCAGAACTTCTCAGCACTGAGCGTCTCATCCCCAGGTTGCTCATTTTACTTGAGATCTTGGACACCTAGTTACCCACTATGGTCACCTCCTATTTGGCTGAAAATAACACCTTTTTTGGCCGAGACATAACAGTATATCTTGAGTAAATATTTGAATAACTATGGAAATTGGTTTATTATTAAAAACGAAAAATTGGAAACACGGTGGATGTCCGCTGGAGGAGGGCTTCAATTCGATGCAGGCAAACCCCTTCCATAGATGGTTGTGCTGAAGTCCAGAAGAATCCGACAGAGCAACATGATTGACACTTGAAGAAAAACATACTGACACATGCAGATCTTCACATCCAGAAGGCTGCGAGCCAAGCCGTAATCCGGGGTTCTCTCTGAAGAGTGGGAATTTCTGAGCCAATTTTCACCACCCACTTTCGGCATTTTCTTACTGGGTAGACTCACAGAACGGGCCCACATCCTGGGCATTGAGGTTTTGAAAGATACTTTCATATTGAGAAACATGTTGGGTAATGCCCCATTTTTATATGCACACACAGGGGTGGACACACCGTATAAAGGAATGAGGTTATGAGGGAGTTTCACTTTTTCTTTGTGATTGTTTTTCCTCTTTTCCAGGTTTCCTACAGTGAACATATATGACTTTTGCAATTCAGGAAATAGGATTTTAAAATGTCAACCTTCCAACTTTGGTCTCTTTCTGGAAGCCAGAGGGCCAGAAGCCTAGCACATCTGTTTTCCACAACATTTCTCACAACCTAAATGACCAGAACCTAAAAAGAAAGAGCTTGCGGGGTGCTTCCAAAGTCGCAGATGAACACTCACTCTGGTCAAAGGCACTCTTCGGAGTATCTCCAGAACCCCTTCCCTTCCCTTCGGCCGTTGTCCTGCCCTCTGTCTCTGGCACAGGAACAGAGGGAAGGCCCAACTCTCCTCTTCAGGTGCAGCACCTGGCGCCAATGGTGGGCAGCTAATGCAGGAGCAGGAGACCCACTGACCAAGCACCAAGCACTCTGACTGTCCTTCGAAAATGTCATCTAAGAGTCAGATGACACTGAGCTCAAGAACTGCAAGAGGACAGCAAGTCAGGGCCAGAGTGGCCATTTTCTGCAGGGTATACACTTGAAGAATCCCAAAATGCGGGACTGCTCTTCTGTAGCTCAGCAGGGAAGCAGTTGTCTAGAGCAATCTGTGATACCTTAGAAGACTCCGAAAGTTGCCAACACATTCAGAGATTGGTGTCTGAGAAGATGGAAGCTCACTATCCTGATTCCATCATTACACCTGCATGCATGTGCCAAATTATCTTATGACACTGCACCCCATAAAGATGTGCAAGTATCAAGTATCGGTTGAAAAGAAAAGTTGGTCTCACAAAAAGAAGCAAAATACTGGAGCAGACAGACATACAGAGAAAAAAAGTAAAAGAAGCCCAGAAGCAATGTGCCGTCAGAAAGTAAGAAACGGTGGTCTCCCACCCAACAGAACGCACTTCTAGCCGCAGGAGCCATGAGGAGTTGAAGTGTCTGGTTATGACTTCCTTCAGCCTTTCAGTGAAGTGCCCTCCCCTCACCCAGCTTTGGAGGGTTCTGTTCCCAGCAGCTCCCACGTACAAGCCAGGTGCATGGGATCATGTCCTTCTGGGACCTCCTTGTGCCCCAGTTCTTGCAAGAGTGCCTAGGACATTGGAAACACTCAATGTGTGTTTGCTGTGGTTTGGATCTGGAACATTCCCCAAAGGCCTGTGTGTTGAAGGTTTGGTCCCCAGCTGTGGCACCACTGGGAGGTGGTGGACCTTTAGGATGTGGGGCCTAGTGGGAGGTCTCCAGGTCACTGAGGGTGTGTCCATGAAGGAGACAGTGGAACTGCAGCCCCCTCCTCTTCCCTTTTTCGTTTCCCAGCCATGAGGGGAGCATGTTTGCTCCGCCATACATGCCCCAACATGATGTACTGCCTTGCCGCAAACCCAAAAGCAACAGGGAAAATGACCATGGACTGATACCTCCAAAACTGTAAGCCAGAATAAAACTTTTCTCTTTATAAGTTGATTACCTTGGACATTTGTTATAGTAACAGAATGCTGACTGACACATTCTATTGAACAAAGTAATGAACCAAAGGAACTTAATAAAAATAGTCTTAAAGCTCAAAAGTGGGACCGCCCCTTGGGTGAAGAGAGCAAGAATGGTTTCATTTTTAAAATTCCACCAGATAACATGACAGAGATGGCTGGGACCTCATACTGTATGTATGTGTCACTGAGATGCAAAGCATTCTTGAAAAACTTAAATATTAACTTTCAAACTATGAAGTAATCATAGTTTGAAAAACTATCCATAATCACTTATCCTAAATAAGATTTTTGAACAAGCCTTTGGGTAGCTGCGGATGAAATGTTTGAATGAGTTTGCTCTGATTCATGAAGAAAGCCAATGGGAGACCTTGAATTGAGTGGATAATACACAAACATAAGCAGTCTACAGTGTGTGTATGTGCTGAAACCCAGCTCCTCTTCTTCCCATAAAGTAGGCCACACCGGCCAAAATGCAGATGCCACAGTGATTTTTTTGAAGAAGCAAGAAAATGAAATGTGCCCATAGAGTACAGCAATTTAATCCACTTCAACAACTAAAATGTCATCTTAAAAAAAAAAAAAAAAAGACTTCTCTTTCTTTCTATATTCCTGTAGGTGTGTGTCAGATGATCCAATTCTATGTTGAACAACCACAATCGAGAGGACATGTAAAGACATGAGTCAGGGGCAGAACTCTCCAGATTGCCATGACAGTCAGCACAGACAGAAATAAAGTATCAATGGGAGGCTGCAGAATGCTAGAGACCATAATTTTGACATCTGTTTCCCATAATTTTCTCTCCATTTGTTTTTCCCATCCTTGAAATTTGTTTGTTTGTTTTGGTCTTTCCAAAAGAATTCTGGAGAAGGGAGGGCGTGTGTGAAGAAAAACAACAAACCTTATACTCTATACCGTCTCTTGGCTCAACCAGTAAAGATCACTTTCTGAACTCCAAGGCACATTTATCATGATGATGTGAATGTGGCTTACATTGCTTTAGAAAATAAAAATGAATGGTAGAGGGCACAGGCAGGGAGAAGCTGATATCAGAATTTGTGACGGAGCCTTTGCGTTCTCATTATTACATTGTCTTTTCATATTACTTTTGATATTACTTTTTTTTAATTTTTTAATTGGAAACTATAGAAATGTTAATGGAAGGCATGCAGCTTTAAGAATGACAAAGTTGTTTACTAATTATTGTCTTTTAAATTTGGTTAATTATTGAAGCTTTAATTTTCTGAGTTCATTTCAGATGGGACCATCACAGAGGGAGATCAGGGGGAAATGCATTGTCTAGTTAGAAAGGCAACCTCCCGAATATTTGCGTATTCCCCCTTTTAAGGGAAGCTCAGATTATGAATTAAAATTCTCTACACGAGGGTTCAGTAGCATAAGGTGAGTCACCCATTTTGTTTTGTATTTCGATGAGCAATTGTTGGTCATGTTTACACATTTTTTTTCCCCATGTGCTGCTCATTATCTTAAGGGGGAGACTGAGACTGTTATGATGATTATTAGAGAGGCTGGTGATGAGATTACTGAACCATTTGGAGTTGACTTTCCTTTAGTAATGCTTAATTATAGGGGTTTATTTACAGTCTTTTTATTTTTTTACTTTTTAATGATTCACGTTTTAATTTTTGTACTCTCAAGGATTTGATTTCTCCATTTTTAGTGTGGATTATTATTTGGAGTGCTACTTTATTCCACGGAATGCTAGAACTAAAGGAAAAAAATTAAACTAAATAAATAAAAAGGCAACCACACTACAGTGATGCCGTGCAGATCTGAGAACAGCATACCAAAAGAGGAATGCGGCATGCAATTATTCAGCCAACACGTTTCCCACTCGCATGGCAATCCTGGGACACATTATGTTGTAAAACATCTTATTCCCCTTCTAACTTCTTAAATTGCTCCAGATGCTCTTTAACCATAAAGAAATGTAATGATAATTTTTTTTTAAAGCTGCCTCGTCTGTTTCCATATCTGACTTCCCTGCAATATGCCAGTTCGCTTAGGATGTTCAAATCCGAAACAGGTTTATGTACGTGGTTCATTTGCACGCAAATAGGGATGGAAGACCATAGGTGAGCCTCACGGAGGTAGAGACTTCCTAACTACCTCATTTTAGGGCACTGTTTAAAACGCTCGGTGACATAATTCCCTCAAACACAAAATGGCAATGAAAATATTGCACACCTGATGGTGTTTTGTAAGGATTACATGAGTTCACATATATAAAATATTTAGAATCCAATATTGGGCATATGATAAGCATTAAATAAATGTTAACTATTATTTTCCCAAAGTTTGCTCTCTTCCTTTTCTAGGATATAAGATGATTTGGGGTGATCCACAGTGGATTTTTATTGTAATGTTTATTGTGTATGAATTACAATAGTCACAGCTATGAGGAATAGGGATTATTTGGGAATAATCTTCTAACAATAAACATTCTAAAATTAAAGTTGCCTTACAATGGGGGTTAACAGATTATAGCCCCCAAGTCAAACAAGGCCCATTGCCTGTGTGCCTATGGTCTGCCATTCAACAAAGGTTTTGTTATTGTTGTTTAAATTTGATGCATTATATACACATAATAGTGGGACACATTGTGACATATTTGTACATGCACATAACATAATTAAGAACAGTTTTAACAGGTGAATATATGCAAAGAATATGGTGCTAGGGGGCACTAAAAATAAAAGAATCCCACTCTTCTCACTAGTAGATCTGTATTACAAAACATTCTATTCTATTATTATTTATATTTGGAATTTCATCAACCAAAAAAACTGTTGGAAATTTGTTATCCCTGTTGTTATGTGAGTGCCTAGATGATATCCTTGCTTTTCTTGCCTGTAAAACCTGAAATATGTACTAACTGGCTTTTTACTATTCTCTCATACAGGGACAGGTCCAGCACATCTCCCATCCGGTAAGAATGGGGTCCAGGATTCGAGGCTTTGAGATCTTCCCATGTGTCGGCCTGTCATCTCAATGTGTGCACGTCACCCTCGGTCTGGCTCCTGGGGTGGTGGGAAATTGAGTTTCCACTGCCTCAAGAAGATAGAAGCATGTCCTCTAGAGTCTCCAAAAAAATAAGAAAACCTTGCCCATAAATCCCCCAGTAGAGCTGGCTTACTTCTCATTGGCCAGAGCTGGGTCACATGGCCTCCCCTGAACCAATCACTGGGGAGAACAAGATTTTGCAGCTGGCTTCGACTAATTAAGCTTTTCCTTTCTTGTGTTGGGAGTGGGGCGGGATTTTGTTGAAGCACGTGACTACAGAGGAGCGCAGTTAACCCAGCACACTGCAAACAGGAACAAGGATGCTGGGGGTGGGGGCAGTGGGTGGCCTGTTTATTTAACTGTCTAGTAGGAAAAACTAAAATTAGCATGTTGGATCAGTTCATTGTTCTTACAACTTAGGGCTGTTTTTTTAAGCATATTTAAATCAAAATATTAAATAAGAATTACTTAGGTTGTAAAATGAGTGAAATCTGTGTAATTCTGCATGTTGGCCTGTGTTTATGCTGGGATCTTTGCTCAGAAACTCCAGTTTATTCTTTAAAGCCTAAATCAAATGTTCTCTCCTGACTGGTGTCTTGTCTTGTCTTTTCTTTTTTAATCATTTATTTTTGGTTATACATAACAATAGGATTCATTTTGACAAAATTTAAAAAGCATGGAATATAATTTGCTCAAATTTAGTCCCCAGTATTTCCCCTTCCCGCCCCCTCCCTCTCCCTATTCCCTTCTCTCTACTGATCTTTCTGCTATTTGCTTTTTTAAATTCTTTTTGGTTAATGTCTTGTTGACATACAAGATGATGAAATTCACTGTGGTATATTCATCCATGTACATATCGAAGTTAGGTCAAATTCATTCCTCTGTTTTTCCCTAATTCCTCTTCTCCCTCCTCCTCAGTCCCCTTCATGTAGCTCACTGGTCTTCCTTCATTCTTGATGAAATTCCCCTTCTCCACCCATCCCCTTTTCCTCCTCCTTATTTTGCACTAGTTTCCATATATCAAAGAAAACATTTGAACTTTGGCTTTCTGAGTCTGACTTCTTTCATGCTAGTCTCCTTTTCCATTCATTTACAAGCTAATGCCATAATTTCATTCTTCCTTGTGGCTGAGTAATACTGAACTGTACATTTATATATATCAATCATGTATCTCTTGACTGGTGTCTTTTCTAGTCTCTCCCTGTTATGCTCAAGCCACAGTGGTTTCTCCCAGAGCACTTCCCCCGCCCTTATCTCTTACAACAAGGGCCAGGTTGTGTCATTTACAGATCCACTCCTGATTGGCAACGCCCTATTCATCAGTTGGTCTTTTGTCAAACACTTTAAAGCACCACTTATATGATCCATGAAGACTATTTTTATTTTCATTTCTAGCCCTGGCATCTAAGGCATGGCACCCATAATATGCTCATGATATGTTTCTGTTCTACAAATAAAGGAAGAATGGATTGGTCAGATAATTTCCTGAACTGACAACAACTATCCATGCAAATTTAGCAAAGGGGGAAAATAGTTTGAACACTCAGCACTTAAGCAACCTCTTATTTAATTCCAAAAAATAAAACGCTCACTCTCATAAGATCGATCTCTAGTGGGCATCACCTTTAGAGGTCGGCTCAGACAGAAGTGTCCCTGGAGTGGGATTCACTTGTGCTTTTGTCCCCAGCCATTAACTCTTTGTTGTTCAACCCTGCCTGAGGGGTACCATCCCTTCAAGAAAGTCCAGAACAAAATTAAGGAGGGCTCCTCTCAGCATTTAAAGATGTTCTTATTTTAATTTCTTGAGTAAAATTTTTTTAATTAAAATTTAATTACTGTATTATCTTTCTTGAAACACTCTGATGTCGATGACACCCATCTCTCTCAGGACAGGAACTGGCCTTCTCAGTTCTGGTGATTGGACCCGGAGATCCTTTTCCAACCTCCTGCTCCTCACTCTTTTCCTCACTCTCTGCTGCAGACACAAAGTTGCTCATTCCGCAGGCCCTTTGCATGCGCTTCCCCCCTGCTCCCAATGTTCTCTGACTCTATTCATCCTGGATGTTTCAGATTAAATATAACTTTCCCTGAGCGGCCTTCGCAGTCTTCTAAAGCAAAGCCGGGCTTCTGTATCATTGCTCTCATGGCCCCATGTGTGTTTTCTTCCAAACAGTAATCAAACTTTTAAATGCCTTGATCTCCTCAGAAGGTAAGTTGTGAGACTGGGGAATGTGCACTGCCAGCGGCTGAACCCACAGTGCTCAGATGGAGATCGGGTGCAGAGCAGGTCCTCAATGAAAATCAGCTGCCAACAGGGCAGTGAGCCAGAACACAAGGGCCACTGCTGATCCACCTCAGGACGACGCAGACTTCCCAAGACAGTTTCTCTCCACAACAGATTTTTGCATCTGCTCAACAGATATTACTGAGCACCTACTATGTGCCAGGATCCTTGTGGCCAGTGGGTGGAAAGAGCCATGAACCGAACGGCCCACTCCCAGGCCCTCATGAAGCTCACCCAATAGTGGGGAGTCTGAAAATGACACAGAAGCCAATAAATACTCAACAAAACGTCAGGCGACGCAAGCTGCAGAGAAAGCACCAGAATTCTCTGCGAAAATATTTTTTCATGGTGGCAGTGTCCTTTTCCAAAAATTGACTTTCCGTGCTATGAGAAATAACAGGCACCATAAATTTAGTGAGTATCTGAGCTTAGCTCACCCTGGAATGACTCCTTACATCAGCCAGCAAGAGAGAGTCTGTTTACATGAGGATCTTTTTCCTGAGTGGAAAACAGACAACAAATAATATATTTCAGGGTTAATTTAACTTTTCAAATTACAAATTCATCTAAAGCACCATCCACTGCCGGGCGATAACTCACAGGGCTGCCAGACTTTAAGTACTGTAGCACCGAGCTGGTGTTAAACTCCTTACGCTCCCTTCTTAAAAGATGGCTACCCTGGGGTTTCCATCAAGCCTACATAATCATATATCGAAGCCTGGCTTATTTATTCCCATGTTTCTGAAGTACTATTAATCATCTTTCTAAGAGGGCCGATGTATTACATAATTAATAAAACACAGGAGCTTAGGAGGAAAGCCCAGAGACAGAGATCCGGGCACACACTGAGAAACAGTGTCACTCTTGAGGACCAGTGGAAATCCCATCTTCAGGAGACCAAGTCATAACTGGAGCTGGATGAAATGACCATTTTTCTTTCTTTATCCCTTCAGCTTTCTCTTCCCTTTCTGTTGGCTGAACTTAGACCCTGGTCAATGCTAATGTTTTACAGGGAACTAAAGTGGGGGTGGGGGGGCAATGGAAGCAGCAGCAGGTAAAATCATTAATTCAATAGCTCACCATTTTGCCTCTCGTGGCTGCAGTCCCCGGGTGCGGCCACTTATCTGTGGTTCTGTCCCAGTCCTCAAACCCTTTCTGTGGTATTCCGCCAATGAATCTAATGGTTCATTAATTGCAAACATCTGAAATCATTAGACTCTGACTGAGCACAGAGGCATCCACCTTCCAAAGCTGTGACTGCTTAGCCAGCGAGTGGGCTCATAGCAAAGGCATGTTGATGTTTATAGTAGATGTAACCCAAACTCGGTGTTCATTGACACATGGTCCCATTTGTATACAGCCGCCCTGGCATCTGTCTGTTCAAGAGAGCATGATTTATCCAGTGCTATATCCTGCAAGTGACGGGCCAAAGATTAGCACTTAGCCCAGATGAAAGGGGAGGCTGTGAGGATTCCTAAAACAAATATTTAGTATCTGACAAGCTCTGGTTGGTATTAATTCATGATAGAAAGCAGTCAATTTAAGCTTAGTTCATGCCAAACTCTATTTGGGTTTTATAAATCATTTTTCAAGATTATAGGATAGAAAGCTGGACAGAAAGGAGACTTCCCTAAAATTTCAAAACTGTAGATCTGGACAGGGCTTTCAGAAACCATCCCGCCCGCCGTTCTAAATGGGCAGCTCACAAACAATAAATCCACCAGTAGATGTGACTTCTTTGGCTAGCACAGTGTTCCAAAGGAATCTTTTTTAATTCTTTGCCAACTATGAATTTCTGATTTTACTTGCAGAAATTGCAACTCTAGGCCCAGATTCCTATAAGGCGACAGCCTACTGGAATGAGAAGAGAATGTCCCTAGAGAAGGGCCACAGCCCCCACCTCTCCTGGTACCTATGCTCACCGGACAGAGGAGGACTGTCTGAGAGAAGAAGGGGTATCCGAGGAGTGCCTGCAGGGTCAGAGGTGGGACGAGAACCCCAGTCTCCTAATCCACTGGATTTGTTCATTCAGCATCACTTTCACATTATTATACACATGGTATTAGTAAAAAAAAAATAATAATAATAATAATTAAACTACAATTCAGGGAGTCTTCAAAGGGCAAAGAGTATGCCTGGGTCCTATTACTGTCAGTCACTCTTCTTTATCACACATGTACATTATTAGTTCTAGAAGATCTGAATCAGAGTTGTTTTACAAAGATCCATTCAGACCTTCCCTCTACATGCATGTGTAATTGAGGTGGGCGGAGACTCACCAGGGAGGTGGAGGATTGATGTCCTACCTGACTCCGGCCAGTTCTGTGGTGGTTAAGTACAGGTACTGCTCTGCGGATATCTCCTGTGTTCCAAGCCATGTCTGTGCCTTTTTCTCCTTATGATTCAAGGCAATCTTCAAAAATACATTTATTGTTCTCACTTTATGGATGAAAAATTTAAGGCTCAGGAAACTAAGCGAGCAGATCAGTTAGACAGCTAGTGAATGACACAAGAACTTGAACCTGGAGACGCTGGGTTTAAGCCCCTTGTCTGCCTCCCCTGCCACACATTGGCTGGCAGGGGCCAGGTTAAGCTTTTGCCCTGTTGTCCTGTGTAAGAAACATGCTCATATGTCATACATGGCTCAAAGTAAGGGAGCAAAGAAATACAGAAGAGACGTGTGGTTCAGAATGGGTTAAACTTCCCAAATACGTTCATATAAAAAATGAATCCTTTGCGTTTTTTCAGTGTGTGTGGAAGCGTATTTCTGGGTGTGCAACAAAAACATTTAGGCTCCCTGTCATGTAGGTGAGTTTTGTTTACAGGCTCTCTTCCTGGAATACTGATGTTGATTTTTGGTTAAGTTTAATCTTACAAAGTATAAAGCAATTTGATAGAAAAAGTAACCTTTCATTAAAGTTCAATACAGTACTGAAGGAAAATGGGGCTGTGTGCATTAATTGATAGTTGACAGCTATTATTTCCATGAAAACCTTTTATAGTAAAATTTCTATTTGATGGATTGGAATTTATAAAATTTGCATTTTTCAAAGCTGGATTCTACTGGAAGTACTGGGGATGTATTCTTCAAACAGCATTCCATCTTTATATTTTTATTAAGCATTTATTAATGCATAGAATCTTAATTTAAATGATACAGCACTGATCTTACTTGATAACTCAGGTGTAGTAGTGCATGAACACAAGTATTTGCCCTGTATTTGACTCTGATAAAACATGACTATTTGTGAATATATTTATCCATGGAGACTTAATTAGTATAGTCGGGTTTGGGGCAAATTGCTTAACAAAATAGTTTTATCATTTTTTTATTTTTAAACTCATAATAAATTGCATAAATATCAGAGGGAATATTTCTTCCTTTCAGCAGTTATAAGCAACTGCTCAGATTTGTCATATTTGACTGAAATTTGAAAACCATGGAGTGCAATTCTAATTCTAATTCCATGCAGATCCGGCTGCACGCCTCCCCTTCACCAACAGGCCTTTGCGAAGATGGTTGTGAGCATTAAGAGACGGTCTGGCCTCTTTACTGAAGAGTTTGACAAATGAGCTGATATTAATGTAAATACTGATTTCCCTCATCAATTCTGATACAAATATTAGCAAGATTCCCCCTGGCTTTCTAGAAAGCACTCGGGTTGACATCATCCTTGCCATTGGAGAGATGGAGGTCTGGAGCCAAGCACAGGAAAGCTACCTGAAACTGGGCTAACTCGGGAGTTTGTCCAGATCAGAATCCAGCCCCCAGATCTGTCCCATGATGTTAGGATCTATAAACAAGTCAGGATGGCGCCTGGCATTTTGCCAGAGGGAGTGGTTTGTGAAGTAACACCAGCAAGCCATTAAGTATGGAGATTCCTTATTGGTTGACTGCTGTATCTGGTTTATGTTAATCAAGATAAGCTGTGTGGAATGTATATATACCCCTCCTGTCCTACAATAAACGGCTCCCACTCCTGCTGTGTCAATCTACACAAGTTCCTCGTCATCCCCCGGTTATTTTGCTGCAGCCGGACTGTGGCACCATGAGGCAGCCATTGGATTGAAAGACTTTTCCTTCTGCTGCTCCAGCCTCCTGAAATGCCTCCCCGCCTCCCTCATAAGCCTGGTTCCTTGTATCCTGCAGGGTGTGTGTGAAGTCCCCACACAAGACACCCTAGCACCCTATTCAAGTAATTCCTCCTCTTGCCCAAGTCTGCGTTCCCACAGAGCAGGCTCAGGTAACAATTTTATAGTTATCTGAGTACTCTTCAGGTCATGTCCCTCCAGTTGGACTTCTAGTTCTCACCAGGAACTTTATCTGATGTGCTCTCCCTCCGCACTCTGCAGAGCAGAGCAGGTAAACTGTGGATGAAAGAGTGGATGGAGACTCTGAAAACGCAGGTCAAAATTAATTCCTGCAACCACAGGTAAATCTGCCAAGAGACCAAAGATTCCTTGTTTGTACGTGAAGGCAGTTTCTTTCTGTCTTCCAAACATTGGAAGACAGAAGTTTTAGCCAGATATTTATATGATGCACTCTACAGTTCTAATGATAGGACACAAATCAAAAAGTTGGTGCCTCTTCTCAGAAGTCCCATTCATTTCCCTGGGAGCCACTGATGTGGTACCAGCCATGAATCCAAACACACAGGGCCTGAAACAGGTGGTTCTTAACCACTTTGGAAATGAAACTCTGTGTTTATTTTCCCCTTCGGTGGCACGGCTGCTCAGAAAGTAATTCAGCAGGAATTACTGCAGTTTCCCCTGATCTGCAGGATACATGCCAAGACCCCGAGCAGATGCCCAAGACCATGGGGAGTGCTTGACCCCTTTGCACTATGCTTTCTTCCCATATAGAAGAACCAAAGTTTAATTTATAAATTATACTAGAATAAAGGCCATTTAAAACTATAATTCAGAGTGCATGCCTTTAATCCAAGCACATCAGGAGGCTGAGGCAGGAAGACTGCAAGTTCAAAGCCAGTGTTGGCAACTTAGCAAGACTCTGTCTCAAAATCAAAAATAAAATAATGGTCTGGGGATGCAGCTTCATGGTAAGGTGCCCTTGGGTTCAATCCCCAGTATAAAAAATAAATTTTTTTAAAAAAACTTATAAATTGTTTATTTCTGCAATTAATAACCACAATTGACTGTGGGTGACTGAAACTGCAGAAAGAAAACCCGTGGATAAGTTGGGGAAAGGGGTACCATGCCATGAAATTAGGAGACACCATGAGAGATGCAGCGGTATCTCACGACCATGGCATTATTCTATAGGACAATTTGGTACCGTGTGGCGAAAACACATGTCAGGGAAAGTAGGGTGGCCCTGCTGCTCTTGTAAGAGCTGTTGTGTGTCCAGGTGGAAGGGCCAGTAGCTAAAGGGTGATTCTGTTCCCAAGAGGGAAATTGCTGTCTTCACAGGGAGTTTCCTCTTCTACTCCCTTGGAGTAAAATAGTCATCACTCTCTTTTGGTCTCTTTCCCAAAGTCAGGGTTATTCATGTAAAGAGAAAGCATCTCATTTATGGCCTGAAAAAACAACTTACTAAAATGAACTTTTAAAAAATAACCCCTTTTGTAAAGAAACCATCCATTCATGCACTTCTTACAGGGGTAAGTTTGTCAACAGGACAAGCGACCAACAAACTTTTTTTGTAAAGAGACAGAAAGTAGAGACTTGAGGCTCCCAGGCCACGTGGTCTTTGTCACAACCATTCAACTCTGCCCTTGTGATATCAAAGCATCTATAGACAATGCAGGAATAAATGAGCATGACTGTGTGCTACTAAAGCTTTATTTATACAAACTGGTGGCTGGCCCACAGACACGGTCTGTCAATCTCTGATCTAGGCTAAAATTTTGGATAAAGCCAAACTTTCTATGAGAGCTCACATCAAGGAACACCTGGAACCCCAAAAGGTCCTTTCCATTGCTCCCACTAGATGGTAAGTGATCCAATTCTCTTTTTTTGTTCTTGTTGTTAACATGTGTTAATAGTTATACATCTGTGAAGGAAAGAGGTGTTGTATAGTCAAATGTATTTTGGATGCTGAATCAACACACCTAAGCAGATGTGTTTATTGGAGAATATTTTAAGCTATTAATATTCTAATTTGCTGAAAAATAGAGGAGGTAAAGCATAAAAATTTTCCTAAATGTATTTGACTATAAATCCTTTCATAAGAACCTTTTGCAGGACTGTTTTCTACCTAACACATCCTTGGTGCTGAGGGCCATTACCAAGTAGGAATGACGCATCGAAATTTCCTTGCCAGCGTACCCCATGTTAAATTTGCTGTGACCTTGCATGTGTGTTTGAGTAGGTGACCCTGCTCAATGACCAGGGTGGATCCAGGATTAGGGTGTATCCTGCAGTTTGAGGAAGTATCCCGCTCCTTGGGTTAAGGGCGTTCCCAGTTTAAGACCTTGGGTTTTAGGGAAGTTCGATGTTGAGGATTATTGCTGCTGGAAATAGGGCGTTCCTGCTACCTGAGCTCCCTTTGAGTTCTCGTGAGATTCAGAGAGCATTTTGGGAAAAAAAGCCTCGTGGAGTAGGTGAATTGGGTGGCAGCAGAACTGGGATTGCCCCAGAACGTGTGTGGAGGCCGGTGT
Source organism: Spermophilus citellus (assembly GCF_964194105.1). NCBI lineage: Eukaryota > Metazoa > Chordata > Mammalia > Rodentia > Sciuridae > Spermophilus > Spermophilus citellus. Next base: position 9,109,791 of record NC_138185.1, on the reverse strand, counting down.
GAGTTCGGGAATAAAGAATTGCTGTTTGAATCTACAAAGCGGTGTGGTGGCTCGTGATTCTGTGCCCAGCCAAGACTGTGGCACCTTGGAAATACTATTTAAACATAAGAATGCCTCCTGGGGATGAGTAATAAATAATGATACTTATCACTTATTGGGTGTTAATTGATTCCATATGCATTATGTCATTTAATCCTTGTGAATCGTGTCCCCTGTTATAAAGGAATATTAAAATGTAAACAGATTTTAAAATTTACTTTTAGTTACACAACTAATAAGCAGAAGAGCCAGCTTCCAAACACATGTCTGACTTCAAAGTTGAAGCTCTTAACTCCTATTAAATTTTAGAGTCATTTACATTTTAGTCTGAAATAAAGATTGCCTGGTATCAGAGAATTCTACAGTAAAAAAGGCTGTGAGTGATATTATTTATGGGTTAGGTTTTCATTGCTGTGGTCAAAAGACCTGATGGTAACAACTCAGAGGAGGAGAGAGACTGGGGCTCATGGTTTCAGTCCACGGTCAGCTGACTCCATGGCTTTAGGCCGGAAGTGAGGCAGAGCATCATGATAGAAGGGCATGGCGGAGGACAGCTGCTCAGCTCAGGGCAGGCAGGAAGCAGAGAGGGGAAGGGGCCAGAGACAATGCACAGTCCCCAGTGCACCCCTAAAGGACCCACTCCCTCCGACCAGGTTCTGCCTCCTGCCTTTTCCACCACCTACCCGTCGTGGTCTACTTTGGTTTGAACCCATCTATGAAGTAACCCACTGCTTCCCAGAATTCCCTCCTCTGAACACTGCTGCCCTGGGGACCAAGCCTTCAACCCAGGAGCCTGTGGGGGACATTCCAGATGCAACCCTAACGAGCTCATGTGTTTACAGGTGAACAAACTCGTTCCCCCAAAAAGGAAAATCAAAACACAGACAGAAGACAGTACGGATCTCAGAATGTTTACGCCTTAACCTTCCAGATCACAGAATGGGAGGATCTTGCCTTCCTCTCAGCTTGATTCCTCTTCTGAAGGCCTTTCCCAAGATGGGCTCCATGGACACATGGGAAAGGAGGCTGTGTCTGTCAGGGTTCAAGAGAAAGAAAATCTCACTTGTTTGACTTAAAGACAGTTGGTGATCTCATGTAACTGAGAAGAACAGGTGAACCTGGTTTGGGCCTCCGTTCACCCGGGAGTTGACAACCTCATTCAGACCTGACTTCCTCCAGTTTCCCTGGGCTGTTGCCCAAGTTCTTTTTCTCAGCCTGGTGTGGTGGCAAGGTGGCTTCCTGGAGCCACAGGACGATGCTGTCCCATGTTCAAATCCAGCTGGAAAATAAAACTTCTCTTTCAGCAATTGAGACAAAAGTCCCAGGTCTGACTGTCATGTGATCAAATTGAGTTATGTGCGGGCCACCACTGGACAAAATGGTGGTCAGAGGAATAGTGGACACTCAGGGCTCAAACCATGAGCTCATCCTCTGCATTGTCAAGCAGAACCTTGGCTCAGAATCAGTTGAATAAAAAAGAGCAAAGAAAAAAAAATCAACTTCTCTGAGAATAACATCAAGGTTAAATGGGTATATTAATATCCACCTTGAAGGATTATTTGAGTATTTAAAAAGAAGCTGTGTGAAGTGTGTACCATGACACCTGACAGATAGCAGGTTCTCAATCAACATCTCAAGTTCTCTTTCTTTACACTGAGAGAAAAGTCTGGAAGAGAAAATATAAGTCATGATATAAAGAGTGGAAAAACTTCCTGGGCAACATGCAGGAGTCGGGAGGGTGCCAGGCAGAGGGAAATCCACCTGGCAGATCAAGACATCTGAATGCCCCGGAGGGTGACAACACACTGAATTTCACTCACTCAGCCTTTCTTGAGGCTCTACTTCCCATGTATCAAGCTCTGTTCTGGGCAATAGGATCACAACAGTCAGTGGATATAATAGCCAATTACCATGAGGATGTTCTTGATAGTTTGAGGTTATTTCTGCCCTGGGTCATACTTTCCTTTCCTGTACCCCAAACCAACAACAAGAACATTGTTTTAATGGACATTATCCAATGTGACTTAAGACCAGCAACATCAGGGACAATCACAAGACAGGGAGCCAATCCCTAAAAACAAGCATGTCAGAGAAGCACACGGTAGCAAAGGCTGACTCGGGAAGCCATGGAGATCCTGAGGTCTTAGTAGACCTCTGGCATTATAAAATATGGCCGGTGGCAATGTGGTAGTTCCCTCCTCCCTGTAAAATGCTGGAACTGCATGCTCCTGCCTCCTCTGTGTTCGGCATGGTCAGAGGACCAGCGTTAGCCAGTGAAATACAAGCAGAAGTGATGTATGTCACTTCCCTGGTGATACCTGTAGAAGAAAATGAATCAACAGTCATGTCATTTTGTTGCCCCAACATAGCAACCAACCACCAGGCAGGACGTGAAGTCCCTGTCAGCCAGCTTCTCCCGAGGAGGAGATTTAAAGAAAAGTCTTCTCACCCCTGCTAACTTGAAATAGACCTCAGGTATGAGCAAGAAATCAGCCTTTTCTGTTGATGAGCCACTGAAATTTCAGGGTCATCCAGAACCATGGCACAACCAAAGTTCACCCTTTGACGACCATGCAAAGGGACCTCAGCTGATCAGGCCATGGAGCCGGTCTAGGCAGGAGCAAGGGAGACCTGAAATTGTTAAAGATCCTTTTAAATAACAGTGCTCTGAAGGAACCAGGAAGCGATGTGCTTTGGGGTGCCAGATTGGAACAGATGAGACCATAAAAGCAGTAAATTCAGCCCTAAGGATTCTGGAAGGTAAGGCAAGCATCGTGACAGGTCTACTTGTCTTTTTCTGACAGGAAAAAGTATACACCTTTGTTCAGAGACAATACTTTTTATCCTCCCCGAACTCAATTCAAGCTGCGTTTGTCCCCTGGGGATTTGTTTAAAGGATGAGTAACCGAGTGTACAGCATCTTCTGCCACAGAATCACAGGGACGCCATGAAGCCGGACGGTCCTTTCAGTGACCCTGTCCAAAAGGAAGTGACTTAAGATAGTGAGGCCGCAAGGGCGTTCTCTGTAAAAAGTTGAGGCAACGTGGACCCAGCGGGCTGCTTTCCAGTGACCTAAGTCAGAGTCACCCAAGTGCCAGTCGTTCTGGGAAACTTTTCTCCAATCTCTTCCATGGCCACCTGCCTTCTCCTTTAGTTCTTTACAATTTCCTTTAAATGGATTCCCATGTATGGATTTGAATTATTTGAAAGGAAAAAAAACCCACTTGAGCAGCATAAGTTGAAAATCAGTGACATTTGGCATACAGGGGAATACGCTGGGATGCCTCTCGTGATACCTCCACGTGAAAATGAAACACGGCTGCTCAGGGCACCTGGAGATCATAAATGGCGGAAGTTTATAAGCCTGAGAGACGCCTGTGGTCAAAGGGGGAAGTGCAAAATGATGGGACCAGCTGGAGTTTTCGCCATCACTATCCTCTAAAGAGGATGATTTTCATGCTATGCTCAGTGCGCTGCCTAGAACCACTGCCAGCAACTCTCCATGGAACATGTCCCACCCAAGAAGCAACGCTGACTGCAGTGGCCATGAAGGGACCGCTCAGACCTCTGACCGTGGGAACCCTCCGGCCAACAAACCCAGGGCAGTGCTTGGAAGCCCTCACCGCATCCCTGAGGGGCCACACTCCCCACAGGAGGCAGCTGTTGGAGACACAGGCAGGCCATTTCTTGAGGACAGGGATGCCTCAGACAGGACACGGTGGCTCATCAGCTGTGCAAACAAATCTTAGAGCAGCCCTGATGTCTGAGGCTCCCCCCAACCTTCCTTCCCTCCTCATCTCGTTCACAGATGCGGAACTGCACGGTGGTCTAGCGGCTCCCTGATCTCTCCCAGACCCCACCCCATATTCCTTTGTAGACGTTTCCCCTATAGGAAGTCTCATGATGTCTGATGCCACCTTCACATCTGCTTCTTGGAGGACCCAGACTCTTGCTTTGACGTTACCTAATACAGATTTTGGAGGCAAAAGGAGCAGGCAGAATGAAAGTCCTGCTAGATATCCGGTGTCTCAAATCAGCTGAATCTTCACAAAAGCTTGCACAGCGCCGAGCCTCTCTACTGTTGATGGAAGCAAAAGCCACAGGTCTGTGGGTTGGAAATCAGAGAGGCAAAGTGACCCTCACTGTGGTAGAATTTTAAGAGCTGCATTTCTTACCTTTCCCCAAACATTAGGCAAATGTCCACTTATCTTTTAAAATCCAGCTCAAGCATTAACTGCTCTGAAAAATCTTCCCTGATCTGACCAGGGCAGTATTAGTCCCATCTCCCAGTGTCCCCACGATATCCACCAGCACACCCCTTCCAGAAAGCTCTTTCCGCATCCCACTGGACTGAGAATGGAGTCAGATGTTATAAGAATCAGATTGAAAAGTTGGAGCCTGGAGTCAAGATTATGGAGGGAAAAAATTATCCTTCAAAATCCCTTAAAAGAACCCGACGATGCAGAAGGACACACTGCTTCTCAATGAGCCCATCAGGGCTGGGTTTTCCTCCAATACCCGAAAAATCACATGCTCTTCATCAAGGACCTCCTAAAATACTTGTATTTAGGGAGCGCGTTGCATAAAACAGAGATGATGCTGAATCCTTAAATGTGAGAATCACAGGAGAAGATGTTCTGGGAGGAGCACAGGTCACCTGAGGCTCTCTGAGGACACTCCACCCCCCTGTCCCCATCTCGAACTGCAGCACCGAACAGAATGGCAGCCCTGGACCTTGAATCATTTTTTTCTCGCGCTTTGGTAACATTGGGTATCGTTGAATTCACAGACGGTAAAGTTAGCATTTCTTATAGCTTCTCTCTCTCTCTCAGTAGAGACTGCTTGACTGGAAGCTTCTAGCACCTCACACAGTGGATACACACAGCTGGTATTAAAATATGAGTGAGGAGGTTAGGGATTGGGGGAAAAAAAAGGGCATCGAACAAATTCATCCCTGGGGAATCTTGGGTTGGGTTCCCCCAGCAGCAGCTCCCAAGACGAAGATCTAAATGGAACGTGACCCCAGGAAGCATCATAAAGGGACCAGGAAAGAGAGCCGGTGAAGGATGGAGCCTTCCTTAACGTGTGCTCAGACTGAGCTGGCAGCTGGGGCCAAGGCTCCTGAGGGCTGCAGGGCTAGGAAGCTGATGTATCCGCCATGAACTCCACCCGCCCATCAAGACCAGCACTGCAAAGGCAGGAGAAGACCCCCAACATACCCTCTCACAGAGGCAATGGTGCCGCGTACCTTTCATTTCCATCTCTGCCCATTTTCTTCCAATGAAAATATTTTTACTCATTAATTATGTCTCCAACATGAACACTGCCAAATACTGCAAGAACAAGAGAATGGAACATCTTGGGAATTCTGATTTTTTTCCCCCTTTGAAAAACTACTTTTTCATGATTGCAATTTAGCAGGGAGCCTAAACTATGTAACCTGCGAATTTCTCTTTAGCAACTTCTTTGTAATCTTTGTGCAAAGGGCTGCATTCATTTTAAAGCAGTTTTTGGAATAAAAACTCTGTAATATTCTGACTTAACTCATGTTTGAGATATATATATAAACATAGGTATTGAGTAAATAAATTCGTATCACATCATTCCCAGCAACAATTGATGGTGTTCTTGTCTATTAGCATTCACATTTAAATGTTTCAAATATGAATGTTCTAAGCAGATTTTGTTTCAAATGTTCTAAGCAGAATTTATTATTATTCAAAATTAATCGAGAGAGTGAAATTCAGATTTTACAGTCTTGAAAAGAACTTCCCCTGGTTACCCATTAAGAAGCTATCCTGAGGAAATCTTTGTTAAATTAAACTAAAGGTAAAAATCAAACATCACAAGACCATGAGGCAAGAAGCCTTCACTTTAAATTTTCACATTTATGCCGACACTTGACTGTTATAAATAGAGGACTGGAGACTCAGGGGGAGAAGTTATATAATTGTGGTCCAATACCCTGCTTTGGGGCTGCCTCTTCCAAACTTTCAAAAACCAAAATGGAAATTCTCTTTCTAAACCCAATGACATATGAATCCAAACATTTGTGTTTCCTTCATATTTTTGAGCATTATTATTTCTAGCGTGCTTACTGTTCTAAGTCTCAAATGTATTTCTGACCTTCAAGAAATTATGTAGGCTGTGCATTGTAATACTAATTGTCCTCGTTAAAAATCCCAGTCTGTGACAATGTCCAATGTGTCACAAAGCTTTAAAAGGCATCTTTTCCTTTGAACAAAGACTTCGTGTCCCAGATCTCTGCCCACTGCCAGGAGAGGAACCGAGCACTGGCCTCTGATGTGGGCCTGGACCCTCCACAGCCTCCTGGACTCAGCCTTCAGCCCCACCCTGCCATGCAGACCTCTCCTGACACGGACGGCAACAGTGTTAAAACTCCCTGAAGCTTTGTTGTCTTAGGGCATCCTGGGAGGCTTTTTGTGGTAGAGAACAGAATTTCTTCTATTGTGACAATCCACAGAAACAGAACGGACATGGCCCAAAGTTTGGTTCAGATGCCATAACCCCACGCACACAAAGAAGTTATGCAAAGGTGCACCGATCATAAGAAGAGACTTTCTGAGGACAGCAAGGCAGGCTCCCAAGTGGATCCAAAATCACTTGAGAAGGCAAATAAAGGACGGACAGGGGGGCTGGGGATGTGGCTCAAGCGGTAGCGCGCTGGCCTGGCATGCGTGCGGCCGGGGTTCGATCCTCAGCACCACATACCAACAAAGATGTTGTGTCCGCCGAGAACTAAAAAATAAATATTAAAAATTCTCTCTCTCTCTCTCTCTCTCTCTCTCTCTCTCTCTCTCTCTCACTCTCACTCTCTCTTTAAAAAAAAAAAAAAAAAAAAGGACGGACAGGGGCTTTCGTGGTGGCTGAGGGTGGTGGAAGGAAGAGCCTTGTGTGGCTTACCCATCCTCGCTGTGTGATCTAAAGAGGAATTACCTGCACCTTCTCACTTGGTTGCCCAATGTAGGGCAGACAGGAAAGTAGGATGAACAAGGTTAAAAGTTGTCAGCAGTCAGACCTCGAGAATGAGTCTGATGCTATTACGTCTTCCCAGTCACCTTGCATTTCCATATGTTATATAACAACAAATAATACAGCGGATGGCTGTTTGGGTATCTAGTACTCACCAGGCCCGGCACCAACTGCACACCTTGCTTCACTGAGAGTGAGTGTCTTTGGATTCTCCCCAGAGGAGATGCTTGAAATATTTGGAAAAAAGTTATTTATTTGAGAAGTTAGAGTGGGACACAGTGAAAGACTGGAGTGGTGACTCAAGGAGAGGGGAAAGCCCAGACAGGATGCTGTGACTGTGTGATCATGACCCAGGGAGGGTGGTGTGACTGTATGATCATGGCCCAGAGAGGGTGCTGTGACTGGGTGATCACATTTGGGGCGGGGGGGAGGTGGGTCTGGAGCACAGACCAAATCAAAACCATCTAAGAGACTGTGTGGGATAGTTGTCCTCTGGTGGTGGGGGGGGGCAGGAAGACTGGCTATATGTCCCCCAGCTCCTATCTGTCCCCTTCCTTTGAAGTGGATCAAAGACCTAGATCCAGCACTCCCTGCCCACTCGCATACAGCTGGAAAGCAGCAGGGCATCCCTGTGCTAGAAGGTAGCAACCACCGGCTGGCCTGGGGACCTTGCTCTGAACAGCAGGTGAGACAGGGATACAGGTGAGACAGGGATACAGAGCCAGGCCACCCCACCTACCTGCACATGTTACCCATCCCATTTCCTAGATGCAGACATGGACCCGCAGAGAGTGGAATAAGGTTTTGAAGATTGCATACACAATGGCTGAGCAACTGGAACTAAAGCCCCAGCCATCCAACTCCGGAGCCACACATTCAAGCCAGGAGCACTGACGTGAGGGGGCTGTGCCGCTTTCGGAGGGACTGAAACTAACAGGGCTGGGTGGCAGAGGGCCGGGAATGTGGGCTCTGAACTCACTCTGCGTCATCTCAAATTCAAACGGTGCCTGACTCGCTTGGTAACCTCAGCAAGTCTTTTACTCTCTGGGCCTCCGTGTCCTCGTCTCTCGGATGGGATGACAGTAGCACCCGCATTACATGGTCCCTAAAATGAGTTTCTAGGAAGGCCTGGAATTGCCTTTTCTAAGCCACTACATCAGAACCCGGTAAATGCTGCCGATTCAGGAGGCACCTTCATATCTGGCTTTCATTCCAAACCAATAGATCTAGAAAATAATTAGCCTGACCTGGTTTACTTTTGGGAAACCATTCTACATGGTTTTACAGTTTTGAATTATATATTGGTTTTCCTGCCTTCTCTGTGTTACTTTCCCAGTCCCTCACTATGTTTCTTAGCCTCACTTCCCAAATAAATTACTTCTTTTCAAGTCCTTCTAGTTCCTTTTTGGGGGGCCAGGGGAGGCTTACAATCATAAATACAAAAGCATGTTTTTAAAATATGTATATGCATAAGTACCATATCCCATGAGGGACCACAGAATTAGCCCGGTCATGCTCAAGTTCTGGTTTACTACTCAGGTTTAACCTGTCCCATCATCCCAGATGGGGAACACCCATACAAACTTAAATGATCAACAAATATACCACTTATGGTAACTTTGAAATAATTATTATGCTTTTAGAGGTCTATTCTTTTGAGTAAAGTAATAGGTAATTGATTTTAGCATTTGAAAATACACATGTATTTCCATTATATATTAAAAATATTAAAGGATATATAACCCCTAGATTATGATTTCCAACCTATTTTAATGCACCTGTGTCAATTTCATTGGCACATTCACAGAACTGAAAACTTGGGATTTTAGTGGCATTAATGCTTATTCCCCTACAGATGGGATTTACAAGACCCAATAGTCCAAGACTTCACACCAGTCCCAGCAAGACGCTACTCCAGCTTCCGTTAGACAACACGTGGGACCAAAAAAAGTTTTTAAAAAATCAAATAACTCCCAGGTTTTCTGCTACTCAATGTCTGGGGATCCCTGGTCCTTCTAAATGAACATGATATTGATGATAAAGCCTGTCTGGGCCATGACATGCTGACCAAGGCTCTGGCTGCATGACCACCCTGCCCCTCCCTTTCTTTATGCTCAGTAACAATAATAGCCAGTTCTTAGTAGGAGCTTATCACACGCTGACCTGCTCTAAGCACTTTGCCTCAGTCACATATTCAACCATTTGTACAACCCCAGGAGATAGTTTATGATTATTAACCTTATTTTATATTTGCAGGAACTAAGGTCAGGAATGGAGGCTGACTTCTTTCCAGAACAGTCCATTTGGTTATTTGTTTCATGGGTCAACAATTTAATGGAAACCAGTCTGTCAACACCAGGCTTTGGGCAGGTGAATTAGATATGCTTCCCAAGTCTCTCCCCCACCCTACCCTGCACTGGATCACCCACAGAAGCTCACTGCAGTCCTGACTGCTGTTCCCAAATACATCCTCCCCCAAAAAAGCCTTCAAAAAGTATCACGGAGATACCTTTGGATATTCAAGCAAAGAGAAGGAAAGAAAGCAAAATATGCAAGAAAGAGAAAGTGTTTTTATTGAGTTGGCTAAAACAGGCCACAAAGTGCTTATCAGGTGTTTTCTTAAAACAAGAAGATCCTCAGAGATTTTAGCTTAAAAATAAAGTCTGCCTTCCTTCATTGGTAGACTATTTCCATCTTCCTTTAACACCAAGTAACATCCTCACTTTCTGACATTTGGCTTCATATATATATATATATATATATATATATATGTATCCTACTATACACCAGTCTAAGATGAGCATTCTCATACCTCCCTGGATAAGCTCCTACAAGCTGAGCATTCATTCCTCTGTATCTTAGGAATAAAGGTATGCCCTGAGGAACACGCTGCATGCTATGGTTAATTAACTAATTTACTCAATCAAGTTTAACAGTGGCTTCAACTTTAATGAGACCATTACATTTTAATATGGAAATAACAGCCTTGTATCCTTAACAATCCCCATAGTCCACACCCGCCTCCTTCTTCGGCCCATTCTGCACCATACTGATGGCGATTTGTGAACCTGAACGTACCCATACAATGTCCAGAACTTGTAATACACACAGATGAGGCCCATGATGCACTCACCCTTGTAAACCAGTGTCCTGCCTTCTGGTGGCCCCTGCTGCACACTCTAAATCCACCCAGGGCCTGTTTGTCAGGAGAGCCAGAGTCTTTGGATTAGCATAGTTCTCTCAAGATAGAAAGAAGTGCAATGAGGCTTTTGATACTGGCAAAACCAAGTCATATGTTCCAAAAAGAAAAACAAAAGTAAGTTGTCACAGTACAATGCAGTTGTCACAGGTAGGATGGGGGTGCAATTGTCCTAGGGAGACCTACCCTCGGGCTCCATCCACAACTCCACTACATTTAATTGGCCTCCACTAAAGGCCAGCAGATCATTAATAGAAAGGCCTTCCAAGCTCTTTTTGAGAACTTTTATTATCCCAGATACAGTACTTTGGAGATTAACTATGAAAAGTTTTACAAGACGGTGAAGGTAATGAATCGTGACTTCTGTGAGGCTAAACCCAACATGCTGAGACCAAGTACAGCTGTCTTATATTTGCTCTGTGTGCATTTTGCTACCCGTAATTTTGTCATCAATTTTCATCTTTTGTTTAAACATATTTGTCTTTTGGACAAGATAGGTCATATTTCATAGGTTTGATGAATTTTCTCCTTGGTCCAGTTTTACAGAATTTGCACTTAATTAATTGCCCAACCTTTAATTCGACAGACTGTTTTTAATGGCTATGTAGTTTCAAAAGCATATACACAGTGGAATTTCGAAAAAGTAATTGTTTTTGTGTCACTTCCAAAGAAAGTTGCAATTATTAAAATGTGTAAATAATTTGTCAAATGCGCAATGGGCAATAATTAGGAAGATATCAAATAAACCTTTAATGGATATTTTTAATTTGGCATTCAGCAGGAATATTTAAATAATGCAACAAAATGTGTCATTTTTCTCCTCAGGACTGTAGACACCAAATTCATATGTGAAAATGTACCTTTCAGTTGCACAGACTGGGTCACAATGGAATCGATGCTCAGAAAAGATTTCCTAGCTCCTAGCTGAGCCGGAAACCAGGACACCCCCCATCCAGGCAGACAGCACTGAATCTGAAAATCTGCCTATCAAAAGCATCATTCAAGCCCCAAGGCCCCTGTGTGCCTGGTAAAAGGCAGGCAGGAAAAGAGGAGACACAGGTCAGTTGTCGTCGGTTCTTTATAAGCGTGATGGAGCTGGCAGTTTGTAAGGAGCCGCAGTGTTTCCTTAGCAACTTTGTGTGTGTGTGCAGATGTGCCTGGTACATTTCTTCCCCTTGTTATTTTCAGCCTGTCTTTTTGTACCGTGGACTCTTTCAAATGCATTCTCCCAGTTACGCAGGTCTTTGTATTGGGAGGATTAGAGGACAACAGTGACATTTCATGGAAGAAAGGTGAGCTGAGTTTGGGTGGTCAAAACCAGAGTCAATCTCTTCACAGATTTCAGATAAAAGTACGGAGAGAAAAGAGCTGGTTTGAGAAAACATTAGACCAAAAGGAAACAGAAAGTATTCAGTGTCTAGAAACTGGAACCTGGAGTACTAGGACTTTCCTGAGATAGAACTTTGTCATCGCTCTCAAAGAATCCTTAAGCCAGCTTCCAGGCAGGCTGTGTCCAGCCCTAGGTGTTTGCAATCGGACTGTGACAGTTTAGGGAGCAGGTAAGATTCGTGTGGGTTCATTTGTTCCTCTTTCTTGTTTATGAGTGGCAGAGAATGGACATTTGGAAATAGCTCTTTGCAATCCCTGCTCTTTATTAGTTCATCCACAATGTTTATTGACCACTGAGAACCACCAGGCCTTGGGCTAGGTGCATGGGGGCAGGGGTCAGAGGACTTCTTCTGTAAAGCGCACGATAGTAAATATTTTACATTTTTCAGACATGGTCTCTGACTCTGTTGAAAGAATCAGTTCTGGCAGTAAACACTGTAGCCTAAAAGCAGCCACAGACACCATGCAAAGGAACGGGCACTGCAGCGTTTGAGAAAGTTATTATATAGGGACACTGAAATTCTGTGTGTCACAAAATCTTGATTGTTTTCAACCATATAAAAATGAAAAGAGTGTCTTTAGCATTCAGGCCCCACAAATCAGGGAATGGACTGAATTAGGCCCATAGACCATGGCTTGCTGAGCCTGGGGGGGGAAGCAGGGTTAGCTTCTCTTGGGACTTACACCATGGGGCAGGGCACAGGCTGTAAAAATGTCAAAGATGAACTCAGTTTACAAGAAATAACGTGAAGGAAACAAAACAGAATAAAAGGGCAGCGAAAGAGGGACAGGTGGTGGTTCCTTTAATGAAACCATCAGGAAGGATCTGAGACCTGAATGACAAAGGGACCCCACCCGCAAGCAGCCAGGCATCTCTGGGCATCTGACAGTTCTGTAAATCAGATGCACTGGTGCCTAATTATTGATTCCTTGATTTGCACTGCAAAGTGCCAGAAAACAGAGCGATCAATTCACCCAACCCTGTTATCAAAATTGTAGAAGATAAGCACATGCTCCTAAGAATAATCCTACCTATTAATATTTACAAATTTCTCGCACTCTGTGGAACATCTAATCCCCAGTCACTAGGAGATATGAGTTTTAAATATGCAGCATGATTTTTCAAAGCTGGGTTTTTTTTAAATTTTTTAATTGGAAAGAGTGCCATGACCTGAGGTCATCTTTATTCTCGTTTCAATCCTCATAGAATCTAAATAATGATGAATTCTCAAATTACAACCTTGAGTTGACTAGGCCTCTATTTATATCCTATTGAACTTTGGAAACTAACTTTCTTTTCACAGCGACTAACGTATTTCTTTTAAGAAAAACAAAATTATCTGTGTGAAAGTTCTATTGGGAAAAAACAGAATCATGAAGGGACTGGTGCTTAAGTTGTCTTTTTAGGAGACAGGCCCAACATGAACAAGTTTCCTGCTCTCCTCAAAATTTGCAGAGTTCTTCCAAACCAATGCCAGGGGATCTATGGCACTTTTTAATCTCAAGTTGCTTTATGGTGGCCCTTCCTGCAGGTCTGAAACAGGAAGCTATGTCTGGCATTGCTATTAGAAGGTGAACTAGGACCCAAGGTATCTGGCTTGGATTAGTCTCTGGAAGTAGTAGGGCCTAAATAGTCATCACGTTGATTCGCTGGTTGGTTTTGATTTAGCAGCTCTGGGTAGTCCTCTTAAAAGACTTCTCTGAATCTTGCCCAGAACTCACTGTTTATACTTTTCTGAAGTCACTTCTACATGTGAGCATGCGCACACCACACACACACACACACACACACACACACACACAAACACATACACGCACACATGCACACACACACGTACACATATACACAAACTGTGACTTCCAGATTTTCTCAATAATCCATGTCTATGAGCCCTTCCCAGAATTCACCCCAAATATTCTTCCTTCTCAAAGTATTTCCAGTACTTTTGGTGGAAACTACAGGAATTCTAAGGAAGCCCAGCTCCTGAACTTGGTATCCCACTGCCCATGTGTACCTAGACAAGGTGCTCCACGTCCCCGGCCCCTTCAGCTCCCACAGCTGCTGTTAGAATCAGTTGAAGCAACATACGTGAAAATGGCAGGACAGTCATGACGTGATCAAATCTCGTGGGTGTTATCATTGTCACCCCCTATTGTGATGCCACCAACACTTGAGTCTTGAGTCAGAGTGGGACCATGTGAATATGTATTTGTTGATGTGTTTGCTTCCTGTGGTAAAGTTCTGAATCAACTGTCCAGTCTTCTACATGCTTCCTGTAGTGTTGTGCTCACAGGAGGTGCAGAGTGTATCCCTGAATGGGAGACTCATGAGTGCCAAAGACTTGCTCACTGGTGAGGGCTGAGGTCTCTACCTACGATGCTTGCTGCCATCCAGAGATGGGGGCATCCCGCAGACTTGGGCTTTGAAATAGGCTCCCAAATGCAGTCCTCAGAAGTTAAGTCTTGACGATGCTTTACAAAATATGAGTCTTGTGACCAAACAGGGGGAAGGTGCCTTCTCATGCCCCGTGTGGAAAGTCCTGAAGTCAAATGGCATGTCAGAAAGTCACCAGATTCCTTCTGAATAATTGGCATCTTTGTCCACTCTGGTCTCACAAACCCATGTGAAGACAGATGCGTTTTAATGCCCATCTGCTTTCCTGCCCAACAAATGTCCCTTTGAAGTCACTTTGGGAAATGACCCAGTAGAGTGTTTTGCAAATTACAGGTCTAAAGCAATGGCTGGGGCCCACGAGCCAAATCTGGCCTACTACCTATTTGTGTGTGTGCTGCAAGCTAGGAATGGTTTTTATATTTTTAAATGATGGAGGGAATTCTATTTTGTGACACACACACACACAAAAATATATATAAAATGCAAATCTCAGTATCCATTAGTTAAGATTTTAGGAAAGAGCTGTGCCCATTGGTTCAAGTTCTATCTGCAGCTGCCTTCCCAGGACAAACAAGGGCAAAGCCCAGTGGCTGAACTAAGGATGGCATGGCCCTCAAAGCAGGAAACGATCACCAGCCTGATCGGATGCAACACTTTCAGAAAATGAAGTAGGAAAGAACAGACAATGGCAGAGTGTCTCATCTGTGGGGACGAGGGCCACTGTTTCATGGAATGTGCAGTTCAGTTCAATGCGTGTGTGTTCTGTGTGTGCATACCCTGGGCACAATATAAGTGCATTTTTACTGGAAATCACCTCTAAAAAGTTTTTGTTTCAATGATTCTAGAGGCAGATAGAACCTGCCTATGACTTATGGCTACAGCCCAAGGAAGTCTTCAAAAGACAGCTGGATGGTGAGCAGAGGAGAAGGGAACAAGAACCTGAGACCAGGTGGAGGCATTAGCATCTCTCAGGTTCACATAGAGCATCTCATTGAAGGTTCTTTTGCAATGAGAAAGAGATACAATTTGTCACAGAAGCAGCATCAGTATTCTTATACTGAGAGGATGCATCAAAAAACATTTAGAATTATCAAAAAGCATTTAGAATCCACGTAAAATGTTACTATGTGTTTCACCTCAAAGAAGGCCCCATTCCTAAAATAACTTTCCATCTACACACCCAACCCAGGAAACCTGGAAAGATTCAGAGTGAGAAGATGCAGGTGGCCTGAGCGGAACTGTCCCAGGAATAATTATAATAACTAAATAATAAAAATTATTGTCATTGTAGTAGCAAAATAATAAAAGTTATTGGGATAATAACTAAAATTCTATTTATTCAACACCTATCAACAGGGATTGTCTGAAGCCCATGAATTTCATTCAGTCCTCAAAACAACACGATTATGTGGGGATAATTATCATCCGAATTTTCCAGTTAAAAATACTGAGGTATAAAGAGGCTAAATAACTTGACAATGTCCCACAGGGAATCCAAGGACGAGCTGGAGTTTAAACCCAGGCAGCAGGAACTCCAAACCTGCCTTTTGGATCATTTCAGTTTATTTTCTCAGCCTTCCTAGGCCCATCAATTCATGTCTACAGGAAAAAAAAAAAAAAAAAAAAGATGGACCCATTGAGTGATAAGCCACAGAAAAGAGGTTTTATTATGGAAATTGTCCTGCGGAGATAATGCTACAACCACCAAAGTAATAAACAGCACACATCCAACTTAGGGATATGGCAAGAAATGTCACTGTATCAGTATTGAATTGTTCCCCAATTTTCATGATAGAGACATAACTCAAATAACGCACTTGGCCTGTTCCCCAGCCCAGAAGACATTTTTTTTTTTAATAAACATTTTGTGCTGCCCGGCCTCCTCCTGCCACACGTTGCCAGGTGAAAACTACAGCCTTCCTAACGTGATTCATCAGAAAAATCAAGAGGGAAAATGGTCGTGATCTGATATACTGAGCACTCTTAAATCACACGGCAGCTCCTTCCCGGACGGTGCTGGGGAGACAGAAAGGCAATGACTAAGTGCGTCTCAGCCTGTCACGTCCGTGAACTGGGGAGTGGGGTAGGTCACTGAATCATGTTCTGGAAGCTCCACACATCCATCGAGACACTGGGTAGCCAAGCCAGGCTGCCTGAGATGAGAGTCGGCGTAACTCAGGACAGGCTGTAATTCTTTATAAAACATACACTAACTAGTTGTGTTGACTCCTACATGACATTTCCAAGGTGGTTGGGAAACCAGACCATTTGTTACAGAGTCTAGATCAATAGCGTGTGCGGAGGAGGAGGAGCCATGTGAGGAGGAAATTCCTTAATTTAATTGAACAGAGCCTGAATGATCCCAGGCTTTACACGTTTCTGATTTTATGGTGAAAATTCAAGAATAAGAAAAAAAAAATCTCAGCGATATGGCATAGCACCAGGAGCCCATTTCTCTTCTTAGCTACCCTTTAGAGAAGAAAAGAAAATGTTTCTGTCTCATTAGACAAACATAGAAAATAAGGAAAGGGTCAATTGCTTTTATTCCTTTTCCCCCCCTTTTCGATGTCTGTCCTCAGCATCATTCTGACAGGAATCTGAAAAATTAACACATCACTAGGACTTACCATGTGAGATTTAACTTTTGATAAACAACAAAGTGGGTTACTGCTGTGCTAGCTATTTTTAATCCACCTTGTGAGTGTGCTTTTTTTATTGCTTTATACAGCACATCTGATTTCCTCTAAAGCACCAACTAAAAAATCTATCCAGCTGTCATTTGCTGCCCGGTAACATCTATCATCACCCAGCCTGGCAGGTCTAGTCTATGAGGCCGAGGGGAGAGGAGACAGGAGGCAGAGTCAAGGACTGTCACATGGGATGGGGAAAAAAACTTGTCACAATTATTTATGACTCTTGCTGGGGCACATAATAGGACACATAAGCCTCTGTTTCGGTTTCAAGCACCCTCACAAAGCCACTCCCCTGTCGGAGCCGGGCACAGGCAGCTCTGCTTTACACATACAATTTCCTGAACAATGCCGAGCACTTCTGAAGTGACAGTGACAAATACGGCAGTTGGTGGCTGGAGCTCTGTGGGCTCTTTCCAGCATGCGGTGTCGGGAATCAGGAGAGCCACCTTGTGCAGCCTGACGCCTCCACTCCCCAATTCCTTTCTTCCTGGGGAAAGACTTCCTTCCTCTCGATGCTTTTAACTACCGGGGCACATGTCCAGCAAATGGATATGGTGCCCTCCAGCCCTGAGTTCATTATTCGAAGCCATATTTATCCCACCCAAGAAGGAACAGGCTTCTGGATTTATTCCTACCTTCCTTCCCCTCACAGAGCAGGAAAGCAGCGGCGACATTCCATCTGCCAATGTCCTCTGCACTCATGTCCATGTCTCTGAGCAGTTGCTTTGACTAATGTTCTGCCTCTGGATGTATTTGTAAAAGCAAGTGCTGTGTTACATGGTCATTTTGTCCCTTTCTGCAATCTTAGTCCTGCTATCTACAAGGCCCTTTGGTTTTTGTAGCCTCATAAGAGTCTAACCTTTGGCCCTTTGGAGGAACTTAAAGGAAACTCCATCAACATCGTCTCTACGCAACAGACCTTGGCAAGCAGAAGAGCTGAGCTTGCAACGTTTAAGATAATTAAACGTAAAGTGAAGGTCCAGTGCAATAAATGACTCTTGCACACTTTATGGCTCTGGCATAGCCCTACATTAACCTGGGTGCCCACGCAGGGACCTCAGGCACCGTGGCATCACCTGCTCGGACTCTGCTGATAAGAAATGGCGAAGACCCTAATAAAAGATAACAGGAGCAGAATGGCCTGTACGTTCCCTGGAAGCCAAATCAGAAATTAATATAAGGAAGAATAAAATTCATGATCAAAAGTACCCAGGAACATTGGAATGACCCCAATGATCTGTTTAGAATATGCTAAACCCAAAACCAGAGGTGTTAGTTAGAAATCTCCTAGGAGTCCATGACAATAAAGAGAGAAACTCTGGTTTCACTGGGTTAGTCCCACCTTCCACTCACAGTGCACAAGAACCAAAATCTGATGATGCAGTTGCTGCTGAAGAATGCCACAGGGTGGCTGAGATTCCGCACAAGGTCTTCAACCTAAAGAACTGGCAGGGTTAAGAAACAAAGAAGCTGATCAAGATAGTCCAAGGTCCACCATATGCCCCAGGATCCACTTCCCTTGGGTGACATCTCTGCTCTGGTGTCCTCACTCCCTCTGTCACCTGGGGAATTGCAAAGTTGAATTCCACAGTCAGCCTTGTGCCTGCCTTGGTCTTATCTACAAAATGACTGTTTTCATGTGTTGAATTTCAACATCTTTAAGCTGAGTGAGGATTCTCCAGGTCACTGAGGACTTCATCTATCTCTGACTTATACTCAGCCCTTCACACATTTATGTTACCCATTTGGCCTCCGGAGTCTTTTCAGTTTGGAATACCTCTTGCCCTTCCCTTCTGTTATTTTCTCAGGACTCTTCTTTGTAAAGTATGAGGAGACAAACTTTGTCTTCATATAGACACACATACACACGCCCACACGTGCTTTTCATATTTCCAACCCCCGCTCCGCAGGCAGGAGCCCAGCTGCATGAACAACTTCCTCCCTGATGCCTCCCCAGTGTATGTGAACAGGAAGAGGCCTCCTCTGGCTAAGGAGCTCATGGTAGACCTGACAGCTATGCAGCATGCCCACCACAGTCATAGAGGCACTGGACTGGCCTCCTACCAGATGGCTCCTCTGCCCAACTCAACTCATGATGCAAGAAAGACCACGGTGAAGGAACTGAAAAAGACACAAGAAGGCAGGAAGATTCCCCATGTTCATGGATAGGCAGATGACTATTGTTAAAATGGCCATACTCTCAAAAGCAACATTCAGATTCAAGGCAATCCGAAGGAAGGAAGGAAGGAAGGAAGGAAGGAAGGAAGGAAGGAAGGAAGGAAGGGAGTGAGGGAGGGAGGGAGGGAGGGAGGATTGATTGTCATTTTTCACAGAACTAGAAAAAACAGTCATAAAATTCATTTGGAAGAAGAAAAGACCCAGTCTACCAAAGCAATTCTAAGCCAAGGATGGGGGGGGGGGAATAAAACAATGCTGGAAGCATCACAATTCCTGACTTCAAATTATGCTACAGAGCTCTAATAACCAAAACTGCATGGTGCTGGTATAAAAACAGACATACAGACCAATGGTGCACAATAGAAGACATAGAGACAAAGGCAAACATCTACAGTCATCTGATTCTTGAAAAAAACATATACTGGAGAAAAGGTGGCCTTTTAAATAAAGGGTTCTGTGAAAATGGTTATCCAAAAATCAACCCCAAATGGATTAAAGACCTAGGAATTAGACAGGAAACTATAGAACTCCTAGATGAAAATGTAGGGTCAATACTCCACCTCATAGGCACAGGCAATGGCCTTCTCAGTCGTGTTCCTAAAGCTCAGGAAATAATGCCAAGAGTTAATAAAGGGGACAGCATCAAATCAAAAAGCTTCTGCACAGTGAAGGAAACAATTAGGAATGTGAAGAGAGAACCTACAGAATGGGAGAAAATCTTTGCTAGCTACTCTTTGACAGAGCATTAATATCAGGATATATAAAGAATTCAAAGAACTTAACATCAAAAACACCTCAATTAATAAATGGGAAATGAACAGCCACTTCTCAAAAGAAGAAATACAAATAGCCAAAAAACATGAAAAAAAAAGGTTCAAGGCCGGTAGCAATTAGGGAAATGCAAATCAAAGCGACACTGAGATTTCATCTCACTCCAGTCGGAGTGGCAGTCATGAAGACTACAAACAATACTAAATGCTGGCGAGAATGTGGAGAAAAAGGAACACTTTTATACTGTGGTGGGACTGTAAATTAGACCAACTACTATGGAAATAAATAAGGAGTTTATTCAAAACACTAGGCATGGAACCCCATATGACCTAGGTATATACCACTTCTCAGTGTTTATCCTAAAGAATCAAAGTCATCAAATTGGACATAACTTTCCTATATTCACATATGAATATACCACCAGTGAAAGTCTACATCAAGTACAACCACAAGAACGGGATCCTAATTAGAATAAGTTATATCCATGTATGTATCATAGCTAAAATTGTCATGTATATCTAAAAAGAATAAAGAGAAACAGAACAAAAGTCAGTGTGCTATAGCAATACATACACACCCATTTTTATAGCCGCCCAGTTCACAACAGGCAAACTGTGGAACTAGCCTAAGTGTCCATCAGTGGATGAATGGACAAAGAAAATGTGGTATACACATACCATGGAGGTTTATTCATCCATAAAGAAGAATAAAATTGTGTCATTTGCAGGAAAATGAATGGAACTTGAGAACATGTTAAGCAAAATAAGCCAAACTCAGAAAGTCAAGAGTCACTTGTTTTCTCTCCTATGTGGAAGCCAGAGAGGAATAAGGAAAAGAAAGGTGGGGGAATCTCATGAAAATCAAAGGAACATCAGTAGAGAGGGGACAGGGACCAGGGGAGAGCAGAGAAGGGAGAAATACTGGAGAATGAGAATGGCGGAACCACATCATTGTACTGTGTGCATGTGCAGATCTACAACAGAGGTCCCCCCATTATGCACAACTATAATGCACCAAGAAAAAGGTAGGTGAAAAAGGCCACTCTGATGCCAACTCTTCTTAAAACCATGTCACTTCCATCTTCATCATCTTTTTAAATTTTTTGAAATTTGTTTTAATTACTTATACATAACAGCAGACTGCATTTGGACACATTGTACACAAATGGAGCACAACTTCTCCTTCCTCTGGCTGAACATGGTGCAGAGTCACACCAGTAGTGTGATCAGACATGTATATAGGGTAACAATGTCCATATCATTCCATGGTCCTTCCCACTTTCATACCCCCTCCCCTTCCCTCACTCCCCTCTGCCCAATCCAAAATTCCTTCATTCTTTCCCACCCACCCCCATTATGGATTAGCATCTGCTTATCAGAGAAAACATTCAGCCTTTGGTTTTTTGGGTTTGGCTTATTTCACATAGAATGATAATCCTCCAGCTCCATCCATTTATCTGCAAATGCCATCATTTCATTCTTCTTTAAGGCTGAGTAATATTCCATTGTGTATATGTACCACATTTTCTTTATCCATTTATCTATTGAAGGGCACCTAAGTTGGTTCCATAGTTTAGCTTTTGTGAACTGAGCTGCTATAAACATTGATGTGGCTTTATCACTGTAGTATGCTGATTTTAAGTCCTTTAGGTATAAACTGACGAGTAGGAGAGCTGGGTTAAATGGTGATTCTATTCCAAGTTCTGAAGAATTTCCATGCTGCTTTCCAGAGTGGTTGCACCAATTTTCAGTCCCACCAGCAATGTGTAAGTGTACATATTTCCCCACATCCTCGCCAACACTTCTTTTACTTGCATTCTTGATAGTTGTCATTCTGACTGGAGTGAGATAAAATCTTAGTGTAGTCTTGATTTGCATTTCTCTAATTGCTAGAGATGATGAACATTTTCTCTCATCATCTTTACAGACTGATTTCTTCAAACAGCTATTTGTTGAGCACTTGGGGCCAGGGCTAGTGATAGCGAGGGGAGCGAAAACATGTAATTTCTGCTTTCGTGACACTGTCTCCATGACGGAGCCTGTTTGCAGTAATGAACCTGCATGACCAAGCAAATGCAAAGTAACAGTTAAACAACTGGACACAGGGACCTGGCCCAGGCCAGGGGCTCAAGAAAATCCCTCTTGGGAAATGTTCAGCTAAGCTTGGTTCTTGAGGATACATAGGAGTTATTCAGGTTGGTGACTTGAGTGAGTGACACAACTGTGTGTCACTAGCTACTCTAGGCAGAAGAGCGCCATGGAGACTACAAGAGGGTTAGTGGTAATGTTGCAAAAAAGGAGGTGACAGTATGCCCTAAATGTCATTGAAGTACAGACAAACAACAGTGGAGTCAGACAGACATAGCGTCAGACAGAGATGGGTTCCAATTCTGATGCCACCACTCACTCCCAACAGGAGCCAGACCATTACTTAAGCTAGTTTCCTCACTATCAAAAGCAAGGTAGTTGGGCCGGGGTTGTAGCTCAGCTGGTAGAGTGTTTCCCCAGCACGTATGAGCCACTGGGTTCAATCCTCAGCACCACATAAAAACAAATAAATAAAATAAAGGTATTGTGTCTACAACTAAAAAAGTATTTTAAAAAAGCAAGATAGTAATAGCTGATTGATTAAACATGAGTCATATATAACCCCCCTCCCAGGGCTACTGCCCCTGTCTATGCATAGAAGTGCTCAGTGAAGTCTAAGTTCATCTTTAATTGTTATGTGTCTAGCATTCAGAAAAATGAAAAGTTAGGGATAAAAAAAATAATTAAGAATCATCTCCGGAAGTCATGCAGACGTCCAACATTAAGAGAACAGCAATGCCTTGGGTTTGAATAGTACCTTGCGGTGCAGCAAGCACTTTGTATCCATGAGCTCATTCAGTCCACAATAACCTGTTTAAGAAAGAAGAGTGGGTGCCTCTGTCTCTGTGTCACCAATGAGAAGCCGTGAATCAAAAAGTAAGTGGCCTGATCGACATCTTGCCAATGCTGAAGACAGGTCTAGAGTTTGGGTGTTCTGGGTCGTGAAGCATTGCTGTTCGACCCACATGCTCAACTCGCCAAGGTTCTGGTGGTCCCAGGGTCTGAAAACCCTCTTTGGGTCACAGTTGTATTACTTTTTCTAAAGCCAGGGTCAACAACTGTGGCCCAAGGGCCAGCCTAGCCCTTTGCCTGCTGCACATGATGTGACACTGGCATACATTGCATCCACCTGTCATCTGTGGTGGCTTTTGCACGGTCACGGCAGAATGGAGTAGGCACCACGGAGACCTTGCAGCAGCAACGTTGAAAATATTAAAGACCTGGCTTCAAAGAAGATGTCTGCCCATTTGGATCTGTCCCTTCTGTAACGTAACTCCAGCACATGTGTTCCAAACCCGGGGTACACGGGGGTGTTGGCCCACACAGCCAACGCAGCAGCTCGTCAAGGCAGGCTGGTCCCAAAGGCAAAGTTTCCTGATGGTTCTACAGACCTGATATTTAGCAGGGTCTAAAATATATTTCAGAAGGGTCTTATAGCTATTTTTAAAGTCTATAAAGATACAATATTGAATAATTTATAATGAAATATACAAAACCCAGGCTTTTCTTTAAAATCCATCAGAAAAAGGCAGAAAGGTGGGAGTAAGAGGGGATTAGTGGAGCAAAGATGAAATAAAAGTGGCAAGATATCATTTGCTGCTAAAGTGGTGATGAGGTACAAGGGGATCATTATGCTTTTTCCTACTTTCATATGCATTTGATAATTTCTTTTAAAAAGTTATCTTTCAACAAGGTGTATATTTTAAAAAGGTATTTTATTAACTCTCTGTTACAATTTTGTCTGATATAGCAATGCATATTGTATATAGCAGAAAAATATTAATGATCAATATATGGTCCAAATAATCAACTTTGCAATCTGTTTTCTAAGAAAATGAAAGACTCAGTCCAGCTTTCTACAAAAGGCCTGAACGTTCTCCCCTCCCAACCACCGACCTGCTTTCTGCTCTCACATTTGTACATTTTTTAACATGATATTAAATATTTAAAGAGTCATTTAGGGAACTAAAGTTCAGTGTGATTTAATGTCTTATAACTACAAAATAATATTGCTTGAGCTGATCTTCCTCATCAAAAGAGACAGAAGTGCGGAGGCAAGTGTGTCTAAGGCCCAATCCTGCCAACTTTGGGAGGAGCAGGTTAGAGCGGTAGGCCCGCGGGACCCTCAAGAGAGTTAAAGACAGAGCTGCAGGCTTCTGTCCCCAAGTATTACAAATTGTACTTTTATATTATTTTAATTTTGTTGATTAATTTTGTTGGTTATTGGCTTGTAATTGAAATTTTCCTCCTCTTTGTCAGTATGGGAAATTCTGCAATAACAAATGGCCTAAGGAACCCGAATAAGGTTGAGACTCAAGTTGCGGTCATCTTCGTCACCTGCCCTCTTCAGTCTCACCATTCTCTTCACCTTCATCATTATTCATCCTCTCCATCATCTCCACCATCCTCTCCTCCTTCCTGCACACAGAGTTAGCAACTTCCCAATCACGCACAATTTCATTTTTTTTCACAACAAACCCCATAAAGGACATAACTGGGGTTGTAGCATATGCAAATCCAACCATGTGAACAGGGCAAAATCATGAAAAGGGGCAAGAAATAAAATAACTAATGACATATTTAATATACTATAAAATTATATTTAGCACATCTTTATTTTATAGTCACACTATCATATGCATTGTTATGCGTTTATAAAGACCGATACTGTATATCCACATACATAAAACCACCTGTGCTCTATTTTATGGTGATAGAAGGTTCTCCAGTGGCAATGTTAGCGACGTCCAATTTGCACCTTATGAATTCATTTAAAATATAAATTCTGAGTAAGCTGTGATTCTACTATTTTATTACATTGATTATATAGATAGGAAAGTAGGATTTAAAGAGCTAAATATTCTTTATGGATATTTAGACACATAAATGGACAGATTGTGAGGTGTTCTCTGTCCCACTTGAGAGCATGCTCCCCATTAGCCACTGTGCTCCACTCCTCTACAAGAACGTTCATGCTGGAAAAGTCCTAGCAGGAGAAGGAGACACGGATGGAGTCAGAGAGGGGATGAAAATGGCACTTAAGTATTTATTATTTGTTTTCAATTAGCAAACAGTTGGGTTGGGGGAGGGCAGGGGAGGAAGCAGCTCAACTGCAGTTGGAAGAGGGGCATCTCACAAGAGGCACCTGTTTGTTTTCCACACGGTGGGCAGAGGCTGAGTAACAGTCAACCCTCTACAGTGGCCCTCCCAACCTCGGAGCACACCCATACAAAACCAGTTAACACAGTGGTGAAGTGACTCTCCTGAACCTTCTCTTTCTCTCTCCACGTTTTTTATTGGTGCATTACAGTTGTACATAATGGAGGGATTTGTTTTTACATATTCATACATGTTCACGATGTAATGATAACATTTAGGATTACTATTCCGTAGTATTTCTTCCTTTCCTCCCCTCCTCCTTCCCTCAGTCTCTTTCCTCTCCTTTACTGATGTTCCTTGATTTTCAAGAGATCCTCCCAACTTTCTTTTTCCTCTCTAGCTTCCACATATGAGAGAAAGCATATGACCCTTGACTTTTTGAGTTTTGCTTATTTTACTTAGCATGATGTTGTCTAGTTCCTTCCATGTTCCTGCAAATGGCTGACTAAAATTCCACTGTGCATTTATACCACATTTTCTTTATCCATTCATCCATTGACGGACATCTAGGCTGGAACACATAGTTTTGCTTTGTGAATTATGCTGCTATAAACATGGATGTGCATGTATCAGGAAAGCCTAGTAAAGGTGATGAGAGAATCTTTGTTTTAGTCAGCTTTTTCACTGCTGTGATCAAAAGGCCTGACAAAAAAACAATCTTAGAGAAGAAAAATTTTATGTGGGGCTCAAGATTTCAGAGATCTTAGTCCATTGATGGCCGACTCTGTTCCTTGGGGCTTGAGGTGAGACAGAACATGGCAGAAGGGTCTGGGGGAGGAAAACAGTCAGGATATGATGATCAAAAAGGAGAGAGAGAGACAGAGAGAGACAAAGAGAGACAGAGAGAGAGCTCTACTCAACAAGGACAAAATATAACTGAAAGACTCTCCCACAATGGCCCACCTCCTCCAGCCACACCCTGTCCATCTACACTTACCACCCTGTTAATCTTGATCAGTGGATCAACATCCTGATTAGGTTAGGGCTCTCACAAACCAATCCTTTCACCTCTAAACTCTTTTGTATTGACTTAGGAGCTTTTGGGGGACACCTCATATCTAAACCATAATAGTCATCCCAGAATTTTAATGTTCCTTTAAAAGAGAAAGCATGCTCATGGAGCCTCAGGTGTACAGCATCGTGTTCTTGAGGCCCAGACACCACGAGAGCATCAACTCAGAGGAAGTATTTGCTGAATCAGCATTTCTGGGGTTGGGACAAATTGGGAAAGGAGAGCTCTGGGAATGGGGAAGAGCTGCAGACTGGGCAGCGGATAAACCAAGGTCCTCAAATACAGCTTAGGTAGCATCTTTCCAAAGAGGGCTTCAGCATTTTTGAAAAACAGTTCAAAGCTGCTCCCTCTCAACGTTCCAATGAAGCCCTCACGTCCATAGGATGCTCCCTGAAATACTTCACCAAATATAGGGCTATCGTTGAGTTATTGACTCTCTTCTTCTCAATTATCAATTTCATTACCATTTGGGGGAGTTCAAATAAAATTAAAAGGAGCAATGAATGAGAGCACTAAAGTCCATCGGCAGAGAAAGGAAAGGCTCCACAATCAGGCTCTAGGAATCCCCCCTCATCCATCCTCCCTTGGGAAGGAGGTTAAAGACTAATGGACACAAAAATATTTGCACTTCATTTATTCACTGCACCTATGCTGAGAAGAATGGTCTGGAACCCTGCTTATATGCAGAAATAGTTTCTCAAATACTTTTAACCTGCTGAAACTCATCTGTGTGCTCAGAACAAGAGACAGGGTAAGTGGGGACAATTTCAAAAGTGTGGAGTATTCCATCAATAAGTACCAGATAAGTACACGGCCAGAAATGTGAAGTAGAAATCAGAAATCTACTGTCTCATGGGGAAGTTTGGGAGAGATGGGGTCTGCTTTTCTTGTGATATGAACAGCCCTGCATTCCAGTGATCAAAGATGCACATCTGTGACTCAAATAACAAAACAGTAATTAATTTCAATC
This sequence comes from Spermophilus citellus, assembly GCF_964194105.1. Taxonomy (NCBI): domain Eukaryota; kingdom Metazoa; phylum Chordata; class Mammalia; order Rodentia; family Sciuridae; genus Spermophilus; species Spermophilus citellus. The sequence goes on along the minus strand of NC_138185.1, from coordinate 9,082,906 downwards.
CCAGAGGTAAAAACTGGTTGTAAGGCATTTATGGAGGGTAGATGAAGGGTATCTATGGGAGATTTGAAGAATTTTCAGATGTCACTAGAAGCAATTCAACTTTTCCTATAAGCAACTTTCATCTTACAGGTTAACTTTATCAACATATACCTAAGGGGGGATTTTACTCTACAGTGAAAAGTTCCTTTCCTTATAAAACTCAGAGCTAAATGGATGACACAGACCATAACAAAAGCAAACAGATCAATTTATTTACAACTTTGCTGAGAGCTATGAAGGAAAGAAAAGAGTGCTTGCATATATCTCCTATCTGCCATGGAGAGGATCAAAAGGCAAAGATTCCTCATAGTAATGAGCATGGTTAGTGGCCAGATCTTGGTTCCTAAATACCACTCTCCAACAAGAAGGAACCAGAAATCCCTTGGAGAAGCAGCCGTTTCTAGAGCACAGGAACTAGAGTAGAAGATGAAACTGGAACACAGTACCAAAAGACAGGACATGTCAAATGACACAGGAGCCATCTTTAAGGGATTCCCATATGCCCAAGCTGAAACACTGTGAGCACCACAGTAAGTCATAATATAAACAGATTAAAACCTGTCAAACAAAATAGAACACCACAATAAATGGTAAATACACGTGTATTCAATTTGTCCTCTTTTAGATTTCACATCTCATGGAGATCATGTGCTATTTTTCTTTCTGTGTTTTGCTTAGTTTGCTTAGCATGTTAGGCTGATTCATCCACGTGTTGCAAATGGTAAGACCTCCTTTCTTAAAGCTGAATAATATTACATTGCACATATATGCCAGTTTCTTTACCCAGTCATCTGTCCCCTGACACTTGGGTTGTCAGCATATCTTGGCAGCTATAAATAATGCTTCAATGAACATGGCATCGTCCTTACAAGTTGGTGATTTCCTTTCCTTTGAGCATATACCCAGCAGAGGGACTTCTCAGGCACAAGGTATTTCTGTTTCTAATTTCTTCAGGAACCTCCATACTGTTTTTCATAATGGCTACTACAATATACATTTTCACCAGGATTTCCTTTTCTCCACACCCTAGCCAATACTTTTTATTTCTTTTCTTTTGGATAAAATCCATCCCAACAGGTATGAGGCAATTGCTCACTGTGGTTTTGATTTGCATTTCCCTGATGATTAGTAATGTTGAATACCTTTTTGTATACCTATTGCCCATTTTGATGTCTTCTTTGGAGAAATATCTGTTCACACCCTTTACCCATTTTTAAAATTTGGTTATTATTTTAATTTTTTGCTATTGTGTTTTATGAGTTCCTTATGTATTTCAGATGTTAACTCCTTATTAGATATATGGCTCAAAATATTTTCTCCCAGTCTATAAGCTGTCTTTTTGCAAAAAATAAGGAGTCAAATACACAGAAACAGAGAGTATGACAGGGTTTATAAACAATGGGGTGGGAGTTGGAACATGGAAAGATGAAGGTCAAAGAGTACAAAGCTGCAGTTATATAGGAGGGGCAAGTCTAGAGATTTGATGTACAACCGGAGGACTCCGGTTATATTTTCTATTGTATATTGTTCATTTGTCGGGAGAAATTGCTATGAAAGAAAGAAATTGAGAGAGAGAAAAAAGAAAGAGAGAGAAAAGAGAGAGGGAGAGAGGGAGGGGAAGGAAAGGAAAAGAAAATAAAAAGGTAAGGACATGAGATGATGCACAGCAATTAGTTTCAATACCCAAGGTAAAAACTGGTTATAATGCTTGACTCTAGAATCACTTCAGGAGGTGCATGCAAATCAAGACAAGAATATCAAAATACCATGTGGTACATTTTAAAGACATAAAACTTAAAAATAAAACAAATGTGTAGGTCGAAATCTTGAAGAATGGAATTGTGGAGGGCAGAACAACGCCTCTACCCACCCAAAAAACGTCTGTTCATTTGAACGCGCTGTGCCAGCACTGACCGTTGTCCTCCTGACCACAGCTCCTCCTGCCAGGCCTCCCCCAGAGTTGTTTCCTCTGACCTGAACCCATTTCCACCATCTCTTTGCACAGGTGGCCCTTCTTTATCCTTCAGGTTTTCGTGTGAGTATCACCCTTTAAAAGTTACCGTCCAGAGCAAATCACATTCGCTGTCTTAAGTCAAGAATAGTGATTCAGTGGCCCTGTTGGAGCCTACGTTCAACATGAACCTGGATGAAAGGTTGACAGGAAACAGAAGCACTTAGCCAGCTCTCTCTGGGTATGGTAACTGAAGTTGAAGCCAGTGAATGGATGCCACCACACATGCTCACCAGAAGTGTAGCAATAGAGAATGTAGCCCACCAAGTGGGCGGCTTTCTTTTTTTAATTTTCTACTCAATGAATATGTGTTGGAAGAAAGGAAGGTAAGTGGAAAAAAGAGGGGAGGGAGGGAGGATGTAGATGAGGAGTTATAAACTGCGTAGGTTCTGGTTGATGGCTGATTAAATTTCACAGACTATCAGGTAAAAGAGTAGTTGAACACATATTGCCCTTCTTGCATCTAGATATGTAAAATCCTTTCCTTTGCTCTTGAGTGTGAATACCTTGAATTATTTTAAGTACATTTTTTTAAAAAATACCTTTTCCACTGGGGAATCTTTAACAATGACTCCAATATCTTTCCAACTTTTTTTATTCATAGATTCTCATCTTCACACGAAACCTTGTGCAGAAACCCAATAAATAAAACAGATTCCCTAGAGCTATTTTGGAGGAAGCCCAGAGTGGGGGACTTCTAGGCATACCTAGCCGAGATGCCCAACATCCAATCACTGGGCAACTCCTGTGGTCCTGAATCCCAGCAGCACCCTGAGCTGCCACTTACATTCCCAAGGAACAGTTAGGAAACATAGAAATCCTGAAATTTAGAACTTTGCTCTCAAAATACAAAAGAGCTTTAATTAAAATTGCTATGTCAGCAGTTTCACATGGCGCTCCCATTTTATTCCAAATGGCTATGATTTGATTATGGGTGCACTCAACTGGGTGACAATGCTATGCTTTTTTATAATTAGCTAACAGAAGGGCTGAACACCAACAGTATTTATTTAAGGCATCAGTTTTGTGTAATCTTTCTAGGCAGCACCCTGATACTACTGAAATACTGACTTTTTAAACTTTTATGCAAATTGCATGTATAATAATCCATGCTATGCTTTAGCATTAGTTGTTCTTCAATTTGAGGAAATGCTGATTTCAAACATAATTTAACAAATTATTCAGTCAAGCATAATAAGGACAAAATCCTTCCTCCTATAAAATTTTCAGAGACATTTTGACAAAGACAGCAAGAGTTGAGTGAAATTCACTGAAAAACCTCAAGCTCACATACTTTTTTTTTTCCTTCTGAAAAATACACTATTAGGAAGTATAAATGCCCAAGCACACAGACTGTCCATTAAAAAGAATCTAATGCAATCTTTAACAAACTTTTCTGGAGCTACAATTATTTCCTCAAAGCCCACAGCATGAATTTTTTAAAATGAGTTTGATGCCATTAAAAAGTGATGGATTGACAGCCTTGGAGACTCAAGTCTTCCATTTAACCACAACCGGGTGTGGCATAGACAGCGGCAATGAGAATCCTGCCTACCTCCCTCCCTCTCAAACTCACAGAGGAGACACTTTCAGGCAAGAACGGGGCCCTGTGGTTTGGGCTTATGTTTAATCCATGGCCATTTCAGAGGCCAGCTTTGCCGGGGTGCAACTTCCCAACCTGGGAGGGAAAGACCTCCATCTCTCTCTCAGGACACAAGAGGTCTCTCTCACACTGGTGCCCTCTTGCTGCTCAAGACCAACTGCTCAGAGCACCACATCAGTTTAGCAACCTCTCACCCGATGCCAACAGTGCACACAGAACAGACGGGGACACAGTGCGTCCGTGTCAACTGCATCATTTCCTGAGAAAGAGAACGCTAGAACTGAACCTCGCAATGACACTGGCGTTCTGGGCTCCTGATGGAGATGCCTATTTATAGTTCAAGGACTTTAGCTGGCTTAATCATGTGAACAGCGTGTCAACCCTACCAAGAGCTGAAGTGGAACCCTCTGCACAAGGGCTTCTCAGCCTCAGCATGGTGGATGTTTGGGACTAGAAAATTCTTCTCGGTGGGGGCGTCCTATGCCCTGCAGGATAATTAACAGCACCCCTCGTCTACCCACTAGATGCCAGTAGCGCCTCCCCAGTAATTTGGACATTATCATATGTACCCTGGGGGCTGAAATCAACCCCCATTGAGCCTCTGCCCCTTGGTTCCAGTTGTCCCCCTTAGGCCCCAGGAGAGTCGCAGTTTTAAATGCCTGATTTTCCTTTACAGTTTTCTATTCTTCTACCAGCAGCCCTACAAGGATAACTCCAAACACATCACCCCACAGACAAGTCATGACACACAGAGTGGGCATGGAAAGACCTAGAAAAAAGCAGGGGTCAGGTGCTGCTCTCTGCTCTGTAGCAGGACATCCGCCTGCTTTACCGTTGCTAGGTACTGCCCAAGCTCCAGGCTACGCGGCCGCCTGGGGGAGGCCTGCGAGGACCACATGGTTTGGTTCATGGGATGTGATTTACACCCCCCAGATACTGGATTTTAATTTGTTATCTGTGTCTATTAAACTCTGCCTTCCTCCTCCCCTTTCTTAGAATGAAAAGCAGATTATTTAGTGCACAATCTGAAAATCTGCTGGTTATTAAATTTTCCTTTTCGTTTAGTTTTGAAGCTTTTATGCCTCTGAAACTTATTTACATGCTGTATATATTAAATAAAGTGTAATCCACAGTACTCACAGGATTCAAAAAATGATGAGGTGCCCTTCCCATGGTCTCAAAGCAGAGTCTACCCGACTCCTCCAAAGAGGGAGACATTTACAGCATTGGTCTATAACTCAAGAACACGCCTCCATGGAGCCACAGACACCCACGTCAGAGAAGTACAGAAGACACAGCAAGAAGGAAGGGCCCCGGAGGCACAGGGCAGCTGGGCATGGAGTCAGCATTCCACCCGCCTTTCCCGTCCCACTCTCCCCACTTCTGCTTTATTTTTAATTTTTAGAGCGGTCCTGCTCTCAGACTCATGGGGATTAGTAGCTACATATCACTTGAGTTTGCAAAACAGCAGGAAATGTTGCTGGTCCTCCCGTCTCTTGCCTGCTTTCTGGCCACTCCCCCTTCTGCAGTTCTCTCCTGTCCCTCATTTGAGATCCTCGATTTTGACCACCCCCTGCCTTGACCTTAAGCTCCATGCCCCAGCCTCTGAGTTACACGCAGCCCCATGCACCGAGGGCCTCTCCTGGCACATGCTGTGCTCACGGGTTCCCTGCACAACATATTCAGTCGGGTAACTTCACCGCTGTAGCTGCCAGGAAGAGGGGGGTGAGTGAGATGCAGACGCCACCTTCATGGAGCCTACAGTCCAATTCGGAAGAGACAAGCATGAATGAATAGTTGAATAAACTATTTCACACGTCGGGTTGTGATCAAAGTTGGAGAGAGATTAGTGAGTGCTGGGACAAAGGAAGGTCCTCCAAGTGTTAGGGAAAGCCACACTGACAGGGCAGGGAGGGAAGACCAGGAGTCCACGCAGCTGACGTTGAACTATCAAAGCAGAACACAGTCGACTGGTGCTAAGGGGTAGGGGAGTGGGTGTTACGCAGAGGCTGATTATGATTATTATGTGACAGCCCTCTGAGGACTTTGACACTGATCTGGAGTGACAAAGAAGCTCATTTTCTGTATCTTTGGTTACGTGGGTCTAACAGTGTCCTAACAGTGTCCTAGTCCCACTCCTGCTGCTATAACAACATTCCTGCCAGTGGGTTATTTATGAACCACAGAAATTCACTTCTCAGAGTTTCAGAGGCTGGACGGGCCAAGAACAAGGTATGTCATGTTCAGAATCTGGAGGGAAGGAAGACTGGCCTGAATGGGGCTTCGGCAGCCTCTGTGGTCCCTATGCCTAACGTCACACATTTCTAAGGGCACACATGCCTTACAGGCCACCAGTGTGCTGCCTCTGTGGTCACTCAGCACCTGTTTCTTAAAGGAATCAGGAAGACAGAACCCTGCAAAGTGACATTTTTTAGAAATATCGTGAACATCATGGTGCAATATTGCAGAAGGAGCCTCATAGCGACCCCTGTGCCGCCCTCCATCTCAGTGGACGCATCAAAAGTTTGAGTGTATCCTCTCCAACGTATATCAAACTACCCATGTTTTGAAAAATGAGGCCTCCCCAGTTCTGCTTCCCAGCAACAGCTGCTTCCTCCAGGGTTAATGAGGCTCTCCTCGACTCTCCAACTCTTTGCAGGTTTCTTCGACAAGAATTGCTAATTTAACCGAGCAGGAGTAAACCTATACATTAAATTTCCTTAATTGTCACTAGAAAGGATTGCTATCTTTAAATGCAGATGTAAACAAAAAAGAAGGAACTTTGTTTAAAAATGAGCCAGAGTTAAACACAAAAGTGGGGAGGATTTTTCTGTTGGCTTTTTACTGGGGAAATGCTGAATACGCAGTGATTTTTTTTTACATTAATAATAATAGGAAACGGTAGATAGTGGCACCTCAGCACAATTCTAATTTAATGAGAAACAATAAAATAGTTTTCCAAAGGGGCCTATTTAGGTCCAAGAAAGGGGGATATTAAAGTTTCAAGATTTATTCTACTTTCGTTAAGGTATGCTGATACACATTTTCTAAGGCTATATTCTACTCACTGATTAGATCTTTCTCTTTATAATTTTCTTACTTGTAAGGGAATTAGATTGGTATTTTCCAGTCCAAATAACTTTTAGACAAAGTATTTAAATGGAATCAATTCATTTCCAGCACAAGTAAGGTTGATCAAAATCCTATATCACTCAGACAGCCCTATGAGGCAAATTTTTAATATATTTAGATATTATTAACTGCAAAACCACAAGAGCCAACCATTAAGAAATGGCTTTTTATTTAAAAAAAAAAATGGATACACACAAAACTTCTAGCCAACTACTCTCCTTGAACAATGCCTTTTGAAAGGGGGCGGATGTTGAATTAACTCCTCTAGTTAACCAAAATGTGTGAGATGAAATGATGGTGGTAGTTGACCTTCACTGGGCCATTTTTACAGTGGATTGGACATTGTGCTGCAGACATTATACTCCCTGCTTGACTTAATCCTAACATTCACCGTATACTTAGATCTGTGTTAAGTGGGTGAAGTACCTTCCCAACACCTGGAAGGTGGAAGATGCTGACTCTGTAAGATGTTGGGCAACCAAGTCTCCAACCCTGGAGAGTCTCTAGGGAGAGTGCTCATGGGCTGGCAGAGACGGGAAGGCCCTGCCTATCTCAGGAACTGTTCACAGAACCCACACAGCTCTTGTGAGGGTGACTTGTGGGGGCGGACATTCTAGTATTCAGTTAAGCTCTTACTCTGTGCTAAGCTTTGTCCTAAATACTGTATTCCTGCTGTCCTCTTTAGTTCTCCTCATAAGTGCATGAGAAACGGCACTGACACCCGCACTTCTCAGATGGGGAAGAGAGAGGCACCGGGTGCTGTTTGTCCCTGAGTGTGTGTCTCTGAGTGGTGGGGCTGGGTTTGACCAGGGAAGTGTAAGCGCAAAGCTTGTGTCTGCAGCCACTATCACATTCCGGATGTTAATGCGGCAGTCAAGCCTCAAGTCTGCCTTTGCCAGGCTTGGCACCGAAGGACAGCCCCATGTGCTTCAAAGGAGCACATGGGCCAGAGGCTCAAGCTCCACAATCTTTTAGACTACAGACCAAAAGACTCTTTGGTGAACTTTTTCATACAATGATGCAGCTTTCTTTGCTGTCCTAGAGAGAGGGAGGACTTTGAGGAGTGGGCAGAGGGCAGAGGTAGATTTCCCACCAAGTCTGGATGGATGGCCTCAGAGAACACTGGATTTGAGTTTGAAGGAAAAAAGAACAAGACATTGTGTGTGTAGTCATGACGCAAACCCACGCTCCTGGCACAGAGGCACCCAGCACAGTCTGCCTTCCAGAAACAGAATTCTAGTGTGCACGTTGGGAGATGGGAGCCACACAGAGCACGTGAGGGTGGACACAGGACACAGCCTGTATCCCTCAGTGGAACTAAAGGCCCATGTTCCACCCTTTGGTCGAAGCACTGGCTCTTTCCCAGCTCTTGCCAAGCTGAGAGGTCTGCTCTGCATGCAAGGTGCCCTTTAAAGAGCTCAGTCCAGACCTGCCCTGGAGATGTCACTGAACAGGAGAGACTGAGTCAGAGGCCCCGGAGGAAGGATGACCCTGGATACCTTGCACATAAGCAGTGCCATTAAGAGGCAGTGCTGAGAACAGAGCTCAGAAGTCACAGGGCACAAATTTCAAAAGCTATACATTTCCTAGGAAAGGTTTCAGGGGTGGGCAGGCCAAGAGAGTGGGCAAAAGCTGGTGTGGACGCTGGCTCCGTCACTAATGAGTCAGGCACATTGGCTGGGCCACAACTCAACCTGTCTGACCATCAGTTTCTTAACCTGTACAATAAAGGTATTATGGTTTGAATGTCCCCAGATGCATGTATTGAAACTTAATTCCCATTCCCGTGGAGTCTTTTGAGTAGGGATTAAGACACAAAGCCTGGCCCTCACCAACGAACAGGTGTAGTGTTCACAGCACCATCTTGGAAGCAGAAGCCAAGCTCTCACCATACTGATGATATGGGCACTTGGATCTTGAATTCCCCAGCCCCGAAACAGAAAAAAAAAATTCTGTTTTTTTTTTTTTTTAAATTATCAGTCTCGGGCACTTTTTTATGGCTGTATGAACAAACAGTCTTAAGATAAAAAGTAACAATGTCCCCACTGTGCATGGCTGTTGAGATGTTAACTAAGTAGTAAAGCACTCCTCCAACTGCATGGATAGCCAGTTTGCATGTATAGTATGTACAGCCAGTAGATTCAATAGAATCTACTTATAAATATTATCAATGTTTTGTTCCTATTAATACAAATAATAATATTCCTATATTCCTCCCTTAGAGGCTCCTCACTGGTTCCTCACTTGCTGGGTAATGAAGGTAAAAGGGAAGGACAGAGAAAAATCAGCAACAGCAACAGGAAGAACCCCATGAGGAATCTTTCTCTTATCTCCTTGCACTTGGAATGCCCTGTGAGAATGTACCAGATGGTGGTCCACTTTGGTGGTTGAACGTGAGTCCCTGATCAAAGGCAATGAATAAATGCACTGCTATTTAAGATTTAAATGCATTTTATAACGTGACCAACTCTCATCTCTGAGGGATAAGTGTCAACCTGATGTCTAGAGAATCTGAACTACGTCGCAGAAGCTGGAGATCGCAGCTAGTCTTAATCACACGTTCAGCAACACGTCGGAGCACCACTGCCACCCTGCCCTATGATGTCCTCACTCTGGGTTCAGCCCTCGATACCGGCACCTCGCGGCAGGACCCACCATAAGTAACAAGTACTGGCACTTGCAGCGTTCCTGGTGACCTGCTGTGTCACTCCTGCATAATTTTGAGAGAGTGGAAGTAAATCAAAACAGAGAAACAAGTCAGCTATTTCTCTTTCTCCATCTCTAGGACAACTCTACACAAAGTCCCCCTGTGGAGACTGAAAGATGCCTCCTGCCAAGGAGATATGGAAATCACCTGCTTAAACTCCATATGATTTGCTGCCACAGTTGTAGAGGAATTAATTCTTAAAATGGCCTTCGAGTCCCTACATGATTCATCCCTCACTTACCTCTCCTTCTGTTTTCTAAACTCCAGTTCCCCAGAAACTCTTCCCTGGAGAACCTGCTGAGCTTGTTTTCACTTCAGGACCTCCGTAGTTACAACAGGCCCCCCTCTGCCTGTAGGATGGCCCCTGCAGCTTCCTTCTCATGGCTGGGTATTTAAGATTCACTCAGCACTCACCAGCCCAAAGGTCACCATCTCAGTCCTTGACTAAGCCTTTCCTGGAAGCACTGTGGCACACTCCCAGGGGTGAGCTGGAGCTGCTCTGTACTGTGTACATCCCTTTCCAACTCCTGGTGACACTGGTGACTTGAAGTCAGCCATGGTGGGAGTATTTACACCAAAGAAATTGGCAAAATCAAAGCAAGGCTCCCTCCTCTGCCAAGAGCTAGTCACTGACCATTGGCCAGCCCACCACCACTCGACTCCATTCTCCGCCTGTTACTGTCCCACATGTGGCTTTTTAAAAATTTTCTTCAGAGCATCTATCATTATGAAACCACTACCCTACGTGCTGCTTACTTTTTTATTAACTCTTCTTATTAGTACGTAATCTAAAGAGGGAAAGGGCATTATCTAAAGTGTTCATTACTCTATCCCTAATGCTTAGAAGCATGTGGAGAAGAATTTAAAGAATCCTTACTGGAAGAATTAACTTAATGTACTTTCTTTATGTTATTTGTCCCACTCTATTTAAGATTTTTAATTTCCTAATGGAAGTCTTTCATGGTTAAGATATTTTCCAACTAGAATTTTCTAGTAGCTATAGCTTCTAGAACTATCAAAGTTGACAGTGTATGTATGCCTTACCAGTCACCGATTAAGAGCAGAAATGATGATTTAAAACATCACTTACCAGTTTCCCTACTCTAATATCTGTTTGGAAATTGTGAAGAGTTCACCCTTGTCTCTCTTCATTGTAGAGTTCTATGTAGAAAGATGTCTCCCTCCTGAAGGGCACTTACTGCATAATCCCTTTGTTAGGATAACATGACCATCTGGCCCCATCCATCTTGCTGCAATTTGATCCTGGGTTAATTGCACCCTGTCACTAGCCATGATTGACACTGTATGCTTTCTCTCTTCACTAAAACTAGTTCATTATGGAGGCAGCTTTTGGAAGACTTGAATTCTTGAAGACCTTTCACAGCTGCTTGAATGGGACCAAGGACTTTTTTGAGGGTCTTCCTGGTGTACATCCAAAGGATCTGTACATCACCAAAAGTAAGAGGAGAGAGGAGAAGTTGGCTACAACAGGAAAGAAGAGCTCAATCCTGTGGAAGGTTGACAAGCTACATCTAACGGACAAACGAGAGAAAAGCAATTAAACAATCCTTTTGATTGATTATCCAAGCATGCTTAATCATGTCAATGGGAAACACCACTTAACACAAGTATGACAACCTAATGTGTTTAGATATGGGGTCCCAAACTCAAATGCCATGAGACAAAATGAAATGGGGGAGAGGAAACTATTGCAAAACAAAGGCCCTGGGATTCTGTTTTGAAAAGGACAATATGTTCCCTCTACAGCCAATTTGCCCTGCCCCCAAAAAGAAAGAAAATGGAACCAGTGGAATATGGAACCATGAGGGGACATTACTGATCACCTCCCAAATCCATTCTTCCTTTCTTTTTTCTTTATAATCCTCTTCCTCTACTTGATTCAGGAAAAGTTGATCTTATTTCCATTATTTTCTCCATATTGGTCTTAGCTAATTAAGAGAAGTCAGTTCCACTTGTCAGTGATCAATAGAAAGTTGGGCATGTGACCCAATTCTAGCCAATGAGACCTAAAAAAAGGCTATTTGGTTTCCTGGACTTCCAAATAAAGAAACAGAAAGAGTTTTACTTTCTCTGAACAGGGTTGTGTCTAGCTGTGATACTGGAAATTGCTGCCACCATCTTGCTATCAAGCACAGAGAGGACAGCAGAGTGGAGGCATCTGGAGAAAGGGAAGCAGATACATCCCTGTCACTCAACACTGGAACCATCCTACTCCAGACCTTGTGCTTCAGGACATAATAAATTTTCTGATTGATTACGTCAATCTGAATAAGATTTCATTTGTTACTTGTAGACAAAAGTAATCCAAGAGATCCATCAAATTTTTTAAGAGAAGACATAATTTTATTACAAAATCGTGATCACTGATTTTTAACACTATATGGAAGAGCTGCATTGATCAAAACAAACTTCAGTGGGATGGGGATGAGTCATATTTTTGTTGCTCTGACCAAAACATTTGACATAAATAACTTAAAGGAGGGAAAGTTCATTTTGATACACAGTTTCAAAGGTTTCAGTCCATGGTCAGGGGACACCACAGCTCTGAGCCCCAGGTGAAGCAGAACATCATGGCAGAAAGGAGTATTGCAGGAAAGTTGCTCAGCTTATGGCAGCGAGGAAACAGAGAGAAGAAGGGGCCAGGGACAAGATATGGTCCCCAAAGGCATGTCTCCAGTGACCTACTTCCTCAAACCCTGTCCCACCTGCTTACATCTTCTCCAGGTTGTTAATTAAGCTATCAATGGATTAATTCACCCAGGAGGTCAGAGCCCACGTGATGTAGTCACTTAAAAGCCCCACCTCTAGACATTGGTGCCTTGGGGACCACATCTTCAACATATAAGCTCTGGGAGGATGTTCTGCCACAGTCTGGCTGGGCACAAAATAACCGAGCCGCCACGAGGCACTTGTAGGTTCAAACAGGAACTACTTTATTGCCCAAATTCCACCAGCACTGGGGGAACCCCTGCGAGAACTCCACGGGAACTCCAAAGTAGCGGCGCCCGAGGCAGCAGGAGCCACCCTATTCCCAGAGCCGCCCTATTGCCAGACAGCAGCGTCCATATACAACTCAATACACAGCCTGTTTCAATCCAGCATCATCCAATCAGCAATTATACACAGCTTAACTTAATTATCATCATCTTAATGGCTCGCTGGCAGTCACCTCTTACTTAACCACTCCTTCTGGCAAAATGCCATGCGCCATCCCAACTCGACTCAGGCTGTGGCCCTCAACATCTCCCCCCTTCTGTTTAATTAAACAACAAGCATGTGGCTTAGGGACCGTACCTGTCTTAGGTTGTCTAATACTACATATGGTCCTTACCCGTCATCGGATGAGCTGACCTCAAGGCGTCAGCCTCCTGTCTTAGGTTGGTACCATTGCAATTGGATCTTACCCATCATTGACTACCCGTCCAGCATACAGCCATACTTGTGGATAGGCCTTTGCATCAGTGCGGGGGTGAGGTTCTTTGCCTCACCTCTGTACCACTCCTTCTGGCAAAATGCCATGAGCCATCCTGACTCAGCTGTGGCCCTCAACAATGTTCCATATCCAAGCCAGAACAGGAGAGAAGCATTTTTTTTTTCCGATTCATTACCTAGCTTGCCACCCTAATTTCCAATTCACCATGAAAACTATCCCAAACTGCCTATCATGGGTAGGATCTACGTTCCTAGAACTTTACAAGTAATCCCTTCATTAATTTGTCCCTGCCTGACTTTCAGAGCTTCACTTTCTGCATAATTTAGGTGGAACAGCAATATCCAAACACATCCTAGTGTGGTGTTCAGCACAAGAGACATGGGGCTGCTTGAGAGAGGACCTTCAAGAAATGAAAGCTTTATTAATTAAATTTCTTTGCCAGAAAAAGGTCATGAAAATGAGAAAAATACTTATTAAAGTCCAGCAAAACCAATAAACTTGAATTACTATGTATATTATCATGGTTATTTCTGCAAACATGATCCATTGTTCTCTTCCAGCTTTACTCCTACTTAACCTCTCTCTCTTGTCTTTCTTGCCCATTCTTATTTGACCTAGAGTTTACTTAAGGCCCAATTCAAATCCCATCTCTTCCACAAAGCTGCTTCTAACTAGGAATGCTCAAGCTACCTGTGTGGTTAACACACCAATGGGCAGAGTCATCTGGAGCCGTCTGTCTGGTGAACAGGAGAATTGTAACAACACTGGCACGAAGTTGTTTACCCATGGCCATGTTCTTGGCCTGGCTGCCTAGAAGATTCACCTGGAAGGTTGTTTTTAAACTGAATACCCAGGCCCCAGTCCTGGGGATTTGGATCTTACTAATCTGTGGACTTTACAAAGGTGATTCAGATCTGTGCCTAAGCAGAGAAACTCATCTGGCAACAGGCTCAGCCTCCCAGTTCTAACCCCTTTGTAACCTGCCCTGCAGCTTCTGCCCACCTCCTCATTGCTGGTGCCCCCCCCCCAGCCTGGTGCCTGTATACAGTAGGCACTACAGAAATAGCTGCTGAAAAAATAAAGAGTAAGCGAATTTTGAAATTTACTAAAGTGCCTCATTTAGCCTATTTTCTTTCCCCCAATTACTCTTTCCATCAATTTTAATGATCAATAGTTTCTCTGCCTCACTCTAGAAGTCTAAACAGGCAGGAAAACTGAAACTCCCTTATCTAACCAGGTCCAGGACAATGGCAACTCACAAAATCGTACAGGTTTTAGGTAGGATTCACTAACTCATCCCTAACAGCTACACTCTACTGGAAGGCCATTCTTCATGTGTCTCAGGATTCTCCCTGTCCTGTGAGCAGAGGCTCTAACAGCTTTTGTTCTAGACTACAGTGTCTTCTTCTGGGGCAGAGGAGAGACTGGCTTCCTGATAAGAATAATGACCATGAAATTTCCCTCTGGATGAAGGTGGGACAAGTGGGCTTGGAGCCTTCTGATTAAAGTTTTCTAAACTCAAAGATTCCTCAACTGTGCCACAAGCCCATAAGTGCAGCATCTACCTGGCTCGTTCCACCTTGCCCGGGCACATTGGGGAGCAAGACAAACCAATGTAAACACAAAGTTCACACTGCCTGTTGCACTGTATACAATATACTCCTGAGTCTCTGACCCAGGAGTCTCATGTCCTCTGACTGCATCCAAAGAATTCTGACAGTCTGTAAGCAAGGTAAAAATCTCAGATCCCTCACAATTCTTGAGAAACTCTAATGTCAATATTCTGCTCTATGAAGCTTGCATGAGCCCCCATAATGAATGACCATGGCTCTTTTTTCTCATGAAATAGAGCTCAGCCATGAATGCATTGGTTGAAATGACCAGTTTACAGGTAGGTTGTCTTTCTCACTAGACTCAAAGTTACTTGAAAATAGCAACCAAATGCTACGTCTTAATCAAGCTGGTGCTAGTAAAATGAAGTCCTTGCACGTGACCTTCTTATCCTCGCCTCCCGACCTCATCTCACTCACTTCATCCCTACATTCTCCACCTTGTTCACTTTGGGCAACTGCACTGCCTCTTAGCCTCAGAGCTTTATCCCGTCTCGCGAGCTTTATCCCATCTCTTCCTTAAGCCCAGAATTCTCTTCCTTCTGGTATTTCCACTATTCCCTTCTGCATATTATTCAGGTCTCTGATTCTATGATATTGTGATTTACAATACACACCACACACACACACACACATACACACACACACACACACACACACACACACGATCATCCTCATCCTGTTTCCTGACACAGAGCTCCTAAACCCTTGGAGTTTCAGAATGAAGAGGGTCTTTTGCATAATAGAGATTACCATGACTGGTGCCCAGAGGTAGCTCCCTGATGAAGGCTGCTGCCAGATCAAGGCACAGTTGGAAGGTCTGGACTTCAGCCCCCTCTTCGCCTCCTTGGAGAGAAGAAGCTGAACATGAAGTTGATCACCAATGGCTGAAGTTTTAATCAAGCAGAGCCACATAATGAAGCCTCCCTAAGACCTTGAAGGACAGGGCTCAGAGCTTACAGAGAGCTGAATGCAGGGAGGCCCCTGTAGGACGACTCACTTGGAGAGAACATGGAGGCTCCGTATCCCTTCCCATCTACCCATCCTACACTGCACTTCATCTGGCTGCTCATCTGTATCCTTTGTAATATCCTTTATAATAAATGGGTAAACATGAGCTAAGTGTCCCTTTGAGTTCTGAAGCTGTGCTTTTGTAGATTTATTGACCCCAAAGAGGGATTCATGGGAACCCTTGATTTTATAGCTGGTCAGTCAGGTGACAATCTACTTCTTGCAAATCTGTGTCTTTTTTGGAGGCTCACTGGAGGAGGCAGCCTCGTGGAACTGAGCCTCTAACCCCTGATACTCAATGCTACCCTCTGGGTAGATGGAGTCAGAACGGAATCATGAGACACCCAGCTGGTGTCCACTAGAAAACTGCTTGCTATGTGGGGTACTGAACACTTATGATATTTTGTTGCCATAAAATGCATCCATATTAAATACAAGTTCCACTTGCTCATACTGGAAGCAGGGCTCTGTCACCCTTGACGTGGTCCCTCTTCTACACTACACCCAGATAGCTCCAGGGGGAGAGGGAACCTGGAGGCAACCCCCACCAGCAGACTGGGCTCCCGCTTTCTCATTACATCCTTCAAATGGACCATGCCAGCCTTTGCTCTCAGACTTAAAGTGACCCTCACTCTGTTCCTTTGTATCTGCTGCTCATTGTCCCCACCACCCCCTGACTTCCTGACCAGAGAATGGAGAAGTGCCTGCCCAGCCCCTTGCTCCCTCCACACCCAGAATCAGTAAGAAAAAAAAAAACCCTGTGTGTTTGTTTCCTGTTGTGGTGGTGCATTGAATGGGTGCTTCCATCAGAACCAGGGACTGCCCAGGCTTAGTGTCCCCAGGGAGAAGACTGAGTAAGGCTTCTGGGACCAGAACGATGGCCAGGCAGCCATGAGCAGGACAATGAGCATCTGCCAATGTAAATGGTTTTCATGCATAGGAAAGACAAGCCATGGGTCCGAGAAGTAGGTGTCAAGTCATCTGCCAGGTAAAGGTATTCATGACTATAAACAAGGCCAGCTCCCCTCTAGTTCCCTTGGAGAGGGGCTGCTAGCTGCAATGGTACTGCAACTCCAATTCAGCTAGGAGGTCTCCAAACAGTGGTGGAGACCCACACATCTGGTGTCAGGTGTGTTGAGTGGTGGTGACGTGGGAACACAGCTTCCCACTCATTCCACCTCCACAAGGGGCTTCATCTGCTTTGCTCACTCTTGTATCCTCAGGGCTGAGCACTGTTTAATAACAGTCTCTAACACAAAATATACACTCAATAAGTATTTGCTGAATCCACAGATGAGTAAACAATGAAATCCCCCAGGTAGCAGCCCCTTGCCCACAGAATGTGGATGGGAACCACGGCAGCCATGAATGGACCTGTGGTGGACTTATGAATTTCCATCTGAAACATCCAGTACATAAACTGTCACATTTCTTTATTTCATAAGATCAACTTTAGACTGCCCTAAGCTCCTTCTCTTGGGCTGGTGAGAAACTCCATCCCAGGAGGGTATGCATCTCAAAGCATGCAGAGAAAGGATCTTCGGTTTGTAGGCCATAGCCCCCAAAGCTGAGGCTTGCTCAGCCCACCACCCCTAAAGAACAGTGGCTGTGGAGATCTGCAAGGGACATCCCTGTGAGGGCCAGTTGCCATAGGACAAGGGAGGGAGCAGATGCATCCCACCAGCAAAGGTGTAGACCAGCTCCCTCCCCTTCCCTGTGCCGGGGTCCCTCCATTCCATCCAAACCTACCTCCACCTCCCAGAGTGCCCACCCCCCCAGCACAGTACCCTTCAAACGACTTTCAATTTTCCAAATTTTAAGCTTGGAAAATTTTGCCTTTGGCCCTACTACACACAAGCTGCTACAAAATGCTAAATGAGGCATTTAAACAGACTTGTTGAAATTCAACCAGGCAAATTCTAAGCCTCAGTTCCCTTTTTGCACAGGAGGGGAAATATATCAGGAAGAACAAAACACACCACGGCACCCAATAAATTACCTGCCACGTTAGAATTAGTCTTGTGTATGTGTGTGTGTGTGTGTGTCCCAGTATTTAACATAGAGCCTGGATCACAGGTGTTAAATCAACGCTTGTGGAATTCATGGCACAAGGAGTAAAATGAATTCACCTACAGTGTATTGACTAAACAAATGGCCCCCAGAGTGGACAAGTCCTAGAGATGGTTTACACCCAGACCCTTTCTCCAGTCCTTACCACTCTGGCCAGGCTCCGGGCAACTGGCCTCCTGCCTCCTGGTGGGTCTGCTTCCTGGGATGCTCCATCCAGCAGGGCGTCTCAGGGAGGGAGCAAGGAAACCAAGGTAGGCCTGGCCAGTTGTTATTGCTGCCTGTGTGCCTGGTTTCAGAGAGTACTTATTAGAGACTAGCTTATTAGACTTATTAGACTAGCTTATTAGAGACAAGCTAAGTGTGTCCCCCAAATTCATGTGTTGAAGTTCTCACCCCCAATATGATACTCTTAGGAGGCGGCCTTCGGGAGATGGTGAGGTCTTTAAGGTGGAGCCCTCATTCTTGGGACTATGAGAAGAAGACAGTTAATTAGCTGTCTTTCTCAAGATCAAGAGATAATTGGGTCTCTTTCTGTCATGTGTATCTACAACAAGAAGTTGGCAATCTCTAACCAAGACAGCCCTCACCAGAACTTGACCTTGCTGGTTCCCTGATCTTAGACCTCCAAACTGGGAAAAATAAATCTCCGTTGTTTGTTGGACATCAGTCCATGGTACTGGGTTCCAGTAGTCAGAATGGACCAAGGCAGTGTTCTCTCAGAGAAGTAGAACTTCTGTGTGCCAAATAAATGTGCTAAGGATATAGAAGTGGACGCAGGACAGATTCCCTGCCCTAACAGGTCTTAAGTCTAGGAGAGAAACTTAGAATGATGTCGTCAGCTCCCTATAGCCTCGTGGAATAGAAACATAAAACTGTGCCATTAATTAAGTTTCTAGAATCATCTGAAGAAATGTTAATGGTGACTTATAAAACCCAGTTATTAGGATACTGTATCTCCAAAGATACAGTTTACTTTGTCTCTCTTTTACGAATATCCCCCCAAATAAAAAAAAAAAAAAGTGGGATGGGGAGAATTCTAATGAACACAGGCCATATCAATGACTCTGAACCGGGCTCTTTATACAAAATATCTTAGCTAATCATCATACAATGCCAAAAGATAAATGAGCACACATATTTCCATCCTTTAGTAAATGGGGAAAATGAGGCTAGGGAAGGAGATAAGTGACCAGCCCCCAGATACGCGCCTAAGAAGGGAAGGAGGGGGATCTTTATGCTGGACTTGGCTTTATAGGTGCAGGGAACAGTACCTCATGCTTTGTTTTTGTAAATGTCACAATAAATTGAACATGGTCGATTTTATGATTACCCTCTCCTTTTGTGCAAGATGAACCTCCATGTAGAGAGGACACGAAAGCGTCAAGCAGAAGAGTCACCCAAAGTCCAGCTCAGCCTGATCCCCAAACACACTCCCCTCCTGAGCTGCCGCAGAACTCATAAAACACAATTGGCAGGGCATTTGTTGAGGCTGTTTCAACCCTGAATCTCTCTCTCCATAAATACAGTGAGATCTACATATCTATGGAGATAGAGCCCCGCATATCCATTACTTTCTATTCCACACATAACACAGATATTCCATCTACGGCTTCAAGCTGCTCCCCTTCCAGGTTTGAATTATTCGTCTCTCCCAACCTCCATTAACCAAGTTTGGGGAGAAAAGCAAGCTGCCACATCCGTCTTGATGAGAATAAAGTCTCTTTATTACTATTATTATTCCCCTAATGGTCTGTGCAGTATCGTACATAACTTTTTAGTCCTTCATAAAATTCCGCTGATAAACATTTGACAACTTGTTACGATTTTAAAACTTTCATTGCCAGATCTGTGCTGGGACCGCTGGAATCCCGCAATGTGACACCGAGGCAGCTGCGGTAGCTTTCTGTGACGCCATAAAGAATTTTGCAGCCTCTCCCGACACCTAATTTATGACATGTGCCCTGATGAACGATCAAGATTCACTATTTGCCATTATAAGAAACAGGCCGGCCAATTCATAATTTTCAGGAAAGCTGGTTTTAACAGCCCTATTAGTTTTACAATTCCGACTTTTGTAAGCTTCAATTTGTTATGTTTACGTTATTTGCTTCGAGGAGTTTGAGTGCTCTTACTGGGGTCTTAAGGTCCCCTTTTCCAAACAGAGTTTGCAGAGAAAGATGACGGCGGTGCTAAGGGTTCAATTAAGATAAACTCTGCCAGTGAAGGGGAGGGCCGTTCCAGCTGACAACACACAGGGCCTTCCCGCCCGGCTCTGTTTATTAAAAATGAACATAACAACCCAGAGTGCATCTGGGCTGGGCTTTCTAGGCTACACTACAGTTTTCCAATTGCTAAATCAGATGCTGTTTCCAAACTTCACAACATCCTCCCCTTCATCCATCGAGGCATGGCTAAACGAGCAACTCTAGAGTGTAAAGGCACATTGGACTCCGGGCCATGTCTGTTCAAATGCATAGACTTAAAAATAGGTTTTGATATGCAGCAAAATATTTGTTCATATATGCATAGTCCTTACTTAGTCATTCATTCATGAAATGAATAATTTTTCATCATTTAGGTACAGGAGTTAGCAAACCACAGACCTCAGGCCAAATTCAGCCCTCAGCCTGTTTGTATATGAGAAGAGTTTTTACATAGTTTTAATCAGAAGAGCAACAGTACTTCCAACATGTGGAAATTATAGGAAATTCACAGCTACCGTGCCTGTACATAAAGTTTTATTAGCACACAGCCACACCGTTTGCTTACATTTCACCCACAGCTGCTTTCTCACTCCAGGTCAGAGTGCAGTGGGGGCCACAGAGCCGCAGTGCCTGCAAAGTCTGCAGTGTTACCATCTGGCCCTGGTCTAGTAAATGCCAGGTACTGAAAATGGAAAAAGGAAGGAAAAATAAACAGGGGCGGGTGGGAGGAGGGAAACAGAAAAACCCTGCCCTTCTGAAGGTCAGCAGCAACTGTGTCAAAGTGTTATCA
Source organism: Spermophilus citellus (assembly GCF_964194105.1). NCBI lineage: Eukaryota > Metazoa > Chordata > Mammalia > Rodentia > Sciuridae > Spermophilus > Spermophilus citellus. The sequence goes on along the minus strand of NC_138185.1, from coordinate 9,062,275 downwards.
GTGTTGCCAAGAAAAGTAAATCAGAGGAAACAGGAGGGACAACTATTTCACAGAGGCTGGCTGAGAAGTCCTCCTCGCCCATGCATACAGGGCTCATGGAAATGAGAGAAGGAGCCTTTTCGGTGGTTGGGAATAGGGCGGACTAGGAAGAAAGCAAGGGCAAAGGCCCTGGGGAGACCACTATAGCTAGGCAAGAGTGAGAAGGGGCTGGGGGAGTTGGAGGGGGTGGCCAGAGTACACAGGCCATGGTGGGTTTGGACATTTTCCTGGGGGAGAAGGGAAGCAGTTGAGAAAGAAGAGGAGGTATATGAATTGAGAATACACAGTGGCAGGCCAGGGCTGGAAGTGAGAGACTGTTAATAGGCCAGTTTCACAACTCAGGGGACATGGACAAGGATGGTGATAATGCAGGGTGCTTGAGAGCAGTCTGTAGAAAAGAAAAAAGAGAAGAAAAAACAGGTACTATTTAGGACCCCAAGAGATGACAAGTATCTCTGTAAACATCTCATGTGTTCCACTAAGTGAAATTCACATTTTTTATTTCATAGATGAAAGTAGTCCTTGCCAAAAAGCAGGAGGGCTAATTTGGTAATAGTTCCAAAATCCCTTAAAATAAGCATTCAGGGGATTTATCTTAAGGTCACAATGAAGGATACATACAGTATTCTTCACCATACTAGGTAGAAAAGCAAAAACATGGGAAAAACTAAATATCCATCCATGGGGGATGGTTCATACCCATCAATAAGAAGACAGGAGGAGAATAGAGGGGTGTAGAAATTTCTCTGAGGGGGAATTCCAGGTGTAATTGGTAAGAAAAAGAAGATTAGAGGGTACTTCTAAAAAAGTGCCTCTGAAGTTTCAGAAGCGGGTTGTCTTGACACTGAGCACACTGAGAGCAGATCCTTGGGAATGAAGCGAGGCAGGAGCAGTCACCCCAGAAGCTGAAACTCAAAGCTGCTCCAGGGGATTGTAATGTCCTCCCCACTCCTAGCTGATCTCACAGCCTTCTTCACAATATGACCCCCCACTTTGCTGCCCCTGAAATGAAGCAAAACAAACTGTGACTTTTTTAAAACCATGAAGTTCCAACTGTAATATAAAAAGATGTCATTTAAATAATTAATATGCATTTTAGTACATTTAGTAATATGCATTTGAGCACAACTACATTAGATGACCTAATAAAATAGTCTGATGCTCATACTTATATAGAAAATCCCATAAATACAATAGCTTAAAATATAGAACGATAGGGTGTGCTGAATGGGTGGCTCACATGCCAAGTGGCATTGGGATCAGGAGCATGATTTTTTAAATGGGGAATAAATAACTCTTGGTATGTTTCCAAATAAAATAGAGTAGAATTCTCCTTCAATCTGCATGGAGTGCATTCAAATTGTACAAAGAACACTTTGTTTTACTTATAAAATGGAATGTGGTTCTAGGTCCTGATAACTATAGTCAGGTTTTGGAGCTACCTGTCTGACAGGAAGCCGTGTGGGAGGCGGAACAATCCTTCCTTGTGCTGGTCTGTCTCCTACATGGCAAGATGTTGAGTCACCCTGGCCCTTGCTCAACCACTCACTCAACAGAGGCATCAAAATCTCTGTTTTGATGAGCGTTATCAGACTTGGAGGGAGAAAGAATGTTGCGATCCCAGAGCCAAAGTCTTCGCCAGCTGGAAGGTGGATCACCAGAGAGGAAGGCCCAGCCTTGTGCTAGCAAACGTTCAATAACTGACTCTGATTAGTTGCATCATTCCATCATTCAACCACTAGTTTCCATCATTCAACCACTCCTTCAGTGGCCAGTTTCGAACTTCCTGATGTCCTTGGATGCAGAAGTTGGGAAGGGATGTGCTCAGATGACTCTCTGGAGCCCACATAGGCCAGCTCCTGCAAGCCAGTGGAGTGGGTAGAGGGTGGTCAAGTGAACGACAGGAACCTCAAATGAATAAGGATTTTCACACGAGGTAGCTGCAGACTGAGTGAGATATCCCAACCCAACTCTCAGCCCAGAAGGGCCTGGGGGATGCAGGGAAATGGGTGGAAGGAGTGAGCTGAGGCAGGAAGAGAAAAAAGCACTCTTTAAAGTGGGAAAGAACTCAGCAGAGTTTCTTTACCAGGAAACGGCATCCTACAAGGAAGACAAGGGTGATCTGGAAAGAAGGTAGCAGAGGGAGGCTGGGTAAGGAAATCTGCAGCACAGAACACATTCTGGGTGTGACCGAGGGTGACAGAGACTCTCCCCACTCCAAACCAAATATGACAGCCATAGAGGAGGCAGTATCTCCGTAAATTCATCTTGCACGCAGTCATCAAATTATTATAATTTAGCCTCAGCAACTACAGTAGCTGCTCAAAAAACACATTACTACAGTAGAGTTGCTGTGAAATATTTTGCACATACAGCAAATGTGGCAAATTTTGCCACTTCATTGATTTTGTAAAACTGAAAGATCTCCCCCTTTGTCTTGTATAGTTTCACTAATTGCATCATTAGCAGGAGGCCATTTGACCAACATGGAGAAGATAAAAACTACTTTTTTCCATATTTTTAAGTGGAAATGCAAGATAATATAGAAAAATGTTCATGCCTATGAGTTGCAGAACCCGTAGGAGATAAGATAGTCAAGTGATTCAGAGACGTCATCTTAAAAAATCAAAAGAATTGACTTCTTTTATGTATAATTGGCATGACTGTACCAGCAATCTCAGTTTCTCAATCTTCATAACGTGGACATTCTGATGAACACAGAAAGGCAGAATGGATGCAGGAGCCTTGGCATCAGAAGAAAGGGTCTGAAGGGACAGGGCTGGGCATGAGAACAGCAATTAAGTAAGGAGGAGAGGGGACCTCCTGTGCCCATCACCAGACCCAGATGGTCTCTTACGGCAGGTAGGGTCTGCTGATGGTGGATGGCATGAGTGGAGTGGGGGGTCTGAGTGCACTGACAAAGTCTTGTTAATGACCTTGACAGAGAGACAGTCCCAGTTAACGCACTGTGTGAGTACCTGGAACTTCAGATATCTATGGGAATCAGGAGTATAATATCTGTAACAAAAGAAATCCTGCCTGGAAAAACTTATGCCTGAAGTTATAATGGAAAATACCTATGGGTCAGCTGATGTCTGTTCCAGTTAGGGTCAACAGTATCACCTGCCATCTGGAAATGTGGCTCAACCACTGCCAGTCCACCCTGGCCAACTTGTAAATGGGACTCAGCCTTGGGGTGCCATGGTGGCCACTTAGCAAAAAGCAACCTGAAGTAGAATCTTTAATTTACTTATTTTTTGGTTCAAACGGATGGTTTTATTATTATTTGTATTTGTTCTACTTAACTGTACGTGACAGCAGAATGCATTTCAATTCATCACACACAAACAGAGTGCAACATTTCAATTCTCTGGTTGTACATGGTGTAGACACGCACCATTCATGCAATAATACATGTACCTAGGGTAATAATATCCAGCTCATGCCACCATCTTTCCTACCCACATAGCCCCTCCCCACCCTCCCCTTGGCCTAATCCAAAGTAGAATCTTAACAGGCTCTGAAGTCAGATCTGGCTTAAACTCTGGCATCCCACACCACAGGGTGAAACTGGGCAGGGCCATTAAGCTTTCTATGCCTCAGTTTTCCTCTTCTGTAAAATGGAATTAAATAGCACCTGGATCCTGTTAGACAGTGTGTTGAGTGGTTATCACAGCAACCAGCCAATGTGGAATGCTAACAGTGATGACAGCCATGTCTAGGCCGTGGACGGGCCAAGTAAAAGCAGCAGTCATGGAGAACAGGAAACGGGTTCACAAATAAGGGGCCTACAGTCCATTCTAACCACTTCTTTGGCTCAGGTTTGGTACATGAAGTAAATTCATTCATAAAATATAAAATGAGTACTGCTCTCTGGGTGGCGAGCGACCTTGGTGCCGGAGATACAGCAGCAAATTAAAGAGACAAAAATCTTTGCCATCATGCAGCTTACATTTCCATGGACAGAGAGTGACAGCAAATAAAAATAAATGGTATAAGATAGAACAGTGAACAGGTTCTCAGAGTGTAGTCCGTGGACCAGCAACACCAGCATCACCTGGTGTGACAGGTGATTGCATGAGCCAACTGACTGGACTAAGGGATACTCAGTGGGGAAAACATTATTTCTGATGAGTCTGTGAGGATGTTTCCAGAAGAGATTAGCACCTCAATCAGCAGACTGAAGAAAGAAGCTTTACCTTGACAGTGTGGGCCGACATCATAGATGCTGAGGCCTAAAAGGGAATGAAAAGGCGGAGGAAGGACCAATCTGCTGTCTCTCCTTGAGCTTGGACGTCCATCTCCACTACCTTCAGAAGGTCCTCAGGTCTTGGGTTTCCGGGATGTATGATCAGTCCCCCACCCTGCTCTCAGGCCTCCGGTCTTGGGCTGAGAGTTCCACCATCAGCCCGGCTGATGCTCAGGCCTGTGCCCTCAGATGAGCTACACCACCAGCTCTCCCGGTCTCCTGCTTGCAGCCAGAGGCAATGGGAGGAGCCAATTCCCATGAGTCCCTCAGTATCGACATATTTCTGATTTCTCTGGAGAACCCTGACCAGCATCCCTGGGAACTTTTTAGAACAGCCAACCCTTGTTTCCTCTGGTTCTAGTGAATCAGAAACTTGCTGGTAGGGAGCGGTCCCAGCGATCGGTGGTCATCAAGCCCTCCAAGGTATTGTGAAACCAAAGTGGGAAATCACTGCAAATCTGTGTTTTTAACAAGCCTCAAGTGCTACTAGTGGCACTGGCTGAGAGACCATGCATTTAGATCTACAGATGATAATAATAAATGCAGGGCGGGGAAACAAAACTGGCCTGGGGGTGTCTTAAGTCAACTTCCTAAAGAACAAGACACTAGGATTAAAAAAAGAATTTTTTTTTTGGGGGGGGGGGTACCCAGAAGATAAACCACTGAGCTACATCCCCAACGCTTTTTATTTTTTATTTTGAGACATGTTCTCACTAAGTCCCTTCAGGCCTCACTAAGTTGCTAAGACTGGCTTTGAACTTGCACTCCCGCCTCAGCCTATTGAGTGCTGTGATTACAGATATGCAACACCCACCAGCTCAGATGAAAATTTAAATGCAAATAATTTTCTTGGGAGGTGAACCCAAGTAGGTGAGCAAGAAATAACTCCATTGTAGAGAGATGCACCAATGGAAGGTTTAGCACTTACATACCTCACCCATCACAGGAGTGAGTACTAAACACATGATAACAACACTGTCATTAAAAGAAAGTAGATATGCCAAATGATTACGATTACCCTTCACCAATGCAGTGTCATTCAGAACTATGCACTCGTTAATTTGGAGTTTTTAAAACCTCCATCTGATCTTCAAGCAGGGAAGACATTAACATACAAAAGTACACAATTACAAATTCATTCAACAAACAGTTACTCAGATTTCCTCAATGCTAGGTCCTGTTCAAGGTTCTAAGAAGTTGAAAAAATAAGATGCAGACTTGAGGAGACAAAGCGAGCCTCATACAGTGTGGTCATACACATGCAGGGGTTTCAAGGCCTCCAATTCAACTTGTTCTTCCAGACAGATTTCCTGGTAGAAGTGACCCAGACCTGCATCTGCACTCCCCAGCCTGAGCACTGTTGGCCTTGTAGGCCAGGTGACTCTTAGAATGGAGGGTTCTGGACACCAGAGGCTCTTCAGCAGCACCCCTCGCTCTACACACTGAGATAACAATAGCTCCCTCCACTCCATTGTGACAGCCGAAAACATCTTCAGAAATTGCTAGATATATCATTGGCGACGAAAGCATCCCTAGCTGACAATTCCTGTTCTGGAAGGTCAGTGAGAGTGGAAGAAAAAGAGGTTTCCAGGAATTAAGAGGTAGCAAAGACACCAGGAATAATTGCAGAATCGCATTCACCCAGCAAGTAACCCCACAGGGAAGGGCACTCTCTTCACTGTTGGTGGCAACGACGACACAGGACCACACCTTGGCCCAGCTTCGGTTGCAAGGCAACTGTAAACCATCTCAGGCAACACGGTGATTGGTACGCTGATGAGTCAAGTGTGGCTCACGCCCCCCACAGCAGACAGAGATGGCAGCAGCCACACTCCAATCTTGTGCTCTAAAACAGCAGAGGAGGAAGTTCTTCCAAAGGGAACTTGGTGGAGAATGCAAAGGAGAATCTCAGTTCCCCTTTAAGGAGTAACCACATTTCTAGCTGACAGCATGGCCACATGAGGTCTGTATTCCCGAGTCTTGCAAATGGTTGGCTGGGACCATGTGAGTAAGAGATGTGTGACTAGAAGAATGTGCAACTTGTATGTTTTGTCCTGAAAAGGATGGGACCTCTTCCCCTGGCTGGGATGCAGACCCAATGGCAGCCATCCTGTGTCTTGAGGACAAAGCAGCACCACTGTGATAGAAAATGTGGCAGATGGACCCAGGGCTTGTAGCAGATTTGCAGGGCAGGGACACCTCCTCAGTTTGGATCTTTATTTCTGTGAAGCCAAACTAAAATTCCACTGTGCTTTGGTCACCTTTTGGGGGGGGTCTGTGCAAGACAGACCATCATCCTAATTTATGCAGAGGCTGAGTATTATTATCTCAAGGGGAATGCAGGGTAGGGAGAAAACAACCGATGCTGATCGTCATTGTCAGCATACAAGGGGGTTGTGAGAACAAGAGCTGCAGCAGCCACCAGCTCAGGGTGTTCATAAAAGCCTCACAGTTCTGCTAGAGTTCCATTCTACCTGAGATCTATTGCACTGATTTGTTCAAACAAAGCCTGGAGACTCTTTCATTTGTGAATGTAACCAACCCTGCTTAATCTTGGCATTACATCTTCACTAGCGGACTCATCGGAGGCCTTCCTGTAGGCCTTCTGAGATCCACAAGAAGCCACCAAATCATTGAGCTGAACGGGGCTGACACAGCTGGAGTGGAGCCCAAGATCTCACACAAGGGCAAATTACAAATCCTACCATCATGTCATCTCCTAAAGGATGTCACCAAGAGGCAAGAGTCAAAGTTCTTCCTCTTTGCACGAAATAACATGCCCACAGGACACAAACCTATATGCGGGCTTTGTATCATGTATGAGGGACACAGGTGGTCCTCAAACCCAGGGGGAAATATTATCCATGTTGTCTTTAGTACTGAAAAGCTGCCTTTAACATTTTATCATCGTCCATTGTGTTCCCTTATAAGCAAGGGAAGGTCCCATTCATTTATATGATAGTATTACGTAGTACTATAACTTTTAATTATATATTACATAAAATATTATAGGATGAATGATAATAGCTGACCTTATCTAACTGTCCAGCATGTGTCTTAAATCCATTTTCTCACAGTGTTCTTAAACCACTTTATTAGCTGGGTAATTGATGAAAAGAAGCCCGACCCAAGGAGAAGACTCACAACTGGCCAGGGTCATTCAGTCAGGGAGCAACTGGTCCAGAAACCCAATCAAGGCATCACACTCTAGAGCCTGGTTCCTTAAACATTATTCCACTTGCTTTTAACCACCATGGTGGTGTGAAGATGGGCTGCCCAGAGCTACCTTCAAGGAAGGACTTGCTGGCCAGCTGCTGGAGGTGGTCAGCAGAGCCAAGGTCAGGCCTTTCCCATGGTAGCCCAGTGACCAAGCAAGGTGGGGACACAAGGTCCTACTATCGGGAGCCCACAAGGATTCTGAGGGGCAGTGTGAACACCCTGGGGTGTTGGCAGAGGACTGGGGACTACAGCTTCCTGCCTCTGTCCAATCTCCCCTCCTCACTCTTCCCTCAGCGAGTACAGATTCCAAACACTCATTTGGTTCCCTAAATCTGATCTCTGCAGCCTCTAAAGACTGTCACCAGTGTCACCCACTTTACCAGCAGAGGTATCTACTGAAGAATGAATCAATGCATGGAGGCAGGGTGGAGATGTTTCATCTAATAATCCACTTAACAAAGGAATCACTTTCCAAACACAGGCCTAGGAAAGAACAGCACAGACCAGGTGGCGGCCCTCGAGGTGCAGATGGCATTTGGGGGATCAGGTCAGTGATCCTCAGTCTGAGCTGCTCCTTCGGATCCCCTAGGCACTGGTTTGTGTTTTTGCTTGTTTTACTCACACTCGGAATCCACCAGAATTCAGTTGCATCAAAATAAAGTGAAGGCTGAGAGCCTTGGTGGTAGGTTGAGACAGAGGCCACCACAGGGACATCCTTTCCTGACCTTAACTCACGGCCTGACAATGATGCCCAACCCAGAGACTTTGACTTGGTGGCAGTAGAAATGAAAACAGGTCATAGTTACCAGGCCCAGTGTCAAGGTGACTAAGGCCAGGACTTCTCCAACTTTTGCACAGACATGAGCTACCTGGGACTCTGGCTAAAATGCAGATTCTGATTAAATGCGACTGGGGTTCTGGGTTTGGTACCAGACCATAATATTTTTAGAAGATGCAAGAAAACATGTAAGATAAACAGAGGGATGTGCATGGTTTTCGGGGGCTAAGACTGCAAATGAATTGCAATTATTTGATGGCTTCAGATGACAGACACAGGCCCTGCAGATGACAATATGATCAGATTTAAAGAAACCACTGAACGCCACTCCATTGCTGTTTTCCCTTCAAGGTTGAGATGCTGGCAGAAGAAAATAACATATAGAGCACCTAACCATTTCTCCATGTGCCATTTAAAATCAAGATCCGTCTTATTTTTTTGCATTTAGATGCTAACAATAAAGAACATTGTGTGCGTGTGTACATGCGCCTGGTGATTCTGGCGAATCAAGACTTTTCTTTTCTAAACACACTCATCTTCACAAGCAACTTTGACAATACACTTTCATTTTGTTGCTTGGGATGAAATTCGCTCAGCCATTAAAAGGTGGGAAAGTGTCCCGCTGCTGTGTATATGAGAGAAGGCCAGTGTTTTGTCATATGTCAGCTGCCCATCAGATGAGGCAGAGAAAACGACTGCTACATGATGGGGTCGGTAAGGAGCCCTCCAAACCTTAATTATCAGACTGCCCCCCAGTTTCCCTGGGCTTGTCATTGTTCCTGACAAGCTCAGAGGCAGACGAAAAGACAAACAGCACATCACCAACTGGTTAATTAGCAGCGAGCACAAAGCAACCCAAATTACAAGCCCAAGAAAATATGCCACAGAGTAGCTTTTCATATGTTGGAATTAAGCAACACATGCCAGGAGAAATGGTAAGTTCTTTGTGTTCCAGAAGGAGTCTTCCCTGCTGTTTTGGGTCAATCACAAATCAGGAAGGAAGACCTGGGACTCGGGACCTGCATGCCTGGTCCCAAGGCTACTATACCCTGGTCGACGTGGGCATCCTTCTTTGTGCGTCGTCTACTACTTCTGACTATATTCAGGCGCTGAGCTAGATTCTAAGCCCATGGGTATAAAAAACAAAGACTCATTCTGACCCATGCTGCCATGAGGTCGAAGCCCGAGGACAAGATGGTAAGTGAAACAAGCCAGTCACAAAAGGACAAATATTAGGTGATCCCATTCGCAAGAGGCACTAGGCTAGTCAAATCCAGAGACGGAACAGCATGGCAGAGCCAGGGGCTGAAGGAGAGGGCATGGGGAGTTAGTGTTTAATGGCTACAGAGCTTCCGTTGGGGCAGATGAGAACATTCTGGAGATGGACAGTGACGCGTGCTCAACAGTGTGAGGTGCTTGGTGCTGCTGAAACACACACAGGCACAGGAATAAAATGGTCCATGTGGTGCTTAGAACATCTCATCGTGCTCAAAAAAACTTTAAAGAGAAAGAAAAAAAACCAAAGGCGTGATCCCTGCCCTCATAGAAATTACAATCCAGTAGAACAATAGACTTGAAATAAACGGAGAAATCCATCTATAAAGCTGCATAGTACAATTGCTAGGGACAAGAACAGGGGCCTCTTGTTGTGGTCAATGTGACTCAGCTAAGTACAGAAATCATTCCCAGGTTGTTGGCTCCAGGGGACCGTTCCTCACATCACAAAGGGTGCCTTTAAAGATGGACCCCTCAAGTATGTTGAAGGTTTGCAGCTAAATCATTCATTGCATACCTAAGAAGCCTACAGGCAGAGACTTTAGGATAAAGGGTTATGGGATGGTGCCAATTGAATATCAATCAGAAATTACAATAAACATAGTGATAATTACAACAAAAACTAATGGGAAAAATCATTGAACTCATAAAAGTTTACTATACCCCATCTTACACATACATATACCTATAAAGTGATATGATTTAAAAAATCCATACAATGCTGCATGTTTTGCATATTTAATAGGTGCAGTTGTTACTTGTGAGCATAATATTCCATATTTCCTTGTCCACTCTTCCTGCTCCTGCTGACTGAGGATGGGTATTTTTCAAAAAACAAAAACAGCATGTCACTTCAATATTCATTGCTATTGTGCAAAGGGTTTAAACTTTTGTCTTTGTTTAAAAAAAATCTTTAGCAAAAGCTTCTCATTAAAATGTAGAGAAGATAAGCATCCAAAATTTAACTTGGAACTTGCATGGAAAAAAAAAAAAAAAACCTACACAAAGCTTTTGGATTGAATACTGTGCTTTTATCCCCTGACAATGTGGCAAAACTCTCAGCCTTTCTTGGAGTATTTCCCAACTCCTTAAACACCTGAAGTGTTTCTTACATGTTGGATTGGCTGGCAGGGAGGGTGTAAGAGAAGAGAAAATACCAGGAGGGAGAGAGAAAGAGAGAGGATATCTTTTAGATTAGCCTACCAAATAATCACATTCTTTAACAGTGACTTTATCTGGTCTAAAGCAAAGAAAATACTGCCAGGATAATTAACAATTCCGATTTTTAAAAAGTCGAAGTTGATTATCTAAAGGGCATGCTGCTCTTTAAATTAAAGATGATATCGGAGGCATTTACAGCAATATATGTTATAGCCATGGATATTATACACAAATACATAAGGCAGGCGTCCACTCCCAGTTGTCTAAAAGGGTCAGCGAGGTGAAACAATTGAACAGAGTGGGCTGGCCAAGGGCAGAGGTCAGCAGAGAGAGCCTGTTGAAATAACGTGGGCAGATTTTCCACAGCCAGTTGCGGCGGGGCAGATGTGACCCCATTTTGACAGTTTCTAAATTTTAGAAGAAGCCATAAATTCTGATGTTCACATAAAATCTCCTGATTCAATGGAACAGGAGATTTCACAAAATTTATCTGCAGGCTGAGTTTACTGGGTTCTACTAATTTTGACCTATGTCCTAGTTGATCCTCGTGCCCAAACATTGTGGTTAAAGAACATTCAGGAATACTCCGCTGGGCATAGAATTTCATAACCCTGGCCCTGGATGCCCTGGGTGAAGTCAAAGAACCCCCCTCCAGGCAGGGGGAGCGTGGGCCTGCGGCTTGGCGGCTTGGCCCGGAAGCCGTCCATCACCACCTCCGCACCCCAGGCAGGAAGGTAGATGCTCCTGGTCAAGTCTGCCCTCCCACTATTTCCTCCCCACTCTCCACCCTCCACAACACAACAGTATGAAGGTTGTCCTTAGTTTCCTGGTTTTCTGTATGAAGACTTGGGTTCATGAAAATGGAAGAGAATTTTTTCTTTTAAACCTCCTGAATTATCTCTGGCAAAAGAAACGAAGGTATTCCCTCTAGCTAGTTCTTGTCCCAGTTTCAAGGAAATAGGATTTTGTTTTGGTTTGTTTTGTTTTGTTTCACCAAAGAAGGGATGGGGAAGAGAGATTTGCCCATTTCGGATATGCTCTTTAAATAAAATGAAAAACAAAATCAAAGGTTTTCCACTGATAGGCCCCAATCTTCTAAGGTTTATTACCAGATTCGCAAATTGGCAGGACTCAGGGAGAATCTGCCCTTCAAATAGTTTTATTTGAGTAGCACAGGTGTATCTTCTTTTTAAAATATTTTCTAATTTTCCCCTTGGGAAGTACACACTCCCCAGTTTGGCTAAATGTCCCCTACCATGTTTTCTCAAGCCCTGCGGAGGCACACATTCATGTTATCTACCTGGCTTCTGTAGGCATTCAAATTTGCTCTCTGAACTTAATTTCTTTGCTTTTCTCCATTCCTCTATTTATTCCTCTTAAAAGAAACCGACTTCCAGATGAATTAACTCTCATGGGTGATTTGACATATCCAAATGCAAAAAAAAAAAATAGACGTACTATGGTAGGACTGACCGAGGCACTGACCACACAGTAGTGAGTAAAACCATGGAGCTCAAGGTCATAGTGGAAGAAATAAATTAGCAAAGGCACGGGCTCACTCCAGAGTGAAAGCTGGTCCAACATGTAGCTTAGGTGTGTGAGGCACAGGCAAGCACTCTCACTGGATCTTAGGGCTCTGGCCTCTTGTCCTCTTTGGAAGCTGTTACACAGCCATCTGGAGCCAGCTGATTTGTTTTCCACTGGTCAGGGTGATAACCAGGCTGTACTGAGTAAAGGACCAAGCCATGCCTGGGAGGCGTGTAGCTCCTCCCCCTTCGTCACTGGGCTTGGCTGTATACTTCAGCCACCAGAATGTGAGCAGTTGTAGGCAGACAAAAAAAAGCTCAAGAAGAGGAGGAACATGGAGCAGAAGTTAAAATCAAACTGCATTTTTGGTTTAATAAAAATGCATGTTTGTTACTGTAAGCCACAAAAATTCAAGAACGGTTTGTTACGTGGCAAAGCTGACTAACACATTAATGCGGTACACTGACGGCTTTTTTTAAATTAAAGAAGGAAATCGATAGAATTACAATTCCTACTCAGATGTGTGCACATCAGCTGACCCACTTATATGCTAAGAGTCATATGTGACAATATAAATAGATAAGCTAAAACAAGAGGGCCAAAAACCAAGCTCCTTGTTTGTCACCACAAAATATGCCACCCTCACTGACATGTCCCATTTCAATAAATGTTAACTCTGTCTTTCTCCAGGATCACACCATAAACACTGCAGTCATACTAGACTCTCCTCCCACTACTCACAGCCAAACCAACAGCAAAGCATGTCAGCTCTGCTGTTGAAAGGTAGAGTAAATCTGACCCCTTCTCACCACCTCCATTCACACAACCGGATCTCAGCCACCATGACCCCTGGTGAATGCTGGCCACCTCCCCATTTCCTGCCTGTGCCCTCAGCTCCTTTGGTTTTGCCCCCTGTCCAGATTCATCATAAAAAAACAAACCTAGCCGGGTGCGGTGGCGCATGCCTATAATCCCAGCAGCTCCAGAGGCTGAGGCAGGAGGGTACCGAGTTCAAATCTAGCCTCAGCAAAAGACACTAAGCAGCTCAGTGAGACCCTTAATAAAAATAAAAAATGGGGCTTAATAAAATACAAAATGGGGCTGGGGATGTGGCTTTTTGGTCAAGTGCCTCTGAGTTCAAAAAGAAAAGAAAAGAAAAGAAACCTATATTCTATCCCTCTTTTCTCCACCACCTTCAGGTGACTCATCTCAAGGCAAGAGCCAAGGTTTTCCCAACAGCCCACCAGTCTCCCATCCCCCCCGTCCTCTCATCTCCGACCACATCTCCGACCTTGCTACTCCTCCAACATGGTGGGCATGTGTCTACTCTGGAATGTGTCCATTTGGAACTCCTTCTGCCTGGACTGATCTTTATGAAGATACTTGAGTTTATGCCCCTCAGTTCTCTGCTCAAATATTCCCTCGTCAACTGATTCTTTTCTGAAAAATACAAAAGAGCCCCTCCAGCCTGACTACCTGCCCTTTTGCCTTCTTTACCCCTGTTCGTTCACACCATAGAATATTCCACATTCTGACAAACTATATCATCAGTTATTTTCTGATGCCTTCTACTGGAGAAAAGCCCCATGCAGATAAGAATTTTATTTTGTTTACTATTTGATCTTCAGCTCCTAAAAATTGCCAGATTTTATACATAAGCACATGAGTGCACACGGGTGCACACACACACACACTCATGTACACATGTGTATATAGGTGTGTATACAAATTAAATATTGGTATATTATTTATTGGAATAAACATTGGAATCAGACAAATCTTCATTTAAATTCTATCTGTGACACTCTCTAGCTGTGTGAGACATACATACCTTGGGCAAGTGACACTACCTCTTTGAAGTTCCATTTAGTCACCTGCTAGTAACAGCTGGCCGTGTCAAGGCTTTGGCCAGGTAGAGAGGTAGGTATCTTCAGACTGCACACCCCTGCCCGGCAGCTGTTGTCACGGGTGCTGCTTACCCACACCTCTCTGACACCCTGGCTCATCCTGCTCCAGCCACACCAGCCTGGCCATCACGAGCTCGTCTCCATGGCCTTTACCCCTGTTGCTGCATTTCGTGGAACACTGGCCCCAGGTCTCCACATCAGGCACTTTTTAGCTCTCAAGCTCCAGCTGTGAAGGGACTTCCTCCAGAATCTGCCCCAATACACGCCACATGCCCCATGGTCACACTCAGTCCCATCCTGGCTTCTCCTCCACTGGCTGGCTTCTCACTAATCCACTGGCTTGCCTTGGCACAGCTGCCTAACTCAATGACAGACTCCAGGAGTGACTGCAAACCGGCATGTGATCCACACTCCCCAGATATTCCCGGAACAAACAGAAGACGTAATAGAGGAAACGTGCATGGGGAACAATGTCTATGCATAAAGTTTAGAATGGCTACAGCGGAATCCTGGTACCACATGGGTTGAGAATCCAGTGATACGTAGGAGGGTAAAATGCAATGGCAAGAAACTACTGAGGGATCCTGACTTCACAGCACCTGGAAAATATTTTTTAAAAGACAGAGCAAAGTGCAAGTGTAGTTTAAAGTACATATGAAAATAGAAAATCATCGTTCTTATCCGAATGACACCACATACATACCAAAGCAAAGAACCTTGGGCCAGAATCACACCTCCAGTATTTACAAACTAAACACTGGGGTTACAAAGAGTTAGCAAAGAAAAACCACCAGATTCATGTTAGAGCAGAGGCATTTAACAGGAATAGCTGAAAATAATTATGGCCAGGTAATTCAGGGCCAGCCCATCTTCATTTCAATCCCAAATGGAGACAGTTTTGCCCTTTGGATGCAGAGACTGAAATGCCTCCTCCCTTCTGGGATTCAAAACAGAAATGAAAAACATCTTTCTAAAAAAAAAAAAAAGGCCAAAATTCAGCTTGGGGAGATTTGCTGGTGCAACGAGGAACCAGATATCAAAACATGAAAATACTGCCACAGTTTTTTGAGCGTCCAGAGCACAGACTACCTTTCTGGTAAGACTGTGAAAGTTTTGGGAGAGGACATGGCTGAATTCCATCTCCTGGGATTCAGAGAAATAACTTTGATCTCTGAAGTTATTTCAAAGATATTATTTATCATCATCTGGAAGAATGAATCTAAATACCTCAGTGTGTATGGTGCCATGGGTCAAGGCTGTGAGCTCACAGAGGATGCTAATCAAACTGCCTAGGACCTTGCCTTTATGCTGGTTCAAATTAAGACAGATACTAAAGTGAATTTCCCATCCAGAACAATCAGTGAAAATTCATTTCTTTCCATTCCTTTAGTGTTTCCTATAATTCACACTGATCGCAGTGTATAGGCAGCAAGAAATGCCTGTAAAAAGGGCTTTTAAACTCTTAGTTGTTTGCAGAATATTAGTAACACTATAAAAAGTTTATGTTAATTAATGCTGCATTTTAATAGATTTCCTGGAAGTTTGTAACTGTGCACTATAAAGGCTTTCAAGATAATGTATTATACAGTGGGTATCATAAACTCCAAAGCAGTTCAAATATTCCTTTTATGTCTCAATAACTTTCCCCCAAAAGTTACAGTATTTAAAAGATTCAAATGCAGAAATAAAAAGAAAAAAAATTTTCCCACCAGGGGATATTTTAAATTTTTATATCTCTCATCATGATCAATCTTACTTCTCAGCAACACAGTACTTACGCTTGCTTGTAAGCCAAAAGCCTTCTGTACATCCCATCAGTGCTTCTGGGATAGACTAGCTGCTGTGGATTACAGGGCTCCTTTTACAGAGGGTAGGCCATTCAGATAACTCAGAACTCACATTCCTCTGGACCAAGCCCTTCGGTACATGAATGTCCCTTATCGTTGTTTATCTCTCTAAGTCTAGGCAGAAAGAATCATTTGCAGTTATCATGCAGACCAAAGGGAGAGTTTGATGGTAAGAGTTTCAAGAGAGATCAGATCCGGATTAGATCTCAACGTTGGGGTTTAGGATGTTAAACATGAACAAACCCCCAGATGCAATATCTCCATGGATTTTTCAGAAAAAAAAAATGTCCTGAGGCTTTTGAACATACCATTCCAATATGAATCACTGTTTCTTACAAAGACAAACAATCAAGATTTTCTCATTAATTTAAAGGAGGAAACTAGTACCACCAAACCCAGAATTTTTTTAATGCAAATGACTTAAATGATGACTACAAGTGGGAAAACTCTAAGACCAGAGTGGTGAAATTAATTACACAAACAAGGTTCTATTTCTGACTCTTGATACGGCCAGTGAACCATAAACATGGCTGCCCATAAATCCACTTGGCCTCTCTGAAAAATATACAATACTAATACAGACACAAATATCTCACCTTTCTCCTGCCAAATTATACATAAGGTATTATGAGTGCTTTGCGGCTCTCAGCTAAGGCCTCTGAAGCTGTGTATCTCTTACTTTTCTCCATTCCCTAAGTCCCAGTTATAAAACATTTGTCATCTGGGCTCTGTATCCGACAGCATCTGCATTATATTATGCTTAATCTCAACTCCAGGAAAGGAATACATTTCCTGAACTTCTGAGCACTATTATGATTTTTCCATCAAAATTCTAAGCCCTCACAGTGACCTTAATGGAAGACTCTTACTAGAATCTCAAAATAATGAAAATACATACGTGTGTGCGCATGCACACACTAACTTTACTAGTTAACAGAGCCCCAAAGTGAACAGTTCAAGGTTGCAAATACTTAAGAGAGGTAACAACTGCCAAGTAACTCATCTGAGAAGATTAATCATCAGTTGTAGGGTGAACAACCATCCCAATCTGTCCAGGATCAAAGAATTTCTGAGGTGTGAGGTTTTCAGTGTTAATGTCAGTCCTGGGCAATCAGAAATCATTGTTCACTAAAAGGTACACAATGAATTAGCAATAGAGCATCTTGAAAGTAAAAAACTCCAAGTTATCCAAGAATCTATGATCCTACCAGGAAAGAAAAATGTATATTTGCTATTGTTAGTCCTCTATTTTGATGCATCCTGCAAGGTACTTCTCCAACACAATCTTCTCATTTTCTCTCTCTCTCCCTCTCTCTCTCTCTCTCTCCCCCCCCCCATATCTATCTATCTATCTATCTATCTATCTCTCCCTCTCTCTCTCCCTCTCTCTCTCTCTCCATCTCTTACACAAAGTTCAATTTTGCAAAATACCATTCTAAATCCATACCTTAGAGGCTTCATTTAAATGTTTGCCAATAAGAATCTTCTCTCCTGGCCCCTCTCTGCACCACCGCCCCACCTCCAAAATGTAAATACAATTAGTTGATTGAAAGCACATTTCATGTTTTGTCTCTTTCCTGAGTGTCTTGGTTACAGGGTCCACACAGCGTGAGTCATTCATGCGTGGTCCTCAAGGAAGAACCAAAAGATGGAAGAGGAACACAGCCCGAGGAAAAAGTCTATAAAGATTCCTCGCTTTCCTAATCCCTTCTCTCTAATGTTTCTTTGTAAATTTGTCAGATGGGAATGAAATTGCCTCATAACTCTCCAGACGTGAAGAGCATCTCTGAAGAAAATTACGTACTTGTCAAAGCAAGGGGGAATTTATGTTGGTGTTCCTGCGATGTGATTCCATCCCGTCTATTTCCTTTGTGTACATCAGAGCAACTGGAGAGACAAAAAACAACTCGTTTATGGATATTTTTTTTCACTCTGGTGCATTTTTTTGTTTCTATTTTTCCCTTTTGTTTTCTTATTCCCCCCTCCTTGCATCTCTGTTTATTGCCAGTGACAGTGAACTTCCATACCACATTGCTGTGAGGATAGGAGCAATGATTTCTACCCGTATAAGGCCGTTGCAACAAGCACCGAGATGATTTCCCCACGGACAGCCCTGGAAGGTGTGGGTTACATTTTCGAGTCTATCCTATACCGGCCAGGAGCAATTTGGGTACAAAAGCCTTGTTAATGTTCCTTGCAGGCCGTGGCATGCTTCCTGAAATGAAATTCTTTCCCCTGGATTGCACATTAGGACTTGCACTTGGTTTTTTGAATTTAGAAGCTGCAGAGCCTGGCGTGCTGGGTCTTCCATTGTAAATGATAGAGTTAGAGCAGCAGAGAACGTGGAGGCAGAACTACCTGGGTGCAGGTCCCAGCTCTTGGGCTAATGAGCCCGCCAAAATGTTCATCTTTTCTGAATGTCATGTTTCTTGTTTGCTCAGCAGGAACGCCCACCTCATAGAACCATCCCAGGGACAAACCCAGAGCTTCCCAGCTGGAAGCCACTTAGCTCAGCAGTCAAGGATGCTGATTCTCAAGTCGGCCTCTTGTTCCAGAGCCTCTGCTTCCTGGCCAGGTGGCCTTGGCAAGTGAATCAGCCTTTCTGCTTGCCTCAGTTTCCTCCCCTGTCAAGTAGGGTGTAAATTCGTGGTGTTGTTATGAGGATCACATGAGTCAACCTAGCATGGAGGAGTTCGCTCAGCATTTTGTAGCTGTTTGTTACTTCAGTATAACATATGCCAAGTTTCTGGCACAAAGTAACTGTTCAATAAATATTTTTCTTTGTCCTTCTTTCCATAAGTTCCTTCCTTGAAAGCCTGCTTCACATACCATGTTTCCTCGACATCTTACAGGAGGCCCATCTCACCACAGGTGTTCAGGAAACGAAGAATTAATTAATGGCCAGATGCCTGGTTGTTGATGGCGTTCTATATACTTGGTTCATTTCCCTATGGCTTTGCAGTACTCTTTAAATATTAAAGAGAATGAAAAAAAAATGTTCTTCTTTTAATGTTCAAGATCACCAAAATGGTTCATTGAAAATTTAAATAAAAGGCATGAGGGAAAGGGCAGTCCCCAGAATGACAAAGTATTTTCAAACAAGCCAGCATTCCACAAGGCCACCATAAGTGGTATTTTGAATCTTTCTGGAACCTGATTCTCACTAAATGAAAAATAAGACAAACGCTGCACAGATGGGCCTAGATGGATGGGTAAGATTCCAGAGGGGTTCCTTGAGGACACATTAGTTGGGAATCAGGGCATTTACATGAACTTCAGCTCCATATGTAATGTCAGAGGAGCCCCAGAGCTAACATAACGAGCTGGCAGAACTTTTCCAGGAATGACCTCACTCCACAGGAGAGAAGGCACAGGAGCCCCCTTATCCATGGTTTCACGTTCCTTAATCTCAGTTACCCAAGGTCAACAGCAGTCAGAAAAGTATTACATGGAAAGTGCCAGAAATAATTCATAAGCCTAAGCTGTGCACTGTTCTGAGTCCCATAATGAAATCCTGCTCTGTTCTGGCAGCTCCATCCAGCAACCTAGATACAGTGGCCCAATTCTCTGTCACAATATGCGCGTCGTCACAGGGGCCTTGTGCTATCTCACGTCATTCAGGAAGGAGAGGTGAGTACAACATGAGGCATTTGGAGAGACAGAGAGAGACCACACTCACATAACTTTTATTGAATATACCGTTATAGTCTATTTTATTATTAGCTATTGGTGTTAATCTCTCACTGTGCCTAATTTTTTAATTACGCTTTATCATGTGGGTAAGGGAATAACTTAGTATATACAGCGATTGGTATGATGTAAGTTTTCTAGTAACCACGGGGTCTTGGGAGCACCTCTGTTGTCTGTGCCTTTCTCCTCTTCCTCTGAAGTTCTGAAACGGAGCTCAGAGGTTGGAAACAACACACAAAAAAACTTCTCCTACATCTGGAGAGTCCTATGAATAAGTCGTCATGATTCCAGATACTATAATTAGGTGACTGTAAACAAGCTCCAGCAATTTCAGGATGCAGTGAGCATGGTTAAGTGTTTTAGGGACTAGTTCAATGCCATCCAAATGCCAGTGTGAGGGGAAACTGGGTCTCCCAAAGATTGGGATGCAAATGCAATTTTGTTTTCCTTCGGTTGGATAATGTTCAACCATTAAAGTAATTATAAGGCTCATGGAAGACCTACCTCCCCCCAAGTCTATTTCCTCTGTCATTCAGATAGGAACATACCTTGTTTATTACCCCCTCGTTTACCAGCCCCCAAATATCATTACAGTGTCTGGGCCTTGATATATGTATGGTTGTTACCCTTTTAATGAATAAAAAAAGATTTAAGTACTTCATTCTGTTGCATTTTGACAGCTGTTAGCCATCATTTTTCCATTCACCTGCATTTAGCAATCCCATAAAGGAAGGCAATCTCAGAGGGAACACGAGCCGGGCACTGCAAGGTGATAATTCTGTATCACTCTGGCCTATAAATACCTGACAAGCTTTGTGCTGAGTCAGCAGTCTGTGACGGAGTGGCAGCCCTGCCCTTTTATCTGTGTGAGTGTCTCACAGCAATTGGACCACCAGCCCCTGCAGTGAAAATCCATAGTATCGATCAGGCCATTTCTCCACTGTAATTCTTTTGTAGGAAATCCCTGATGACAAATTTTATCTGCACCACTTTTTGATTGCTGGTTTGATGTAAAGGATCTCCAAGGGCAGAGTTAAGCACTGGGCCGTTCCACGTTATCAAGCAGCCGCTTTATTTACTGAAACTACAATTGTGGTCACACACGCACTCACAGAGAAAGGAAGAGAGGCAGAGAGGACCGGCAGAAAAAAATGGAGCCAGATAATATTTCAAAGGGAGCAGAAGAAAAGAAGGAGGGTTCGGAGGAAAGGTCGTAGCAGCTACTTGACTCAAACAAGGGTGACAAAAGGCTGCTCCACATTTATAATCACATAAATAGCACAAACAGTGTTTTGATAACCTTCCTGAGATGATGACGTAGGGCTAGACATTGAAACGGAGTGGGGTCTGCCTCTCTCCCATGCTGCCTGGCCTTCTCAGTTCCATGAACTTGCCAAACTGCCTTATTCTGTGTCCCCAATATGTTAGGAGACTCTCTTTATCTGACGGTGTTCGTCAGAGATTAGGATCAGGTGGGAATCGGAGACCCAAGCAAACCAAACCCCAGAAGAATGAAGGAAAGGTTATATAAGAAGGTATGTCCTTACAGAAATGCTGGCCTGGCTATTTCTGGGCAAAAGTACAAAACAGAAAGAAAAAAAAATGTCTATGCATAGAGCCCATAGTCTGATGCTTCCCCAGCTGTGGATCCAAAAATGAATCCTATTAATCCCCTGAGGGCTGCTTATGGGAGCTGCATCCGTGCCTACAGTAGGCAGCTTCTTCAGCATCAGCACTGGGGCTGGGGAAACTCTTTGTTGCAGGGACTGTCCTATGCATTGAGAATTTTTAGCAGCATCCCTGGGCTCCAGCTCTTATTGCCAATAGCACTCCCATTCCCTACTCATGACCACGGAAACCGTCTCCAGAAGGGGTCACAGTCCCCTGGAGCACCAGGCAAGATTGCCCCAGTGGTCACTGTAGAGACCGGAGGGGGTGGACAGAGATGGGAGAGGCCTGGGTCTGCTCACTTTGGATACAAGCAGAAGTTAAACATCATCATTTGTAATATCAACCAAAGAACCACTAAGTTAATTTTTCCATCTCCAGAACTGAGAGTTGGATCCTCTCAGCCCAAATTCTCCCCACAGAAGAGTTCTCTTTGGTTACTGAATTTGAGCCATTTACCTGGGAGCCCCTCCTGTTACCTTAAATATGACTCTCACAATGAAGTTTCCACCTGGCCCTTAAGACATCTGTGGCCTGGTTCATTTTTGAAGTGATATTTCTAGTATAAGGATTCTCATCTGAAAGCGATGCTCTCATGCTCCCCAAGAAACATCTACTAGGGTGTGGAGACATTCTCGGTTGATGTGCTGTGGCCAGGAGATGGAGACGTGCTCCTTGCATCTATCAGGGGCAGGTCAGTGCTCTTCAAGACCCTGATGTGCACAGTATCAACAGTTCCCAGGGGCAGAGGCCTTGTTCTGGCCCATACCCCACTCCCAAGCTTGCCTTCTTCCCCTTGAAAGAAGCCACACAGGGAATCTCCAGCCCACACACTGAGCCACCTTGCTCTCGGTGTCTAGCTCTTTCTCGCTCAAGCCAGAACATGAGCAGTCCTTGGCTGGAAAGCTTCTGCCTTCCATGGTATGGTCTCTCATGCTGATGTAGGAGAACACCGTCATCCTCATGTGCTGGTCCTAAGAGCGGCCACTTCAGCAGAATGTGCTCAGACCTGATTCTCCACCTGCAAGGACTCTAGCAGAGGAGAGAAAGTGGGGCACTTGCAAGGTGCACTGGGGTACTGTGCCTCCTGCTCAGGAAACCACTCAACAGTCCCGAGACACTTTGGATAGTCTTATTCCTGGCCCTGGTCTTATCACATGAAGACTCCAAAACTCAAGGGAAGTTCATCAAAAGAGTGAGTGACCACACACAAGTGCTGCTTATCTAATATGACCTGCTTGGAATCAATGCTCTGGATCCTCAACCCTGATGCCTGCAGAGGTCTGGCAGGAGTCACAAGCAAATGCAGAGAGGAGGGAAAGGGGAGGTATGCTAGAAAAAAAATACAGCATGCCTGGCTAAATTTGAATTTTAGATTGATAACTTTTAGTGTACACCTCCTAATTTCAGAAAACAATAGGTAAGTTTTTTAGTGTAAGTATGTATAACTATAGCCAATACTACATGGGCTATCCTTATATGTAAAAATGCACTCATTTGTCTGAAATTGAAATTTGACTGGGTATATTATTGTGTGCTAAATCCAATAGTCATATTCCTGGAAAACTGGAGAGAAATTATCCCATATAAGAAGTCATCTGGTCTCTGGATTAAACCAAATGGACCTACTAGGGAAGTTGGAGCTGGCCCCAGGGATTCCAGATATTCTCATTTTGCAGGAGGGAAAATCTGAATTTTTATGTGAAATCTGATGATTTTTACAATGCTGGCAACTGATTTTTTAGAAATCAAACAATGTCCCCTGGACCTAAGCAAGCAAATCTGCAGGCTACCTTCAGCTTAGGGCACAATCTAGCAGTGGAACAGTTAACACCTACTGAGTATTTATGGCAAGCCAGACACTGTCCCAAGGGACCCAGCATGCTCTCTGTCAACCGAAAGGCACAAGACCCACTATATCACCACCAGAGAAGATAGCAAGAAAGTGAGGTACAGAGAACAGTTGGAAAGTGGCACAGTGTTTAAAGCCAGCCTTCTCCAGCATCCATTTTTATACCCATCAAAGTGTGCCACCTTTCAGAAGGAAGCACCTAACAGAGAGCTTCCCATAGTGCACTGTCATGATCATCATGGTCATCATTGATTCCCTGTACCTCCTTCCAGATATGATTTTTGTCCTCCCCAGGGAAGCACAGTGCTATGGTGAGCCACCATGAAGCCCAGGACCAAAGGAAAGACCAGTAATCCTCAACCCTGCCTTCACTTACAAAGTTGTTATTTTGTTCATCATGGAGTTTGACTTTTTAGCACTAATTTAGGTTTTTTTTTTCCTAAAAGTTGCAGTAAACTATTATTTTAAAAATATGGGGTCCTATTTACAATGAAAATTATAGAAAGAAATTAAAGAAAACCTTAGAAGATGGAAAGATCTACCTTGTTCTTGGATAGGCAGAATAAATATTGTCAAAATGACCATACTACCAAAAGCATTATACAGATTCAATGCGATCCCAACCAAAATACCAATGACATTCCTCATAGAAATAGAAAAAGTAGTCATGAAATTCATCTGGAAAAACAAGTGATCTAGAATAGCCAAAGCAATCCTTAGCAAGAAGATGAAGCTATTGGAATTACTATTCCAGACCTTAAACTACACTACAGAGTAATAGCAACAAAAACAGCATGGTATTGGCACCAAAATAGACCTGTAGACCAATGGTACAGAATAGAGGACACAAAGACAAACCCAGATAATTACAGTTATCTCATATTAGACAAAGGCGCCAGAAACATATATTGGGAAAAGATAGCCTCTTCAACAGATGGTGCTGGGAAAAGTGGAAATCCACATGTAACAAAATGAAATTAAACCGTTATTTCTCACCATGCACAAAACTGAACTCAAAGTGGATTAAGGACCTAAGAATTAAACCAGAGGCCTTGCACCTAACAGAAGAAAAAGTAGGCCCAAATCTCCATCATGTTGGATTAGGTCCCAACTTCCTTAATAAGACTCGTATAGCACAAGAATTAAAACCAAGAATCAATAAATGAGATGGATTCAAACTAAAAAGCTTCTTCTCAGCAAAAGAAACAATCAGTGGGGTGACTAGAGAGTCTTCAGAATGGGAGCAAATATTTACCATACACACATCAGATAGAGCACTAATCTCTAGGATATTTAAAACACTCAAAAACCTTAACACCAAAAAACCAAATAGCCCAATAAATAAATGGACCACTGAACTGAACAGACACTTCTCAGAAGATGATGTACAATCAATCAACATATATATGAAAAATATTTAACATCTCTAGAAATTAGATAAATGCAAATCAAAACTACTCTAAGATTTCATCTCACTCCAGTCAGAATGGCAGCTATTAAGAATATAAACAACAATAATTGTTGGCAAGGCTGTCGGGAAAAAGGCACACTCATACATTGCTGGTGGGACTGCAAATTGGTGCAGCCAATATGGAAAGCAGTAGGGAAATTTCTTGGAAAATTGGGAATGGAGCCACCATTTGACCCAGCTCTCCCACTCCTTGGCCTATACCCAAAGGACTTAAAAACAGCATATTACGGGACACAGCCACATCAATGTTTATAGCAGCACAATTCACAATAGCTAAATTGTAGAACCAACACAGATGCCTTCAACAGATGAATGGATAGGGAAACTTTGGTATACATACACAGTGGAGTATTACTCAGCTTTAAAAGAGAATAAAATCATGGCATTTCAGGTAAATGGATGGAGTTGGAGAATATAATGCTAAGTGAAGCTAGCCAATCCCAAAAAATCAAAGGCCAAATGTTTTCTTTGATATAAGGATGCTGACTCATAATGGTGATGGGTTGTGGGGAGCATGGGAGGAATGGAGGAACTTTAGATAGGACAAAGGGGAGGGAGGGGAAGGGAGGGGGCAGGGGGATAGGAATGATGGTGGAATGAGTTAGACATCATTACCCTAAGTACATGTATGAAGAAAAAAATGGTGTGAAGATACTTTGTGTACAACCTTTGACTTAAAAAATTGTGCTCTATATGTGTAATATGAAATGAATTGCAATCTATCATCATATGTAACAAGTTAGAATCAATAAATAATTTAATAAAAATTTTAAAAATGGGGTCCTAAAAAGGTGCTTTATGTACATCACCCACTTATCTCAAAGAATAGCATCTCCATGTTATTGGATAGCTTTTCCAGTTTCTAAAGTATTCATATTCAAATATGCCCAGTAGCTCTTCATTCAAAACAGCAAAAGACAAGCAATAAATGAAATATTGAATCAAAGGAAGTTGGTTATGTAAATGGCAGCATACCTCAAGGAAGAAACAGCCCACACTGGTTGGAAGAGACATACAAAGAGGTTTTGAAATGATTCTTACATAATAATGTAAAGTGAAAAAAACACAAGAGAATAGAATAAATTTTGCAATATTATCTAAAGTGTGCTTTTGTAAAAAAAAAAAAAAAGAAGAAGAAAAAAGCACTGGAAAAATATATAGAAAAGACAACAGTAGCCTTCTCTGAGGAAGACTAAAGGTAGTCATTTCTTCTTTCTTCTGGAAAGAAAGATTTTGGGGGTGCCCCAAAAAACTCAAAATATGCATTTTGGAATTTGAAACTTTGTGCTTGGATTCTGACTCTGGCAAATTATTTACCATTTTTCTGCCTAAAACTATTTACCTCCAAGGTTTGCTGTGAGTCCTTGAGACTGTGTGTTTGCAGTGGTTAGGGGCCAGCATGTAGGGAGGGACAGACATGGAGTATGTAAACACCACTGTTAGCCAACCTGCATGGCTGTGACCAAAATACCTATCAAGAACAACTTAGAGAAAAGGGTACACTTGTACATTGCTGGTGGGACTGCAAATTGGTGCAGCCAATTTGGAAAGCAGTTTGGAGATTCCTGGGAAAGATGGGAATGGAACCACCATTTGACCCTGCTATTGCCCTTCTCGGACTATTCCCTGAAGACCTTAAAAGAGCATGCTACAGGGATACTGCCACATCGATGTTCATAGCAGCACAATTCACAATAGCTAGACTGTGGAACCAACCCAGATGCCCTTCAATCAATGAATGGATAAAAAAAATGTGGCATCTATACACAATGGAGTGCTATGCAGCAATAAAAAATGACAAAATCATAGAATTTGCAGGGAAATGGATGGCACTAGAGCAGATTATGCTTAGTGAAGCTAGCCAATCCCTAAAAAACAAATACCAAATGTCTTCTTTGATATAATGAGAGCAACTATGAACAGAGCAGGGAGGAAGAGCAGGAAGAAAAGATTAACATTAAATGGAGACATGAGATGGGAGGGAAAGGGAGAGAAAAGGGAAATTGCATGGAAATGAAGGGAGACCCTCATTGCTATACAAAATTACATATAAGAGGTTGTGAGGGGAATGGGAAAATAAACAAGGAGAGAAATGAATTACAGTAGATGGGGTAGAGAGAGAAGATGGGAGGGGAGGGGAGGGGGGATAGTAGGGGATAGGAAAGGTAGCAGAATACAACAATTACTAACAGGGCATTATGTAAAATTGTGGATGTGTAACCGACGTGATTCTGCAATCTGCATTTGGGGTAAAATTGGGGGTTCATAACCCACTTCAATCTAATGTATGAAATATGATATGTCAAGAGCTTTGTAATGTTGTGAACAACCAATAAAAAAAAAAGAACAACTTAGAGGAGGGAAAGTTGATTCTGGCTCATGGCGTCAGAATTTTAGCCCACAGTCGGCTGACTGCATTGCTTTGGGCTGGAGGTGGCAGCCAAAGGGTGTGGGGGGCCGGATGGAAGATGTACCCCTGGAGGCAGGGTGGGGAAGCTGAAAGAGCCAGGGGAAGGGGCTGCAGGGAGGAAGCACCCTTCCAGGGCAGCCCCCAGGTACCCACCTCCTCCGGCCACACCCACCTGCCCACAGTGGCCACCCAGTCAGCCCATTCCAGCTGGGATGGACTGAGGAGGCTGTGGCCCTCAGTGCACTCACCCACCTCTGAAGAGCCCAGCTTTACCTTTGGAGCTTCAGATCCACAGCACATACAGACATACACACCAAGTAGAAGTGACAGGTTACCTCGCGTCATAGCTCCCTATTGGTTGCCAAATTCTGATTCAAATCAAATATAACTATGATCGTCAGAAGGAAATAAATCACAGGAAAGGTTCCAAAGCCCTAAATAGCAGGAAGCCCCTTGGTGGAGTGGGAGGTGGGAGGAAGCCAGGACTCTGGAGCCTGGAGCGGCCCTCCTCAGTGACAGCGGCCCCAGCCTGTTTCAGGAACACGGAGCTGTTTTTCTCACCCTCCCTTTCTGCTGAAGCAGCCTCCTGATCCCAAACACAATTCCCTGCTCATCCCACTCCAGCGCTCTCCCAGTACAGAGGACCCTGAGCCACTCTGGGGAGGAAGAAAGACTGAACGTGTGGAAATGGAGTGAGGATACAATGAGGAATCTCCAAACGAGGCTGTTTCCATTATTCGGAGAGCTCGCCACCTACCTAAGGCCACCCAGGGGTCTCCAGATCAGGGGTCACAGGCTGTAGCCTGAGCGCTGTAAACAGATGTGCCCATAACCCGGGGCTCCTCCACCTCAGGAATACTGACAGAATCAGGAATTCTTGATTGCAGAATCAAGTTCCAGTGACATGTCTCCTTCTCCCCTAGGAGGCAAAGTCACCCCTGTGGAGAGCCACTGCTAGCTCTACAGCTGGCCATGGCCACCTATTGTCCACTGCCATCATCACAGGTCTCCACATTATCTTCATCTCTTGATATTTGCTTCCACACCACCCTTTATTTTTAAGTGTGTTTTCCTTTGCGTTTCCTCTGGTTCCTTTTTGAAGAATAAGAAAATGAGAATAGAATTGAAAGAACAAAAAAAAAAAAAAGACCACATTGGGTGACAAGAAGCTATGAAGGACAATGGGGAAGGACTAAGTGACAAAGGGAATAAAGATTGATGAGGGACAGTGAGCAAGCAGATGTCACACACCCTGACCTCAACACACTAGACCAAATCATCATCAGAAGAAAACCAGAGTCAAACTCCTGCTTTCTTTAAAATAACTTCCAGACTCTCACATTCAACTTGGACACACACATACATTCCTCATGGAATTATTCACAACTAGTAAAATTGGGGGGAATCAGTATTCAGATATCATTTTAGGAGGTTTCAGACAAACACTACAGATCATTCTCTATTCATCCTTCTCCATATCAATCAAATTCATTTCTGCACTCAAAATGTTCCTGCCTGAATTGGGGGCATCCACAATAATCATGTAACTTCAGTGCTACTCTCATATTGAAATACTCCATTTTCAGCACCAAGGATCAAGTTTTGCATATAAACGGACAGCTTTAATTTTTGTAACAGTCACCTAAAATCAAGTAGCTTCCCCACTCTTTCTGGACCCTGAAATTGCCTTATAAACCAATTTCCTAGTTCTCTCTAGGAAAGATGGATTCTTATTTGTTTGTTTGTTTATTTTTTTAGTTGTGGATGGACACAATGCCTTTATTTTGTTTGTTTTTAATGCAGTGCCTCAATCGAACCCAGTGCCTCACGCATGCTCAGTAAGCACTCTACCACTGAGCCACAACCCCAGCCCAGAAAGGTGAATCCTTTTGAGGTTAATTTATAGTCTCATGTGTTGGTGTTAGAAGATAAAATTCTACTAGGCAAACTTATGCATTGTAAAGTAGGAGGTAAGTATTTTGTGGACTTAATTCCTGATAATTTATTCCCACCTCATGGGCTCCTCTCCATTCAAAGTAAAGACTGGTTTATGTTTCCCCCAGTGAGGTTTATTGCAATGGATCTGAAGGACAGAGGTATCAGTGTTTCAGCTTTTCAGTTTGAAAGCCAAGATCGAGGAAAAAAACAAACGTTTTCTTAAAAAGGTTTTTAAAAGCAAGAAAGTATGATTAAGTCATGGGAGCTTCCCCCACACAATAAGAAACTGGGGAAGAAGCAACATAAATAGATTTAGAGGTTGGTGGAACCGTGTGTCCCTGTGAAAAGTCCCTGGGTGTTAGGCCCACATACACAAAGACACATTCACAGAACTCACCCCCAAGTATATCCAGGAATTGTTCCTGAATGGAGGGAAATTCTAGGACCTGTTCCCTGGGTGGAATCTAATGAGGTGGCAAGCTTTACACACTCTTTCAGTCCATCCTGGATGAAAGCAATGGACAAGAACTGGTCAGGAGGTCAGATGGGACGGTAGAAGTCCCCCAACACATCTGCTTTTCTGTGCTAGTGTTCCAGAATATTCTCTTTCTCTCCCAGGAACAATGCAGATAGGACCAAGAAACTGGCAGAGGAGCTGGCCACAAGCAGAATGTAGGAGCCAGACATGTGGACTGGACAACTAGAGGGCAGCAGCAGCGCAGGCAGTGTCATGCCCTTAAACATGACAGAGATTAAAGTGTGTTTCCATTCCAACACCCACTGACCCTACAGCCCCACTAAGTGCCCCTAGAACATGCACACATTTCCAAGTGTCAGAACAGAGACATTTCATTTCAACATTTCCTGTTTGAAGCCCTAGTCCCCAGAACCTCAGAGTATGACTTTAATCGGAGATAGAACCTTTTGAACAATGACAACGACTAAGTTAAAATGACAGCCCTAATCCAACCTGATGGGTAGGAAAAAAAAATGGGAGACACACAGAGAAACCAGGGCTGTTATGTAGGTACAGAAAGAAGACCATGAAGGATGCAACAAGAAACCAAGGGGAGAGGGAGGCCTCAGAAGACACCACACCTGCTGATACCTTGATCTTGGACATCCAGCCTCTAGAATTAGGAGAAAATTAATTTCAGCTGTTTAAGACCCATAGTCTGTAGCATTTGGTTATGGCAGCCCTAGAAAAAAATGAATACTGGGAGAAGACCCTTAATTGACTGAGAAAATCTGGTTATGGTCAGGATGAGCTGAGCTTTGCTATGGTAACAACCAGTACTTGACCCGCCTAGCTGAAAATGAAGGTTTGTTCTTGATCATGAAAAAAGGAGAAGAAACTCTCTGGAGATGGTGTCTTCTATGTGGTTCAGAAGTATCTGAGGCCACTTCAATTTCAAGGAATATTTCTCCCAATACATCCTTCCATAACTGAAGGTAGAGGAAGAAAGAACATAGACAACTGCATACCATCTCTTAAATACTTCCACCCAGAAGTGACCCTTACCCACTCACGTCTCATTGGTTCAAAACTAGCATGTGGTCAAGATGGTGGGACGTGCCTTCTTCCCACACACCCAGAAGGAGAGAAGAGCACGAATTACTGCTGAGTAATTGACATAAACATAATGCGAATGTATCGACCTAGATTACCCAGAATTAACTGAGAATTAAATAACCGATTTCCCACCTCGTGATGGAATGAGAGCTCAGAAGAGGAAACACATTTAGCCAAGGAAGTGTGACATAACACTGTTTTCACACCTGAGTTTGCCATCTGGGATTCTGGGATTGCTAACACATAAGTTTAAGGTCAGGAAAGTTAGATTTCCAGAACTGTAGAACTCCCATCTTGTCTCAGTTACCTATTACCACAATAAATCCATACAATAAACAACCACAAAGTCCAGTGGCTCAATGCAGTGCTCCTTCTTTTACCTCAAGTCTATAGATTGGCTCATGCGTGCTCTGCTCGGGTCAGCTCACCTGTGCACCTTGGGCACCTCACGGGGCTGGCTGGTCCAGTGTGGCTCCTTAGGAAGAAGGACTCGGTAGCCTTTCCTATGGAGGATCCTCACTCTCTGCTGAGTCATTCCAGGTTTCTCCTCATGGTCGTGTGAAACTGACAGAAATAAAGAGAAGACAGTACTAAGTGACTCAGAAATAGCACCCCATCCTGTCTGGCACATGCTGTTGGCCCAAGCAAGGTATAGAGGTAGCAAATATTTGAGGGTTGAAAAATGACTCCACCCCTTAATAGGAGGAGCTTGCAAAAAGGGGATGGAGAGTCGAGACGATTTTTATATCCTCTACCACACGTAGGCCCCGTCCACAGGGCCATGACTTCCTAAACATCAGCACACATAAGGCTCACAATGAGCACCTGCTGAATAACAGTCTGCGGGCTGTCCCCAGAGTTGAGGACTCAATAGTCCAGGGCAGGACCCAGGGGTTTGCATTTCTGGTTGCTTCCTGCTGATACTGATGCTACTGGCCCAAAGGTGACAGTTTAAGAACCACTACAATAGCTCCACCTGCAAATGAGGAGAACTGAAGACAGGAAGTAATCACCGGCTTACATCCTATATTGGGGTTCAAGGCAGGAATAGACCCCTCGGCTCCAGCAGGGGTTATCTTTCCTTGACATCTTCCTCAACTCCACGAGCCATTACTCTGTCTTCCTTCACCTCTGTCTGGAACGCTGTCATTATTTTTATGATCACCATTAGTAATGATTAAGAAGACCGAGGCGGGACGGGACATTTGACACCCTGTCCAAGGCACATCAGGAGCATGGGGCCCTTCTGGAGGGACACCTTCTACATCACAGGCAGACTGCTCAGTTAAGCAGTTCCTATCAACCAAGCCACTGTCAGACCCAAAGTCCAATGTTTCCCCATGAATCACTCACAATCTCGGGCTCCCAGGTGAGAGCTCACACATCCACCGGCACCTTCCCCGGTCTGGACGGATGCTACTCACTATGTCTTTGACAGCCACCAGGGGGATCTCTTTAGTAGTGACATGGGATTTCTCCATGTAACCACGCTGCATAGCAGATTGTCCTATTCCCCTACTTATATGCTTTGTGCTTGAACCACAGTAACTTTGCAGAATTCCCCCTTGCCCAGCTGTTTTAATGTCATGTCCTGGGCTTGTCTTGAACAATGTTACAAAGAAACTGTCCCAGGAAAACCACTTGTTTTCTAATTCAGCTATCCCTCCATGCCCCTGGGCCTTTCCAAAGTCAGGTTTATGAAATGCTTTTCATCCCAAGAATAGGCAACATTGTAATTCTTAGTGATGAGGATTAGGGAAGTGGCTGTGTCACACGTCTCCTTTCCTCTCTGGCTGCCAGGAATCTCAGAGACAAATTGGAAGTTCAACTACGGTTGAGCTTAGTGATGTTTCCTAAATTCTTTCTCATTCCTTCTTCATTTTATATATTAATCTTTATTTTCCCTGATTCCAAGTGTCTACACTTACATATTTTATCACTTCATTTTATTTGCTGTGTTTTGGGTGGTACTACCTCAGATCCTTTTAAGGACAAAGCAGGTTATCCGTAGAACACACACATTGTTCATAATCCTAAGACAAAGAAGACGTTGATTTGATGCTACCCAGTCACCTTAAGTCTTTGAAGGTCCTGGTTGTGGAGGAGGGTGAGATAGATCCTGGGAGGAAAGGAGACATCTCTGCTTCATTTTGGGTAAGAAGAAATGCATCTCAAAGAAGATTTCTTCTTTCTTTGTTTTTTATTTTTTGCAGTGCTGAGAACGGAACCCAGAGCCTTGCACATGCTCAGCAAGCGCTCTACCACGGTGATGCGTGCCGTCCCAAGCAACTTCATCTTTAAATCACAGGACTGAGAAAATTTAGAGAAATAGGAAGTCAGACTCAGAAATGAGTCCATGCCATTATAAAAATAAACGAATAAAATAACAAAGCAAATGACTTTGAATCCCTTTCTCTGTGTCACCAAGGAACAAAGAATTCACCTGTGATGCCCCAGGAGCTCCACAATGTAGCTCAGCGGCTCATCGGGGTCCAGGCTCTGCGCCCCACAGCCCTCTCCCTTATCCGCACGCCACTGTGAGCATCCCTGCCAGGTCACTTGGAAACCAACTGTCCTGGTTAGGAAGCCACAGCAGTGTTCTGTCACCCAGACGCAGGGTCTATGAAGAGCTGGTGAGGTTAATGGGAAACAGACCCAGAGGAAAGAAGCAGAAAGCAAACACCTTTATTCTTACTTTATTTTAACAAAATCCAGATTAAAACAGTGCTTTGGATAATCCCACATGAAAAAGTCTTTTAAGCACTGAATACTCTCTGGATAGCTTTCTTTCAGATGAAATCAGTGATCGCACATCAGGAAGGTCAAATGGCCCCTGATTGTGAATCATCTAAAACTCCTCGTTTGCCTCCTGGTCTGCTTAGGACATGAGGTTTTCAGACGTATTTATTTCTAACCTCACTCTGCTGTTTCCTCAAAGATGGGCAGATGATGACAGCCATGAAGTGAGGTGACCAGCGGGGAGTCCCTCCCAGGGCAATGGAAAGAACGTGAATGCCATGCGCAGGCTGGGACCCGCTCAGCCAGCAGGGAGGAGGGCCCGGGGGTCTCAGGTGCTTCTTCCTCATGATGCTATGATCCCTTTGGCTCACTCCAGCTCAGGGGGGTCCAGAGCCACAGATAGACAGACACCAAGTGTCAAGATGTCCCTTTTTGATTTAAAAGTCATGTTTGGAGCATTTCGTTGGGATGTTGTAGAGAAAAACACGTCTCTCATTAAACATGATGGGAAGGGCTGCAGACATTCCTTCCCACTCACCTTTTCATTATGGGAAATGCTGTAGCCAGTGTCACTCGGGGACAAGCTAAAAGGTCACTTCTTCAGGGAGGCAGCTTTGCAAAGGGCTAGAAAACAACAATGGCACCCCCCACCCCCCCATGCAAACCCCAGAGATCGCTCCAGCTGCTCCACAGCTGCGCTCTGCTCCATGTAATGGAGTTGCATTTCGGGAGTAAATGTCTCCTTTTTCTCATTGTTGAGAGTCCTCCCTGGTTGCGAAAGCAGGAAGGGCAGCTCACTGCAGCCTGAACCCCAGGGATCCTCACCGGAACCATGCAAGTTCATCCTGGGCAGGGACCTTCTCAGATGCTCCTTCGCGCCCCAACCCCCACAGGCCAGAACAGTGCTCCTGCCTCTGAGCTTTTAGACCCTGCAGTGTCAGTCACACCCATCTAATGGGACAGTGTGTCATCACATATGTGTGTGACAATGGGTGTCAGTATGTCCCGCTGAATCCCACCTCGGATCACACAGTGCTATGTGCTAGGACTTGCCTACCAGCTCAGAATGCTGCTAAATAAGGTGCCCAGGAAGCCCATCCTGGAGAAGCTTGCCCACCATCAGAGGGGAGGAGCATTAAACCAGGTTCTCTATTTGATCATGAATTGCAGTTGTAAGAAGAAATACTTCAAGAGAGAAAACCAAAATTTTTCAGGACGTATTGCAATATATCTTGACTTGTCTCAGGATGAGGGTATAGGAGGTCTCTACAAGAAGGTATCAGATGAACAGGTGCTGGATGGTCCAGGAAGGGAAAGGTGTGTTAGAATTGACATATACAAAGGTCCTGAGGCAGCATGAAGTTGGGGAACTTTAAAACCCCAAAGATCAGCACTGCCAAAGCGAAGAGAAATCAACTCTGGGAGAGGTTCCAACTGCATTTGGGACTTCATTCAAAGAACCAGAACTCATAGAAAGGTGTGATTACTAATGGGATGTGATTATTGATACAAAACAAAAATGCAGAGTTTTCAAAGTCAACTCTAAAATACAAAGGTCCTAGATCAAATGTCTCCTGCTTGACTTTTTCCCCTCATCTCTCCATCCTCATTCTGTGCTCCATTACACTGCTCCCTCACTGATCCTTGGTCAAGCCAAGCCTGCTCCATCCCCAGGGTCTTCGCACCTGCTCTTCCAACCCTCTCCATCCCTGGACAGTCACATGGCTTCATTCACCCCTCACTTCATCCACATTTCTGCTCACATGTCTCCTCTTCAAATTGGTCTTCTCTGAAAAACTGATTTTAAAAAAAAAGAGAGAGAGAGACGTCACTGCCACTCTCAGTCCTTTACCTCACTCTGGGTTCCTGGATCACTTGCCCCTGCTTGACAGCACAAGACACTTTTGTGTGCTTGTTACCAAGCTCTGAGCTCAGCAGGAGGAATCCTGGACCCAGAAGGCACTCCCTGGTGACGGCTCAGAAGTTAATTAGTAGAAGGCTGGGATATAGGTCCGCTCACCTAGAATGTGTGAGCCATCCCCAGCCATGAAATAAAACAAAAAAAGACAAAGTTTAAAACAGTGAATTAGCAGAGCTTGGGCCAAGCGATAGCCCCCCTGAGTTCAAGACCTCTGTCATATGAGTCTTGTCATAGGAGAGTCTGCAGTCTTAGCATCTATGATATGATGTCATAGGGTGTGAGGCATGATGGGAAATGGTGCTTCCATGCATTGAGTGGCTGCTAAACACCAGGCCTGGGCTTGTTCCCACACGCGTTCATTCCTCTGACTCTCGCAGGTACCATCTGATCTCCATTTTATAGAAGAGGAAACTGAGGCCCAGAGACTTGTCCATGACTTGTCCGTGCCTCCCCCAGAACAGCCTCTGGAAGGAGGCTGTCACTGTCACTGCGTGTGTCCTGTGCAGAACTCCCAACAAACCACCCATAATGTGGTGGGTCTACAGAGTGACCGTGCAGGTCAGCCAATCTACCGACCACTCTGCCATCTGCCTCTAAGCAGGTTCCAGGGCCTTTCTCTTTCCACCAATAAGAACTAGAGTAGCTGGCCTCATCCAGGCACTGTCTCTGCGTGACGAAGGACGCATATGCATCACCTCTTTGAATTTCCCAACAATCCCAACCCCCAAGAGTTGGACCTGTTGCAACATCAGTGAGGACATTTTTCTTCATATTCAAGGAACTGGACTTCACAGGAAATGCTTAAAATGACTTTTCAAGAGAAAAATTACTGACTAAAGAAAAACAAAACATCCCAGGTGACAGGGACTTCAGCAGGGATGGTGCAGACCTGGGAGCTCCCACTGGACCCTCAGCTGCCGTCCTCAGTATCGGCTTCTCTGGTCACACTGCAGCCACAGGCTGTACCTGGCAGCTCATGGTGTGTTCAAGACCATGGTCCTTCTGTCAGTTTTCAGCTATGGTGATGAAAATGTCAGAGTCGTGTCCCACTGGCCCAGATTTGTATTTATGGACTCACACCCTGTCCCAGTGACTGAGACAGGACAGATGGGTGCTCGATGGCCAAGCCTGGGCCCCTGGGATACAACACCTAACAGTGACCTAGGGGCAGGTCCCTGGAGCAAGGATGGAATCAATCCCAGATGAACATGGGGAGTCCCAGGAGAAAATAGGCTTTGACCCCAGGAGAGAGAAAGGGGTACCAGGCAGGCAACACCGACTGCTGCTCATCCTGCATACAGAGAGGAGACCCGACAGAGAGGGTAAGCACTCCACAGGGGTCACACAGGTCATAAGCTGATATGAAATATGAGCAGCCTGAGCCTGGCTATTTCCCATACCTTCCACATATTTGTCTTTTCAGGCATTTGAGTCCAGAAGATTCCTGAGAAAGGGAAAATCTTAGAGATGGAGGAAATTGCTTCAAAATTCAGAGAATCACCAAATAGAGCTAGAAGTAATTCTAAACATACCCTCGTTTGGGGGTATACAAAGATGATTAAGGCCCAGAGATGTTAAGTAACTTATGTAAGCACAGCCACTTAACCTTAAATCTAAGTTATTTGGGGAAGGTATTAGGGAATGAGATTGATCAAACTGTTATGTGCATGCCTGGATATGACACAAGGATTCCACTACTATATATCATTACAACGCACCAATAAAAAATAAGTCCATCACTTGTCCAGCAAACACTTACTGTCCACCAATATCCGCCCATCACCAGGCTGTGCCAGGAGCACAAGCTGAAGTAAAGCAGCTTTGCCGTTAGGAAGGCCACAGTCTCCTGGGCTGAGCCTTCCCTCCTGCTCTTTGTCACATAGGAGGCGCCCTTGAGCTGTAATGGTTGCAGTCTTATTGGTGATGGCCCAAAAGTACAATAACTGTTGGATTTGTGGAGAACTAACTTTGAAACACAGCTCTGAGCATACTACGTTGAGTCGGCAATTTGATTCCATTAAGATGTCCAGAAAGACCAAAACATTTCGCTACAAAGCTTTTCCGGTTATGGAATTTAGCACCGTGTAAATTAAGGAGCTGTCTGGTTGATGTAATGACAAAGTAATGAAGGCTTCAAGGAAAGTGTCGTTTTTCCAGTGATACCGCCTGAGCGCCAGGATCTGGCTGGACGC
Source organism: Spermophilus citellus (assembly GCF_964194105.1). Lineage (NCBI taxonomy): Eukaryota > Metazoa > Chordata > Mammalia > Rodentia > Sciuridae > Spermophilus > Spermophilus citellus. Next base: position 9,024,819 of record NC_138185.1, on the reverse strand, counting down.
GCTGCTCTGTGACAGAAGAACTCTGACCCTCGGCCTGCTTCATTTCTTCCTCTTGCAACTCATGGACTACGGACGTCCTCCCTGCCATTCAGCTCTGCATTCCAGGCCATGGGAAGGGGAAAAGGACCAGAAGAAACAACCTCAGGCTTTAAGGATCTGATGACCACTTCCGCTCATTCTGTGGCCCAGCACCAGCTCAAAGGAGTCTGGGAAATGTAGTCCTCAGCTGGGCTTCCATTCTGCCAGACAGAAGCAGGAGTCCTGTTAGTGAAGGATCCGGGATCCTGGATAATAAGGACAGCTAGGTGTCACCAACCTGACCACACGACAGGCTGTGGCAACAGGGCCATAAGATAAGCCATTCATGGTGGGCAAGGACAATGCTCTATTGATGTCTGTACCTTCAGGGCCTGACACTTAGAGGTGTCTCTTACATAGCAGGTGCCAATCTCAGTACATTAAACCTGCTATGACAAAATATCTTAAGCCAGGTGATTTATAAAACACAAAAGTTTATTGTTCATACTTCTGAAGGATGGAAAATCCAAAAATGAAGGTGCTCACAGATTCTGTGCCTGGTGAAGGCCCTATTTGCTTCACAGAGGACCTTTCTAGATGCACCCTTATGTGGAGGAGGAGGAGGAGGAGGAGGAGGAGGAGGAGGAGGAGGAGGAGGAGGAGGAGGAGGAGGAGGAGGAGGAGGAGGAGGAGAGGATCCCCTCTAGAGCCTCTCCATTAGGGCAGTGATCCCATTGATGAGGGCAGAGACCTCCGGGCACGTTTACCTCCCAAAGATCCACCTCTGTTATCTTTTCTTTCCTCCTTCTCCTCCTCCTTCTTCTTCTTCTACAGCATGATAGCTATACATAGAAGCTGGGTCCATTTTGATAAAATCGTACATGCATGGAATTTGATTCACTCCATTTCAGTCCCCATCCCCCACTTCATTCCCCTCCTCTCTCCCCCTCTTCTCCTTCCTGTACGCTACTGGTCTTTGACTGCTTTATTCATTTTTTTAAATTTTTATTATTTTATGTGGTGCTGAGCCCAGTGCCTGACACATGCTCCAAGTGCTCTACCACTGAGCTACAGCGCAGCCCTCATTCATTTCTGATTGGTCTTTATAGCTATACATAAAGGTGGAGTTCACTGTGGTGTATTTATACCTGCACGTACTGTGGTTCTGTTACATTGATTCCCCATTTCCTCCCCTTTCTCATCCCTCCTCCCTCATTCCTCTCTCTCCATCTCCTTCTACTCCACTGATCTTCCCTGTATCTTTAGAGTATCTGGCCCACCCACCCTCCTCCCGTCTTCTTTCCTTATTCCACTCTAGTTTCCACCTATGAGGAAAAAAACATTTGACCCTTGATCTTCTGAGTCTGGCTGATTTCACTTAGCATGATGTTCTCCATTTCCAACCATTTACAGGCAAATACCATCATTTCATTCTTCTTTATGGCTGAGTAAAACTCCATTGTGTGTGTGTGTGTGTGTGTGTGTGTGTGTGTGTGGTGTGTATCCATTTTCCTAATGCATTCATTTATTGATGGGCATGAGGACTGATTCCACAATTTGGCCACTGTGAATTATGCTGCTAGAAACGTGGATGTGGTTGTATCACTATAGCTTACTGATTTTAATTCTTTTGGATAAATACCAAAGAGTGGGATAGCTCAGTTACATGGTGGTTCCAGTCCTATCGACAATGTAGGAATGTACCTTTTCCCCCACATCCTTGCCGAAGGCCCACTTCTGAATAGTGTCACATCAGATATTAGAGTCCAGTGTATGGATTTGGGAAGACACATCACTCAGATCATAGCAGTGCACTGTAATGCGAGGGGAGAAAACCAGTTCACGCATTTATTTGATAAATGAATCTCCATAATCTTTCCCATTAAAATTTAGCCAATGTCATTAGCTAGCAGTGGGTAGAATGGGTGCTCCTTGGACCCGGTTGCCTATATCAGGGACTCCCCTATTGGGGAAACTGCTATGATGGGAAAGTGTCTAGATAAAGCACAGGGCACACCAATGGAAAGTAGGAGGTAGAAACCAGGCGCGGTGACTCATGCCTGTAATCCCAGAGGCTTAGGAGGCTGAGGTAGGAGGATCACAAGTTCAAAGCCAACCTCAGCAACAGCAAGAAGTTAAGCAACTCAGTAAGACCCTGTCTCTAAATAAAATACAAAATAGGGCTGGGGATGTGGCTCAGTGGTTGTGAGTGCCCCTGAGTTCAATCCCTGGCAAAAGAAAGAAAGAAAGGAAGGAAGGAAGGAAGGAAGGAAGGAAGGAAGGAAGGAAGGAAGGAAGGGTGGGTGGGTAGAGGCCTGGATCAGAAGACCAACACAAGGCTTTGAATCCTAACTTACCCATTTATGCACAGTATGATCTTGGGCAATATTCTAAGGCTTGGTTGGTTCAGTTTGTTTTTTTTTCCCTGAACAATTGTATAGTCAATAATAGAAGAGGTAAATTAATAAAGTAACTACCAATACATATGGTTATCATTAGGGTTAAGGTAAGAAATTACAGGTAAAATATTTGGCATGGTATCTAGTACATATATATCCATTGAGATTTTTAACTTTTATAATTATTGTCATTAACAACACTAAAAATAAGCAGGTTTGCTTTAAAAGGCCCTCTGCAAGCAAAGCAACAAAACTCACCTTTTGAGCACTTCTGTGGGCCAGGAACCACTCAAAGGGCTTGTCTTCCCATTTAATCCACACGTTTAATTCCATCCCTGTGAAGTGGGTCCTTTTATTTCTCTCATTTCTATAAACAAGGAAACTGACTCAGAGAGAGGTGTGGCAGGCAGACACAGGGGGCCCCACTCACTCTTCCTGGTACTCATGTCCTTGGACAACCCCTCCCACGAAGGAAGTTGCTTTCACCAGTGGAAAATGGCAGAGGGTGAAACGGGCTTCTGTGATCTGACTGTGAAAGACCAACTTCCATCTTGTCTGGAGACTGTCCTGGCTGTCTTGGGTAAAGTCAGCTGCCCTGTTGGAGAAGTTCACTGGCCAGAAATGAAAGGAAGAGGCATCTGGCCAAGAGCCAGTGAGGCAAGGAGACCTCAGGGCCATTCCCCAAGGCTCTGACTCCCTGCTCAGCCTCCAGGGAGCCTGTGGAAGTGAGTGCCTCCCTGCTGAGCCTCAGACAGCCCCACCCTGGCCGACATCCAGACCACAGCCTTAGGACAGACCGTGGACCAGGCACCCCTGCTCAGCTTTGCCCAGTTTCCTGGCCCCTAAAACCTGGGAGATGAGCAAAGTGTGCTCTTTTCAGCTGCTCAGGTGGGGCCCTCTGATACACAGTGCAGGTCAACACATAAGGGACTACAAAACCTGCCTACGAGTCAAAGGACAAGCACTGGCCTGCAAGCTAATAGGCATGGTAGATATTAGATCCTTCAAGAGCAGATATGCACCTTAAGCACCCAGCTCAATGAAAAGACTATGGGGAAAGGGGTCAGGAGCACAAGAGAAAAGGCCCTGAGGTCAAAGAACAAGGGTTCTCCACTTAAACTTGTGCTCCTCAGATCTGAAGTGTACGAGGCTCGCCTGGGTGAGTGGTAAGATGGAGATTCCAACACAGCAGGTATGGGGTAGGAGCTGAGATTCTGCATTTCTAACAGGCTCCTGAGGAAGCCATTCTGCTGACCCTGGTAATATACTTTGAATAGCGCAGTTGTAAATCCTCAGAACATTTATTGCTTACTTAACAAAACCTCAAAGTGAGTAGTCCAGGGTTGAGCAAGATACTAGGTCCTACAGCCAAGGTCTTCCATTGGAGGAACTTGACATGTCCACGTATGCCCATGATGACGTAACATAATGCTGTGCAATACGATGTGATATGTAGTTTATGCTCTTTCCTAGTTAAGTCTATGTTCACATATGTGATTACTCTGTGTGAACACAAATGTTTACAACTGACACTGCTTGGTCACTGCTTGGTCACTGGCCAGTCCAAACATGGTCATCGACAGATGAAAACTGTGAGTGGCATGGCCACAGAGGTACACACTAACCACATGATGCATTTACATACATGTGTGCTTCTGTGTTACACATCAACATACACACAAGTGTGCATGTGAGAGCACACCTATACACAGGCAAAGGACTTAGCTCCGGTCACCCTCCAACGGCACAACTCCCCCTCTGGGAAGAATGACCTACCCCGATGGGAGAGGCTGCTGTGGTGGCACGCCCCCTGACGAAAGCTGAGAAAGCAAGAGCCACTCCTGAAGGCCGGAGCTGCCCCAGGAAGGACTTCTGTTTGGCCTGAGTAGCGAAATTTGAGATTATTTTTAAATAAGGAAATTTAATGTGAAGATCTGAAGTTCAGGCTTCTCTCAGAATCCAGATCTGCAGGGAATGCAGAGCCTACATCCCCATGTGACCACCGGCTTAAGCTGAGGGCTTGTCCCCTGTAGAGTGGGGGGGAAAACAGCCGTCCTGCCTCTCTGTGGCCTCCCTCCCACTGCCCCGGAAGCCTTGGCTTCTAGAAGTGCTAGGGCATGCTCCCAGGACTTTTGGCTGAGCCTCTCAGCCTCAGGGCCTGGCAAGAAAAGCTCTTGCTCCTCCAGCCAGCCTTTGGGCCAGGCTGCATCTCCCAAAAAGGGACCAATTCCCTTGCAGAAGTACTTTCCACCCCTTTGTATCTACCAGATCCAAACACACCTCAGTTTTCTGAAAGGTCATGGCTCTGCCATTTCCTGTCCATCCCCGATGTCACCTGACCCTCTGTCATGTTTCCACCACACAGTGGTCCAACAACAGTGAGCAAGAGACTTGTGGATGAACGGAACTGATGTCCCTTCCTCTCCCCTCAACCCTCTCACGTTGACCACAGTGACCTAAGACCTCACCCCCAGAGGCCTGGCTGTCACGCCTTATCTTGATGTCTTTAGGACACCAGGCCTGGCGTCAAAACTCCCAAACACAGACACCCAGCTCCCTCTTCACGGTGATCAGCTGCAGGGGCTCTTCACTGCTGTGCCTACAAGCATAGCCATGCTTGAGAAGCAGCTGCCCTTGTTCAAGTAACTTGTAAATTGCAAGTGAGGTTAAACCGGGTCCCGTAGGTAAGTGGATATGAGTTAGGTGTTCGGGAATGCTCTGAGGTCCGAGAGCATCTTTCCTAATAAGTTGCATCTTCCAAACTTCCCACCCAGAAGGGTCACCTAGAGAACTTGCTAAAAGTGTGTATTCCCAGGGCCACTTTTGGAGATCTCATTGGAAAATGGAGTCAGGAATCTGAAAGCCTCCACTGCTATAAATTTGCCCCAGGTGGTTTCAAGTATCAGGTGAGGCTGGGAAGCATGCACACCGGACCACGGATTCCAGAAGAGGCTGAGCCCAGCATGGCCAGGGACACCTTGTACTTCCTTAGGTGGTCATCAGGCACACTGGGAATCTATCACCCAGAAAGGACTTCTCAGAGCTGAACATGCATAGGAATCACTGGGGATCTTGTCAAAATGCAGCTTCTGAGTTGACAGGTCAGACGTGGGGGCCTGAGATTCTGTGCTTCTAACAGGCTCCCAGGTGGTGCTGCTGTTGAGAGTCAGCCAGGACTGGCTGCATCATTTGTGAGACCCAGTAAAAAACAAAACTGCTGTTTGAAAACCAATTTTTTAAATGTTTACATTCTTCTGTGTCTCTCTCTCCATCTATGCAGTGTTTTTAATGTTGTGGTTCTTGGCACACTGGGATGCTCATGGGTGCTATCACGGGGGTGGGCCACTCCAGGACAGAGGGTAGCCATCTCCTGGCAGTGCTGGGAAGTGGGGTGCTAAGAACCTCCCAGGGAGGCAGACAGACAGCAGAAGGCAGGATCTAACATGAACAGAGGCTCTTTTAGTTTCTGGCTCAAGTAGTGTCACACTGGACACTACTCAAAACACAATTTAAAAATAAAACTAAGAATCACAAGAGGGTGACCACAGTGCACTCAATCCTAAGCCTGATGTCCCCTTCTGAGTGCAGAACCCTTGGACTCTGCACTGGCTGCATGCCCATGAAGCAGGCCACTTCACCTGTCAAGTCCCCCTTCACTGAAAGCCAGTGAGTCCAAACTATTAGCATCCATGAGGATAGCACAGTCTGTCCTCTGGTTGTCGACAACTAAGGACACTGAGAAATTTTTTAAATATTGTCTTCTATAAAGGAGTCTTTATAGGTCCATGAAAGAAACTAACAGGCTAGAATGATTTTCACATAAAGAATAGCACTAAACCACATGCCATGGCGCACACCTGTAACCCCCGTGACACAGGAAGCTGAAGTAGAATGATCACAAGTTCAAGGCCGGTCTTAGCACCTTAGCAAGACCTTCTCTCAAAAATTAAAAGAAAAACAAAAATGAGCTAGGGATGTAGCTCAGTGGTAAAGCACCCTGGGTTCAATCCCTACTACCAAAAATAATAATAACCCTAGAATGTGGTCAAGTGCACCACACAGGCTGGGCTCAAGTCATGTTGATGCTGGCAGAATTCTTAACCATCTTTTCCCCTAATTCTCCTATAAAGGCCAATGATGAAGCCATTAACATTTTGAGGGCTGAATGTGAGCTTTTTAAAATAGAGATGGCAGAACCAGATTAGCAAACTCGGAGCCTGCCACCTGCTGCTGGTTTTATTGGAACACCACCAGGCCCATTTGTGTGTGCTGTCTGTGGCTGATTTTGTGCTTCTATGACAGAGTTGAACCGAGGCAAGCCTAAAATGTTGATTATCTGGCCCTTTACAGCAAAAAAAAAAAAAAAAAAAAAACCTCCATTGGCCCCTGAAGTAGAGCACAGAATGGTAGATTTCAAACATCTGGGCTTTGGGAGTGGAGGATTTCACGCAGGGGATTTAACCTTCAATTTGTTTAAACTACGGCTAAGTCCTCTTGAGACTGTAAAGAGCAAACATGCTCTCTGCGATGCGGTGGAGATCATCCTGTAACACCACTGTGGCCACCAGTGTTCCAGTTAGAACAGCCAGACAAACTCGATTTTGTACAGACCTTGGAATAAATCTTCTAGCTCACTCTGGGAATGTATCTGAAATTCTTGGAAAAGCACCACAGTCTGAGAAGCCTGCAGCTCTGCCCTGCTCTTTTTCACAATTCTGGGCTACATGGTCTCTGTCCACACCCTTAGATTCATGCAAGCAAAAGATACAGCACATGCAAGACAGCAGCAAGTCAGTGCCAGGGGAAGGCCTGGTGCATCTGCTCAGAGTGGGCACCAGGGAAGAGATACGAGGCAGTCAGGGGGAGCTCTGCTTCCCAGGGCTGCTATTGCTAAGATGCTCACAGACCACTCAAAAGATAACTGTCATTATTATGTCTTTTCTACACATGAGGAAAACACGGGCCAGAGAGGTCTTATAACTTGCTCAAAGTCACCTAGCTGGTAAGAGGTAAAGTCAGGGTTGAACAGGCAGTCTGGCAGGACCAACTCTCAAACCCAGAGGTGGGCCGATGTTTTCTGTCAAGGGCCTCCAGATAGTTAATATTTCACTTTTGCAGCCTATCAAAACTGCTCAACTTTGCCATTGTACGTGGCAAGCAGTCATGGATGAGACCTATGTTAATGTGCATACCTCATTCCAATAGAACTTTATTGACAAAAACAACTGGCTAGGTTTGGCTCACAGGCTGTGGTTTGCCTGTTCCTTCTCCAACCACTAGATCCAACCACTGCTTCTACCAATCTATGCTCAGTGCCCAGAAGACTTCTGAGCTCCCCAAAGGAAATGAAATAATTATTAACGTTATTGACCACCAACATGAAAATAAGAACAACTAACTGTGACTTTGATGGCACTAAGAAGTCGGCTCGAGTCATCTCCCACTCCCTGCCACTTTCATTTCTGAGCAGAAGGCTTCTTTCTGTAATTTCATCCTTCCGCCATCCAAGAGGGGGATGCTACAACAAGATCCTCTCCTCCGATGGGATTTGGTCAATCACATCCGCGACACAGCCTGACCTCTGCTTTCGGCTGTGGCAGGTGCGGATATCAGAGACGGCTCCTGGGTGGCAGCACAGCAAGCCTCTGCCACACACAAAGCAGCCATGGGCATGTGGATTTCAGCCTGACTCCTGGGGCTCAGGATGCCACTATGTGCCCCAAATGACTGTCAGCAATTAGGAGGCCAGGAAATAGGCACCGGCCTCACCTGATGGAGCACCTTCAGAGAGGCTGGCAGTGCCCCAGCAGGGTGGGCCAGGGGCTGGTGGCAGAAGGGCAGTTCATAAACCGCCGGACGACAGAGTCTAATCTGCTACATTATGATGATGTGATCTATCCTTTGACACCGAGGATCAAGTTAGGCTGTATGTAAGGAGCCGACAGAAGCTGAGAAAAAACCAGGTTTAGATTGAAAAGTGATCGGCCTGGACAGGATCGTTCTACTCAATTTTCCCCCCTGCGTCTTCTGGAAGCAAATGGCAGCCCACAGTGCCTCCTGGTCGCCTGGGTTCACGGGGTGAGATCAGAACACAGGCAGCAGAAAGCCCTGAATGTCTGCGGCGTGTAGGGGTCGTAATTCTTCCCACAAAGTTACCTTTCCTGTTTCTATGAATTACTCTTACATTCTTGTAAGAGATATGGTTTGAGGTATTTATGGTGCATTCAATTCTGCTATCATTGATTTATTGAACGAAACCAGCTCGGGGATATGATGGAAAGGCCCTAATTCCAAAAACTCTTACATCTCGGCACCAAGAGCATTTTCTGCCCTGTTGGCCTCCTGCAGATGACCAGCCGAGATAAACAGAGGGCACTCCACTCGGTTGCAATGTGTATGGGGATGTGAAGGAATCAATCAGACAAAAGCAGATTATTACAGTGTCTGCAAGAGATCAAACAGTGCTGCCATCCGCACCCACACACGCCTGATTTACAGGCAAGCTGATAAAGTGCTGCAGCTCACTGTCAGAAGAACATGACAACTCCTTGAGCTCTGTGGATAAATTATTGCTGAAGCCCATGATAACATTTCTCCACCTAGCAACCAAACATAATAGGATGTAGCTTTTAGTACTAGGAGCCAAACGATGCAAAGACGAGCCGCGTGGGAGCCCCGGAGACTCTGGGAGGCACAGGCTAAGATGGAACTGAGACCAGCCCCTGGAAAAGCCCCAGGAAACCCACGGTCACTCATAACCTTGCCCCAGGAGCCCAGGCCCTTCCTATCCTCGCACGTGCACAGAGGAACGAGCCCTGGTTCAGGGTGGATAGTGCCAAAAGTTACCTTCCCCGAGCTCTATGCCCTGAACCATGCCAACTGCCCTTGATGTCCCCAAATGCTACCCCAAAGCATTTAGCCTGTCCCATGTTCCCATGAAAAATGAAGTCAACGTGGAGTCACGAAAGCAAATAGGAAGAAGCAACCTTGACTACCACCATGAGAAAAATCATTCCTTCCTGGAGTTTTGTTGATTTTCCCAAAAACATTGAGGGGAAAACCTCCGTGTGGTACCAGTGTCGATCTCAAGTACCTCTTGAACACCGAGACAGCTCTTTTTTAAGAAAAGAAAGGCCAAATAGAGCTAACTAGACTTTGTGAAATAAACACTGTCTTACGTCCCTCTTTTCATCTTTCAGGTCACTTTTTCAAGTGGCATGGCTTTTCAATTGATGCAGGTAATAGAAAGATGCTTTAAAGTTCAGTGTCTTTTATCGATAAATTTCTTAAGTCATATGATCTGCCCAGATTGAGTCAGGAAGACACACACAATTTAAACAGACCAATAACAAAGGAAGAAATAGAAGAAGCCATCAAAAGACTACCAACCAAGAAAAGCCCTAGACCGGATGGATATACAGCAGAGTTTTACAAAACCTTCAAAGAAGAATTAATATCAATACTTTTCAAGCTATTTCAAGAAATAGAAAAATAAGGAGCTCTTCCAAACTCATTCTATGAGGCCAATATCACCCTGATCCCGAAACCAGACAAAGACACTTCAAAGAAAGAAAACTACAGACCAATATCTCTAATGAACATAGATGCAAAAATCCTCAATAAAATTCTGGCGAATCGAATACAAAAACACATCAAAAAAATTGTGCACCATGATCAAGTAGGATTCATCCCTGGGATGCAAGGCTGGTTCAATATACGGAAATCAATAAATGTTATTCACCACATCAATAGACTTAAAGATAAGAACCATGTGATCGTCTCAATAGATGCAGAAAAAGCATTCGACAAACTACAGCATCTGACAAACTACAGCATCCCTTTATGTTCAAAACACTAGAAAAACTAGGGATAACAGGAACTTACCTCAACATTGTAAAAGCTATATATGCTAAGCCTCAGGCTAGCATCATTCTAAATGGAGAAAAACTGAAGGCATTCCCTCTAAAATCTGGAACAAGACAGGGATGCCCTCTCTCACCACTTCTATTCAATTTAGTCCTTGAAATACTAGCTAGAGCAATTAGACAGACAAAAGAAATTAAAGGCATAAAAATAGGAAAAGAAGAACTTAAAATATCACTATTTGCGGATGACATGATCCTATACCTAGAAGACCCAAAAGGGTCTACAAAGAAACTACTAGAACTAATAAATGAATTCAGCAAAGTGGCAGGATATAAAATCAACACGCATAAATCAAAGGCATTCCTGTATATCAGCAACAAAACTTCTGAAATGGAAATGAGGAAAACCACCCCATTCACAATATCCTCAAAAAAAAAATAAAATACTTGGGAATTAACCTAACAAAAGAGGTGAAAGATTTATACAAGGAAAACTACAGAACCCTAAAGAGAGAGATAGAAGAAGATCTTAGAAGATGGAAAAATGTACCCTGTTCATGGATAGGCAGAACCAACATCATCAAAATGGCGATATTACCCAAAGTTCTCTACAGGTTCAACGCAATGCCAATCAAAATCCCAACGGCATTTCTTGTAGAAATAGATAAAGCTATCATGAAATTCATATGGAAAAACAAAAGACCCAGAATAGCAAAAGCAATTCTAAGCAGGAAGTGTGAATCTGGAGGTATAGCGATACCAGAGTTCAAACTGTACTACAAAGCAATAGTAACAAAAACAGCATGGTACTGGTACCAAAACAGGCAGGTGGACCAGTGGTACAGAATAGAGGACACAGAGACCAATCCACAAAATTACAACTTTCTTATATTTTATAAAGGGGCTAAAAGCATGCAATGGAGGAAGGATAGCATCTTCATCAAATGGTGCTGGGAAAACTGGAAATCCATATGCAACAAAATGAAGCTGAACCCCTTTCTCTTGCCATGCACAAAGTTAACTCAAAATGGATCAAGGAGCTAGATATCAAATTAGAGACTCTGCGTCTGATAGAAGAAAAAGTTGGCTCCGATCTACATATTGTGGGGTCAGGCTCCAAATTCCTTAATAGGACGCCCATAGCCCAAGAGTTAAATACAAGAATAAACAAATGGGACTTACTTAAACTAAAAAGTTTTTTCTCAGCAAGAGAAACAATAAGAGAGGTAAATAGGGAACCTACATCCTGGGAACACATTTTTACTCCTCACACTTCAGATAGAGCCCTAATATCCAGAATATACAAAGAACTCAAAAAATTAAACAATAAGATAACAAATAACCCAATCAACAAATGGGCCAAGGACCTGAACAGACACTTCTCAGAGGAGGACATACAATCAATCAATAAGTACATTAAAAAATGCTCAACATCGCTAGCAGTCAGAGAAATGCAAATCAAAACCACCCTAAGATACCATCTCACTCCAGTAAGATTGGCAGCCATTATGAAGTCAAACAACAAGTGCTGGCGAGGATGTGGGGAAAAGGGTACACTTGTACATTGCTGGTGGGACTGCAAATTGGTGCAGCCAATTTGGAAAGCAGTATGGAGATTCCTGGGAAAGCTGGGAATGGAACCACCATTTGACCCAGCTATCGCCCTTCTCGGACTATTCCCTGAGGACCTTAAAAGAGCGTACTATAGGGATACTGCCACATCAATTATCATAGCAGCACAATTCACAATAGCTAGACTCTGGAATCAACCCAGATGCCCTTCAATAGATGAATGGATAAAAAAATGTGGCATTTATACACAATGGAGTATTATGCAGCACTAAAAAACGACAAAATCATGGAATTTTCAGGGAAATGGATGGCATTAGAGCAGATTATGCTAAGCGAAGCTAGCCAATCCTTAAAAAACAAATGCCAAATGTCTTCTTTGATATAAGGAGAACAACTAAGAACAGAGCAGGGAGGAAGAGCATGAGGAAAAGACTAACATTAAACAGAGACGAGTGGTGGGAGGGAAAGGGAGAGAGAAGGGAAACTGTATGGAAATGGAAGGAGACCCTCATTGTTACACAAAATTACATATGAGAGATGGTGAGGGGAAAGGGGAAAAAAAACAAGGGAGAAAATTGAATAACAGCAGATGGGGTAGAGAGGGAAAATGGGAGGGAAGGGGAGGGGGGATAGTAGGGGATAGGAAAGGTAGCAGAATACAACAGTCACTAATATGGCATTATGTAAAAATGTGCATGTGTAACCGATGTGATTCTGCAACTTGTATTTGGGGTAAAAATGGGAGTTCATAACCCACTTGAATCAAATGTATGAAAAATGATATGTCATGAGCTATGTAATATTTTGAACAACCAATAAAAAAAAAAGTTCAGTGTCTTTGAGACACAAGTTCCCTGAAGACAAGGAGCTCTCCGAATTTGTTCCCTTAGCTCTGTCCTCAAAATCTCCACAGGGCCCAGACAATCATCTTTCAGTAAATCTCTGTTCAATAAAATCAATTACACAGAAATATTAACTAAATGATAATACAAGTGGAACCAAGGTGGCAAAATCTGCGATGAGTGTGGATGGGGGGAGAGACAAACTGTGTGAGAGGGATACTTGAACAACTGTTAGGTTTCTGCCACTTTTACAAAGGCCTGAGATCATCAACCTGCAAGGAGACAGGCTTCTTTGGATATGCAGTATTAGACATTCCCACCCCTGCTCAGTCGGGTGGACCCTTGCTCTCAGGCCTTTGATGGGGGTGCAGGACAGAAGTGGCCCAGAGCATGTGGCAGAGAAAAACCACCCCATGGCTGAGAAGCCAGAGAGGAAGAGGTGGGGTCATGGCTCCTGTGAGGCACGCCCCCAGTGACCTGAAGACTCCCACCTGGCCCACTTCTTAACAGTTCCACCTCCTCCAAATGGCACCAGGCTGAGGACCAGGCATTTGACACATTGGCCTTTGGGGGACAGTCCAGGTCCAAAAGGTAGTGGTAACTTATGTTGAAGAAGTCATATCTTGATAACCACTGTTATTCCACGAGTTATTAGAGAATACTATTATTCTTGTTGTTGAAGTATAGATTGTTACAGAATACCATGGCTGTTATTTCCTTTTCTGGTAAAGAAAATACTGCTCAAAGACCACAGGTAATTGATCAAAATTGCAAACCTGAATTCCACCTGGTCATCAATTTCTTCTTAACTCAATGTCTTTCATTCCACTTAAAGGACTGTGCAGCGAGGTAGCTGCTATTATTCCCTTCGCACACGGGAGACAACTGACTTCAGCAGCCCTTCGAAGGCCATGTGATGATTGTGTGGCAGGAAGAGATGCAAACCAGGTCTGCCTGGCTGCCACCCTCTACTGTGCTACCCGGTCTCCATGCTACAAATGGTGATGCAGACGGCTAGAAACCGTGTCTTACCTAGGAGCTAATTAGAACTTTAAGTCACACCTTCCCTGAGTGTCCTAACTATATTTCAAAGAACACAAACATCATTAGGTCAGGAAAACAGGAAATTAGCTCAGCAACTAGATGCATTTGAAACAGTGGCAAAAAACAAAAACAACAGTCTCAACCAAGCTCATCTTAGAAACATGCAAATAGCCACTGGTGCCCAAGGGGAAATTAAGTCCTTTCTTGGCCCTTTTCCCTACAGGTATCAAGAGAAGCAATCGCTATGGTAGTGACGAAGGAACCATGCCACGCTCCCTTGGGAGGAAAAAATGAAAGAAGAGCTAAGAATCTCATTAAAGTATAATCTTCAATGAAAAAGCACGACTCTCACACGAGTATAAAGTGCTGTTGTATAAAGAGTGCTGTTCTACTGATGAAGAAACCAATATAATATCAAAATTGCTTCAAAGTAGAAATTATAGAATGCAGATTTATAAGCTGGCCAAAAGGAATGCTGAAAAAAAAAATCTGCTGAGACTTCAAAACTGGGCAATATCTTGCAGCGTCACTAATCTGTAACAGTTTGGGGTGATTTTCTCCCGGATAGAAGCCTATAAGTTAATATGTCACCTCAAGTAACCAGCTCCAACCAAATGGCACACTGCAGACTAAACACAGATGTACTCCTCTAAATACTTGATCTTGGGTGAATTTGTTTAACACACAGTGGCAGGACATGGAGTCATCCTCAGTTTCATCTACAAGTTTTGTGTAATGTTTCTGAATCATCTTCTCAAGTTTACACTACTATTTCTAATGCTGTGGTGTATAAGAACACAGGTGCCCCACTAAGATTCTGGTTCAATATGTTTGCAGTGGGGACCCAGCTGTGCATTGTAAGGAACTCCAAATAATTCTAGTTCTTGTGTTCTACATCAAATTAAGAAATGACCACTTTCAACAATACAGACCATAAATTTGGGAGGTGTTTCAGTTGAAGTTGCTTTGACTTTCAAGAAATGAAAACTTGGACTTAGGCCCTCTGATTTCAAGAACAGAGAAACTTTAACCACATAAAGATAAGAAGTGGCTGCATGACTGTAGTATGCTGATTTATGTCCTTTGGGTATAAACCGAGGAGTGGGATAGCTGGGTCAAATGGTGGTTCCATTCCAAGTTTTCTAAGGAATCTCCATACTGCTTTCCAGATTGGTTGCACCAATTTTCAGTGCCACCAGCAATGTAAGAATGTGCCTTTATCCCCACATCCTCACCAACACTTATTGCTGCTTGTATTCTTAACTGCCATTCTGACTGAAGTGAGATGAAATCTTAGTTTTGACTTTCATTTCTCTAATTGCTAGAGATGTTGAATGTTTTTTCATATATTTTTTGATCAATTATATATCATCTTCTGAGATGTGTCTGTTCAGTTCCTTGGCCCATTTATTGATTGGGTTATTCACAATAGCTAAATTGTGGAAGCAACCTAGATGCCCTTCAATAGAAGAATGGATAAAGAAACTGTGGTATACAATACATTGAGTAAAGAGTAATAAAAGAATAAGAAAAAGGCAAAACACTTATTGCATAAATATTTTTGGCATGACACCATTAAATAAGTTACACCTTCAAAAAAAAAAAAGAAACTGTGGTATATATACACAATGGAATATTACTCAGCAATAGAAGAGAATAAAATCATGGCATTTGAGGTAAATGGATGGAGTTAGAGAATATCATGCTAAGTGAAGTAAGCCAATCCCAAAAAAACCAAAGGCCGAATGTTTTCTCTGATGAGTGGATGCTGATCTATAGTGGGGGTAGGGGTAGCATGGGAGGAATGGAGGAACTTTGAATAGTTCAAAGGGGAA
Organism: Spermophilus citellus; assembly: GCF_964194105.1. Classification (NCBI taxonomy): domain Eukaryota; kingdom Metazoa; phylum Chordata; class Mammalia; order Rodentia; family Sciuridae; genus Spermophilus; species Spermophilus citellus. The sequence goes on along the minus strand of NC_138185.1, from coordinate 9,009,244 downwards.
GGAGGGGAAGGGAGGGTGCATGGGGGTAGGAAAAATGGTGAAATGAGATAGACAGCATTACCCTAAGTACATGTATGAAGACACAAATGGTATGACTCTACTTTGTGTACAACCAGAGAAATGAAAAATTGTGCTCCATATGTATTCTATGAATTGTAATGCATTCTGCTGTCCTGTATAACAAATTAGAAGAAAGAAAGAGAGAGAGAGAAGAAGAAGTAATGTGACCTGTGGGGCAGGCAGATTCAGTAGCTCAGGGACCTCTATGCCAATGATACAGGGTCTGGCCTCTTTCTGCCACCCATCAGTATTAAGGCTACTGATGAGATGGCCACAGCAGTTGTGTGTGTCCTTTCCTGGCCCAATTCGTAAAGGAATAAGAGAGACTGCCTCATCTTGTGAGTCTCTCATAGCACTGGAGAACCCCTTCCAAGAAACCCATCCTCTCCCGCAGACTTCCCTTCATAACTTACTGACCAGAATTATACCAAGTGATTCTTTGGAAGCCAATCTGTGGCCAGGGGGATTTGAATGGGAATATCACTCACCAGTCAGGCACTGAAGAACTAGGGTGAGGGTGGCATTCCTTGGGACAACTGATTGAATGCAAAAGGCGTGAGCATCTGAAAAAAGAGCTGACATTCTATTAGAAGAGAAATAGGAGTGAGGCTGGGAAGGAAACTGACCCTCAGGTCCAGCTTTAGTGCATTAAAAATGGACTTGCAATTGGCAAATAAAAGTTAGGTTGCATGAAAGATGTAGAGGAAATTGCTTTTATGCAATGAAAAAAATCCAAGATCACTACCAGACAGGTCTGCCCAGAAGTGGCAGAAAAGATAGGTTCACAAACCAAATTAATGTGCCTGAATTACTCTTATCACCTTGTGCCCATTTTGATGGCCACTCTTCAAGATATGAAGACATTAGAACCCTTGTGTGCTTGGGGTGGAAATTTAAATGTTGTAATCATTTTGGAACAGTGCAGAGATTCCTCAAACAAATTAAAAATTGAACCACTATATAATCCAGCATTCCCACTTCTGGGTATACAGTCAAAGAGTTCAGAGCAGGATCTTAAAGAGATACTTGCACACCCATGTTTAGTGCAGTATCATTGGCAATTTCGAAGAGGTGGAAGCAACCCACATGCTGGTGGATAGATGAATGGATAAAAGAAATATGGCATGTTCAATAGAATATGGTGCAACCTTAAATGGAGAAAATCCGATCTCATGCTACAACATGGATGAATGGATAATCAAGAAGAAAGAAATGGGGAGGTTAACGCATTTTAACCAGGGAGCAAGTAAATGGACACACCACTGATGTCACAGCAACTGACTTCAAATTATGCTACAGAACTAGAGTGACAAAAACTGCATGTTACTGGCTCAGGGACAGACACATAGACCAATGGTGCAGAGTAGAAGAAAGAGACAAGTCCATACTCTACTAGAGTCATCTGATCCTGGACAAAGGTACCAAGATGTACACTGGCGAAAAGACAGCCTTTTAAACAAGTGGTCCTGGGAAAACTGGTTATCCATGTGTAGAAGGAATAAACTAGACCCTTATTTCTCACCCTGCACAAAAATCAACTCAATTATACCAGAAACCATGCAATGCTTAGAAGAAAATGTAGGGTTAACACTCCAGCATATAGATAAAGGCAACAACTTTCTCCATACGACCCCTAAAGCTCATGAAATAATCCCAAGAGTTAATAAGTGGGATGGCATCAAATTAAAAGGCTTCTGCACATCAAAGGAAACAAAGAGAGAACCTACAGAATGGGAGAAAATCTTTGCTAGCTACCCTTCTGACAAAGGACTAATATCCAGAATTTATAAAGAACTCTAATTTTATACCCAAACCAAGCTAGGAATGGTGGCACATGCCTGTAATCTCAGTGGCTCAGGAGGCTGAAGCAGGAGGATCTCAAGTTCAAAGCCAGTCTCAGCAACTTAGTGAGGCCTAAGCAACTTAACAAGACCCTGTCTCAAAATAAAAAATAAAAAGAGCAGGGGGTGTAGCTCAGTAGATGAGTGCACCGGGGTTCAATTCTCAGTACTGAAAAAAAAAAGAACTCAAAAAACTTAATACCAAAGCACTGAATAACCCAATTAATAAATGGGCAAATGAATTAAACAGAAACTTCTCAGAAAAAGAAATACAAATGGCCAACAAATATATGAAAATCTTCAACACAACATCATTAACAATTAGAGAAATGCAAATCAAAACTACACTAGATCTCACCTCACACCAGTCAGAAAGGTAGTCATCCAGAATACAATACCAGTTGGCAATTTATGTACAATGAATTGAAACGCATTCTGCTATCACGTATAACTAATTAGAACAAATTTTAAAAAAGAACACAACAATGAAAAAAATTAACTCTAGTCACACACAATGATTTACTGAATCTAAATAAACTTGTTGAACAAGAAGAAAAGAGGGGCTGGGGATGTGGCTCAAGCGGTAGCGCGCTCAGCTGGCATGCGTGCTGCCCGGGTTCAATCCTCAGCACCACATACAAAGATGTTGTGTCCATCTAAAACTAAAAAATAAAATATTAAAAAAAAATCTCTCTCTTTCTCTCTCTCTAAAAAAAAAGAAGAAGAAAAGAGAATACAAATAATAAATGCTAGAGAGGATGTGGAGAAAAAGTAACACTTTAACAGTATCTGTGTGATTATAAATTAGTACTACCACTGGAAATGAGTATGGAGGTTCCTCAAAAGACTAGGCATGGAACCACCATGTGACCCAGCTACACCACTTCTCAGTATTTATCCTAAAGAATTAAAGTCATCTGACTACAGTGATACACACACACACACACACACACACACACACACACACACTTACTTTTATAGCAGCACAATTCACAATAGCCCAACTATGGAACCACCCCAGGTGTCCGACAATGGATGAATGGATAAAGAAAATGTGGTACATATACACAGTGAAATTTTATTCAGACATAAAGAAAAATGAAATTATGTCACTTGAAGGAAAATGGATAGGACTAGAAACCATTATGTTAAGCAAATAAGTCAACCTGAGAAGGTTCAGGGTCAGGGTAATATGTTTTGTCTCATATGCAGAAGCTTCAGGGGGGAAATGGGAAAGAAACTAGGAGTGGGGGCCTCATGAAAATCTAAGGGAGAGGGGCTGGGATTGTGGCTCAGTGGTAGAATGCTCACCTACCATGCTTGAGGTACTGGGTTCGATCCTTAGCACCACATAAAATATATAAAATAAAGATATTGTGGGCTGGGATTGTGGCTCAGCAGTAGAGCACTCGCCTAGCCCGTGCAGGACCCAGGTTCAATTCTCAGCACCACATAAAAATAAAAGCATTATGTTGTGTCCATCTACAAAAAAAGATATTCTCTCTCTCTCTCTCTCTCTCTCTCTCTCTCTCTCTCTCTCTCTCTCTCTCTCTCTCCTCTCTCTCCCCCTCTCTCAAAAAAAAAAAAGATATTGTGTCCACCTAAAACTAAAAAATAAATATTAAAAAAAAACAAAGGGAGATCAGTAGAGGGAAGAGATCAAGAAGTAGGAGGTAGGAGGGAGAGTGATATTGGCCAAATTATATTGTGTATTGTGTGCATTCACGAGAATGTGACAACAAACCCCATCAGAATGTACAACTGTAAGGCACCAATTTTGAAATGTGGGGGGAAAGGTTAATAAATAAGAAAAGAAAACCTTCCCACATCCTATCTCCCTAATATTCTACCTTCCCTCACTCTGTAGGTTATAAAGACTGGAGCTGAGGTTTGATCAAGGAAAAATGCCTGGGACCAATGGGACCCTTCATCTGTCAGAGACACAGGATAAACATGCCTGACCACAGCCACGGAGAGCCAGTCAGCTCACTGAGAAGTCAGGGGTTTCACCTCCACTTTGTTGGTAGAGCAGGAGCCCAGACAGAAAGGGACCATCCCTGGCGTCTCTACCCGGAGACCACATAAGTAGTCAGCCCAGGAGCAGCGTGACCATCCGTTGCAGCTTTAGTCTTCCGATCATTTCTTTCTATAAGCAAAGCTCCTATTTGTTCTGTCAACATTTTATTCACTCTATCACTATCATTCTTCCTGGTTGTCAGCTTGCCTGCTGTGTTCAGCATAGCTCGCGAACCCTACCTATGTCCCATAAGATTCTTCCTTACTCGTAATTCTCTCTGGATGCAGCCCGTACCCCCCAAGCCTCCCAGCCTCTAGCTTACTCTCCATCTAGGCTGGAGTCCCAAAGTTTTGTCCATTGCATTTGCTTTGCTGTCTGTTTTAGCAGAGTTGAATAATAATACAACTGATACAGCCAACCTACATTACAAAAGACCTAACATGTTGCAATAAAGATGAAAGAGAGAGAAATGACTAGGAAAGAAAATTATGATGAATTAATCAGATGCATTTTTTTAAAGCCCACTTGTGAGACAATGGAGAAAATTGGACACTAACTAGGTACCTGATGGTTTCAAGAAATTATATATTTTAGGTATAAAAACTGTATTTTTAGCAGTGAAAAAATTTTCACATTCTAGAAATACATACTGAAGTATTTATGGGTAAAATTACATAATGTCTGAGGTTTGCTTCAAAATAAGCCAATGTTTCACAATTCTGATCAACAAACAGTTCCTGAGCTTATGCTAAGTAGAGTTGTGCAAACTGAGAATGACTCATTAGTAGGTAAATTGATTTGGTGGGCTGTGACCAGATTATTTTTAATGACAAATAGAATGGAATAGAAAATATCAGAGTAATAACATTCTGTCATGGTGAATTTCCTTCCATGAAACTTTTGTGTCATGCGTGTGTGTGTGTGTGTGTGTGTGTGTGTGTGTGTCTGTGTGTGGGCATGCTGAACATACATGACAGACCATGATGTAAGATGTAATCCTTTCTGTGACATGCAGTTACTAGAGATTAGAGACCACAGCCAAAAGCAGAGGCCTAACCACTGATGGACACTGAAGAATAAGGCGTGGTCCCCTCTGTCCACAGGAGGCCACGCATAACGTGCAGTGTTAAGAGCTCCAAGACCCAAGGACTGTGGGACAAAGGAAGTGTTGACAAACTTGCACTCAGGCTTCATGGAAGAGGACATATCACAGGTGGACAGTGGAGGAGGAAAGGGTGAATACCTGTCACTCGGGGAGGGAACACAACTGTGTTCAGAACTGTGAATACACACGGTACATCTAAGCCAATTTGGTGATGCTGGGAGCCCAGGAGAGGGCAGCCATCGCTGGGAGCTGGCAGGCTGGAGACCTCACTTGAAGTCATGAAATATTGATGGTCCTGAGGAAGCTGCTCTTGATGTGAGAAGCTGCACACGTGTTTTTTCTCTCTCGATGATCTCCACCTTTGGTAATCTCCCAGCCATCTTATTTAATCTAAATTGGGCACCAAGAATTAGCATTTCCACTTCTAAGATGCAAACCGATAAATAGTACTGGATGGTAAAATAACTTCCCTACAAAGACATTCACTTAGAGCATTACTCCAAATGGTAAAATACTGGAAAGAATCAAATGTTTAATGATGGAGGTCGGGTAAATAAATTATGGCCCATCTATAATACACATTTGGTTTTAAAATTTGATAGAAAAGAATCTGTTAACCTAGAAAAATATCCACAATATATTATTAATTTATAGATGCAATATGCTAAGCAAGAGGTACAGACTATCCCTGTTTTAAGGAAGAAAATGAAAATAATGCTGAGAGAGACATACTCTTTTCTTCCAATTTAACTGTAATTTTTGTATGATGGAATTATGGGTCATTTATTTTTTGTCCTTGTTTCTACCAATTCCAAATTTTCTTTTACATACAAAAATAATTAAAACATTTTAAAGCAGTAAAATCATTATAGGATGGGAAGTAACCCAGAAATATATTCTCAATTTATTATTAACCAGGAACTCAAGTTAAAAATAGTATTACATTATGATAGTTTTAAGAGATAGAGATTAGGCAGATTTTTTTCCTTCTTTTTGCTTATCTAAATTTTGTATGCTTTCCATGAGGAACATTCTGTTATTATTTTGTCATTTGAAAAACAATCATTTTTTAAATTCCTAACTTAGAGTCTTTGTCTCCTGTGAGATTTTGGAAAGTGAAATGATGCAGTCTACACCCTAAAATCAATCACCTGTGTGTAGACCAGCTGATGTGAACATTGTCTTATACATTCAAACACATTCAAAAAGGAATTTGCTTTAGGAAGTTCAAAAATGCTAATTCTGAGAAAATAAAGCTAAGACAATTTTTTTTCTTTTCCTTTTTTGTGTACCAAGGATTGAACCAAACCCCCATCCATTTTCATTTTTTAATTTTTTTTTTTATTTAGAGACAGGGTCTCGCTAAGTTGCTTAGGGCTTTGCTAAGTTGCTAAGGCTGGCCTTGAAATTACAATCCTCCTGCCTTAGCCTCCTGAGTTGCTAGGAATATAGGCACATGCCATGCACCACTGTGCCCAGCTAAGCAATGACAATTTTAAAATAAAGCAATAAGCCCTTCTGAGTCCATTATTGGATCTTCAATCTAATGGTTATGCTTTTGCTCATTTTAGTTTTGAAATCCATCCCACAAGTTTGTTTGTTACATAAAAGGAGAAAAATAGGCAAAAGCATAGAATGATCAAATCATGTAGATGGGGCGGGGGTGGGGGGGTCCAATGACAAAATTTTAAAAGATGAAACTTTGCAGGTGTAATCCAGGAAATGCAGAGCAGGAACAGTACATTTTCTGCCAGTGACCCCTCTGGGGCCGTTTCTCAGCACCTCAGCAGCTTTCAGCCTGACTCTCGGGAGTTACCAACTTAGCCTCCTGAGTCCTGGGGCACCTGCAGCTCTTCCTTTCCTCTTGTTTCTAATTCTTTCCTTCAAATGAACACTAGGATCTCCTAGAGCCGACCGAGTTATTAGCTCTGCATCACTATTAGGAAACACCTGACGCAGGCTACTTATGAAGTAAAGAGGTTTTAGGCTCATGGCTCAGAGGCTCAAGTCTAAGACCCAGGGCAGCCCCCTGGTTTGGGCGGCCGGCAAAGATGGCACAGCATGGCAGGAACCCGTGTCAGAGTGAGTGCCTGCATCTCCATCTGAAGCCAGCAGGCAGAGACTGAGGGATCCTGAGGTTCCATAATCCTCTCCTTGTCTCAGTGACCTAAGGCTCTCCCCAGAGGCCTCACCTTTTAAAGGTTCATGGCGCCTCCCAATACCAGCACCCCAGGGACAAAGCCTTTAGATGTGGACCTTGAGGAATGCTTGTCCAAAGCATAGCACAGAGCTTCTCAAAATTGCCTGCACAGCCCCGTCACTTGACATGCTCCTGAAGCCCAGGCTGCATTTCAGACTCAAGTCTCCACCCCTGAAGGTGGAACCCAGGCTCAGCAGCACAAAACCTTCTTGGGTTACTTCGGTGTTCAGCCAGTTCAAAAATCACTGTTCTTGTTGACTCTATTCCTGGCTTTGGTTCCTGTCCCACTTCCTTTCCTGCTTTCACCTCTAAGTCCTGACTTCCAGCTGGCCCTTCCTTACCCTGACCCCAGTCTCATGCCTGTGATGATCTGACTGTGGCCTGTGTATGTTGGGATACATTGTAAAAACTGAATGACTAAACAACGTATCACTTGACTAAACAACGTATCTAGCTGCAAGTAATAGACACTCAACCCAAACTGGCTTCGATGTCACAGAAATTTATTAATTCATGTTATTGCAAATAGAAATAACTTCAGGTCAAGCTTGATCAAGACATAAATGATTTTTCCAGGTGCCAATACCTCTCTCTCCACCTATGATTCTCCTTCTGCCCCGAAACTTCCCTCTCAGGCATGGTCTCCCCTGTGACTGCAAGATAAGTACAGCAGCTCACATCCCGAGAAATGCATCTGATGGAAACATAAAGTCCATACTCCACATTCCAGAAGCTCTTACCACACCGTAATTCATTGACTCTGATCAGCCAGATACTCATGTGTATGCCAATCATGATGGCCGGAGGGATGTCACACTCTAAGAACCTTGATGGATTCCCATGGCCATGAGAAGTTTGTGGACTGAAAGTGGTTCCCAGAGAAAATTCACAAGAAAAAGAGACAGCAAAAGAGACTGGTTTGAAAATGTAACAACTGTCCATTCCAGGTGGGCTTGCTGACAGGTGATCCTCCGGAAAATAAGGAAGTGGGGTCTCTCCAGGAAAACAAGCATAGGAAAGACAATTTCCCTGGATGATGTAAAAATGTTTAGAAGAGGAAGAGGACCGCATGGAAAAGCAGGCAAGAATCAGGGCAGACCCATATGCTTATTGCAAATAGCAACTGAAACATTTGCTCCTAACTTACAACCAAGAAGAAGAATTTAAATACTAGCCCATAAAGTATTTATCAGGCTTAGAATAAACTGCAAAAGGTAAGGTCAAAACATGAGAAAATCCACTTTTTTAAAACTGGCAATATGTGCAGTGAATAATTTCGTACTTTAGTTTTGCATTTAGAAATTAGTTTTGTTTTCTGCCATGACTATATTTAGTACAATGTGGGTTATGCAGTACCTATTTTTAAAAGATTTAATTTTTTCAGTTTTGTCATAAAAGTAAATATTTATGTAATAAATCCCATGAGTGTGAAATGGTAAGACCCTGAAATTTTTAGTTTTCCACAATCAGTTTGGTAATGTTTATTCAGCAGGGGGAAGATAGATTCACAGCGACCCCAACGGCTGCAGGGATCTAGGAGGAGCAAAGCACTTCTTTAAAACATCTCCTAAGTCCTCTGACCACTTCTACAACTTGAGAGCCACATGCGTTCTCATGGGTTTAATTGTCACCTTCATTTGCATAATTCATGAACTCACATCATTATTATTGTCAAACATTATCTTATTCATTTGCTTTAAAAAAAAAAAAAACTCTTTCTCTTCAACAGTCTTTATGAAGATGGGGACCTATCTGCCTTATTCACTGTTGTGCCCCAGGCCCTAGAATACTCTCTGGCTTCTAATAGGTGCTCAATAAATATTTGTGGGATGAATGATGAATGCATGCATTTTTTAGTGTTCTGGGCTTTCTCTGCACATATCTTTTTTTTAATAATTAACACTTGTGTTATTTGAAAGGAATTTAAAATATGATACAAATGTAGGAAACAATGTGATACAAATATAGCAGAAAGCCCTGGGACCACCATCCAGGCAGGGCAGGAAGGGAATTTCAGCAGCCTCTCTGGAAACACTGGGCCCCTCCCCATCACAGCCCTGAGTAACCGTGATTCTGACTTTTCATTGTTATCACTTTCCTAATTTTCCCACTTTGTCACCTGACTGTATACCCCTACAGTTTAATTTTGTCAGTTTCTTTTTAAAGTGTCTTTTACAATCTCATTTTAACTACAGGTTCCTTCGCTATCTCTTGCTAAAGAAACTCAGTTGTTTCCTGTAGAATTTTCCACGGTCTGGATTTTGATGGTTGTGTCTTCCTAGAGTTTAACATGCTCCTCTTTATTTTCTGTAAATTGGTAGTTGAATTGAGAGGCTTAGTAAGATTCACCAACCTGAGGGAGGACTCTGCTTCTTTACATTCAAGGTCAAGGATGGTGTGACAGTCAGATTAGCCAGGTTATCTTGCAGTAACAAAGAGCCCCCAGTACTAGAGGCTTCTAGTGGGAAAATACTTTACAGATCGCCTTCTAATGGAAAAATACAATACTTAGTGATTGTCTCTTTGTGAATTGAGTAGCTGGATCAGTCTTTCTGACTTTCCTCAAATTCATTTCAACAAAGATGAGGACCTTCAATATGGCAGGAACTACAGATGGCAGGTAAATAGACTCCCAAGATATGTGCAGAGAAAGCCCAGAACACTAAAAAATGCATGCATTCATCATTCATCCCACAAATATTTATTGAGCACCTATTAGAAGCCAGATAGTATTCCAGAGCCTGGGGCACAACAGTGAATAAGGCAGATAGGTCCCCATCTTCATAAAGACTATTGAAGAGAAAGAGGGGTTTTTTTTAAAGCAAATGAATAAAATAATGTTTGACAATAATAAATACTGTAAAAGAAATCAACCAATTGATACGCAAACCAACCTGAGGGAAGACTCTGCTTCTTTACATTCAAGGTCAAGGATGGTGTGACAGTCAGATCAACCAGGTTATCTTGCAGTAACAAAGAGCCCCCCCATACTAGAGGCTTCAAACAACTAATGTCAAGTTCTCCTTCATGCAGAAAACAGCTCACTGTTGTCCCTTAAGACGATTGTAGTTTTGTTCTCGGCAAATTAATTTACCTGTAACCGCATTCTCCAGAGTCCCTTTCTCCTGTGGCTGCAGATTATGGCAGGCCACCAGTAAGACTGGATAGAGAGAAGGGAAGAATGTGCTAGTCTTCGCCTTCACTTATCCCACCATGAATGGGATGCTAGTCTCGGTCAGCATCTTCAGTCCTGAGTCAGAGGCACCTGCAGCCTCAGGACAAAGGGTGCCAGTTCCTTGTGCAGGTCACTGCCATCGCTGAGGCCGGAGGTGGCCAGGGAGACATGTGGGTTACAGGCCAACCTCAGAGATTCCAATTTGTTCCCTCTTTCCCACTTCACATCTAGCTTTTCTTCCTTTACCCTCAGTGACTTCAGGCCCAGAGTCATTCACAGGTGACTATCTTCCTTAGATGCATTGACCAAAGCACACAACTGTAAGTTCCAATCCCATAATAAATCCCTCATGAGCCTCCGGGTCTATTTCTCTGCTCAAACCCTGAGACAGGGGCCCTGGCTGGTAAAATAGCCATTATCATGGGCCTCACAGTTGTTCTAATGCAGAACAACTAAAGCTCTGGAGGGTCTCACATGAGCAATTAAATGCTCCAATCTGAAACTAGCACATGTCCCTTCTGCCCACATCTGTCCAGAGCTAGACCCAGGGCCCCACCCAGTCACAAGGGATCCATCAAGTTCTCACCCTACGCCCAAGAGGTGAAGACAGACACGCTTGGACAGCAGCACCGTTGACCTTCCCCACCCCAAAAAAAACCCTGCTCAACCAGAGGACATGTGACCAACAGGGTGAGCAGGGCCAAGCATTCGAGGGGCAGAGGGAAGAGGAAGAGCTCTGGATGATTCCAGGAACAGAAAGCAAGCTAGTGCGGCTACACAGTCGAGTGGAAAACGTGGGTGGCGATTTGGGACATTCAAGGTGAAGTTGGAAGTTGCTGAACGTTGTTCTCAAAGCAAGGAGGAAACATAAAATGATTTGAGATTGTTAAAAGTTTATTCTAGCTACAGTGAATAGATCCAAGAAGAGGGCACAAACGCTTCTAGCTGAGGACTGACCAGTTAGGAAGCTGGTACTGGATGGACTGAGAGATTGTGGTGGCATAGAGCAGAGCCAGGGCTGCAGAGTATCACTGGAGGAATCCCAGGACTGTCACTCATTGTCTGCTCCCCAGGATCCTCCCAAATCCTTTTTTCCATTAATGAGACATCCACTGGCCCCATCACAGGACAAAGCACTCAAGTCCCATGACTCCCCAGTTTTGGTGGAGGACAGAGTTGGCTCTCTGTGCAGACTCCCTCCCCTGTGCCCTCCCTCCTTCAGTTTCTGGGGCTTATGCTTTTAGCCTAGGAGCTGCTACCCTGTCCAGAAGAGAGCTCTGGACCTTCAGAAGGTCCACATTTATGATCTACCTGGCCCCCTTGGTGGTGGCTGACCAGGGGCAGCAGCAGGAAGCCCGGCCCTCTTGGCTGCAGCTGGAGTCAGCCCCGTGTTCCAGAGTGACCCTGTGGGGGAGGGTGAAGCTACCCCCTGGGGACCTCCCCTGGCCTGGCTTCCTCCCCTCTGGTCTGCTTCCCTGGCTGCCGTGGTGGGATCTTCTGGGATCCCTTCCTTCTCTGCTAAATCAAGGGCACGTGACCCTTGTCTCCATGCTCGGATTTGGCAGGACTGGGGCCAGTCCATGTCCTGGATACAAAGTATTTTTAAACTTTTCTATTTCTGGTACCCTTGGTGAGACACTTTTGAAATACTTTTTTTTTTTTTAATTTAACACTTTGCTGCAAAAGAATTCTAACTTGGTTTCCTTTCATTTAACTCACCAACTAGCACGGCGTGCCTGCTACCTTCCACACTCCCTGGCTCTCTGCCTAACTTCATCTTTCATTAATTTATCCTAAAACACTATTTTTATGAGGTCACCTCCTTTCAGGAGTTTCCAATGACTTGAAGAGGTTTTTCTTTGGGCTTGGGTAGTTTTTCTTATAAAGAAAAAAAAATTATGTATATTCCCATGGACCCACAATATAATTTTAAGAATTCATTATAATTTAATTTCAGTATGTATAAACATAAAACTAGTTATAAACTCCTTATACTGACAGCTTTGATATAACTATAAATCCATAATAAGTTTTTAAATTATATTCAAACATAACTACAAAACCAATAAAGTTTAAATTTCTAACATTAATGTAATGTGACAGATGATGTTATTTTTCCAGAACAAAATCGCTGATATTTGGTTTAATAGAAGAAGGATGTAGTCTCAGGTTGGTTTGTGTATTTAATCTCTTTCTGTATTTCAGCATCAATAATGCTAATGCAAGTTACAACCATTCTCACCAGCATGCTGCATCCAATTTTATTAACCACAATTTTTTTTTTATTTTCTAATTCAAGATAATCAAAACCAAAAGTCTGCCTAAGAATAATCCTCACATGCCAATTGTCCTGAGGCACCCACTGATAACTCTCCAGAACTATTTTGTTCACTTAAAGATAAGCTGAGCATGTGCCAGACAAATCTTCATCCAACAGGCTAGACTGCCTCAAAAGCAAGCCTGAGGTGGGTGCTTGGGTGTAGGGGTTTACTGGGGAGGGACTCTGAGCACACATTGGTAAGCAGTTTAGAGAAGTGAGTTCAGGAAGACAGGGGACGGTCCAGTAGGCATTTATGGGTAGGCTACTGCTATAGGCACCTGGGCCTCAAGGGAAACTCAGGAACACAATATGAGCTTTCCTTGGAACTGACCCACGGGGCGGCAGGGAAGCCGGGGCATTAGTCCACCACCTCCCATTTGTCACCAGTAGCTGGATATTCCTGACATCAGCACCCTTGACCTTCCCCACTCCATGGCTGCCAAGAAAAAGCCCCAGGCAGAGTCGGAGGAGCTGCAGCTGTACCCCTCGGGTATCCAGACAAGAATAGGTGTACCAACAGGACGCAGGCAGGACACCAGCAACCTCTGTTCTGGGAGGAGGAGATTTCTTCACTGGGCATCAACAACCGCACTTTCTGACATCACAGGGTTCTAAGTCACGGGATCTGCTCGCAGGTACAGGCCACTTACTCCACAGGGGAGGTCTGGTGTGGCCATTCTGCAGGATGCCACATGCCACCGTTGCCGAATCCAAGTCCCACAACTTCTCTTTGTGCAAAGAACTGCAAAAACTTTATGATTGCAGCTGCTATGACACCACTCGGCCCCTGTGACTATCACACGGTGTTGCACACGTATGGGGTCCGATGTCCACAATGTACTTGTGTTTCCTAATTATCAAAATTATTAAAATTAAGTTTCAGAGAGATTTTCCTGATGTCTGACAATAAATGCCAAGACCCCCAGGGCCAGGGCATGGCAGTAAGAGAAAGCCTGCCCTAAGGTCCAGAGAGCCTGAAATTCAAACTTCTCTGAAACCTACCCTTGAGTTTCCCCCTGGACTTTCTGTGGTCACACCACCCCATTAGTAACGTAATGACCACATTTCCTAACCTCCTACAGATGGACACCTCTATGACTTCTGGGGTTCTCTTTAACCTACCCCAGGACAGAGGGACCAGGCCTTCCTAGGTTACTCTAATTTGCACCAAACGATTCCTGACCCCACTTTCCCCTTGATCCTGGGTCCTGCATTGCTATTTCATACTTGGTGTGTTTGTGTGCACATCCCCAACAAGGCTGTGATGTGACTCTGCACTCATATTAACCTGGTCACATGCATGAATTTGCCTCGTACCAGCTGGGACCTTGAGCTTCCTTTTGCCATCAGTAGAGAGAGTCGCAGCGCTTTCTCACAGTGACACTGTGTCGATAAGTATCTGCAAGTGCGGCCAAGCGTCTGCTGCAGAGCAGGTGCCCCACTAATAGGGGTTTCCTTTCGCACTCACTTAGCTTCTATTTTCACCACGTGGTTTTCTTCTCCATGGCGCTGGGAAATTCCCAGTGTCGCCCCGAAGGTCTGGCCTTTGTGATGAGTTGAGAGAGCCTTCCTGCTGCTGTGACATGTTAATCATCTAAATAGTCTGGAAGCACATTTTCATAAGACACTGTCCTGGGGAGGGAACATCTGGATCTCTGTCATCCTTCCCTTTGAAGTTACCCTGTCTGGACCCACGGAAAGATAAGAACTGATAAGGTTTTCATGGTCAAAGTTACATTCTATTTATAAGAAACTTCATTCATTTTTTAGTTTTTAGCTGAACAGCTAAAAATTCCTCTGCCCTTGCGGACTCTCTCCCAGGTTCACGTTATTGACCCAACCAGCCAGGGACTGTGCAAACTAGGTCTTTCCCCTTCCTGGGAAAATGGGGCTATGAAGCACACCTCCAGGACCCTGATGATCAAAAGTACTCATGAGGAATTCCAGGAGGCTGACTTGATCATCCTTCATGATTGGTTTCGTTTGAGTCTGGATTTTGTCTAATGGAATCTGTTGAATCCTGCCCACATCGCAGCTTTCAACTTGGCCTGATTCCTGCAAGGCCAAGACCTCAGGGTCTACCGGTGGCGCCCAGGTAATAATATGCTTTCATCCACTGAGTGACACTGAGAGGGATCATCATCTAAGAATCATTTGTGTTCCTTCAAGGACCAATAATAACACTGCAATTAATAGCAGTCAACTTTTAGAGGGGGGAGAGTCTCCTTTTGCAAATGAATTTTTAGATCTACAATGCATGATACTGTCTCCTTTTTTTTTTTTAAGATGAAAGCCAGAAGCAGCAGGAGGTGCCTCCAGTTCACTGAGCATTTACATCCTTCAAATTGCAGGGGGAAAAATTCCTTTCGGTGGGATAAGCCTTTGAAGTGAGGTTCTCAGGCCTCTCAGGTGAACTGCCTGCGTGACCAGCAACAGAAGTCTGTTGCGTGAAGCAGAAGGCATGATAGCAACACTGTCCCCTCCTCAGGGCCTCAGGAATTATTGTTCTCAAATCATTGTACAGGTCCCTTGCACTCCTTCTCTTCCGGACACTCTTCCAATGTTCTCTCAAACCTCGAAGAGAGCATTCAGGGACATGCACTTTGAAAACGTGTGCTGTTTGCTGTCATTTTATTAAAAATGTTTGTCCTGATGTAGTCAGTTCCACCCCATAGCAGGATTTTCCTCCTATTTTTAAATAGTACCTGTGTATTGGTTAGGGAAATGTTTGGCTACAAGTAACAAAAATCTCAAATGACATTTAGGTCCCTTTTTTCCCCAGATAACAAGAAATCCCAAGGTGGATAATTCTCAGTTATTCTAGCTGCCTATGTATAACAGCAAGGATTGATGTTCTTTTAAACCCTGCTTCTTCATTCTTACTCATGGTCACAAAAAGGCTGGTGAACCTCCAGCTACCACATCTGTATTCTAGGAAGAGAAAGAAAATGGGATTGGGTGGGGAAGTCAAAAAGAATATGTCATCCAAGTCTTTTTTTTAAAAAAAACCTTTCCCAGAAGGCTTTATGCTTGTATTTTGTTAGGTGAAATTGGGTTAAGTGACCATCCCCAGCTGCAAGGCAGTCTTGGATAGTATACTAGATGGGTACATTCTCCCCAAGGACAACCAAGATTTTTTAGAACATAAGAAGGAAATATGGATACACCCAGGCAACTAGCAGTGACTCTCACATTAGGGTCTGGGAATGACAGTCATCTCTTAATAGAAAAGCCCTTGCATTTTAAATACTGAAATCCTTTTCTGCAGACCTGTCTCCTTTTGACGGGATCACAGGGAATCAGCCACAGGGTCAAACCAGCACCGCTGACTGGGTTGCGACCAGTGAGCCTCAAACATCAGGGAAGTAAGGAATATGGGATCTCCTGGCCTCCTGCAGCTGCAGGCGAGTCTCCTGAAACCCTTAACACAGGGTCAGGCAGGTCTTCTCCATGCTGCGGGGAGCTCTGCCAAACAGCTGCTTGAAAAGCAAGCTCCTCCGTGCTCAAGCCTCCCAGCCCACCCTTCTCCACTGTAAAATCAGAGCTCTGTTTTAGAAAGAATTCTGACAGCTTGAACTCACCTCTAAGAAGGAAGCATACTCCAAAATTCACACTTCCCCCCACTAGTTTATTAAATCCACCAGAGAAAGAGCAACGTGCAGCCAACTACCTATGTAATGTTGTATAGCAGGTACTCAGCATGGGTTCTGAAGGTCAGAAAACAACCAATGAATGTTGTATATGTGAAGTCACATTTAAAATAAAAAACATTATTTTCTAAGAATCATTATCATTAGAGCTCAAAATAAATTTAGGATGTAAATTAGAAAAAAAATGTCTTAATCAGAAGAGGCATTAGATAAAATTCAAGATTAATTTCTGATTTAACAATAAAATACTCTAAATAAACCTAACATGAAAGTTAATTTCTAAAACATGATGACAAATATCTACCTCAAATCAACAGATAAGATCATACTTTCTAAATTCCTAACAACAGTCCTGTTAAAACCAGTAGCTAGATAAAAAGAAAGGGATATTTTACCAATATTATGAAACAATTTTTTTTCTGAAAAGGCGGCTCATTGAATTATATAAGAAAACAATCATGACCACAATCATTAAAAAATATAAAAGACAAAAGTATTGGCAGATTATATGACCTAGAACATGCAAGGGGGTTCGTTGAAAAACAATAGAAACAAACATTTAGAAAATATATAAAATAAATGTTGAGAACAGGACAGCAATAATGGGTTGGGAAATATCTGTGATAAGATGTTGATGAAACACACACACACACACACACACGATTTTCTCAATATTGAAATAGAAGTAGATTTATAGAAATAGATATAAAGAGAGATATAAGAATGCTATTTACTCACAAGAGTTAGGCATAGAGTTTCTTTTTTTTAAACTTTATTTTATTTATTTTATTTTAACATATTTTTTTATATGTGGTGCTGAGGATCAAACCCAGGGCCTTGCACATACGAGGTGAGTGCACTACCGCTGAGCCATAACCCCAGCCCCAGGCACAGAGTTTTAAAAGAAGAAATCCTGGTTGCTGTTCACCTGTGGGCCCTGGTGGAGTAGCCCAGGGGAGGAGAAGAGACCTCCAGGAGTGGCCTGTCTCCTCCGTCCATCTGTCCTGGTCAGTGCTCACTGACCACACATTCTAAATTCCTTTCAAATCTCCTGCAGCGTGAGCAATCATCTTTCCAAACTAACGTCAATGGTACCTAGGTTTTCTTTTATGGGAAGTCATCTTAAATCCACCCTCTAAATTTGGTTTAAATCAATACAGACCAAGAGTTAGAAATTTAATTCTACTTTCATCAATATATTAAAGCTTAAGAAGAAATACACTAAAACATTTATGATGGGATTGGGGAGTCTTCTGATATTTGTGCTTTTATTATATTTTCAATTTTTACAATGACTAGGCATTACTTCTAGACTTTCTGAGAAGGCTAAGTCCATATCTCTTCCTCATCCTCCACTTTCTAAGTCCCCAAGTCTTCCCAGGCTGTATGTCCAATGTCATGACTTCAGCATAGATCTCATATTCTCCTTCTACAGCTACCACCAGGTCCAAGGTAAGGTCACTTCCATCCAGAGGGCCTCAATAAGCTCCTGCCTCGTCTGCCCCTCTCCCCCAGCTCCTGCTGCAACCAGTTCTCATCCAATACAGGCCAAGAGACTGCACCCAGGGTGTGCGTCCAAGCGCAGAGGCGGCAGCCCTGTGAGTGCCGGGGCAAAGCACAGCAGGAGGAAGGGCTGTGAGTTCTGCCATGACAGGAACCAAGAGACCCAAGAGGCAGGAGGGTGTCAACTCCAACCACGCCCATCCCCCACACATCGCCCCCCAGGACGAATCTAAGTCTGCACCAACAAAAAGAAAAAGAAGAAGAATCGGAATAAGCCAGAAGCTAGAAGACAAGCCAATGAGCAAAGACCAAGACCAGACATCATTTAAAGAAAAGAGTACTAGGTGAGTACACAGACCAATGCCAGGTGACCGTTTGCGGGTACAGTTAGGCCATGTTGAAGTCCACACAAAATTATAAGTTATCCAACAAATGTATCTGGGAAAATTAGGGAGAGGAGGCAATTTCAAATTAAATCCATTCAACAAAATAAATTGAAGAGTTGTGGGTTGTTTTGTTTTTTTGGGTTTTGTTTTTGTTTTGTTTTGTTTGGTAACTTTTAATTTAATTTATATTTATTTCCAAATTTATAATTGAACTAAATTCATTTAAATTTACACATGTAAAAAATGTGAACAAAAGTAAAGGCAAACTGCCCAAAATTATGTGCTATCTTAATGAATGTGACAAAAGTGAAGATCTTACCAAAAAAGATACTCTTTCTAATCATCAACCAAAAACAGCATAATTCCCTTTGGAAAATGAGCAAAGCACATGAACAGACAGTTCATAAAGGAAAAAACACAGCTAATGAAAATGAGAAAGCTCAACTTCATCTGCAGTCAATACTTGTGAAATAAAAGAATGTGAATAAAACTGGCAAATACCAACAAAAAAGCTGGTATTTATTATAGGTGAGGATGCTCTGCTAATGGAAGTATAAATTGGAATCATAATTTTCACTGTTCTTAAGACATACTAAAATATTTATATCCACTCCTAGAGACTAGTGTGCCCTAAATACACCAGCCCTTGTTTACAAGGGTGTTTACTGCAGAATTATTTAATGAGGACCTGGCAACAATCAACAAAATTAGTTCATGAGAACCTTTAAAACATGCTAAGTGTATTTAATGACATTGGAAAGTTATCGTGGCTATTGATTTTTAAAATAGCTTGCCAAAAAAAACAAATTTAGTAGGATGCCAATTTCATTAAATTTTCTGCAGTTCTAAGAAGATTAAAAAAAACAAGTAGAAGTAAAATATTAACAATAGCTATGTGGTGATATTCTGGGTAAATGTTATTGTATTCTTCTCATTTTTTCTGTTTTTAAAATTTTTCATAAAACCAAGGTATGTACATGATAATCTAGGAAAACATCAAGTACACACACATGTATGTATGTATGTATGTATGCATGCATGCATGGATTTCCCTAAAAACTTATAAAACGAATAATCAGAAATGGGCCCATAGATTGCTGGTGGGACTGCAAATTGGTACAACCACTCTGGAAAGCAGTATGGAGATTCCTCAGAAAACTTGGAATGGAACCACCATTTGACCCAATTATCCCACTCCTTTTCATACCCAAAGAACTGAAAATCAGCCTACTACAGTGATGCAGCCACATCAATGTTTATAGCAGCTCAATTCTCAATAGTTAAGTTATGGAACCAACCTAGGTGCCCTTCAACCAATGAATGGATCTAGAAATTGTGATATATATATATATATATATATATATATACACAATGGAATATTACTCAGGCATAAAGAAGAATGAAATTATGGCATTTGCTGGTAAATAGATGGAGCTGGAAACTATCATGCTAAGTGAAATAAGGCAATCCCATAAAACAAAAGGCCTAATGTTCTCTCTGATAGATGGATACTAACACACAACAAGCGGTAAGGGGGAAATAGAAGTTCATGGGATTCGACAAAGGAAAATGAAGGGAAGGGAGGGGGCATGGGAATAGGAAAGAAGAATAACTTTTCTATGTTCATATATGAATACACGACAGTGAAACTCCACATCATGTACAACCACAAGAATGGAATCCTAATTAGAATATGTTATACTGCATGTATGTATAATATGTCAAAATATACTCTCCTGTCATGTATCTCTAAACAAAACAAATTTTTTTAAATTAAAGAAGAAAAAAGAAGAAATGGACCCTAGAGAATAAAAAAAAAAAAAAAAGTCAAGCAGTTAAAAAAAAAAAAGAGTAGCTCCCATACTTCTTACAAATGAATGTTGTCTGATTATTCTAATTGTTGAAAGGCATTTGGGAGTCATCCACATGATTCTCCTGTGTGCGGTGCCTGGCACACAGTGGGTTCTCAACAAATATTTGTTAGAGGAATAAACAGAAGCTACAGCACAAAAGAGAGGAAGGTTTTTCTCGCCCTTTGACAATAATTTTCTTGACACAATTTTGAACCCACCTAAATAAACTACTGATCCTGCTATTTAACAACTTTTAGCAATGTCTTAATATTAACTACTCTGAAAACAAAAATCATTATTTTTGATAGATGTTCTCTAAAACTTAATTGGTTTAACTCCTATAATCCCATACGGCAAGTTAATTTGCTTAGCTACTTGGGGCACATTCCGCAATTAATTCTTTCCTGTGTGTTCCTAGTATGCTCATTGTGTAAGTCTGGATGGGTCACAAGAGCATCACTGAGATCTCCTCCAACTGCTGTTCCTGGGTGACAGTAACACCTGTGGTGGAAATTTCTCAAGATTAAAATTGGCAGAGCCTCACTTTCTGCTGTGGGAACTTGAGTCATCTATTTGTATAGATAGTGTCAGAAATAAGGGGGGGCAGGGGATTTCTGGCTGTATTCATAGATTCTATGGCCCATGTTTATAAGTGAGGTAGCCTGACAGAATGACTCATGGAAATGTATGAATATGATGCAAAACACGTCACTGGGTACCTAACAAAACCTGTGAATCTAAGCAACAAAAACCTTCACATCGGATCTCATTAGAAGACAGATTCACTTTCTAATCATCTGTGACCCAGCTCCTACCTCAAGTCTATTGAATTCACCCCGTAAAGCTGACAGTCACAGATCTAGATGTGATCTTCTTTATTTTCCCATCACTGAATTAACCCAGAGTAGGGAGAGACAACCTGAAAGGAGTCACTTGGGCCATCAGTTGCCAAGATGGCCTCCAGCGATGCCTGAATCCAGGTCTTCATTCATGGTCTCCTCCCACCAACAGGGCGGATGGGCTGTGTATCCTGCAGGGTGTTGTAGAAATGGAGGCATGCGACTTCTGAAGCTAGGTCCTACAACCCATGGCTGTTTGCACATTGTCCCTTTTGTACAAACGCTCTGTGGGAAGCCAGACGCCTGTGGAAGCACAGTGGGGAAGAGTCCACTTGAAGAAACGGAGACCTCCTGCCACAGTCCCATGAGGGAGTCAGCCTCAAAGCAGCTCCTCCAGCCCCAGTCACATTGGTCAGATGACTGTTCCCCCACCAGGACCTTAGCAGCAACTTCATGAAATTCCCTAATTCCTGACCCTCGGAAGCTGCAAAGGTTAATAAATATTTTCTTTTTTAGACTGCTAACTTTTGGAGTAATTCATTGTATGACAATAAATAAACAACCCACACATTCCTTCCAAGAAGATTCATTTAAATTAGTGATGAATCTATTGTTTCAAGATTCAAACTCAGTTACTTCAGGATTCTCTACTTCTTCATTCTCTCTAGAGGTAGAATGGGATGTAAGTTCCAGGTGACTTCATTTCTTCTACAATTGGAGAAATATGAAAAGTCTTTGGCCATTAGGGTTAACTGGACTATGGATATTAGGATAATAGGATCAGATAATATGCATTTTGGGGGGGGGTGTGTACCAGGGATTGAACTCAGAGGCACTCAACCACCGAGCCACATCACCAGCCCTACTTTGTATTTTATTTAGAGACAGGGTCTCACTGAGTTGCTTATCACCTCGCTTTTGCTGAGGCTGGCTTTGAACTCGTGATCCTCCTGTCTCAGCTTCCTGAGACGCTGGGATTACAGGCATGCACCACCAAACCATATTATAAATAATATTCATTTTTAGCTCACAATAATGTTTGGAGAATACATAACTTCCTAAGTAATATAAATAATATGCAATTTAGCTCACAATAATGTTTGGAGAATACATAACTTCCTTAGTGAGATGATTCAGTGGCTCAACAAACCCAGAGCTTTTGGTAGCTTGGTTTTTCTTGGTTTTCCCCCATGGGACTTCTTTCCCTGTAAATCATCTGTTCATATCTTGTAAACACTCTTTTCTTAAGTCTTTAGTTATTTTCCTATTAATTTCTAAGAGTCCCTGTATTTTAAAAGATTAACTGTTATCTGTGACATAAGTTGCAATGTTCTCCAATCTATCAGTTGACGTGTCACTTTGCCTCTGGTGTTTTTGATCATGCAAATATTAAATAATACATTTAAATTTATCAATCTTTTTCATTTATAGGTCTGGATTTTGAGTCACATTTAAAACATCTGTTTTTGATCAAAGTTACAAAGCAATTACCTCATGGTTTCTTCTAGTACTTTTATGCTTTCTTTTTTTTCAACATTTAGAATTAAATATTGTAATTTAATTGTAACTTATTAAGTATGATCATTTTAATTATGATTGCAGCTGTAATTCATTCATTCATTCACTTGTAAATCTCTTAGTGTACAAATTTGAGGTATGAATCCAAATAAACTTTTCCTTCAAAGCCACATGCCACTTACTGAGCAATTCATGTCCCCCAGCACACCTTCTTTTGAGGTCAAATGTCACTAACCCATAGTCACCACCCCCATTTTTCCTATAGCAATTTGAGGGGCTGAACAATTAGCAGTAGTCATAGACAGCTTTCAATCATTGCTAGAATTCAAGGAAACTGCATGGTGCACTTGTGAACAGGAACCAGCAAACTGTGGCCAGTGGGCCAGCTCTGGCTTGCCCCCCTGTTTTTATAAATAAAGTATTATTGGAACACAGCCACTCCCCATCTTTCACATATTTCCCCTGGCTGCTTTGTTACTACAAGGGCAGAACTGGAGGGCTCCAGCAGAGGCCATAGGAACCACCAAGCCTGTAACATGTTCTCTGACCCTTTTCTGATAAAGGTTTTTAACCCCTACAATAGAGTTGGCAGAGTACTTGACCCCACGCCATCTCTGCTAAAGTCACAGCAGCCTGATGGGGACTAGTGCTCCATTTCACCTGTAAAGGAACCAGGCTTAGAGAAGCTAAGTAGCAGCAAGGGGCAGACCCAGGAGATAACTAGAGTACTGTCACTTCCTGTCCACCTCTGCTCCTTCTGTCACTGATACCTTGCAGTTTCCAATGTCCTTTCATGCGCCTTCATTTTCTTGAAAATTCCAATAATCCTGCAAAGAAAGATGAGCCTTTATACATGCAAAAACTAAGTCACAAAGGGTGCTCGCATGGGAACTTAGGACTCTGGGGGGGGGGGGGGAAAGAGGTTTTCTCCTTCTCCCTTCTCCATCACATATTGCCTGTATCTTAATGAAATCCTGGCTCCCTCCAGCCCAGAATGCTCAGAACATTCCAGCTATTCTTTAATTAATTTTAATATGGCTACCTTTTAAATGCTGATGATTTGTGAAAAGAAAACAAAATTAAGCCCAGAAAAGAGGAGAAATAATCGGCAGGACAAGGGGAGTCTGAAACCCAGGTTTTGAAATACTACAATTAGATTGGATGTATACCTACTCTTCAAAGCAAATAAGAATCGTTTTGAGTGGAAAAATTGGAAAAGTGGCACTCGATGTCTTCCAGCTTAGGATGCCCACAGAATAGACATAAAATCCATCTCCAGTTTTTTTCCAGTCAAATTAAGAAAGGGCGCCGCACCATTGTCCACTCTCTCGAAGCAATGTTTGTCTTCTGCAAGAACCAGGAGGGTTCATGCTGAGACCAGAAAGAGAGATATTAAGCACATTTTTTAAAGCTATCTTTTTAATAAACTTTACCCATAATATCTAAGCAATTCACATTATTCCCCCAAAGACTTTCTATGTTTTCTACCCCACTCGCCCACTGGCTCAGTAAAGTTACATCTTTCTGTTATTAATAAGGCAGTTCACCTAAGGTACTTCTTTAATTTCCTGTATTTTTCCCAACACAAAGTTAATTTACTTTATCCCTTATCCCAAGAACGATAACAGGGTTTCTATAAAAGTGAACATTCATGATCAAAGAGAAGCTTGTGTTATAAACAAATTATTACAACGGGGCTCCCTTTGAAATATTTTAACTTAATTAAGCTCAAACACTTTTGGCAAAGGTTTAAAAACTTGAGCTTAATTGAAGAGCCATTCTGGTTTGGCTGGAGTTTTCTTTTAATGTTGGAGTGAGGTGGGTGGGGGGAGATAATTTACATGGTTATGACCTAAGTGTTGTAGTGATATTGTTTCTGAGTTGCTACCTTTTTAAACAAAAGATATTAAGCAAAATTGAATTTGTTTGGGGATGATGGAATTGGTGCACGGCTGATGATGGTATGCATTTGTCAATACACCAAGCACTGCATCAAAAGAATGGCGGCTGATTGTGTGTGCATTATGGCTCTATAAACCTGACTTGGAAAAAAAAAAAAGGCTTTATACTCAGTTGAGCCCAAAGTATTCTCAAGATGCTTTTTGGTGCATTGTCTGTAGTGACCAACCAAAGAAGGAAATAACTAAAAACTACATAAATATTGATCAGTAGGGAATTTGGTTAATTTTAAAAGTGACTTAAATCTATCTATCGATGTGGGAGACTGTAAAATATTGCTAAATGGAAGGGAAAAAGCAAGTCGCACAATAAAGTGTTCAAATATCAATCGTATCGCTTTTACGAGCTCACTTAACAAATAATAAGAAAAATATCGTTAAGATTATAAGTAATGAATATTTGTTGATGACTTCTTCCAGGTGCCAGGCATGACTAAAGCACTCTGCAGATATCATCTCATTGAGTTATGGTGAAAACCCTCCAAGGCAGGGACTCCTTACAGATCCGTTACTGCATCAGGTTTGTATCTGAACCTCTCAGAGCTGGGTTTGTTTTGAAGTCAGAATCCTTCAAGTTTTAAAAAGTAATAGGCTGTCTTTTTCATCCATTGCACCCACTTTCCAGAGTATGCTGCAGGGGCACCAGGAGATCGGGGTGCATATATCCGCTTGCATATCTTTGAGCACAGACCATGTACATAGAGTTCTTAGCATGCCGGGAGTCAGGGCACTAGACTTGCCTGCATGACAACTCTCCTTGGTTTATTTCAAAATCATGCAATAGAATGCTTAATAATTTTTAGGTAAATAATTTTAGAAAGAATAAACTAGTGTTTCTCTCATAAAGTAAGAAAATTACATTTATGTTATAAAAACCAAAAGCATTATGAAGAGTTGGTTGGCTTCTAACATGCTGGACCGTTTACCCTGGTGATATCACACAATGGAAGAATCAGAGAAAATGGGAAGAACAGAGAAAGAGAAACCAAAGACACATGCTCTCAGCTTACAAGTGGCTAGGAGTGGCTGGGGAACAGAAATGAGTGCATTTTTTTTTTCCTGAAATGAGTTCTAGGAGAAAACTAGATGTGCATCTGGGAGTGGAAAGTCATTTTGATTTGATCTGGATTAAATGTGTGAGTTAATAAAAAGTTCAACATAACCAAGAGGTTGATCAGCCTTGTCCAGAATGCAAACAGTGGTCAGACTGAGATTTTATTCTACCTTTTAAGTCTCTCTCTCTCTCTCTCTCTCTCTCTCTCTCCCCCCCCCTCCCTCCCTCCCGCCCCCCCTGGTTTGTGCTGATTCTTAATCAGAATTTGGAACATGTATTAAATATTTCAGGAGGGAGAGAGTTAGTCCTTTATTTCAGATTTTACTTTTTTATGACCTGTTTAAACAGATTAAAACTGACTTTAATAACTGCAAGCAATATTAAATACACTGAACGGCTCTACTTCTGATTCTGTGTATGTTTAACAAATTAAGCATTTCGCCTTTATGACTAAAGTAAAGTACTTAGCAAGGCAAGCTGAGAGATTCATATGGTCTCCTTTAAGGGATACGAACAAGCCAAATGTCACTGGCTTCTGTTGTAATATTGTAAAGCAACACCTCAATTCCAAATGCGCTCCTGTCAGAATCTGCAATGGCCACATAGCAAACGCTGGTTTTAAAGCAAATTTTAGGAGGTCAGATACCATAAAGACACAGGGAAGAATCCACAGCAAAGCCAGAAGGGCGGCCACGGCTGCCTTGTCATGCCTCAGCCTCCCACAAGGTGGCGATGCTTCTCAGCAGCCAGTACATGCTGTCAACAAAAGTAAAAGGAGCTTTTCCTGACCTTTCTCATGTGACTGTGGTTGGCCTCAAACTGTCATCAGTTCTGCCACCCAGGAACCTCCTCTTTTCCCACAGTAAAGTATTCTGGATTGAGTTCACTTTTGCCATGTATTTTTAAAGCATCACATAGATGAATTCATAAGGGTCAATAATTGACTGAAACACTACAAAATAGTGGGTTCAGTTCCAACTCTGATACTTAATAGCTGTGTTACCTTGGGCAGATTGCTTGTTCTCTCTGTGCTATAGTTCCCTCATTTATAAAACAGATATAACAATAGTACTAATAAAGTACCTAGCTCATAAGGCTCATGGGAGCCAGAAAACCCCTTAAAACCTTGCCTACCAGGCACCGACATCTTCAACAAAATCCCTAAAGTTCAAGAAATAAAACCGAGAATCAGCAAGTATGATACCATCAAGTTAAAAAGCTCTCCATAGCAATGGAAATAACAAAGAGCGAGAAGAGAGAGCCCACAGAATTGGAGAAAAATCTTTGCCAGCCAATTGTCTGACAAAGGATTAATACTAGAATACATAAAAAAACTTAAAAAGCTTAATACCAACAAAAAAATCAATGAATGGACAAAAGAATGAAATAGAGGTTTCTCAAAATAAGAAACACAAATGTTCTACAAGTACATGAAAAATATGTTCAGCATCTCGAGCAATCAGGAAAACACAAATCAAAACTACACTAAGATTTCATCTCTCTCTAGTCAGAACGGCAATCATGAAGAATATGAATAATAATAAATGCTGGCAAGAATATGGGAGAAAGGCATGCTGAGATTGTTGGTGGGACTGCAAATTGGTACAGCCACTCTGAGAGGCAATATGGAGAGTCCTCAGAAAACTAGGAATGGAACCACTACATGACCCAACTATCCCATTCTTTGGTATTTATTCAAAAGAACTAAAATCACCATACTACAGTGATACAGTTTATAGTAGCGAAATTCACAATAGTGAAATTATGAAATCATCCCAGATGTTCATCAATAAATGAATGGATCAAGAAAATGTGGCATATGTACACAATGGAATTTTACTCAGCCATAAAGACGAATGAAATCATGGCAGTTACTGGTGAAAGGATGAAAATGAAGAACATCATGCTAAGTGAACCAAGCCAGACTCGGAAAACTCAAGGTGGAATGTTTTCTCTGTTATGTGGAAGCTAGAGCAGAATAAGGTGAAGGCACAGAGAGGAGCTCAGAGACCATAAAGATACAGGGAAGATCAAGGGAGAAGGAGGAGGAGATGGAGAGGGAGGGAGGAGAGACAGGAAAAGGAAGAAAGGTGGAATGAATTCAACAAAATCTCACTGTGTGCAGGTATAAATATACCACAGTGAAGGCCCCCTTCTGTGTAGGTGGAGAGCACATCAGGATAAGCAAATAAATGGCAAAAGGAAGATCAGTAGAGTAGAGAGAAGAGGACGGGGTGGAGGAGAGAGGACCAGGGACTGAAGGGAGCAGATCCAATTCCAGGCATGTATGCTTTTGTCAAAGTGAATCCAACTTCTGGGTGAAACTATAATGCTCTAAATTTTAAAAATGAGAAAAACAATGGTGCTGCTCCATAGCAAACACTGCTTAAGACGTAGCTACACCTCAGAGCACTCCAAGAACGGGTCCTTTGCTCACTGTTCGTGGATCATACTTCAGTAAATTTTGTCAGCAATATCGAGAACAGAAACTAGCATTTGACCTTTTTACTGATGAGGAAACCAAGGCCAAATGCAATAAATGTAATCAATGTCCCAAGGTCTAAGTGTACATTTACCCCTTTAACTCTGTGTTCTTAATTAGTATGTCACACAGGCCAACTAGCATAAGCAACAAAAGTCAAGAGATATATAGCTCAAAGTGAGAGATAATAGCACCTATCTCCCAAAACCGGAAGTGTGTCTCACTCTCCCCACACAATTCTATGTTCTTTCCTTTACACAGTTAACCTTCCCTAAATTAAAATTTTTGCCTTAACATTTATTTCTGAAACCCTCAGGAGATATCTATAACCTAAATCTTTAAAAATTCCTGAGACATGGTTTTGAGGTGGACTTAAGACTCTCCCACTAAAAAAAAAAAAAAAAAAAAAAAAAAAAAAGTTAGATTATTTAAAAGTCAAGAAAAGATGATTCTGCAATTCCACACAAGGATAAAAATAGAATTCCAGGTCCTCGCCCCCAAAAAGTCTCACCACTTTCCAAGTGCTGTTTTTTTTCCTGTCAGTCCTTGAAATGACCTTGTTTTAATTACCTGCATCTCAATGAGTGAATCTACATAGCAAGTGAAGGTTAATTAATGAAGGATCGTCGCCTTCCCTGAGCCCACCAGGCAGCAGCGGCTGACAGGAGGCTCGGCCAAGCGGTCTTAGCCGAAATCTCATTAGAAATGCTCAGATTGATGTGCTCGCTTTGGACCAAGGGAAAGAAATGAAATAGTTTACTAATGATGGCCACTCGCGGTGTGCGGTCACAGAGCTTCCCACCTGGCACCTCTAACCTTGAGTGGAACTGCCCCCGCACTCACAGAATCCCAAATGCTAGCCCAGAGAGAAATGCAAAAATCAGACTCTAATGAGGTTCAGACGCCTGCATACCAGGTGCACGGTCCCTTCACAGGACTCCTCTGCTGTGATTTCTCTTAACATTGCCTGTTTTGATAGATATTTTTAAAAACTGAGTTGTTCTAGAACAGTTTCTCCATCTCAACAGTAGTTACATTTGGACCAGATGATTCTTAGTTGTTGGGGGCCCTCCTGTGCACTGTGGGACATTTAGCAGGTCCCTGGCCCCCACCCACTAGATGCCAATGGCACCCTCCCCTAGATGTGGCAACAGAAAATGTCTTGAGACATTGCTGTATGTCTCCCAGAGGGCAGTTGCCACTTAAGAACCACTGAGCTGGGGGTGGGGGATGTCGTTTTAGGGGGTTTTATTTGTTTTATTTTTTTAGTCTTTCATGCTAAAATAACTTCAGACTTAGAGGAAGAAAGTGGCAAAAAATAGTGTAATTACATACTCTTCACCCGGATTCCCCAAAGTTTCCACTTCATAAAACCATAGTCTAATTTTTTTTAAGTAGGAAATTAACACAAAAATAGTAATAATTCAGTAATTTACAGATCTTACTCCAACATTACCACCTGCTCACAGCATCCTTTTCCTGGTCCCCAAGATCCAAACCAAGATGCTACGCAGGACTGTGTGCAATTGGCCGGCCAGCCTCGTTCCCTCCACCCTGGGAGAGCTCCCTAGTCCTTCCTGACCTTGGCCTGTTTGAAGAGCACCATCCAGTTAGCTGTTATGTAGAAACCCCTGCTTGAGTTTGTCTGATGTTTTCTGAGGACTCCATTGAAGGTATGTGGGCTCACAAGAGGGCCCTCCAGAGCACCTCACCCAGCTGCAGAACGAGGAACTCTGGTCCCTTGCTGACAGCAGTGTGGTTGGAATTTCTCCACTATCAATCTTCTATTTCTTTCTTTGTACCTCGTGAATGTCTCCTGGAAAGATTTTGGGGGGACTATGAGACTATGCAAATATCCTGTTTCTCACCCTAATTTGCCCACTGATTTTAGCACCAATGATGATTCTCACCTGTAATTATTATTCCTGAGATGTTCGCTATGTGCAGGGTTTCTATTTCCTATCTATCTACAGGTACACTTGGAATTCCAAGGTAAGGAATAGCTGGGCATTTCTTCCTATTTTTAAATTATTTTCAAGGGAAGTCTTGACTCACTACCATAAATGAAAAACTAGGACTAAAGCAAGTATTTTAATGATAAACTGTAGTAGTAAAAAATAAAGCCAATGAAAAAATATATATAGTCATTTCTTTCTCGATGTTATAGCCTTTGAAGCTCCCAATCTAGTATCTCATTTATCGTTGTTAAAAAGAGAGGTTAATGTGCATTTAAAAAAAAAAAAGACACTAAAAAAAAACAAGAATCACACCAAACTTCTCTCCCAGATGTGCAGATGGAAGGACTGTTAAAGAATTACGAGGGGAATCACCACTCAGCTCGGTATCACGGCAGGTTGGAGCCTCCCTCTCTACCTCGGTCTTGTCTCCCCCTTGGGGAAACACTGGCCATCATCTGTCACTTTCCAAATGAAGTGACTGAGGCCTACTGAAGCTAGTTGCCAGCTCAGCATTCATTGGGCTGTAAGGAACAGAGGAACAGTACACCTAAGAGAAAAGCACTGGAGCACAGCGGTTGGCGGGCACAGATTGGTGTCAGGATGACAGGAAACCCAAGGGTGCAAACACAGCCAGACCTGGAAGGGACTGGAACCTGGAAGACAAGTAATCAGAGCCTTCTTCTACCTCTCTTTTATATTGTTCCGCGGGCATTGATTTTATTTTTCTGTTTCACTTTCTCCCTTACACACCTCACAGCTCTCTCAGCTCTCAGTCCACACAGAAAAAAATATGGTAACCCCAAATCAACCAAGATCAAGGTCCAAACCATGCTCACAACCTCATGGAGTCTCCCTGGATCCCAATTCTAAGCCCTTGCAAAGAAGAATCTGGTTGGCCCAGCTTAGGTCTGGAGAACACCCTTGGTCCAGTCAGTATTGAAGAGTGAGGGGCAGGGGGGAGCTCAGCCTGAATGATAGCCTCTGTGCACTGGGCAGTCACTGAACAGGTCCAACAGCACCAGGTATTTGTGCAAAAGCTAGAGAACCACTTACAGGAACGTAAGTTAAAACTACACTGAGATGCCATCCCACTCCAATCAGAATGACAATGATCAAGAATACAGGTAACAATAAATGTTGGCGAGGATTTGGGAGAAAAAGGTTCACTCTCACATTGTTGGTGAGACTGCAAAGGTACAATCACTCTGAAAAGCAGTATAGAGACTCCTCAGAACCCTTGGAATGGAACCGCCATTTGACCCAGTTATCCCACTCCTTGGTTTATACCTAAAGGACTGAAAATCAGCATACTATGATGACACAGTCACACCAATGCTTATAGCGGCACAATTCACAATAGCTGAACTGTGAAACCAACCTAGATGCCCTTCAGTAGATGAATGGATAAAGAAAATGTGATATATAGATATATATATAGATATATATATATACACACACACACACACACACACACACACACACACACAATAGAATATTATTCAGCATTAAAAAAGAATAAAATCATAGCATTTGCAGGTAAATGGATGGAACTGGAGAACACAATGCTAAGTGAAATTAGCTAATCCCAAAAAAACAAATGCCAAATGATTTCTCTGATTTAAGGATACTTATTCATAATATGCTGTAGGTGGAGGGGGGGCATGGGAGGATTAAATGAACTCTAGATAGGGAAAAGGGAAAAAGGGAGAGGAAGAGAGGGGGCATAGGGGTAGGAAAGATGGTGGAATGAGATGGTCATCATTACCCTAAGTACATGTGTGAAGACACGAAGGATGTGACTCTACTTTGTGTCCAACCAGAGATACGAAAAATTGTACTCTATAAGTGTAATATGAATTTTAATGCTTTCTGTTGTCATATATAGCAAATTAAAATTTAAAAGATTTTAAGAAAAGGAATCTCTCAAAAAAAAGAATAAGGGAGGGGGAGGGAAGAAGAGAAGTTCATTGGATTAGACAAAGGAGACAGAAGGGAAGGGAGGGGCGATGGCAATAAGGAAGACAGTAGGATGAACTGGACATCACTTTCCTCTGTTCATAAATGAATACACAACCAGTGAAACTCCACATCATGTTCAACCACAAGAATGGAATTCTAATTAGAATGTTATACTCTATGTATTTATTAATATGTCAAAATACACTCTACTGTTATGTATGTCTAAAAATTTTTTGCATTACAATTCTTATTACACATATATACACAATTTTTCATATCTCTGTTTGTATATAAAGTATGTTGACACCCAATTTGAGTCGTCATACATGTACTTTGGATAATGATGTCCATCACATTCCACAGTCCTTGCTAATCCCCTGCCACCCTTTCCCACCCACCCCTCTTCCCTATCTAGAATTCATCTAATCCTCCCATGCTCCCACTCCCTACCATACAAAGTACATGTATAAAGGCATGAATTGGCGTGAACATACTCTATATACAAAGATATGAAAAACTATATATGTGTAATAAGAATTGTAATGCATTCCGCAGTTGTGTATTTAAAAAAATAAAATCGATAAAACTAAAAAAAATGTTAAAGAAATTTTTAAAAAAGAAAAAGAAAGAAATGCTCACTGGCCAGTCCAGCTCCTAAAAATCAGTCCTTGCCAATCTGGGGCCACACCCCACCTAGACCACCACTCCTTTGCCTGACTCTTTTTTTAATCAAAAGTATTGAATGGGGAGGGCTGGGGTTGCGGGTTCAGCAGTACAGCGCTCACCTGGCACGTGCAGGGGCGGGGGGTGGGGGTGTTCAATCCTCAGCACCACATAAAAATAAAATAAAGGTACTGTGTCCAACTACAACTAAAAAACAAAATATTAAGAAGAAAATATTGAATCAGGAGACTTATGATACTACGAGCGTAAGTTGGAAGACCAGATATCTTTCTAATACTTATGAAAATGCACACATATTACTAAAACCAAGAATATGCATCTGCAGACGGTGTAAAAGCCGGAGTCCGCACCACTCCCGGACGTGCAGGGTGCTCTGCCCTTGGCCTCTCTGTCCTCTGTTTATTATGTCCCTGCAGCCAAAACATTCCATGTTCAAATCATTCAGACAGGTTTCGGTCCATCCCTGCTTTATTCCTTTTTAAATTAAATTTTTCTGCCTTGAGTCTCACGTTGTTGGGAAAAAAAAATGGGTTTTGATGTTTCTCTGAGCTCTTTACACCAACTACTTTAAAAAAAATCAGCTCTTGTTTTCCCTGTTTTTACTCCCATTGCCTGTCCGGGGGGTTCCTGGTGGCGGGTCATATGGATGGCTGGGGTTCTGTCTTCAGCTTTAGTTTTAAAGGTCAATGCAGATGATTGCCTACAATGATTTTGGAAGGGCTTAAGTTCTGGGCACACAGAGAGGAGGAGACCCTGGACTTGCTCTCCAGGACTTTTCAGGGCCTTAGGGGAGGGAGGGAACAGAAACCTAAAGAGACTTCACAGGTAGCTGTGTCCGAGGTCTGCAGAGGTCCCCTCTCCAGATGTGATGTGAAGGTAAGGGGCACTCGGTCAGTTCTAAAAATCTGGGCAGGCCTCAAGGAACTGTGTTTAGTTGGAAAAATAAGTATTTAGAAAGAATTCATAGACAATAAATAACCTATAATTTAATTTTTAACCAATTTTTGCTGAACATCTACTACATACTATTCCTATTGGATGGCTGGGAATAAGCTTGAGCCCCATAGTTTTTAATTTCTAGAAAGGATAAATGATGTAAATATAAACAGTAAATACAGAGTAGAACCAAGGGCAAGGGGGACTATGGAGGAGGAGCAGCAGAGGACGGAAGACAGGCACGCTGCGGCGTGGGAGAGAAAGAGGGCTGCTCTCTAGACAGGAAGGTTGGGAGGCCCCTGTGAGAAGGTGACACCCTAGCAGAGACCTGGAGGAACAGAAAGATTGGGACATGGCTGTCGATAGAAAACCACGTGAGTCAGAGGAAACCTCACAAAAGTGCCTCAGTCTGGCTGCAGCAAACTAACTGGGGGGGTGACGAACAACTTGTGTACATTGATACAGCAGGAGTGGGAGCCGTTTATTGTAGGACAGGAGGGGTATATATACATTCCACACAGCTTATCTTAATTAACTTAAACTAGATACAGCAGTCAACCAACAAGGAATCTCCACACTTAATGGCTCTCTGGCATTACTTCACAAACCACTCCCTCTGCAAAATGCCAGGCGCCATCCTGACTTGTTTACAGACCCTAACACAAAAGCCCTGAGCCTGGAGCTGCCTGGGGCTCTCTGGAACAGAGAGAGTAAGGGGTGTCAGGCGATGGGACTGCAGATCAGGGGGACCTCACGGGCCACTGGAGGACACAGCCATTTCCTTGCATGTGGTTGGAGCCTCTGAAAGTTTTGAGCAAAATAGTGCTGAACATTTAAAATCATTTACATCGGGATGCTGAGGAGAGAGTAGAGTACAGGGGCCAAAGGTGGGAAAAGGAAGCCCAGTTAGTTTATCATAAATAAACCCAAGAACAAATAACGGCAGGTGGGTGACTTGTGCGGTCAGTGGAGATGGTATACATGGTTGGACCCTGGGTTTGAGGGAGGCACAGGGCTTGAACAATGGAATGGAGGAAGTTTCCAGTTACTGAGGTGGGGAAAGACTTGCGGAGTTGTGAGGTGGAAGACTGGGAAATCAGGGGTTTTGTTTTGGACATGTTAAGTTTGAGGCATTGGTAAGATAGACCCCTGTGGAGATAGGGAGAGGGCGGATGGAGACATAAGGCCAGCATTCAGGATGGGCTCTAGGCTGGATTTACTGAGCAGTGTGGACTCTGCATATTAATTCAGTACCTGCATATAGTAGGGCCTCAATAAATGATAACTGCATGAAGGCAAAGGCTGAGGTCAGCAGAATCATTTGCCCACATTGAGGAAGGACTCGGCCCCCAAGCCCTACTGAGGGTCAATAACATCTTCACAGGAGAAGAAAAGCAACTTTTTTCTTTTTCTTATTCCAGATGATTTACAAAATAAGTTAGTGTGGTTTCGCTTGGTTTGTTTTCTATCTCTGAGATAACATTAATAAACAAATTTGAAATCACACAAGTATGAACGTAAATTATTTACAGTGTGCTCAAAGAGCTCAGAAGGGCTTTGTAAGGTAAATAATTTATAAACTCATAGGAAGAATTTTCTTTTTTTCACTAATTAAGGGTGAAATTTTTACCAATAAATCATGAGAGGTTTCGGGAAGTACGTGGAATGAAGATCAATTCAGCACAACCAACATCTACTAAAAAACAACTGTGTGCCAAGCCCGTGGCTGGCCATGGTGACTACAGAAGTGCACAGTGGAGTCTCTGCTTTTAAGAGCTGCCCAAGCAGCTAGGGAACTGCATCCTCTGGGTCAAGTATGAAGGCTGCTGAACAGGGAGCCGGCTCTGCTCTGCAGGTGGGTGGCAGGGTGCTGACTGGGGCCAAGCATGACCTCGTGGTTTGCTCCAGCCAAGGAGATGTAAACAAAAGTTACCAGCAGCACTTCAAGTAACTCTAAGAGGCAACGTGTGAGTTGCCGTTCTGCTCCACTGTTGTGGCCTTGAGAGTCAGTGTTGACGTGCTGCTTCCTCCAGCCGAGGTTCATGTGCGCCTCTGTGAGAGGTTTCCACCCTCCTTCCTTACAAACAAGCCAGAGTAAGATGTCTTGCTTTCAGTCACTGATACCTCCAATCCTAAGAAAATTTGAGGAAAAACAACTTTTCAAACTGCTGATTATGTGGATATGTAATTTTTTTACTCATTCTACGCAAATTTGGAATTTTTATTAGGTTATTAGACCCTAATAACATAAGAGACAAAGAAAAAACAACTAACAGATAAGCATCAGGACATGTTCCAACAGCAAATTTAGATTTAAAGAGAATCCCACCATCACCATCAAATTTTTCTAAGAACCTCCTGTACTGAATTCTGGGACAGACCTTGGCTTAGACTCCAGTGTTTGTTTCTGGAATCAGCACCAATTTACACAGATTCCTGTCCTCAGAGCCCCACCCCCCTGCCCTAACTCTAACAAGGGAACCAGTGTCACTGCAGATGCAGAGATAGTACAGCCCGGTGTGTCTTGGCTCAGATCAGTTTTTGACTGCAAGGATAGGAAACCCAAAATAGCAGTAGATATTTTCCTAAGTCTAGTGCTAGGTAGCTGAGGGTCAACACTGTTGCTACAGCGACAAAGCAGGCTCCTTTTGACTTGTCACTCCCCCACATGATTTCCTATTTCATGCTCACTTCATGGCCCAAAATTGTTGCAGAGCACCAGCTGTCATATCCACATTCCAGCCATCAGGAAGGAAATGAGAGGAGCAAAAAAAGCACCCATCACCCGGTTGTGAAAATTCCTAATTCAGGTTACATCCTTTTAAATACATTTCCCAAATGCTGTCACTTCCTCTTACAACTAATTGAACAAGAACCTAGATCTGTGGTCCCACTTAGGAGCAAGGGAACATGGGAAATTGTGCTTTCTTTGGGACTGCCATGTGGCACTTAACAACTGAAGGTCAATTACAGGGAATGAGGGGAAAATAGCACTAGGGGATAATTGGTGCTTCCACCCACTCCAATATGGTTCATGCCAGATTTTAATTTGTCTTTCCCTGCTTCTTCTTAAGTGCTAAGAAAAATAATGAGATATATAAAGTTTTCTGAAACCATGAAACCGAACTCATTTACCTTTATAATTTTCTATTAATCTACTACCAGAATTCATTTTGCATTTAATTCCAGTCTCTAACACTTTAATGCCATCTCTTTAGTCTTTACACATTAGTGGTCTCAGTCATGTCAGACTTTTTCATCTCCTTTATGTTCATTTATTTTAACTTTTAGTGGTCTTCTAGCCAATCCTTTATCCTTTTTATTACAAGAGCATGAAATTTTATAATCCCCTGGAGCTTTGTTAGTCAGCTGCTACAGGGTTCTTAACCTTCGCTAATTTATTCCCTCATTTTTGACTTTCAGATCTGAAGCTCGCCTTAATATTTTGTTTTTGAATATGAAAGTAACTTTTATTAAGTAGGTTTATTGCATTAATAGATTTTTATTTCAGTTTTTACAGTTATATTTAAGCTCCCTGCTAGTTACACTGCAGATCACTTTAATAACAATTTATAATGCGATGAAATATAATTTATATTTTAATATAACAAAAACATATACACTAAAATAAAGCAAGAGTGATTTTATAAAACTTTACCTGGAAATCATTTCAAAGAAGCTTGTAGTGGTTCGAACTCCCAAATAAACCATTTTATTGATATTTATTATAATAGAAACTCCCTAAACAATAATAGCTTCTCTTTTTAAGGGAAAAAAGATAAAGACGGTGTCTCTTAAAATAGCACATATGTTTTGATGTTGTGTTTACCTCGTTCCTTTTTCCTCACTGCTTGGATTACTGGAAGGCAGGGAGGGAACTGTATTTCCTTCATCACGCAGCTACACGAATGATCAATACCCGGCTGTGAAAATTCCTAATTCAGGTTACATCAGCAAGAACGACCATGTCGGCATTAACTGAGATATATATGTGACAATAAAATAATGCTAATAATTATAAAGCACTCTTTCCTCCTCCATTGAAAATCTGGCAGGGAAATATAGAAAGACTGATCAAAATGCAAATGTTAGGCATATATTTGCACACCAGGGGAGAGAAAACCCAGGCATGAACTTGAAGACTTTAAACCTTCGGGTTTGAAAGTGAGACAAATACCAAGGAAACACTTGGCACCAGGGAATTGGACTCTTGAGAGTGCTGCTCCTCAGGCAAGAACCTAACACCTGTATCAGCTACCATGACTCAAGTAACAAACCTGCCTCAAAACTCACTGGTTTAAAATATGAATTTGTATGCAGCTTACGAGTTCGTGAATTGGCAAGTGGGGTTGGGCGGTTCTGCCCTGGGCCAGGCTTACCTGCCCTTGACTGGACTCACAGGCAAGTGTCTGACTGGTTTCTGGTTAGCTGGGAGGCCTCCTGGTCATGGGCTCAGGGGCCTCAGCCCTCTAGACCTCCAGCCAGCAAGCTCAGGCTTGTTTGTAAGGTGGCAGAGTCCCCAGAGAGGCAAGAGGCCAGCCCACTGCATGGGTGCTTTCCAGAAAGCTCCTGTCCTATTTGCTAATATCCCATTGTCCAAAGCAGGCCATGTTCTCAACACAGATGCGTGGGATGGAGAACAGGCCTCTGTCCATGAGAGGAACAAATATCTGAGGAGATTGTAGAATCTACCACATTCCCCTTAGGATATTAGTGATATTTGTTATTAAAATTATTGAGTGCCATGGTCCACATGCACACTCTAAGCATTCAGTTTGAGTGTTGACCACATGTCAAGTCCTGTTTTAGAAGTAATGAGTAAAATAAACAAAGACTCTGCTCTCACGAAGCTCCTATTCCAGTGTGGTTCCCTCGTTTCCCAATCAACATCCTTTCAGGCTCCAGCCACACCTAATAGTAGACACTGCACATCTCTTCCCTAGTCCTCAGGCAACAGGCTCTTCCCTTCCCTTTTGGGAACTTCCCCCTGTATCTCCTGGAGAACCATCCAACATGGGATGGCCCTTTCCTGGCCACACGTGTGATCCCGAGATCCAGTTTGGCCAAGCAAATGGACTGACACAGTGATCAGTCCACGTCTGGGCAGATGACCCAGGCAGGCCCTCAAAGCAGTCTCAAGAACCATAGAAGGAAAGAACATCTGAAATCTTGACCAATAGACACAGTGTGACCTAGCAATGCTAACAACCTAATATACCCCATGAGAATAAACTGATGGAGTGCGGGACAATGAGGAGAAACAAAGTCACGGTGATGTCATTTGAGCTCCTGGAAACAGTCATGCCTGAAGCCACATCCCCTCCTGCTCTTGGTTATGCAATTTCAATTGCCTATCAAATCTGAATTAAGTTCTCCTTATCCACAACCAAATAAATAGTGATTCGTCCAATCTTCCAGCTCTGAGCACTGTTGACCCAACGTCCGAAAGCCACCAGGAGCCCCCTGGAAGCCCTGTGTGCTCTGTGATGCAGAGTAGCATGATGTGCATTGTCCATGAATCTACCACACACCAAGAGAGTAATGCATGTGACAGAAAATAACCACATGATGCAATTATCATGTAGCAACTATGACTACACTTTCTTTTTAAAAAAAAGTTATCGAACTAAATAGGATTCTGCCATGTCCAATTTGTCATCCATAATTATTTGATTCTTGTTTATTCACTGGGTGACCTAGTAGTCCTCATGAACAGG
Source organism: Spermophilus citellus (assembly GCF_964194105.1). Classification (NCBI taxonomy): domain Eukaryota; kingdom Metazoa; phylum Chordata; class Mammalia; order Rodentia; family Sciuridae; genus Spermophilus; species Spermophilus citellus. The sequence goes on along the minus strand of NC_138185.1, from coordinate 8,970,029 downwards.
CTCAAGAAAGATTAATGGGAAGGAAAATAAGTGAACAAAATTCTGTCTTGTAGATTATTTTTTCCACAAAGTCAAAAAAAATTAGTTTCCTGCCAACTCATGAAAAATTCCAATGATTCTTTGGACTATAGCCTAAGAACCTTTTTGAAAGTAATACTGTAGATTATATTAAATTAATCAATCTAAATCACAAATGATAAATCCTGCTCTCCTCAAACCACTTCCCCAAAGAGTAGCAGGGCATTCTAGTGACAGACTTTGGAATCCTATTCTCCAGATCACCACCTACTGTGTCCTACTGTTATGGTTTAGATGTGGTGTCCCCCCAAAAGCTCACGTGACAGACAATGAAGAAGGTTCGGAGAAGAAATGATTGGGTTGTGAGAGCCTTAACCCAATCACTGATTTAATCCCCTGATAGGGATTAACTGAGTGGTAACTGAAGGATGTGGCTAGAAGAGGTGCGAATTAGGGTGTGGCTTTGGGGTATACATTTGTATCTGGTGAGTGGTGTCTCTCTCAGTTTCCTGATCACCTTGATGTGAGCTGCTTCTCTCTGCCACACTCTTCCGCCATGATGTTCAGCCTCACCTTGAGCCCTAAAAAATGGAGCCTGCCTTTTATGGACTAAGACCTCCAAAACCTTGAGCCCCTGAATAAACTTTTCCTCCTCTATAATTGTGCTGGTCAGGTCCTTTAGTCACAGCAGAGAAAAAGGTGGCTGAAACACCTACAAAGTTGTAGTCACATGTGTGTATGCATGGAGCTCTGAGTTCAAACTAGACCATAGGCCTTCTCACCTTCTTGCAAAGAAAATTGCACCCATCACTACATGAAAGGCTCTGGGGCAGAGCTCATTAAACTTGGTTTGAATCCACATTTCCTCAACGTGCTTGATCACCAAATATTTTTAAAAATCATATCATACCAGTTACTATCCATAAAATAAATTGTCTATGAAATATATACTAATTTATTGTCTAAAATTAGGGTCAGCAAACTATTTTTGTAAAGGGCAGAAGAATAAACAGTTTAGGTTGTTCAGACCATGCAACTCTGCCACAACTACTCGGCCTGGCCACCAAAATGGAAAAGCAGCCATAGAGCGGGTAGAAATGAGAAGACATTGCTGTGTTCCAATAAAACTTTATTTATAAAAACAGGTTGGGGCTGTATTTGGCCTGTGGGGTACAGTTCACCAGCCTCTGTCTAAACCAACAAGAGCCTTCCAATCTAGAAAAGACCATGACTTGGATTCCATCCGTCTACACTGAGTCCCAGCTCCTGGCACAGGGCTACAGAGACTTGAGTAAGCTACTGAAACTCTCAGAGCCCTGTTCCATACTGTAAAGAGAAGATCACACAAACTTTCACACATGGATGGGGTTCCCATTCCTACACAATTGCTCAGTGTGACTGTGCATGTGTGTGTGAGAATGTGTGTAATTCAAGAAAGCGTCCAGTTCAACACATAAACTAACATAGATCAAAAGAGAGAAGGATAGTAATGACATCTGCAAAGCAGAGATGCTCCTCGGCTTGTGATGGGCCTGATGCCTAGTACCACAAGGGTGTCCCACCACAGCTGCCAGGCCAGGGAAGAGCAAGACTCAAAATCCAAAATATGGTTTGTATTAAAAGCCGCTCCACACCATTGTATATTCAGAAAAACCATCAGATCAAGCCATTATTCACCTGGAGACTGTCTATGATGCAAACAGCACTCAGATCTAAGGACGATAGATACACACACCACACACACTAGCCTTGTGGGAATCTGTGACGCTTGGGGAAAGGGCCCTAGACCTCCTCAGTGAATGGAGCCCAGGAGAGAAACTCACGTTAACACCACCTCTCCACAAACCTACTGGAAACAAAGTTACCTTTACACTCATGTGGGTCTAAAACAACCAAGAAAACTGGTCTCTGGCTCACCTGTGATTTTTCACCCAGAGCCTCTGCTTACAAGGAGACCATCAGAGAGGTTCACTTGTCCTCTTATTAGTAGGACAAAATGGAGATCAAGGAAAACAAAGAGTGTGTGAACTCTCCTTTGGTTCTAGGTTGTCTTTTACTGCATAACGTGGGCAGGTCTTCCTTCCATTCATTGCATTTTTTTGCATGCAGAGACGACAGAGGGATAGAGATACAAGAAGCTCAAATACCTCCAAGGTTCCCCTTTTGCTCCACAGGGACCAACATTTAACCTGGTTAATTTTTTTTTCCTTGGGAAAAAAAAAAGCATTTAGAAATGAAGGCTTCTTTGTCAGAGAGAAGCTTTTAGTCATCCTGACACCAGGCTTTCACACAGCAAAAATATTACTAATACTATTTTCCATCTGAAGTGCATTTGTTATCAATATGCACTTACATTGGTGATCGAGTCTTGCTGGGAGAGACACCTGCTCTGCATTTGCGATCTGTTTCATACCTCAGGGACACATCACTTAATAATTTAGTGCTAAACCATTTAGCATTTTAGCCCATCATTGCTTATATTACACACAGGATTTCAGTAATGTCTGATAAAATTATGTGTTAGCTGCCTTATGTGTGTGTAAAACTTAATAAGTCTTCTTTCCCCCCTCAAGTTTAATAACTGATTTTCTTACATTTATGGATGTGAAATTTTATTGCTCATGGATATAGTTTGAACCTAAATCTTCATATCTTATAAATTGATTTTTAGTTTCCTTTTTGACCTTATGAATTTCAATCAGACATTGACCTCTTGTTGCTCATGAATCTGACTGATTTAATGCCTTGTAACAATAATAGTGAAGAAAAGCATTACCATACAAGCCCACAGGGCCTGCAGAGACCCATAACTAGATCTGGAGGCCTCCAGCAATGAGAATTCTTGACCTGAGACCACCCTCGAAAGCCAGCCTCTTCTACTATGCTGGGATGGCCATCCTGGTCACAGCCTAACCAGGCTGAGCGGGGAAAAGTCCCAAGAGGAGACTGGCTAAAGCTATCTTCAAGATACATCCTGGAACATTAACCAGCAATGGGAATGGCATGAAAAGCTGATTTCATTGTGATTAAAAAGAGAAATGATACAGGAGAGGCTGTCTCGGCAGGGGTACGGGGCGGGGGGGCACTTTAAGTATTTTAGTTGGATTTTTAAAAAGTGAAAAATTAATATTAATTGTCTCTACTGACTGTATTGTTACTGCTCTGTCTTGTTCTGTGACTGCTGACTCTATAGTTGGTATAACGGAAGAGTGGAAGGATTGCTCTTTTGTTTCCTGTCTGTGCTAATTTAATTGGTTTACTGAATAACTCAGTGTCAATGTTCATTATTTCTTATTAAGAAAGACTCTTAAACCAAAAAACAAAAGCACTTTTTTTTTCTTGTGCTTTACTTTTTGTTTTATGAACACAGGGGTCCAACTTTTTATTGCATGGTGATCAACATTTCTCAAAAGATAAGCAGCTCCACCCTGGGCTTACCCAAGAGCTTCTCCTCCGTAATTCATTCTCTCAAAAATCAAAAAGTCCCCCAAATTGCTCCAACATAATTCTGGCAGTAGAGTGCTGACTAACACTGAAATTAGTTGGAGGAGAATAAATCTTTTCTGCTGAGAGCTTAAGTAGATGCCCTACTTACACACTTACTTTGTAGGGAGCTGCTTTAAAAATAATAATAAAGGAAAACAGATCTTTAAAAAAGTCATATCCTGAATCAACCCCACTTCCTATTCCATGTAGAGTTCAGCTACTGAAACTCCAAAGGACTTACAACACTAATACTCGCATCTCGTTCTAACCCATCCAATCGCAAACGACTCAGAACAGTGGGCCCCTGGTTTCTGTTTGACATTATTTTTAATTCCCCTCCTTTTAATCATCTGATGGGATCACACTTTCTTGCCACCAGGAAATCTTTTGTGACTGCCTTGACCACTATAATGTGAGCAAATGTACTGAAAAGTTGACAGATTTTCTCCCACTTCCTCTTCTGCAGGGACAAGTGAGGAAGCACCTATTGATAGGGAGGTGTTCTGCAGCCAGGAATTCTGCCCGCGAGCTAAGGCAGGCTCTACGGGAGTGGGAAATAAACTGTATTGTTTCAAGCCAATAAGATCTTGGGGTTGTTTTTACTGTAACACAGTGAAGCCTGATGTGCCTGACAAATCTACCCTTTTACCTTCATTTTTGGAAAATTTTCTGTAAGTGAGGATATTCGGGGATGGGATGTATGGAACAGGCAGAGCACACCACCTGATCCAGGGCTACCAATGAGAGATTTCAGAACCTGGCTCATATCTTGAAGGTAAAGCATTGCCACCAAAGGATCTTAGTGACGAAAAATGCAAAAACAACATGATTATTAGTGGAAATTAACACATTACAATATTAGTAAATCTTTCCCGTAAAAAAGGTTAGGATTCTAAAATAAAAAGGCAACAGAAAGTAATGTTATCAGAAGACAAAAAAACACATTTCTAAAAAATTCTAAGAATTCTAATTAATAACACATATGTTGAACTATTTAGGGGCAACGTTGACTGAGGTCTTAAGCTCACTTTGAAACACAACCTAATACAAGAAGGTGAACTGAAAAGTATGAATTGAGGGATGATGGATAAGCGGGTAGTTGAAAAGGTATGCATGTAGAGCAAAAACTTAATTGTAAAGTCACGATGATTCAAAAACATAAGATGGAGCAATGGCTGAAAGTGTAATTACGTAATAAAAAACAAATAGGATACGGTGGAATCTAAAGGTGGGTTTGTAGTTTTTCATTGAAAACTTCTTCAACTTTGCTATGCATTCTGAATTTTTCATAACAAAACATTGGGATACAATAAGAAAAAAAGAATTTAAAAAGTGAGTCTGGAACAACTAATATGCTTGTACAGGTCTAATTTTCATCTCTATCATGAGTGAACTTGAATTCAGCTCATGAAACCTTTTGAATTTTGCTAAGGACTTCACCATCTGGAGTCCGCGAGACTGAGACACACAGTGGACTCCTGACTAACTGCAAGCTTTGGAGCCACCTGGACCTGGCTTGGCTCAGCCACCGGTGGGTTTTGGAGCAATCAGTATCACGTCAAGCACTGTGCTAAGTGTCAGGGACAGACAAGAGGAGAGCAAAGGAGAGGTAGGTCTTCCTCTCACAGAATTCACAGCCTTGTGGGGAGACAGACCACAACTCAGTGACCAAACACATAAATGTGTATCACACCCCACGATTTGCACTGTGCGGAAAAGTACAGGATGCTGCAGCAGTTCAGTCCCCTGAGAAGCAGAAACAAAGATGGACTGGACACGCCAGAGACCCATTGTCAGAAATCCCTGGGAACTGCACAGGGGCTGGAGCAGGCGCAGACCCAGAAAACCAAGGGTCCAGCATTTTCTCTCACGTGTGGAAACTAGACCAAAACAGGGGGAGGAAAATGCGGGGAGAACTACATGAAAACAGGAGAGAGATCAGAGGAGCAGAGGAAGTGGGGGATGGGAAAAGGGAGAAACGGCGGAATGAAATGGACCAACGCATCCTAGGTAAGCGGGTGAATATGAGCGAATTTCCCCTTTATGTATATCTATAATGCAATAATTTTCAAACACCTATAAGTAATAGAAGAAAGACTGGAAGAATACAGGAAAGGGGTGGGAGGATGGGAGAAGGGGGAAGGAAGTACTGGGGACTGCATTGGAGTAAGTTATATCCCATGCCTGTATGACTATGTCTAAATGAACCCCGATGTTATGCATGACTATAGCACACTAATAAAAAATGTTAAGAGTATGGAAAATCTCAAAATTACGCCTAGAGAAAGAAATCAGACAAAAAGAGTATGTGCCATCTGAATTCATTTGTTAAAAAATCTAAGGGGAAATAAACCTAAATTAATATATACAAACAGAAAGCAGCCCAGCATGTTCCTGGGCCTGGGAGGAAGGGCAGAGGAAGACAGAGGGATGCATCACCTAGGTGTGGAGGGAAACTTGGGGGTGATGGATCTGTTCGTTACCTTGATTGCAGTGATTGTTTCCCACGTGTATACATATGTCAAAACTTATCAAATTGTACAATTAAATATGCACAATTTATAGTATGTTAATTATACCTCAATAAAGATGTTTAAAAGAAGCAGAGCAGGGAGGGAGATGGGGAAAGGGGAGGAGACGCAGCAAACGGCAGCAGCAGAAGCATCGGCAGCTGCTCCCAAGCAGATGTCCCCTCTGGTTCCTCTAGCTGAAATAAGTCACATGTCGGTGCCCTACTTAGGAGGGAGGCTAGAGAGAGAATGTCCTGGATGTGCACTCTGATTGTGGAAAAGGAGCTTTGGTCTCACGGAGCAAGGAAGAAGCCAGGGTAATGGACCTGCAGTCAGCAACCAGTGATGTCTGTCATCCCGATGTTGGGTGACCAATGTGCACTCTAGCTCTGCTTTAACAAAAGACTACCTTACTAAAAGTAATTTTCTCTTAAAAGATCAGATCGCTCTATTTATCTTAGCAAACTGTATGAAAGAAAAAGTAGACCTACATGGTCTAACAATGAAGGAGGAAGTCAAATCCCAAACGCTGGGACAGTTAAGGACCCTCTTGGATATCAGATCCAGGCTGAGCCCCAGCTGTGCTCACCGCTGGCTGGCTAAGATGTCCACCATGCAGGTGTGGCCAGAAGAAGCCTAGCCAAGTCTGGAATACCCTTGGACAGAGATTAAGATCCTAAGGAGAAAAATTTAGCTTAGTCAGTAGGTGCTGAGGGAATTCCAAACACATTCCAATTTTCTATACACCCAAACCCCTACGTACAAATTTCTGAATCCAGAAGTAAGAGAAAGATGTAAGACCAAGTCTAAAGAGCTGTTTAGCTAAGAATTCTTTAAGATTTGAAGATAAGCAATACATACTCATTGTCATAAGGAGAGGGGAGGTAGCTTACTCTCCCAACTTGCAGTGATGAACAAATCTCCAAAGTCTAAGCATGGAAGCACGTGGAGGCAGGGCCCAGTGAGAAGTGATCCTCAAGAGAAGTGGCAATGGGACACCAGGACAGGTGAAGATTAAGATGTCCCAGTCCCTGTGAGTCAACCACGTCTGTGCATGAGCACATGGAAAACCCCACCCAGGGGTCACAGAGGGCGATGGGGTGGGGACCAGTGAACAGAGCTGATTCTGTAGGAGTCTTTAATGGTCAGACTCTTTTAGTTGAAAATGAAAGAAACATAATTTAAAATATCTTAACAGAAAAAAAGGAAGGAAGAAAGAATGGAGGGAGGGAGGGAGGGAGGAAGAAAGGAAGAAAGGCCCCTGAACTTCTGCTGGAGAAGTTCAAGGACTCTACCTTCCAGCCACTGAAAGGCTCCTTGGCCCCTGTGGAAGTTAGCTCTGACATTAGCAACTACATTTTCAAAACTATGTTACAAATCCAGCAGAATTAGAGAGACTGCCTTTGGCCTAATCATTCACACAAAAGTAAAAGAGTCCTACAGTCCTGACATGGGTCATGTGTCCACCCTGAAGCCATCTCTGGGCCAAGAGGGTGAAACTGGCCAATTAGCCAGACCTGAGTTATGTGCCCATCCCTGGCGTGAGACACTGAGGTCAGCCATCCAAATGACACAGACAGGTCCTACAGTGCACTTAAAACGATAGCTATTACTTGTCACTATTAATAATGGTAATAGGATTTGGAACGACCTCTTTTACACCTTACTTTCAGTTTTTAATTGTTCAGTTTTTGCAAAAACATGCATCACATCACTTCTTATATAAAAGAAAAAGACATTACATTTTAAATCACATTATCTTCTTTCAGCACCAAGTATTTTCATCACTAAAACAATATTGTAAGCCAAAAGATTTCAAGTTCAGAAAAAGGCAAACCACTGGCTTAACATCCTGAAATTTGGCCATCTATTCCAAAGTTATTTGAATGCCTCTGGCAATAATATCCTGTGAACAGAAGATGGTAGGGGGAGGGTTGGGGAAGAGGAGGGGAAGCGGGAAGAGGAGGAGAAAAGGAAAGGAAAAGGATCCAATGATGTTTCTTTTTTCTAAATAACATCAAATATATGAGGAAGATCCGACACTAAATCAATCATGTTTTTTTTTCCTGTTCTTCTGAGAGACTTGCCTGGTTTTATTTTCTAGGGTTCACTGGAAATAAGTTCTTGAGGGGAAATCTTATCATGTCTGGGACTTTTTCTTTTTCCTTCATTTCCTGTGAAGCCATCTTACTCATAATGGCCGGGTGCTAGCTGACTACATAAATGTGCCCCTTTCTGTTTATCCTGTAGTTGCCTGTCAAAGCAAACAAGCCTGCTTTGCATTAGAGCCTGGAAATTAAATTGTAGAAGAGTAAGTCCCTCTGGTTAAGGAAACCACAGTGGTGTGGACCCACATCCAAAGGAACGAGAAGCCACAACATCTGCGTCCGTGGCAACTGGGCCACGTTGGAACAGGAAGCAAATGATTTTCAAAAGCACATTTCTAATCCCACTGAAGCCAATCAATTTTCTTAAATATAAAAATATCTGCTTTTTAAATATCTTCCCTCATCAAGATTGTGGCTGTTAAAGTTAATTCTCACTGATGCTCTTAGCATAACTAAGAAGAAAATCTCATTTCCTACTTAGCTTCCTTTACCCTGGGACATAATCTTAAATAGGACTTGAATCCCTGAGAGATCCTCCCTTAAAACACAGCAAGCTCAGAAACAGGTGCTCCTGACAGTGGCGGCCTGTCTGGCTTGAATACCACTCCCACGCTTCCTGGAACCCCTTCCATTCATCACAGGTCAACAGTAGCAAATATTACTGAGTGCTTGTTATGAACTTTAAATTGCAAGGTCCTTGCCGTACATTATCTTTTTCAATCCATACAACTCTGAGAAACATTTTTATGCTCATTTTGCAGATGTCAAAACTGAGTTTCAATTAAATGACTTGTCACTTAGAATTCATTAAGTTTTTCCAAACACACATTAAAAATTTTTTTGAGGCAGGGTTTTTGCACTATCTTTTTTGCACTGATTTGTAGAATTTCTCTCTCATACTACCTGTGATATTCATATCCCTGATTTAGAAAATTCAAGGGAAGAGGAAAGATGCAAAAAAAAGATCAGCTGAATGCCTTGACATGCCAAGTCCCACCCTTGTGCCTCCCACACTGATGGTGCTTGATCTGCACGAGCACAGTCAGACTGCCACCCCAAGATCAAGGGCAAGCATCCGGCAGAGCTGGAATCTGAACCCAGGTCTCTCTGAGGAGGATAGAAAGCATCAGTCTTCTGGATACAGGTATGAAAATTATAATCCCAGCTCACCATTCAATAGTTGTGTGAATTGGACAAATTTGTGAAACGCTGGGCTTCTGTCTTTTGTGGTAGTGGATCCTGCTTGACGCTGTCATGCTTCTGCTGAGATACAGAACATGACCCAGTGGCAGAGGCATAGTGAGTTCTTGTGGCAGTTGGCCTCCAAGACTTGGCGATTCTAAGCTCCTGGCACTCACCCTTGGGTGTACCTCACTCACATGACAGAGCTCAACTATGCAGAATACTATGGAGGTGACAGCAGGATTTGTGAGCCTGATTCATAAAGATCTTTGTAGCTTGTGTCTGGGTCTCTGGCTCATTCTGGAGAAGGCATTCATCATTCATGAGACGCTGGAGCAGACCTCAAGAAAGGTCCGTGTGGAGAGGAACTGAGCCCTCCTGCCAACAGACATGTGAGAGAACCTTCTTGGTACAGGACCCTCCGGGTTCCACCTGAATGCTGATCTTGTGGGAAACCCCAAACCACAACCACCCAGGTGAGCCATTTCTGAATTCCAGACCCACAGGAACTGAGGTAGTAAATGCCAGTTATTGTTTTAAGCCACTGAAGTTTGGACTCATTTGTTCCACAGCAGTAGATAGCTACTAGAGTACAGTGTTCAAATGGGACTTCAGAGAGCAGAAGTGGAAGTCCAAGCCTTTTCTGCTTCTCCAGAAAACACCTTTTCACCAAGGAAAGACCCTTCATAGTACATTTCAAGCCCTTGAACACAGAGTGAGTGATGAAAATAATAACAGGAGTTTTCTAAGGGTGGGGACTTTGAGTGATACAATTCAGATGACCACATGCTTCATTCACAAGAACACAGGATCATATCATTTGAGAAGTTCAAAATTTCATTACTAACACCACCAGCTTGGGCACCTGCCCTAATGCAGCTACAAATCAGCAGTCGAGTTTGCATTTTCAATACCCATTTTCAGATCCCAAATATGCCATCTTTTCCCCCAGTCTCCACCACTCACTGCCTTGTTTGTTTTCTCCTGGTTTCTCCCAGCATCATAAAGCAGTGAAGGAGAAGCACACAAAGCAATATTTCTAGAAGGAATCTGGTGTTTCCTCAGTCCTGCATCTTTCCCATCGGAGGCACGCAGGGAGCAGGAGTAGGCTTGATATTTTTGTATTAACAAGACTCATAGTAGGAGCAGCCCTCTGCAGCCTTAACAGTCACATAAAAATAAATCACTATCTTATCAACCTGTACAAAACCTCCCGGTTCTGTCACCCTGTACAAAACTCATCTCAGCATCACGGAGAAGTCCTTAGCTTTTCCCCCACGTTTCAGCCGTGACTAGATCTACTTCTCTGCTGTCCTGACTTGAAAGCAGGGATATAAACATGAGTAAATGGTTAAACTTCCGGTGCCTGCTTTCCCCATAGTCTATACTCTGGTGACAATACAACTGGGCACTAAATGATTCAGTGGCACGTGGTTTTGCATCAAGTACTCATTGAACACTGACTGTGGACCTTAACACACATATAGATACAATCCCATTACCAGGTCAGAAGTCAAAGGAGCAAGGTCAAGGGCGTGAATCTTATAGAAGAGGAAGGGCCAATTAGGAAAAAAGGCATTGGCTTCCTTTTTTAAAAACACAAAGTATATAACAATGTGAGCATCAAACATGACACACTGAGGACCTCCTCTCGACCGGCTTTCTACGTGTTTCATTCACATGTTCTTTATCCCCTCGATTCTCAGCACCAGCAACCCTGTTAGCCTGTGGTACATCTAAAGAAGCTTCAGACTTAAGCAAAGTGACATGAACCAGAGGTTGGCAAACTATGGCCCCAGAGCCAAATTCCACCCTGCTGGTTTGCCTGTTTCATAAATAAATTAGGTGGAATACAGCCATGCTCACAGGCTCACAAACCATCTAAGGCTGTTTCACAACGCAGCTGCAGGGTTGAACAGCAGAGGCAGAGATGGTGGGGTCCATGCTACTGATCTGAGTTATGTCCCCGACTCCAAAATTCTTGTGTTGAAGCCCTGACTCCCAATGTGACTGCATCTGGAGATAGGGTCTTTAGGAGGTGTGTGAATTAGCTTTTTGTCACTACGACCAAAAAACTTGACAAGGCCAACTTACAGGAGGAAAGTTTATTCTGGGCTCATGGTTTCAGAGGTTTCAGTCCATGATCAGCTGCCTCCATTGCCCAAGGTGAGGCAGAGCATCACTGGTGCAGGGCCTAGCTCATGGCCGCTAAGGAGAGAAGGAGGAGACACAGAGAGGAAGGCCATGCACAGATGTAGTCCAGGTCATGCTCTCAGTGACCTATCCCCTCTCCAGTGCCTACAGTGACCCCCCAGAAGTCCATTCAAATTATTAACCCATCAAATGGATTAATCCACTGGTCAGAGTAGTGACCAGTGGATTAGGCCAGAAATTTTTAGCTCTCATAATCCAGTTCTTTCACCTCTGAACACTCCTGCATTGCCTAATGCAGGGATGCTTTGGAGGATATATTTGGATCCAAAACATAACAGGAGGTAATTGAGATTAAATAGGCCATCACTGCTAGGACTGTGGTCGTGTTTAAAAGCGCTCGCTCACATACCCTGGCCCTGGCCCTGTCCTGTGAGATGGCTGCTGTCTGCCAGCCAGGCAGAGAGCCTTCACAAAACCCTCACCATGCTGACTCCCTGATCTTGAACTTCCAGCCTCCAGAACTGTGAGGAAAAAAAGTTGCTGCTGTTGAAGCTCCTCAGTCCACAGTGGTCAAGCTGACCAGAACAGCTGTCAAGACCTAAAACGCTTACAACCTAGCCCTTCACAGAGGGTTGGATAAACTTGGAACCTCTCAGGAAAGCCAGGATGCTTGAGAATTCCCCATCCACCTCTATTCACCATTGGGAAAACTACACTTCTCTTTAACTAGGACGGTTTGGTGTGAAGGACCGAATATTTTAGGCCATGACACTTCCAAAAATATGATGAACGTAACAGTAATTTCGATTGGAACATCTCCAAAATCGAACTCCTGACTCCCAGTCCTTCCCAATACTGAGCTCCTATCTCCATCAGTCACAGACTGATCCCAGTTCTCAAGCCAACATCCCCGATGGCTACCTAGACTCTTCTTATGCCCTCAACCCACTCACCCTGCCATCCCACCCATCTGCAACCAGGTCTCACTGGTGGCAGATTCAGAATTCCCCTCCCCCCACAGAGCCACTGCTCCTCCCCCTCCCGCTGGGCTCTGCGTCCATTCTTGGCCTCTTGCTCTATTCTGACAGGAGGCCAGAGTTTTCTGCTAACCTGTATGGCAGTTCACCTCTCTCCTCTCCTCCAAATCTTCCACAGGCCTGAGGGGACATTCAGGAGAGCAAAGCCTGCACCTCTCTCTCTGACTGCACCCTGGCTGTCACTGTCCCCACTCATGCTGACCCCTCACTGGTGCTCAACATACAAGGCACCTTCCTTCCACCCTCAGATATTCACATCACTCCCACCATCACCGTCTTCATGTCTCTCTCATCTTCTGGGGGATGACCCTATTTATAATATATTTATAATTACAGTCTCCCCAACATGCCAATCACTAAGGATTGATGAGCAAACATGAACAGGTCATTCCCCCTCTCAGTCTCTAACCCTGTATGGGTCAGATTTTCATCTCTGTGACCAAAATACCTAATGTGAACAACCTAAAGGAAGAGAGATTTACTGTTGGCTAATGGTTTCGAAGGTTTCAGTCCAGGGTCTTCCAGCTACATTGCTTTGGACCTGAAGAGACACAGAATATCATGGCAGAAGGGTATGGTGGGGGAAAGTTGTTCAGCAGATGACACCAGGAAGCAGAAAGGGGGAGAGGTCAGAACAAGATATGCCCTTCCAGAGCATGCCTCCAGTGGCCTACTTCCCCCAACTAAACCCCACCTCCTATAGTTCCACCACCTCCATAATAGCATCAAATTGTAATCCCTGAATGGATTAATCCACTGGTGAGGTCAGAACTCTTGATCCAATCACCTTCCAAGCCCCCCCCCCCCCCCCCGCTGAACTCTGCTGCAGTAGGACCAAGCCTTCAACATGACCCTTTGGGGAACAGTCCAGATCCAAATCGTAACACCTATAAAATGAGAGGGGAAGCAGCTTACAAAGAAACACACACAGAACACACATACATTCATCCCTGTGTCCATGGAGGGTTGGTTTCAGGACCCAAGGGATGACAAAGTCCAGGAAGCTCAAACCCCTCAAATAAAATGATACCATGTTTGTATACAACCTATGCACATCCTCTCATATAATTTAATTCATTTCTAAATTACTTATGACACCTGCTACAATGCAAATACCATGTAAATAGTTGTCATACTATACAGTTTAGGGGATAATGGCAAGGAAAATATCTGTAAATGTTCAACACAAACTTAACTTTTTCCCCCAGTGCTTTTGATGGTTGAATCCACGGTTGCAAAATGCTCAGATTTGGGGGGCCAATAGTATGTACACTCTGTGAACTATCAATCTCTAAATCATGGTCAGCAAACATTTGCAGTAAAGGACTACATAGAAAACATTTTAGACTTTTATGGGGCATAGGGTCTCCGTTACAACTGCTCAACTCTGCCCTTGTAGCACGAAACAGTAATGTTTCATGAATGGGTGTGACTATGTTCCAATAAAACTTTGCTTATAGGAGGGGAATGAAGGGAAGGGGATCAGGTGGGGATAGGAAAGACAGCAGAGTAAATTGGTCATAAGTTTCCTATGTTATATATGAATACATGACCAGTGAAACTCTACATCATATACAATCTCAAGAATGTGATCCTAATGAGAATAAGTTATATTCCAGGGATGTATAATATTTCAAAATACACTCTACTGTCATGTATATCTAAAAAGAATAAAAAATAAAATCAAAAAAAGGATTGAGATAAAATTGCCACAAAATAAACATATAATTCATACCATTAATTTTTCAATAAGTATACATCTATGAAACAGCATAATTAAAAAAGGAACATGGCTTTCACCACCAAAAGCTTCCTCATGTCCCTTTGTAATTTGTTCTCCAGACACCCTGTTTTCCCATTCCCCAACATCCAATAGATTTTTTTTTTTTGGGAATTTAATATAAATGGAATAATAACATATTTACTTTTTTCTTTCAGCATGATAATTTTGAGAGCCAATCATGTTGATGAATGTATTAATATTTCAATTTTTTTATGTGAAACACTCCTGTGTGGGTTATACCAGATTGTTTACCCATTCGCCTACTGACGGACACTTAGGTTGCTTCCTCAGCTATTAAATGTGAAGCCATGAACAATTGTGTACAAGTCTTTGTACGAACATATTTATCTTCTAGGTAAATACTTTATGGACATACCTGGATTGTACATCAGTATATGTTTCTAAAGAAAGACTGCCAAACTTTTCCAAAGTAGTTGTACTGTTTTATATTATATGAGATTTCCAGGTCCTCCAGCTCTTAGCCAGCACTTAGAATGGTCAGTGTTTTTAATTTTTGTGATTCTAGTAATTGTGTAGTGGTATTTCAGTGTGATTCTAATTTTCATTTCCCTAATGACAAATGATTTAAACATTAAAAACTGTACTTATAAAAATAAGCAATGTGGTGGGTTTGTCCACCACATTGCTGTATAGAACCTTATTGTAAACCATTGATTACTGTTATTTTGATAATCATAAAGAAAATACATCAAGATTTTAAGTGCCCAGAAATACAAAGTATACTATATGTTTTTAATTGTCTTCTTCTGGTAAAATGTAGGCACGGGGTAGAGAGATCTTCTACTGCTCCAGCTCTAGCTCTAGAACATGTCCTACTTACATCTAGGACATGGCACATAATAGTTCTTCAGTAAATATTTAATAAGTAAGGAAGAAATACTATATCTTATCATAGATTTGGTGGATATTCCAGTGCACTAACTGCTATTTTTGCCTTGCAGACTGACTTTAGTTCTCAACTAAGAGATATTCAGTCAGGTCAAGCAATGTTTTGTTTGTCACAATTGCTTGTTTTAATTTTCACAATAATTACCTTACTAGGTAAGGACCAGAGATGCTGTCACCATCCTACAATGCACAGGACAATCTCCAACACACACTATCCAGCCACAATCATTAATAATTGAGAGAACACAGTGTCCCACGAAATTAAATTCCATTGTGTACTAACACTTAAATGCACACACTCTGTATCCATTAGAAGCTTAAACAAATAAGGTATTTTTCCCTCACATAATCAGAAGCCAGTGTTAGGAAGACCAGGGCCACTAAATATCCCACATACCCTTTCCTAACATCTCGTGCTCAGACAGCTGAGGACCTGGTGCCTCACAATCACAAAATGGCTGTGCCACCTCCAGCATCACACCTCTGTTTGGGCAGAAAAAAGGTGAGAGTCAAGTGGGCAAAAGACATGTCCCAGGTAAGTGTGACTGCCCCTGCCTCCTACCCTAAAGGACCTCTCCTAAGAGTTATATCCAAGGATTTCACTTATATCATTTTGGTCAAAACTGTATTTTCAAGGAAGGTTGAGAAGTATACATTTTTTAAGTAGAAATGTTGGCACACCTAGCTTTTCTACCACAGCCTTCAGTCTGGAATTTTCACATCAAAGAATTTTTCACAAAGACCCGAATATAAAAACATTTTTATCACAATACGGTTAACATAGGAAAAGAAAACTGGCTACCACAGAAGTATATTTAGCTGATGCTGTTCCTGTCCCATCCAGATCCCTTTAATGGACCGGTATCCCTCCCCTCCAGAGCAGTGAGGGCTGGCTAACAGTCAAGCCCAGGGGTCTTCCCTGGAGGACAAGGGCTGCCTGGGTGCTTCCCCCCTCCTCTCCGGCCTCAGCTGCTCCCTTAATAAGTCACATCTGCAAGCATTCCCAGCTCCAGCAACGCTTCTAGGAAACCCGTGCTTAAGGCCATGTACATCAATGGAAGACTGACCATTTAGATTAGGGTCTAAGCACATAATAATGGATGCCAGTCAGAATTAAAGTTATTTACGATATTGACAAGCTGTCTGAGATATTTCATTGAATTCAAGAAAAAAAGCAAGTTGAAGAACATTATGTATAATAAGATCTGAACTGTATAAAATAAAAAAGACTATACCTCAATCTGCTTAAATATATTTAGAAAAGCCTAGAAGAATACAGAAGAAACCATTTATACTTGTTCCGGTTGTCTTTGCATCTTCTATTCTTCTATGTAGTTTGAATTAAGAAAAACTGTTTTTCTTTTTTGACTTAAAATTTTTTACTTAAGCTGGGCACAGGGGTCGAGTCTGTAGTTCCAGTTACTCAGGAGGTTGAGGCAGGAGGATTGCTTGAGCCCAGGAATTCAAAGCCAACTTGAGCAATATAGCAAGACTCTGTTTCAGAAAAAGTAAAATGACTTTTTTTTACTTAAAACATCATCATCTAACATAATCAGCAGTTAAGATTTCTGGTTAGCACAATATTTGCTACAAATATAAAGAATATAACAGCAAAAGACTTAATTAGAAAGAATCAGTTCAAGTCCTGCTCTGCTGTTTACTGAGTCCACTTAGAAGAGGCATTTCACCTGTCAGACGCTATCCTATAAAATAAAGTTAAAATAAATATATTAATCTATAGTGTTCCCTAAGGAATAAGTGAAGTAATGTGTACATGGGCATTCTGCGAACTATAAATCTTTAAGTGGTACTTACTGTTGTTATCAAGGATGATGCAGAAAATAAATCAGGACTTTGAAGGTCCATGGATACAAATTAATAGTATTGCATGTTATGCCACAGTGATAGTTCTCTGATACAAATAAGAAAAGCTGACTGCTCCAGAATTATTCAGGAAGGGGAGGGAAGGAGGCATGTTCTACAGGGAAAGAATCCGAAGGGTGGAAAAGTGAGTTTGGGGGAAAGGAAAGAGTGCCCACCATGTGTGTATTAGATCTGTTGGCAAAATGACAAAACATGAACAATGTCCACCCTCATACTGCTCTCAAACATGTGGAGTTTCACTGTGCACTGCCTTGGTACCAGCCAATGGTCTAAGACTTTGTATTCAGTATCTCATCTGAATCTTAAATTGACCCTACTCTGGGGGCTATATTTTCATGCCTATTTTACAGATGAGAAAACTGAAGTTCAGAGAAGTTGTGGCCCAAGGTTATATAATTAGTCACTTCAAGAGAGTTCATGAGGCCTCAGGCTGGGGAAAACAGAGCAAACGCTACATGCTGATTTTGAAACTAAGTCAGTCTAATGCACAAACCCACTGCTGGGATTTATATACATCATCTCATTTAGTCATTCTAGACTGTCAACCACCTGTGGATTACCAGTATTACCACTGGCAGATGAGAAAACTCATCTGATTTAGTAACTTGACGGGTTTTATATACCTAATAACTGAGCAGAAACTAAGATACAAATCAGCTGCAGTTTGATTCTAGAAGTTTCATTCTTCTGTACCACAACATAGCCCCTAATTATGATGGCTATCAGGAAGGAATGAGATCACCTTTGTGAAGGACTTAATACAGTGCCACCAGGATCTGTATTATTCTTATTACATAAGAACCATGAGGAGGAATGATCCAACCAACCTTAATGAGATTTGAGCCAATGAATTTTCAATTACTAAAATGTGGCTATCTGCTGAAAACTTCTAATGCCAGCTCCCTCCAACACCCAGAATACATCTCAACAACTTTTCACTATGAGTCCATGTTTTACCAAATGAAAATAAATTTTCCTAATAGTCTAAACAAAATATAATTAGAAAGGTGAATCTGTAGCCCTGAGTCAAATATGGGCCTCCATAGTCTCACATAAATGATTTTGAATTTTTCACTGTTTTGAATTATCTATGCCACTGCTCTCCTTATTGGCACTGATAACTGAGTGTTAACTACATTACATGCAATTAAATTCAAAATATTTGTGCAGCAATTATATGGATTCATCAAACCTAATGGTGCAGTCAGGATTTCATGTGTACTCATCAGTACTTCTCAGAAAGGAAAAGAAAATTGGCATATAGAAATATATTCCCACCAGCTGACAATGATAAAGCAAACACTGTGTCTGGAGTTCACATATCAGCCAATATCTATCAATAGTAAACAAATTAGAAGATTCTAACTATATTGACCCTACCACTATCACTATCTTTATGTATTCCTCAGTAGAGATCCGATCTATCAAAAGGCTGTTCAGCCATCAATGAGTAACCATGTTTTTATTTACTCTTATTTACGAGTTTATTTATTTTCTTTCTTCTTTTTAAGATCTTCTCATTTCAGGTTACTCTATAAAGCTGATGCCATGGTTGCCTACTTCTGGTAAACTGTCAGGTTTACCAGGATATCATTTCCAGTGCACTCTGATGCTTCCCACCCAAAGCATTCATGATTCCTCTCTACACAGGGACTTTGCTGTTCCAAGAGCTTGCTTAGCCAGGGACTGAAAGCCCCTGTGCATATGAGGGAGATATAAAAGGGCTTAAGAAGCCAAGGCAGGAAGGTGAGTTCAGAGGTCATGGGCAGGGCCAGAAAAAAGGAGCATGGAGAGGGTCTTCTAATGAGGTCAACCTCCTGCTTGATGAAAGTGCTTGGGGACACAGTGCAGGATGCAATCAGAAAGACATTTCTGAACTCACACCCCTAAATGGGAGATCCAATAGAAAACTAAAACAGGCATGGACACAGAGGGCGCCAATCAACGATAGTGAGGACAGCATGGACAAGAGAGGAGATAAGGAAAGGAGGCAATTCCAGAGACCATAAAAAGAAACTCCCCTACCATCCCAGCTTCAGGGCCCCTTCTCCTGGAAGAAGTAATTTCCACTGCTTTTGCAATAAACCTGCTGCTTATCTGCCACCTCTGTGTCCTGTTCTTCAATTCTTTGCTGAACGGAGACCAGAACCCAGCACCCCTAGACGGTAACAGAACAGCCTCAATCAATGAAGAATGAGGGCTGGAGGACACATATTCCAGCTTTCCCACGATTTCTGGCTCAAGTCTGGGCCCCCAAAGCGGCTGGAGCTGCAGACACCCACAATGGCGAGCCACTCTGCCTACCCTTTATTGACTCCCCTTCATTTCCGATCTTCTAGTCCCCAGTCCTTCCCCTGTGCTTCTAGGATCATCTTCCACTTGTGCTCTCTGCACCCAAAACTCTGGCCCAGGGTCTGCTTTGGGGAGAAACTTGGAAGATAAACTTCCTTTAAGACCTCTAGTCCTTTAAGAAAGTTGACGCAGGTCAAGCTCCCATCCTTTTTCGATACAGGCCGCAACAACCAACTGAGCTTTCTCTCACACACACACACACACACACACACACACACACACACACACACACACACACACACGGTTGGCAGGGGTACATCCGGTTTCCAGCCAGTGAGTCCAGCAGGGCAACATCCGGTTTCCAGCCAGTGATTCCTGCGGAAGTTCCGGTTTCCAGCCAGGTGTGTTTCCCTGTTCCGGGCTGCAGCAGCAGGGTGCTCACAATACCAGTTCCTCCAGCAAGATGGATTTGGGCTCTTTTCAGAGTTTCTCTAGTCCTATAATAAATTCTTATTATTTTAAATGTTTGTTTAATAAACCAAAGTTTATTTCTATGGCTTGAAGCTAAAAGGGCCAACTAACATCCTATTATGGCCTCCTTCTGTATAAAAATAACAACTATTATGACTTTGTCACAGCCAATGTTGGAGACAAGCAAAATATCCCCCAGTAAGAGTCTGATCAATGATAAAGTCTCAAATCAATAGCTAGAAACCAACAAAATAGCTCTGAGTATGTATATTTGGAATTACTCCAAGATTTTTTTTTTAAAGGCAGACTCGTTTATATCATTTGCCAGTCTTTCTGTCTTAAATATGTGTGTATAGTCATATATATGTACATATATATGTGTATATATGGGCCTATGTATTATCATACACATGAAGATATATGTAAAAACAAAAGAGATATATGTTTGCACAAGCATTACATATCTCTAGAAGAGCCTGGTAACAGGGTTCCCATCTTGGAAGAAGAAAAAAATATCTCAAAAACTAGATGTTGGATCAAGGCTTACATTTCCCTATATATTTTTTTAAATATCTTGAGTTTACACTCATGAACATATATTATCTATTCAAAAATAAATAAAATTTAAATATAAATGTGTAAGTGAACTAAAATTCTGAAGAAAAAAAAATAAACAGATTCCAAGATCCTGGCATATTCTCTCTAAGGTGAGATCAAAGATTCTGTATTTTTAGTAAATACCTCAGGCGGTTCTGATGTAAAGTGTACTTCTGTAACCCTGGTCTAGATTCTCATAGATCAGCAGTGATTTGTGCATTGTGCTTCTTTATGTTGCCCAGATCTTTCTGCACTGAGCCCAAATTAATATTGTATTTTTAAGTCAATATTTTTTTAAAAAAAGAGTTTGTGCTGGGAAGATGCATATTCACTGGCGTCCAAAGAGTTGGCCAGGTGTGCAGAGGGAAACATCAATATATTGACAACCAGCAGCCCTTCCTAGACCAGTACTAACTGCCCAAGGGCAAAGGTTTTTATTTTTACCACCTTTCCCATCTTTCCTGGAATATTAAGTGGAGACAATCATATACTCATAATGTGCTTTTTATTTCTACATCAGGTCCCACACATGCACACACAGGCACAAGCACACTATTTTTAGCTCACAGAAACCTTAAGGCTGTTGAAATATTTTCCACTAGAATAAATTTTGGGCATGAGGACAAAGGTGAATCTTTGAAAGTTGAAAGGTCACTATTCTCATTGAAAATTAGAGTGGTTGCCTTTCTCAGTTAAAATAACCCCTGCTCTAAACAAACATTTGTCTCTCTCTTTTTTTTTATCTTTCTCTCTCTTTTCCTTTCTTTCTCTGGGCATCATGCCAAGCATGTAATGAGGTGACCCACTTTATCAATCTCTTATATTTTTTAAATCTTTTGCCATTTCAAATCAGTTTATTAATATGCCGTCATCCATACAAAATTATCTCAAAATATTTTGTTGAGAAGGAGTAAAATTCTGATAAAGTGGTACTAGCATTTTAAAATTTCTTGATTGTGAAGATCAAGACTTAAACACATTTCAATGATTTTCTGTAAGTTCACAGCTCTCAATGTGAACGTTTTATTGTTTTTAGCAATTCCTGTCTCAGAGACTACTGACTGGCAAAAACTTACACTTAGATCCAGACTCTTCACATCAGGACAAACATTTAAGAGCTGAATTGAGAAAACATAACTGTATCCCATGGAGTCCTGCAGCCAGTGTTCTGCCCTGTTGCCTACCCCTCATTTCTGTTAACTCTTCCCTAATCCTTCCCATAGCACTTGTCTCTATTGATGGTTTCTCTCTTGGGCCCTTTTCTAGCCTCCGTGGCTCAAACATCCACATGTTTTCTGCTTAACATTCTGGTCATTTATTTTCCCTCATGTTTTCTAGAATCTTCTTCCTCATTTTTGCTAGAAGAGTCTAGATTGAAAAACTTTTGAAGATTTGCATCTATACCAAAGCTATCCCTGATTCCCTGTCCTCTCCTTCTCTCAGTGGGTTTTCCTTCTACTCTGCTGTCCAACTTATTTTTAGTGGACAATTCTTTTCTAGTTTTGCTCAGCATGCATTCTCCCATACTTTGGTAATTTGACTTAAGATCTTCTTTGGAAAACAAAGAAGATCCCTCTTCTGGGCTTATGTGTTTTAAGTCTAGACCCTGGTTTAGCCCGGGTCTAGATTACAGAAGTGGGCCCAAGACCTGACTGGTTCAATCAGAACTTTCCATTTCCCTAGCCATACTATAGTTCAAGGTGAGCTTGTGGTCCAGGTTGGGTCAATATATGTCAATTCTGGAATTTTCCACTGGTGTTGATAAGCTAATATCTGTCTAGAGCAGAAGTCAACAAAATTTTTCTATAAAGGGCAAAAGCAAGTATATAAGGCTTCACAGGTCACTAGGTGTCTGTTTCAATGAACTCAGTTTTGTCAAAGACAATATGTAAACAAATGGGCACAGTTGTGCTCCAATAAAATTTTAATTACAAAAATAAGCAGCAAGCATTTGACCTGAAAATCATTGTTTGCTGATCCCTTGTCTAGAGTTCTTGGTGGCCATCTTTACTAATTCATGCAAAGAATTTATCTGAAAATTAAGCCTAGAAGGAAGAAAAAACAGTGGGGGAATGGATTTATGATGGCAGTGTTTGAGCAGCTATATCTAGCTTTGCCTGAAGTTAGAGCTATTCCCATTCTAGATATATGAATGTGCTAGGCTGCATAATTGCTCTCCAAATGATATACACATCCTAATCCCTGAAACCTGTCAATTTTACCTTATATGATAAAAAAGAGGAGCTTTGTAAATATGACTAGGTTAAGTATCTTGTGATGAAGAAACAGAAAAATTTAATACATACAGAGAAAGAAAAGTCAATATGATCATGGAGGCAGAGATTAAGTGATGTGGCCAAAAGCCAAGGAATGCCTGCAGCCACCAGAATCTAGAAGAGGTATGGCAGAGTTTCCCCTCCAGCCTCCTGAGGGAGGAAAACCCTGCCAATACCTTGACTATGGCCCAGTGATACAGACTTCAGACTTCTGGTCTCCATAACTATGAGCAAATAAATTTTTACTGTTTTAAATTACAGTATGGTATTTTGTTACAGCAGCCACAGGAAACCAATACAAAAAGCAAAAATTCTAAAATCCTATTTTTACTTAAAGTAATTTAAGTTGGGTTTATGTCACTTGCAACCAAACGATTTTTAACTCATTGAATATTCAAATCCTCCTTACGAGAACTCCTTTCTTCATCCCAGCTTCTGCTCAAGCTACTCTTTCTTTACACAGCCAGATTTTTTGAAAGAGTAGAATATACAAGTCCATATGCCCTTCTCTGAAACTCTCAGAGCCAGAGAGTTTCAGAATTCAGGTCTGAAGTTATGGTAGATGCATTTATTACCTAAAATATTCTCTGCTCTCCCCTGAGCTGCCCCTCTCTGCAATAGGAATATTCATCTCCACTCTGTTGAATTCAGATGGCCACATTATTTGTCTTGCCCCATGAAAGGTGAGCAGTCATGATATGTGCCACTTCCAAGAAACCAGGAGAGAGCCATCATGTGGCTCCACCACATTCTCATTTTCCCCTGGCATGAGATTGGCAGTGTAACCTAGGTCCCTCGTGAGCTCTTAGAAGCATGATGGCTTCTATGTCAGTATTTGCAGACTAAATCAATAGTTCCAGACAAGATCTCACTCCTAAGTTCCACCTCATGCACAGATCAGGTTAATGGTCTTGCTACACTGGCATGTTGCTAGCATCCATCTGTGGTAGACAAACCCCACCCAGGCTTTCTTTTTCCAGAGAAGGAAGGGAAAGAAGAAGGAAGAGAGAACTTTCAGAGACTAATCAAGGCTGCTGCTGTCCTCTTTGGAACAAAGATTATCTAATGCTAAAAACTGCTTTAAATCAACCTGTGCAGCCCTCTGCCATGACTTGCCACAGTGGGAACTCAGCTGAACTACTGGTTCCCATTCATCAAGAAATGGGATAATTTGTTGTATTTTTATTTTTATTTTTTAAAGAGAGAGTGAGAGTGGGGAGAGAGAGAGAGAATTTTTAATATTTATTTTTTAGTTTTTGGCAGACACCACATCTTTGTTTGTATGTGGTACTGAGAATCGAACCCAGGCCGCACGCATGCCAGGCAAGCGCGCTACTGCTTGAGCCACATCCCCAGCCCCATTTGTTGTATTTTTAAAAGAAGGGGTTTTTTTTAATTTTTTTTTATTGGTAGAAGGTTTTTAATTATAATTTATTTTTAATGAAAATCAAAATATGCATATGTGGATTCCAAAGTTATTTTTTGGATTTGTAAGTTATTTCCTAATAGAAATAAACCAAGAAGCATCTCTTGAGCACCAGGCATCACAGTGTGGAATTCCAGTGACACTAAAGAGGAAAATTTCTTAGGATGATAAGTTTGAATCAGAGAGGAAGTGATTTGAAATAGCATATTCAGTATAACTTTATTTTATATTTGAAAATCAAAAAGGTGAGGTTTGGTTTGAGTTGGCAAGCAACACAAAAGTGCAAAACGTAAAGCTTAATAACGTCTTCCTGTTAGGTCTTAGTTTAGATTCCCCTGAAATAGATTCTGAGACAAGGATTAGAGAACAAGTAGCTTATTTTGTACATGATCCCAGGAAATAAGGAATGAGGAAGTGAGAACCAGAAGAGGAGACCGTCAATCGGGGTGAATTATCAGTGCAGTCATTTTGGGGGGGTACATGGGGATCACTCCTTTTTAGGATCCCTGGCATCCAGTGTGAAACAGGCCTCAGAGCTTTTCCACATGAGGGATGAAGAGGGGAGTTAATTATACACTAGTGACCCCGAATTGGTCATTGAGGAAAAGCTCATTCCCAGGAATATTAATTTACCCTCTTTCTGGCTTGCTTTGATGGTGGGAAAGCAGCATCAAGAAAAGGTCTTCTGGCAAGGAAATGCAAGCCCTGCATGTTGGGATTTGGACTAATGTGCAAGGAAATGGTGAGGCAAGGGGACAGAGTTGAGACCCTGAGAACACCTGTCACAGCTCATGAGTCTTGTGTGCCATTGCCATACTTTGGGACATGCCCCAAAACATGAACCCTCTTCATAAGCTTGGATATCTTCCTGCTTATAAGACTTGATGAGAAGTAGTGACCATTTAAAGCTTTAAAGGCCAAAATCAAGTTATCCACATTCCAAGCCGCCCTGGTGCATATGTGTGACTCATCTTCGACCAGTCACATGAACCCAGGCAGGATTTGAATAGTGGATATTTGGCCCTTCATAGCAGGAACCTATTCTGACAAGATGGTCTAGGTCACAGTAAGTGCTCAACAAATGTTTGCTAGTATTATGATTGAAGGGATACAGTTGGCCCTTGCATATCCATGGATCTGAAGCCATGGAGTCAACATGTTCCAAAAAGTTTGCATTTATACTGAACATGGCCATCTTTCTTCCTTGTCACTTCCCCCAAGTAATTCAGTATAACAATTTTTCACATGGCACTTACATTTTATTTTGCATTATAAATAGTATAGGGATAATTCAAAGTATATAGGAGAATGTACATATGCATATATTGCCAATAAGAGACTTGAGCGTCCATGGACTTTGGTATCCACAGGAAGGTTCTGGAACCAGTCCTCCACAAATACTGGGGGAGAGCTATACTTTCACATATTTTCTTACATTTAAAATATGGACTCCATCTTTAACAACAAAAAATATGGGACTTCATGCTTTTTTAAGAAAAAATATGTATGTTATTTGATCCAAAATATTATTTGATCTTCTTAAAGAAATTAAATGTCATTTCACAATATTAGCCAAATCAATGGAACGAAGCACTATATTGTTGGCAAAATATGCACAGCTCGGTCTCCCCTACTGGCATGTCTACCCTTAAACATCTTTCCCCACTGAGAAATGAAAGCTTTCAAAGATGACTCATGATGACTCTGGCTAGTGTTATCTTGTGGAAACACACCATGTTCTAGCCCTTGAGGGATGCCAGGGAAGACAAATTCCCCACCCTTGGAAAGAACAAAGATTAGATGAGGAGATGAGCTGGTAGAATAATAATAGCCAATGTATAACACCAAAAAGACTTCCAGAGGGCAATGAGAACAGCAAGGCAGGTCACCCAGATGAGCCAGGGCACCCGATTTCTTGTTGCTTAAGTTGCATGGGTTTTCTGGGGATGGCATGTGGGTGGTTGACGTGACATCCTTGTAATGGTTATTTTTTAAGAATATTTTTGACCATCTGTAAACTGTCCTTTGTGTGTACCTTCAGAACCCAACTCCTGTTTAAGTCTCCACCTCACTGAGTTTGCATATTGAACCTGGCCAGCCAGCACGCCCTCAGTTTAGATAGCACCAGAGCTGCCTTCCAGGAAATGAAAGTTTAGAAATTAGCCAGAAAGGGAGAGAGGATGCAGAAATACAGTCTAAGGAGGGGACTGGCATGAGCAAAGGCAGGGAGATGTCAGAGGCTGTGAGCACTCTGTGGCCAGGGCTACAGGAGACAAAGTGTGCAGGAACCTCCAGGGGTGGGTGGTGGGGGGTCGGGGGTGGGTTGCTAGCATCCATCTGTGGTAGACAAATCCTACCCAGGCTTTCTTTTTCCAGAGAAGGAAGGGAAAGAAGAAGGAAGGGAGGACTTTCCGAGAAGAATCAAGACTGCTGCTGTCCTCTTTGGAACAAACATTATCAAATGCTAAAAACTGCTCTAAATCAGCCTGTACAGCCCTCTGCCATGACTTGCCACAAGTGGGAACTCAGCTGAACTACTGGTTCCCGTTCATCAAGAAGTGGGATAGTATGTTGTATTTTTAAAAGAAGATATTTAATTATAATTTATTTTTAATGAAAATCAACAAATGCATATGTGGATTCCAAAGTTATTTTTGGATTTGTAAATTATTTCCTAATAAAAATGATCATAATTTTAAAAACAAGCATTAGTCTTGACTGTTTCTGCTTTCTAAGAGGAGTGTGGCTATTGCTAGAGGATTAGGTAACAACTTCTGTATTATGGACGTGTACTCCCTGTATCATATTTGAATGGTACTGGTCTCATTGCTTCAAGATATGTAAAATTGTCTTTTAAAGTTTGACCATTATGCTACTTTATGAGAAATTTTATTTTAGTTTCCTTAGATGACATCAATATAAGAAATGCCTATTCTTCATTTCTCTTTTCAATTTAAATCAAATCAACAAGACTTATTGAATACTGCTTACTAATACAGCACTTAGTAAAAACTAAATTTTATTGCTGTCTTCTAGAATTTACTAATTTTTTTAGCTATGAATTCTCTGGGGAGACACAAATAAAGTGATTCTTATACAAATTCTTATGAGGTAGAGTAGGTAAATTTTCTAATTCCCAAAGGCACAGAATTAGTCAACAAACAGTGAACACATGTTTCTTGGTTTTTTAACATAGTCTGTTCTGAACTTAAGATCTAAGACTTAGATGGGGCATTCAGTTTAAAATCAAACTTGCCTAAAATGTTCGAGCCAAATAAATAAGTGAATAAAAGATGGAAATGTACCTCTAATAGATCTTCTTCTGCAAATAGATTCAACAAAAATCAGTCTTCCCCTTCCAGATTTGTGTAACAATTTGTCTCGATGAAAGTCTAATTTAAACTCCTCTCTAATTTAGGGTTTGTTTGCAAGTGGGAAACCCAGATGTTAAGGGACTAAGCGATCCATGTGGGAGATGTGCAGTGCATGATCCAGATGTTGAACACACATCCATATTGTTTCTACTCTTGACACAACGCTAGAAACCATCAGAAATTTGGAATTATCTTGATCTACAGCAGTGAGGAGAGACAGAATGATGAAATATGGGGATTATTTGGCCTAGAAACACCAAGAAAGAAATGGTGGTTTTAGAAGAGGGTCCTTCAGTATGACCGTGGGTTGACTTTCATTTCCTGGAAGGCAGCTCCGGTGCTATCTAAACTGAGGGCGTGCTGGCTGGCCAGGTATAATATGCAAACTCGGTGAGGTGGAGACATAAACAGGAGTTGGGTTCTGAAGTTACACACAAAGTGCAGTTTACAGATGGCCAAAAATATTCTTAAAAATAGCCCTTAAAAGGATGTCACGTCAACCACCCACACGCCATCCCCAGGGAACCCATCAGAGAACTTAAGCAAATGGTTGCTTTCCTGGTTACCCTACGGCTCACTTATATTTAAAGATAAAAGTTATAAGATGAATGTGCCTCTCCCAATGCTGGACCCTCAACAAACGGGCGAGTGAAAGGCAGGAACTAAAACCAGCTGAAAGGAAGGTAAACTCATTTCCTACCCCACCTTCACCTGGAGCAGAGTGCTAAATGGATTGGTGAGTGAATCCACCGGCTTTACTTAGACTGGTTTCCTCTTGTTCTCCTTTGTTTTTCTACGATCTTAATGGATACACACCCAAAGCACAGAGGACGAACTCCCAAGTCCCCGTCTAAGACAGCTCTGTGATTAAAAGACGTAAAATGCATTAGCCACCTGGATGGGGTCTAAGGGCACAGTGATCCAGCACATTTTAGCAAGAGGGAGCCAACTGCACATTGCCAGCCCTGTACTGATGGGTTTGGTCTCTCTTCTCTTAGAGTTCAGTAATTTCAATATTCCCACTGGGTACAATCCCTGAAATCCAAGGATATGAAAAAAGAGGCCATGGATAGAGTTTGCAGGGAGAGTTCAAATGTGTTCCAACCAGGATACAAATTTTTGAAATTGAAAAAAAGGTTCTCTAAGAAAAGAATCTTCTGCCCTGTCTGGCTATCAAGGTGCAGATGATGGGATTGCTTTTTTCCAGCTGGCCTGATGGGGAGCCGTGATAGTGGGGGCCGAGGTACTTGTCACATGCCTGAAATAGCCCGCGTGTCGCGGACCTGGGGAAGAGCTCAGAGCCGGCGCCCTCTCCTCCACGCAAAGCGCACGTCTTCCTGTGGCAGCCACACAAAGGCAGCTCGGGAGCAAGAAGCGAGAGAGAAGGGAGCTCTAAAGGTGGGAGGAAGAGGCTGGAGTGAAGTGAGAGGACGGGAAACAGGTGGGATGCAGGGAGACTTGCCAGCTGCCTCCCAACCCACCACGTCAAACTTGGCAGGAGAACAACAGGGCTGTTATCTCCGTGGTGTGAGCCCAGGAGAGCGCTCTTCACCCCTTCGCTTCTGAGGTGCTGAGGACCAGATAGGTCCCTCTTCCTCTGTGATCATGCAGAGTGCCTGCAGCTTCCAGGAGGTCCCGTCGCTGCAACGGGGCAGGTCTCCACCTCAGTGTCACCTGGGAGATGGGAGGAGTCTGCCTCTATCATATTCCATAGACTTTGGGTACAATGCCATCTTTTTACCTGTTCTTGCTAATGAGAAATCACCAGCCGGTTGGTTTCCAGAGAGTAGGCACATACATAATGCCACAGCATCTGTCATGGTCCGCATCCCAGGGCTGTATTTATTGAGAATCTAGGAACCAGTTCCAGAAGTAAAGAATGCATGTAAACTCCACTTAGCTTCTCTCCCCAACTACCAAAAGCAGTCTGCAGAGGAGAATTCCTGACCCCCTGTCACAGTCCCATGAAGCCATCCCAAGGTGTTCATGCTATCGCCCTGCCTCAGAGTCACAGTCTTGATGAATTAAACTCCTGCTTAGACAGCCACAGGTGCTGGGTCAAGAGAGCCAGGCAGAAAAGAAGAACACTCCCCTGCTGGGGACTTTGCTCCCTGGCCCCTTCAGTGAGCAGCTGTGAGCATGAGGAGCAGATCTGGGCTCCCCGCACACAGTTCTGCGCCCCACACCCCTCCCACAGGGTGGGCGTCTCACCGTGCCGAGCATAGATTTGGTGTTAAAAGATGCAAATATCTCGCACGGCATATCCTGCACATGCACGCTGACTCCTTCATCGAAATTCCCCCAAAAAAAGCTGTGATTCATGCTAACAGTGCGGGTGAGCCTGGCTCTCTTGTTTGGGTTCCAGCTTGGGGATTTTCAGGGCTAGTGTTGACTCCACGAGAAGGTTGCCCTCTGTGACAACTTTGGAACCCAGGTCCTCTGCAGGGTAGCAAACTGGAATGTAACGTCCAGGGTAACACTTAGGACACTGGGACACAGGACCCATCCTGTGCAGTCCCTGACCCATATCACAGCTAAGGGGACACAGTGCACTCAGCAAACGCATCTCCGGCCTATGCCAGTCCTTGACTCGTATCTCTTGACTGCAAAAAATAACCCTTGACCTGTGTCCCCTGGCTCCCCAGGGCTCATGCTGCCCAGCTCTGCACCTCCAGCCCCTAGCTCCACCCACCACCTCTAGTTCCACCCACCACCCCCCCTCAACTGCCTTCTCCTTACCTCTCTCCAAGTGGTACAGACCATGGTGGAGCAGCAAATAAGGGGAAGAGAAGTCGGCCAAGCCAGAGCCTCCTCTGGCAGGCAAGGGTGCAGAAAGGACGAGGGACTTTCCATGCAGGGCATGATTTTTATCCTGCCACCCATGAACCTCCTGGGAAAATCACACATATTTCAGGCTGTGAGGACTTGATGGTGATGGTGGAGGGCTGATGGCAGGGACACCTACCCGGTGCTGCTTCAAGCTGCCCTACACAGGTTCTAGAATGTTCCACCTAAGTCAAGGTGACCAGTTTGTGAAGTCTGAATTCTTTATTTGGGCATTTGAAGCCCATCAGAAGCCGCCCCGCTCAACCTCAGTGCTCTCGCCCACTGTGCCTTCTGGGCACCATTCACTCCTGGGAATGCAGCTTCCCACCATCCCCCACAGACGCTCCTGCTTTTTCTCCTCCACTGTCTGTTCCGCCACAGACTTGGCCCCACGTGGGCAACACATGCCAGCTTCAGTACTCCCTCCACATGCCGCGTCTCCCTGAGGGCACTCTAGCTCCTCGCCCCTCCACCAAAGCAGGGGCACTTGCCACTGAGTACCTTGTGATTTTTGGAGACTCGTTTTATTCTTATTGAATGAATACGGCTTTGGCCCAGTGCAGATCTAGAAAACCAGTTGCCATTGTTAATGAACAAATAAATTCAAAGAGAGAAAGCAAAACATGCACCTGTCAAAGACAACCAAGCAACTTATATATGCCTTTGCCACGCCATGCTTCTAAATCAGAAACCACCAAAACATAGAGGTGTGCCACCTCCGCTCGCTCCTATACCCGTGGCAGACATTACTAATCACACTTCTCTCTCTGAACCCCAGCACTGAGGCATGGGCTGTCAGGAATTGCAAGTGGATGGCATGTATGCTGTCTGCACGACTTTTACAACCAGAGTGGATGTTGCCAATCAATCAGAGCCCTCTTGCTCCCTACAGACTGGCACAACCGCAGAAACAAGAGCTCTAGGGAGACACTGAGGAGCAGTCTCCATCTCCAGGAGAAGAGACCCATTTCTCACTAGTTCTCCTGCAGTCCGAGTTCCTTCCCCCATCCTTTCACGTATCCCATCCCACGCTTCTCTCATTCTGGACTCACACTAACCCTGCCCTCCACGTTTCAACTTGGCATCAGGCACTGTTTCTCTCGCATGGAGCTTAGTGCAGCTTTGACCATGGTTCCAGACCACCAAGGTGCCTCTGGTTAGTCAGCCTCCCAGTTCAACCCATTTGTAGGACCACCACCTCGCTATAGCACTGTTCCTACCCCAAGAAAGGTACGCCTATCATGTGCCCATTGAGGAGCAGGAAATAGGCACCTTAGGGCAGGATCATCACACGTATATGGTATAAATCGCCACTATCTCTGCCCTGCTTGAATAATATACTCACTCTTTCATATGAACCCAGAGGTGCTCCTCAGAGGTTTCCTGAACACAGGACCCAGACCACCATTAAAACTCAATCTTAGTTCGTATTTGAGATGAAAGTCATTTGCCACTCTTGCCATATGAACCAATGGGAACTTCAGTCCCAAAATCATATAACAATTTAGAGTAAATTTTGATGATAAAAACCTGTCTCCACTTCCTTCTTGACCCCTAGGAGAGTCTGAGAATGAACAGAGAATCCAAATTTTCCAGACACGGAAGGGCCACATCAAACAGGACTGCGAACCCAGCCAGCAACGGCTGCCCTTGTATGTTGAGCATCATCACTGTGGCTGACAGCAAACGGGGTCCCGATTCTGAGGTCCCTGGTAGTCCCGGACCTATTAATCCGTTTCCTGCATGACGCTGAGGAAATCTGACAAAATTGTAACTTTCACCTGTCACATTACATTACATCAAAGCATGATGTCACATCATAATCTTTCTAAAGCATTTGTTTTAATTTATGATGCTGCAGTATGCCACCAAAAGCCTGATTTCCCTCTGAGTACCAATAAATTGTGACAGTGATGTTTTAGCCCAGAACTTTGGCAGACGAAAACACAAAAAAAGCTTGGCCGAAGACAAACAGTTTGCCACTACCGAAGAGCTGCTTATGAGTCGCCAGGGCACTATTCTGTCAGAAACTCAGAACCTGTGGTTCTGAGCCATCCAATATGGTAGCCGCTAGCCAGTTGGGCCAATGAGGATCTGACATGTGACCAATCCAGAAAGCCAACACTGCCACTATAGAACACACAACCAATTGTGAAGGCTTACCATCTCCAAAATACATAATATCTTAATGATTATATATTGACAATATGTTTAGACTGTATTTTGGATATATTTGGTTAAACAAAATTTATTATTAAATTACTTTCATATTTTCAATGCAGCTGCTAGAATTTTTTAACTGTGATTTATTGACTTTCATGATTTCTATTGTCAGTGTTACTGTAGAATACCCATGAGCAAGAAGACCAAGCAGGTGATGATTTTAAATTAAAGAAAGTTTAGATTTCCTTAGTGTGTTCAGACATGAGATTAAATTCTGATGATAAACATTATCAAAATAATAGTGTTTCTAATTCATGCATTAAAATATTTATTGAGCACCTACTATGCACTATGTACTTTCCCAAGCACTGGAGAATTATACAAAAGTGGAAAAAACCAAACTTCTTCCTCCACAGAATTCACATCCTAATGGACAAAAATACTATGAAAAAAAAGCTCTGTGAAATAGCAAACCTGGGTAAGGAAAAGAGGGAGGGCAAAAGACATTGCTGTCTTACAGGGAGACATCTCAGAGGACAACGGGTCACCTGAGACCTTGGAAATAAAAAAGGACCAGCCCCAGGCAGACCTGGGAAGAGCATTTCAAGTGTCAAATCCTCCAGGGGGAAGCATGGCTGGCAGCCTTGGGGCCACAGAAGTCCTACAGGGACGGAGCAAACTGAGAGAAGGAATGAGATGACACGGGAAGGGAGTAGGGCATAAGTCGACTCCGCAGGGCAATGGTCAGCCACCTGGGACCAGTGGGCCTATCCAGTCTGGCTTTATAAATAAAGTTTTATGGAAATAGTCACCCCCATTCATTTCTGTGGTGGCCATGCCCGGGTAGGAGCCACAGAGACCGTCTGGTCAAGGAGCTCAGGGGTTGGCAGATGGATTCCTATAGTGTCCACCAAACCAAGTCCCAAATCCCAGGGAGGGCGTCCTCCATCTTAAGACAGAAAGATGGGAGTTCCCAGGGGTCATGTAGAGAGTGTTTCTCTTTGTCGTGTGCTATATAAGGGGTGGACAGGGTCAATCTTGCCTGCTAGATGTTCACATTTTTAAACAGTTGAGATTTCTCTCAAGTTACATTTTATTACATGAAAATTATACGAGATTCAAATGTCACCATCTACATAAAGTTTAACTGGAATCCAGCCCCTGTGCACGCGGAGTCTACGTTCACAGAGTGCGGGGTCTAGGAACGCACTGCCCGTGGCCGCTTTCAGATCACGAAGGCAGAGGGCAGTCGGTGCCACAGAGACGGGGGCCTCTGCAACAGAAAAGTCTCTCTGGCCTTTACAGAGGCAGCTCGCCCACCTCTGGGTGGGGCCCGAGAGTCTTCAATGGACTTGGCCATCTACTCTGAGAAGAGGAGAGTTTTGTGCAGAAGCAAGAGCAGACCATGGAGCTAAAAGGGGGTCGCATTTGCTTGGCGCCTGGATGTCTGTGGGACGGCCCCAGGCACAGCCTTGTTCAGCATGGAGTTCCGCTCTGGGTACCTCCAAGCCTGGCAGACCTGCCTTCCTCCAGAGAAGCCCTCAGTGACTGAGGGATGAAAGAGGCGAGCCCCTGCCTTCATCCACAGACGTCAGGAGCCGAGACACCGGGTGGGCTGTCCTGTGTCGGAAACACTCTGCACGGGTTTCTGTGGGAAGGTCACGCTGCGGGGTCACAGGGCTCTTTAGCAGCCTGTAGGGATCGTGCTGCACACCAACCACGTGGAGTGGCCTAGGAATCTCCTCTCACCCGCATTCACGTCAGCACTGTCTGTTGGGCCCCCTGCAGGGCCACCTAGGCCACAGAAGGCCTGGCCTAGGGCAAAAACCACAGGCAGGCTGACCACCACCAGGTGACCCGATGGCCAGTGCTCCTGCAGCTGGGCGAGGGGTGCCCTGCCCTGTCCTTCATCCGCGCACCCCCTTCCTGACTGCGCACGGTTGGGTGGCGCTGGGCCCTTACCACCTGAGCCAGCCATCGCTCCTTGGAAACCAAGGACTTCCGTGTCCACTCCTACAGGACAGCCCAGTGCCCTCTCTCTGGTCCCTGGCCAACCCCAAGCAGCCCCAGGAGGCTTCCAGCCTGCAGCAGGGCCGCTCTCCTGACCTCAGGACTCCCTGTAGCTGCTGCGTCACTCAGCCTGGACACAAAGGGCTCCCCTGTGAGGACAACCGTGGCACTGGGTGGAGACAGCTGTGGCCGTGGTCACCTGGGGCTAGGAGGAAAGGGGCCTCTGGCTCCTCCACGTGTCAGCAGGGCCAGTTGGGAGTCCCTCCCGAGGGGCCACAGGAGCCTCCCCTCCTGTCCCCACTGTCCGGCCAGGGGCTCCGACCTGCTCCCTCCCGCTCTGGCCACCCTGGCCTTCCAGGTGTTCCTGGAGCCCTGCAGGCGAGTGCTGCCCCTCACCCTCTGCCTGGAAGACCCTCCCCAGGTCACTGCGCCCCTCCTTCACCTCCCCTAGGCCTCTTTTAAGAAGTCCCACTTGGCCTGGGGGCTTGGAGCCGCACGGGGTGGGGGGGTATTTCTTTGGGGTTTTCTGTTTATTTGTTCATTTGTCTTAAATTCCCAGCATCTAGAACAGGGCCTGATTCACATTGCCATGTCATAAATCTGGGTTAGATGAAGGAAGTCACATCGTGGTTTGTTGAAACAAGAAGTAAGTGATTAATATCAAAACACTGCAAAAGTGGGAAGAGTATTCCAGTGAATCTTTCCAGTATGGAATTAAAGGGAAGCATACCATCCTACTATGCTCTGGGATAGCCAAGTAGAGGAACATGAGGATTTTCGATCCTAATGGGGAGATTGGATTATTGAAAACGTTCATTGATGCCTAGACCCCAAGGACCCAGACTCTCAGGGTTTTCATCCCATGACCCACTTTTAGTGACCCCAGGGTTCTCAGAAGTTTGCCTGTATTGAGATGCATTTCTAAAATAAGTATTTATATTCCCATTTTTTTATGAATTAAGTAGCACCCCCACTTACGGATCTTCTGATTGGCATTAACCGGCTGGTATTTCTTCAGTGAATTCCAGGTCCCAAGAGAAAAGTAAAAAAAGAATGAAATTTTCCATGAACTTATGTGTTCCTGCCCTACAAAAATCTGAGACTTTGATTCAGGAGCCTGAATCACTTGTTTTTAACTTCAAGTAGCTCGAGAGGCTGAATTCCTCGGCTGGTAACCACTGCTTACTCCAACCTTCCCATTTCACAGATGAGAAAAATGCATTTAGATTCTCTTCCTTCCTAATGTAATAGAGTAAAGGCCTTGCAGTAAGACAGACCTAGACCTCAGGGTCAGACCCAAGCTATTCTTACCTGTGTCGTGTACTAGCTGGGATCCTCTCTTTATTCACCAGTATTCCTCTGTTTTCATGTGACAGAAAAACAATTCAAACTGGCTTAAGGACAGAAGATAGCTGCTGACCCACGTGAATAAAAAAATATATATATGAAGTAGATCTGATCTGGCATAGCTGGTTTAGGGTTTCCACCAATGTCAGAAGGACTTACTCTTACTCCCGCTCTGGATTCTGCTTCCTCCTGAGTTAGCTACATGGCTAATTCAGGCTCATACCTCATGGTGACAAAATGGCTGCCTTCCAACCCAGACACACATCCTTACAGCTTATATCCAGGAAAAGAGAGAACATGGTGCTCCTCTTGGCTCCCATAAATGCCCCAGGATTCACACTGATTAACTCTGCCAACCAGCCATTCTCTGAGAAGGTGCTCTTGTCTAATTGGTCAGGCAGGTCACACATCTATCCCCAACGGAGCAACTCCCTTCTCTCCCTGGCTTCTCTGCCCTCCCTTCACAAGCCAAGTAAGCAAACTCTTCAGAGAGTGTTTGTCCTTTCCTTTAAATCTGATTTCTCCATGATTTCTTCAGCCTCTCAACATTTTTTCCCCTCGTATCTCTCAAATTATTTTCCCAAACAAAGACAATTTCCGTGTCTTTGAGAACTTCTAGTGCCACCCGTCAGGAAAACGTTTTCTTCTTCTTACATGATTTATTTAATTCCTGATGGTTTTAACCCAAACAGAAACAAAGAAATGTTATCTCTTTTTATTTGTGCAAGTAAATAACCAAAACAATTATATTTTGCTTAATGTTTTAAAATGTTTCCTTTATGCAGACTAAACTCCAGAATAAGAGAAAAGCTATATGAAAGAGGCACCCCAAAAATCACACGATTAAAATTCCAGCTTCCTGGATTTTATTAACGGGGGGGGGGGGAGGAAGGGTACACAATGCCCTTGAACATGCGAAATCTTGGTTCTGCACAAACAAAGATTCTGGAACTGAAACTCATGGGGATGGGGACGATGAGCAGCTAGCATTTATTAAGCACTGAGCACACACCAGGCGCTCCGGAGAGTTACTCCAGACCTTATTTCGCTTATAACCCAGGTTAAGTCCAGTTTAAGTGTGGCATTCCCGTCTTACAGAGGCAGAAGTTAGAGTTGAGAGAAGTGGGTGGCCTCACCCGCACCCCCACAGGTGGGCGGGGGCAGAGCCAGACTCAAGCCCCCGCAGACCAGCCCAGGCTGCAGGCTCTGCGCCTCTGGCCACGTTGCCTTTATCTTTCCAGTCTGTCTCTGGCGGGTTCTCACCTCCCCCCTTTCCTGGGTGTTTCTGTGCAGTCGCATTGCCCTTCCGGTCCCTGCAAAGGCTGCCGGGGACTCCTGAGCTCCCAAGGTCAGGCTGCACCTGTTCACCTTCGTTCACTGGTGGGAAGAAAAGAAAGCACACATCTGAAGCAGCAAGTGCACAGCAAGTACGTGTCCCCAACCTGCTCTCGGGCTGAATGTCTGCCGCTAGGCACGGAGCTGTCCCTTTCAATGTGAGTGGACATGAGCCAGCTGCACCTTCATGCAGCAGCCCCCTCTGCTTCTGCAGTGCTGGAGGGCAGGACATTCCCACACCTGTGGATGCTTTTGGTCCTGGGGTAGGCAGGGGCCGGAGGCCTTGGAGCAAGCTCTCAGCCTGGGCACCATTGCCACCCAGGCCAGGTAGGGGGAAGGGCGGCGCATGCCCTGCAGGACCTACAACACCATCCTGACCCCCACCCACTGGCTACCAGCAGTGCCCCTGACCCAGTCCTGATGACCAAAAGTGTCTCCCAGCATGGCTAATGTCCCCCTGGGGACAAAATGGCCCCTGGTAGAGAACCACAACCACAGAGCTTCGAAACAACCAACCAGAGTCCGCCAGACACAGAAGATACCGCCCTGAGGACCTCTGTTTCAGGGAGCCTGCCTCGCACACACGGGCATGTCAGCGTCTCTGTGCTGGGCCTGCAGGTCACAGAGCATTGGTGTCCAGAGGCCCTGCCCCTGGGAAACAGCAGGCTGCCCAGTGAAGCCGCCCCAAGTTCACAGCTGCTCCGAGACACAGCCTCTGCCTGCTGGAGCCTCCCAGGGGCTCTCTGCAGTTTGCCCTGAACATCTTCTCTTCCAAATGTTCATCTGGGTCCCAGAATCAGTGCTTTGGCATAGGAGGCCAGGAACTACATTCTCTTAGGTTTTCTAAGCTCTATTTGCTCCGGGCCCTCCTGGCTCCCTGGAGGGTTGGCATCTGGGCTTCTCAACCGGGCACTGTTGGAATCTGGGGCTCAACCGAGCCTTGTCGGGGCTGCTCTGTGCATCCCAGGCCATTCAGCAGCATCACAGGTCTCTGCCCGCTAGAGGCCACAGCCCTTCCCACCCAGCCGTAGCAATCCACATGTCCCCTAGGATCAGGACTGTCCCCAGGGGAGGACCGTCAGGTGGTATGAGTTTCTCTTTCTGGCCATGCTTTGGATTCACCACACTTGACCTTACTCAGCCTCCAAGATGACACCCGAGGTGCCAGGTGACTGTTAAATCTTGGTCAACCACCAACACGAAGATGCTGTATGTGAAAAAAAGACTTTTTTTTTTTTTTGGTTTTGGCTTTTGGAAAAGGAGAACTGCTGTGGGTTTTTACAAAATACCGCACAGAGGACTATCAGGAAGCAGCAGTCGCTCCTTCCTGGAGTGTTGGGCTGCCCTCAGGCCTGGTAGCCTGGG
The DNA here is from genome assembly GCF_964194105.1 of Spermophilus citellus. Taxonomy (NCBI): domain Eukaryota; kingdom Metazoa; phylum Chordata; class Mammalia; order Rodentia; family Sciuridae; genus Spermophilus; species Spermophilus citellus. The sequence continues at coordinate 8,931,476 of NC_138185.1, read as the reverse complement.
CCGCCCTGCCTAACCTTTGCAGCTGCAGGATGATGCTCCCTCAAATCAGAAGACTAGGAAAGAGCCGAGCCCTTACTGCCCTCTAGAGACTCTCCGCAGAAGAGCGCAGTCTGTCGCAGTCAGCAGAAAAAATAAGGCTGCCCGAGGCGAGGCGCCTGGCAGTTGTAAAGCAAACAATTTATTTGCTGAATTTTTTGAAAGACAAGTCTATCAGACCCCTCCTTTGCAATCTCACACCTGAACAAGGAGAGATGTGGGCTCGAGCCTTGACGCCATCGTAATTTTACCAATTCCAGGTCCACCCGCCGCCGCGGTGATTTTATGCCCACAGATGAATCAAATTCCCATATTCTACCAAGTAACAGCAGGCCGTATTTCACATGCAAATACTCGGGTTTCTTCAAAAGTCTTCTCCGGCCTTTGTTTCCTGGACTACCAAGGGTCATATAGGCAAAGATTTCTTTCTCATGCACCTCAGAAAACACAGGTCTGAAAGAGTCATTCACTGGTCCTTTATGTTTGCATAAGCTTTTGCTGGGTGAGAACGTCCCAGCACATTTTGGACGGATAATGACATTGTTTTTCAACTTTGGATATTGTCGTTTGATAATTTTCTGCTCCTCAATGACCATCTGTGGTCGACTGAGAGTTTAAGATTAAAGGGAACTGAGATTAAAGGGTGCTCTTCTCTACCAAAGTCCTGAAAAAGTTATCCTAGGTGATACCCATGTGTCTGGCACGGGTGGAAATCAAAAGGAGTAACTGTGAAAAGTCTGTGCTTGAAGACATACTGAATAGCAAACCTTGCAGGTCTAATCAGAACTTTCAGATCATTGTTTCCATTATGACAGGCAGCAGAAAAAATGCTGAATGTTTATGCCTAATGTCTTTGCCCTTTGCCAGACAAATCCTTTTAGCTAGGCAGGGAAACATGTAATTTTTATGAGCTCTTGGAGAGAGTGCACACTGCCCTCTAATGGTGACACGTGTTCATAATTTTATGGGACCCCATGACTGGGTTCCAGGAGGTGGTGGGCTGTTGCTACCCAGGGTGGATCAGTACTGCGATGGATGGACAGAAGTCCACGGTTATCCGCAGTTTCCATTTCCTCCCCACCCTCTTCACAAGGAAATAAGATATTTGATCCTTTCCTTTGTTATCAGGAACTGTGAGATCTAGTTTGGGAAGCTGGAAATATGTCAGAGTACTACTTAAAACCTTTGAAATCCAGCAGACACAAAATAGCCCGTACACATATACCACAGGCATAAAGTCTCAATGAAATAGTGTTTTACTGCAGAATAAAAGAAGCTTCTGAGTTTGAACTAATAAAAAAAAGCCACCTAAAGTATCAGAAATGCTTTCAGATTCAACATCAGCCAAGAAGGAAGGAAAGAAGGGAGGGTGGATGGATGGATGGATGGATTGACTGATTTAGGGTTCTGCGGGATGCTTTAGGTAGAGTCAACAAAGGTATTTTTTTTAAATAAATGAGACCCAAAAAAAATTACAGTGTAGGATAAATTTTTCCCTGAGCCTTTTTGAAAGTCAACACTGGTTCATTTTGACTTCCTTAAAAAAAAGAGAGAGATTTATCATATTTAACTATTTTCATCTATCAAATTACAGACACCCCTAATTTCTTGAATTCCCCACAGCGAGGGAAGGGGGACCAGGAGGAATGAGAGCCAGCAGACTCACTGTCACGGCCAAGCTCCTGGAACTGTGTCTAAGCCGGAACTGTTGATCTATGGAAATATAAATGTCATTTCTAAATATAGCACCGGGAAGCCAGAGAATCAGCATTTCTGTTGATGAAACGCCTTTTCAGAAAGTAGCACATTCGAGGGGACAGTGCTCCCCAGCACAGGGAGAGTCACACATCTCCCCTCCCAGCCCTGCCTCCCGGAGGCTCCAGACCCATCCCCCTGCCCAGGCCCTGGGACTGCGCTCCCTGACCTCGCACCCCAGACTGTGAGTCCAAGCAGACGGACCTCACCCTCCACGTCTTAAAAAAGTACAGCATAGAACTCCCTCCTGTCGCAGAAGGATTCCTCACGCAGGGATGCCCACGACCCTACAAATGAAACCCAAGGGTGGAGACTGCGGAACCATGCAAGCCAGTCCCACGGGGGTGGAGGGTGGACTCCACAACCCTCAGCCGCAGGGACACAACCCAGGCCTTGGCCCCCAGCCAGGTCTTCAGCCTTGATGCCTGCTGTTCTTTGCTTCCTCGGCTGGGCTCTGACGATGCCATCCTCTGTCCCCACCCCACCCCAGGCCCTTTGTGCATTTTGTTCTCTTTCCCCAAACCTCCTGCACACTTTGCACTCTTTCTCATCTTTTCCACTTTCTAGTAGACACATTTGTGATTCTTAACTGTCAAAGGTCTCCTCCATCCCCCCGGGCTTTAGTCTGTTACGATCAGATTGATGGCACAGCCAAGCACAGGGCTCCAAGGGGCCCATACTTGGCTCAATGCTCTGATTCTAATTTTTTTCAACAAGGACCCTGTATTTTCTTTTTTCACTGGGCCACAAAAGCCATATGGCCATCCCTGATCACAGCCCTCTGTCTCCTTCATACACCAGAATTTGTCATTGTTGATTTGTCAGAGTATTCTGTGCATGGAGCAGGGAGGGCCGATTGGGTTCTTCCATCAGAGCAGGAAGCTGTCCTGTGTATTATGGGATGCAAGGCTGTCCAGGGGAATTTTCTGGGGGTAGTGGAAATGTTCTGTATCTTTGTAGTCCAGTATTATAGCCACCCGTCACTTCTGTCCATCAAACACTTAAAACGCAACTAGCACAAATGAGGAACTCAATTTTTTGTTTTATTTCATTTTAGTGGATGTAAATTAAAAATTGAAACAGTCTCATGTGGCCAGTGGCTTCCAAATTGAACAGGTCTGACCTCAAAGGCCTAGCAGAGCAACTGGCGGGAGCCCCTAGGATATCATGAGAGCTTTTCTAAAGAAGCTCCATGGTGGTAATAAGGCACTTTGGTGCACATCAAAATTTCCTGAGGAGTTTGAAAATATGAGTCCCCCTGACCTCATGCCCCCAGACTCACACAGCAAATTTTCAAAAGATCCAGGCAATTTAGGAAACCTAAAAGTTTGAGACACACTGGGTAAGGAAGAAGTTTATCTTTGCATCAATTATTTAAATATCTTTAATTCTTCCAAGTCAATCGATATTTGGGAGGTGGGTACTGGGGATTGAACTTAGAGATACTCCTACCACTAAGCCACATCCCCAGCCCTATTTGGTATTTTACTTAGAGACAGGGTCTCACTGAGTTACTTAGTGTCTTGCCATTGCTGAGGCTGGCTTTGAACTTGAGATCCTCCTGCCTCAGCCTTCTGAGCTGCTGGAATTACAAGCATGCACCAGCCAAGATAATCAATAGTAACACAAAACTTTGTCTTTTCCTAGAAGAATGTCATTACTCAAAAAAAAAGTTCAATCACCACCAATGGGTTATTTCAAGCAAGATCTAATCCAGATAAATTACAAAGAAGAAGACACACTTTGACTATTGCTCGGCTTTGTTATGATGAACTTCAACCTTTCTTGACTTTGAGAGGACAGGGGTGACAGTTCTTTTTTTTCCTCAAGATTTGAAAATTATTGATTAAACATTTGGATAACACCCGGCATTCGAAAAGTGGTAGGACTTCATTCAGGAGAGGTAGAGATCCCAGTTAGGAATTATTTGAGGCAGGAGAGGGACAGGAATGTCTCATTCTGAATTTATTCTTCTCCTTCCTTCTCGTGAACACACACAGAAATGTAAGAGGCTGCTAATGTCCAGCCCCTCTCCGTGCACCTTTGTCATTAACCTGTCCTGTCACTCAGCGTCTAACAGGAGCGCTTTTTCCTCCACCATATCAAAGACACGTTTCTAATCAGCATTGCGCCCAGTAGCTTGACAGACCCACCAGAGCCACTCTGAGGAGGGCCGTCACTCACCGGGGGACTCTGCTGATGTCATAAACCGCGGGGCCAGCTCTGTGGAGAGTGGCTGAGCCCACCGAGGGAGTTGAGAGCTCAGCCTGCTCTGCAAGCCGTCTGCTAAGAAAACAGATTTAAATGGCGACCTTTTCATCTCTGTCGTTTACAGAGATTTCAAACTTTTGCTGTAAAATTTAAACTTCAGCCACAAACAGATTAAAATTCCTTTCTGGAGGCACATTGGGTTTCAGAACTGCCTCTTTGGACTGACAAAACAGATCGGCAGTCTCACCCCCCACCCCAACGGCTGCAAAACTATTTAAAAGGAGGAATATTCTGCTGGTGAATGCTGCTAGTGAATTCTGCCACACAGACCCTTTCCCAAAGCCCTGACCCATCTCCCAGAGCCTGAAAGTCCAGAAACGGCTTTCCCAGTCTCCTTGGCAGTGAGTCCTGGCCACAGGGTTTGGTTCTGGCCAATGAGAGCAGAAGTGGGCAAGATTGCTTTCGTGGTTTCGTGGAGAGATGGGCAAGAGAACGGGGGCTTTCCTACCGCTGCTCCTCCACCCACTCCCACCGGGCACATCCAGCTTTGCACGCTCAGGTGCAGATGGGTTGACTGAACCCTCAGGACCATCTTGCATTCATAAAGGGACAGGACCGCAGATGAAAAGCCGGCTACTGGGAAGGAGGAATGGAAGACCAGGCCAGTCTGGGTGCTTGCTGGCCTTGCTGAGCTCTTGAGTTACGTGGCTCTAGTGTGGGCCACTTCCTGGCTTCTTATGAGGTAGGTATTGGACATTGGGGTCCCCTGGAAGCTGAGCCTGGATTATGCATTAGAGTACAGATCACTTATGCAAGATGTGATCCCCTGGAGCACCAGCAGGGAAGTGGGAGGTGAGACAGGGAAGGGAAGGAACCAGCAGGGTTTTCAGAGCAGACAACATCTGCGGGCAACAAGGCTCCGCTTCTGGGGACTTACTCAGCATTGTCCCCACAAGGGCCAACGCCCACCTGTTATTATTGAGGCCTGCTCTCATCATCTGCTCCAGCCAGAGAAAACTCCAAGGCAGAGAACCCCAGGTGCTTTCAGTAACAAGCCGCCGACCTGCGGGGGAACTGTCCTGAGGACTGAGGAGGCCGAGGTGCGGAGGTCAGGCGTGACCTCCACAGCTTCTCTAGAGTCCCTATCTGCCAACAGTCGTTATCTGCAGCAGAAGTGCTTAACTTGCCACACTCTGGAGCCTCTAAGTCGTTTGCATGACTCCCAAAATTCTCTCGGATTCCATGCAAGCAATGTGGTTTTGTCTTTTTGTTTTGTTTTACCTTTTGTGACACTGGGGCGTGGAACCCAGTCTCATGCATTTGGGGCAAGTGCTCTGCCACTGAGCTATACCCCGAGTCCTCAAGCCAGTAAAATGACGCCAATGCTAATGCATTCAGCAAGTTCTTATGACACACTGGCTATGCATCAGGCCTCAGCCATGCAGAGCAAATCAACGTGGTCCTCATGCATGTGGGGCTTACTCTGTAATGGGGGGGGTGGGCGTGGAACAGTAGTCACACTCACACCCCAGGAGTAACATGGCAAGTTTTATCTAAAAACAAAGTGCAAACACATTGAATAGTAGACACAAATTTGGAGAGTGGAGTCAGAAGAGAGTTCGAGAGTCAGAAAGTGGAAGGATGAGGGGGAGACAGCCAGGAGGAAAAAGAGAAACAGCACCGCTAATCCCAGAACAGGTACCACCCGGCAGGAAGTCGCAAAGGCTCCATAAGAAGCTCTTTCAAATAGCATCTTGCAGAGAGGAAGAAAATAAGGGTCTGAGCCTACCCAACCTTATCATTAGGGGGTTTACTTAAAAAAATAAACTGAATCATTTTAGGACCATGGCTTCCTCTAGAAATAAATATGAAGTCAAGGCCCAAGTAAATTCTGACTTTCCCGCTTCTTGGGACTTGATGACAACGTATTTGGGACTTTATCCTTATAAAAATAAAAATGATTATTCCCCAAACCCCAGTTTCCTTGTGGAAAACATCCTGTTTGTTTAGCACGACCCTTGGGCATTTATATGCATCTGCATGTGACAAAAGTCTGTTTCCAAAGCAGAGTCTCTCTGATGCCAGGTTCCTACATGAGCCCACCACCCTGGGACAGGCCTTCCTCTCTGACCCTCATCCTTCCAACGCCTCCAAAGGAAACTCAACGCAACACCATCAAAACCCTGGGGGACCACAGAGCACAATTCAAAAAGCACTGTTTAGTTTTTTCCCACAAAGGCACATCAAGACATACAGGAAGACATTGCTGATCATTTAGGTGGGCAAGCTATGGCCCCCCAAATCAAATCCAGCCTAAATAAAGTTTTATCAGAACACAGCCACACCCACTCATTTACATGTCGCCATGGCTGCTTTCTTTTGTGTGGCAGAATTGGATATGGACTGCGAAGCAGTCTACCACCTTCAGTCACTGGCTCTTTGCAGAAAGGTGAGCCAAGGCCTGGAAGGAAATAAGCAAAAGATGTCAAGTCAAACCCTGATCCGGCCTGTAACCAAGCAAGAGGATTGCAATAAAAACTCGAAAGAGAAGGAAACACAACGGGACTGTCAGGCCCATGGGAAGGGAAGTCAGGAGGTATGGCTGCGGCTGAGTTTCCCCAGGACATGGACACCCTGGGCTGGCCTGCGGGCTAGCCTGCCTCCACACCATTCTCCTGCCCCTGGCAGAGGAGGTCAGCAGGGGCCCCAGGTGGCCTCCATCCCTAGGCTCCCCAGCAAACTCAGAACTCCTCTCAGCTTCCCTGACCTCACCCAGGGTTGGCCTGGCCAGCCACCTCCACCCAAGCGTCCCTCCCTCCCGCTCTCGACTGGCTCCGTCTGCTTTCTTCTAGAGCCACCTTCAACATCGCAGCCTTTGAGAACCTTCCTTGAGCTCCAAAACCTGGGCAGCTACGCTCCCACACTGCCTTCTCTTTCTCTCCACCTGTCCCTGTCATTCTCTGTCATAATTGGTAGATTATATACTTGATTCCTCTGCAAAATCACAAGCTCCATGTGGTCAGGGCCACGCATGTCTCGTGTGCTATTGGATTACTCCCAAATGCTAAAACGGCTCCTGACACATGGCAATACACATTTGATGAGTGAAATGCTTTGTATAAAGGCTTTTTGAAGAAATAATAAAGCGGAATAGCACGGTGCATACACAATAGGGTGGGTTACACATTGGCTGTGGTGGGGGTTGCTCCCTGACGCTATCTCACTACCGTTTCCATGGGAGGAAGTTTGAGTGAGAGACAGAGAAGATGACATATGTCAAGGCCCTGAGGCAGGAAGGAGCACGGGGCATTGGAGGTACTGGAGCACAGAAAGCCAGATTGGAAGGCAGAGTGGAGGCCAGATCACGCAGGGCCTGGAGGATTTTCAATTTTGTCCCAACAGCAATAGAAGAACCCCAGAAGGTTCTAGCTAGGGCAGTCAATGGTTTCCTTTGTGTCACCAGCAACAGAAGTTGTGACTCACAGACAGTAAGCAACACCCCGGCTGCGTAGGCTTTAGCCATCTGATCCTGGTGAATTGAGGAGATGTTTTACATAAGGAAAACACACGTACAATGTGATAGGGCTTCGCCAGAGTTAAGGGGACCCAGGGTGAGCGTCTAAGGGAGCCAGAGAGGGTTCTGACAGGAAGGAGCCCACCTGAGGGCTCACTAGTAAAGACAGTCCTTCGACCCTGTGGGAGCATTCTGCAGCCAGAAAATCATCATAACAATTATAAAGACTCTGAAAACATGCAAAATCTTTCAAGAAACTATTAAGTGATCCTAACCTCTACCCTGGGTGGCCAGAATCATCTGTAAAGTGCCAGACAGTAGATATCTCGGGTTTCACCAAACACGTGGCCCCCGTGGCAAGCAGTGGACTGAGCTACTGTAGCAGGAAGGTTTCCGAGGTCAGTGTGTGGGTGAAAGGGCACGGCTCCTTCCAGTAAAGCAACAGGTGACAGGCCAGATTTGTCCCCTGGGCTGCAGTTGGCTGACCCCTGATCTCACTAGATTACAATTACAACTAAATAAAGATGTACTGTTTCTGAACACAAACAAAAGAAAACATAGGAAATGGATGTCCTGATGCTGTCTGGGGACTGGAGTTGGTCGGGTGGCTCCATTTTCACCTATTGAGTTGTCGTGGGAAGGACAGCTGGCTGGTGGGGACAGGGAGGAGAGAACTCCCTTTTCACCATCTTTAGCCTGGGAGGCTCCAGGGATCAACCCACCCATAAACCCAAAGTCAGGCCCGTGGCCAAGCCCAGCCCTGACCTTGGCCACCCCTGGCCTTGCCCAGGCTGGTTTGCTCAGAGAAACACAGGCCCAAGCAGTCCAGTGAAAATCACTAGGTACTGCTGCCAAGGTCACCAAAGTCAGGCCCAGCCCTGGAGGCTCGGTGGCCCTTCTGCCCCTGCAGGTGTGGGTGCTGCTCCAGGAGGAGGCCAGCAAACAGCAGAGGTCCACGGGACCCGGGTGGCAGAGGGACACTGTGGGTATTCCAGGTCTTTTCTGAAACTGGCCCTGCTTCTGGAATTTTCTGTGACCTTAGCCCATCCATTTTTTTTCCCCATCTTGGCTTATTTCAATTCGTTTTTATCCCTTTCAACCAAAAGTCCTTGACCGTTCTTAATGATCCTTTTTATTTTAAAGTCTTTTCATATTTTTATCACATCACTCTAAGCCACAAATAAAAACGAGAGATCAATGAAAAGGCAATATACTTTAAACATTCATTTCTCAAATGAGAGCCATGTTGTTGATATCTGTCTTTTTCTTTTTCTTTTTTTTCCTTTAGCAGTAAAGTGATGGGGCCAGTTGCAGTTCTTAAAGTTGACCAAGAGAATTTAAGTACTGTCTAAAAATTGACTGGGAGCCCGTTTTGAAGAAAATATATAAAGACAGGGCTATTGTGCGGATCACAACTGACGACAATAGAAAATAATTCCGGACAGAACATCTGACTCTGCAAAAATCAAGTGACAGATATAGAACAGCTCCGTGTCCAGGAGGGGATGAAGGCGGCCGTGACCACCACGCGGCCACAGCCCCTAGAATAAAAGACTTCAAGAGAAAACACAAATCGAAGCGTGCCACCGCTGTGCTTCAAGAGCTGCAATGTCCCCTCACCAGCATGAGCCCAGGCTCCTGCGGTGGATGTGAGGGTGGTGGGGCACAAACTTGAGTGTGCAAGGAAATACACTTCTTCTGAAATTTCAACTTAATCTCTTTTTATCTTCCCCCATCTACCTAATAGCAGAAAACTTAGTCACTTCTAGGTAAATGCCATTGTTTTGAGTTAAACACATGATTAATTCAAAGACGGAGCACAATGCCCACACTTCCACACCCAAGCGGCCTTGCTTCTCCCTGGAACCCTCCAAGGACCAAGGCATTTTGGAATGTAATCACCTTAGGAAGCCCAGTCCGTCACAGTACTCTGCTCTCTGCCAGCACCCAGTGACTTTTTCTACGCTTTGGTGGTGTTGGCTTTTATCTCCCAGCAAGTCCTAAAACACCTGTGTTACCCATTGTGTCCCTGGTCATCAGGCCTACCAAGGTCAATACAGACCCAAGCGCACTGTTCTGCTGTCAACCCAGCCACCTTCCAACAACCAGCTGCACGGCCCCGCTACACCAAGATGCTCCCCGACGACAGCGGCAGAGAGCACTTCTGCTTACAGACAGACACTGGTCACGTGGTTGTACCTAGTCACAGAAAATGCTGGGATCCATCCTGCTATTCTCAGTGACATGTGTTTGTAGGATTTTGGGGGAGGGTCAGACACTAAGAAAGATGGGGAGATAGAAGGAGAGAACTAGCACTTTCTTGGTCAGATGTTTAACATGCACCTCAAAAATCATTCAACAAATAGATCAGAGAAAAGCAGCAGGTCAAATCCATCCAGGTATTAAACAACCAAGCGATAGGCCAGAAATATTAAAGACAAAGGAGAGCAATGTGAAGGAGAAAAAATAAAATGAAAATGTTGACACTAACAATTCAGAAGGGAAGGTTTTAAACGTCTCCGTGCCCAAACACTGAGACAAGGAGGAGAAAGCAAAAAGCCAACACTTGGATGGGCAAAGAGGGTTCAGGGAACAGCAGAAGGGTGAGGATGGGGGCCACCCCAAAACCAACTTTGCACAGTCACTTTCTGGATCTTGAAGGGAAATAAATTGAGCATGAAGCAGGAACAGTGAAAGAAAAACACAACTCATAAACAGAGATGCGCCAAAGAAAGCAGAAAAGTCCACACGGAGCCCCAACCAGGTAAGCTCCAAACCAGGGGAAAATTTTAGGGTCAAAAAGTGAAAAGAAGATTCCCGTATAAGAAAATGTGACCTTTGAGAAGAAACTTAGCACAGCATTCCCACCTCAAGCTAAACCTGAAAATGATAAAAACTTGACTATTTGGTTTGGCAAAACAGAAAATTGCAACTCAAGTTTGATCCCAAAGTTTAATGCCGTGCCCTTTCACCCTCTGACTTCTCACAATCTGATTCTCAGAGAGGAACCTGCCTGCCTTGAGCAACACACAAATTAAGGTGTGACGTTGGCTCCATTTTTAATTACATACAGCTATCATCTGCTCTAGAATACACTGGATTTCTTCCACTGAGTTCATATCTCCTTCTGTCTTTTTACAAATGCATTTTCGAGCTTCGTGTTGCTTTCTGGAAGATCTACCATAATGTAACAACAGATTTTAAGCTTAAATGTATATTAATCACGATGCCAACAACCACAATCTAATATAGTCCTTACCTTTTACTGACAATGTGAATTTTAATTAAGTGTTATAGTGCATAATTAAGATCTGAAATGCAGAGTGTATTTTTGTCCTGTTCGCTGTGCGTAAGAAACTTCTAGTACTGAATGAAGTTTGCCTTCCTGCTGCAAAGATTTCAAATTTTACAAATTAAATGAATGGCATATACAATTGGGTTTTCGAAGACAGGGTTTTCGAGGACATTTTGAGGACTCATTCAAGATGGTTGACATAAGTTGGAAACAAGCTTTATGCTCATCAATAGAGTAGGGCGATGTATAAGAGAGAATATGTGCTTTCCTCAAAATAACAAAGTAGCTTTCTGGGCACCCACATGGACAAATCTCCAAGATATAATATGCATGCTAATTACAGATTTCAGCTAAAATGTGTGTAGACATGCATATGCCTCCATTCATAGGTATGTGCTTGCATGTATAGACGTATTGGTGTGATTACATGCATTCATACTCAGACACGTGTAAAAACACAGGGAAGGGTTTGAAGTAACAGACACAAAATCTGAACGTTGACTGGCTCTGAAACGAGGGTTAACAAACTTGTCATGAAGGGACCGATGGTGAATGTCTTCAGTTTTGTGGGCCAGGTGGTCCCCGGCACAACTGTGGACTGTGCCCCTGGAACATGGAAACAGCAGTAGATGCACGGTGGAGGTCCTGACAGGTCCTGAGAAAAGCCATTTACAACAACAGCAGGTGGAGGGCGGCTGGATTTGGTGGCGGGCCATAGTTGCTTGTCCTTGGAGTGTGGGGAATGGGGGGGATAAACAGGGAGTCGACAGAGGGATGAGGAGGAACTTCTACTTACCCTGTATAAATTTGGGTAGTGTCTTTTATTTTAGGGAAAAAAAAGGAAAATGTATTTTTGTAAATTGTTCATTTGGGCTTCTATGACTTGATTTACTCTGGACTGTAAGTCTGAGTCATCCTCATGTGCGTGAAAGACCCAGTATCCATTTGGCCTTTCTCCCTCCTAGCAATGGAAGTCCATGGGTTTTGGTGGCCACATGGCAACCATGCTTGAGAATACCTTTCCCCATCCCCTGCTATCTGAGTGACTCCATACTGGCCAGAGAATTTAAGTAGAATTGAAAAACAAGCTGTGTACCCTTTCTGCAGGCTGGACTCCAAGGAAGTAGTAATGACCCAGGCCTGTGTCAAGAGCCACACCCCAGGAGAAGGCAGAAGAACCACAGCAAAGAGGAAATCTGGGTCATGGTTGACATGGTGTTGCCCCCTGACTGCCATTCATCCTCATCCTTGGAGGAGACGGAATGGACCTGGACTTGGCATGTTAGGCTGGAATTGCCAGCTGTGCTTGAACTGCACTCGTTAGAGCAACTACGGCTCATGACAGAAACTGACCCACCATATAAAATGGCTCAAACACAACTCACACATTTCTCCCTGACTCGGCATATTGGGTAGCTCCAGATTGGTGTGTCTAAGATGTGGGGAGGAGCCATCTTGGTTCCATGCTGTCATTCAGGGCCAGGATGACAGGATACCACCATCTTCAGCAGGAGGCTTCCGGCTTACCCTGGTCCTCTCTGTGCAGGAGGAAGAAATGTGAGGATTATGCAAAGGAGATTATTATGGGACAGACTTGCAAGAAGCCCCCATTATTGTCACTCAAACTCCATTGGCCAGAATTGTTGCATGACCATACCTATAAGAGAGGCTGGGAAATGGAATGCAGCCGTGGTCCAGTTACTGGTCTCTGACACAGCACTAAGTACACAGCCCTAGGGCAAAGGGTTTTTTTAATGTTTTTATCAGCACAGTATAGCTATGCATGATGATGGTGCTCATTGTGGCATATGGTGCAGAGATTTTCATCTAATTTTTTTCACACTATGTCCCCACCATCTAGAACAGGGATTAAAAAACTCTGAGAAAGTGTACTAGCAAATTTCTAGGCTCTATGGGCCACGCACTCTGTGTGGTAACTGCTCAGCCCTGCCACCACGGCATGAAGCATGTGAACTCATGAGCATAGCTGGGTTCTAATAAAACTTTATTCACATAAACAGGTGAAGGTGGGTCCTCATTTACTGATCTGGCACAACGGTTTGAGTCCAATAAGTGTTTGCTAATTGATGACAGCAAATGAAAAATATTTATAAACGCTATTTGTTCATTATATGGACATGTGATACATAAATAAAATATATTCCTCAAGAATCAACCAATGTGATAAAGGAGGTAGATATTTCCAGGAAACAACTTAAAATAAGTGTTTGACAGGGTGACAGAAGTATGTACAGGGCTCAGGTCTAGCAAACAGAGTGGGAAGAAAACCACAGGGAGGGGAAGCCAGGAGAGGGAGTCCAAGAGCCAGACGGAGCCCTCACAGGCATTGTAAGACAGGCAGGCTTTTTTTTTTTAAACTTTGTGAGTCAGAAACTCATTAAAAACAGGCTGATGGCCAAGGCCAGGGTCTGTGTAGAGATGCTCCGAGGGCCTGTAACACTCCACCCCTCCACCCTTCCTCTGGGTTCACTGTATCAGCTCCAACAGCTCCTCCTAGGAGAAGCCAGACCTGACTGCCCTGCCCTGTGCTCCTAGACTCCTCAGCCTCCACTCCCGGGTGTTCTTTAATGTTGGTTTCTTATGAAGTTATACTCAGTTGATGGTGCATGCGTGTGGTTGGGTGTGTATGATAGTCGATTCTCCTAAAGACGAACAGCAGAACTGTATTGCTCACCACCAGAACCCAGTATTTAACTCCATGAGACACACAGAGAAAGCACCCAATCATATATAAATTATTTTGTTAGTTTGTTGCAGTACTAAGGATTGCACCCTGGGCTTCGCACATACCAGGCAAGCACTCTACCACTGAGCCACATCCCCAGCCCCATGCATCCCATTCCTGATGAGACCCTGAATGCAGATCATTGGAGCCTGTCGTTGAAGTCCAGTCAGAGGCGAGATGAGCTGGTGATAATGTTGACTTGATTGGGTAAAATCCAGGAATCTGCAGAGACAGCAGAATGTGATGGTAAAGACAGTAGGTTCTCAGCATTTGCAACTTTTCTGCAAATGTGAGATTATTCCAAATGTGAGGATATACTTTTAAAATGGCAAACTTTAGAGCTAACCTTCAGGGCTGCAGTCCTGGCCCTGCCTTGTATGTAGTCTGTGCCAATGGGTATTCGCTTGTGTGAGCCCAGGTCTCCCATCTGTCACCTGCAGAGGGCAGTAGTGATAGGGCCGGTACTGTGGGCAGGAAAGAAAATTGCAAACACCACCTGCAGTGGGGAGTCCTCAGAAACCACCAGCTACTCCCATCATGGCCTTTCCTCCTATAGCTTGAGAGCCCGACAAAAGAGCCCTCTCCCATGCACATGGAGGTGAGCAGAGGGCCAATGTGGAGGGAGGCGCAGGGTGGAAGAAATTGGATTCAGAGCCCTCGTCCCATTGCATTTTCTCAATGTTACCACGATTTCATCTCCTTAAGACTCGCAGGCTTCACACACCAAGACCAGGAAATAGAGCTGCTCAGGATGAAATCAGGTCAACATCGATCAAGGAGGCCAAAAGACACGCAGACACGCTGCCATCTTACACCCGGGAAGCTGTGATATAAATGACATTTCAAAAGGAAGGTTGTGGGCACAGGGATGGGAACATGACTCAAAGAGATTATAGGCACATACATTTGTTTACTGAGCCTGCCTTCCATATATACTCACACAAACCGTGAATCAGTCACTTGATAATTCAAGATCAGAGGCACGGATAGACGTAGAAGTCAACGGGATTGCTTCCATTTACATAAAAGCATGTGTGTGTCACTGTGTGGTAGTAAGAGCTTACCTTGATCAAGCGTCTGCCATAGACATTGGACTAAGCTTCCTATATTACATGTAAAGTCTATTCAGTATAAGGACTTATGAGCTGGGTTTTCCGATAGGCCCACCCTGCAGATGAAGAATCAATGAGAAGCAGGCAACTCGTCCAAAAAGCACAGCCAGAAGAGCAGACAGCAAACAACAGCTTGGTGTTTGGCACTCAGAAGTAGCTGGTGTTGGTGGCATCAGCAGCTAGCCTCTAGAAAGAAAAAGAGACCCAATGAACATCATGGTGCTAAAGAAAAGTTCATGTTCAGGTGGTAGAAAGATTTCAAAGAATCGATCTGAGCCCCATTTGCAACAAGGAACCCAAGCTTTGAAATGAATACTGGGCTACCACCTGCAGGCCACCCGGCACAGCACCTGCATCAGGAGAGAGGCATTTCTAGTTTATTAGAGACTGTAAGTTGCTGATAAAAATATCAAGCTCATAAAAATATCAAGGAAAGGAAATAGGTTCAACCACAGACTAAATTCCAATTAAAATAAACAGAAACAGAATAGCAGAAGGCAAGAGGGAAAAGTTGGTGGGGAAAAAAGAAAACCAAGGCTGTGTGACTGAATCTTCTTATCACCACACGGAAACAGAGAAAGCCAGCGACTAACGGGGGACGCGGAAAGAAAGTTCTCTTACTGATTGGAAATACTGGGTCCAGGAGAGTTTGAGAGAAAATAATGGAAAACTACTCCTGGAAATGCACAGATTTGCATTAACATTTTCTTCCAGTGTTTTCCTTACATTGGAATAGAAAGATGGGTGAAAGGGAGGTTCTTAAGAGAAGGCCCTGGGTGGAAAGATGCAAAGCCCTTTCTGAGGAGCCAATGGAGAGGACAGCCAGGGCTATCTGTGTCCAAATCTCTGGCCTCTGGGGACCAGCTTGCCACGTGCCTGGTGAGAAGTACCCATAACCAAGGGTTCCTTAGGAGCAGCCTGCAACCAACAGCTTCCAACAGGCTCCTTGGGGGTACAACTCTAAGGCCACTTCCTACACTGGCTTCCAGAGTTTTCTGGGAGATGATAAGTTCCGGTTGCTCCCTGGTGGTAGCTGCCTTGATGACTCGTGTTTCCTTCCGCCTCACTCTCCCTCCCCTTCTAGATATTTTCTGGTACCACCTCCCAAGAGAGAATGTTGCACACAAATCTTTACCTGAAGTTCTGTGTCTGGGAGAACCTTAAATAAGACTCATGCTGAAGGGGAAGGAGTTTGTAAGGACCTGGTTTTGTCCAGGTCCCCGGTAGACTAGAGAGAAGGTGGGAGATACCAAGAAGGTGAAAATGGAGTTATTTCTCACCCATATCCTCTTCTCCTTCTCTCCTGGGAATAGTTTGCACAAAAATGAGGCTGGGTGGGCAGAGAACCTGTAGTTCCAATGAGCTTGGGAGGCTCTGCGTGGGAACCCTCAATACTTAGGGGAAAGGACTGTTGGCAGGGGCTGGGCCTTGAGGCTGTGTATGTTGGGAGTGCCCACTGAAACAGGGAACGCCCAGCATGGTACCGCTACCTCTGGGTGCTAAGGTCTGGGAACCTGGGATTCCAGGATGGTGGAGAAAATCAAGGCTGATATGGCCCTAAGCGCCCAGATACAGCCCAAACGGCTGCACTCTAAACAACATTTTTAAACTTCCCATTTATTTTCCTTAACAGATGGCAAACTTCTAGAAATCGCATCTCAAAAGGATGTGTATTCAGAAGTCGTTATGAATATTTTTTGAAAACTAATGGATAATATATATGTGTATGTATACTGGTGGTTTTGAAACAACACAGAATTAAATGAAGAGATCAACATCATGAACAAAATTATTTACCTACTGGGAAACACCTGAAGGTGTCATTTTGACACAAGTATATTTTTAAACTTGCCATCTCAAATGTTCTAGTTTGTGGATGGTTACAAATCTGGTCTGTGGAGGTAGGTGGTCTGGATCCAAATCCTGATCATCCTCTTATTGGCTCTGAAACCTCCAGCAAGTTACTTAACCTCTCTGGGTCTCAGTTTTCTCATCCGTCTAATCATTACAGGATTGTTTCTCTCAAAGGGTTTTGTGCCCTTGAGCAGATCGTTCAGCTCCTCTTGAGTCATTGGACTCTATTATTGGGGTAGGAGTTGCAACTCCAAACTAAGACGCTCACTGGAAGGACTTACCACCTCTTTCTGAGTTTCCTCCTGCAGCCCCCTGGTGGAAAGCATTCGTTCACGGTCAGAGTCAAAATAGTCAAATGGGCTTCAGAACCAGTTGTTGAATTGCACCTGAGCCTGGGTCTCTGGCTCTTCTGCTCTTCCGTGAGCAAGCCAGGGTCTTTTCACAAGCCCACACCTGGTCTAAGTGCCTCCGAGTTCCCTTCTGCTGCCTGTCACCAACCACCCCCACTGAAGATCCTCCTTCCTAGTTCACTTTCTCTGCCTGGATCACCTACATGACCACAGACTGGACATTAACCAGGGGCAGAGTGCTAGAGCTTTGAGACTGTGTTGGGGGGTGAGGGTCATGTTCACACCCACGCAGGTTAAGGGGAAGAGAAAAGAGACGAAATCCAGTTTGAAACAAAAATTTCAAATCTATTTCCAACTTCCACAACATAGCTTTGTTTTTGTGGAATTAAAAAACTAGCGTTTTGTCATGCAAAGTAAGGAAGTCATGGTCTAGGAAAGCCGGCGCAAAAACAGGACTGGGCAGAGGTTAAGAGATGTGTCTAGCGCCAGGGAGATGCAGGTTGGAATCCAGACCTCACGGCTGACAGGCAAGAGATGCCAGGGAACTGGCCCCTTGACTTCTCACCTCTCCTCGGCGAAGGGCAAATCATCCTAACCGTGACGAGCCACTGACAGGGTCACTGCGAAGATTAATAGAAAAAAAGACGTAACTCGCACTCAATAAATACGGCCAGCTCCTGATGAAGGTCACAATGACACCAGCATGTGGCGTGTGGGTGGCCATGCCAACAGAGGGCCTGTTTCCCTAGAGGTCTGACGGGAATTCTGGAAAGTGACTTGTCACGAGGGAGCAGGTATCTAAACACAATGAGACTGACCTTCATTGCCCAAGAGAAGGGGAGATGCTGAATACAGCACAGGTTGGGGGCTTGGATTTGTCCCCTGACTGAGACCCCACTGGACTCTTGCCCCCAAGTCTGATGAAGAACTGGGAAAACACAAGTCAAAACTGAAGAGGCTGTGGTTCCAGAACTTTGTAACCCACAGGGACCCGCCAACAGATTGGGCCCCTCTATCAGCAGGTATTATAGTGGGGCCACCTCTGCATGCATTTTGAGACCTCGGTTTCTCCGTGTGCCCTTCTGAAGGAAGGACATGCCAGTGGGAGGGAGTTGTCCGTGGTGTCTGCCTAGCAGGTCCAGTGGCGCCCTCTGAGTACACTGTGGGTTAGTGGTATTGGCCAGAGGGAGGGAACCATCAGAAGCAGAATCTCACATGAGCCCACGTGGACAGCCTCAGGGCCAGGATTAGGGTGAGGCCAACAGAGGCCCCCCTTTCGTCAGAATTTAAGGGGCCACCAAAGAACTCAATAATCAAGATACATAATATGTTAAGGCCATATTGTTAAAAAATAAAAATGAATAACAGAAAACCCTTAAGGAACTGAACACAATCCACCGATATTCATGATCCTATACATAAAGACAGGAGCAGGGCTGGGGATGTGGCTCAAGCGGTAGCGCGCTCGCCTGGCATGCGTGCGGCCCGGGTTTGATCCTCAGCACCACATACCAACAAAGATGTTGTGTCCGCCGAGAACTAAAAAATAAATATTAAAAATTCTCTCTCTCTCTCCTCTCTCACTCTCTCTTTAAAAAAAAAAAAAAAAAAGACAGGAGCAGTCACGGTGCTGGGCCTCCCGTGGTAGAGCCCAGCACGTAAGGAAACCTTGGGAACGCTGAATCTGGCTTTGTTTAAAATTTGGATGTTTTTTTTCATCGTGAATGTTTTACATTAGTTTTGATTGTTTTGATATCGAAAAGATACCCAGCTTGATTACTGAGAGTTTTGATCCCCATAAATCCTTCATCCGAGGCGAAAGCCCCACTTGCCCTCCCCTGGGGGACGCTGAGAAGTATGACAGTGGACCTTCCTGGAGAAAAACAGAGCAGAGGGGACCGAGAGTCAGAGCACTGTGTTATCCCTGGCACTGTGGCCTGCCCATGGGCACCCACCGCCCAGGCGGACACCACCATTCTGAGAACCATTTGAGTGCCACCGGTATTCGGGTACTGAATTTGGATGCGACTTTGCCAGCAGCTGGGGTGGCAGAGGGCTCCAAGCACAGTTCCCACCCTGCCACCTCCACACGCGCGCGGGAAGTTTGTCAGCAGCTAATCTGAGCCCATCTACCACTCTTTTGTCAGTAATGGCAAATCTCTATGTGGGGACGCAGCGCTGCATACGAAATAGGGCCTGTCCCCTCGCCTCGCACAGTCGCTCTTCTGGAGGCTGAGGCTGTCGCTGACAGACAAAGGCTAATTGGCAGGCTCCAGCCGTCCGTTTCTGATGACACAGTGGAAATAATAAAAGACAGGGACGGGAACAAAGAAAGTTTAGAGGGAATAATAAAGGGAATATCTATACCACGAGCATTTGCAGGCGAGAAAAAAGGGCAATTTGAAATGGGGGGGGGGGAGGCACCTGGTCTCGGTAAACAAGAAGGAAGAAGAAAACGGAGCCATTGCTCTGCCTTCCCTGATAGATGGAGTTAAAATAGATCAATACGTGGACGGACAGATACATAAATCGACAGAAACACAGATGAAATAGATAAATGGGCATTTTATACCCGGAGCTCACCATTTGCTGGAATCCAGCGACACACAATAGCATGTACAAGCTGAATTTAGGAGTAAGCAGAGACTTCAAATTAGAAAGTCAAATAGTCCCACAAACGCTGTGACTTAAGGGAAGGGCTGCGCTCTCTGCCTCCGTACCCGTGTATGGCCTAGGGTGCTCGGGAATATTTTCATCTTCTCATTTGTTACTTCACCCATTATTAAATTCTCTAAAACGGAGGGGGAGACATCCAGAAGGGGAGGCTGAAAAAATAAAAACAAATAACTGCATTGCTTGCAGAGGAGGTCAAGGTTGTCTTCAGGGAAACTGAGCAGCTGAGTGGGTTCTTACAGGGAAAACCGAGGTAGCGTCTCTGTTTAGATTAATGTCATTAAAAATTCTGCTTTGAAATTTTACATTTCCGTCAGGCCTGGTTGTATTGTGCGGAACTGCGTGTGTGTGTGTGTGTGTGTGTGTGTGTGTGTGTGTGGTCTTTTTCCAGGGAACAGCATGTGCTGCTTTAGCAGGGAAATGATCAATTTTTTGCTGCCTTTGTTTCAGAGAATGTTGCTGTCCAAGGAAATGACCTAGTTTATGGCTTCTCTGCATTCAGGGCATGTTACACCCATGTGCACATGATCAAAAGAAGAAGGAGAAAAAAAAACAGCTACAACGGAAAGCATCCTTTGGATAATTTTTTTTAAATCATATGCCCAAACGACTCTAGTTTTTACACCAAAATTCATTTCGGTTCAGCATCTATTTTTGCCCATCTACTTCGGGCAGACGGGAGTTCAAAGCACAGGGAAAACTGCAAGATGAAGCCCAGGCCTGGGGCAATTACTTGCTGAGGACATGTTTGATTCCACCCCCGTGTTGGAGCACTGTAGAGTGTATTAAATTTTATTCTTATTTAGCTCCTAACAATTAAAAATTAATATTTAATATAAAAGTTCAGGTTTCTGGCTTATCTTTAAAAACCCGACAATCTGACATCAGGTCTGCCTTTTCACATGACCATTGTCCTGAATAGCAAGTGCACTCTCCACCTCTCCCCAGTCGCCACCACTCCCTAATGTCCTCTGACTTAGAAGCTGTGTCTTGGTTACTGCTTATCATCATGCTGATGCTCTTGTTTCCCTTATAGGAGATTTAAGAAACCTGTATAATGTCCTGTATACACATTTACTTATCAAAATTGGGAAAACAAGAGACAAGACCAAGAGAGTCACAGGCTTCAAGAAAAATGTGTTCTCGATTTCAGCTTTACTCAATTCGTTTCACTAGCAGATCCCCATAAAAACAACAAATAATACTTATATAGTCCTTTTGATGTGCCAGGCATTTCTAAGCCCTTTATATATACTCAAATCCATTTAATCTGTACAACCATCCTAGGTGGTAGGTGTTATTACCGTCCAAGTTCACAGATGAGGAAACTCAGGCTCAGAGAGTTAAGTGACCTGCTCAAGGTCTGTGGCTTAGCATGCAGCAGGACCTGTGGGCACAGGAATGCACATGAAGCATCACAACGCAGCACATGATGAGAACAGCTAGCAGATGCTGCCACCCAGTATATTCCAGGCACAAGAACAGGCTCTGAAAATATAAATCGGGATAGAAAGAAACTCATGGCGGATCACAAAACAAAGACAAAAAACAATGCTTCAGAGAGAGGTTCAAGTGCACAGAGGAAGCTCAGGAGTTTTCTTCAAGAAAGTAAAAGTGGCAATGGACCTTGCAGGATTAGGAGTAAAACACACAGAGATGTGGCCTCGAACCAAAGATCTCCATGATGAGAACTAGAAAACTGGAAGATCAGTAAACGGGGAAATACAGAACACTTCCCAGGAGGCAGGGCAAGATGAAGTTCAGCCTGAACACCATCCCCTGAGTACCAGCAGTGTGTCCTGCCTTCTGGGGGACAGAGATGGATGTTCCCTCAAAGAGTCTACACTCTGGCAAGGAAAAGGTGTGCAGGCAGAACCATCTCCGGTTCCAGGAGAAAAGTAAGTTCCAGGGCCTAGCAGAGAGACCCACTTGCCCAGCCTCCTGATAGACACCCTCACTGTCCTCAGCCCCGTAACCCCTGTGTGGGTACATGGAACCCAGCATCCTCCACCACAGCTCCTCCTCCAGTTCATTGAAGGGTGCCACCCACCTAGGACCACAGCCCAGACAAGTGGGCACCACCCTTCCCTTCCCCTCTTCCCCATCCCCAAGACCCCAGGCACCAAGCCCTAAAGATCCTCCATCTTAAAGTCTCAGAAGCCCCTCTCTTCTCTTCTGGCCACCTGCCACCACTGTGGTCCAGGATGCTGTCTTCCCTTGTTGAGACTCTTCCTCCACAGGAGGACTCCCTTCCACAGTCTTGCATCCTCCCCCAGCTTCCCACATGGGATTGATTCGGTCTGTCCACAGCTGACCATTCCCACCAGCATCCACACCGTCTCATGGATACTCAGATCATGAGAGAGATCCTGCAAACTGGCCAGTGGCCCACCTAGGAAATCCACTTAACATGAACAATGGCAACTCCAAGGACACCATGTGCTACTGCTACCTCTCCAGTGTGTGGTATTAGATTAGAAATGAGAGTTTTTGAAGTTTATCAGGATGGAGTTCAAAGCCCAGCTTCACCACTAACTAACGGCAGGGGACCTCGGGTAAACGAACCTCTCTATTTCCCCTTCTGTGCAATGGAGTTGATGATAACACCAAACTTCAGATCTTGTGAAGATTGGATCAAGTAATCACTATGGTAAGGGATTAGCCCTCAGAAAGTGCTCAAAAGTGCACTTGTTTTATTATACAAGTTATTACTATCCGGTTGTATTGAATGTTGATAGTTTAATAAACCAGGGCAGCACGCGCTGCCCACTTCCAGTACATAATCAGGAATTCCAGCACCCCTGGCCATCCTTAGGTCCTGGAACCTGACACTAAGCAGCATGGTTTGCCTCAATTAAGACCAGAGGAATGGTTTCTTCTTGGGGTTGTGATTTTAAGTAATATCAATGTTTCATAAAACTTATTAGTATAGGTCTAGGTGAAGCAAAAATAAGATAGCACACTGGGAAATTAATTTTAAACAAATTACATGTAAAATGCAAGGATTCATAATAATGTTTCAAAAGCAGTCTAATCTTAATATCATATATTTTGCTTTATGAAGCTCCCAGTTTTAGATTAATCATATTGTTTTTTTATTTACTACTCCATATAATAATTGGCTTATCTGTGATATTAATATGCATGAATTTTTTTAGCTTGCTTCTTTAGGAAAGCAGTCAGCCTGATGTTTTTTAATATGTTGATTTTAATATGCAATGGATGTGTTTATATGCAGATTAAATTGGATTGCATTTATATTAAACAAGAAAACCAAAATGCAGAAGGGTGCTGAGAACTGAGTGACCCGTGGCAGAATGCTCAGCCCACTCCCTCCTCATAGCAAAACAGAGCGTGGGAGCCTACCCTGACCACCTCAATACGACACCGAACAGGTTTGTAGAAAGATGGAGAGGTATTTGCTTCTAGTTTTCTCCTATAGCCATGGTTCTCAATAGGGGAATGGGGAGGGCTGAAGCTCCCAGAAGAAAGGTTGGCAATGTTTGCAGGTATTTGGGGTCCTCACAACTTGTGAGGGTATAATTAGTAAAGGCATGCAGTTAGTAAAGGCCAAGAGTGTTGTCAGACATCCTACAACACACAGTACAGCCTTCAAAACAAAAAGTTATCCATCTCGAAATGCTCATACTTCTTAGAAAAACAGTCCTAAAGTTCATATGGAAGTGCAAAGGACACAGAATAGCCACAGTCACTCTAAGCAAAACAAGCAATGTTGGGCCATCCCGATACCTGATTTCAAGTTATACCATCAAGTTATATTATCGAGCCATAGAAACAAAAACAGCATGGTACTGGCATAGAACATACCCCTAGACCAATGGAATAGAAGGGAAGACACAGAGACAAACCCGCACGACTACAGTCATCTGATTCTTACAAAGGTGATAAAAGCATACGTTGGATAAATGAGCCTCATTTACAAATGGTGCTGGGAAAACCGGGTATCCATGCAGAGGAATGAAACTAGATTCCCTCTCCCTTGCCCTGTGCAAAAGTCAACTCAAAAAGGGTCAAAGACCTAGATATGGGACTGGGGATGTGGCTCAAGTGGTAGCGTGCTCGCCTAGCATGCATGAGGCACTGGGTTCGATTCTCAGCACCACATAAAAATAAAGTAAAGATTGTGTCCACCTAAAGCTAAAAAATAAATTAAAAAAAAAAGACCTAGATATGAGGGCAGAAGTTTTGCAACTTCCAGAAGAAAACACAGGGGGGACTCTTTAACATAGAGGCATAGACAATGGCTTCCTAAATAAGACTTCTTCAGCTCAGGAAATAATAGCAAGAATCAATAAATGGGATGACATCAAATTAAAAGGCTCCTGCAAGCTAACGAAACAATTCACAGAGGGGACAGTCTTCAGAAAGGGAAAAAATCTATTGCAGCTCCTCCTCCAACAGAGGATTAATATCCAGATTATTTAAAGAACTCAACACCAAAGAAACAAATAACCTCTTCAATAGACGGGCAGATGAACTGAACTGACACTTCTCCAAGAAGTCCAACTGGCCAACAAGTATATGAAAAAATGTTCAACATCTTTAGCCATCAGGAAAATGCAAACCAAAACCACTTGGAGATTCTTTCTCATCCCAGTCAGAATGACAATCATCAAGAACAAAAACAGTGGTCTGGGGATATAGCTCAGTTGGTAGAGTGCTTGCCTTGCATGCACAAGGCCCTGGGTTCAACCCCCAGCACCACAAGAAATACAAACCCCAAAAAAACAGCATAAAAGTGGTGAGGATGTGAGGGAAAAAGGGAACTCCTAGACACTGCTGTGACGGCGTAAATTGGTGCAGCAGCTATGGGAATCAGCATGGAGGTTCCTCCAAAACTAAAAACAGAACTTCCACGCAATCCAGCTCTTCCACTTTTCTGTATTTATCTGCAAGAATTGAAGTCATCATGCTTTTAGAGATGCATACATCCCATGTTTATCACAGCCTAATTCACACAAGCGATGCTAGGGAACCAGCCTAAATGTCTGTCAACAGATGGAAAGACAGAAAATATGTGGCACAGAGTTTGATTCAGCCACAAGGAAGAAGAAAATTATGTCATTCCCAGGAAAATGGATGGTACTAGAGAGCATCATGTTAAGCAAAATAAGCCACTCTCGAAAAGACAAATAGTGTGTATTTTCTCTCATGTGTGGAAGTGAAGGAGAAACAGGACGACAAGGGAGCAGAAGGGAGACCATCAGGTAGAGGAAGGAGATCAGGAAGATGGAGGAGGGCAGGGGAGGCACTGGGGAGTGAGATTGTTCAAATACTGTACGCATGAATATGCCACAATGAATCCACTAGTCTAGAATTAACATGTACCAAGAAAAATAGAAATAAAATAGTACGATATTTTTTAGAATATTTTAATAGTTCTGACATTGAGAAACACTGTCCTATAGGAAGAAAAGTCTTAAAGAAGAAGAGGTTAAAAACACTGGGCTGCATGAAGTTAGGGCTGCAGAATTTCGAATATTTTCAACAAGTTGGTCTTCAGTAAACAAAAGCAAATTCCCTGTTGGCTAGCAAATTATATATATATATTATATTTATACAATCACACATCCAGCAAATATTTATTGAGTTCCTATCATATGTGAAAGTCTCTTCTAGGTGAAGTTTTCAAGGGGTGATGTTGACAGGCAGGTAGGTGGGTGGGTAGACGGATATATGCAGATAGGAAGACTGATAAAAATGAACAGGCATGATAAAGTGCAGCCAATGAGCACTGTGAAGAAAGGTAAAGCAGGATTAGGAGACGAGGGCTCCGGGAGGGCCTTTCTGAGGCTGTGATCTTTGATCAAGACCTAACTGAGGTGAGGAGACCCATGCTGATATGGGGGAGCAGATGCCTGGTAGAGAGGTCAGCAAGTGCAAAGATGGGCATGGGTGTGCATCGGAGGTCCAGGAGGAGCGAGGAGACTGCTGTGTTGGAGGAAGTGAGTAAGAGGAGGAGTGGAGGGAACAGGCCAGGGAGAGTGAGGGGCTGCCCAGCATGCAGTCCTGGGAGCCTAGGAAGGACATAACGTGTCATTTTAACTGTGACACCTCCATAGGTGTATGTATTGGTTGATTTTTTTTTATTCCAGGGTTAATACGCTGTTTTTTAAAATATTGAACACTGCAGATATAATACCTGAAAATACACTAATTTGATATATACAAATTCCTCCCATTTTTTCCCAGGCAATAAGACCACCATATGTACTATTTATTCATTCATTCATTCCAAATCTACATATATGTTTGGGGACACTTTCTTTGTTCCCAGTTAGTTCAGCACAAGTAATTTTGTTTTGGTTGATTTTTGTTGTTGTTGTTTGGTCGGTTTTTGTTTTTGTTTTTTTAACTTTACCAGGAGCTCACTGCAGAGCATCAGGGAAGGGGAGGACAGGAGGCATCTGAATATGCTTTATTTCACTCCTTCCTCTCTTTCTCACATCTGGCAACAAAGCAACCAAGAGAGAAAAAATAGAAGAAAAACAGACCAACGTATCCGACGGATCCCCGAGCTGGCCGCTGAGGGCTTCCTGCTCTCAGAGCTCTCTGTGTTTAAAGGGCTTGTTCCGTTTCCTCCACTAAAGCTTTGTCACTTTCTCCACAGAGGCCCACTGCCTCATTAGGCCTTCTCCCTCGGGTGTATGCGCCCCACCTTTCTAGAACACATCACCTCCCTGTCGAAAGCATCCCAAAGGCTCCTTCTGCACAACCAGGAAGGCCAGGCTCTGCAGCCAGGCCCCGCACCCTTCCCTGCCATGGCCTCTGTGGTCACAGCCACTGTCATGACATTGTCCCCTTCGTGCCCTGTTCTGCCGCCAGGAGCATCCTTCTCCTGAAGTAGGACACCTCTCACAGAGCCCTCCCAGGACCCTAGAGCGGAGGTCCGTTGCAGGAGTGGGTCCTGAACCGTCCTTCTGGGTCTTTTCGTCACGACGTGCCCACCTGCCGTCCCCCCCTCCTTCCTAAGGCGCATTTCCCCAGGCCCACTCAGAGAAGCCGCAGGGCTCACTGGGAGACACCAAGACTCGGACACATTTTGACAGAGGGAGTTTAAGGAGTCAGACTGTGGGAAGACAAGAGGAGGTGGACCAGTGACAGAAGCTGAGGAAGAAGCAGGGACAGACTCTGGAAGCCTGAAACTGCCAAGGAGAAGCCATTACCCATGGTCTTTTAGAGCAGGATGGAGGAAACCTTGGACCAGCGTGTCCTGGTGACCACAGTGCAATGCAATAATCCTATGCATCTGTAAACCCAGAACAACACATGGCAGACTTGGATGTCAGGGGAAGTCCTCGGCCCCTGAGCAGGACACACCCTAACAGGAGTTTTCTTAGGTGAGACTTCCAAAGATTGAAGAAATCCCCAAATGGCCCATGGCGATGCCTTTGGGGAAAATCATCAACCTCAACATGGCTAGATCCAGAGGTTGGAAGCCGTCCCCAACGCAGCAAGAAGCTGTCATCTTTACCATTTTCTGACCTCTACTCTGACCTCTTCTCCATCCGGTCACTGAACCCAAGAGGTCAGACGCTCCTGTTGACAAAGCTTCCAGATGCACAGGAGGAAGGAGAGAAGGAGGCTGCTTACACACGTAGGCATCCCTGGAGAGGATACCTGAGGGATGGTTTCCAAGCCACATCCAGAGGTCAGGCTATACTATGGTCCAAACGTCCTAATTTTTGAACTGAGACAGTGTTCAGTAGCTGAAAGTGACTTTAGAAATTTCTATTAAAAGGAGTGATCGAAAAAGTCATGTAGGATGGCAGGGGAAGAAACTTCCCAGTTCAATCAAGTTTTAAGTGATAGCTGAAGACAAAATAAAATTGCTGTGTCTGTTCCCCATTGTTCCTACTTGCTTCCTCTTCTATTATATACATAAAACTGCTGGTTAGCATAATTTCTTACCCATGGTAAACTCTCAATAAATGTCCTTGAAAGAATGAAGAAATGCTAGAAAATTAACATTTCAAGATAAAAGAAAGAGAGAGAGAGAGAGGGAGAGAGCAAAAAGACAAAATCCCCATAAGTAATTTCTAGCCCACTTAAATTTAAAATGACGATAAAATTATCATTTCATTCATTCCTGGGGACTTAAATTCCTCCCCCGCACCCATTCCCATATATATAAAATCAGTGAACAAATAAATTTTCTGACACCCAGAGTCCCAGAAACTCAAGTTTCTTGAACTAGTTCTTCCACCAAAAATGTAAGCCTCCAGAAAATAAGGACCTTGCATAGATAAATTTTCCCAAAGGGTTAAGCTGCTTGTTGAAATGCTTATTCAAATAGTAGCAATACCCACCATAGGGGATTTCCTTTCAATCGCTTCTCCAAGGATAGTTAGGATTTCCTAGATTTTAAATCCTAAAAAGTAGGGGGAAGAGATGCCTGCAGACATAGGCAAGTACGGGCGCATTCAAGATGCGTGGCTGGTTTGGTCCAGCTGGAACCTGGGTTCTGTGGCAAGGGAAGAGGGAGTGAGATCAAAGGGACAGATGGAAAGTGGTCTGTGAATCCACTCTTCAGAGAAGACCTTAGGATCCCACTTAAGGATATTGCCCTTTAGGAAAGAGGAATTTTCTCCCAGCATTTCCCCACCTCCTCCCAGCTTTTAATCAAGTGACCAGAGTCTACCTTCAGTAGCTCAGGGCATAATACAAATTATCCTTAAGTCTTTTGGGCTAAGCTTTTTCAAAAATCCTGTTATCAACAAATGTGACTTTAACAAAAGAAGAGAGTTTTCAAACAAATCCAAAATATATGGGGAAAGTAGATAGAAGGTGTTTCTGGAGAGTAGAGGGAGAATCCTCCCAGGCTGGGGAAGAAGAATCTAAGCAAAATGGAAGGAGATCTATGGGCTCAGAGGGGTAGGATATCTGTTCTTCTAGACCTCAGGGAAACCACTAGAAAGGCAGCGAAGCCTGCAAAGGAGTGACAGCCTGGAAAGTCTAGGGAAATGGGCCTCAAGCAGCTTCCCCTAAATCTCTGCATCTCAAATATGGTAGAGAAGTCCTAGCAAGCTGCTGGGTTTGGAGGGCAAATGGGACAATGGACATGCCTGGTGATCCAATGTGGCCCAAAGCCAGTTAGATGGGTAGACCTGCCTCTGATGTCTCAGCGCAATACAAGGGAGCTTAGGAGTATGTGGTTGTAAGCAACAGAAAAGAATTCTGATTAATTTCAGCAGAAAAAAAAATTCACTAAAGGGTTCCTTGTAGCTCACAGAATCTGCTTGGAGCAACACAGAACCACAGCTGGAGGCTTTGTGGTCAGAACCATAGCCCAGTCTGAGCTGTAACCCTGGCTCCATGACGAGGCCACCTCCAGAGATAGGCATGGACTCTGCCCTCACAACTTCTGCCCCTGCCTGAATGTGGCCACTTGCTGTTGCCACTACTATCACTGGATTGAATTCTATGTGACCCCTGATTTTTCTTGTCCCAAGCTTTTAATCAAAATTGGAGCTTCCAGTGGGGCTGGGAAGGTGTGGCTGCTATCTTCACCTTCAGGCAGGAGATGAGCTCGGCTTTGCCAAGACAAGTCTTATCAAGTCAAGAAGGGAGCCCATAAGTGCAAAGTCCAAAAACACTGACAGACACCACCTCAGGAGGGGAAGCTCTTTGTGCCAGCTCAGTGGAACGGGAACTCCAAGTGAGCAACTAGGTTGAGGTACAGAAAACAAAATTCGATTGTACATCTTAGTTTGCAGATTAAAATGCATGCTTACTCCACCATGGTGGCGTGATGTTTTCAAGAGTTTGAGGCACTGATCTCATGTCCTTGGGTTCTTTACAATCGAACAATCTAGTACATTGGTGAAGAGTCCAGACTCTTGACTCCCAGCTCCACCTGACTAGCTGAGTGGCCCTTTGTTAATTTCTTAGCACCTTAAGCATTAGTTTCCCTCTCTGCAGAGTAGAAATAAGAGCCGCCTCACTGCATGAAGAGCGGGGGTGGATGAGCAATAGGGTGGGAGGAACTAAGAATCTTGATTTTTCTCCATCCCTGTGTTTACACTTTTTGTGATGTCACTTGGCAGGGTCTCTCCCTAAAGCAGTAGAGTCCCTTTTCCATCTGAGCTGCGCTTGTGTTGGCTTTGTCTGAGAGGATGCAATGGAAATGGTGTCCAAGGCCTCTCAGGGCCTCAGAGAAGCCATTTGAGGTCCTAGGAGTCCCTCTAGCACCTTCAAAGACCATGCCCAGGCTGGCCTGCCCTAAGGTTGCCAGCCTGTGAAACAGACACCAGTCACCAGTGACCCCATTCAACAGCCAGATACGTGAGCCATCCAGACCAGAGCCCCTTAGCTGACCACTGGTAGCCGTTTGCTATGCGGTGAAAACCAAATGTTGCAGACTAGTAAAAAAAAAAATAAACAAATAAACAAATACAAACAAAAAAATACTAAGCACATCAATAAGGATTCTATGAATGATACCATGTGTACCGAAAAGAAGGCATCTTATAACATGCTAGCGGCCATGCAATTGGACATAGTGAGAGCTGACATTCCACGTAAAATCATCAATGAGATTTGTCACTCAAGGGCACTGCCCAGACAGATATTCTTCATATCACAGGTAGAAAAGGTCAGCCCTTTCCCTGCAACATAGAACTGACTGAAGGTTAAAAAATAAAAACCTCACAGACCCCAGCTGTCTGGATTTGATGTCTACTAGAGGCACATTTGGCCTTGCTGACTCAACACATATGTTACATGTGATAAAATAGACCATTGCAGCTCAAAGTCCTATTTAAGCCCTAGATCAATGGTTTAACTCTTGTGTCGGGACAGGTAGACACAGCTGTGTGATGGAAACGTTGTTTGGGAAAAAATGATGTTTAGTGGTAAAAACCGAGACAACCACATCTGTTTTCCCTGGTTTTAAAGTCAAACCAACCTCTTAAAAGGTAATTTCTGGATGCATGGGAGTATCAGGCGGTGTGAGCCGATTATTTTTATTCTATTTTACATGTTCCATCTAGCCCCAGTCCTCTCGCTTACAGACTTAAGTGTTCTAAAGATTCACTATAGTAATCACAATAGTTTTATTTTGCACATCTACTGAGATTGTCAAATATCTGTTCCCTGGGCTTCCAAAGTAGGTGGTATATAATGAATTCAAAACTTCACCAAACAGAGCTCAGGGGCCTACTTTGTTCTCCTGACTCCTATGATTACCATAATTTGATTTTATAGTTTTCTGTCCAAATCTACCAGCTAGGGAGTGCTCTTTACTGAGTCATGAACTTTCCCATCATTAAATGTCTTCACCTATTTTCAACATATCAGAAGTGTCCAATAACTACATTTTATCTACCCTGAAGAAAGTCGCATCAAGACACTGGGGAACACACACAAAATAAAGTTTCCCTTATGCTTATGCAAAGTCCTTGCAATTCCCAGTTCCAGCATTTTCTGTGACTCCATTTTCAGGAGCATAAGGATTGCATAACACGTCTTCCGAGGAGGCCAGGACGTATGTGTACAAGGACAGAAATCTGAGTAATTTCCCAATGGCCCAAAGGGAATATTAAGCTCTTCTGTCATTCTGTAGTATATTATTTATGGTCCCGTTTTGTTGGATTTTTTTTTTCATTTGTAAGTTCAACTCCGTGTCCTGATAGAAGGTGACAAAATGCTCAATATGTTAAAAAATCTTATCACTAAATCAGGAACAAAACTATAAATTTTGGCCTTTGAAATCAAACTGACTGGTGAGAATCATTTTGTTCCTGAAATATTACAGTAGTGATCAATTTGCTGTAAAACTAAGCAGTTTAGCTCAGCAATCTATAGTTGGAAAGCAAGTTGTTCAAGAGGAAAGTTTATGCCCAGCCCAAGGGATAAATTAAATTTTATGGGGAAAATATGCATTATTACACGCTTATCTGTTTAACATATTATTCTTTTCCACATCAGTATAATAAATATTTTTAATCATATAGTTTATCTCACATACATAGAGTGATGCAGTAATTTTATTCCTCCAGGATTGGCCCAAACATGTTCAATTAATCATAGAATAGAGAAGAGCTTTCATATCTACAAAAAAGAGGAGAGAGAGAAGAAGAAGAAGAAAGAGAAAGAGAGAGAGAAATTCTGATGTGCTTAGCAAATGTATATGCCCAGTAAAATAAGGCAATATAGGAATAACTGAAATTATATTTCCCCAAAGAGTAAGTATCAACTGATCTAATTTACCCTCTCTCTCCATTTCAACCCTACTTTTTACATAGTAGTTTGGGACTAAAAAAAAATGCTTTGGCCTTACTTGACTCCATTCATAAAGAATTATTTCACTCGAAGATTTTGCCTCACCGGGCATGGTGGCACACTCCTATAATCCCAGTGGCTTGGGAGGCCGAGGCAGGAGGATCAAAAGTTCAAAGTCAGCTTCAGCAACTTAGCAAGGCACTAAGCAATTCAGTGAGATCCTGTCTGTAAATAAAATACAAAATAGGGCTGGGGGGATGTGGCTCAGTGGTCGAGTGCCCCTGAGTTCAACTCCCCGTACCCCCCACAAAAAAAAAAAAAAAAGATTTTGCCTCAAAATAATTGCCAGTTTTAAGAGATCCAGCTGCAAGGGTAGGAATCCAAGATCTGTGCATATGTGAGTGACAGGTCATAAGAGTCAGTAGCTGAGTCTGAGCACCAGTCAGTCTAACCTCCATCACTCCACGTTATCTCCACAGAGTTCTATGGGGTAGTAATGTTGCTATTTCTGTTTCAGAGATAAGGAAACTGGACCTCCAGAGGCTAACTAAGCAATAATTAGAGGAGGTAGGAAGAGGCCACTTAGGAAGCCATTGCTACAAACTCCTTTGAGAGAAGATGGCAGCCATGAAGGTGAGGGTGAGAGGGCGACACAAAAAATACCTGGAAGATGAAATAAGTAGGACAGGAGAGTGAGGCAGCTGGAGCCATTCCCAGAGAAATGCACGCTCATATGTTACAAGAATAATAGAAAGAAAACCCAAAGCATATATCCAATACTTCCTCTTTGTCCCATCTATCTTGCATGTAAATGAGCATACAAAGAAACATTACCTCAAACTGCAATTGCTGGTGAGGACACCAAGTTCCCAGTTGATGAACAGTCCAATGCGTCATCTTGACACGAGGGTGGACAATTCTCCATTGCACAGCCACATGCCTGGTGATAGCATTTGCCTCAGACTATGTCCTCAAGGATGTTTGTATGACAAGCAGCCTTGAAAAAATAGGCAGTATCCCTCGGTGGGGCAGAGAGCAGATTTGTCTCCTGACCAGGGTAAGAAAAGCAATCTCTCTCTGAGGCAGAGATTCAGCAGATTTGCCAAGCCTTGTAGTATTGCAGGTTTCATGACATCTTCAAACATCCTCAGCCATAGCACCGACCCACTGCACATGTACCATCTTCCAGACACCCACATTGCCCACATGGGACAAAAGAAGGAGACACAAACATAGAGCACGTGCTTTCTGCGGTGCTGTGAAAAAAGTCTTTTGTTTCTGACCCAGGAGTTTTGTGTCTTCTGCCAGCATCTATGAAACTATGGAAGGCCAACTTATTAGCTTGCCAGGTAAAATCTCAGACCCTCCACCATTCTGCCTCTGAGCAACAGCCCCAGCCCCCTCCACCATATTTGACAACTACATTGTGCGTTGACTAGTGATTTTTTATATGTATTATTGAATTAACAAATATAGCAGCCACCCACCCCCCCACCCCGCCTTATCCACAGTTTTGTTTTCCACAGTTGCAGTTACCTATGGTCAACAGTAGTCTGAAAGTATTAAATGGAAATTTCCAGAAATAAACAATTCATAAGTTTTTAATTTGCATAATCTTTCTTAACAGTGTGATGAAACCTTGCAGTATCTGCTCTGTTCCACCCAAAGCATGAGTCATCCCTTTGTCTAGTGTATCCAAACTGAATACCAGTGACTCGTCTTTGAGTCACTTAGTAGCTGTCTGGTTATTAAATTGATTGTCACAGATAATAGTGCTTGTCTCTAAGTACTTCTTATTTTACTTAACAATGGCCCCAAACTGCAAGAGGAATGATTCTGGAAATTCAGATATGCCCAAACAGAGCTGTAAACTGCTCCCTTTAAGGGTAAAAGTACAAATCATTTTGAGAGATACAAAGAGACATTCACATAACTTATTACAGTGTATCATTATAAATCTCCAATTTTATTATTAGTGTTGTTAATCTCTTACTGTGCCTAATTTATAAGCTAAACTTTATCGTGGATATGTATGTACAGGAAAACGGTACTACCCAGGGCTTCCAGCAGCCCCCTGGGTCCTGGAACGTATCCTCCACAGAGAAGGAAAGACGACCACATGCCTCTACCCTCTCCAAAGGATCTCAAGCAGTCTCCAATTCCACCACTTGGGATTTCTATTTCCTTATTTCTCAGTTGTTATATTACATAGAAAATCAATATTATCACAATCCAGAAATATGAACGATCACATCTGTGGATATGGTTAATGTCGTAGCATTCTAAGTGAACGATTCCAAGCACCCACTGCATCATCAGTATTCACTGAGAACCTCCAAGCTCTTCGCACTGAAAAATGTGGACAGTCCCTGCCCTCTGAGAGTTTAGAGTCCTCACAGGAACACACACAACAGCAAGCAACTACAAGTAAGGGGTTGCATCCTGTTAGAGAGGTGCAGCTGCCAGGGAGGGGCAGGCCACCTGAACACTGGTGTCAGAGAACACCTGCACATATGCGTTAACCAAGAATGGTGAGAGAGAGGCTCCGACTCTGGAGACAGTTCCTGCGGAGTCCTGCAGGTGAGCGAAAACCTAATGGGCTTACAAAGCACAGTGGGAAAGAAGAGGAGAAAGGCAGCCATGACCCAGGGATGGGGGTTGTGTGATCACGTGCGAGGGTTCAGAGTTTTATCCTGCAGGTGACAGGAAGGCAAAATGGGTCTTAGGCAAGAAAGTGCATTTTATAAAAATAAAAGGTTTACATTTTAGAAGATAAAAATGATTCTGGAGCATCCACTAGAACAAAAGTCTAAAGCAGGGATTGTTGAATGGAACATGATCTATACTGGGGCGGGATAATTCCTTCCTGAGAAGGGACCTGTCCTGTGCTTTGGAGGGTTTCATCACACCTGTTCAATGTCAGTAGCATTCTTTTAATCACAACAACCATACACACACACACACACACACACACACACACACACATATATATATATAACAATTTATAAAAACAAATATATATATAATCTGAGAGTCAGATTCTCACTCCCTGGAGAGTAAAATTGGCCCAGATGGAGAAGCACTGGAAGAGAGGACCACAAGTCCAATGCCGTGAACAGGGAGGAAAAGGAGGTGGATTTGAGCAAAATGCAGAAGCCTCTGCAAGTTGCTCATATATCTGTGCACCCGTCCCTCAGAAGTTGCTGAAATGACCTCCCACTCAACTCATGTATACAAATGAGTTTTACAACTGGCTTCTGCCTCTTAGTCTAAGCAAAACCTCCTATGGTGCTTGTCTGTCTCCACCCTGCTAAGCTGTGTCCTTTCATACATATCTATGCATACGTTCAGTTTTTGCAAGCATAATTTAGACTTTTCAAAACAGTGACACAGTAACAAAGAAAAATTGAGATGTGCAGCATTTTGAATATTGATTCTGGTTCTCGTGTGCTACCCTGGACGTTTCTCATGCTGCTTTTTTTTTTATGCATTTGTTCCCTCTGCTTTCCCATGTCTTGCCCAACTTTAAAGGACTCTGCAACCAGCAGGCAATTAGGCCCACCGATCACCGAGAGAATGCAAACACCGTACCCCAGGCCAATCTTTCAGAAAAATCTGCTCGCTGCTACAGAGGGTTTTCATAAGCTAAAGGGCAACTTAGAGAGTGTTTTCAAAAAAATCTGTTAAAGTAGAAATGGGACTTATATTTACAGGAGATGAATGGTGTGCTAGAAATTTTACAAATATTGCCTCAAATATCAAATCTTCACAAGCACTGGGAGAGAGCAAACTAATTAGCCCATTTTTACATTAGCAGAATCTGAGAGTCAGTAAAGATGCTTAGGGGAGTCATGGCACCCAACAGATGAGTTATAAAGCTGGATTAAAAAGACAGTGCAACAGGGCTCAGGAACCTCTTCAGTAAAGGACCATCTAGTAAATATGTCTGGCACTACAGGCCACAGGGTCTCTGTCTTGCTGACTCAATTCCACAATTACACACAAAAGCAGCTCGACAATAAGTCGGTACAGTGGTCTGTGACTATGTCCCAGTTAAGCTTCCTCTACGGACAGGCATTTCAATTTCATGTCATTTTCACATGTCACAAAATGTGATTCTTGTTCTGATTTTGTTTGATCATTTAAAATGTGCAAACAATATGTAGTGCACCTCTAGATAGAAACTGGCCACTGGTCCCTTCTGGCCCACCAGCCATAGTTGACCAAAGTTTATGGTAGGATGTGGTTAAGAACGTGGACTGTAGTGCTGCCTCCTTGGTATGAATTCCTGCTCTCTCACGACATTGTAAATGGGTAGTTTTAGTGACTTTCTTTTTTTTAATATTTATTTTTTAGCTGTAGTTGGAGACAATACCTTTTTTTTTTATTTATATGTGGTGCTGAGGATCAAACCCAGGGCCTCGCATGTGCTAGGCAAATACTCTACCGCTGAGCCACACAACCCCAGCCCTAGTGAGTTTCTTAACCAACATCTGTGGGGTTCAGTGTCAAGTCTGGGTTCCCCAGAAGGGTTTTGAGGGCAAGTGGTCTTTCTGGAAGGTGATCCCAGGAAGCTGTAGTTAGGAAGTATAGAAGCAAGACCGGGAAGGGAGAGAGACCAACACAGATGTGTTGGCAGCAGGTTCCTGCTGGGGGCCTCTGTGGGGTGCAGCGGAGGCTTCAGGATTGAGGCATTTTTCATTTGACATTGGCTGAGAGCTGCTCCCAGGGACATTAGCCTCCCAGCATATCTCCCTCACCCCTCTGTTGACAAAACACTCTCCACAGGCCCAAGAAAGCCTGGGGGACAGAGAGTCACAGGCCCAAAACAGAAAGTCTTTGACCAAGCAGAGCCTTCGGAAGCTCAGGAGGCGGGCGGGCCCCCAAGACTCATGTGCACAACAGGTGTAGCAATTATGCTCCCTCTATATGCACTCAAAGATGACATGAAGTGAAGCACCTTAGGGCTGGGACTAGGGGAGAGGGACATGGAATTTCAAGGGATGCAAAACATGCAAGAATCAAGATAAATCATATCAATGCAGTGTTTTAAAAACTCAAAATGGGGCTGGAGATGTAGCTCCACAGCAGAGCACCTGCCTAGCACATAGGAACTCTGGATTCGGTCCCCAGTATCTGCACAAAAAAAAAAGAAAGAAAGAAAAAAGCATATCAAAAAACTGTAATTAACAAAATCAAAATTTTAAATAAAAGCAGGCTTGGTCCCAGGGCTGCGCAGATCCACATGGCACCTGAGGCAGGGGAAACATGCCTATATGCATGTGCTTTATGGGTTTTTAGTGGGTAATTTTTTCAGAATTAGATTTTGGAAATATTTTCAAAGCTCAACTCAAAATGGATAAAGGACCTAGGAATAAAACCAGAAACCCTGTGTCTAGTAGACTAAAAAGTAGACCCTAATCTTCATCATGTGGGATTAGGCCCCAACTTCATTAATAAGACTCCTTTGGCACAAAAATTAAAATCAAGAATCAATAAATGGGATGGACTCAAACTAAAAAGTTTCTTCTCAGCCAAAGAAACAAGCTGTGAAGTGAATAGAGAGCCTACATCTTGGGAACAAATCTTTACCCCTCACACATCAGCTAGAGCACTGATCCTTAGGGTATATAAAGAACTCAAAAAGCTAAGCACCAAAAAACAACCCAATCAATAAATGGGCCAAGGATCTGAACAGACACTTTTCAGAAGATAATACACAATCAATCAACAAATATATGAAAAAATGTTCATCATCACTAGTAATTAGAGAAACGCAAATCAAAACTACTCTAAGATTTCATCTCACTCCAGTCAGAATGGCAGCTATTATGAAGACAAACAACAATAAGTGTTGACGAGGATATGGGGGAAAAGGCACACTCATACCCTGCTGGTGGGACCACAAATTGGTGCAGCCAATATGGAAAGCAGTATGGAGATTTCTCAGAAAATTGGGAATGGAACCACCATTTGACCCAGCTATCTCTCTCCTCAGTCTATACCCAAAGGACTTACAGGGACACAGCCACTTCAATGTTTAAGCAGCACAATTCACAATAGCTAAACTGTAGAGCCAACCTAGATGCCCTTCAATCGATAAATGGATTAAAAATGTGGCATATATACACAATAGAATATTATTCAGCAATAAAATAGAATAAAATCATGGCATTTGCAGGTAAATGGATGGAGTTAGAGAAGATAATGCTAAGTGAAGTTAGCCAATCCCAAAAAAACAAATGCTGAATGTTTTCTCTGATATAAGGAGGCTGACTCATAGTGGGGTGGGGGGGGGGGGTGTGGGAAGGGAAGAGGAAGGCAGGGGGTCAGAAATGATGGTGGAATGTGATGATCATTATTATCCAAAGTACATGTATGAAGACACAAATTGGTGTAAATAAACTTTGTATACAAATAGAGATAAGAAAAATTGTGCTCTATATATGTAATAAGAATTGAAATGCATTCTGCTGTCATATATAAATAAAAATTAATTAAAAAAACATCATATTGTACACTTTACATACACTAAAAAATAATTAAATAATTAAATATTGACAATGCACCCGGCTTAGGTAAGTTTTAATACACACATTTTTACAATTTCTCAGCATTTCTCCCGACCCCCCAACTTCATTAATGTTCTGGGGAAATTCTGACCATTAAAAAACTACATAGACGTGACCACACAGAGGGCTGTGGCTTCCCTCCTTCTGTGGGCCCCAGCGAGGCTCCACGTGGCCTATTACTGATCTGGGCTTTTCTTAAGATGCTGATATTTTGTTCACTATAGATTCTTGGGTTAACTTTGATTTTTCAAATGTTGCATTAAAATATGACTTTCCTTGATTCCTGAGGATCTGGATTCCCTTGTGTAAGTGCCTCCCTGGTCATGTCCCTGTCCTGCCCTGATGGGACATGCACGGCACTTAAGCCAAGTGCTTAATGGGTGACAGCTTTACTGCTGGTCTTCAAACCCCACTTGTCCAGCGCTACCAAAAATATTTCTTTTTACAACCTTCTCGTTGCTTCCTTGGCCCATCAGGATAACCACATATTCACATCTAACAGTCACCACAATAAATTATCTCTCTCTCTCATTTTCCCATCCTGGCATGTGGGGGGAAATGCAGTCTTTTATTGAATCTTTCAGAGGCATATGTGTTGATAACTACTCACATAACCTGTTAGAGAGGGGGAAGTTAGCAAAGCCAAGGCAATTATGGCTGGATAATTTGAAGGGCCCACTTTTTCCTGACAGCAAATTAATTGATGTTATAATGGGTATGTCACCCTGTCATCCATCAACATTTATTGAGTTCTGACAATGTGCTAGGTTACACATGAATCAGAACACACACACACACACACACACACACACACACACACACCCCAGAAACCAAAGTCTTTCTTCCCCTAGTAGTATTCATTGATGACGTGGTTTGTAATGTCTGTTTTTTTATGCAAAAAGGAAATCACATCGCCTATATCCCCTGCTCCATCTTAGCCCTTCTCTCTCCCTCTCTCCCTCTCTCTCTCCTTCTCTCTCCCTCCCTCCCACCCACCCCCCCTTTTAGCACATGACTCCAATTGGCTTTGAAGATGAGTTGTAATCAACTTCTGAAATGGAATAAAGAATTCTGATTTGTGGGAGGAAGTAGATTTGTCTGAGAGTCGCATTTTAATGACTCCTGTGTGTTCATGACCCAGGCTTCCTGGAACCAGGTGGTTCAAAAGCTGGTGCTGTAGTCAGCCTTCCTGACTCTGTCTCACAACAGATGCCCACAGAGGCAGGGAAAGCATCAACCGTACCCTATCCGTGGAATCAACTGCCTGTCGGGTGCTTGGGTGCTCGGGTACTCGGGTGCTCAGGTACTCGGGTGCTCGTGAACAGGCAGATAGCCAATGGCTCTGTGGATCCTGCTCCTGGGGAGGGAGGCAAGTGGCTGAGTCAAAAGAAGAACATCACCAAGTAATTAAAAACACACACACACACTTCATTTCCAGTTGCTGGGAAAGATATTAAAGAATTGCAGGAAGCAAAACCCAACTGAAAAACAGCCACTTAATTTCTAGAGTTGCTGTTAGAAATTAAGATGAAAGAACCCTGGAGACGGATTTATGACTTGGTCCCACATTACTGTTTATTTACTTATTTATCTGTGTGTGTGCGCGTTTGCTCTGGGCAACACTTTGTGGTATCAGATCGAGACCTATAGCAGTGAAATTTCATCCTTAACCCCACGTTTCCTTTCTTCCAGCAGCTCTGGTTACAACCTAATGTTATTTTAACAGTTTTTCTTTAATTTAACGATATTTAATTTGCATTCGCTCAAGTGACATACAATAGATCATGCTATTACTATGATTTATATCTGATGAACTGGCATAAATTCAACATTATAAATTGCGCCTGTAAATGAAACTATTATTTTACAGGAATTACTGTAGCAGAAAGGCTAAGGACCCTCCAGTCAACCTTAGTCAAACCCACTCTTTAGAGTTTTATATTTTATGCCCGCAATAAATGCTTTTGTGAAAGCTCATAACCCACAAAAAAGTCATTTGAAGTACATTAATTACGATAATACTATCCAAAAAGCTGCACGGGCCTATTTTTGTGACATCATTCTTTGATTTCTTGCTGCCTTAAATTATCCCTTTGATGGCTGCGGAGATTAACAGTCATACTTTTGTCATTAAATATAAGGCATTTTAAAGCTTAATCCACCTAAGTTCTAATTGATATTGCTTTCAGTTGGCAGATAGCGACCTGATTTATAATTTAAATATGTGGCATTATATGCATCTCTCCAGTATAATGAAAAAGCAAAGTTCCTCTCATCTTTCTCAGCAATGTTAACATCAAGGAAAAGTCACTTTCTTTTTTTCCTTTTATATCCTAAGCCTAATTGAAAACTGTTCATTGAATTTCAACATGATAGAAAAGTCTTTTTATCTCTCAATTTGTCCATTAGCGATTATAATTGAAGTATCTGCTACACAGCTGAATTGATATTGTTCTTGTTTAAATTCTGAATTTCTCTAAATCTTTCAGAAGACATCAAAAAATGTATATGTATATCTATGCACACACACACACACACACACACACACACACACACACTTATGTGGCTCAGACGGTATCGGCTGACAATCTGCTTCAATGGAGGAGTCGACGGACTCACTCTCCACGTGGAAAAAGCCACACAAAGAAGGAAGCGGCTAATTTTGCTGGAGAATGTGTTGCATAATAATCTTACCAGCATGACCATAAGGTTTGCTAATTGCCACATCTGTTTAGCAGCTGTCAGACGCTCCTCACATGCTGCCATCAATATTACAACAGAACGCATTACTGGGAGTTTTATTGTTCTCAACTGTTATTTATTCGTCATAGACATTACTACAGCTAATGACGTCTATTTATGTTATACCACTAATTATTTAGGGGGAGGGCGGCTGGAAACCTCCCTTCCATCCAGTTCACGGTTTGGATTAGGCCTCTCTTTTGTGCCCCTGACCCCTGGCTTTGTGTCCCTCCCTGATGATCCCTTCCTGGGGATGATACTAATTTGTCCTCATCCATAGTCATGACTATCCTAATAGATTTGTAGAATTAAAAAAAAATTAAAAGGAAGTTTTCGAAATGTCTTCATTCCTGAATGGCACTGATGAATTCTTCCCCTGCATCTCTAAGCGGAGTCCGCGTTAGTGATGATAAATGCAAATGTACAAATATGGCTGTTTAGGCCGCCTTTGTGGGGGCAGAGCTGCTCTTGCTGATTTTTTGTAATTGCTTTTGTATTTCACCTGGTTCTTCAGCATACTGCATTTTTTTTTTTTAAGCACAGCAAACTACGCCATCTATTAAGCAGAAAACAGAGGTTGCCAAACTGCAGACTGAGTGAAATACACATGGCCTGATTTAAGATGAATTGATAGGTGTCACTGATCTCTATTATACATAGAACACAGGAATTCTATATGATGTATTATTTATCCGTAGCCAATGCCATTTTGTTCCATTAATAAACCTGTATATCAGAGATATACAGTACTGAAGATTCGTTTGGGGGAGTACAAAACGACATGGTATTTGCCTACCATTACTCAATTATTTTACTCATTTTTCCCCTGCATCTTTGCATGAATTATTAAGACCCAGGCTGTTTATTTAAGCATCTAATTTTAGTGCACGTGTCCAGCCGAATCCTGTCTTCTCCTCTAATGAAAGGAAAATAGTGAGAGAATTTCCAATCGCGGCCTCAAATTTTAGATTTGCAATGCACAACACAAATTGTAAAGGTCACTCTGCTCTTGAACCACGTGGCAGAGACATTTGATGAGCCTAAAAGTCCATTTTGGTTATGCATCACATCATGCCAACAAATTAAAGTAGAGCTGCTTGGTTAAGTCAAGCACAATTTGCATGCACTTACAGAGAAATAGATTAAAGGAGGAAAGATCCAACGCAAGTAGCCCAAAAGGAAATATCTTATCCCAAATGAAGGGAGCCGCTGGGTGATCACTGCCAGGAGAGGCAGCAAGTTACCATCATTAACAGCACAATGTTTAACACTGCCTACCCCAGTTACCAGGCTTGGATGTTTTCCTGTCTGGTGATGCATATTCATTTATAAATCAAATCATGCTTCAACTCCATAGAATGATTTGAAAGGGCTTACTAAGATACTGAACAGAATGATCTTATTTGTAAGAATTTACTTTGCTTTTCCAAATGTGGACTGAAGGCTAACATTCTGCTGTGGATTAAAAGTGATTTAACATGATACAGAGACATTTAGTATGGGGATTTTCTTGGTTTGGGGGGGTTTTCATTAAAGACTGCCTCAAAGACAGGTCTCTCTCCTCTCTGA
The DNA here is from genome assembly GCF_964194105.1 of Spermophilus citellus. NCBI lineage: Eukaryota > Metazoa > Chordata > Mammalia > Rodentia > Sciuridae > Spermophilus > Spermophilus citellus. The sequence continues at coordinate 8,888,804 of NC_138185.1, read as the reverse complement.
TCCTATGAGGAGGAAGTTTATGTTGATTCTCTGCACTGCTCGAATCTTCAGAATGAGATTTTTCAAAAGGCTTCAACAGGAAAAAAAAAAAAACTAAAATCTTTCAAAAGATAATACAACTGCAGAATGGAAAGCCATCCTGTGACTCCCACAAGCAATTTTCTTGAAGGCTGCTAATCTGTCCCAAACTTCTATACCATCTCTTCTACCTTGACCCTTGTCCCCTTTCTCCAAGCTCCTTCAAGCCCAGAGATGGAGAGAGGGGCGTGACATATCAGGTACCTAGGAACCAGATGCCCTGCCAGAGTCTGTGTCACCACGCACTTGGGGGCTGACCTTGGTGCTGGGGAACTCTGGCCTTGTGAAATTCCCAACAGGACAAACATCAATGATAGCTCAGTCAACTGTCCTGCCAGGCTGGAGCAGCATGAAGAGAGAGAGGTGGAGTGGAGGGACACCTTCAAAATTAAGGGAAGGATATCAAAGAACTTCCGGTGGAAAAGGGTGGCATGAATTCATCTACTCATTTTCTCTCCTCCTCAAAACCCCAGGAAAAATGGCAGTGAAGGAATTAAAGAGGCATGAATTCATGGGGACAGAGCATAGGGAAACAGAGAATGACAAGAGAGACATGTCAGTCAGATTTGGAAAGATGGAGAGTGGATGGATACATGGTTTCCCCTTTTTGCCCATCTGCTGGGGACCGGATGGTGGTGAGAAGTCCACTTGGAGCCAATTTAAGCTCCAGGACATGGAGAGTTTAAGGACCAGCAGACCCAGGTACTTCTAAAGTCAGGGAAGCAGAAATGAAGTCAGGGCGATGCTAAGGATTTCCTCCCTCATCTTCTCTTGCAAGAAAAAGAGAGTTCCCGCCAACCTGGGTTGAAGGGCTGGAAGAGAAGGCTGCACAGCAGCTGGGAGGTGAGATGAGTCCTTCTCATACAGGATCTGCATCCTGACAGGGCTCTCCCCTCTGTTCTCCACTCAGCTCCTAGTCCTGGTCTATTTGGTTTACACTCACCTCCTTCCCCAGCTGGGAAATCACTGTTTCCTTCATCAAAAAAAAAAAAAAAAAAAAAAAAAGACTGGCCTGTCCAAGAGAAAGAAAAAAAAATTCTCAGATACTGACATCCTGGGGTTCTTCAATGATACAGGCCAGACATCAGTCAGGGCCCCACTGAGAGGCCTACCACTCAACAAGATCCGTGCCAAACTCAAGTGTAGAACGAACAAGGGAAAAGCAATTCTGTGGAAATGAAGCCTGGGTAGCATACAAGAAAAAATGTCAAAACACCAAAATATAACACTCATGAATACAATGCATAAACAGGAACATGCCAAGAATAAAAAAATAGCTTTGGAGAATTAAAAGATAAAATGCAACAACTGAAAATTCAAAAGATAGTTTGGAAGCCTACAGTGAGAACTCTTCTAGAAAACAGAACAAAGAAAGAAGAGATGGATAATGGAGGGGAAAATATTAAGAATTAAAGAGAAAACATCCAAATTATAAGAGTTCTAGAAAACAACAATAACAAAAATTAGAGGAGGGAAATAACATAAGAAATTATTCAAGAAAATTTTCCAAAACCCGCTTCAAGAACTGTCAGTTTCCCAGATTGGGTGTCCACTGTGACAGAGGCCTGGACACAAAAAGACTGAATGCAAACTACCTACTGGACTGAGAGTCCTGGACACCCAAGGCTGGGTACACACTGTCCACTCTGTTTCCTGGCTACCATGAACAGATTTCCTCTGCCTCACTTTTCCTACCATGATGACCTCATCACAACCACCACAGGGCCAAGCAACCATGGACTGAAACCACAAAACAAAATTAACTTTTCTCCTTTTAAATTATCTCAGGTATTTTGTCACAGCAATGGAAAAGACAAAGACACAGCCCTTCCTGTCTACTAAGTGCTTCACTAAATTAAATCAATGAGGCAATTTTTATTTCTAAGGTCTTACTTCTTTGCAGTGTAGGTTTTAGGGTCTCTTATATGTCTAACCAGCCCTTCTCAATGGGTTAAAACCATTCTTGAGTCAAGACAGCAGAGGTTCCCCCAGATTCACCTCTACACCTTCCTCTCACCCAAAGGAGATTTCTTCCCCTCTCCTGGCTCCTCTTACCCTCTCTCACCTGGATTCCTACTGATGCCCTGGTTTTCAGTTTTCCTCCTCTGAAGGTACCCCTCCACATGACAGCTCTAGAGATCATTCTAAAATGCCAACGTGATAATGACCTTTTCCCTTGTTGAAACACTTTAATGGCTCTCCCAATCATCCAGGGGGATAAAATTCAACTTCCATAAATTCAACATCATGTAAGTTCCAGTCCCACCTACCTGCAGCTGAGACCACGTAAAGATGCTGCACACCCCCATGACTCTGCAAATGCTGTATCCTCAGCCCGGCCTTCCCCACCCCACCCCATCTATTCCCATCAAGCCTGCCAAGTTCTCGCACATCCTTCTAGATCCCACACAAGTACGTCTTGCTCTGTGAAACTCACCCCAAACCCACCACCCACCCGGTTCTCTCTCCTCCATCGATGCCATCCACGCCATCCTTCCTGCCATCCTTCCTCCCTCACAGTACTCATCTTAGGTTCCACTGTCTCTCAACACAGGAAGGAGTCCCAGGCTGGAGGATGAGCTCATCTCTCTGTCCCAGTACTGAGACAGGGTCTGTCCTTGGTAGATAATAAATATTTGGTGAAGGCTTGCTGAGTCCTCTTCCAGGACCATTTCTGAATAGTCTTGTGGGAAGAGATACTCAGTAGTTATTTACCAAAATGAACCAAAACTTTTTCACACTCTGTGGGAAGATTCCATTGAGTTCGACTGCTCCACTTCTATGCACCATTACTTTGATGTTGGCACTAGAATGGTGATTTTCTTTGAGAACACCACCTTTTTTTTTTTTTTTTTTTTTGGTCTCAGCCAGTAGTGTGACACAAACAGCTCTTACTAGCTCATGGGAGCCCGTTGTTAAATTATCAGGAACACCTTTAGACATTGGGCAGATAGTTTGAAATCAGCCACGATGAGAACATTGACTCATAGAAATTGGCAAATACCAAAATGGCCTGTCCCACACCTGGAGCAGGTTGTCAAATATTTACCACTCACCATGGCTTGACAGGGACTGACCTCACCCACCGCCCACCGAGTGGGCACCTAGCTCAAGCCTGCCACTCCCTGCAGTCCTCGCCCTGCCAGACCACCAAGACTGGTTGGTTCATCAGCACCCTGTTACTTCCCAACGAGAAACTACTGAGCTACTAAAGAGAGAGGCTCATTGCACTGAAATGACTCTCTCTAAGGATGACAAGTAATCCCACTGCAGGGGCTTGTCTGGTGGAGAAAACCTACCTGAGAGTGAGGTCACCTGGAGGAGAGAGAGAAGGCAGGCAGCAGCTAGACCAAGGCCCCCGCAGTCAGCTGGATCTCATTTCTGGCCCTTCCAATGATCTGAGGCTCCTTTTTCACTTTGGTCAATCTGTGCTGAGGTTTCATCACTTGCATTGAAACATATCCTGCCCGGTTTGTAGCCAACCCTAATTCCCAGCATGTAGGTGGAATCTCTTTGGATGGTTATCTTGCTCAAATCAGTGGCCTTTCCAGGGAACTGGCTCTAACATGGGCTGGTCCCCGAGCAGCTGTTTACACTCCTTGACCCTCTCCTCCTGGCCACAGGTGAATCTCTTCATCCCCTAGGTTTGCAAGTTTCACTTGGGTTATAGTGTGAATGACATAATCATGGAGTTAAGCAGTCTTATTGAAAGCTCTTGAGAAGGGCTATGTCCCTGGCCACGTCCCTGGTCCAAGTGACTTCTTTGCCCATGGCTGCTCCTCTGATTTTACAAGAAACTCCAATAAATTCATTATCTGACCTAAGCTATTCAGTTCTACTTTCTGCTCATGTACTAAAAGAATCATAAATCTGCCTCTCTCCTAGGGTAGCACACGAGCTGGCAGGATGCAAGGCAGTCTTAGATAACAAAGATGACTCTTGGGATATGTGTGTGTGTTTTAATGCACATTCAGAAAAGCCATAACTAGCACATGTAAAAGGGATTCCATGGACATACTACTTAAGATGAAGCGACGGCAGGTACTTTTTAAATCTGTTAATTTCAAGAAAAACATCCAATACATGTGCCCACTCATTTTTTTGACTGCAACAGCAGAACCCAGCTCAGGTTAACTTAGCAGAAATGGAATTTATCGCCAAGAAATCAGGAGGTGCCCAAACTTCAGGGAAATTCCAGAGGACAAGGTGAGAAAAAATGAACAGGAACCAAGGTCAGCGGACCCAGTTCAAGGTCACTTCTGAAGAACCGTTGGTTAGGACACTTCCTCTTACAAGTGCAATGGCCACTGCTGGGTACTGAGCTTCACCTCCATCAGGCGCACAGTGCTGTCTCCAATGCCTTTGCCATAAACACCTTCCAAATGCAGAACCTCTGTGTCCCTCCAAGAGCAGGAGTAGGCCCTGACAGAGCAAGTCAAGATGCATGTCCACCCCACAGAGCAGGGAGGGGGCTCTCACACTCCACAGCCCTTGGGAATCCCCTGGGGAGTTTTAATCGCACTGGTACTTGGTGCTACCCCAAAAGTGCAGATTGCATTTCTGGAGAATATGTCCCCTGGGTGTCCTGTGAAAGCTCCCCAGGGTGCTCCATGCAGGCTGGAGAACCACGGGACCAGCTCCTCCAGCTTCCACAGTGGACAACTTTACCGTGCAAGGAAAGCTGGTCTTATCTGAATTCCACAATTGGCTTCCTGGCTCTCTTCCTTATAGGTCTAGTGCTAATTCTGTTTTCAGCTCTTTCAATTATGCGATTTCCTTATCTTTATACTATTGAGAATACCTTACAAGATTTCTTCAACAGCAACTAAATTTATCTGCCTGTCATTTTGTTTTCATTATCCGCGATACCAATCTCTCGCATAGCTTATAAGAACACATCAAGAGATTGGTTTTAAACAAACAAACACAACTCCACCGAGTCAACTTTTTTGCCGAGGTGCCCGGGGTGCTTGCTGCTTTGGTGGCTCACACACAATCTGTGTCCAACTGCGATGCTCATTCTGGCTGGCAAAGACTCTTCTCTGTGCCTACGCCTGGGCGCTCTTATCCCCTGTTTCCTCCTTATCTCCACAATCTGGAAGGCTGTGGCCCCAGTTTTGCTCTAATGAAAACGATGATTCTAAAAGCTCGCTGAGAAATGTAGATGCATGGTCATTGTCAAAATTTTCTCATTTTGAATGTGGATAGGCATCTGCTCATCGTGGCTGACAGTTGATGGCTTTTAGCTGTAGCATGTCTGTAAAAAAATAAACAAATAAATAACAAGAATCTGCACATCCCATCTCCTCTCTGCTTTGAGCTCATCCACAAAGGTCTGGATCCAGGGGGTTCATGACGGCGGCCAACGTTGTGCCTTTTTCATGATTACTGTGGGAAGAAAGCACTCACAACAGCAGATCTACCCTCTCCACGGTGCTCACTCTCTGTACTACGTCACAGAACAGATCACTAGGACTTTTTCATCTTGCTTAACTGAAACTTTACACCAGTTCAACAGCAGCTGCTGTTCTGGTACTCAGGCAACCACTATGCTACTCTCTGCTTCTCTGAATTTGACTCTTTTAAGAATTATGCAGAGCCAGGCACAGTGGCACACAGCTGTAATCCCAGCGCCTCAGGAGACTGTGGCAGGGAGATCACAAATTCAAAGCCAGCCTCAGCCAAAGCGAGGTGCTAAGTAACTCAATGAGACCCTGTCTCTAAATAAAATACAAAATAGGGCTGGGGATGTGGCTCAGTGGTCAAATGCCCCTGAGTTCAATATCTGGTACCCACTTCAAAAAAAAGGATTATGCAATATTTGTCTTTCTGTGCATCTGACTTATTTCACTTAGCATAAAAGCCTCAGGTTTCAACCTTGTTGTATGTGGTCCTCCTCTTCAAGGCCAATTCATATTCTATTGTCTGTGTCAACCACATTTTCCTTATCCATTTATATATCAATAGAAAGTCAGGCTTTTCCACAGCTTGGATGCTGTGACTGAGGCTACCACAGAGACAGGAGTGCAAATATTTCTTCGAGAGTCTGATTCCAATTCTCTTGGATAAATACGTAGTGGGATTGCCTGATCGTATGGTTATTCTATCTTTCATTTTTTGAGGACGCACCACGCAGCTTTTCACAGCAGTTGCTCCATTTGACAATCCTGCCAACAGTGTGCAAGGGTCCTACTCTCTTCATGACCACACCAACACTTGTTACTTTTGGGTTCTCCATCAGGGCCAGCCTACTGGATGTGAGACGCTATCGCCATGTGGTTTGGGTTTGCATTTCTCTGATGACTCTCCAGTGCCCTTTTGAACCACGGCTATAGCTCCCGGTGATCAGCCATCTACCGACCTGGAAATGAGGTGCACGTGCTCCTACTTACAGGCTGACACCACCTGCTCAGAGTCTAGGGTTCAATGGCGCAGTCAGCTATTCCTCTAACCCAGGGTTTCGCTTCCAAGGGCACCACTCAAAGTTTGAGTGAAGTGCTCTTCTGTTGCGGGGACTATCCTGGATATTGGAGGACATTTAGCAGCATCCTCAGCCTCTGCCCACCAGATGCCAGCAGTACACACACCGGTTGTGACAATCCAAAATGTCTCTTGATGTTGGTCAGCATCCCCAGGAGAAGGCAGAAGGAAGACCTGCTCAGATTCTAGCAGGTCACGTATGAGAATCACCCAGAGAACTCACTCTCCTGGACATCAGCCCGACCAGGAGACTCAGCATCTCTGGGCACAAAGTCCCAACACCCTCCTTGTGAAAGTGGTCCAGGGGTTCCAAGGGGAAGCCAGAGCTGAGAAACTCTGTCCTGAAGCACCCAGCCTAGTGCTGCCTCTCAAATAGATTTATAACTGGCTCTCCCCTGAGCGACAACTGCATAGAAACAATACCAGGTATAGCATCAAGGGCTATCTTGTGGAGTTTGCAATTTAATGAGGTCACGAGAATGTGAAGGAAATAAAGCATTCTTCATTCATAAGTCCAAGTGGAAAATTGCCTGGAAAGGGGATCTAAGAGGAATGAGAGAGAATGAATGCTCACCTGTAGGAGGTCAGCGGATAGGTCGAAAACTGGGAAGCGCAGGGGGAGAATGTGCCCAAGGCTTCTTAGAGGCCAGGAGGGCACTTTGTGTTTTTTGAAGTTCCTGGTATAGTCTTAAATGTTACAAAATATTGTATTATGCTTTTGGCGTTTACTTTTTTAAAAAATCTGTATTATAATTCGCATACCACAAAGTACACCATTTTGAATTCTTTAGGACAGTGATTTTTAGTATATTCATCGTTACAGACTATCCTCAGTATCTACTTCCAGAACGTTTTCATCACCCCAAAAAACAACCCATGTGCCCATGAGCAATCACCTCCCCTGACTCCCTGGAACCTCCCAGCCCTGGACACCTCTAATCCTCTAGTGTCTGTGGACACGCCTCTCCTGGACATTCCGTATAAATGGCCTTTTGTGTCTGACTATCTGGAGAGTGAAAGCAAAATAAAAGGAAAATCAGAGCCTTCCTCTCAAGAGCCAATGAAATATGGTTCCTGAGATATGGGCTTTGGCAACCGACGAACGAAGATCAAACCTTATTTCCTCTACCCTCTAGCTCTCTGGTCCCAGGCAGAACCACTGTCAGACGACCCAAAAGCATGGCAGTAGCCTCCTCCCCTGCCTGGCTCATCCTGAGGCCCAGTGGGCATTGCCTGGGCCTCCAATTCTGCCAAGAAGAAAGAACAGGAAGTCTGGGGTGGCTCTTTTCTGTGACTAAAAAGAGAGACACTCAAAAGAGACACTCTGCCACTTGTCCCCGCCCCTCCCTTCCCTTGAAGGTTGTGAGAAAGCAGGAAGCTTGGACCACATGGTGCTGTATTATGACCACGCAGAAAAGGCCAAGAGGGTCCCAGGAATCCCGTCCAAATTCTGATACCGTTAAGCTACTGAACCAGTAACTGCTTCCTCACCGACTGGTAGACAAAACAGATACGCCCCTGTGTGTCTAGGCTGAGATTCCGCGGTTTTTGTTCCTTGATGCCTAACATATCCCTGACTGAGTCAGATTGCTATTCTGTTGCTATCATTAGTTCACACACTGGTCTGTGGGCTCCCTCATCTATGGGCCAAGCGCCCCTTTCCATCTGCTGGGCATAGAGAGCAGTTTCCTGCTGCTAGGAATCTTTCTTTCCTTTGGGAACAAGCTCATAGGCATCATCTGTCAGCCAAGGCATCAGGCCTGCACACTATCTGCTATGGCTTGGCTGTGGTGGGTCAAGAGTTCATGTTGGAAGCTTGCTCCCCAATGTTCTGGTGTTAACAGGTGGTCATACCTTTCAGAGGTGACCTTAGAGCAAGGTAATTAGGTCATCAGAGACACTGCCTCCAGAAGAGGTTAAAGCTGCTCTCATAGAATGAGTTAGTTCCATGAGAATAGGTCTTTACAAAAGAGAAATCCTGACTCCTGAGGCTCTCTAGTTTTCTGTCTCATGTGTGATCCTTCTGCAAGCTTCCCCACCATCGTAATACTGTTTGCCTTGAAGACCTCACCAGACACTAAATTAGTGGAGCTGCCTGATCTTGAACCTTCCAGTAATAATGATGAACTAAGTAACCTCTTTTCTTTACAAAAGCCTCAAGTATTTTGTTATAGCAATGGAAATTAAACTAATACACCATCCTATACCAATCAGAAACCACTCCCTAGAATTTGAATATTGAAAAGGCAAATTATTGGAGTTCATTTTGTTAAGTGGGCTGTGTCCCCATATTCAACCATGAGTGAATTCACGGGTTTATTGCAAAAATATATTTATTGATTACTTAATATATGCTGGATTGAGAACATGAGATTAAATAAAACAGGAAATCCAGGAACTTACGTTCTAGAGAGGGAATCAGATAATACGTACAACGAGGACTCTGGGGAGAGGGTTGGATGTCAACAGGAATGGAAAAACTTCTGCTTCAGAAGATAGTCAAAGAAGGATCAACAGAAAATGACATTCGGGCAAAGAAGCTCCGGTGTGTGTTCCAGGCAGAAGGCAGAGCAAGTAGCAAAGGCCGCCAGGCAGCAAACTGCTTTGTGAGTCTGAGGAGCATGGACAAGGAAGTCAGCAGAAGATGGGGGGGGGGGGGGGGCGGGCAAGATGGTTGGTAAGACAGTGGAGAAAGCAGCATGAGCCGGCTGGAGTCAGAGAAAGTTCATTACTAAGAGATGAGGACAGCTCGGAGCCAGGGGCCTCCTCTGGCTTAGCTTCTGCCAGGATCCCGCTGGCCACTGGGCAGAGCAAGATTGTCGGGGGCCAGGGGGACCAGTGAGGAGGTGATCGGGATATTTGGGGAAAGCAACGGCGCTGTCCAGAGCCAGGGTTGTAACTGTGGGGTGAAAGGAAGTGGACAGCTTCCAGATATCTTTAGAGGTAGACAGAGCTGACCACATTTTCTGAAGAACTGAATGTGGACGATGTGAGAGATGGAAGAGAAGGATTATCCCAGTAGGTTGTCCTGAGGGCCTGGGGGAAGATAGGTGCCATTCGCCAAAGTGGAGAACCAGAAGCAGGAGCAGGGTTTGATAGCCACGGAGACATCAGAAACAAAGATGGAGCCCATTCCCATGGATAGCACTCTGGGGCCGCCTCAGAGAAGTGTGGACCCTCAGCCTTCCCAATGATTCCGAGCTCCCAGTGGCTTCCAGTGCAGTGTTTGATTCGGTTAGCCAGAGTTAGTTTCTGTGCTTTGCAACCAGAGCCCCAACTGATAAACAAGATGGAGTCACTCTTACGTGCTGGCACAGGACACCAAACACCCTTCTTACCATGGGGAACTGTGTTCTCAGAAGCCACCCACAGATTCCCAGGTGAACCTTCGGACGCCACCCACTTCTCTGCTGGAGGCTGACTCTTCCTCGCATGGCGTCTCCCCTCAGAGAGACAGCTTCTGCCAGTACAAGGTGGGGAAGTGTCAAATACTATTAAAACTTGATTGCTAATTCAAATGCAATTGTGCTTGATGGGCCTGTCATGTAAAAGTGCACAATGTAGCTTAATAAAATTGATAGAACTCCCCTTGAAGATATTTTTGTCACAGAAGCACTGAATAAAACTGTCTCCATCAGCTTCTTCTGCCTCTTCCATATTTTGCTAGTGACACGTTTTCAGGAACTAGTCCAGGGCCCAGCAAAGCATGTTTTGCAGAGGAGGCTGGGGGAGAGGAGGAGAAGAGGAGGCGTGTGCAGGCTTCCCTTTTTATTTTGTGTAATTAGCCGGACCCCTTCTAACTGCCTAATGACGCGGTTCATGTGGGTCATTGGAAAACCAAACCAAAGCCATTTGCATCCAAGCCATTTGTGATCAAATAAATAATCCACAGAGGCTCCCGTCACTGACTCAAAAAGAGCTAATTATGAATACTGGCTCCAAAAATTAATCTGTTCAAGGAAATGTTTCTTTTTTTCTCATCCAAGTCCAACAAGTGCTTTTGGCAGGGAACCCAAGAGAACTGCAGATTCACGATCACCAACAAGATGGTGGCTCAGGGCTGGGAAGGTAGCTGGTCTAGAGTGCGTGTAGAATGGTAGGGTGCTTGTGTGGCCAGGCAGGTGTCTGTGGGGCCCTGAGTTCAATCCCAGCACACACACACACACACACACACACACACAGATAGAGAACCCACAAAGAAGAAGAAGAACAGGTATCTGTTACCTGTTCAAGAAGGAGGTATGCTAGGCAGAGAGTGTCCAGTGCCAATATGGAGTTTGACTTGTGTTATGGACACCATCAGTGTAGCTAGAAGTGGGAAAGATATTTCTCAGCAGTAATCCTGAGCAGCCCTGGAGGGATGCTGACCCGAGTCCAGAGCTCAGTGATTTGAGGAAATGACAGACCCCTGCAGCTCAGGACCCACGTCTGTAAAACAGATACTCTACATACTGTGAGGGGTGATACTCTTTTGAGTGGAAGTGACAGAAAATCCAAATCAAACTGACTTTAAGAGGGAAAAGGAAATTAATTGACTCAAATATTTGAAAATGCTGAAGACAGAGCTGGCTTCCATTACATCCAGATTCAGGAGCTTAAACTCTCTGATCCTTGACTCGGCCCCCTCCCACACCAGCTTCACCGCCAGGCTGCTCAGGACAGTGGGTGCTGCTCCTAGATCACCAATTTTGTATTGAAATATGGAACGTCTGACTCCCCCCCAGTACCTCAACCATTGGCCTGAATGGTGTCTCAGGCCCATCCCTAAACCCAGCCCAGCTCAGTGATGCTGTGGTTGACACGTGCCAGGGATGGAGCCCATCCTGAAGGAGCCAGTGCTCCTCCAACCCCAAGGGACAGATTTGGGGAAGAAGAAGTCCCCAGGGAAATGGTATCTGTTTCCTGTTCAAGGAAGGAGGCATGCTAGGCAGAGAGTGTCCAGTGCCAATACTCACTGTGTTCAGACTGTTGGGGAAATTCAGTAAGACAATACTGGCCTGACACTTTTTAACAGGCATTGGGGTTAAAAGGTTTGGGAACTAGATAGGAGAGGTGGTTACACAATGTTGTGAATGTACTAAATGTCGCTCAACTATTCATTTTAAAATGATTAATTTTATTTTATAGGAACTTCGCCTCACTTTTTAAACAAAGACTGCTTTGGGCTGAATAACAGCCCTATCCATGTGGTTTTAAAATAAACATTTTATTTGCTTATGCAACAAAAAGTATGGAGGTTGGTAGGCCAGAGCTGGTCAATGAAGCTACCTGGGACCCAGGACTTTCCTTCTTTCTGCTCCACCATCCTCAGCATGAGGCATGGATCCCCACAGTCACAAGATGGCTGCATCTCCTCCAAACCTCACATCTATATTCCATATAGGAAAATGAAAAAGGTAAGGGTACAGTGAGGCTGGGGAGGAAGAAGGGATTGCACATGTATCAGAAAAGCAAGAAATTTTCACAGAAAGCCCAGCTTCACCTACTGACCAAAACTGTGCCAGATGGCCAGCCCTGGTGACAAGGGAGAAGGGGACACATTGCATGCTTGGAAAAAAAGAATTGAACTCTGCTAGTAAGGAAGAAGGAGAATGGACATCAAGTGGACAGCCAGCATCGCCTTCTATATGCCTGGAACAAGGTGGGACTTAAATGAAGGAGGGAGAAGCGTCAGATTTTGATACTGAAAGTCTAAAAACAAAAGATACAATCCTCCTGACGTCACCTCCTAAAGCTCACTGATTTTTCAAGTGTGAGTTTCAATTCGGTTTATTTTTAGTCTTAAATGCGAGTTGATTGAACCGGGAGAAAGTGAACAGAAAAAAATGAAAAAGACCAGCAATCCTCTTATGCCAATCATTAGCCTCTTCCTTTCTTTTTCTTTTAGATTCCTTTTAACTGTACCTGAACTGCATCAGAAACAGTCCCTTACCTGGAAAAATCCAGAATGCAGACATTCCACATTCCAGATTCTAGAATTCGGATTCCAGATTCCCAGATTCTCTGCCTGCAGTTACCCCCAGAGACGAATCATTTGGAATGGCTTTACTGCTCAGTCCTGAATCCTTCCAAGGTGTGCACAGGAAATCAGCACACTGAGTACCACTTCTCACTCAAGGTACAGTGGACACACAGACGCGTTTTAGTAAAGAGAGTCTGTGGAGGGGAACAGAGCGGGCACAGCTGGCCTCAGCTACCATCCAGACATGGAAAGCGTATGGTGAATGCAAGTAGAATCTCAGGAATTATTTTCACCCTGGAACCCATCTCTTGATTTCCAGTGTCAAGTTAATTGTAACAGATATGTGCCACATGAGAAAATATCACTAACATAAAGTATAAATTACTTTTAAGATGAACAGAAACTCCATTTTCTAATAGAAATATACTTCAGGGTGTTTGTTTTTTTAACTCACAAAAGAAATTATTGGTTATTTTTAAATAAAATAAGAATTTTTTAATTGAAAATCCCCCTCAGAGACGCAATCTGTGGGGAAAACTTGCTCTCTCTAGCATCTATCTCAGAATTATTTTTATATTTCTATATTATATATTATAATATATTATTTTTATATTACAAACATACACAGCTGTTTTCCTCCCTGCCATGCTGGGCTTCAAACCCAGATCCTTAAACAGGCTAACCAATTGCTCTAGCACTGAGCCACATCCCAGACCTTTTTATTTTATTTTGAGAGAGGGTCTCCCTAAGTTTCCCAAGCTAGCCTCAGACATGCGATCTTCCTGCCTCCGTCTTCAGTAGAGAGAAATAGAGGCACACGCCTCTGTTTCTGGGTAACATACACACATTTTTTAAAACAAAAACTAAGTCATATGACAATATGAACAGGAACACTTATTCTGTCTTCCACATATTTCCCCATGGAGGGACCACAATCCCAGTAACACCCTGCAGAAACGTGAGGTAATTGGTTGATGCGTGATGCCCACCAGGCCACAGTTCTCAATGGGGGGACTTAGATGTTAAAAGGCTGGTTGTAACTTTCTTCTCTGTCCCGGAGCCCTATGATCTTTGAGACAGCAGTCAATGACGAGTAAAACTTTGGTCTAGGTGGGTTAAGCCAAGTGTACATGGGTGCACCTCAAAGCTACATCCTCCAATAAAATTTTCACCAGTAATGAAACTGATGTTTTTATCTCTGTCTGCCTGACTTGTGTGGCTATCACTCAGTTAGCTCAGAACTTAGATAAAACAGAAGAATATTACTTTACTAGGAATATTACTTTACATCAAACTCCACCGTGTGCATGTTGGTCAGGAGTTTTTCATATAACAATATTTTGTGGATACCTTTCTTTTTTTTTTTTACTTTCTGAACCAGATAATCATTCTTTATTTGTTTTTGTTTTTTTTATTGGTTGTTCACAACATTACAAAGCTCTTGACATATCATATTTGTGGATACCTTTCTACATCGATAGCTAAATGGAATCCTTAGTGAGTAAGGTTAAAGATTATCTCACCCACTTGAGTGGATACTATAAAAATATGTTGCACATTATACAATAATTTATTTGGTTAACCCACTATGACGGGCACCTGAGTGTTTTCAGTTTTCACTAAACAAGCAATCGTGGAATGAATATCTTAGCACCTACACTATTATTTCCCTAGAAAATTCATACAAGTGAAGCTACCGAATCAAGGTATATGGACGTGCAAAGAAATAGTACTCATTTCCAGATTTCCTTCCTGAAAGTTTGTAACAGTAAAACCTCAAGTGTCTATTTTCCCACACCCTCACCAGCACTGAGAATTTTCCTTTTGATCTTTTCTGTTTAGCTGACATAAAAATGGCACCCGAAATTTTTTTTTGCAATTTTGTTATTACTGAGGCTACATAATTACTCATTTGATTACTATGTTCTTCTATGAATTGCCTGAGGATATCACATTTTATTACTATAGCCAATGTCCATAGAGACATTTATTCAGTGTCAAATCACATCACAAATGCTTTCCCCAGCCTCTTTTCCTACCCCTCCTCTAATGGACCTGTCCAAAAGTCAGGATTCAGAGTTTCAAGCAACAGAAACCATCTCTGGCTACTTTGAGTGGAAAGGGAATTTAATAAAGAATGTATGTGGTCCTTCCTACATGCAGAAAAAGAACCAAGAATATGGGGACATCAGCCAAAAGAATGCTGAAAAATATACTGCAGAACTGCCCAAGTGGGGTGTTACTACCCCTTCTGAATCCAGACTCTCAAGCTGGCACCCCTGCATCCAGGTGTGGGCCTTAACCCTGCCCCTCAGCTCTGCAGCTGCTAGCTCCAAGCCCCCACGGGGCTCTCACCCTGCTCACTTGCCAGCATGGATTCTTCTGCACGGTGCCTACTTTGTCAACAAGCAAGGATCTCAGGGTCTGGGATGGGAGTCTGACGGCGGCTGTGCACTAGCTGCAAGGGAAGCTGGGAAGGCCAACCTCTGCCCTCTCTGTGATGCATGAGCTTCACAGTCCCAGGGGAAAAAAAAATGCAAAAGAAAGGGTTTGCGGATCCCAGAGAAAATGCTGAACGTCCACCACAGTTCTTGAGGTCTAGATCCACATCTGTGTCACACAGGGAGCTTCAGCGTCTGTTCCAAGGCAGGTGATCAGGGTCCCGCCTCACCCCCATCCATCTACTACCTCGCTCATATATATGCTCACTCCTCTCTCTCTCTCTAGGGCGCTCCTCTTTCTTCCTCCTGTCAGAATGCTGGCCCACACTACACTCCATTAAAAATGATATATAAAATAAATTGCAGAATCTGAAGTTTCAAACTGTCTCCAGTAAAGACAAAAATCAACTCGTCCTCTGCCTCCTTCTTGCTACATTAGAAGGAGACATTTAGCACATTCTTGGGAGGATGTGTTTCTCCAGGATGGAAGACAAACATTCTCTAACAGACAAGGTCCCTGTCCTCCTGGGACCTACAGAGTTAAAAAGAAAAAAGAAAGAGAGAGAGAGAGAAAGACAGAAAAGTTTGCCTAAGGAATGAATCCAAATTTCTTCCAACCATCCCTTCCTATTCTTCCTGCGGGGGTTGATCACCTAGTGCTGATGATGGAAATCATGATAGTGTAGCCAAGTGCTTTCATCACTTCTGGGCCTTTTGGCTAAGATCAAGTGATAAGTGCATTCAGCTTGGTTGGGTTTCCCTTTGCTACCCTGTATGGTTCCTCCTGGGTGATGCTTGGACAGTTGTGCATCCAACCTCAGCTACCGCTGCCCTTGAGGTGCAGCGATCTAATTTTTTCATGATAGTGACTGAGATGCCTCTTTAATGAGCAATCAGGACAAGAAGGGGCTTCTGCACTCACCCTTATCCACTGAGTCAATCGCACTAGAGACCCCCAAAGTTAGAATGTGTGGACTGGACCCCATAGCTACCAAACATGCACTGGAAAAAATATCCCCAAAAGCACATCAAAAATTAAGCGGCAAGCCAGGCATGGTAGCACACTCCTGTAATCCTAGCAACTCAGGAGGCTGAGGCAGGAGGATCCCAAGTTCAAGGTCAGCCTCAGCAACTTAGCACAATATCCTAAGCAACTTAATGATACCGTCTCAAAATTTTAAAATAATAATAATAACAAAAAGGGCTGGGGATGTGGCTCAGTAGTTGAGTGCCCCTGGGTTCAATCCCCAGTACCAAAAAAAAGGAAAGAAAGAAATACAGCAGCTGTTGTCTTCAGGACATTGAATTAATGGGTTGGGGGTTTTTTAGTGTTTTTATTTTCTAAATTCTCTACCGTATTATGCATTTCAGTGTTTTTAAATATCGGTTCATGTTGTTCCAACCCCCCTGCTGCTCCCCTCCTCCCTTCATCACCCCTGATGGAAGGCCGCCCTGCTTCCCAGGCCCCCTCACCCCGCCCTCTCCCTCTCCTCCTCTCCCTCCACCGCTCATTCTCCCGCTCACCCCTGGTCTGGCCTGAGATTAAATTTATCTGTGTCCTCATCTTCTCCCCCTGGTACTGCAGCCCTCTTGTGGACATTGACTCCATTCAATTTTTTTTTTTCTTTCTTAAGCCATGACTGACACGATGGCTCACACAAGGTGGAGTCTCAGCCACTGTTCACAGAGTTGACTTCTCATTTTTTTTTCTTTAACCAAAGGTTTATCTTCTCAGAAAAAAAAAGTGGGGGTGGGGGGTGGGGGGTGGCTCTGCAATGTTACATCTCTCTAAGAAATCAACCCGGCTTGGACCTGGCCATGTCCCTGAAGACCTGAGGCCGAGGCTTTTCATGAAATCTACACACTTTCACATCTCCTTCCAAGCCCCAGGTGGATTCTGGGGGAGACTTCTGGGACCACCTCCCACATTAGGCTCTACTGGGTGATTCCAGGGTCGAGCAGGGAAAAGACGTGATGTTGAGGGTGGGGTTGCTGACAACATAGGTAAACCTGCCCTGAGGACAAGAGACCCCCAGCAAGAGGTTCTGCAGCCACATACGTGCAAGCATACAAGGAGGTGCATCCTGCAGAGTTGCTGGAAATATGTAAAAAGTGGATCCAGGCTCAATCTCTGATAAGTAAATGAAAGAACACCCATATAGACCGGAATATTCTCCAACAGTTGTAAACAAGGAGACAGCCTGCCTGTAGGAAGATGGAGGGATTGGCAGGACACGCTTCCTAGGAAAAGCCACCAGTGCATCAGCAGAAGGACCACGGGCACAGAAGGTAAAAGCAACAAATGCTGAAGCTTCTTTCTGAACTGCACACACTCACAGGAAGTGTCTGGAAAATCCACATTTGACTGAACAGTGAATACTTCTGGGGAAGGAAGAGGACTTGCAGGAAGGGCTACACCTTACCTCTAGGTTAAAAATTATGCAATTGAAAGTTTATTGTTTGAATTTTTTGTTTTCTTTATATATTACATGTGTAACTATAGAAATTTTAAAAAGGCGGCTTGGGAGGCTGAGGCAAAAGGATCACGGGTTCAAAGCCAGCCTCAGCAAAGGCGACGCGCTAAGCAACTCAGGGAGACCCTGTCTGTAAATAAAATACAAAATAGGGCTGGGGATGTGGCTCAGCGGTTGAGTGCCCATGAGTTCAATCCCGAGTATCAAAAAATAAATAAAATAAATCTTTAAATGGAAGGATAATTTCAGGATAAAGTTAGAATTCCCAAATACTCCTAGAAGAAGACTTTTGTACAAAATGGAAGTCCATTTATTAAATTTTGAACAACTAAATTTTACAGGCCTATGATATATCAATATCATATTAAGCTTTAGCTTTAAACTGTAAGAGTTTAAGAAAAATGAAACAGTGGAACCAAATTGGGAAAATCCATTCATTAATGTATTTTTCTTTCCTGACAGTTAGGGAAAAGTCATAATTCACTTTAAAGGTGGCACAGCTTGGTGTGGTTTTAAGAACACTGTCATTTCATGCAACATGATTTGAATTAAATCCTAGGAGGAAGGTAAAGAATCTAGAGCGAGAATCAAAGACAGGAAAAGTCAGCCATGGTTATCTTGCAGACAGTAAGAGCTCAAAAGACTGAAATCCTGAAAAACAAATCGAAAGATCATCCTGGAAATTGTTTTAGATAACAATAGTCATTCTGGAAAACCTGACAGAAGTACGTACCTCGACCACACAGACTCTCTTTGTCTTTTCAGTAAAGATCTGAGCAGACAGTATTAATATTTACAATACATTTTCTTTGAGCAGTAACACATATAGAGAAACAATTGTCAAAAGACCTTTGGGATTACAATAATTTAAACTTATGTCTTTTGCTTCTGTCGTTCCATAATACCACTGGGACTCTATACATATTGAAAGATTCAGGGTCATGTTATACTTCTTAAAGTGGAATTTCACACATATAAGCAGAAAATAAAACAATGTCTTGGAGGAAATTTCATAACATGCTCAACAAGAATTGTATCAGAATTCATAGCCCCATAGTCATTTTTTTATTATTTTTATGAAAAGGAAAAGAATGTTAAATACACAACTAAATAGCGCCCTCTAGTGGGAAATACTATGTATACAAAACACTCAGAATTTGACCTATTTCCAGAAAATACTGCATCTCAGATTTGCTATGGATAAAACAAACGATGCTTAGAATATAGTGCTTGAAATCACAACATTCTTTGTTTAAAGCCCTTACATTTTTTAATGTTTCTTCTTTGGGACTAGTAAATGCGATGGATTAAAATATCCTTTTCTTCTCGAACACATCAAGGCTTCAGACCACAATTGCTTTTCTTATTAAAATACACTCCTTTGTTTAGAAATCCTGGAACACAAGCATGACCCCAGAGGGATCATAAGATGGGGACACATTTACTCCCGCTTAAATATGTGTCTCTTCTTTCGGCTTCTGCACAAACCTGCTGATATCATCTTGTGACCTGATGCAGACAATGATAACAACCAAATTAAAATCCCTCTTTAGGCAGAATCGAGAGGCGCCAATGAAGCCTGCTGCAGTGTATTTCAGAAAGCACCCAGGACTGGGATCTTCACATGATCATTAATCACACGCCTCTGCTTGGAAACCAGATAGCACAGCACACAAGCCAAAGGGGGAAAGATTTGAAAACCCAGCATGTTTAGAATCAATGTGCATCACAAAGTTCACAACGGGGAGTTCCACCAAAACAACAAGTTTCTCCCCAAAACACAATCATGGAACACTTTCATTAGGAGAGCACTCAGGGCTCACTCCACCTGGTGTCACCTTCCCGATCTTTACCACCCATCTATCTTGGCCATTGATTCAATATTTGTTTTGCACCAGCTGACTTTTATTTTTAAACAGGAAAACCCTGGTCATATATCACCAATAGGAACTAACCATAAAAATTTAAAGAAGGAAAAGCAAACGATGTTATTTCAGATACCTTGAGGTTTGTCTTGAGGCCTGCTTTTCTGTTTAAAAGGGGAGATTGAAAGAGCAGAGAGGAGTTTGGGTGTAAGTGTCCGAGCCATGAAAGAGAGGCTGGTGTTGACAGCAGTTCACACCTCCCGGGGCACTGCAAGGACCAAACAAGTTAACACCTAAGAAGCAAGCATCCGCAAGAGTGCAAGTCCCTGTGAGGACCAGGGCCACCTTAGACACAGGAAGTGAGAGTCCTGAGCTAAGCACCATGCCTAAAGCCCTGCTCCAAGATGGTCAAGTCCCCTTCTGGGAGGTGAGTTTCAGAAATGACGGGGTGGGATGTCCCGGGCCAACCAGGAACTCATGGCACCCCCACTTCTGGTTGCCCCTTCAATACTCTCTACCCCCATCCCTGAAGCTCCTCATGGGGTGGTGTGGGGTTCCAGGTCCTGGAGGCCAGCCTGCCAGCCGATGGCGGTCTGCCAGCCACATAGCACCACCTCGTGTGATTGCAGAAGTGGAGTTAACATGCCAAGGGCAGCTAATGTGCGCTGACCCCCATTCATATTGGACTCAGGGTGACATCAGGATTCTGGACCGCAACTCCAGGCTGGGCACCAGACCAGATTCTCACCCACATGTGCGCCCAAGACACTCAACCTCTGGGTTAGAGCACTCGAGGATGGGGCTGCAGTGACATCCTGTACAGTGAATCCCGGGAATTATCTCCCACTCCCTCCACAGGCTCTGTACCCCCGACAGGGAGTTCTCTGGATGCCCACACTGACCTTCAGCCAGGGCTTTGAAGACTCTTACTCCTCAAACCAAGGGCCCTTCTAATTGATGTCCTCACCTCCTGTTTCACGCAGGGACAGTGACATGCCTTCCCCCTGGGTCTTAAGACCTGCATGAATAAGAACACTCTTCTCACCAGCTCCTATTCCCCCCATTGGTGTGAGGTGTGGAAGGCAGAGATAAGATCAACATACTAACAATGCCACAGTCACCACTTAAATTGTCCAAAGAGGTTAGTGTTGGGAGATACGATGTTCTACATCGATGCTCTGAAGTTCCAAGTGGTAGATTAGCAAGAGTGGAAAACAAATGACTGTTCTCCTGCCTTCCTGCATACTCTGGGCCCGATTCATTTGTGGCCACCATTGGAAGAAGCAGACAGGATCATCCAGAGAGCCAGTGGAGGCTGGGTTCATAGGGGCCCAACAGATGAAGCAGCCTCAGGCCTGCAGGTGTAGGAGGCATCGGGGCAACAGGAACACAAAGGTCTGTCTATACCATCTCAGTACAACCAGGTTGCAAAGAGCATGGCAGTTGAGTGACAACAGTGCCGCTGCCTTGTTCTCTTGGTGGAAGAGATGAAATTAGCTCAAGTCAGCCACTGGACCATTGAGGAGCAAGAGGTGGCTTCTGGACCTCAGTAGGAGCCAGTCATGTCAGGCACTAATGAAAGCTTTTGTTGAACAATAAACTTCTAAATACCTCTTCTTCCATGAGTCACCACACCTCAGATAGACCCATATATGTCTTTAATCAAATTGCTTATATAGACAAGAATCCTAAAAAAAAAAAAAAAAAGTTTGTTTGGGACCCCAAAATTCCTAGGGGTGATCTGATGAACTTTATAGAAGTGGTTGCTAATTTCTCAAGAAGTTGAATATCAGGAAAATGTATCTGAAAGGACACCGATGTAATGACACCATAGTTAGCATAGTGATCCCACAATCCCAGTGCTGGATATAAAGTCAAAGCAAATGAAATCAGTATGTCAAAGAGACCGGTGGACTCCCGTGTTCGTTGCAGGATTATCCACAACAGCCAAGATATGGAATCAACCAAAGTGCCCATGGACAGATAAACAGGTTTTTAAAAATGTGATAAACACACATGCAGGAATATTATTTAGCATCTGAGAAGAAGGAAATTCTGCCATTTGTAGCCACATGGATGAACATTATATTAAGTGAAATGAACCAGGCACAGAAAGATAAATCATGCGATTTTATTTATATGTGGAGTCCTAAAAAGTTGGATTCAGAAGAGAAGCCAGGCTCAGTGATGCACACCTTTAATCTCAATGACTTGGGAGGCTAAGGCAGGAGGATTACAAATTCCAGGCCAGCCTCAGCAACTTAGAGAGACCCTTCTCAAAATTAAAAATAAAATGGGCTGGGGATGTACCTCAGTGGTAAAGTGGCCCTGGGTTCAATCCATAGTACCAGAAAGAGAGAGAGAGAGAGAGAGAGAGAGAGAGAGAGAGAGAGAAGGAAAGAAGGAAGGAAGGAAGGAAGGAAGGAAGGAAGGAAGGAAGGAAGGAAGGAAGGAAGGAAGAAAGAGAGAGGGAATAGATGTTGTTCAAAGAATAGTTTCAGACAGGAGGAATAAGTTTGAGAAATATATGGTTCAACATGGTGGTCATACACAATAACAATTTGTTATATTCTTGAAAATTGCCAAAAGATTTTAAGTACCCTTACCACAAAAAAAACAGAGAAAAGTGTGTGCAGTAAGGCATATGTTAACTAGCTGGATTTAGACACCCCACAAAGTTTACAATTTTTCAAGACAACATGTGGTACACTATCAATATATACAATTTTTATTTGTCAACTTAAAAAATAAATTGAAAATAAAAACTGCAATCAATTCTGCCATAGCAAATTTAGACACATTCTCTGTTTCTCTTGGTTCACAGTTTTACCCTTCTCTCTTCACATGTCCCACTAGACATCAACCATCCCCAAATGTGCGGATTCTCAGATGTGTTTGGAAAGTACTCTGGGTTGGCTGCGTCTGGTTGAACGAAGTTTATGGGTCTCCACCCCAAACCTGCTGACCGGTCTTGTCTTCTCTAAAATCCCTGAGATCAGGATTTTACAAGACCCCAGGAAGCCCTGGAAGCCAGCTGCATTAGGGCAGCCCTGGCTCTGCACATGCAGGAGGAGCAGCCGCGGCTTCCTTGAAGCTTCCCACAACCAACTTCCAGAACAGAACAAATACACTCAATTGAAAAAGTTTCAATATGGTCCAAATCCAACATTTTTTTAACCTTTTATAGCAAAATGATGGATGAGGAAATCCACGAGCTTCATGATTTGTTTGTGAATTTACTGATGACACCAAAATACAGTCAAAAGACTAAGCCTTTTGAAGGTAAAAAATAGCAGATCCCTAGTGAGGATAAATGTGGGGCATGGCCGTCTAGTTGAGAAAAGAAACCTTCTTCTTACTTAAGTTAATTGATTTAAATCTGAAGGTTCAAGAATATAAATTTACCAAATGTTTCCATTGAAACCTGGGTCATTATACATTATGGTTCTGTGTGTGTGTGTATCACACAAAAAAGTGTATATATATATATATATATATATATATATATATATATATATATATATTCCTCAAGAGGAAATATTTTCAATATAAATTCAAATAATAACGTTTTAAGGTTTAAAGATACAAAGAATTAAAGAATCACATAGCTAATACATGACTTTTAAAAAAAAATCCATTCCAGAAAAAACATCTCTTGGGCACAAATAGAAAGATTAAACAATAATTAGTAGATTATTTATATGTGCTGCTTTTACTTTACTACTGAAAAAATGTGTGTGTGTGTGTGTGTGTGTGTGTGTGTTGAAATTATGTGCTGAAATATGCCTTAGTTGTACACAATACCTTTGTTTTGTTTGTTTATTTTTATGTGGTGCTGAGGATCGAACCTAGGGTCTCGCATGTGCTAGTCGAGCACTCTACCGCTGAGCCACAACCCAGCCCCTGGAAAAGAAGTTTTTAAGATAAGCAAATGATTAAGGTAGAAGGCCTAGGGCCAGGGTTGTGGCTCAGTGGTAGAGCACTTGCCTCGAATGTGTGAGGCACTGGGCTCGATCCTCAGCACCACATACAAAAAATAAATAAATAAATAAAATAAAGATATTTTCCATCTACAAAAAAAAATTTTTTTAAAGATAGAAGGTCTCTCACTTCTGTGATTTGTTGAGAAGTAGGGAGAGAAGAGAAAGAAAAGAGAAAGAAGAAGGAAGGAGGGAAGTGGGAAGAAAAAACTGCCAGGTTTTTAAATACTAAAAGAACACCGTTGGCCTGCGTGGTGATGCACACCTGTAATCCCAGGGTTTGGGGAGGCTGAGGCAGGAGGACTGCAAGTTCAAAGCCAGCCTCAGCAAAAGCGAGGCACTAAGCAACTCAGTGAGACCCTGTCTCTAAATAAAATACAAAATAGGGCTGGGGATGTGGCTCAGTGGTGGAGTGCTCCTGAGTTCAATACCTGGTACCAAAAAAAATTTAAAAAACAACTTTACACACTCAAAAATTCATATTTGATCATGCTGTAAACATTAAAACCAAACTGTAGGAAGCCGCCTCTGAGAGTTTTGTATTTATTTGATTGACAATATTTGAATAACCCATGAAAACACCAGCTGAATTTCAAAGTGATTCAGCATTGCATGAAGCAAAACTGAACATGGACTTACCCTTTTAAATTATATGATATGTTACTATCAGTATAAGTGTATCCAATACATGTGTCTAATTTTCGCCTACACTGCTAGAAAATAATAGGTAACAAAAGCTTTTAAGAAATACACATTTGTATAAGTTCCATTTTCTTTTCTCCTTATCTATTGATACTATGTCTGGTGCTCTAATACTGGTGGTTGTCTTGATGACACAAATTACACAGAAACTCACTATTTTCCCCAAATCTTATCCATCATTCAAATTCCAAAGCAAAAAAAAAAAAAAAAAAAAAAAAAAAAAAAAGTTGCTCTAAATGAATTTCAACCTTCTGTTCATTTAAAAAGAAGCAAGAGAAAAAATACACTCTATCCATTGCATAGTGATTTGCAAATATTGTGTTAGTGGGTAGGGGGAGCCGGACAGGACTGGTTTTTAAGTCCAGATCAATAAACATCACTCAGTGTAAAAAACACACCATCTCATCTATAATGCTGAAACTTGTGCTAGAATAAGATTTGTAGACTAAAATCTCTACAAAGAACATTACCTTGGGTAAGATTTGGTGAGTACGAGTTAATAAATTTTTTTTTCAGGCCAGCTCTTAGGATGGACTCCTTTGTCTGAATTTTGGTTTTGTTCCTCTCTGTCCCTCCCTCATGGGGTCCAACCTGGAAACAGCATCACTCTCGAGCTCGTTAGTTTGATAAACTGGCCTAAGTGTGCAGCAACAGTGGGTACCTCCTGCTCAGGAGCACTTACGAGCCTCCAGGGAATTCTGAAAAACACCAGCAAGTGTTTAGGTACTGAATCACAGCCAAGTATTCTGAATCTTTAATTTTTTTTCTATGAGGATGTCAGCATTAAAATATAGAACATGCTTCTCCCGCTTGGTTTCCATTACTTGTAAAGCATTGGGGACCTGCTAGGCTGGAATCTGCTTCATCCCAGGCAAGAGAGCATGCTACACTCCAAGAGGCATTAGCGCTTCCTCTGCTGGTCTTCTTTTACATTTTCGACCCAACCATATAATAAAAAAGACAAAATACTAAAACCAGGTGCCGGCTTCCAAATCCATCATGTTTCGAATTGTATTTTTCTGCACAGTGTTCTCACCTTTGCTGCTGAGATAATGCATGTTGAAATCAATTTCCAGAGATAACCACTTTGTTTTCAGCTATGACACATCCATCATGCAATAACCAGGCAATTACGACATGGCAAACCTAAGGAATCAATGATTTGTTAGAAAGGTGGTTTAAGTTACGTTAAAAATTAAAGTTCACTGAAAAGGCAAAAAAAAAAAAAATTAAGACCAGGAAACAATGTCTGTGTAAGTAAGAATTTAAAACTTAAATTTAGGTAAAGGTGAGTTTTTTGTTGGCTGATGTTTGCCTTTAATCAAACATGTTTATTATTTATACTTCAATACTTCAGGCAGCTGTTAAGGAGAAAGAGAGATTACAACTATTTTGTCCCCAATCTTAACCTCACCTCTCTTTGTTTACCATCCGTCCCAGGCTTTTTAAACAAATCACACTGGCAACTTCACGTTCAGATATTTATCCACTTATAAATAAGGAAAATTGTAGGTTCAAGGATGTTGAATGTACCAAGTCGTGACATTAACAAATTAGAGACAACTGTCTATCCGTAGGGAAGGGCTAATACATTTTTGTTAGAGTCATATAATGAGGATACAGAATGTTTTGCAGTCACTGAAGAATTGGTAGATCTGCATGTGCTGAGGTGCAAGCCTATCCAGGGGACCCATGGCTGAGTGGGGGAAGCATTCGCATTCAGAAAGCATGGTAGGACGTCATGTGTTAATAAGTATCCATAGACACGTGTGAGCATTTCTTGCATTTTTGTAACATGAATACATTTATTAACCTCCATATTTTTTAAATGATTCTTTAAAGGATCCAAATGTGTACCAAACAAGGTGTTAGTAGTTATTGTATTGAGCAGGTATACAAAAAGCATATTCATTCTTTACTCATATCCATATCACTTCCTAAATCAAAGAGCTTATGTTACTTTAAACAATGCTTATCTTGTCTCTATACTGTTTTAGCAGAGAATGAAAACATGACATTCACATGAGGCACAGAACTATAATACAAATACACACACACACAGATATAGATAGATAGATAGATAGATAGATAGATAGATAGATAGATAGATAGATAGATAGATGGTATGGGAAGAGAAAATGACAAAAATACCTAGTTTTAAAAGTGCATAATAATAATAATGCCATCTAACATGCCAAAAGGATAATTAAAATATTTCAGCTGATGGTGGGAACAGACATTGGCACAGCCATTCTAAGGAGCCCTTTTGCATCACACATCTTGAGCTTTACAAACACTGTGTCCCAAAACTAAATATTTTCACTTCTAAAAACTTAGCCATGTCAATGTTTATGGCAGCTCAATTCACAATAGCTAAACTATGGAATCAACCTAGGTGTCCTTCAATAGATGAATACATAAAGAAAATGTTTTATATATATATATATATATATATATATATATATATATATATATATATTCAATGGAATATTACTCACCTTTAAAGAAGAATGAAATTACAGTGCTTCTCAGTAAATGGATGGAGTTGTAGAATATTATGCTAAGCAAAATAAGCCAATCCCAAAAAACCAAAGGCTGAAAGTTTTCTCTAATATGCAGATGCTATTCACCATAGGAGGATGGGCACTAGAGAAGAATAGAGTTACCTTAGATTAGGTAGAGGGAAACGAGAGAGAGAGATAGGAAGGATAGTAGAACAAAACAGACATTATTACTGCATGTATATATGCGACTGCATGACCAATGTGATTCTGCAACATGTACCCTCAGAAAAATGAGAAATTATATCCCATCTATGTGTGATATATCAAAGTGCATAAATGCATTCTACTGTCATGTATAACTAATTAAAACAAATTTTAAAATTAAGTTTAAAAAAATTAGCCTAAAAATTGGAGGATCACAAGTTCAAGGCCAGCCTCAGCAATTTAGCAAGATCCTGTCTCAAAGCAAATTTTTTTTAAAAGGGCTAGGGATGTGGCTCAGTGGTTAAGGGTCCCAAATCACCATGCTAATGGGCCTTTCCAATTGATATCCTCATCTGCCCCTGACTGACATATTCCTGCCCCATCCCATCAAGCAGAGATGAAAAAAAAATAGTATTTACCATCCTCTGAAAGGTGGGATTTAAGAGTAATTTTAATGTTTTCATTATACTTGGAAAATATTTTCCAAAATTTTTTATATAAATGTAGGACTTTTCATATAAGAAAGATGGTCATATTACTAGTTTAGCAGAAATATTAAATTTTAAAAACCACTTGAATCTTAGATATTAGATTAGAGCTTGACCCATTCCAATATTCTCCACCCATATATGGTGGATAAATATAATTTTCACCTCATTGGATTCTCCTGCCCCAGCAATGCCACTGACCCAAGAGTTTGGGGATTGAGAGAGTCCCTAATCCCCAGGCACCCTGCTCCTGCTACCCTTGACTTAGTGAAGTCCCTGCTACCTGATGTTGTGAATTCCTGGTCCGTGCTGGGTCTTATCCTCTAGACCACCAGAATGCTCCCTCTGGGCCAGAACAGCGTGTCTTACACATCATTGTATACACAGTGTGTTACACAGATTGGGAACTAAATAAAATGGCATCTCACATGACAAAGGGGTTAGGGGTGTGGCTCAGTGATGGAGCCCTTGCCTGGCCTGTGTGACGCTCTGGGTTCCATCCAGGTACCCCTAAGAATAAGGTAGAAGGAGAAGGAGAAGGAGAAGGAGAAGAGGGGGAGGGGGAGGGGAGGGGGAAGGAGAATAATTAAGACAAATAGAAAAATTAGAAAACTTAGGTAAGGAAAAGGAAAGTAGATGAATTGTTCACAATACCAATGTGGACCAGATGTGTTTGGTTGTATTGGCAGTGTGGGCTACAGTTAATAATATCATAGTGCATTTGGAATTTTTGACTAATGAGGAAATTTGGCTGCTCTTGCAGCATACACAGCAAAAGGAAAGGCAACTCTGGGAGATGAGGGACATATTAATTTGCCTCATTATAGTAACCATTTCATATGAGTCTCATAACATCGTTATGTACCTTATTACAACATTCGTATTTTTAAAAAAAATCAATAATGAGGAAGGGTTAGGGTTAGGGTTAGGGTTTGGGTTAGGGTTTGGGTTAGCTATCCCTTTCTCAACGCACAAGGCTAAGCTCCGCTCACATCCAGAAGCCCCTCCTAGATAGAGGCTGAGAGCTTGTCCTTGCATCTTTTAAATTGGAAGAGCTGACATCTCAAAGAAACACTTCGAAAGAGAAGATCTGAATTGACACCCAGGCATCCCTCTTCACACGGACCAATGTTTATTGAGAGCACACAGCGGCCCTGACTTGAAAACGTTTCCCTGGTTTTGGGCAGTTCCGCTCCTACGAAGAGGCCCTTGCCCGTGGGTGTAAAGGTGCACATTCAAGAAAAGACTAGCAATAAACAGAGACAGGAAGGGGGAGGGAAAGGGAAAGAAAATGGGAATTACATGGAAATGGAGGGAGAGCCGCATTGTTATACAAAAATACATATAAGAGGCTGTGAGGGGAATGGGAAAATAAATAAGGAGAGAAATAAATTACAGTGGATGGGGTAGATAGAGAGGATGGGAGGGGAGGGGAGGGGAGGGGGGATAGTATAGGATAGGAAAGGTAGCAGAATACAACAGTTACTAATATGGCATTTTGTAAAAATGGGGATATGTAACTGATATGATTTTGAAATCTGCGTTGGGGGTAAAAATGGGAGCTCATAACTCACTCAAAGCTTATGTAAGAAATATGCTATGTCAAGAGCTTTGTAATGTTTTGAACAACCAATAAAAAAAAAATGGAAAAAAAAAATAAAAATTTTGGATGTAGAAGTTCACATTGCCTATTCAGAACAGAGCCTGTAATTTCCAAATGTGGAGTCCTTTTTCTTCAGTAATTAGGTAAAGCTTACCCTTGGAGGAAGAGGGTCCGAAGCTATACTTGCTGAATATCTACCTAAGCAATGTGATCTGGCAGAAATGAAGAATGAGAAATGAAGTAACCACTAGGTCACTGTATGCCTGAATTTTTAGCATTGACAAGAACTGTGAGAAATAAAATTAAAGAAAAAAAGAAAAAGCAAAAAAAAAAAAAAAAAAGAGGATCAGAGATGCACAACCTATTATAGAAAAGCACTGAAAGCAACAAAGTGTCCACTAGTAGCCGGATGGTCACGTCTGTGCTACATGCTGGCCATGACATACACAGTCATCGGATTCCTTAATAAGGATCTGCCTCTGCGCTTGCACAGCTCACCTTATCCACCCACCCTAGTCCTGAATCCCCCATTCGAGGAAGGGGAAGTGTGGGAGGAGAAGGAGCAGAGGAGGGGAGGGAGAGGGAGCCGCTGAGAATGAGAGGGGGAAAGAAGACAGAAAATCCACTCAGAGGCAGGCCCCAGCCTGAGAGAACAGTCAGAGATGTCCCCAAGGACTGCAGTGCCAAGGGTAGCAGACTGTGTGCCCACAGGGGACCGGTGAGCGACCTGGAGAGCATGCCTGAGTCTGCAGGTTCTGCAAACAGCCCAGTTAACGGCTCTGATAACCCGGCACTTCCTAGAACTTTGAAAAATCACACCAAAATCTATGCAGTGTGATTTCTTACTATAGGGCAATAGAAGGGGGTTGGGGAGTTAAACCTCAGCCTGCCACAGGCTCCACCCAAATCCACTGAGTCTCATGGTGCTTTTCAATGAATCCTCCTCTCACTAAAGAATACTCTGAAAGTACCGCATAGGAAAATGTCTGTAAAAAAAACATTGCAAACCCAGGGTGACTATAAGAGAAACAGCCAGGGTATCTCTTCAAATATCATCTGAGAAATGGCAGAAGAGCATCATCAAAAATGTTCAGCAGCAAAACAACTTGGTGAGACCCTGTCTCTTAATAAATTACAAAAGAGGGCTGGGGATGTGGCTCAGTGGTCAAGTGCCCCTGAGTACAAAAAAAAAAAAAAAAAAAAAAAAAAAAAGGTTCAAAATTGGGAAGATTCTCCAAGGATGTCTATTTATAACATTGAAAGAATGGGGAAAATTAAAAAAAAAAAAAAAAAACAGACGCACTTTCAGTTTTAGCTGGGTAGATATCCTGGCAAACAATTGGAAGATAGATAGTACAATCCTTATCATGAATCCTTATCATGTGTTGGGGGAGGGGAACCTACAAAAAAATGTACACATTTTTCACATACAATATTGGCAATATTTGCACATGGACACTTCCTAGCCATTAATGTGTCATCTGCAATAGAGTCTGGAATTTCCCTCAGACTTGTAGGCCACCAAGTTTTGTGAAAAGTACACTTCCAAGTGACACATCTCAAAAGAAAAATAAACTTCAGTCCAGAGACTGAGCCTGGCTCTAACAAGATGCTTAGTATTTCCTGCACACTTCCCAAAAATTAATAATCATACACATCAGAAAGGAAGCAGACAAATTACTATTTTGACATAATTAATTTGACATTTATTCATTGTTATAAAATTATTATTGTCACATAGTCATTCTTTAATGTGCACATGTCAATAAGGCAGGCCAAGGATGGGGATTTTTAAGTCGTTGCAAAAAGGAACACAATTAATTTTATGATTGTTGCATAAACATTGCATTAAGTGTCAAAGTAACACATCGGAGGAATTCAAATGGCTTCATAAAATCAAAGGGAAGGAGAATCGTAATTACATATATCAGAGAATGATTGACTCTTCTTTTTAACAGAATTTCCTTGCTGAGGATTAATGAACATTGGTTTTTACCAGAATGTTCCAAAACGTGCACGATTGTTGGGATTGTTTTATGTTTACTTCTATATATTTTGGAAATAAATAATCTTAGCATATCAAGCCCAAGATGCCACCAATATTGTTGTTTATGATGAACTTTCATCTTAAGAGAAGTTCCTATAAATAAAATTTTGTCCAAGTCTTGGTGCAAGTATTGTACAGATGATGGACAATGTCATTACACTGCTGTGTTCCACTGGGTCCCTTTCTGCACACAGACTCCCAGAGTGTTCTGATTCCCAATAGCCATGCACATCTGGTTTTCTCCATAACCAGCTGCTAATGCCAGTTTTTCTAGGTGGAAGGGAGACCCTTGACAACCAGTGCCCTTATCTAGTGACTGATGGTATAAGGGTAAAAGCCAGCACTATCCGTAGGAATAAAGTTACATCCACCTGTGTGATTTGGAATAGTCTAGTAACTAGATTTAAAAAAAAAAAAAAAGCAAAAAATAAAAGGTGAAATAATTTTAATTAAACATTTTATTTTGCCCATGATATTTCAAGTATTATCATTTCAATATTTTAATCAGTTTTTTAAATTACTATTTCACATAGTTTTTGTACTAAGTTTTCCAAATCCAGTGTGTATTTCACACTTATCAGCATATCTGACTTTGGACTTGGTGCATTTTAAGGACTCTCTGGCCGCATGTATCAGGGACTATTTGCTTAAACAGCCCAGTTCTGGACTGACAATCCCCCCACCTACCAGAATTCACACATTGAAGCCCTAATTCCTGGTGTGACGGTATTTGGTGATGAGGTGTTCTGGAGGTAATTAGGTCATAGGATGGGGTCCTTATGAGTGAAGTTTGTGTCCTTATAGGAGGAAACACAGGGAAATGGTCTCTCTCTACAATATGAGTAGACAGGAAGAGGACTTTCTCCAGGAACCAAATGGACCAGCACATTGATCTTGAATTTCTCCAGAACTGGAGAAGTAAGTTTTCTGTTGTTTAAGGCCCCCCACCAGTGGTATTCTTGTTGTAACAGCCCCAATTAACTGAGACAATAGCTGAGTGTGGCCTGCACTGTCTCAGAGCTCCCTGGAGTCCACCCTCCATAGGACTGCACTGCGTACAATACCTTTGCTTGACCTGTCACAAATCCACACTCCCACTGGCTTCCTGGGATCACAGCCTGATTACTTTTGCCACTCTTTGTCTCTGACTCTGCCACTGAGAAATCCAAACCAAGATGTAGATCTAGGGGGGAAAAAGCCATGAAAGTGGTGCATACCTCTAATCCCAGCAAACTGGGAGGTGATACAGGAGGACCATAAATTCAAAATCAGCCTAGTCGACTTAGCAGGGCCCTATCCCAAAATAAATTTTTTTTAAAAATTTAAGGTTTGGGGATGTAGCTCAGCGCATCCCTGAGTTCAATCCCCAGTGTGAAGAAAAGAAAAAAGTGAAAGTAATAAGCAAGCGACCAAACACTAAGAAATATTAGTTTCAGTCATCATGTATTAATACATGTGGATGAAAGACTGCCTTAAAAATTACTTTGGTACTCACTTTGGCATCTGATCCAACCCTTTTGCCATGTCTGTCTGTGAACTTGACCTATAATTGTTATAGCCTGTTCAGGCTCTGCCCCTAAACAAGTCACATGGCCTTGGAGAAGAACTTTCGTTGACCCTCATTTTCTTTCATATAAACCTACATCCTTGCTGTTTTGTGTGCTCCATAGACTCACAGATCAGCCTCTCCCAAGAGTTTCTTAGAAATGCAGAGTTCTGCAGAGACTAAATTAGGATCTGCACTCTAACATGATCCCGAGATGATTGCCTTGTACACAGTATGATTTCAAAAGCACTGGTCTCCAGCATGTTCTTATTATCTTTTTTAATTCATCACTGTATTTTTAGAGAGACTAGAAAATCTAGTCAGATTTCCAAAGGATTTGCAGATATATTTTTAGTTGCTATATCATTTTGTGTCTTTAAATCTGCTATCTATTAATTATATAACCTAGAAGAAGCTATTTGGCTTCTCTATACCTCAATTTTTCATTTATAATATGGGAATGATAAGAATAATTACATCATATGTTTGATGATAAAATGAGGGAACATGAAAGCTCTTAGTGTCTTAGAAATGTGTCAACACAACATTGTTTTGTTGAATGAATAAACATTGTGTCGCGTCTACCCGCCGGCAGGAATGACGACAACAAACAGGATTCTTCTCTAGCACGCTTTATTGGGAGCTTCCATTATGGTTCGTTGAGAGAAAGGACCCCGAGCCCGAAAAGACCACCCCTAATATACTAGAGCCGCGGCCTAAGTCTCACGCGATTGGACAAAAGCGCATAGCAACACAGCAGCAGCCAATAAGGCAAGGAATTCAGCACTGGCGCCCAGAGCCAGGAAGTACAGGTCAACTGGTTCTTACCAGCTTTTACTGGTTCTTAGAACACTCAGTACATTATCATATCGGCTCGCTCCGGAACTGGCCGACCACAAAGCACTGAGTTATTGTCCAAGAACTAAGCCAACACCCACATAAGGCAGCACAGCAAAATGGCTCTCCACAACATTGGACATGGGGATTTCTACTTTGAAACCAGATCAAGTTGGTCACCTGACCCCTTCTGTAGATTCAGTTTCTGGCATGAAAGCTAAAGATCCACTTTTTCATCAAGCCCAAAACTGTAGAGAAACTGCCACTAAGAAAGAGGTTCTAGCCAGGCGCAGTTCTAGCTGCTCGGGGGGCTGAGGCAGGAGGATCATGCCCAGCCTCAGCAAAAGCAAAATGCTAAGGAACTCAATGAGACCCTGTCTCTAAATAAAATATAAAATAGGGCTGGGGATGTGGCTCAGTGGTTGAGTGCCCCTGAGTTCAATCCCCAGGAAAGAAAGAAAGAAAGAAAGAAAGAAAGAAAGAAAGAAAGAAAGAAAGAAAGAAAGAAAGAAAGAGTTCTGCAGAGACTAAATTAGGATCTGCACTCTAACATGATCCCGAGATGATTGCCTTGTACACAGTACAAGGCACAGTGGTGCAACCTGTAATCCCAGCATTTTGGGAGGCTGAGGCAAGAGGATCCCAAGTTCAAAGCCAGCCTCAGCAACTAAGTAAGTAAGGCTCTAAGCAACTTAGCAAGACCCTGTTTCTAAATAAAACATTTTTGTAAAGGGCTGGGGATATGGCTCAGTGATTAAGCACCCCTGGGTTCAATGCCTGGTACCAAAAAACAAGAAAAGAAAAAAGGAAAGAGGGTTTAGAGACAAACATACATACTTTGGGGCTGGATTCTGGTGTGTGTGTGTGTGTGTGTGTGTGTGTGTATAAAATGCTTATATAATATGCCTATATGTGTCTACATATCTGCATATATAGGCATATATATTATTGCCTATATATTTTTATATGCCTATATATGCCCTCTAAAGCTCATGTAACAGCAATTAATACTCACTATGTCCTTATCTGGAGCCAGGCTCTCAGATAAACACCTTGATTATATTATCTTTTGTATTGCCACTTTAAACCTGTATGGGAAATAGCAGAATTTTTCTTCATTTGAAAGCAGTTCAGAGAGTAACTTGCCTAAAGTCCCTCAGAAAGTCAGTAATAGATCAGTCAATATTGTACACACCCAGGACCTTGAAGTCCAACTTATCAATTCCATCTTCAAAGAAATTATTTCAGATTCTGACACTTAGTAAGCCCTCAGAATGTAGTTCTAATTATTATCAGCTTCTATTTGCTCAATTAACAGAGGAAGTGAAATACCTCTGAGTATTTTAAGCACGGCCAACATTAAAGGATAATCATGAATCAGAAATTTCCCTGTAATGTATATGAAGAACAAACTACATTTAAAGTCACACCTTATTTTAGTGACATCTGCAAGATGGCATATTAGGGAGCACCAGACTTTGTTCCCCGACAGAGATACTGACTTAACAACAATATATAGACAGAAACATCTTTATGAGAAATCCAGGAACTAAATAAGAATCACAGTACCTCAGCAAATACCCCAGTACCCCAAACTACAGAAAAGTACAATTAAAATGGATGAGGAAAGCCTTCCCCCATTTGAGCCCTTCTTAGCACGATTGGTAGAGAAAGCCCAGTTTATGGCCTTTCCCTTGATGGGCATCCAACATTCTGGCTTTTTAATGATACATTTTAAACACTGGTTTCTGGCTCACTGCATTCAATGCTGGTAGGGAATAAGCGTACTTGGGTGACAGGGGACCACTGAGAACACAGCAGGGCCCAGTGGCTTGTTGCAGCATCAGAGAACCTTCAGTATCACAGACCTTATAAGCATCTCAAATAGAAACCCATGAGATTCTGTTCACCTGCACAGAGAAGATGCATATCAAAAGAGGTTGTGAGGCCGCTGGGCTGATGAGTGAAGGTCTCTCCCTCTACAAAGCCAGTCCACAAAAATGTGGAGAGATGACTTTTCTCAAGTGCACAAATCACAGTGAAAAATAACAAGGCACATGAAGAAACAGGGAAATAAGGCTTAATCAAAAGAAGTTGACCCTAAATAATTACCTGATAATTAATTCAAACTAAACATCTTAAAGAAGCTCCAAGACAACCCAGACAACAAAGAAAAATCAGAACAACGATCTCTGAACAAAATGAGAATATAAGCGAGGAGGGAGAACCAACAGAAATTCTGGAGTTGAGGCAGGCAATAATGGAATCAAAAATTCCACAAGTGTGGTTTGATGGCACACTTAGTCAAGCAAAAGAAAGAATCGGCTAATTCAACCAGGTCACTTGAAATTAAAGAGTGAGAATAACAACAATAAAAAAAAATTAAGAAAAATGTTACAGATCTTCATCCCATGGACCAATTTCAGGCATTACAGAAGTCTCAGAAGAATAGAGTTTATCTGAAGAAATAATGGCCAAAAGCTTCCCGAATCTGAAAAAAAAAATAAATTAAACACTCAAATTCAAAAAGTTCAAAGGAATCCAACCAGGATGAACCCAACGAGGCCTAACACCTACCAGGAGACATGTTATGACACACTGTCAAAAGTTAAAGACAAAGAAAGAATCTCTAAAATGCAAGACAACTCAGCAAATACCCTGGAGCTCCCCAAAGATTACGAGTGGATTTCTCAGAAGAAATCTTGCAAAACAGGAGAGAGAGAGAGAGAGAGAGAGAGAGAGAGAGAGAGAGAGGATCTTTCCAAAGTGCTGAAAGTGGGAAATATATCAATACTTTTAACCAAGAACACAATACCCACTAAACTGTCCTTCAAAAGTTGTGGGGTGGGGATACAAGATATTCCCAGATAAAAGCTGATGAAATTCATGACCACTAGACCTACCTTAAAAGATTTGCTAAAGGAAGTCCTTCAACCTGGTGTGAAAAAATTCTAAACAGCAACACAAAACATATGAAAATGTAAAACTCACTGGTACGGGTAAATATATAGACAATTACATACTCCTGAAATACTATAATGGTATCATGTAAATCACTTCTAATTCTGGTATTGAATTTAAAAGATAAAAGCGTAAAATAACTACAACTAGGAGGGTGCTAGGGAATAAGATTGACCAAAATATGTTACATACATATACAAATATGTCATAATGAATCCCACTATTATGTAAAACTATAATGCATCAATAAAAAATAACTAACTCTAGAACTATATTAATATACACAAAATACAAAAAGGATGTAATTGGTACATCAATGACATAAATAGGGTGTGGGGGGAGAGATAGAGTTTGTATATTGCCTCAGTCTGGCTAGGCACAAAATAACCGAGCCTCCACGAGGCACTTGTAGGTTCAAACAGGAACTATTTTATTGCTCGAACTCTCACCCGCACTCCACACGCGCTTCTCGGGAACTCTCACCCTCCACCAGGCTCCGCGTGAACTCTGCGGGAACCCCAGGAGAACTCAACAGGAACTCAACCGGAAACTCCAGGAGAACTCAAAAGTAGCGGACACCCAAGGCAGCAGGAGCCACCCTATTGCTGGACAGCAGGGGTCCATATACAACTGAATACACAGCCTGCCCCAATCCAGCATCATCCAGTCACAGCAATTATACACAGCTTAACTTAACTATCATCATCTTAATGGCGTGCTGGCGTCACCTCTCAACCACTCCTTCTGGCAATGCCAGGCACCATCTTGACTTGACTGTGGCTCTCAACAGTATATGCAATTGAATTTGAATTGCTGTAAGTTTAAAATAGATAGTTAAAACTATAAGATGTTTTATATAATTCCCATGGAAACCACAAAGAAAATAACTATCAAAGATAGACAAAATAAACCGAGAAAAGAACCAAAGTATATCACTAGAAAAAGAATTTAAAATACACAAAGGAAAGGAACAAGAGAGGAAAAGAGGAACAAAATAACAAGACACACAAAAAACAATTTAAAGCACAGCAGTAATAAGTCCTAACCTAACAGAATTTTTTGTTAGTTTTGTTTTATTTTTTGTGGTGTTAGGGATTGAACCCGGGGCCTTATTCATACTAGGCAAGTGCTCTACCCTCATCCCAGTAATTACTTTAAGTGCAAATAATTTGAGCTCCTGAATCAAAAAGATGTCAAATGGCCAAATAGGTTCAAAAAAATTTTTAAAAATATATAAGATTCAAGTGTATCATCTGTGAGAAACTCACTCTGAAACCAGATTTAAAGTTAGGTAGTCAGTGTAGTTAGATCGGGTCTAACATCCAGTGAAATCTAAAATGGAGGCCATGTTGAGAGTGACTCAGGGAAAACACAGGACGACTCATGGAATGTTAATGAAGTCCCAAAAAGGCCCTAGGCCAAAGTCCACCTCAAAGAAGTATTAATGAACAGCCCCCAACAGATTTGGAGATGGCCCATCCCAGAGAAGTGATAAGCCCATCCCAAAAGTCCTTTCTGCCCGTTTGGCCCACCTGTGTCCCACCCCTCGGGCCTTCCCACCCACATTCCATCACTAAAAGAACTATAAAAAGGGGAGACAACAGCCCTTCCACGGATTCCACCTCTTGGGTCCCCTTCTTCCTCCGGGAGAAGTCTTTTCTGCTGTCCTTTAATAAACCTCTACTTTCCACTCTGACCTGGCCTCGTAGTGCTTCTTTGGTGTTATTCTTCAACATCGGGGAAGCCAGGACTCGTCACCGGTCAACAGCGGTAACAACTCTAGATATAAGAACATAACCCAGGCTGAGAGCGAAACCACAGGGAAAGGTACTCCATTCAAATGCAAACCCAGAGCCAGAGCCGCTACACTTCCATAAGACAATGTGGACTTTAAGTCAGAAACTGACCTAAAGACCGGGACTTTCCATAAGGGTCAATTTACCAGGAAGAGGTAATAATTACAAGAACATGTGCACCTGACAGCAGAGCCTCCAGATATATGAAGAAGATGTGGACAGAATGGAAGGGAGAAAGAGATAGCAACACAGCTATCCCAATACCTCGCTTTCACCAACACAGAGATCAACAGACAGAAGATCAACAACTTGAACAACCTCCCAGACCCACCAGACCTCACAGAGGGGTAAGAAGACTTCACCTAACAGCAGCACACATTCCTCTCAAGCACAGTAGATCCATGTGAGACTACAAAACAGTCCTAACAGGTTCAAGAAGAATGAAGTCACAAGTGTGCGTCCAACCACGATGAAGGAAACTAGAAATCAATAGCAAACGGAAAACTGGAAAATGAACAATAAGTGGAAATTAAACAGCATACCCTTTAACGGATGGGTTAGAGAAGAAATACAAAGGGGAAATTTTTTAAATCTTGATGCAAATGAAACAGAACAACAAACCCAAACTTATCAACTGATGCAAAAGCCATACCAACAGGGAAGCTGTGGGGGGGAGGGGGGCGGGGGGGGCGGAGGAGAGACACCTACATCTAAAATAAGGAAGATTTCAAATCAACAGACTAATTTCACACCTCGGGGAAGGAGGAGGAAAAACAAACTGTACCCAAAGTTGGCAGTAGGAAGGAAATAAGGAGGATTCAAGTAGAAATAAACAAAATAAAGGATAAGAACAAGATCAATGAAAATAGGAGTTGATTTTTTCTTTAAAAGACTAAGAAAATCAACAAACCATTAGATTATGAAAAAAGGGACATTTAAATAACCAAAATCAGAAAGAGGAGACATTACAACTGAGGCCACAGGAATGAAAAGGATCCTAAGACATTACCGGGAACAATGACATACCAAGAAGTTGGATGACCTAGACAAAACCGAGAAATTACTGGAAACATACAACCTATTCATTCTGTCTTTGTTTCCTGAGTGTGACACAAATGTAGGGTGCACTGGAGTCAACCAAGGAGTTATTGAAAATGCACAATCTGGGGGTCTCCCTCTCACACTTTCCACCACAACATTTCCTTGGTCAGGGTTCTCTAGGGGAAGGGCACAAGTAGAATGTGTAAGTGTATATAATTGTGACATGTAGACATGTGCTTATGTATATCCACCTAGTGTAACGTGGGTGTGTTTAAATATGAAAGGGAATTTATTAGGTTGGCTTATGTGATCAGAGGTGGCCTGGTCCCACAATGGCGGTCTACCGACTGAAGAGCCTAGGAAACCAGCGGCTGCTCAATCCAAGACGTTGGAGCCTCAGAACAAGAGAGAGACCAACGATGTAGCCCCAGGCCACGACGGAAAACCTGGGAGCTCCCTGGACAGCTGCTGGTGTGAGCCCGCACTGAGGGTGTCTCAAGTCCATGGGCAAAGCCTTAGAAAGACACACAAAACACTCAAGGAGCATCCAGTTTGCTCTGGAGCTGGCTAGCTTCCACCGTTTTCTGCTTTGTTCCACAGGAGTCCCCAGACGATGAGACAGTGACACCCGCACTCAGGGCAAGTTACCCCCTCATTTTGGAGTCCCATGTGGTGCTCGTCTCTGGAGATACCCTCACAGACACCCCCAGAAGTGTGCTCTATGAATTGCCTAGACATCTCTCAATCCAATCAGGTGCACAATCAAGATTAACCATCACAAATATTCCGTGACCCCAAATCTGCATTTTCACCAACTGGCACCACCTGAGCTGATGATGGGCAGGCAGTGTGCCACCACACTGAGGTGGCCTATGTGTTCAAGCACAGTCTCCTGTAGTCCTTCTGTGGGGATCAAGGGGACCAACACAGAACCTAAAACCGGCCGCTCTCCAGGGGAGAAACTTGCCAGGGAAACACAGAAC
This sequence comes from Spermophilus citellus, assembly GCF_964194105.1. NCBI lineage: Eukaryota > Metazoa > Chordata > Mammalia > Rodentia > Sciuridae > Spermophilus > Spermophilus citellus. Next base: position 8,848,812 of record NC_138185.1, on the reverse strand, counting down.
TTGAACACGTCCTAGGGAATGGAGAGCTCACAAAGAGTGGTCAGCAGCTAGAGGTGTTTTATTTGTCGAAAGACTCCATTATTTCACCTCAGTTATTTCAGTGAACAAGAGATTCTTAAACTATAAATCATTGGTTCTCAACCAGGGGTAATTTTGTCCCACGGGAGACATTTGACAATGTCCAAAGATATTTTTGGTTGACCCCAGTGTGGGGCCAGGCGTTCCTCCTGGTATCCGTTGGTAGAGACCAGAGATGTAGCCAAACATCCCACAATGTGCTGAATAGCCTCCAGACAAAAAGCTGTCCAGCCCCAAGTGTCATGGTGCCCAGATGGAGAAACCAAGAGTTTCCTAAGGCTGCTGTGAGCAAGTACCCCTCTCTGGGAAGCTCTAAACAACAGAAATGAGTCCACGGTCGTCACAGTGCCTGCAGGGCTGTGCTCCCTCTGAAGGCTGGACGGGTTGGTCTGTGCCCTTTTTCTTAGCTCCTGCTGTAGTTGACGCCTTTGACTGGCTCAAAAATCACCCCGATTTTTGCTTCTCCTTACAACTTTCTCCTTTGTGTCTGTCTCTTTTCTCCTTCTTGCAAGGACACAAATCGAACTAGATTAAGGGCCCGCCCTCCCCCAGTATGACCTCAAGGTAACTTACGTCTCTATGACATGTTGAAAGGCCGTATTTTCAAATAAGATCACATTCATAGCTATGAAATTTTGGAAATGCAACATATCATTTTTGCGGGTGGCAGAGGGTGGTAAGTGCACAAGTCAACCCACAGCAGAAACTATACCCTAAACTAAGTTATTTGTGTGTCTCACATTTCCTAGGTAGTGGACAAGAAGAAGGGGGGAGGTGAAGAATAAACACATGGAACTTAGACCAGCCATGACATGTCGTAAGACCTAACTGGGATCTTCTGCTCCTCAACTGCTTTCTTTTTTCCCTTTCCACTCCAGACCTGATCAAGCACCCCATAGACTAAATCCACCTTTTTTTAAAGAAATACTTAAGCCAAATATACTAGGACACAAGACTAAAGAATAATGGCACCTTGGAGTGGTGCTAGATTTGTTTTCTGGGGGGAGAAAAGTTGCATATCTTTGAACCAAAACGAAAGTGAACAGCGAAATTGCTGGAAAAATCAAAAGGAGACTCGGTCGTGAGGTTTCAACCAGGGAATTCATCTTTGCAGCCCAGGGAGGGAGACTGGAGTCAGTTGGTGTCCTGCAGGACTTTGTTCCACCTTTGACACCGGCTGGACGTGGCTCATTAACATGGACTTTCTCTGTGGCTGCAGGAGCCTGCACAGCCGTTGATGTCCTATCGTCAGACATAAATGCTGACCCAACAAGATTGTTGTTTCTCACACTCTGAGTGGATTTCTGTTACATTAACAGGAGTTTGGGGACTTGACTACATTTCAAAAACCATATAAGTGATCCCTATGCAATAAAAGCTTACTTTAATTCAGGCCCTGGGCTTCACCCTGAGTTATTTATTAAGTTAGTGAGTTATTCAAGCCCTTCTCCACACGAACCATTTTATTTCTCTTTGTGTCCCAAAGCAGAGGGAGGGATATTAGTTTCCTCTGGCTGTTGCAACAAATTACCACAAACTTAGTGACTTGAAGCAACACAAATTTATTATCATACAGTCCTGGAGTCAGAAGTCCTAAATCAGTCTCACGGGGCTAAATTCAAGGTGTGAGCAGGGCTGGTTCCCCATGGAGATGTTAGGACCAGCCCAGAGGAGAATCTAAAGAACAGAAACATTCATCCATCAGGAATATTGAAGCAAATGCACAAATAGGTGTGCATTTCTACCTGGCAGCTGCTGTAACAAATTATTACAAATCCAGTGGTTTAAGTCGCTGAGCGGTTAATTATCTTACAATGATGGAGATCACAAGTTCTAAAACCAAGGCTGGGCAGGGCAGCATCCTTCTTTCCTGGGGCTCCAGAGGAAATCTGTCTTTGCCTTTGCAACTTCTAGAGACTGCCTGGCTTCCTTGGTTCTTGGTCCCTTTCTCTACCTTTACATCCAGAAAGGCAGCCTCTCCAGATCTCTGTCTGCCTTCCCCCTCCCTCCTTGTCCTCGGTTTCAGGCTTGTCATCACTCTGTGACTCTGACTCTCCTGTCTCCCTCTTTTACTTACAAGGACACTCTTGATGATGTTGGGTCTTCCTGGATAATCCAAGATGACCTCCCCATCCCAAGGTCCTTAGCTTAACCACATCTGCCTGGGCATAGAAGATAACATATTCATTGGATCCAGGAATTAGGGCCTGGACATCTTTGAGAGGCAGGGCATTTTTCCAACAATCACAAGAGAGAAGATGGGAAATGGGAAACCAACATGCCTCTAACAAGTGTCAGATGGGAGGTGAGTGTAGCTCTCCACGAACACGCTTCCTCCCTGTCGGACCCCACCACTCACCTTCACAGAGACAGCTCTGGGGGTTCCATTGATACACCTTCCCCCAGGGGAACTCTTTTTAATTATTTCAACTATTTTCTTAGTTTCTTTTAACTTCATTTTTCAATTTAAAATACAAATAACTTGCCCCCTTTGTCTCTGGGCATACAGTGCTATGAATTTCCATGCACGCAGAGATGTGGGCCACCACCATCCCAATCAGAACACAAAACAGTTCATCATCCCAGGAAGCTCTCGCAGGCCACCCTCCCTCCCTCACCCTGCATCGGAGCCACCTTCCATCTGTTCTCGGTCGCTGTGGTCTAGTCATTTTGAGAATGTCAATATAAAACCTCTGGAAGTCAGACATTGAAGGCACATGTCATAGGCTAGGTCTCCTACTAGTAGGGCCTGAAGTGGGAGTGACTTGCTGAGGGACAGCTGCCGATGGGGGCGGGGCTGGGGGGAAGGGGACCAGATGGCCCAGGAGTGAAAGGCTGGGTGATGCTGTGGCCTTGGCCAGACTCTGGCTGCAGCTGATGCCCAGGAGCTGCAGAATGCAAATTGGCCAGTCATTCCTGCGCCCAGGGAGTCCTGCACCTGTGTAGCACAGGCTTTGACGGCTGCTAGGTGGCTGGAAAGGACTGTGGCAGGGTCCCTTCCATATGACAGGATGCAGCTGGGACCTGGTATCTGGGGGAAGAAGCTTTAGTCTGTCTGGGGTTTGGGGAGGCACCAACAGGCAAGCAGCAGTGCAGCTGGAACTCAAGCAAGTGTGAGTCCCTGGGAGCTCTCAAACTCCCCCTGCTGTGTGCTTCGGTGGATGGGAAGGGAAGGTGTCTATTCTTTGGATTCTCTTCTGCTCTGGTCCTAGCACCTGACTAGTTCTTATTACTGAGTTCAATAAAATCTTTAATGTATGTTCTGAAGGTTTTATCATTACCTAATGATTTTACCTTTTCTTTTTTTCTTTTTAATTATCTTTGACACTGGAAAGCAGAGTAACAACTGGGAAATGAAGCAGCAGACCCAACCGAGATGAATCCTAAGCTGCCAAAAAGGAATCCATGCTTCCTGCAGAACCTTGGAAATATCTGGAATGACTGTCCCCAGAGAACTCTGCAAATAAAGGTAAAAGTGAGGCAAGAAATAGAGGGTTTAAAAATCTGAAAAGAGTTAGACGCCAGATTCCCTCCCTCTTCTGCCTTTTGGACACCCAACTCTGACCTGCCCAATGACTGCACTTCATTCTTTGGTTTCTAGACAGTGTGTCAGGTTGAGGGTCTCAGCAGGTGGATGGGGAAAGTTACATTCCAAGGCTGAAACCCCCACACTTTCTCCCCTACTGTTACGTTTTGGATGTGAGCTGTCCTCCAAAAGCTCACGTGTGAGACAATACAAGAAGTTCAGAGGAGAAATGATTGGGTTGTGAGAGTCCTACCCAATCAGTGACAGTGAATCAGTCCCCTGATAGGGATTAATGGGTGGTCACTGAAGGCTGGAGGAGGGGGGTTCCTGGAGATGTGGCTTTGGGGCATGCACTTTGTATCTCTCTCTCTCTCTCTCTCTCTCTCCTTTCTGATCATTATGTGAGCTGCTTCCCTCCACTAAACCCTTCCACCATGATAGTCTGCCTCTGCTTAAGCCCCAGGGAATGGAGCCAGCTGTCTGTGGATCAAGACCTCTGAAATTATGAGCCCCCAAATAAACTTTTCCTCCTCTATGATTGTTCTGGTCAGATCTTTTAGTCACAGCAGTGAAATAGCTGACTGAAACACCTTCTCTGTTCCAAGGGAACCTGCAGGAAGGATAGTATCCTCCACACAGGTGAGTGGACAAGTGTTCTCTGGGAAGTTTGCCCAGCGTAGGAAAAGGAAATATACACATGTCTGGGGGTGGTCAGGACACAGCCAGGCAGGTCAGTCTCCACTGATGCCCAGGTTTCCTCTATGTTCTCAGAGCTGTCAATCAGCCCTTTAATACCTCTTCCTAAAGACTGGACAGCCAACAGGCACAAGACCTTTAAGAAAATCTAAAAGGCAAAGGCCAAAACAACCCAACAGACACAAGGCAGGTCACAGGGTGGGAACTAAAACCCGGCAGGAGGAAGAAACTCCCTCCCCCAAAACATTAACAACCTCAGACAGATAAGATGCTGTCCCCCCTCCCCACAAAACAGGAACAAGACACTGATTTCTAAAACTGCAAATAGTAGAAGAGTTCTGGGGAATTAAACATATGAGAGCTGAAATGTAAAACTGGAACTCTTGAAAGATCCGGTTGAGGAAGCTTTCCATAAATAGCAAGAAATAAAAAAAAAAAAAAAAAAACAAGACATGAAAATTACAGAGAAATAAATGATCCATTGAAAAAATGAGGAGACCACCGGGGGAGATTCCAAACACCAGGAGATTCAGAAAGAGCACAGATAAGCCAGAGGTGGAGGAAAAAATCCAGCAAATTCCTCAAAATCTGAGAACCCAAGGTGGCAGAGCTCCTCTGAGCACCCCATGCAACGAGGGAGTAGATCCAACAAAAAAATCATCATTAAACTTCAGATTCCTAAGGGACAAGGAAACGCAGCTAAAAGCTGGCAAAGAACAAAGTGACCAGAATGACACTGCGCTAACACCAGCAGCTCGAGGGACTCAGTGGTAGCAAGCAACATCTAAGGGACAGTCTCAGTCAGTTCTCACTATTCACTGGATTCGGCATTTAGGAATTTGCCTACCCACTAAAATTTATTTGCAACCCCCAAAATAATACTCTTGACCCTTTTGTGGACAAGTGTGAGCAGCAAACATTTTGAATTTCCCAAAGCACATATAACCAGGTCAGGCCGATCCTCCGGCCTCTTGTTCAGGCTCATTCTGGAAGCAAGGGTCCTCTTTGGGGTCTGTTTAGTGCCATATTTTTTTTTTTTTTTGCATTTCTGTGTTTTTCTGTTCTTTCATTGGTGAGCTCACTGTTTAAAAGGACTCCCAAGCTTAACCTGAAGTGGCATCTGGTGTTCCTAAGTGCAAGAAGCCTGCCATGTGCTGAGGAAGAAACTGGTCTTGGGGTCAGCCTGGTTCAGGTGTGAGTTAGTGTGGTTAAGCATGAGTCCCATGTTAATGAATGATCAATACACATTACACACGACATCTTTAAATAGAAGTACACATAAAGCAAGGTTCTATAATGATTGTTTGATGAAAATATTGTGGCCAGGATTCATAGGACCCTAATTCTATATTTCCCTAAGGGAACTCTGGTCCAATATTTGTTAATTCAGTGTTCATGGTGACTTTTGGAACTTGAGAATCAACTGTGCGTCTACCCTAGATGTTTTGGGTTATGTTAATAGTCTGTAATATAAGAAGCTTTTTTCTTTCAAGGTGCAGTCCTGTGAATTTTAACACAGGCACAGATTGCATAACAACCCCTGCAATCAGCAGAGGGAACATTCATCACTCCCAAAAGCCCCTCCAGCCGTCCCTTTACAGTCAAGCCCCCCCTTCACCTTGAACCCTGGCAACCACTGACCTGTTCTCCGTCACTGTCATTCGGTCTTTAGAGAATGTCATATAAATGCATAGAGTACGAAACCTTTGGAAACTGGCTCTTTTTATCAACATAATGTCTTTGAGATTCATCCAAGTTTAGACATGTGTCAATAGTCCATGGCTCTCAACAGCCTAGAATTTTAAATGCAAATTATCAACAAAGTATGAGGCTATACATGTGAAATCTTAAAACGTGCTTCACTTGTACTTTATCACAAGAATCTACTGCATCAGGAAAGGAATGACCCAAGAAGGTGAAGACACAGGGTCTATAAAACCAGGAATCCGACATGAGGGAGAAACTAAGAAGTCCCAGAATGACATTCCAGAACAATCGCTGCTCAGCTGCCCCAGTCCAGACTGAAGGATCTTCTTCGGTTGATAGAAAATCAGCCGAGATGGCTGTCTCTGAATACATTGAGAGCGGATTTACACAACCAGTGGTGAATAATTCAGATGTGTTCATATATAGAAAAGTAAGCAAGCAAACAAAAGGAAATGTTTTTAACGCTAATGAAAACAAAAAGTTGTACAGAAAAGCAAAAGTAATCGGAATACACTATGGCTCAGCTGTGGATAGTGTTTACATAATGTAAACATGGAGTATTTGCTCAAACATCATTACCCTGTGATTCGTTTTGTAGCGGGAGAAAGAGGGAAGAAGACCTCTGCTTTTCATAACAAGCCTTGTAGATTAATTCTTTGAACTGTGTGCCTTTAATATGTAGGTAAAAATCGAAACTAAATTTGAAATTTTAACAGGATGAACTATTTTTTTCTCCTAAATCAGAGCTAAGAAAGACATAAAAAGCCATTTCTGATGGTATCCTGCTTAAAGTCATCTCTGAGATGAGAACCATATATTCCCTTCTTGATAAGAAGCCAGTTCAAATTTGGGTTCCTCTCCTTAGCAACCGAAAGAATCGTGACAAATACAGTAACTATGGACCCTCCGTAACAAAAACCAGAATCAGTCCTCACTCAGGTCCTCCACTGAACAACGCTGATCTCCATTGCTGCATCCACTGCTCTATTGAACCATATCGAACTTCACGTGTTGAGTGTCAAAGTGCTCCTCTGGCTGCCGGTGCATCTCAGCAGGGCTCGTTGCTAGGCGCAGGGGCCAAGGGGCAGTAGGGCCGCTGGAGGGTTTATGCTCCAGTTGCCCAGGGAACATGGCCCCATACCAACATGGCCTGGATTGCGGGTCTGGACAGAATTCCTGATAATTGTCCCAGTTTGCAGATGTTTCTGTGCTTTCTCATGGAAGCTCTTTTAGTGGCTTTAAGCTTCAGGGAATTGACCTAACCATGCCTGTGTGTCCTACCAGTGAGAGTTTCATCATTATGGTGAAATATGTGATATTCCATCAGTAAGTCAGATTGGACTTGCGAGCCATCCACATTATCATAAGAGATTTCAATATTTGTCCATGAAAGACAAGAAGATGCTTGCTCAGAGAGCTCTAATATAAAATGATAGTGTTGGAATTTTCTGAAAAGTTGTCTTCATAATTAGTTTAATATTTTTATAGAGCCTCCTTGTACCGATATGCCTTTCATGAACAGTGCTTATCAAATATGTGACAAGAACATCAGTTTAAAAAAGCCTAAACAGGAAGTACGTGTAGCTACTTTAATCATATAATCTGACACAAGAAATTTGCATCCACCGAAGCCAGTTCAAGTTTCTCGTGTAAAAGTCTGGCAATTTGTAACTGTATTGTCAATTGCCCTATGTGCTGTACGATCATTATCACTTTATTATTTGCCCCATTGTGAAAACTGCTGGGGAGAACCAGCTTAAATCATAAGGACATTTTTTTTAATGTTATTTAATGAAATCCAGGAGGAAGACAGGACCAATTTGGCTCAATGGCTCAGCAAGAACCCAAGTTCTCTGCATCCTTGCTCCCTACCCCAAGCTTGACACAGGAGGTCCCCAAGATGGCAGCAGCAGCCCTGAAACTAGGTCCACTCCCGGAAAAGGCCAGAGCAGAGAAAATGGAAGTAGGAAAGAAAATAGAACAGGACATTCTTTTCATGTGCCTCTTTCTTCTCAGGAAGGAATTTTTTTTTTTCTCAGAAACCTCCCAGACTTGGTCACGTGATTGTCCACTGGTAGAACAATCCCTGACAAGAGAAAAAGAGATTTTCCTATATAGATGGAGACTGGGCACAGCCTTAGACAAAAAATTAGTCTTGACCAATGTAACCAACCAGTCGAGGATCCCCAGTAACCAGGCCTGTCCAGCCACTGGAAGGACAGATGGCATTGGTGCCTGTAAGCATCCCTGAGAAAAGCTCTCGTGTATCCAAAGGTGTCTTCACTGAGTCAGGCTGACAAGTCAACTGTGAAGATACACTGTGGAAAGCCCTGGAATACCGCCATACCTGGGCATCTGGAGCAGGGATCCTAGACCACCCTAGGAGAGCCTGAAAGAGGTCTTCATAAGGGAGTTCTGGAGCACAAAAGGAAAAAGTAGACATGGTCCTGGGTCATCAGGTAGGAAACTGAATTTAGTTGGGAAACAAGGACAGAATACACATGGTACAGAAGCTGAGAGGAGGAGTTCCGTATGGTAGGAGATGTCTGCTATGACTGGATCACATCATCACCTTTGAGACCACTGGGATGGAGACTTTGATTAACATGATGTGGAATATGGGAGAACCATATTCCCCACAGGAAGACCTGGGGAAGAAAGTAGTCCTGTCCACTAAGGTTAGCTAAGGAAAAGCTTAGATTCACAGATCTCCTTATGATATATCATCTGTGTTAGAGAGCCCTTTCCATGACGAGACAACCATCAGAACCACCTGTCCATCAAAATGTCCCCCACCCCACTATAGAGTTGTTTCCCAGCCCCACCCCCTTGCATTCAGCAGGACCTCCTGACTGGACTCTCCAGGGGCTGGAAGTCAATGCAGGAAGGGAGTGGCCTTCTCAGGCCCAGCCTGGGGGAAAGGAGAGGCACACGCAAAAGGGGTCCAGGCCCTTGAGAGAGACCCTCCTGCTGACAGAAACACAGATCTCAGACTACTGAGAATAAGATAGAAGATTCTAGACTTTCAGCCCCCCTATTTGGATACTTTTGATTTTAGTTGCCAGCTTGGCCCTGAATAAAATACTTCCCAGGACATTTTAATGAAAATCAGGATTATCAAAACAATTACAATAGGGATACTTTTGGAATGGACTGGGAATTTGGATGAATAAAGAGCCTCTAAGAATAAATCACCAAGATTTGACCAGCCATCCTTCTTTAGGAAATTAGTATGCAGATATACTCTCATGTACAGATTTGATTCAGATATAAATCTAGATATTAATTGCACCTGGATTTGTAGTAGTAAAAAACTAGAAACTGAGTGTTCCCTAGTGAGGGTTGCCTAAGTAAACATTGATATATGTTTTATATATAGCAGAAAGCTAGACCCTTCCTAAATCCAGGAGGCAAATCTAGATGCACTTGTAAGGAGTATTTTCCAAAATACATTCATATACAAGAAAGCGAGGTGTGGAAGGCTGATTGCATTCCAGGGAAGTGTTTAAGAAGGGAAGAATATGCATCTGCCATTTTTATATGGGTAAGAATTTTTTTTAGAGAACACCCAGTAAACTGGTTGTAGTGGTTGTTTTCTGAAAGGGAAAGGTTGGGGAGGCACCCACTCTTCACCGAACACCCTTTATATCACTTGGGTGTTTCCATGCTTATGCATTAATTATATAAAAGAAAAAAATCAGGCCTGTGCATGCTGGTTCATATGAAGTTAAATGAGCGAGTATAATATTAAATCACAGGTGTGCCACCTCAGTGAGGAGCCAGGCCAGATTCCAAGTCAACTCTCATCCAAATAATTAGTTGTGTACCCTCCATTTATTGCCCAACAGGTTCAGTCTTGATCATATCCCATTACAGAGGGTTTGGTGTTTATTTTTAGTGTTTCTTCATGGACATTTACTAAAGGATTGCGGGCAGTTGCTAAACATTGTTAGTGAATCCATTTTGCAAAAGAAATTCCCCCTGGTCCCCTTCCAAGATTTCAGATCAGGATTCAATAAAGTCAGGAGCCCATAGAGTCACCTGAGGTGTGTCTCCACCCTGCAGGCCTGGACCACAGTACATCTGGGTGTTCCAGCACATCTGGGTGGTGCCCAAGCACGTGGGCTTCAACAAGTTCCCTCAGAGCGTCTGAAGCGCTCTCTAGGTTAGAGCACCTACAGAGAGGTCAAGAAAGTCAGAACAAAATTACATACTCCATACAGCTTAATCCAACTGTGTCAGTCAGGGTCTGAACAGAGCAAAAGAAGCAACTTGGGGGATTTCAGCAAATGTAATGCAGGGAACTTGATGCCAGGTGGTGAAAGCTGAGAAGCCAAGTGGGATGATTAGAACACCTGGAAGCCACTGTCTTCCCTCACCCTGGGGTGGGATAGGGAGAGCAAAGGGAAGGGGGATGTTTTCAGACATACACATCAGGGACCAGTCACTGGCAGAAGATGAGGCCATTAGGTCCCTTCTGTGGGATCTGGAGCTAGGGAAGAGACAGAGCCGCTGCCACTAAAATACGGAGGGGACAGGTGGGGAATATCTGGCTTCTTCCTTCTATCAATTAACCAGACCTAAAAGGAAGCTAGACGCCCCAGAAGCCTGGAAAAGAAACAAGGTCAGGCTTCCCCAATATGTCGAGCTGAGCAGAGGGCCAACAGACCTGGGACCCGTCAGCCTTGATTATCATTTCCCATAATATGTTTTGAGAGGCTGCTGACACCAGTACTTTTGCAAATGTAAAATCCTGAGTTAGTCATCATTGCTAACCTTTGTCTAGAAAAATAAGGGAAGTTTAAAAAATAAAGTTATCATAAAAGTTAAGTGGAATCTATAATTTTTCTATATTTTGACATCATATCACATTTTTGTCTGTGTTTTTACTGAAACAAAGATTTGCATTTTTAGTATCTTCCAATCACCCATTCCTCCACACCAAGCAAGGTTGTAGATGCTGTACCCAAGCAAGAAAATAAGCAAGATTTCTTACCGTGAGAACTTTTTTAGTGAACAATGAATGATTGCTGCGGGAAAGTGCATTTGTTAATATGTTTATCATGGAAAAAAACATTGGTCCCTTGATAGACTATTTTATTAAGGATATCTTTGCTCGTAAAACTTATGATAGTTAACTCAGTCAATATGTCCTCATTATTTTTGTTACTATAGACATTGCTAGGGGAAAAAAATGCTGTATTCTCTTAATAATTTAAGAAAACATCTGGAAGTCTCCTGCCAGACATTATTTAAGCAAGGAAATAATTTAATAGATTGGCCATCTTAGTTAGATACTGTAAGAAGGCTCCACAGAGCCTTCAGAGAGTCCCTCTCCACAGAGAGTCCCAGGAAAGAACATCTTCAGATAAGGGAAAGAACTCTTCAAGATGGTGGGCCAGATAAGGGAAAGGACTCTCAGGGAAAGCGACTGTGCCTTTGACTCTGCCCCTTGCCGTGGCCTAGTTAGGAAGACCTGGGCTTATCCAAGCAATAGCAAGGTGACCAAGCTGCCTGAGCAATGCAGGGGGGCAGAGGTAAGTTTCACCCCGTAGGCAACGAGTTACATCCAGTTCTTGCCAGCCTCAGGGATCTCACCCCCACAGTTCCTGGGGCTAGAATTGCCTCACCCATCCTCAGTTGCTGCCTCCTGGTCAGCTCTTTATGCAAACAGGGCCTGCTCTGGGAGGCCGTCCTTACCAGCCCGCAGCTCTAGCATGTGGGCTTCAATTGTATGATCTTTGGAGATCTTATCACAATCAAGAAATGGCACTGCTGATTGGATAACAGTCACGTGTTACTTAAGAACAGGGATGTGTCCTGAAAAGGATTTGATTAGACAATTTTGTCATCCATGACTGTCATAGAGTATTCTCACACACACTTAGGTGGTAGAAGTCAACTATGGGATGCAGCCTACCAGGACAGTGAGGCTGCACACACACAGCGGACTGTTTTGCAGTAAACTTTATTTAAGAAGTAGAAAGAGTACACTCTAAAATGACAGTAAAAAGAATAATACACAAACCATTAACATAATTTTTCTTATTTTTATCAAGTATTAGATACTGTATATAATTGTATGTGTGAGGCTGGAGTGTAGCTCAGTGATAGAGTGTTTGCCTGGCATGTGCAAGACTCTGGTTTGATCCCTGGCACTGAAAAAAAAAAAAAAACCTGTTTAATTTCCATAATTGTATGTGTAATATTTTGATACAACTGTCAGCCAGTATGTTTATTTACACAGGACACATGAGGATGAGCAGTTTCGAAGTCCCTGGGCAGTAGGAATTTTTCTGTCAATAACCAAAATGCTACAGGAGTGGACTTCAGTAGACTGCCGCCCTGATCTTCAGATAGGCAGTACATCTGTCTGGAGGGCTGATGTACCTCCAGGCCTAGCACAGGACCCGGCACACTGTGAGCACATGAATAAGTCATTGCTGGAGGGATAAGCACACTCTTAGAGGAGCAGCAGGGGAAGTTCCAGTAGTGACACAAGACGCATCTATGGAAGGCCGACTATGTATCAAGCATTAGGCCAAGTCAGTCATTGGGGGGTACCTCAAACAAAGAGATTTTTTTAAATCCTTAGTTCCATGGGGACTTATTAAAAGTAAGGGGGTGGAGGAAATATATCTATTTGAATGTCTTTCTGAACACATAGGAAGACAGAGATACTAAGACACACAATACATGACAAGTGGCAAGTTCTAAGAGGAAAGATAAAGTACACAGGGGCAAGGGGGCTGAGACCGGGAGCGCCGGCGCGAGGAGGAGGGGGCTTGCTGTACTAGCAAGGGCCAGACAAGGCAGAGTCCCTAAGGCTGCGGATTGGAATCAAGACCCTTAGGGGTCAGGGCGGTGGCAGGTGGCAGGTGGGTGCAGAAGGAAGAGAAAGCATCAGCGCTCCGGGCTGGAGGGAATGGGCTGCAGGAGGAGAAAGTAGGAAAAGAGGAGGCCGGGCGGGTGAGGACACATCAGGGAGCGCAGTGTCCTCAGAGTGTGGACACCACCCACATCGGGGACCTCACCTGGGAACTTAGAAATGCTGGTTCTCGGGCCTGCCCTCAGACCTACTGAATCAGAAACGCTTTGGAAGGACAAGCCTCCCAGCGACTGTGGAGCGCGATAAAGTTGGAGGGCCCTGGACTAGGATCTTCCGCGTTAAGACCCGAGTTACCATTCCTCTCTTCATCCACCTGGTCACGGTCTTCTTGATTCTACCAGCCGGGCAGGGGACCCACCTAGCGCTCTGAGGATTTGCCCAGAGCCACGTCCCGCCAGGTCCTCCGAGGCCCGCCACCCCGCGCCCCCACCCCATCTGCAGCCTGCAGCGGTCTCCCGCAAGCCACCCGGGCGTCCCGGGACAGCGCCACCGCACCGCAGCCTAGGGGTCAGACGCCCGGGGCGGCAGGTGCAAAGGCGGAGGGTGGCGGCGTCCGGCGAGAACCGCAGGGGTGCGACCCGTCCTCCTGGGGCCGCCTGCCCACACCGGACGCGCTCGGCCACCCAGAACCCGGGGGGTTTCCGCGGCCTGGGATCGGGATGGGCCGCCGCTTCCCCGGGGAGCGCTGATGCAGAGCCAGGTTGGGGCGGCCGGCCCGGCCAGCGCCCTCTAGGCAGCGGAAGTGGAGCTTGCTTTACATCCGTCCTCCCCGCCTCGCAGAGTTGGGAGAAGGAAGGTTGGGGGGTGTGGAAAAAATAAAAGGAAAAGTCCTTGCACCATGTAGAGCAGCGCCCCCAGCCCTGGCACCGCAGCCGGCCGGGGACCTCCCAGTCTGCGGCCATGAACGCGAGCGGCGAGGGCGAGAGCTTCCCCGGCTCCGTGCAAAGTAAGTGCTTTTCCGGGCGCAGTGCGCGCTCCAGGGCCCAGTGCGCGCTCCGGGGCCCGGGCCCAAGCACGTCAGCGACGCAGCCACCAGGCCCGGGGCCCCGAAATCGGGGTGACGGCGGCGAGCCGCGTCTCGGGGAGCCGGCGGGCGCGGTGCAGGGGGCGCCCGAGTGGGCTTGGGGTGGGGGCGCGCCCGAGCTGGAGCCAGACTCGGGGAGCCCTCCTGCGCTGCGAGACCCCCGGGAAGGGAGCGTGGGGGAGGGCGTGCGGCTCAGACAATCGCACCTCTCGGTGCATTCCCGCCCCGCCAGGCGGAGTTTGGGACTCGGGGAAGGAAGAGGGGAACCCGGGTAACCAGGGCAACCCTGATGGGGAAACTTCTGCCTCGATGGCTCAAATTTGGATTCTGGGAATTGGAGAGTCTCACGAGGTCTTGACGGCCCATTGCAAAGCCTTTTCCACATTAAAGGTGGGGATTTGAATGGGAAACGGGCTGGGGTCGCTGTTTTTGAGTTTGGGGTTCCTTTTTATTATCCTGTTGAGGACGTCAACCTTTTTAAGTCCCCAGTATTGCCCGATGCTTTGTTTCCCAAAGTGTGGTCCGGGGGCTGAACTCAAACCAACCACCTGGGAGCGAGAGTGCGTATTTAAAAGGAGCTTTCTGCGCCCCACCCAGCTGATCTCGGGGTGGGGCCAGTGATCTGTACCAGCTGTCTGGGTGATTCTGAAGCACAGGAAGTTTTGAGAACCCTGGCCTGGCGCAAGGGTTTGCAGACACCTGGCACATAGTAAGTGCTCAACTTGTTAGCCGTTACAGTTTGGGAGACATTGACTCTCAAACTTGGCTGGGTATTTTCTGCATAATTTATGAAAAGAACAGATTTCCCTAAACCCCAATCCCTCACTCCCAGACAATTATAACTCAGTATCTCCTAAGTGGGGTTCAGTTATGTCCATGTTTGAAGAGTAATGACCCCACCAGGTCACAGGCTTGGGGAGAAGGGGTGCTGGCCTTTTACCAGCACCATCTCATTTAATCTTCCCAACAACCCTAGTAAGTGGAAAGATCTCTTCTCTCCATTTTGTAGAAAAGCCAAGTCCAAAGTCACTTTGGTAAGTGAGAGTGTCAAGATTCTAATTACGGTCTAGTTCATTCCTTGTGCACTTCCACGTGCCAGCAACATTGTTTGGTATTCAAACTCCTTTATCCTGGGGATCAGCCCAGGATCAGCAGTGCAAGTCACTGTATTTCTCCAGTCCTTGTTCACCTGTTAGTCCCATGCAGGTGATTCAGTAGCTGCAGGGAGACTGTTTCCTTCCTTCCGGCCACTGATTTCAAAGGACTTCAGTGCATAGGGCCCTCTGCAAGATGACTGATGTCACCATGCTCAGCAGTCTCTCTCCTGAGCAAGTCAGCCAAATTGTGTTTCTGCACAGAGACTTGTTGTCTTAGACATGGATAAAATTAGACATCATGTCAATATCTTATTTTCAGAAAATTATAGTGCATGGATACCAATCATCTATGCACAAAGGTAGTCTTGTACTATTTAACTTGGGGAAAGTGAAAATAATGTAAATACCTTATTTTTGCAGAGATTATATACTGCACAGGCACCGTAGAATAATGTGTTGCCATTAAGTAATTATACCTATAAAGAGATTATTATGGTATAGCACCATGTTAATGTAATATCATGTAGGAAGTTCTGTAATACGTTAGTTCTATAATATATCATGATCATGTGCAATTTTTAGTTGTAAATATATTTGTAATGTTCATGGGAGATACAAATGGAAAAAATATGCTTCTTTATGTTTCTTCCAAATCTTCTTTTATAAACATGAGTTTTCTCATAATAATGCAAAGAAAATTTTTAAATAAAAATTGAGATTCTCATATTAGGGACATTAATTATATACCTTATCTAACAAATATTTAGATAGTACTTTCTAATATAGGGCCATATAATACTGTGTTAATATTTGCTAAATGCTTTGCAAATGGTAACACAGTATTAACTCTTGGTATTACTACGGTAAAGAAGCAATGCCCCTGTCATTTAGGAATGAATTTTGGCTACAAGTAACAGAAACTTGAAGTACCCTGGCCTAACAAGAAGTCTGGGATTAGTTGATTCTAGGACCAAATTAGGGGATCAGTGAAGTAAGAGCCAAAGTCAATAAGAATCTTAGCATTTTCCTCATATTTACAAGATGGCTGCAGAAGCCCCAACTGCACATCTACATTGAAAGCCAAAAGAAGAGAGAACAGTGCCAATTTTTTCTGCACCCTTTTTATCATGAATGCTAACTGTTCCCCAGAAACTCTTCCAGCTGTGTGCTGGAAGGGCTCAACAAATATGTAGGGGACCAAGATTATTTTGGCTAATGGTTCTTATGGTGGTGGTTGTTTGGGTATGTGGGAGGACTGATTTTCATAATAACCATTTAGTTGGGATAGGAGGTGGCTGCTGCTTCCTGCAAAGTGACCGGCAGCCCTACACATCAAAGAACTTCCTTGCAGAAAGGCACCCCGGGGCAACAGGTCATCCTGAGCCATCCCTTGGATCTGGGTAACTGTGGCTAGGACAGCTGGGATTCTATTTGCAAGAAAGAAGAAGGGTTTGAGGGTATTGGCCTGGCACCTGGCCAGGTCTGCCACGCTGCCCCTTTTCCTACCAGGAATCAGGTTTGCAATGTAATTTAAAGCTGTTTGGAATTAATCGGTGACTTTCCCTTTGTCCCATGGAGTTCCAGGCAGCACAACCGTGCTGGTTGAACTGACCCCGGACATCCACATCTGCGGCATCTGCAAGCAGCAGTTTAACAACCTAGATGCCTTTGTAGCTCACAAGCAGAGCGGCTGCCAGCTGACCAGCGCGGCGGGAACGGCCCCTGGCACAGTCCAGTTTGTATCGGAGGAAACGGTGCCTGCCACCCAGACTCAGACCACCACCAGAACCATCACTTCAGAGACGCAGACGATCACAGGTACGGCTGGGGGGCTCTGGGCTAGGGGTGGCCTGGCTCCCTCCCAAACACCTTCCTGGAACTTGTTAAAAATACCTTGCTGGGGCCCAACCCCTGGGGTGGTAGATTCATTATTTTTAACAAGCTCCACTGGGAAGCCAGCTGCCCAGCCAGGTTTGGGAGCTGCTAGGTTAAAGCAGTAAGTGTTAGCAGTTAGAAACGTTGTCACATGTTAAGCAAGACAGACAAAAAACAGGTTTCAAAACCAAAACTATATACTAAGAAAAAGGTACTTGCAGAAAATATGTCACAGCGAAATAAGTGGTTGTCTTTGACAGTGGGTGTACATGTATAAGCCCTGAGCTTGCATTACTTGAGTGAAGGAAGGAAAAACATATTGTTTTTGTTTTTTGCATTTTAATATGCAAACAGGCATCAGTGTCCCCCTTTCTTGTGCTACAGACTAAGAAAACAGAAAAGCCCATCCCTGCCCTCCATTGCATCCACTCTGCCAAAACAAACTACAGACAGGTCAAAAATTTAAATGTACAAAGTGAAGCCGGGCACAGTGGCACGTGCCTGTAATCCCAGTGGCCCAGGAGGCTGAGGCAGGAAGATCCCAAGTTCAAAGCCAGCCTCAGCAACCTAGCAAGGCCCTAAGCAACTCAGCAAGACCCTATCTCAAAATAAAATATAAAAAGGGCTGGGATATGACTCTGTGGTTACATGTCCCTGGGTTCAATACCTGGTACCAAAATAAACAAACCAACAAACAACATGAAACTACTAAAGTAAATATAATACACACAGAGATACACATACACACCCGTACATGGACCTATAATCCCGTACTTAGATTTATCATCTATCTAATCTGTCTTAAGGAACCAGACAGAAAGAGTTTAAAGCAAGCCATTAATGAGATACTTACAAACAACTGTGGGTCCTATAGGGAAATGGAGAAGGCATTAGTTAAAGGCATTCAAATACAAATTGAAAAATATATTAATGGGCTTCACCAAGAAGGCAGGTTGTGGACCACCCCACAAGAAGGAAGAGTCCTAAATCTGATTGGAAATGAGGTTCCAGCTTTCCCAAAGTAAAAAACGAGTCTAAAGATGAACAAACAACCTGGAAAAAAAATTTACAGCATGTGTGACTAAGACCCAGCATCCTTCCTAGACAAAGAGCCCCTGAGACCCGGTCACCTCCAAGTCAAAGGACAAATAGATGAGGGAGGGAGGGGCAGCAGTGTGTGCTCTGGGGAGGTAAATTCATAAAACCTGGGCAATTTTGATATCCTTGGGATTTTCCACCTTAAATCTCTCAGTTTTATGATCTGCCTAAAAGCATTGACTCGTGAGCCTAGGCCAGGTATTGGTCCTGTAAGAGGGTGCTCAGGTACAATAGGTACCACTGAGAAAGGGTGGAGCTTTGGCGCGGATGTGAGAGTCAGAGTAGAGGTCGCAGTGCAATGTGACTTAGCCTGGGAAAGGGGAGCCAGGCCTGTGTGCAGACATAAAAAGATTCTCGAGGTTAGTGCAAAAAAAAAAAAAAAAAAAAACTCTGCATTTGTGTCATGTCAAACTGTACTCAAGGGAAGCTTCTGGAATGGGGATGAGACAGGTGCCGTGAATGAGATAGCAAGGCTGCGTGGGAGGCACTGGAATGTCGCAGGGACTGTGGTCATGGGGGAAGGAGATCACACAGGGCTCCTCCCCAAGTGCAGCAGCTCTTTGAATCCAGGTGGTTAAATATCTAGATTTTTCAGAAAAATTGAAAAATGTGAAATTTCTCAATTTTAAAACTCTGTTGGCCAAACAGATTACATCAACAAGGCTAAGTCAGCCCACAAGCTATTCTAGCTTTTTCTAAATGTTTACCAAAGAGATCACCTGGAGTCAAGGGGAGGAGCATTTGAAAGTAGGGGAACCAACTTTCACTGATGAGCTGTACGATGGTGTGATGTTTAAAGCTTTTGGCAATTAGCAATATTTTGTGAATCCAAAATAATGTTTCTTTTTTTTTTTTTTAAACCATAATTGAACCCAGGAGTGCTTAACCACTGAGCAACATCCCACCCTTTTTTATATTTTACTTAGAGATGGTCTCACTGAGTTGCTTAGGGCCTCACTAACTTGGTAAGGCTGGCTTTGAACTTGGGGTCCTCCTGCCTCAGCCTTGTCCCAAGCCTCTAGGGTTACGGGCCTGCACTAACTCATCAAACTAATGTTTCCAGTGAGTTTTTAAGACATGAAAATAATCACCTCACAAACCTTCATTAAAGAAACTTGAGGTCACCCCACTCTCTCCAGAGTTTCTTAATTCTCATTCTCAAGGAAGTGACCAAGAAAATGTGAAAGCTCGAGTGTGGTGTGGTGGTGTATACCTGTAATCCCAGCAGCTTGGGAGGCTGAGGCAGGAGGATCATGAGTTCAAAGCCAGCCTCAGCAAAGGTGAGGCCCTAAGCAACTCAGTGAGACCCTGTCTCTAAATAAAATTCAAAATAGGGCTGGGGATGTGGCTCAGTGGTCAAGTGCCCCTGAGTTCAATCTCCAGTATCAAGAAAAAAGAAAATGTGAAAGCTAGAAATCACCTTGGAGATGAGCCAGGTGCTTCTTATTTTCACAGTGGAAGAAAAAAAAATCCAGCAACTGTGCGTGTGGGGAAGAGGCAGGACCACTGTCCCCCACCGTCTCAGTCCTGGGACGTGAGTGTGTTCCCCTTCCTCTAGTGTTCTTCTTCTTGAAGGGTCAGTGCTTTTCCTGTCCTCAAAAGCCCAGTCCCAGTAACGCACACGCGTGTGCGACATGTGTGAACCCAGTCTGCCACTCGATGGCCCTCACCTGTGGGCCGGTCACTTCCTGTCTCGCTCACTGCCATCTTCCAGAGGAGGGGCAAGACCTGATGGGCCACTGTGAGGCTTCTGTAATGGTTCACATGAAGGGCCAGGACCAAGTCAGTGGGTTCAGTGACCACTCTCACTGATGCAGACATCAGTGAAGGGACAGTGCCACCACCCTGCGTCTCTTCTCCACCTGGCTCAGCGGCTCCTCCCATTGTGTCTGCTCCGGGGCCAGCTACTCAAGCAGCGTGCTGCTGTCTTTTCCCTAGAAGGTTTTCTGGGCTCCACTCCCTCAAGTTTGGGCTTCAGGGTTCCATTATCTAGCAGTCCCAGCCCCTACCTGTGGACCAGGATCCCCAGGGAGCTTGTTAGAGGTGCCAGTGCCTGGCTTCACTCCTGAATGAGACACTCAGGCATCTGTATTCTTAACAAGCTCCTGGGGGAGCCAGGTCTCAGCCAGGTTGCAGGGTCACTCACTGCCCAGGGCCACAGTCTGACCCCTGCACAGCCATTGCTGGTAATCCTCATCTGCTCCCAGACTGCTCTGTCCTTGATTGAGCCAAACCCCTCCTCCCTTGGCTCCCACTTCTCCCTGTGCAATAGTTGAATATGAAGTAAAACTGATTCTCTGCCTTCTAGCTTCAAAAGCTGTCTGTTGTTCCACATATGATTGAATAACTTTCACCTAGGAGAAATAAAAATATATGTTGATGCCGGTGAACAAAAAACTACCAACCCACATGCATTTTCTAAGTTCACTGCTTAAAATCGTGGGGCTCTGTAATCAGATCCCTGAGGTGTTGGGGTTTTTGTTTTGGAGGGAGGGGGTTGTTTTTTGTGTCTTTTTTGCCGAGTTGGGGGTGGAACCCAGGGCCTTGCACATGCTAGGCAAGTGCTCTCCCACTGAGCCAGGCTTCCAGCCCAGGTGCCTGAGTTTGGATATTGACTGCCTAGATCCTTAGGAGCCTTCTAACCAGGGCAGATCCCAAGAGTCCTCAGTGTCTCATTTTAAATGTCCATAATAAATGAAAGACAACAGGGTTTGTTAGTTTAAGAGTCTGGAGTTCTTCTGAGACAGACTGCCTCAGCACAAATCCTGGCTGTACCATTTGCAGGGACCTCACAGGACTATGCCTCCATTTCTCCCCCTCTCAGGCGCAGGGGTCCTACGAGGAAGACACTTCTAGCTGTCAGTGTTGCCTCTTGTACTCACCAATCAGGGGGCTAGGAGATTTAACTGAAAAATGTTACCACAGACAGAGGAATGGTCTTTCCCACCTCTTCTGCCTAATTTCTTCTCTTCAGGTCCAAGTTTAAAAATTTCCTCCACCTAGAAGCCAGCCCTCCTACACCTGAGGTTAGGTTTCTCACCTGTTTTCTCTCTGTGCATTCATCACAGGTGTGATTAATTAGTTACTTGATGATAAAAGCTGAAGGGGTCAGGCAATGGCCAGGTGTGCAGCAGCCCAGCAGCTGATCAAGAGGGAAGAGCAGCCGGCACCAGCCAGCAGCCAGTCCCTGCAAGGTCCAGGTGTGGCCAGGAGCTGGCCTGGTTCTCACTGGTCCACCATGTCCTTTTCCTGTTGAACATAAACAGTTTCACAGAACATCAGCATCAGACCAAAACATGTTGTGACTATTTTGGAGCAGGACCAGAACAAGACCACTCTGCCACTGTGGCTGAGTTCAGAAAAAAACAAAACAAAACAGGAACATTGTCCAAGCCTCCCTTCTTTACCTGTTAAGAGCTTTAGCTGTTTTCTGGCCATTTCTCCCTCTCAATCCTGTTCATTAAGATGCAAATCACAGAGTCACCCTTGCTTGCTGATAGCTTCCGGTGCTTCTGGTGCAGGTTTTCCCCACACATACATCTAACATGGTGGAGGTTTCCTCGCTGCAACCAGGGGTGTGTCCCTCGTGATCTTTGGCCAGAGGATATCAACCTAAGGAAGGCCCAGCCACATAATTGATTTTGAAAGCCTTAGGACAAAATCTGAAGGCCCAACTTGGCTTATGAGCCCCAAATTAGTGGTTCTAGGCTTAAATCTCCCTACAAGCAGGGACTTAGTCAGTCTTGTTTTCCTGTCCCCAGCAGCAGGCCTGGCACATCTTGGGCACTTAACAGAATAGCCCTTGAATGAGGGCAGGAGGGGGCAGAGGGAAGGATCAAGCCTGTTAATATGCATGAAGCACAGGACATAGCCTGGGCCCATCAGAAGGGTTCCAGGAGGGGAGCTTCAGCATGGTCTTGTGCCAGGTGCTTGGGCTGAGATCCTAGCGGTGCACCTTGCCCCTGGAGAGGCCAAGCCCCTTGGAGAAGGGAGGAGGACTTAGTCATAGGTTGTAGTCATAGGACATACAACCCCAGCAAGTGCTGCCTTAAAGGTGCAAAGAAGTAATAGTACATCAGTCCTGAGCAGGAAGTGAGGGGGTGGAGGGGTGTGTGAATAAGATCAAATGTGTAACAGACCTTTGGGAGGAAGGTGATGGGAAGGTAACACTTCTTCATGGTCTGCTGGTGGAGAAACTTGGAGTAAGATTTGGAAGCAGGGGCAACAGAGAAATAACTCAGGGCATAGGTATGTAGCAAAAGCCATGCTTTCACTCTGGCCTTATTTCTGAAAGTTGCTGAGCATATGAGTAATTTAATAAGACAAACTCTGCAGGGATTGCCCGGAGGACCTGGCAATAATAATAATTCTAATGCAGTGCTAGTTTGTATGCCATGCACTTTTCTAAGTACTTCAAATGAAGTAATTTTTCACAACCATAAATTAGGTACTAATAATGATTACCACCCATTAATGAACCTGAGGCATAGGGCATTATATAACTTGTTCAAGAAGGGTGTGGTGGTGCATGCCTATAATCCCAGCAACTCAGGAGACTGAAGCAGGAGGATTGAAAGTTTGAGGCCAGCCTGGGCAATTTAGCAAAACTCTCTCACTTGTTTTTTTTTTTTGTTTTTTTTTTTTTTGTTTTTTTTTTTTTTTTTTAAGGGCTGGGTTGTAGCTCAGTGGTGGTATGCCTCCTGGGTTCAGTCCCCAATACTGTAAGTAAATAAATAAATAAATCACTTGTCCAAAATGACAGGGACAGAAAATGATAGGACTGGCTCTCAGACCCATGGTATCTGGCTGTATAACCTGTGCTTTCAAGGGTTAAGGGAAGCCCTCACTGCAGTGTTGCTCAGGCTAATCTGTTTGTAGCGACCACTGGAGGTTTTGATGAAATGCAGACTCCCGATCCTCAGTGGGTTTAGGGGATTCCTGGGACACTGAACCAGCTCAGGAGTTCACATGCTTTCTGTTGCTCTTCAGCCCACAAAATTAAAAGCAGGATGAACAGTGGAGGCGTTTCCCACATCCAGAAGAACAGGAAAGGCCGATCCAAGGTGGGCCCTGGGGCTCATTGGTGGCACGTTCTTTTCATTTTCTTGTCCTTGGCAATGGTCATTTATCCTGTCCTTGCGCCTTGTGGCCACAGGATGGCTGTTCCTGCTTTAGACTTCAGATCAGTAGTTAAGTGCCCCTAGGACACTAGTTCAATCCCTAGTACCAAATAAATAGATAAATACCTAGAAGCCTCTTCAATTTCCAGGAAAGAAAAATGGTTAATCAGTCTATACAACAACTGATTAACATAATTATTTTATTTTAAAACAATGAAATATTATGTTGCCATTAGAAATTATATATTGGATAAATGATAACATGGCAAATGCTTTGGTGACAAACTTGTATAATTGCTTAGCAAAAAAACAAAAGAAGAATATAAAGTACTTTAAGCCATGATTCCAGTTTTATACTTCTAAAATCTGCATGCAAAGAATATGGTAGCCATTTAGTTGATCATTAATTCAACAAAGGTTCTTTGAGACCCTGCCCTTCGCCAGGTTCTGTGTTAGACAGGGAGAGGGAGGACTATAAGGTTGTGTGTCTCATCCTACCAAATGGAGGGAAAGATGGTCATTAAATAGTTTCTCCATTTTTTTTTGACGGGGATTACTGGGGCACTTAAACACTGAGCCACATTCCCAGCTGTTTTTCCCGGGGCGGGGGGTGGGGGGGGTGTCACCAGGGATTGAACTCAAGAGCCTTACTGAACCACATCCCCAGCCCTGTTTTGTATTTTATTTAGAGACAGGGTCTTACTGAGTTGCTTAGCCCCTCACTTTTGCTGAAGCTGGCTTTGAACTCTCCATCCTCCTGCCTTAGCCTCCCAAGCAGCTGGGATTACAGGCATGTGCCACTGCACCCAGTTTAGATAATAATTGAATTGCAGTAGAGCTAAGTGGTTTGGAGAGGCACAATCCGCAGTGAACACACATGATCTGTGTCACATATGATGACAGCAATCCGGCAATTTTTTCTTTCTTCTTGTACTTTCCAAATTTGCCAACAATTAGTGTTCACTTTTATTTTGCAAAAATAATAAGACTTATAATTTTTAAAAAGAGAAAAGGATTTTTAATGGAGTTTCCTTTTTAAAATATTTTTTAGTTGTAGATGGACACAGTACATTTATTTATTAACCTTTATGTGGTGCTGAGGATCAAACCCAGGGCCTCACACATGCTAGGTGAGCCACAACTCCAGCCCCTTTAATGGAGCTTTTTAATTAAAGAAGAGAAGAGGAAACGGGTTGACTTTGGAGATGTGAGAGCGGTCTTCAGACAGTGGAAGGGTGACATGTGGAAAAGGAGGTGGGCACATGAGCCCATCCACTGAGGGCACTTAGTGAGAAGGAGCTAAGGATTTTGATTCCCTGTGGAATCCACATGGCAGGATTACATTTTAAGCAAATGTATGACCAAATAACTAAAGGCTCAGGATTTCCCTGCTACAAACCAGGACTAAAGGTGACAGCCTCTCAGACTCACTTGACCACACAGGAAAGCCAGGGACATCCCCAGGAGGCAACAATCAAACCAAAAGCCCCCGCAGGTGTGTGAGACTCAGCTGCTGGGCCAGGAGATCTTCTCTCACTAAGCAGGGACTTGATTTTAAGGGCTAAGCTAGAGTGGGGGGGGGGGGGGGGTGAGTCATAGTGGTCCTTGCTATCCCCCTTGGCAGATCTGGGGCTGTCCCTGCTGCCTTCACTGCTGCTTGGTGCCCTAAGATTCCCCAAGGCTAATGCCACTCAGTCTATAAAATCTAAATGCAGACCAATGAATGATAATCTGTTATTGCATCAAATTTCAGCAATATCATCTGATAACTGAGTGTTCCCGCTCAGTACGTCTTAACCTCCTTGAGTCTTTACTAGAACAGTAAGCTCTCAGCTCTGTGGTCTCCACTAACTTTACAATTTGACTGACCAAAAGTAACCCTGAGGAGTAGAGAAGTGACTTGGTCAAGGCCCCAGAATTGGTGAATGTGGAGAAGTTGGTTCCAGGTCACTCTTACTTCTGACCACCCACCCCACCCTACCCCCCCCACACACACACTGACACCTGGGAATGGGTGGTGACTCCACCATCAAATCACATGCAAACACCCAAAGGGGCCGAGGGAAGCAGTTGGTCACCAGCAGTCCCTTGGTGTTCAAGGCCACAGGAAGGGTTTCCTGGGGTACCTCCGCAACATGCACTGTCCACAAAGGACCCTAGAGAGAAGCCAGGTTTGGAGGCATGACCCTGAGGATGAAGCCAGTTAGGCAAGCTGCCTATCTGTGTGACACTTACTGTCACCCACTGCCTCTGGGTTGCTGTTAAATTCCAGATGCCTTCAACAGAAGACCATTTTATTTATTTTTTATGGGGTGCTGAGAAGTGAACCCAGTGCCTCACCCATGCTAGGCAAGCACTCTGCCACGGAGCCACAACCCCAGCCCCCAGAAAACTATGTAATCATATGCCTCCCTGTTTTGTGTGCAAATGGCCCCCAACGAGGCCTTCCTGGACCTCCCTGCCTAACACTGCATGTCCCAGCACCCCTGAGAGCGCCCTGCTTTGCATTTCTCCATGGCATTTAGCACCTGACACGCTGTGTATTTCAGTTAGTTATGGCCTGCACCAGTCCCAACTAGAATGTCACCTCCGTGAAGGCAGGCTTGTGTCCCTTTAGATCACTATTGTTTCTAGTACCTAGAACACTGCATGGTGCACAGGAGGTACTTCATGAAATTGAGCTGAATAAATGAATGACTAGTAACAAGATCCCAGCAGCTGCGGATGCCAACCCTGACCCTCACAGCAGCCCTGGGAGAGAGGCAGGCACTGGCCCCATCCTCCAGGTGAAGACACAAGGTGAAACTCTGCAGCCCCTGCTCCTGAGCAAACACTTTCTGGTCCAGTGACTGTCTTCTTAGGTGACACATGTTACACCTGACTGGCCACACACCCAGAATGATCCCCGCAGGTGGGTGCTGATGCCCTTTGTTCTGTTACCTTCCCACGCATGATGCCTCCTGTGGCCCCGCGACAACAGAAGCGGAAACAGACACATGGAAATGTCAAGCTCCCGAGCAGCACAGGGAACAACAGAGTGACACGGCAGCCTGGGGAAAACCTATGCCTGGGAGGGACTTCAGATCCTCAGGAGCCCAGGCTGCCCCTGCTGGGACTTGTCCAGAGAGCAGAGCTGATGCTGGTGGCAGGGCAGCGCAGAGAGAGAGCCACCCGTTTCCAGAAACAGAAAGGGGCAGGCTGAGCCAGCACGTGTCCTCCAGGAGGGTTTTGAGGCCTCTGTGAGGTCGCCTGCCAGGAGGGCCAGCCCCACTCTGGGTGCCTACCGCATGGGGGCCACCCGTTGAGAAAGTCCAGAGGTCACATCAGCACAACACACCAGCCTGGTTGCAGCACCAGAGGTCCAGTACCTTTGGAAACCCCTCAGTCCCAGTTAGGGACAGTGGGCCACCTAGGTCATGACCACTTGAGGGGAGAGTTTGGTGCACTGGGCCCAAGTCCAGATCTGTTCAACTAGAGTAGCTGGTGCTTGTTGTCATTCAGCCGTGGCCACATCCTGATATCAGATTCTCTCATTAAGCTTTACATCCACCTCGTCAGGGGGACGTGGGGATTATCCCTATTTATGGGTGAGGAAACTGAGCCTCAAAGGGAATTCATAACTGGCCTGAGGTCACACAGCAGCAGGTTGCTGTACAGGACCTGAATCAATTCAGAGGCACTTTGGCACCCACCTGAGGCTAGGAAGCTTTGGCCAGAAAGTATCCTTCTGTGCATGGGAACAAACTTGATCACAGTTGATCCCATTCTTGTCACCTCAGGCTTTTGCAACTGGTTGTCTTCAGTTTAACCACTGCATAAAATCTCTCCATGATGATTCAGTTGTGGTGAGAAGCGCTGTACCCAGCTGTGTACCCAGAAATGCCTGGAGACAGTAACAGGGTTGATTTGATATTAATGAAGCAAACGCTCCTGGGAAGAATGACTGAAGTTCCAGTTCTCCCAAAGCAGCAACCAGGGGAGCAGATTCCCTTTGTGTGTATGTGTGTGTGTGTGTGTGTGTGAGAGAGAGAGAGAGAGGGGTGCTGGGGGTTGAACCCCAGGGCGCTTAGCCACTGAGCCATGTCCACATCCTTTTTTTTTTTTTTTTATTCTGAGACAGGGTCTCACTAAGTTGTTGAAGCTGGTTTTGAATCTTTGAATCCTCCTGCCTCAGCCTTCCGAGCTGCTGGGATTACAGGTGTGCACCACTGTACCCAGCAAGATTCCCTCTAGACCAGGCCAGGTTAGAGTTTACTCTGAGATACTGGAATAGGATGGTCTGTGCGGTGGCTTTCAAACTCAGGCATGTGACCAGAATCAGCCAGACAGCTGGTTAGAACACTAGGTACCTGTCACCCCCAGAGGGTCTGATTCAATGCCTCCGAGGTGCAGGCTGAGAATTTACCTTTGAAGCAAGTTCCCAGGTAGCTCCAGTGCTGCTGGCTTGGGACCACACTTTGAGAACCAAGCAGGGCACTTGAAAGCAGGCATGACTGGCAATAAATCCCATGCTGTAAGTGAGAACCTCTCAGCCAGAGGCGGGTGCTGGCGAGTGCCTCAGAGAGACTCGGCGTGGACACGGGGATGGCAGCTTGTCAGGCTCTGTGGGCTGACTTTAACCCCCACGACATATTCCCTGAGAAGAATGGGAACCCTGGGTTTGCTCAGAGAGCAGGTGCTGTCAGAACCCAGGTGTTATTTGACAGGAACCAGCCTGTCAAATGGAGGAGTCAGGAACCAGGGTTTCCTGTCAGATGTCAGAAGACTAAAGAATGCATTTAATATGAAATAAAATTCCTAAGGAATGAGAAAGCATTGGGTCATAATGCATTTTATTGGCAACATTTTCATTGCTTATAAAATAAGAACATCAGGGCCGGGGCTGGGGCTCAGTGGTAGAGCGCTTGCCTAGCATGAATGAGGCACTGAGTTCCATCCCCAGCACCACATTAAAAAAGAAAAAAATTAAATTAAATAAGAACATCATCTAATTGAACATCTTAGATTCAAAGAAATACCGTGTTTGTGTAAAGAGAAAATGCAATTAGCACCTTCAGCCTGTATCAGGGAAGTTACTGCTTTGGGCAAGGCTAAAATCAATAGTGACGTTGGATCTACATGGAATTAAATAAGTATATTCTGTACATAAAACTGCAAAATTTTGAAGATGGTTCCTGGGTGCCTGGGGTTTGGAAAACCGTAGGATAGCAGCTCTTAGAATCACCATTAGGGCTTCTCAGCTTGATAATGTCCACCCACTGAGAAAACCACTATTTACTTATTCCTCTTCGAGGCCAAATCTTCATGTGACAGATTATAGTCTAATAAAGGAAAAAAAATATTATGACATTGCCTATTTGTGCTCGCTCTCTTGCTCTCTCTCCTTTTGCCTAAAAACTTCAGCAAGAGTACAGGAATACTATATGTGGAAAACGTATGCTAAGAAGAATGTTATCAGAATAGTCTTACCCAGAGTCTTTCTATCAGTACTTTTCTGGTAGTTTGTTAGGATTTTTTGTGATAAAGCTTACCAGCGCGCCTATGGCATCTGCTGCATTTAGCATAAAACTTACCTGGTGTAAATCGTAGGAACACTTCTTCATTCGAGGGGTCTGGATCTGTTGTTTCAGAGCTGTCTCCCAGCATCTGATTCACTTACTTTCTCCTTCTGGTTACTGAATGGCTGCCACAGATCCAGGCATCCATCAGAAGCCCTGCAACAAATGTCCTCTAGTGTCTCATTGGCTTGAACTGGGTCATGGACTCACTCTTAAACATCAAGGGAGACTGGGATGTTCGTTCTCTGCAAAGGGAATGGCTGGTGGATATTTATATTATGAAAATTAATAACTACCATGTCTTTTAGTTTCAGCTCCAGAATTTGTTTTTGAACATGGCTATCAAACTTATCTGCCCACGGAAAGCAACGAAAACCAAACGGCCACTGTCATCTCTCTCCCCACCAAGTCATCTCGCACCAAAAAGCCTTCAACCCCACCTGCTCAGAAAAGGCTTAACTGTTGCTATCCAGGTATGGCCCCCATACGTTCTGCCTGTGTAGAGGATGTGACATTCAGTTGGGGTCCAGGGCTCTTGACAGCTGGGTATGGACATGACACATACTGTCTGGCCTGAAAATCAGAGCCTCACAGCATGGATGTCACCACAGGCCCCTTCTCTCTCTGTCACTGGTATTGTGCCCAGGGGCACTAAGGCTTATAGCCACAGGCCTTTCGAAGGGAACTTGTGAGACTATACGATACTATGAATATTCTTCCTGCACTAATGCTTAACGAAACATCCAGGGGGAAAAAATGCTCTTTCTTTACTTTTGCTTAACTTTTTATTTGGGAATAGTTTCAGACTTACAGAAAAGTTACAAAATAGTACAAAAATGTCCCTGTGTATACCTTTCATCTAGATTCCCCAGGATGCTAACATCTTCCGCATTCATTTTGCCATTCTTTCTAGATATATATCTATATATTTTTCCCCAAAGTCTCTTGAGAGTAAATTGTGACCTGAAGGTCTCTTGCCCTGAATACCTCTGTGTTTTCTAGAAGTAGGGCCTCCTTATATATAACCACAGGACAATCATCAAAAGCAGGAAACTAACATGTGTGTGTGTGTGTGTGTGTGTGTGTGTGTGTGTGTGTGATCAAATTTACTGACCTTACTCAGATTTCACTGTCCTACTCATGTCCTCCTTCAAAAGAAAAACACTTCCCTGCCTGGTCCGGTGTCTAACCCATGACCGCATGTTTCATTTGGTTCTTATGTGTCTTTAATTTCCTCTAAGCAGGAACAGTCAAGCCGTTGTCTCCGAGGGGCTTGACGTTTTTTGAACAGTACAGGCCTGTCAGTTTGCAAAATGTGCCTGGACTTAGGTTTGGGTGGTGTCTCCTCAGGATTAAACTTGAGGCTCCACGGTTTGGGCAGGGGCCCCGGAAGTGATGCTGTTCCCCTGGTGTGTCACCTAAGGGGCGAATGACATCCCTTTGTGCCCTTACTGTGCTGCTAACCCACATGGCTTGGAGTAGGAAGTTTCTGCCAGTGTTCTCCACTCAAAAGTAACTGTGTTTTCCTTTGTAATTAATATTTCCTTGTTTATTTGTTTGTTTGTTTTTAGGTTGCCAATTCAAGACTGCCTATGGTATGAAGGATATGGAGCGGCATTTAAAAATTCACACAGGTAAGTAACGCGTCTTTGGCCTCTGTGTCCTAAATCCCTTTTTCTAAAGAGGAGAAAAAGGTGAACGTATAGAAGGAGAAAAATGAGCCGGATGAAGTGGTGCACACCTATAATCCCGGCTGCTTAGGAGGCCCAGGCAGGAGATCTCAAGTTCAAGGCCTTGGCAACTTAGCAAAATCCTGTTGCAAAATTTTTAAAAAGTTTTTTAAAGGGGCTGGTGGTGTAGCTCAGTGATAGAGTGACCCTGGGTTCAATACCTAGGACACAAAAAGAAAGAGAGAAAGCAGGCCAGGAAGCAGGGAAGAGTAAAGAGGCTATTTCTGATCATTTTAATGTTCTTTAATACAGTTTGTCCTTCAGGATCTTCGGGGGAGCTTACCAGAATTTGAGAAGGTTCAAGTCCTTTACAAAAATGAGACTTGTAAAAATAGTAGTTTTATAGATGCCACAAGTGTATCTTTTCTTTTTTTTCTTTTTGGTACTGGGGATTGAACTCAGGGGCACTCGACCACTGAGCCACATCCCCAGCCCTTTTTTGTATTTTATTTAGAGACAGGGTCTCACTGAATTGCTTAGCATTTCACTTTTGCTGAGGCTGGCTTTGAACTCGAGATCCTCCTGTTTTGGCCTCCCGAACCACTGGAATTACAGGCATGTGCCACTGTGCCTGGCCACACAGGCATATCTTACATATACTTTGGATCACTATAGATGACTCTCAACACTCAATGCAATATAAGTCCTATATAAATAGTTGTTTGCTGTATTTTTATTTGTACTTGTTTGTTGTTATGGTTTATTTTTCGAATATTTTGGATTGGCAGTTGCTTGAATCCACAGATGCATCACCAGTAGAGACAGAAGCCGACTGTGTGTTATTTTTGTGTTTCCCAGATGTTTTGCATGGAGAAAGAATGGCTTCTAGGCGATTTTAAATGAAGTGTCAGATGTTCATGTTCAAAAGATTGTATTATACATGTTCAAAGAGTGTCAGTGTGTCTAGGTGAGGGACGCAGTGAATTTGACTTTATTTTCACTAGTTGTCCAGAGTCTGCAGTCGAGCCCAACCTTGGAAGATGAAGCAGCCAACAGTTATTTTTTTATATTCCTTGGCCGGGATGACTGAGGGCCTTATTGCACTGGGGTCACCATCCTATCTCATCTGCCTCACTGTGTCATGTCATTTAGATTCATTCTAATTATCCAGACCTTAATTTCATGTATGGCAAGCATTTTCATGTGAGAAGCAATAAATCTTTCCATGTGGCCTTCAGAGGTTGAAGCTTCAGCCATCGAGCACAGCATATTTATCCTTGAAAGAGTTAAGGACCGTGATTCCTGGTGGCGACTGGGAGACCATTGTAAAAACAAATGAGAATGACTTAATTTCTGCAGATCTGCAGAGAACGCCCACATGCAGCCAGCCACATCTGTGTTTGTAGGGTGGTTCCTGATTAACTGAACTACCTCCATCATCGTCTTCAGCTCCAAGAATTGACTAGACAGCGACCTTGCTAGTTTCCTCAGAGACAAGGGTGTGCTTAGTAACCCCTGGGGACTGGTGGACAGCAACAGCCACAGGACTCTTGCCCATAAAGCTGGCCAGAAGCCACCCAGATGCACCAATAAGCATCTGCCCCCTATTGCACACAAACAGAGCAGTGGCCACAGGGATTGCTGAGCAATTACTATTCCTGGATTTTTAAATTGACTGCTAAGGTTTTTAATAATAAAAATGGTAATCTATAAGAAAATTTTAGAAGTATTTTTAAATCCCAAATGTTTGTTCTAAGATGATAGTGATCACTTTTGGCTAACTAACAACATAGTTCAGCACCTGGCTGTGTGGGACTTGGCAAAGTACATATTTGATACATATAGTAAAAAAATGAAAAATCCCAACTCTCAGACTCTTCTAATCCTTTAAGTCAACTGAACAAAATGGTTTACTATACCATTCTAAGGAATTGGCATGCCTAGCCGGGCGCGGTGACACATGCCTGTAATCTCAGCAGCTCAGGAGGCTGAGACAGGAAGATCACAAATTCAAAGCCAGCGTCAGCAAAAGCAAGGTGCTAAGCAACTCAGTGAGACCCTATCTCTCAATAAAATACGAAATAGGGCTGAGGATGTGGCTCAGTGGCCAAGTGCTCCTGGGTTCAGTCCCTGGTACCCCCCCCCCAAAAAAAAAAGATTTGGCATGCTTATGTGAAACTAAAAACATTCAAATTTAAGTAGCACTCTATACAACTTGCTTCTTCGTTTGCTACTGGACCTCTTCCTACATCAGCGTATGAACATCTTCTTCATTCTCTTCAGTGGCCACGTAGGGAGTTGGTTTCAGTCACTGATGGCACATGTATAAAATACATATTTCTGGGCTGAGGTTGTGGCTCAGAGGTGGAGCACTCGCCTAGATTGTGTAAGGCAGTGGGCTCAATCCTCAGCACCACATAAAAGTAAAATAAAGGTATTGTGTCTGCCTACAACTAAAAAATAAATGTTAAAAAAATAAAATAAATATTTCAGGTTCAAAATCATGTTGTGAATATTTAATGAGGTGAAAAAAAGATGACCAAAATTACTTTAGGTACAAGAAAGTAGGCAATTGGGCATCACTGTAGCATGAGGCTAAATAAACAAAATGGTCCTGGGTTCTAATTCCAATTGTTAAGATAATTAAATAAAATAATTCAGAGCTACAATGCTGTTCAAAAGTTTAAGCATTTAAATTAACGTCAGCCAAGAGAATTTTTTTGTGCCAAAAAAGCACACATGCACCAACAAACAATAATATTGATTAATCATCATCATCATCATCAAAAAATACACATCAAAAATGAGCAGTTGTTCACGACTGACATGTGTCAGGTTCAGATTAAGCTGCTGTAACAGAGAAACCCAAACACCAGCTCAAGCAGGACAGGGGTTTGTGCGTCTGTCACATAACCACCCACAGATAAGCGGGTAGGGTGGCCTCTCTGTCCCAGAAGGGCATGCAGGAACGGAAGTCCTTCTGTCCTTAGCTGCATTCTCCCACCATCTGTAGGGGCCCTGCCCGCATCTGCCTGCACCTGCTGACTCCGCAGGTGTCCCAGGAAAGCGATTCCTTTCACAAAAGGGACACACGACTTTCCCGCCCTTGCCTTCACAGAAACTCAGACACAGAGCTGGGGAATGTCCTCTCTGGCTCGCCAGCCATGACCTCTGCTAAACCTTAGGGGTTTCAAATTTTAGGGTTTGTCTAGTGTGAAAAGAGAAAAGAGAATAAATACAGGGGACATTAGTTGTCCCCGGCTCCCACACAGCTGGAGTCTGAATTTTTATTTTGTTTGCCTCCTGTTATTAATTGGGAATTCTCATTCATCGTAGAAAGAAGTTTCCAATAAGCAAATAGAAGAAGAAACTGCCCCTCCACCACGGTGGCTCTTTGGGCACCCTCTAAGTGGCTTTGGGGTTTTCCAGATATCCTTAGGGAGTTGCGTAATTCCTCTTTTCCAAGGTGGCAGGAAATAAGCTGTTTCTTCTTTAATCTTCTTTCCTGCTGCCCTTGGCGTGTGTGTGAAGGAGACAAACCCCACAAGTGTGAAACGTGCGGCAAGTGCTTCAGCCGGAAGGACAAGCTGAAGACGCACACGCGGTGCCACACAGGCGTGAAGCCCTACAAGTGCAAGACGTGTGACTACGCGGCAGCCGACAGCAGCAGCCTCAACAAGCACCTGCGCATCCACTCGGACGAGCGGCCCTTCAAATGCCAGATCTGCCCCTACGCCAGCCGCAACTCGAGCCAGCTCACCGTCCACCTGCGCTCCCACACCGGTAAGTCCCGCCGCCACCACGCTGCGCCTCGCCTCCCTGGCTGGCAGCGTTGGGCACCGCAGAGCCTTTGGTCACAGAGGAGAGGGGAGGTGTCCGATCACTTCCACTGTTGCAATTTTGCTTTTCTTCTGCCTAGAAGAGCCTTTCACAGTTAAATCAGGGAAATCGTCAAGTTTGCAACTTTACAGATATTTTTCTATAACTATAACATGACATATTTGCAAGTAAAATATAATAATTGAGGAGGAATGCTAAATGAAATAGAGATATAAGCAATGGATACTTATAAACTTCTGGTTTATGGCCAGACATTTTGATAATGTTTAAATTTTCCTCTGAATAGTTCAGCACGAAGCAGCTGGATCAGCAAACACACAGGGGTGGGATGTAGCTCAGTGCAATGTGAGAGGCCTTGGGTTCCATCCCCAGCACTGCAAACACTCGCGTGCACACACACACACACACACACACACACACACACACACACCAGCACAGAAAAGTCAACAGTAAATGTCTCAACAAGTTATTTTTCTTTCAGGGTGTGTATAAGCTAGCTGTTGATATACAATGATGCTGCATAACACAACCCAATCTCAGTGGCTTCATATAGTAAATACTCATTACTCAGGTACTTCAGGTCAGCAGGGGGCTGTTGTGGATGTTGGCTCAGCTTAACCATGTGTATAGCGAAGGCTGT
Organism: Spermophilus citellus; assembly: GCF_964194105.1. Taxonomy (NCBI): domain Eukaryota; kingdom Metazoa; phylum Chordata; class Mammalia; order Rodentia; family Sciuridae; genus Spermophilus; species Spermophilus citellus. The sequence continues at coordinate 8,813,994 of NC_138185.1, read as the reverse complement.
GTCCACAGACCTGGGCTGGGATCTGCTGGCTGCAGGCTATTGGCTGTCCTCTGGCCTTGGCTAGAATGACCCGACTTTGCTCCATGCATCTCTGATCCTCCTCCTAGGACTGTGGCTGACCTAGACTTGTCCTCACAGTGATGGTAGAAGGACTAGCAAGCAATCCTTTCTGGGTGAGGCCCTTTCAGGCCTCTGATTACACAAGTCTACTTACGTCACATTGGCTACAGCAAGCAAGCTACGTGGTTGGTCCTGGTGTCTGATGAGCTCACCCACAGTGAGAGGTCACCACAATGTCACATGGCAAAGGTCAGGGATGTGAGGAGGGTGAGGACTTGGGACCCTTGTGCAAATGCATCCCACCTTCATCCCCATCATCATTCACATCTCTCTCATGGGTAAAATGCATCCATACCCACCCGCAAAGACCCCACAAGTCTCATCCTGTCTTAGGGTCAGACTTGAAGGCCAGGGTTGTATGGTCTCCAGCAGGTCAGGATATGGCTCCACTTCATCTGGAAAGAGCCAAAATAAAGAGACTCCAGGTCCAGTGCCACACACCAGCATTCAGGGGTCAGACAGCCAGGACAGCCACAGTTGTCCTGCTGTTTGGGAGAGGGTGAATGGAGACCCCACCACCCATTGGTCCAGAGCACTTCTGAAACCCTCTGGGCAGATGCTCCCAGGTTCCCCCATTCAGGAGACAGGACAAGTTTCAAGATTAGGCCTTGGGTTAGCTGCCTGGTTCTTCCCTCTGCCTACTAAATCATCCTTCCCACTTGTGATAAGGGTTGGAAAACATCCTCCGAGGAGCTTCTCAGCCTGCTTCCTGCCCACCAGAATTGGGGGGTCTTTTTTTTGCATTTTATGCTGGCCTAGGCTGGTGATGGTTTTGCTGGTAGAGCCATCTTAAAAACATGGTGGATTTCCTGTGTGCCTGTATGCCCAAAGCCACACACCTCTTCTGGAGTCTTGCCTCTTCGCGTGCCTCAGAGACTTCCTTCTTTAATGTCCCCCAGGTGCCGGAAAGCCTTCCGTCCAGCTAAGGGAACCGCTTCGGAGTTTAACAGAATCCTACATCCAGACCCTTCGTTTCTCATTTGTCTTTTCTGTAAGATCAGTTCCCTGAACAGGATCTTCATCTTACTTTGAAAATCTGGTTGGAGATGAAAAACTATATCCAGCAAATCTTTAACTTATTCTATATTCCCTCTAAATTCTGCTTTAGACAATGCTCAGCTCTTTTTCAAGCTTTTCCTCCTCACAGTACCTAATCATAGGCAGCTTCTGAAACACTCTCCCTATTCTGTCTAGAATTTCTGTCTCTCAGAAAGCTCAAACTCACGTGCCTTCTGCCTTCTAAGTTATCCCAGGTGGCAGTTTCACCAAATATTTGTCATGAAATGCTTGCCATTTAATGGGAATTGTCATCTTTCCAGCCTCCACCTGCAAATCAGTCCCCAAACCAGTGCTACATGTTTTGGTCCTCTGCTTTGGCACTACCTCATTTCTAGATACTAAGATCTATATCTGTTTGTCACAATGACGCAACATATTAAAAAAGAAAGAAAAAAATCTTCACCAATCTTCACCAAACCTATACCAAACCATACAACAATATGCCTTTTCTGTTGACATCTTTGGGATCAGCTGGGGACCACCAGGTAACTACTGACCTTGACTGGGCTCACAAGTCTGAGAATCTGCTGGCCATCGGTTGGTTGGCCATGACCCTTGGCTGGGGTAATTCATCTTTGTACTACTTGTCTGTTGTTGTCTTGGGATGAGAGGGCTAGGCCAGGACTGATCACCTCGTGGTAAAGACTGAGATACAAGCAAGCAAACCCCATAAGGCCATGTCAAGCCACTCCTTCTATCAAGTATACTTAGGATACCATTGGCCAAATCCAGTGACATGGTTGAGCCCGCTACTGTGGGTGATGGCAAGCCACCCTGCCCGCAGTGGGAAAGTGCACAGAATCACATACACAGCAGAGGCCATGGCCACAAGGGTGGGGGGTGGGGGGGGGGACTTAGGGACACTTGTGTAAGCTATTAAGCAAGCTATGACATTAGCATAACTAATGCCCAACCGATTCTTCAGTATTCTCCCTCAGACTAAGCTAGAGAAACTCAAGGATTTGTTTATGAAAGTGATTCCCTGCAACCTATAAAGATGAATTTACCACTCAGAGCAGTATGTTTTCTAAAAATTTAGTTGTATGCCATTTCTGCATTGTCTCCATGGAATGTTAATTTTTCTATTGTATAAATTGGTGACACTCGTAAAATTGTAAATTAATAGGATTCTATTTTTACCTTTGAGTCGATTCAGGATACTAAATCATCAGTCATTTCAGTACCAACTTAAACTCAAGAAAGATTTTTCAGCTTGAACGTATCAGTGCCTTCTTCGTTCAGCAACATCCCTTAAGCCCACGGTGTGCCAGAGCCCAAGGGGATTCCGGTAGTAGGTAGGAACAGTCAGTGGCTTTGAAGACCTTACAGTTCAGTGGGCCTGTCTGACCAGTACACTTCATTTAAGAAATAAGTTTGTTCTTCTAGAACAAAATACAATGACAGAAGAGTTTAGACCCTTTGCTTTTCAGGTCAGAAAGTGCTGTTACACTCTTCAACTTAGCTCTGAGATTTGCTCATCTGGTTTTTCTGGGTTTCGGTTCTTTTGATTGTTCAAGAAATGAAATGACTGTCACAGTAATATGAGCAGGGAGGTATCTAGAAAACTCTTGTAGAACATCCTGAGCAGGCGTTATTGCTCATGATTCTTTGTAGGAACGCATGAATAGAATTTAGGAGGTAGGCGCTTGAACTTGAATGTGAAAAACTTATTACTTCATTTTCGGAACATTTACTGGAAATAACTGTGTCCTTCAGTTATGAAAACAAGCAACCAGTCTGGTAACACAGCACATGAACTTATTGCCAGCAAAAATCACAGATGCTTTCATCACACTCGTGCATCTAGATGGAAATATCTTTAGCACACTTTTCTATTTAGAACTGTTGTTACAAGACCCGCCGCTAGCTCTTGTTATTTAATACATTGATAAAGCGTACACATTTCCACATCACAGAATTTTTTCTTTTTTCTTTTAACATTTTCAGTAACTATTTCAATCTAGTTGGCCTCTTTTGTCTTCCTGTTGTTTTTTAGTCTATTTTGTGCACGTAAAACATATTGTTAGAGGGGTTGTAAAGGCTTCACTAACCTGCCAAAAGGGGTGATGACATAAAAAAAGTTAAGAACAACACTCTAAGGCAGAAAAAAGGAAATTTTTTCAGAAAGGGAAAATACCTTAGGCTTTGAAGGCCTTATGGGCTCTGTCACAGCTGTTTCCCTCTGCCATGATACTGTGAAAACAACTGTGGGTAAACAAATGGCTGTTTCCAATAAAACTTTATTTACAAAAACAGGCTGTGGGCAGCATTTGGCCCACTGGCTGTGGCTGGTCATTTTTGTTCTAAGGTCAGTATGCATGATCTTGCTGGTATTTGGTCATGCAGTATATTGTGAAGACTTAGGCTTCCCAATTTTCAAGAAGCATGTTAAATTGCTCCCTGCCACCTCTATTGAATTCATCAAGCAGCTCATGGTTATGTTGTAGGTTTTATACCAAAAAAAAAAAAAAAAAAAAAAAAAAAACTGGAACATAATCCCAATCTTTTGAGTATATGGCCTTAGAAAGCAAACATTCATTAAATAAACAATTACTTATTTGGTTCCAGAATCAGTCTGGGTCGGAATCCAAGCCCTGCCACAGACCACTGGGTGACCATGAACAAATTATGTAGTCTCTCTGGGTCTCAGCCCTTCTGTACAATACTATTAGGACTGATATTAATAATACTGTCCAAAAGAATAAAATAAAATATAATAAATACTAGCCCCCATGCCATGGGATGTTGCCACTGAAAGGAGACCATTCGGTGGAGAGCTCAACACAGTGTCCCCAAAAGCAATGGAAGACTGTTAGCTGCTGTTATTTCCTTTGGTTAAGCAATATTGAAATGAAGGGTCACCAATTTACTTGAATTATCAGTGCCTTAGATAATTTGGACTTGGTGTTCATTGAGAAAATAAATTTTACAAATCGTGTCCATCCAGATGTTTGCAATTTCACTTTCCCTGCTCATCTTTCAGCAAATATTTTTTTTTTTTAAATCAAGCAGCTGGATTCTGTAACTTCACAAGTAAAGAACGCAGCTGGCCATGTGGGATAAATAAACTTTGTGCAATAAACTTGTCTCTATTAATAAAAATCTGCATGAAATATAAGCTGGTGTTTCTGTCACTGTAAAAAGAGAGTCCTCGGATGAATGCAGCGTGGAGCTAACCCATTTGGAAATGTGTTGTTGACTCAATTACAACATGTAACTCAATCAAAATCGTCGGATTATACAAAATTATGCAACTGTGAGCCATTAACTAGCAAAGTGGGTGCATTAACCGTATGAAGATAGTTTGATTGTGTTAAATATAAACGAGTATGTTTGCAAAACTTTTTTGGGACTATTATATAGCTCTTTTCCAACTCCCATTTTTCTTCTGGGCTTCCTAAGGGCGGTAGTGTGCAAAAGCACATGGTGGTGGTTCAGGTGTTGGGGAAGAAGAGAAATCCTTCCCTCCTCCCTCCTCCCAGGGGCTGCTGGGAGCTGCAGTTAGAAGGTCGCCTCCCGCTCGCCTTGGTTTAAGCAGTTTTCTGGTGTGTGCTACGGGGGGATCCTCTGTGGTTGTTGCTGCCTGTTCTTATGGAAACTCACCTTGTGTTGACAGGGGACGCCCCCTTCCAGTGCTGGCTCTGTAGCGCCAAGTTCAAAATCAGCTCGGACTTGAAAAGGCACATGCGCGTGCACTCGGGGGAGAAGCCTTTCAAGTGCGAGTTCTGCAATGTCCGCTGCACCATGAAGGGGAACCTCAAGTCGCACATCCGCATCAAACACAGCGGGAATAACTTCAAGTGTCCACATTGCGACTTCCTGGGTGACAGCAAAGCCACCCTCCGGAAGCACAGCCGCGTGCACCAGTCGGAGCACCCGGAGAAGTGCTCGGAGTGCAGCTACTCGTGCTCCAGCAAGGCGGCCCTGCGCGTCCACGAGCGCATCCACTGCACCGAGCGCCCCTTCAAGTGCAGCTACTGCAGCTTCGACACCAAGCAGCCCAGCAACTTGAGCAAGCACATGAAGAAGTTCCACGGGGACATGGTCAAGACCGAGGCCCTAGAGAGGAAGGAAACCGGCAGGCAGAGCAGCCGGCAGGTGGCCAAGCTGGACGCCAAGAAGACTTTTCACTGTGACATATGCGACGCCTCGTTCATGCGGGAGGATTCGCTCCGGAGCCACAAGAGGCAGCACAGTGAGTACAACGAGAATAAGAACTCGGATGTGACCGTCCTCCAGTTTCAGATCGACCCCAGCAAGCAGCCCGCCACGCCCCTCACGGTCGGCCACCTCCAGGTGCCGATCCAGCCCAGCCAGGTGCCCCAGTTCAGCGAGGGAAGAGTCAAAATCATCGTGGGGCATCAGGTGCCCCAGACAAACACCATCGTCCAGGCCGCTGCGGCCGCAGTCAACATCGTCCCACCTGCCCTGGTGGCCCAGAGCCCAGAGGAGCTCCCAGGGAACAGCCGGCTGCAGATCCTGCGCCACGTCAGTCTGATCGCCCCTCCTCAGACCTCGGGATGTCCGAGCGAGGCAGGCGCCATGAGCCAGCCGACTGTCCTGCTGACCACCCATGACCAGACCGACGGGGCCACGCTGCACCAGACTCTCATCCCCACGGCCGCCGCCGGGCCCCAGGAAGCGTCCGGCAACCAGACGTTCATCGCCAGCTCGGGTATCACGTGCACTGACTTTGAAGGCCTTAATGCTTTGATTCAGGAGGGGACAGCTGAAGTGACAGTGGTGAGCGATGGGGGCCAGAGCATCGCGGTGGCCACCACGGCTCCACCTATATTCTCCTCCTCTTCACAGCAAGAACTGCCCAAGCAGACGTACTCCATCATCCAAGGGGCGGCGCACCCCGCTCTGCTGTGTCCCGCCGATTCCATACCAGATTAGTACTGAGAAAAGGGGGACGAGAAATGAGGAGTAGTGTTCTGTAAAAGGTTTGCTCTTGATGTTTTTAAGGATTGCCGTGACCGCCCCCTGTAATAAATCGTATTTTGAACTTCTTACTGTAATTTTTTTAACACTGTAACTACTTTGAGACCACCTCTGAATCACCGCGTTCTACGGTAGAATCTTAAATGTTACCAAGATGATTCCAATTAGGAGTTGGGATTAAATGGGTTAAGGAGTGAATACATTTGTTTGTTTCCAATTTGATTTTTCAACTGTAATAAAGGTTCTTTTCCATCTCATTCAATTTGTGTAGTAGATGGTACTTCCTAGCCTCTCTTAAGCCCCATTCTGAAATACCTCCCAGAATTTGGGGTATTAGTGTATTACATAGATACAAATCTATTGGCTTGGAGAACCATTTTCTACATAATGTGACATGAATACTTGAAAAAAAAATGTTTAGTGCTAATGAACAAACAGTTCCCTAATAAATTGATACCTGGTTAAAAGATCCCGAATGTTAATGCTTCTTGAGATATGGTTTGGGTCTGAGGGAGTGTAAATCATTGTACAATTAAAGGGAACTGGAAGTAGCAGAGGCTTTTAGTTCTCTCATGAATATTGCACAAACACTTTACCACCTTCACACTTATATGGAAAAAGTGCAGTACCTAAAGTGACCCCTTTTTTGTTTTTTAATTTCAGACTGAAGATCCTGACATTTCTATTTAAACACAAATATGATGCAAGTTTCTACTAAAATTTGAGAGAACTTTTCTAGGACTTTTTTTGGTTGTTGATATCTGTGCAGATCCAGGATCCAGATGAATGGTTTTGGAAAAGTACCTAGCGTAGGTTATATTGAGAGGGAAATTCAAATTGTATTCTGTTTTGAATTGAAATGCTATTTGATCGGTAGGTGGCGCCAGAGAGAAACTGGAATTACTCCTATTTATACCTATAAATATCCTCCAGGGGTTTAATATCTCTGATTTTCCATGTAGACAAGGATTGATAAAGAGGGGTGGTCACTATTCTGAAAGAAGCATGATTAAACTGTTATGAGCATACTTAGGTGCATTTTTGCCTAAGTTGTCACTTTTACTTTTTCATAATATATGAACTTATATATATGCAGCTGGGTGGCAGGGTCCATGCATTAGGCCCTGGGTTCTATCCCTAGGAATAGGAAAAAAAATTTTTTTTGTTATGTAGATCATCTCACCTTCATATGAAGATGTTATTTGTGCTTTGGGTAAAAACAAGCTAGGGAAATAAAAAACAGTGGTGTTAGAAATCTTGAGGGTTTGCCTGTTAGACATGCAGATCCAGTACCCTTCGAAAGAGCCAAAGAGTTAGAGCTGGATTTTGTCTCCCTTCTTTCTTGGATTCTTAGTATTTGGATATAATTCTGAAGCCTTATTGCATAGCTTTGCCAGACTTTCTCTATTTTCATGTCAGTATTGGTAGTAGTGAATTATTAACTGGTTTTGGTCTGAAGCAGGAATTCCTGCAGTGTACAATGCTAGAAATTTTTAGTAATTTTATCATTTTGGAATTACAGTGCCTCCCGATCTACAGTTTTGCTTTCTTGCTTTCAGTTACCTATAGTCAAACTGTAGTGCTAAAATATTAAATGGAAAATTCCAGAAATAATTTTAAACGCCTTTAATATAGTATGTTGTTACAATTGTTCTTTTTGTTGGTTATTGTTAATCTCTTCCTGTGCCTAATTTATAAATTAAACTTTGTTGTAGGTTTATGTGTATAGAAAAGAACATAGTGTATATAGGGTTTGCAACCATCTGCAATTCAGGCATTCAAGGAATGTCTTGGAATATGAACCCAGAGAGTGGGGGACACTACTGTATTACTTGAAGCTCTTTAGAAAATTACTCAGCCACCTTTTAACTATGAAACCTCCATTACAAAACTGTTTTCTACATTGTTCTTCTATCCCCAAGAGTATCCCTTTTTTCAACTTTTAAAAGAGTTTTTTCCTGATTGTAAATATGATGTGTATTCAAGATAGGACACATCACAAATGGAATAGTATGGGGAAAATGAAGCTACTGATAACCTTCCAGGCCACGTGTAAACATCGTCACCAGCTTGGTGGACATCTTCCGGTCTTTTTCCCTATGCTTCCACGTGTATGTTTTCTACTCAAGAAGTGATGAAGCTGGGCTTGAGTTTACTCTTTTATTCTTGCATTCTGTATTTCTTTCCATATTCTCATATCTTCACCTGGCAGCCACCACATGTACAAACAGACACATAGGCATACCTATACATACGCAGCATACTCTGATATTATAAATGACAACAGTAAAATTTGTTCCCTGCAATAAACTGTGCACAAAATTGAACAAAAACCAAGCTAACAATCCCAAACCTAACCCTCCCAACCCAAGGTTGACGTTCTCTGTGTTCATGTGTGCATGCATGGACTCAGATGAAGGTAACATAGAAAAGGGTTTTTCTATTTCTAGAGTAATTGGATCATGCAATACATACTTCTCTGCAGCCTGCCTTGATTATTCCATTTATTGACAGTCCTGTGGGTCAACACAGCTAACCCTAGTTCATTTGGTTTTTGGCTTCTCTCAGCCAAGGGTAGTAGTATGAATGTCCAGTGCTCTCGCCAGCCATCCCCTATGCGTGGATATTTCAGTTATTTAGGGATTTTCCATCACAAACTGCCACAGTCAACATCCTACATAATTCTTCAGATTCAGTGCCTTTTTTTTTCTTTCTCCAAAGACTAGAAAGTGTGCTTAAAACTGTGTTTCAGTGAGTTTCTGTGGCTTATATTTGCATAGATCCCAATTGACTTTCAAAATGGTAGTCTCCTACAGAGTGGCCCAGCCACCTGCACTCCTGCCAGTTAACAGTCTCTTGGAGTGGCCTGGTGAGTGAACCAGTTATCTGCTCTTTGTGCTTCCCAGCTGGTGTCTACATGTCCTGTGACATCTCCAGGCCTGCTGACCACCTGGCCTTGCAACTTATACTTGCCCTCCCTCATTTGTCTCAGCTTATTGGGGAATTGGGGATCTAAACCCCACATCTGTGGCATGGTGCTCAGTTTTCTCCCCTTCTATCTCTTGTCCTTTGACTTTGTTTGTGGCACTGTGGCCAAATAAAAGAGACTGCTTTTTATGTAGTCTGCAATTCCATTCTTCATTTGTGGCTCTTATATTTCTTTAAAGCCCTCCTCCCCCTGAGATGAAGAGGTTCTTTTTCTTTAATTTTTTTTTTATTTGCTTCTTTGGTTTTAGTCCCAACCCTATGGCAGCCAAGATTCATATTTATATTTTCTGGTATATGGGTTTGGCTATCCACTGTGCCACAACCACAAGTTAAATAAGATTTTCCTTAGAACTGAAATCCTGATTTTGCCTTTGGTGTAGATTGAGTTCCCAAATATACTTGAATCTCTATTCTATCCCATCGATCTTTACATCTTCTCTGGCTTGCCAACATCAAATATTTGATTGTTGGTGTTAAGAATACCTTAATCCTTTAGACTTACAAAGTCTTCCTGTTGCCATCTAGTCCCAAAATATTCTTGGCGATTCTTAGATATTCATTCTTCCAAATGAAGTCATTTTATCAAAAACTACTCCCTGACACACAAACACACCAAAAAACAAAACAAAAAATCTTTAGGGGACTTGGACTGAATCGCACCAATATTATGTGTAAAAGGAATGACTTATGGGGCTGCAGTTATATCTCAATGGTAGAGCGCTTGTCTTGCACGGGTGAGGCACTGGGGTTGATCCTCAGATCACATATACATACATAAATAAATATGTAAACAAACAAACAATAAATAGAAGTATTGTGTCCATCTACAACTCTTCTACCCAAAAAACTTTGACTCCTGTTGTAAATATTATGTAATAAAATGATATCTAATTTTCTTCATTCACAGTCTAATACCATGTAAGACTTTAGTTTCTCTATGATTATTGTAATTATGAATGGAAATATTTTCTATTTCAAAATAGTTGTTGTAAGCATAAAGAAAAGCTATTTTTATATATTTGTCAAACACCATTAGGAAAAGTTCACATTCATCAACATGAAGTAATGGAAACCCCTAATCTCTGATAAATATGATTTATGATGATTATAAAATAGTCATCTCATTTCAAATTGTGTTTTCTCTTTCTGCCCCATGTATTTACTGTTTATTTTGTTTCCTTGTCCCATTGCCTTGGGACTGTTGATATAGTTGATATCCCTGTTGTGTTCTTAATTTTAACATGATTGACATTAACATTTCCCAATTTGATGGGTGGGGGTGGTGGCTCAGTGGTAGAGCACTTGCCCAGCGTGTGCAAGGCACTGGGTTTGGTTCTCAGCACCACATATAAATAAATGAAATAAAGGTCCATTGACAACTAAAAAAAAAAAAAAAAATTCCTGGGCTGGGGATGTGGCTCAAGTGGTAGCACGCTCACCTGGCATGTGTGCGGCCCTAGTTTGATCCTCAGCACCACATACAAACAAAGATGTTGTGTCCGCCAAAATCTAAAAAATAAATATTAAACAATCCCCTCTCTCTCTCTCTCTCTCTCTCTCTCTCTCTCTCTCTCTCTCAAAAAAAAAAAAAAAAAAATTCCCAATTTGATATAATGTATATTCCTACGAGTAATGGTTTTTTTATAGTTCTCAAGTCATTTTCTTCAAGTAAACATTTCACATAAGAGTTTTTATCAGGGTAGGTTGCTGAATTTTATCAATATCTTTTCAATTTTTTACCATATGGGTTTGCACTTGAGTATGTTGATAGAGTGAATTAGTATACCACACATCCTGTATTATTGAATCATCTTCCATTCCTGGGGCAAACCCTCTTGGCCATGTTGGATTATTCTTCTGATACTTTGCTGGATTCCATTTCCTATTTTTTTTTAATTTTTACAACCATATGCATAAGTGTCGTTAATCTCAGTTTTCTTTTGGTCCTATCTCTATCTGGCTTTTGCTTGTTTTTGTTTTAAGTCATGCTAATGTGAAAATAAATTGGAGTCTTTTCCCTCTTGTTCAATGACTTGCAATAGTTTGACTACCAGAGCAGAAATTCTCTGCTCTGTTCTCTGGGCTGATTCTCTTTTTCATGTTCATTTTTGACAAAGTTTCCCATTTTTTTCTGTGATTACTGGTCTGTTCATGTTGTTTAGCTCATCTGAATCAATTTCATAATTGATATTTTGCAAAAGGAAAAAAAAATCATTGATTTGTTCTGAGTTTTCATGTCTGTTATCCTATACTTCCATTTAATATTCTCTTAAAAACATATATATATATATATGTATATATGTATATATATCTCATATAGTGTATATAGTATGTATATATTATATATATAAGTATTGAGTATTATTTATATATATTATATGTATAATATATATATATATACTCATATAGTATTTTCATCTCAATTTGCAAAGGATTTATTATGCATTTGTATTAAAATGAAAGTAGAGTTTTTCCTTTTATTTGTTCTTTCTCTGTCCCTCCTCCATTGAATTTCAGATTTCAACTTCAACAGAGATTGTCCCCAAATCTGCTTTTATTTCAGTTTATTTTGTTATTCTCATTTCCTATCTTAAATTCACTTATTTCTCCTTGAATAACAAAACATTTAAAGCTGTACCTTTTTCCATTATGATCCACTTAAGTTAAAAAAGTAATTTTTTAAAGTTAAAATCACGGCTTATACAAATATAGAAAGAACATCTGTCAAAGATTTTATTTCAATCATTAATTCAAAGGGAGTCAGTAAGATATCACCTCAGGTTCAAAGAAGAATTCGACAAAGGCACTTAGACAATCAGGAATGTTGGAATAAATTTACAAAGGGGGCAGACTGGATCAGTATCTCCAGGTGACAATCAGCCGACTCCACCAGACTAAATCTGTTTAATGTTTACTTGTTTACAGATTACATGCATTATTATATATTTCAGTAACTGACAAAGTTGTAAAAAACTCAAAACCACGGGGCTGGAGATGCAGCTCAGTAGTAGAGTGCTTGCCTAGCATCCTGAGGCCCTAGGTTCACTCTCCAACACGGCAGAACAACAAAAATAAAATAAAAGGCACCAACCCCTACAGAATAGATCACCAGGTTTGGGGACTGGCGATGCCTTCAATCATCTTCATTGTCTACTTCAAACTCTTTCAAAAATTTCCCTTACATCTGTATGCCTATAAATTTTATAAGGAATCTCCTTTCTTTTCCTGAATTTCAAGATTTTTTTTTATTTCAGTTGTAGGGTTGGTTGGGAGGTGCAGAATCCAAGGGATGAGTAAAGACATGTTTCCTATTTTTTAAGTAGTTACAATCTATTTTGGTTTTTTGTTTCTGATGTTAGTAAGTTTTGGTCTCATAATGTGACCTTTAAAATACATGCTTTTTGTAATTTTTCAATTTCTGTGAGGCCATTTATGGGACAAATTTCTGTAAGTATTTGGTGGTTATCAGAGAAGAGTGTATATGTAGTCTCTGTAAAGTTCACATTTTTACAAATCAAATCATCTTTGTTATTCAAATCTTCAAGCCCTCTCTGGTAAACTGAAAAAAGGATTCCAAAAACTTGGAATTGCCTTGAGTGGGCATGCTGGGATGGAACACAGGGCCGCACTGGGGCCAGGCCAGCGCAGCCCTGGACTTAGCTTTTGACCAAGCTTCTCTTTCATTCCATTGCGTTTTGTCGTTCGTACGTGGTACCTGTGGGACCACAGCTGTTGCGTCTTTGTCATCTTCATCTTAGATGATGATCCTTTCATTTAATAGCTTCAGCCTTAACTCATGCTTTATCTCATGGTAATATTCTAAGTCTCAGCTTATACCTTATTACCTTTGCCTGATTTATCTTCACCCATCCCACTGATTAAAAACCATCACCTTCTCCTTGCTATGACAGGGAAATTCAGATATTTTATCTTTATCATCCTATTAGTCACTTCCATCTTATGTAATTTTACTATTTATAAACTTTGTGGTTTTCTCCTTTTCTCTAAGTTTTCCTGTTCCTACAGATGGTGTTAGGACACATCTCTCTTCTGCTAATGGCTATTTTCCAATCTTCAACAATCATTTGTAAACTTATATTTTTTCCGTTGCTGTATAAAAAGCAAAGTTAACTGTGACTCTTTCTTCCATCCTGAATTCCCCTTCCCAGTGAGAGGAGGCTTTGGGGCCTCATTTTTTCCTAGAATGTTCTGTCCCCAAATCTTTAGTGTTGCCGAGATAGCTTTCAAGTTTATTTCCAGGCTTTGATTAAGTAAGTCCTGCCTTCTAGAGTGTCTCTCATATTAAAATACCGTCTGCACTTAGATTCAACCAAAATCTGCAACACACGGGGCTCAACACAGTTCTTGGACTCTTCTTCCCCATTCCACACCTTTGGTTTCATTTTGCTTGGTTTGAGTGATTCCTGGACTATGTGCTTCAGAAAGGGAACAGGGGGTTCTTCTTTTGACCCATTTGAACATAGGATCTTCTCTGCAATCACCCTTAAACTCTGTTCTGGTCGGGATGGGGAGTTCATACTGCTCTGATCCAAGTCAAGACAAAATGCTGTGTTGCCAGGAGAGAAGTGGGCAGTGCCCCACCTTAGCAAATCAGGTTGAAAGAGCCAGCCAGGGAAGTTTCTAGAATGTTGAGAGTGGCTTGACCTCAAGACACAGTGTTGATCTTATCAGCCATGAAATTGTAATTATATAAATTGAAAATCATATTTTTTTTATCTCTCATGCCCATGGGGCTCCAAGCTTTAAACATTTCGTCTACATAAAATTATCCTTAGAAAAAAATTGATCAAAACAATATAAAATTATGATACATTATGGTAATTATTAAATATAAACAAAATATTTACTGAGACTATGAGTCTTAATGAGTTAGTTAGCCTTGGTTTGGCATCAGTTTATGTATCCTTACTAAATATTAATTTTTTAAAAAAAATGGATTTTTTTAAAAGTTGCCGCCATGAGATATAATTCATTTTCATTTATATTCCAAATACTCTTTTTATTGATGTCAACTCTAAAGTTTCATTCAAACAAATAAACATATAAAAAAATTATATTGTGATAGCAATGCCTCTCGATTATTTTAACTCCTTTTAAATTATATACCCCCCCAAAAAAACCAATCACATGTTGGTCAATCATGATTAACTGGGTCAATATTATCAGAAGCAAAGAACTGAACGCTGACTGGGGTTTCTTTTCCAATCCTGGAGTCACTGGATTTTATAACCTCGACATCTTGATGTCCCAGAGTTTTCTGAGCTCTGTGCATTGATCACATCTGGATTTTTCTCAACTACCCACTTTTCACAGTTGGGTGTGTTCTTACCTTCTCAACCTTAAGAAAAAGTACCCATGGGAGTTAAGATTTGAGAAGTGATTTCCTTTCTAGGGCCTGTGTACCTCTTGAAATATCTTGGTATATTCCCAAGCTCTAGAACCCGGTTGGAAGACCTTAGTCCTAGATTCAGCAAAAGCCAGGTGACAAGGATGTCCAGTATTATGGACTATGCAACTCTCAACTCTGCCATGGTAGTATGAAAATATCTGTAAATAACTGGAAAGAAGTCGGTATGGCTGATTTCCAATAAAACTTCGTTTATAGACATTGACGTTTGAATTTCATATAATTATCATGTTATAATTATCATATTATTTATTGTTTGACCTTATTCTCAACCATTTAAAGATGTGAACACATTCTTGGCATCAAGACCATACAAAAACAGGTGGTGGCCACAGCTTGCCAACCCCTCACTGGGCACCCCCTCTACCTGAGATTAGAGTTAACATGAAAAGTTAAATGAGTCTCAAGAAAGTGAAGCAAACAGGAGTCTTTTAGATTTAAATTACATATTATGGCATATTTTTTTACTGAATAGAGAATTCTGCTTAAGTAATTTGACCACCTTTTAAGGCTTTTTATTATTGTTATTTTCAACACCAGGTTTAACAAACATATGAATCTACTTCCTGAAATAGTAAAATCGCCCTGCATTCTGTTGTGGGATTAGCCTATAAACTCCTAAAAAGCCACAGGGCTATTTGTGATCCTTGATGCCACCCTTCCTGAAAGCATCACAGAGAAGCACCTTTAGACTAAAAAGTTGTAAATGCCTAACCAGCCCTGGCTTGTGTCATGATCACACTTGATTACATAAAATCACAGACTCCTCACCACCAAACTGAAGCCTGTTAACCTCCATTTTTAAATGAGTGACTTCACCATAAAACTGAGCCTCAAATCTGAATTCAACTTTTGAGTGGTTCCTGCAGAAGATTTGGTTTCCAGAAAGAGAAAAGGCAGTTTCTCTACTAGATAAGGAAGTTCGCAAGGAGGCAGCCTGGACAAAATCTGACTCCACCCCACGAGTGGATCCAGCAATTACAGTGCCTGAAGTTCACGCAAATTAGGGGACCCTCTCTAAGAAAAAGAAGGTGCCGGGCTGGGGGTGCAGCTCAGTGGCAGAGTGCTGGCTTAGCATGTGTGAGTCCCTGGGTTTCATCCTCAACACTACAAAGAGAAAAAAGAAAAACTGCAAAATTATGAATACAAAATGGCAAATAAAGAGTCTTTCAAAGGGCAGGAAAGAGGTAAGGAATTTTAATTTCAGCATCTTCACAAGTAAATCTGCCTCAGCATTTAGTTCTCGGCAGGAAGGAGGAGGGATTTCCTGCAATCAGGAAAATTCCTTTCTGAAGAAGAGAGAAACCACTGCTCTTTCATTTAAGGTTAGCTGGACCCTAGACCGTGGGGAGGTGGCCACCTGAGGAGCCCTTCAGACAGCCAAGTCTCACTTCTCTTATGGAGAAAAATAGACTGTCCCTACCCTTGGTAGGGCAGCAACACAGTTTTTATGACAAAGACCAAGCCCTCAGGTACCGCCTTAAAAATTGTCATTGGAAGTTAAAAGAAAATGACTTCACCTCTCCATTCCCCATCATTTTAGAACGTACTTTTTTTTTTTTCTCTAACTGCACTTTCGTCAATAGAATTGAATCTTTTCTACTTGTAAGTCAAACGAGTCCATTAAAGGGCCAACTGTGCTCGGGGTCTGCTCTGTGTTGGCTGCTAAGTTAGGTCGTCTGTGGTTCTCAATTCACGTTTTCCAAATGTCCAACCAGTCTTCTTTACAATTCCCCTGTCTCTGGTCCGTTTTTCACAGTAAAGCCCAACTTCAGTTCACCCTGGTGACTACACTTGGGTTGATCCTAAAGCTGGAGTTGCTTTGTGGCTGGGCAGGTGTTTTACAACATGAAAATCTAAACTTGAATTTGAAGTGGAGCCAAGTTTCCTTAGAATCGAGTGCCAGTGATTTCATTAACTCCTTTCAGGGGATTTTGTTCTTTACAATCATTCTGAAACTCGGAATCGTCACGTAAAATGAAGTTGTTTTAGAGCCCAGTTTCTCAAATACATTCCTGAGGAGGGGTGGGGGAGCAGTCTTTGGGTGTGATCTTAGGAGGGGTGCTAAAAGCTTATTTTCTTTTACTTTGGAGCTTTCGTTTTAACCAGAATGCTTTTTAAAAGTTAGCACGAAAGCACAACTGTCATCCCAGCAGCTAAGGGGCTGAGGCAGGAGGACTGCGAGTTCAAAGCCAGCCTCAGCAACTTTGCAAGGCCATGAGCAATTCAGTGATACCCGACTCTAAATAAAATACAAAGTAGGGATGGGGGTATGGCTCAGTAGCTAAGTACCCCTGGGTTCAATATCCAGTACCCCCCCAAAAAAAAAAAAAAAAAAGATTAGCACAAGTGTCCTGATTCATCGAAATAACTGACCTACAACAAGACCACCAAGCACTCTTGGAGGGATTGCATTAAATAATTGGCTTGAAAATCAAGCAGAAGCATCCTTACAAAGACAGTTTAGAGATAGAATGTTGCCTCCCGTGGAAAAATAAGCAGTCTGGTGTTTGAAATGTGTCTGGCCTCTCAGAGACAAACCAATGAAGCACAGAATTTAGATTGACCCAGATAGTCAGCAGCGCAGCTGAGGTTGAGAAGCCGAGTCAGCTCCGTGTCTAGCAGGGAGACCAGTAGTCAATAAAAGAAATAAGCCTCCATCCAGTTCTCAAATGCACCTGTAGCTCCTTTCTGTATTGTCTCTATTGATCTAGAACTTTCTTTCCTCTCCTCTATGGCAGCCCCTCATCCAGCTGATTCTAGGAGCCAGACAGCTCCCCCTGCTGGAGCAGTGATTAAGCCCATGCTTCCCTAGGACCCGGATTGATTGGCAGTGTCCACGTTGTACCAAAGTCTTACTGCGCACCCATTGCTTATCACATAGGCTCCCAGGAGCCAAGCATGCTCCATGAGGGCAAGAACCATGCGTCTAGCCCACCATCACCCCCTGATTTGTGGCATAGAATCTGGCAGGTAGTAGGTGCATAATGTTTATTAAATAACGGTGATTGTGATTTCTCAGTGATAAAAGCTAAGATTTATTGTGTCATGTTTGTGCTAAACTCATCAAATCATACTGTAGTCCCTGAGGGAGGTACTATTAAGACATTGTGAAGAAAAGGAGGTGGAGCCCAACAGCCTGGTGTAAGAATCACCTGGAAAACTGTTTGTTTTTTTTTTAACATAGTGATATCAAATTTATTAAATATATTGGTCTAATGGAAAACTGGTTTTGAATACCTACCTTCAGCCCCAGGGCAGCTCAGTAAGTTCTAATAAAGCAGATGGGGGAGGGGGGACGTTGCTGAGAACATGCATTTAAAATCCAGCCTCTGTGGAGATTGCGGTGATCCAGGCATCCTGGGAAATACTAGGATAAAGAAGCACAGTCTTAGAGAAAGTAAGAGACGTGCGGATGTTGCAGAGCGATTAGCCCAAGAGGTCCAAACCTGGAGCTTGCCCGCCCCTCAGCAAGTTCCCACTGGCCACCGCCTTCTTCCAACTTCCTCAGTCAGGGAACCTTTTGTTCACAGGGATCTGCTTTCCCTCTACTTCCCCATTCATGGGTCTCTTTCTTGCCAATTTGGCAGGAAGGAATAAGAAGCAGACCTGGGAGGCCTTTGGTATGCGGTCACTGCACCTGTCCCCCAGTCGTGAGCATCTGATTCACAGCTGTGATTTGGGAATTTGAAGTGTCTTTGCTGGGAGCCTCTTATAGCAGGATGTTTCAGTGTTGTGTCAACAACATCCTTCTGTGCTCCATCCAGTGAGCTGTCTAAGTCTCTGGCATCTGGCTTTACATGAGTTTTCTCAGAGTTTCCAGAATTCAAAGGTTGTCCTGGAACACCCTTGCTATAGGGATCCTAGCTGCTTAGTGTCTTGAGGGAATGTGTGTCAGTTCGCTCTTTGTATTCTGCTTTTCTTTGTGTTGGCATCAGAAGAATTCTCCTTGGAGTAAAAAACAAGGCTTGCAACTGAAATTCCCCTTGAAGTCATTAGCCAGAATTGAATCTTCTGGGAAGGTTTTGAATGAGGAATACTGAACGCAGGTGGTGATCGCTTCCTCCCCCAGCAGTCCTGCTACTCCTGCTGCAGGTCCCTTCAGGGGCTTTTCACCCCTGGGCTCCCTGCACTCAGGCATGTCCTGCAAGCTGTATGAACGCAGCCTGAAAGAAGGCAGACATGTGCTTGAGCCAACCCTGACTCTCAGGTGCCCTCGCTGACCTGTCTGCCCTCCCAGTGAGATGGGGAAACAGAGCCACAGAAACAGAGGTCGTGTGGCTTGCCCAGAATTGCTCTGCTGGTGACTGGTCTCACTACACTTGAGCCCAGGTCCATTCCTAGAGCAGGTGCCTCGTGGTCCCCTGCACACCACCTGCCCTAGGGTCTGGCTCGAGCAACAGCCAGAAGCAAAGGGTGTGTTCATGTTGTTTGGTTTCATTTTCCAGTTTAAGTGGTGCTTTAAATGCCGTCCTGGTGTGGTGGAAGCAAAAGAGGGTTCCCACAAGTTCCCAAACCTGAGGACATTGATATTGGGAGTTGTCAGGGCCACGTTATGATTGTCCAGTGCCCTGAGTCCTTTTGCCTGTGTAGGTCCCTTCCTAAACACACACATGCATGCACATACACACACATGTGCATACACACATGCACAGACACATATACACATGAGTGTGCACATACACACAAGTGTGCATACACATGTACATGAACATGCATACACATGCGTGTATGCATGAATCACAAATATGCACTGCATACAAGCATGCACACACATGCACATGCCTATGCATACCAAAATGCATGTGTGTGTACATACACATGAATGCCTGTGCATGCAAATGCACACACACCTGCACATGCACATATACACAGGCAAACTCATGCATACACACATGTGCATAGATGCAAGCATACAAACATACATGTTCAGACATAAACAGGCACACTCATACACATGCATAAAGATACACATGCAATATACATGCCTTAATATATTCACACATGCACACACAAATATGCATGCATGCATATACACGTACACGTCTGCATAAACTTTCACATATATCTACACACATGCATACATGCACAGATTTACATACAAGCATACACACGGGTATATGTGCATACACATACACATATCACATGCATGCACATGTACACACATTCATGTGCACACACATAAGTGTGTGTGCATACACAGGTGCACACGCATTCCCAAATGTGCATGTATACACGTGCATTTAAACCCACATATGCACACGTACACATGCATGCACAGTCATTCATGGACATATGCTACGTGTGCACACAAGGGCAAGCGTGTATTCGACATTCTTATACACACATACATGAACATATGCAGACATGCAAGCACACACATACACTCACACGTGCACCCATACACGTGTATGCACATAAACACATCTCTATATATTGAGAGATTTTAAATTACATTTCACACTACATGGCTATAGATATGGATAAATCCAAGCTGCATTGCATTAAATTCTTTTCCTCTGATTTTAGAAGAATTTAAAGCATTTGTAGGCCCTGAGGCCCATGGGCACTGTGCAGAGTGGAGAAGTCAGCCCGGGAGGGTAGAGATCATCACCAAGACATGAAAAATGTAGGAGAATTTTACAGTCTACAGAGAGAAGAAATGGGTTGAGCAGAAGGATAATTACTTATCTTTGTTTTGGCCAGTTTTTCTTATAACAGCTTTACAGAGATAAATTCACAGGCCATAAAATTCAGTCTTAAACGGTAAAATTCACTGGTTTTCACTGTCTTCAGATTTATACAACCATTAACAGCATCTAGTTGCAGAACATTTCCATTACTCCGAAAAGACACCCTGCACCCCTCAGCAGCCACTCCTCAGCTCGCACCCCGACTCCCAGGAACCACCCATCCTGTGCTCTGGGTGTGTCCCTTCTGGGCATCTACATAAACAGACTCAGCCGCAGCCGGGCCTTTGTGAGGCTTGCTTCACTCACCACAGTGTTTTCGAGGTTTGTCCTCGTTATGGCTGTATCGGCACTTCATTCTGTTTACAGCCAAATAATATTCCATCATATGATCAACATTTTTCCAGTGGAAGGGAAATATGGGCTGTTTCTTTTGTTTGCCTGTTTTTTTTTTAAATGTTGATCTATTCAAGTTTGTGAATTTATATCATAGTACCTTCTACCTACTGAGCCTTTCCTGTGTATGTCACATTAAATCAGAGGCCACTGCTCTTAAAGAGCCATATTGAACAAAGCTGCCATTTGCATCTGCACTTTAGAGAATACAACGGAAAGGTTGGGCAGCTGGCCCTGGGCCACACAGCCATTTATTTTACTTGGGATTTAGGATTTCACTTGTCTTGAGTCATCTAGTGACTAAGATCTTGTTCTGGAGCTAGAATCATGCATTAGAAATCTAGTAAAGGGCACAGTGCATTCACCCAGAGTTGAGTAAAGCGTGGTGTAATTAAGGCCAGCCTAGTGGTCACTCTGAAAAGAGCAGGATGTCAGCAGTGAGTGACATGCTTCCCTCTCAGCTGAGGGGGAAAGGCAGGCAAGTCGGGGGCAAGGGACTGTTCTCACCTCTGACTGCATGAACATTAATGAACACTTGCTGTATGCTCGGCACATACAGTATTTTATGCCTCTCACAACCAACTCTCAAAACATCGAAGGTGACCAGAGGAAAGCCCTATCTATGCTCAAATCAGTCACCTGTGCGTCCCCCACAAGGGTACACGTATTTGTATTGCTGTAACATCTCGACAGGATGGATAGCCAAGATTTTGTGAACATAAAAATTATAAGCAAAACAGTCCTTTGCAATATTCTATGATCCAACTATCTTTTTCTTTTATTTTTTTTCAATGTTGTTAACTATAATTTTTAAAATAAATTATTGAGAAAGTAGTTCAGGGTTTAATGCTGAATTGGTATTTCTTGAGCATAATGAAAGTCATTTATTCTGGACCTTCTTTTTCCAGTATTATCTTGTCTTGAGGGTTACTTCACTGAATTTTGAAGGAGGTAAATTTTAGTTATTAGGAAAAAGAAGTCTATGGGCGAGTAGCTACTCAGGTTTCTTCAATTCACAGGTGGGTTCATTCTGGGCCACACCTATGGGACTTTTCACAGGGCCCAAAAGGACCACAGGCTTGTTGATTGAGAGGCACAAGCCCACCACAGCTTACTGTCTGTTTTCTCTTCCAAAGGCCCGAGTCTTGGGAGCTGAGACTGACCTGTCCACTCTAATCCTGGGCAGCTCAGTAAATGCTTCCTGAACTCATTTGTTCCTTCAATAAACGTTCCCTGAGCACTTACTATGTCCCAGATGCCGCTGTGAAAACTGATGAAGATCTTGCCCTGGTGATGTCTACCTTCTAGTGAGAGAAGCAGAGGAGAAATACTAGACAGAGTTCATGAGTACTTTCCAGGGGCTCAGAAACCCCGGGAGCGAGGAGAAGATTGGAGACAAGTTGGGTGCTGGGACCGGGTGCAGTTTTACATAGGAAGGTCAGCAAAGGCCTCCCGAGAAGTTACCCCTGGAGTAAAGACTGGAAAGAGGGATGGTGGGAGCCACAGGGCATCAAGAGGAAGAGCAGTCCACATGGAGGAAACAGCCAATAGGAAACCCAGACAGGAACAGCGTGGGGCGTGAAGGGCTGAGGCAGTGGGGAGACCGCGAAGGGATGCGGGCAGGTAGGAAGTGGGGCGGGGAGAGACTCGCTGCCTGTGTTTTTACAGCATGTCGGGCATTTTATAATAATGATGATCTAAACAGAACAAGTGCATGTATTTAGCAAATGCTTATTGGCAAAGTGGCCTGCGATTATGGTGACACGGGGCAGGCAGGACCCTGGCCCTCTGGGAGCTCATGGTCTAGCAAGACAGACCAGCAGCCTGCCCCGGCTCATGGGATCATGGAGTCCTATGACCCAGACTCGAAAGGCCCAGGGGCAGTGGCCAGGGCTGGACCATACAGGAGCTAGTCACAAGGAGGAAGAGAAGTTCCACCCTTGAAAGCTGGGCGGAGAAGTGGGACGAATGTCCCAAAGTGAACTGGGCCTCGTGGGGGAGGTCATTGGTCATCGGAGTGCTTTGCTAGAAGGGAAGTGGCCAATAGAAAAGGATGGCCTCCTTTGGAGAGAGGTGGTGCAAGCCTGTAGTCTCAGCGGCTTGGGAGGCTGAGTCAGGAGGAGCACAAGTTCAAAGCCAGCCTCAGCAAGAGCAAGGCCCTAAGCGACTCAGTGAGACCCTGTCTCTAAATAAAATACAAAATAGGGCTGGGGAGGTGGCTCAGTGGTCGAGGGCCCCTGAGTTCAATTCCCAGTCCTACCACCCCAAAGTAAAGACTGGCACTCCTTATACTGTGTAAGTTCCTGGGAAAGCCATTCATTTCAGAATAAGAAGAAAAATATATGTATATTTATACCATATATATAAGACTCCCCATCACCCAAACTGGGACACTTCTTTTTTTTTTTTTTTTTTTGTATTGGGGATTGAACCCAGAGCATTTAACCACTGAGCTACATCCTCAGCCCTTTTTATTTCTTATTTTGAGACAGGGTCTCACTAAGTTATTAGGATCTCACTAAATTGCTGAGGCAGGCCCCGACCTGAAGTGGGACGCTTTTAAGTGGCACTTGGGATAAGGATCCTGTAAGGACAGCCGTGATCAGCCCTTGTGACAGAGGAAGGTCAAGATCAGATGTAAAACAGTGCTGAATGCTGCCCCCCTGTGGTGGCGTGCAGCAACACACCCAAGGCAAAGCTCAGAACTGTCCTCCTCTGGTCAGTTTTCCAGGAAAAAATAACAAATCATATGCCCTCAGGCAGATAAAAGTCTGAATACTCCACCCAATACTTTAGATATAAATTTATGATTACTATAAATGTATGGCTCCGTCTTAATCGTTCTGACGTTATTGCTGTTTTTACTGTTGGTAGCTGGGGTAGATTGGATTACTGTTTGGGTGCTCACGAAGACCTTGTCCACTGGCATCATGGTATGGGGCGGGCCTCCCTGCCCCACTGGTTTGGGCGAACTGTGGGACTTGCTTTGGCCAGTGGAGAGCTAGTGGGCTGCTGGGAAGAGGGCTGAAGTGGCCGTGAATTTCCCACATCTTGCCCTTGTGCTCTGCCCAGGAAGACCATGCCCTGTGCAGCCCGTGGCCCCAGGAGAAAGGAGCCCCACCTGGGTAGAGTTCCACCCCAGCCCCAGCCTAGAGCCAAGCCCAGGAGAGCCACAGAAAATAAACATTTGTGCAGAAAGCCACTGATATTTTGAGGTTTCCTGGTGACACTGTAAACAGAGACTAATACAATAGACTGTTGGTGAATGTCCTCCACTAGGGGTCTCCTACTGACTGTGCCCAGTGCTCAGCCCTGGGATGAGTGGAACCACATTCTCCCTGTGCCGCCTCTTTCAAATCACTTTCAGTACAAGGATGGTGAAAAAGGCAAAAAAGTCCTTGTGAAAATTATTTCCATCTTGGCTTCTTGACTTGCTTCTTTTCCTCCCCCACCCCCTCCTTTTTTTTTCCCTGAACAATTCTTTTTTCTCTGCCATAGCAGGGCTCCCCACCCAACCTGCCAGCACCTGCCAGCCTCCCTAACTTTCAGGAGAGGCAAGTTTTCCCCTGTTGAGACCCAGCCCTACCAGCAGAAGGGCCTGTAAGGGCCAGGGACTAGAAAGGCCCTGGCGTTGGGAGACATTGTAGCTGCCTAAAGAGGAATCGTCTAATTTGGGGCTAAATCTAAGCTACCCTGCACCTCCAGGGGAGGCCAGCTTCAGATTAATTTGAAAGATCAGTGTTTTGAATCCTCTGTGAGAACTTAAAGTTTTCTGTTAAAATGTCTTGCAATTTAACAAGCTGCAGTCATCTTTTTTTTTTTTTTTCTTTTGGTATCAGGAATTAAACCCAGGGGTGCCTAACCACTGAGCCACATCCCCAGCCCCTTTTTATTTATTTATTTTTAATTTGAGACAGGGTCTCCTTATGTTGCTTGGGGTTTCACTAAGTTGCCCAGGCTGGGCTCAAACCCGTGACCCTCCTTTCTCAGCCTTACCAAGTCGTTGGAACCACCAGGCTGGGTCCCTGCAGTCATCTTGATAGTACATCTTTCCACCTAATCCAGGTAAATGGCATAGGCACGCCCACATTACCCTTAGGCAGGTCTTTTCAGCCAGGACTGGAGGCTGAAACAGGTCCATGGAGAACTGGGGCAACTGGCAAGGAGTGCATTGGTTAAGTACAAGGGCTGTTAGGTCAGAAAGAATTGGATTCAAATCCCAGCTCCACGTCTTCCCAAACATTGGACCCAGATGAATGATCTAACCTCTGAATCTCAGCTCCTCCTTCAATTCATGAGTATAATAACAAGTGCCAAGAAGCCCTTTTAGTTTATTTGTTTATTTATTTATTTTGAGACAGGGTTTAAGTTGCTAAGACTGGCCTCAAATTTGCAATCCTCCTGCCTCAGCCTCCTGAGTCGATGGGATTACAAGCGTGCACCACCAGGCCCAGCTTCTTTTCAGAAATTCTTATGTTCACTCCTGCCTACGTGTATATATTTTTGTTGCTTTACTTTTTCTTGATTCTTTTTCATGGTCTCTTCCTCTGAATATTGTTCTGTAGCTTGTCTTTCTTTCTCTGTTGATTTAATAATATATCTTTTATTCAGGATTCATGCCCTAAACGTTTATAAAGTTCCTACTGTGCGCCAGGCACTTCTGTGTACGAGGTACACCTAGAGGGTGGACTCAGTCCGTGACTCGGATTCCACAGTCATTTCACATCAACTCCTGTAAAACCAGCTCATTCTTCCAGGGACGCTTAGACCAGGCTCACAAGGCCCTGATAACTAGAAAAATACCTGAAGGTATCTGCCGTGCGGAGCAACCAAAGCTTGCCCACAGGCCAGCAGGCCAGATGCCAGAGCTAGATGTTTTAGTTCTGGATTTCTTGGGTGTTCCCTCTGCCGTGATTGAGATGGACGTCCCACATTTGTCCGTCTGTCTGTCTGGGGTTTGCTGTTCTGCTTCGCTCACCGCTCTCCACCTCCTTCCTCTTTGCATTATCTTGTGGCTTCCGCTTTCCGAGGGTTTTGAAGTCGTTCTAGCATGCACTAGGCAACAGGGTGAGGGGACACGAGCAGGACACCAACAGCAGGTGCTGCACGGCACAGCCTTCCAGTGTCCTCCCGGTCACATCAGCAGATATGAGTACCTCCTTCCCTTCCCTCTGCGAAAAGGAGTAGCATGCTCTGTGCAAAACTCAATTCCTTGCTTTTTTATTATTTAATATATTCAGAAGACCCTAACATATTTACACAAAAGAGGGCCCTCCAGCTCAGCTGTAGAGCATTCCCCCTGTGGCTCTGCCGTAGCTCACTTCGAATGACCTGCAGACACATGGGGCTGTTTGAGGGTTTCTGCCATCATGGAGCTCTGTGAAGAATAATCACATATTACCCTGGGTATGTGCGAGGGTAAGAAGAGGGTGGATATCCAGAGTCCCCCTGAGTTTGAACAAAGCACACAGCCACCTTATCACATCCCCATTCCTAGACTCCCGGGTAGTTTGTGTGACCATGTGACTAGACTCTGCCCAGTGGAACCCCACCATGGCAGTGTCCACCCTTTCCATCCACATAGGCCTGACCACCTCCCCCAGTTATCCTCCTTCGTTGCCTCAGGATAAGACAGGATAATACCTGCCCAAAGCCAGCCTGAGCTCTGCCCCCCGGACACTTCAGGAAGGGAGCAGGTGTCTTAATTGCTGTGACCAAGTGCCATGGACTGCGTAGCTTATGAACAACAGAAATCCCTGCCTCGACTAGTCCAAGTTCAAGGCCCCAGAGCGGTGTCTGGGAAAGGAAAGGCTGCTTCCTCCCAATGGCACCTCCTAGCTTCACGCCTGTCCCATGGGGGGAGGCAGTGTGGAGGGAGTGGCCTCTCTCACGAGGGCTCTCCTCCTTCAGGAAGGCTCCACCCTCAGGCCCTAATCACCTCCCGCAGCCCCAACTCTTAACACCATCACCATGGGGCGGTGGGGGGGGGGTGCGGAGTTCAACATGAATTTGGGGGGCACACAGGCATCAGACCATAGAGGTAAGAAAGGAGCCGGCAATTATTTGATTCTCTCCCTCTGCCACCCAGAGCCTCGGGCATTCGCCTCCCCCCACCTCCTTCCCCCACCTCCTGCACCCCGGCTTGCCCACTGGGGCGTCTCAGCAGTGCCCTCTCTTCACCTCCTGGGCTTTGTACAGCCGCCCCCTTCACCCCCTTCTCTACCCGCCTCCTCTGCGTGACCCTCAGCACCCTCAATCATCGCTGTTTACCTGTTGTCCTCTTGATGGTCCTGAGACTTCCTTGAAGACTTCCTGTTGCACTCCTGGAGATGAGCATGTCCTCTCCAGTGGGGACCAGTTAGTCTTTGTGAAACAAAGGCAAGCCCAAGGAGGGTCCTAGTAGATAAGGAGAATGTGTGGTACTAACAACCCCCAAGGTGACAGTTGCTTTGTGCGATATCACTGTTGTCACAAAGGGTGGGAAACATTTTTGGTCGGGGGCAGGTGAAAGAACTGCCCACCCCAGGCCTTCCACACGCTGCGGGGGCTAGGAGCTGAGAGCCCTATTCTTGGAGAACACACTTCTGCAGCCCAGGAATGCCAAGCCTGTAGCAGCCAGCAGCTGAATGAGAGGTTGTTTTCTCTTTTAAAAGAAAGTGGCCAATGTATAGGATGTCCCCAGTTCTTTCCCTTTCCAAAACTGTGCCTTAGTGACTTGTAAACCAGTTTCTAAAGTGGCTTTATCAATTCACATTCCCATCAGCATATATTGCTTTTTAAATTCTCAGGAAAGCCGGCTGTGAACATAGGCCCTAATGCAGCCATTCCGCACCTACACCTTCCTGTGCATAAGAATCACCTGGAGTTCTTGTTAAAATGCAGATTCTGTTTCCAGAGAGTGTCTCCAAGTTAAACTTGTACACAGAGCACCTGGGGACCTCGTTAAAAAACAGAGCCTGATTCTAATGCTTCTCAAACTTTAATGTGCAGAAAAATCAGCTGGGGGATTTGTTAAATGCAGATTCTGGGTAGAGAAAAACACACACATGAATCAGGAGACCTGGGTAAGGCTGTTCCTGGCTACAGGGCTCCTAATTACCAAACTAAAGAGCGCCCTTGGCAGGGAAGGTGTACCTGTGGTGCAGCCCAGCCTCTGATTGCCTGAGAGTGAGAATAAACAGGCTCCGGGTGGCGGCCACATGCTGAATCTCAAAGACTTAAAGATGCAAAACTAAAAAAAAAAAAAAAAGAGAGAGAGAGAGAGAGAGAGAGAGAGAGAGAGAGAGGGGCAAAACTAGGCAGCACACTATTAGGTGACAGCGTTTTTTAAATAATGATCATGCAAAATCACACAAGTGGAAGAGGGGGGCAGAAGGCAGGAGAAGCCTCCACATGTGCAGAGTTTCTTTGGCCTAAAGAAGGTTCCATAGCTTTAGCCGGTGCTGGCCACAGGGGTGTTCATTTTATCCCTTAAATTACACAATTACATTTTGCACATTCTTGTTTGTAGGCTGAATTTTGTGACTTAAAATTTAAAAGCTTGCTGAAAGGTATGGCGCCCGCTACCAGTCACTTCAGCCTCACTGCAGTGACACCTCTGTCCTCCTCCCCAGGGATAGTTCCTGTTACCAGATCCCTGGTCTCCTGAGCATTCACAAGTGCATGTCTATACATCCAGTCTGTGAAGGAGAGGAAGATATATACATATATATATATACATATATATATATATATATATATATATATATATATATAGAGAGAGAGAGAGAGAGAGAGAGAGAAATGCTATCATATATGTGTTTGTCTACACGAAACAGTGTGATTTATATACTTCCTGGCCTTTGGATGTTTTACTTCATGTATCTTGAAGGATTTTCCATAGCAGTGCACGGACAAATACTTTATTCTTTTAGTTAGTTACATAGAATGTATTCCATTGTATAAAGTTACCATGATTTCATTATTGATTTTAATTATTTCTTTTAATTGTAAGTACTATATAAATACATTCTCTTAAAAAAATATATCACTAAGGATAGATGTAGCCAATATACATTCTTCCTATATTTTTCCTCTGGACTTACATATATTTCACCATGGAAAACATTATGGGCTTTTTAAACTTTATTTTGGTGCTGGGGATTGAACCCAGGACTTTTTTTTATTTTTTAGTTATAGGTGAACATAATATCTTTATTTTATTTTTATGTGGTGCTGAGGATCGAACCCACACTAGGTGAGCGCTCTACCTCTGAGCCACAACCCCGGCCCCTGAACCCAGAACTTTGTGCCTGCCAAGCATGCCCTTTCCCCTTGAGCCACACTGCCAGTTGCTAGCATAAATGTATTTGAATATGTGTTTAATTCTAGGTATCTATGTAGATCTTGCCTTTTTCCTTAATGCATTATACCTTGGAGCTTTAGCCATCATCTGTTCATAAATGTGGCTGGTTATTTTTGTCCATTGCCTGACATTTCATGGCAGAGCTAAACCCCAGTCTGATCTGGCCATTCCCCTATTGTTGGACATGTAGGTTATTTCTCAGTCCTGTTGCAGTGGTGTTGCAACAGGCATCCTTGGCCATTCCCCCTTGTGTGCATGTGCAAATGTTTCCTTGCAAGAGAAGAGAGAGAAAGCAGAATTTATAGATCACTGGCAGGGTGCATTTAAAAATCTATTGCCAAACTGCCCTCCAAAGTGGCTGTAAACATTGATGTTCCCACTTGCAGTACATTAGAAGACCAATCCCCCTGACATAGATGTTATCAGCACTCTTGATTTTTATTGATATGATAGGTGAGAAGAAAAAGGGAATTCATGATTGCCTTAATTTTTATTCTCTTATAATTAGTGAGGCTGAACAACTCGTATGATTATTGCCCTGAATCTGCATTTAACAAGTTCCACGGCTTCTGCACATTAAAGTTTGAAAAGCATTAAGATCAGGCTCTGCCTTTTAATGAGGTCCCCAGGTGATCTTCATACACTTTTAACTTTGAGATACTCTGGAACCAGAATCTGCATTTTAGCAAGAACTCCAGATGATTCTTATGCCCTGGAAGTTTGAAAAGTATGTAGTTTGAAAAGTTTGTAGTTGTGAAAAGTACATGGGGAATAGCTGGGAAATGCTCAGCATGTGTGTTTAATCTTTCAGACAGGTGGACACAGTATTTCAATTTAACTTGACATTCACTAATCTTAAGTGAGCTTGAGTTTGTTGTCATTTGTCTGTTGTGGGTACCAGGGATTGAACTCAGGGGCACTTAACCACTGAGCCACATCCCAGCCCTTTTTATATTTTATTTAGAGACAGGGTCTCACTGAGTTGCTTAGCACCTTGCTTTTGCTGAGGCTGGCTTTGAACTCATGATCCTCCTACCCCAGCCTCTGGAGCCCCTGGGATTTCAGGCCTGCGCCACCATTCCCAGCTTTAATTTTTTGTTTTTTAATGTGCCATATTTCCGTTCTCTGGGAACTCTCTGAATCTCCTTGCTTTGCTTCAAAGACGATAGTGTGGTTTTCCTGTAGCATCTTTGCTGTTACCATCCCCTGGCCCAGGACTGCTGTCTCCCTGGTTCTTCCCATGGCTGGCTATCACATTCAGGTTGTAGCTCAAAAGCCACTCCCTCTCTACCACCCTCTCGCTCTCAATCACATCCCTCCCTAGTGTTCTGATCCCAGCACTGACCACTATCTGAAGTGACCTTGTGCATTCATTGGTGTGTTACTCCTGACTGCCCTGCTGGGCCCTGTCTGGGATGCCACCTTGTCCCCAGCACCTAGGACCATGCTAGGCAACAGTGTGGGCTCAAAATGCCTTGTCAGATGGACAAATAAATGAATTCCTGATGGAGTATGATGAAGCAATAAGACCTGCTCCTGTCTATCTTTACAGCCCTTCAGGAAGTCATTTGTACCTGGATAAACATTGGTTTGGTCACGCTGTAGTCAATGGAGAGCAGCAGTAGTAACAGTAGAAGACCAGAGAGGTGGCTCAGGAGACAGGACCCAGGCCGGGCGCTCACACCTGGGAGGCCCCGGTATCATGTGCTTTTATCTACGTCTGTCTCTTTCAGAAAGAAGAAAGCTTCACTCACTTAATGTGTGGACTTTAGCTGGTAGGAAAGCAGGAGAACTCTGTGACTCAGAAGAGTTGAGGGCTGTCACCACACGCTTGTTTGCTTCAAATTTATTTCCATGTAAAATGGAATATCTGTGCCTAGTTAAGGGGAACAACCAATTATAGATGAGTGTTAGGTGTTATTATGGATGACTATAACCCTTACCCTATTATTATGAAGAATTATTAACAGAGTAGCGTCTAACAGACAGTATTCTGTGCACCCTATGTGTATAAACCCATTCGTCATAATCCCCTCGTGTAGTGACATTGCCATTTCACCAGTGAAAAAAAATGGGACACAGAGCAGCTTTTTTAGAGGATCACACAGCAGGGAAGTAACAGGATTCTTTTTTGTGTGCTGGGGATCAAACCCAAGACAAGACCTTGAGCTTGCTCTTCCACTGAGCATACATACCCCCACCCACAAAGAGCCAGGTTCAAAGTCAGGCAGGTTCCTGTCTATACTTAGTTCCTACATTGTGCCGAGACACACCCTCAGCCCTATTTTGTATTTTTTTTAGGGACAGGGTCTCACTGAGTTGCTTAGCACCTCACCGTTGTTGAGGCTGGCTTTGAACTCACAATCCTTCTGCCTCAGCCCCCTGAGCCGCTGGGGTTACAGGCATGTGCCACCAAGCCCAGCCTGCCTCTGGGATCTTCCTGGATGCTTTGGAAAGAGACGCCGAGTGACCAGGAAACTCTTGTGTAATTCAGAGGTGCATTATTTATCTCTTGGCAAAATATCTAAGAGTTATGAAAGTTACAGATTTTCTCCATTATTCTTTTACAAAGTGATAAAAGTGGAGAATTTATTAACTTTCTCTGTGAAGAAAGCAGGCTACCCGGCAGTCATGTATAAAATCAGGATAAAGGCAACCTATCAAGAATGAGGAAGGAACTTGCTTTCCACAGAATCGTCCTGTGGAGAAAGAATTTTGAAGGGCAGGTGCTATGTGACATTGTTGCTGAAACAAGGAAAGTTGTCACCTGTAAAAGCTGCTCTCTGCATGCTTAAACTTGTCTGTTCAACTGTCTTCTCAAAAATAAAAGAAGGTTTACGTGGGTTTGAAGGCCACTTGATAAAAACATAGTGACTGACACACCTTCTTCAGTTCAATTTGCCTTCTCAGGACAGATGAAAATTTATCAGCCGGATTCCAAACTGGCATAATTGCCAAATATGATTGAAAAGGGGAGAGTCATGACTACTTAAGCATAATATATTTGGCTTTCACTTAGATCTGTATTTCCTGTAACTCACCTATTTTTTTTTTTACAATTTTCCAATTATGATACTAAAATCAAGCCGTTAAAACTGAACATGTTAATAAACTTAATTCCAGGACTTTGAAGGGATGTTTTGCAAAATAGCAAAACAATCCTTACAAAAATAAAACCAATCAGTTCTTGCCATTGTACTGGTGGGAAATATTCATACTTTTCACTAGTGTTTTGATGAAATAATACATTCAGCTGGGCATGGTGGAGCAGGCCTGTAATCCCAGCATTTTGGGAGGCTGAGGCAGGAAGATTGTGAGTTCACATCCAGCCTCAGCAACTTCACGAGGCACTTTGTAACTCAGCAAGACCCTGTCTCTAAATAAAATGTAAAAAGAGGCTGGGGATGTAGCTCAGTGGTTAAGCACCCTTGGGTTCAACCCTCAATACCAATTAAAAAAAAAAAAAAAGAATACATTCAGGGAAAATATAAACTGAGGTGGTAGTAAGATACCATTTTTTTATCAATATAGTTGGCAAAATGAAGACTTTACAATGAGTTTTCCTTTATGGGGAAGAGTGTGGCTACATGTTCTCTCTCTTAGCCCTTGCTGGGGACACATAGTTGGTGCAATCAGCTTGGTGTTATCTCTTATACTACTCCAAAGTACACATTCACTCAAGAGAAAGCTTGACAGTTTCACAAAGCTCATGGGTCGTAGCAGCACTGTGCACAGTGGCCAAGACCTGGCATGGACCCAAGTGTCCAGCAACAGGACAGTCAATCAACCATGTTTTTTTTTTCACACAATGAAATATTACATATAAGTCAAAATGGGTGAACAATAACAGCAATTTGGATGCTCTTAGCAATAATATAAGGTGTGGGGAAAAAGTAATTCCTGGAATATTATGTACCCTTTTATGAAGTCCTTTAAAATTAAAATTGTACACATTTTTATTTTTTTAAATACTCCCAGAGCCAGGAAACCCCAGTAAACATTCTTTATAACTTTGTTTTATTTTTGCATGTGGTGCTGAGGATCAAACCCAGTAACTCAAGGGTGCCAGGCAAGCACTCTACCACTGAGCCCCAGCCCCAGTCCCCAAATGGTGTATGTTTTTAGAAATACATATTGGTGTTATAAAACTTGCTTAAGAGAAAAGGCAAAGGAGTGAAGTTGGTAAGTTCCTTTTGATGGTTATCAAATGGGGAAAGGAGTGGAGGGAACATAGAGATGTAGCTTGAGGTTAAAGTACTAGATTTTAGGTGGGAAGAATTTCTCTCTTACTTATTGTATCACAATAAGCCAAAAGGTACCCAAGCAACCCCACAGATGCAAATCAGCAATAGCACAGTAATGATTTTGTGTCATGGACCAGGAATTGATTGTGTGCACAGGAGGTGAAGTAATGCCCACCTGGAGTAAATGCACCGGTGTGTACACACACCTGGCAGTATAAAGGAGGGTCCCTATCTCCTGCGCTTCTCTGCCCTGGGTGCCCCCCCCTCCCCAGAGGCAGTCACTGTTCCCAGTTTATCCGGACTCCCCAGGCATTTTCAGGAGCCACCATGAACAGCAGTACATGTATGTCTCCAAATGCGTACAGATATGGGTAGCTACGCACACAGCCCAAGGAAACTAAAAGTTGCTTTTATAAGTCTTGGGGATTTAACCTTGAATGACTTCACCCAGCTTTACATAAACATTCCTAAGTTGATTCACAACTTGAAAATCAAGGGGAACTTTGAGGAAAACAACTCAGCTTTTGAGAAATGTAAAAATGCACTTCTCACAGGCCCTGCCACGGGGGTTGCCAACATACCCTCTGTAACAGAGGGCCTATCACAAACGCTGTTGACGCCCACAGGACCCGGCAGGCCATCTTTCTTGGACCCCCACACCATAAAACTCACCTGCACTGATTGTAAAATACAGATCAGGGGGCCCTAACCCACGAATTCGGAGCTGAACCTGGCTGGGTCTTTAACAACAGGGTCGTCCCCCCCCACACGTGATTCTCAGGTTCAGGCAAGCTTGGGGCGCAGCCCTGCCTTAAGTAACTCCCCAATTTGAAGAAAGTAAACACCTGTGGGATGTAGGTGGCTTCCTCGCTCCTTGTTGGATGTCGTTCATGTGGTGCAAGGAGGGTTCCCCCTCGGGTCTCATCAAGGTCCCAACTAGTCTGAGCATGAACGCCAATTAGCCTAAACCCCTAAGGACCGCGCCTGAGTCACCTGCGAGGCGGGGCCGGCGCCCTCGGCCTCAGAGGCTCCTCCGGTGTGGTCCTCGACCCGGGGCACCACGGTCCTAGGACAGGAGCTTGGCCCGGGAGCAGGGAGCAGCGTGCGGGGCGGGAGGGATAACCACACAGATTCCTGCCCTCAGCCGCCGAACCCAGAACTTGGCGGAATCTGCATTTTAACTGACTTTTCCAGGAACAGTTCACCCCGCATTTGGAGACACTCTGGTCCCCTCTAAATGTTATATTCGACTCCGCAGCCAAGGTTGAGAACCACGAGTGGAGGTCGTTCTCCTCAACCTTGGCGGCGCATCGGAATAACCCAGGGAGCTTTTCAAAAAATAGACCAACGCCCAGGTCCCAGCGCAGACCAATTAAGAGCGAGTGTAAAAGCGCGGCCTGAGCGGCAGCGGCGGCCGCGACATCACCTGGGAGCTCGTTAGAAATACAGAAGCTCGGGCCCCACCCTAGACCCACACAGTCAGAATCTGCATTTTAACGAGATCCCCAGTGACTCGTGCGCACATTAAAGTTGGAGGAGAGCTGTGCTTCTGAAATTTTAATGGGCAAAGGAATCACCTGGGATCTCGTTAAAATGCAGACATGGTTTCTCCAACTTTAATGTGCATGCGAATCACCTGGGGATCTTGTTAAAATGCAGATTCTGCTTCAGCGGGTCTGGGGTGGAGCCCGAGAGTCTGCATTTCTAACGAGCTCTCGGGTGGTGCGGGCTGCCCCGGCGTGGACCACGAGTGCGCAGGACCCCTGAGGTCTTGGCTCCAGGCCAATCAGCCGTCAGGACTCGGGATAAATCTCCGCGCTCGGCTGAGGAGCTGAGTCGCTGGGACGTGCGCCTTCCGGCTGAGCTGGGGGCAATTTCCGAACTCGGGGAATTCGCTGGGTGAAGTAGGCCACTCGTACCGACCCGCCGGCTGCCTCGCCCTCCCGCCATGTCGCGTCGCAAGCAGGCCAAGCCCCAGCATCTCAACTCCGAGGAGTTCGCCGAGGTGGCCCCGCAGGTGGCGGAGGAGCTGGGTGAGTGGGGACGCCCTGCTTGGGAGTTGGGGACAGTTGCTCCGCCGTCCTTAGAACCGAGTGGGGACGAGCTCTGGGCAGGGAGCGTGGAATAGAGAAGTAAGCTTCCAAGTGGTGTCCTGGACCTCGGACCTGGGCGCGCCCGCCCCGGCCTTTGTGAATGACATGTCCCCCTGGTAAACTACACCCTCGGAAGGTGACTGTGCCCCTCCCTCTGCCGATTCCCCCGGCCACTCCCGCACGCGCTGACAAACACTGGTTCGCCTCCCAAACACGCTGGAAGGACACCTCGGAGGCTGTCTTTGGGGTGTGCGGGCTCCCTGGGCAACGCGCTCGGAAGGTGGACATTCTGGGACCTGCGTTGGTCCCAGGGATGGGGTGGTATTCCTATCGGGTGCCAGACCTGGGGCTCGAGACTGCAGAAGAACAAAGCAATGAACAAGGACGACAAAATTCGGTGTTCCTTAGCTTGTGGTCCCGTGGGGACGAGAGAGTGGGGCGCGTGAGATTAACCAGTCAAACGTAGGACGCGTTAAGAGATCAGTGCTGGAAAAATCATGCCAACGCCAAGAAGGGGACTTGTGAGGTGTGGTGGCGGCAGTGGGGGGCATTTCAAATGCGTTGTCCAAGGAAGGTCTCACGGAGGGGGCACCTTCGCGGGAACCGAAGGCTGGGAGCGAGCGGTGGAGACAGCGGGGCGGGGCGGGGCGGTCTGGGCGAGGGAAACGCCGGCGCAGAGGCCGAGCATCTGCGAGGCTGGAGCCTGGGGGTCAGTGGAGGTCCAAGACCTGGTGTCGGCGCAGCACGGGTTGTGACTGAGGCGGGAGTCACTGGGGGCGGGATTCAGGACAGTGATAGGGTCATCCCAGCTGCCACGTGGACTCCTGGCAAAGACGGCTGCGACGTGGACTGGCTACCCTAACCCCGCGGGGTAGCGTGTCTCCCTACCCCCAACCCCGGAGATCACAGGATCCTCTTCCTGGGAAAAGCCTGCGGGAGGGGAGCTTTTCTAAGTCGCGGAATTCCTCGCCACCCTTAGGCACACCCCGCCCCCATCTCGCGGGAGGGTGGGGATCTGCACTTCTAAGGCGCTTCTCCTTCTGAGTATCTGGCGCTCAAGCCAAGACAATGTGGGTTCCTACTTTTCTCTCTGCCTTCCCCTTTTTCCTAAGTAAGGGGGTGGGGAGAGGAGTTTGCCCTGGACTTTCTAGTCTTCTCCCCTGCATTTTCCCTGCCCAGAAAGCGGCGGGGGCTGGGTATCTGGTCCTCTCTCTTTGAGAGAGCTCACACCTCCAGCAGTGCTGGCGCCCCCCCCCCCTTATCTTCAGCACCACCCTGCATGACCATGGGTCAAATGGGCTTTGACTACACCTTCTGGAGGAAGTGGTGGAGGGAGGTACTTTAATGAAAGTCTTCTAAAGAAATAGTTTGCATTTGGGGGAAAAAATTAAATCAAAAAAATAAAACTTAGCTTAAGCAAAGTACATGAGGACCCATGTGCCTGAGACCTAGGTTGGCTGGAACTGTAGGGTCCCCCTGGAGTGGGAGGCAGGGTTCCTGCTGAACCTCTGCATAAAGGGAGAGTTGGGAGGTTCTGGGGATATTGACTCTTTGAGGGAAGTGATTATGGAAGAGAATTGCTGAAAACCGGGCCTGGAGCTCAAAGCCGGTGCTCTGAGCTACTTTTTATTTCTGTGAACAGTCCTGGTTCTTGGAGAGTAGGAAATGTGTGGTGTGTTCTGGTCAATTCTAGGTGCCCTGCAGCAGGAGCAGGGCTTGTTAGTGTGCCTGGGCCCAGCCAGGGCTGGAGGAAAGGGGTCATGGAACTAATTCGCTTTATGTGCACAGCTTGGGTCTCTGACCCTGAACAAGGGGCGGGGCCTTTTCATTAGGGTGAAGCTATTCTTGAGTTGCAAGGCCACTTGCAAACTAAGGAGCTTTTGGAGGGGAATGTAGTGGGAAAGGCTAAATTGTTAGACCTCCCATCACCACCAGAGAAGATGGACTGATGGTCAGCAAAACAACCAGACGGGGAAAACCAGCAACTTCTCCCCTTTTCTGGGGGTGGAACCCGGGGACCTGGTTCAAGTCAGGCAAGTACTCTGCCACGGAGCGACTTTGCCAGCGCCACTAGTGACTTCTCAAAGGGCAACAGTGCTCACTGTGCTAACCTGGTGTCTGTCGAGCCTGGCACCCCCACTTTCAAGCTCAAGGGGTCTCTTCCCCCAGTTGTGCCTTCCTCAGGAGAGTGGGCTTCTACCTGCTTTGGACTCCTAGATGCGCCAAGGTGGAGGCTCCTCTCGCCTCCCCATCAAAGGCTCTTCTGGGTGTGGTTAGTGTTGGATGCAGTCCCATGGGCTCTACAGACCCATCTTTTTTTTTTTTTCTTTTGCCTTTTTTCAAGTTTTCATTAGAAACGTGCATGTTCCTCCCCCTGACAGTCCAGGAGCTCTTAAGTGTACCTCAGTGAATGAAACGAATATTTATACTGTGTGGACTTTGGCGCTATGTACATAATACTGACCACGAATCTTCATCCATGACTGAGACAGGCACCGTAATCTACATTACAGATGTGGAACCCAGGAACAGGGAGGTTCAGTAATTCACCCAGGGCCACACAACAAATAAATGGTGGAACTGAAGTTCGTAACTGCGGAGCTGGCTTTCCAAACAGTTCCCTAAACCCCTGTTTAACAACACCTCATTTAGGTTTCAGTTTTCAGTCTAACTTGACCGCTGTGGAATAAGAAACCCTGGAGATTTTGATGGTTTTCTTTAAAATGTGAATTGTTAATTAGTACAAGATTTTGTTTGTGCCCTCTCCTGAAGGGCACAGGTCGGGCACCGTGGGTTTCAGTCGACTGGAATCTTCCATCCCTGTAACCCTGAAGGTCTCTGGGCTTCTTCCCTCCCTTCTCATGGAGCAGAATTTCTCAGTGTGATTCCCAGACTACCAGTATCAGCATCAACTGGGGACTTGTTAGAAATTTTTAAAATTACCAGTTCTACCCTAGACCTACTGAGGCAGGAGCTCTAGAGATGGGGCCCAAGCCATCTGTGACTTAACAAGCTCTCTAGGTGATTCTGATGCACACTCATGTTTGGGAACCACTGGATGAGAGTTATTCCACGAATGGGCTGTGTGTGGGTGTGGGTATGGGTGTGCGCTCACGAGAATGTGTGCAGATTGCAGAAATTTACTAAATTGGAAAAGATGTTTCATCCCCTAAGCATCCATACAGCTGCCTTTCAAAGGGTCCCAGGTGCATGCTCACTACAGTCACCACAGTCCTGGAAATCTCTGGGATAACAGCTGGTCAGCCATAGAATCCTTAATCCTTTGCTAAAAACTTGCTCTGTGCATGGTGGCCATGCTGGCATTTTATACCTTTATTTAAGAAGTCTCCAAAGTCTAAACCAAGGAAGCCACCCATGCATAAAATGTGTCATCAGTAGCTAGAACAGAACATAGAAAACTGCATTATAATGCTAAATGCCATTAAAGTCTTGGTTGACACAGGGTTCCTCAGTGCATCTCAGACCTCGCATGCATGAGTCTCCTAGGGACGCTGCAAGGGTCCAGGCTGATGGTGTAGGTCTGAGGTGGAGCCTGAGGTTCTGCCTTTTTTTTTTTTTTTTTTAAGATACACATGACAGAGTGTGAGGTTTTGCATTCTTTACTAGCTCCCAGGTGGTGCTGATGCTTTGGCCACCGCCCTTTGGGAAGCACAGATTTAAAGTACTCTGACAGAATCTCACAAGGAGTACCTTAAAAATTCAGATTCCTGGGATCTACCCCAACTCTCTCCAGCTCCACCTCCTAGTCTTTGAATCTGGGATGAGCTCTCTGATTGAGTTGATTCCGACACAGGGGAAGTCAGATCCCACTGGGATCACTAACATGAGACTAGTTGGCACTGTTGACATTCAGGCCACTTCTTTTGGGTAGGGGGTGTCCTACACATTGTTGTATGTCCAGCCACATCCCTGCCTTCACCCCCTATCAAACATGCATATACACAGATTCTGACAATCAACCATGTCCCCAGGCATTGCCAGATGGTCCTCATTTGAGAGCTGATGGGCTCTATCACTTGTTCAGTCCCTTGTTATGGGGCATCAGGTACC
Organism: Spermophilus citellus; assembly: GCF_964194105.1. Classification (NCBI taxonomy): domain Eukaryota; kingdom Metazoa; phylum Chordata; class Mammalia; order Rodentia; family Sciuridae; genus Spermophilus; species Spermophilus citellus. The sequence continues at coordinate 8,774,617 of NC_138185.1, read as the reverse complement.
CAACTGCTTAGATATGACAGTCATAGCTCTACTCGATTTGGCATCTGAAGCCAGGTATCTGCGAGCATTTTTCTCAACACAGCTTCCATGTTATCCTGAGAGCTGACAGTTTTTCATCTCCTTTAACTGTACAACTCTCAGGCATGTAAATTGTCACTTGCTACAGATGAGTGAACTGAGGCTCAGAAAGGTTAAGTAACTTGCCAGTAGTCACGCAGCTAGCACGTAGCTGAACAAACTATCTTCCTAGGACTGAAGTCCATACCAGTGTGCTTTGGGTTGCTAATGGTAAAGCTCTCATTAAAGATAGAATCCACCTTTTATTATAATCTGCAGCCAAAAGTTCTCAGACCTTGACCTGTAATTCATAAACTAATCCACATCTCTGTTTTTCAAAATCTCACATTGACAGCACTCCCGCTTGGATTTCAGTCTATTTGAAGATAAATCACCTTTGAGTTATTTAGGAACTTAAGTAACTTATTCCTAAATAACTTATTTAAATACTTATTAAAGTTATTTAGTCTTTGACCCACATGAAGTTAAGAATTTCTAAAACAATCTCACCTGTAGGCTTGTCTAATCATTTTGCAGGTAAGAGTGTCGATTTCACATGGTTCAGTCATACTGCAAATAGAATAATGGCACAAACTGACACACCCATTACTCAGCTTCATAGTTAACGATTCATGGGGCTGGAGATGTGGCTCAGTGGTAGAGTGCTCGCCTCGCATGTCCAAGGTCCTGGGTTCAATCCCCAGCACCACCAAAAAAAAAAAAAAATCAGTTTAACATATATAACAGCAACAATTAACGCCACATGTCCAATCACATTCGTCCTGCACACCACTATTCTACCCTGAATATTTTATACCACTTGGAAACATGTCAAAATCGTCCCCAAACCATGAGAATGCGTTGAATTCATTTCATCTTCACACCCCTAAAATCTACGACTCTGCCAAGCTCTCAGGGAGTCGGCACACTCTCACTGTCTTAAGTGGATCTTACAATGTGTGACCCAATAAGGCTCTAATATTTTAGATCCTCATCTCAAGTCCTTCCGTCTATGGTTTTACCTCTTCAATCTTCACATTGTTTGTTGGTGTAACTGGTTTTTGCTGGAGAGCAAATGATACTCAAAGCAAGGTCTGGGCCTGTTGAACTGAAACAAAACCTGTCATCCCAGCTACTGGGTGGGGGTGCTCAGGCAGGAGGATCCCAAGTGTCAGGCCAGCTCAGCAGCAGAGCCAGGCCCTTTCTCAGAATATAAAAGGGCTGAGAATGTGGCCCACAGGTAGGGCGTCCTGAGTTGAATCCCCAGGGCTGGGGGAATAGTACCAAATCAAGTGGAAGCATTTAAAACCTGCACTTGACATTGCCAGGGCCTCCAGCTTCCAGTCATATCTAATCATAACAATGTTTGGACCTTTCCATCATTTTCCTTGTAATTTATGTTATGTTTGACAAAAGTATCAGCCTGTGATAAATTGGAAATTGTTTTTAAAAACTAGGACTTCGCGTCATTTGCGGTGTGCTTAAGTGGCTTTGAGTTGGAATTGTGCCACAGGTGTTAATCCCTCTGTCACCTGTGTTTCTAGGAAATTGGTAGTTACAGGAAGAAGACTTTTTGCAAGACAAACTGTGATGTCCATGGCTTCCATTTTTTTAAATGATTTTGGAAGCCAGGCAAAGGGGTGCGCACCTGTAATCCTAGTGACTCGGGAGGCTGAGGCAGAAGGATTACAAGTTCGAGGCCAGCCTTAGCAATTTAGTGAGGCCCTAAGCAACTTAGTGACACCTGTCTCCAATTTTTAAAAAGGGCTGGAGATGTGGCTCAGTGGTGAAGCACCCATGGGTTCAGTCTCTAATTTAAAAAAAATAATAAAATGGGAGAAAACCAGGTAAAGGAAAGTGTGATAAGCTAAACCTACCATCTCGGACTCGCCTTGGTAGTTGTGGTCGAGAAATTCAGTGACGCTTCATATCTCAATTTCAGCTTCAGAACTAGACAGTCACATTCCAAAGCCTGCTGAAGGCGGTGACACCCAAAAGGCTCCTGCCATCGAACCCCCATCAGAGTCAAGGGAACAAACGGCCACCCTTGGAGAGAGGACATTCAACTGCTGCTATCCAGGTATAGTACACCTGGCGCAGGGAGCCCCTTCCCTGTGCCAGGCACGGGCATGCGAGCTCCTTGGGAATTCACTCACAGGTCCCTGCATCCTCCCACAAGGTCACGACCTGTGAAAATCCATATCCACACATAGTCTTCCTGGGGGGGGGGGGGGGGGGCTCCAGAAGTCGTGGAGCATCCAGAGCTCCTTGTCATGCCCAACAGAACATCAGATTCATAGTAGCTTCTATTCGGAAATCCCAGGTGCCCTTTAACTTGGGAGGGGTCACTTCTAGATGAATTCATTGAACTATCCTAAGTCGAAAATACACCTAAATTACCAACTGTCGTCTCAGAACACTTACCTTGGCCTACAGCTGGGCACAGCCGGCTAACAGAAGCCTATTTTTATAGTCGAGAGCTGTCTTGGGTGGGTAACTTATGGAATACCAGATGGAAGGTGAAAACCGATGATGGAGAGAGTACACTCTCACTCCGCCATGAAGTTGAAAATCACGAGTCAAACCCTGATAGATGGTTGGGACTGTGTGTATTTTAAGAACTGTGCTGTCTTCCCTTCCAGGGTGCCACTTCAAAACTGTTCACGGCATGAAAGACTTGGACCGCCATCTCAGAATCCACACAGGTGGGTGCCCATGCACATGTTCAGCCTGGGATGTGAGGGAGGGGAGGGTACCAGGACCCAGCAAATGGTAGCTCCTTAGAATCGGTCACTGTGTGGACCTGCAAGCCATCAAGGAGTTTTGCAAACTGCTGAATTCTAATCTCTTGGTCTGTTTTGCACTCTGAGTCTTATGCATGCTTTATTTTGTCATTTGGAAAAGGCTGGTTTACCATTTCATTATGCCATGGGGGGGGGGGAATTCACTTGTTAATGTCTTCTCAGAAGATCTAAGTGCAGGTTGAATATCCTTTATCCAAAATGCTTGGGACAGAAATATTTCAGATTTTGGAGTTTTTTTTTGTTTTGTTTTTCTAATTTTCAGTTATTTGCAGAGACTTTACCAGTTGAGCATCCCTAATTGGAAAAATTCAAAATTCTCTAAGATGTGAAACTTTTGGAGCCTTGTGGTGAATTAGGCATGTTCCATAGGTTGAAAAAAGCTGTGAAACCAAGAGTCAGACCTGTCTTCCAGAATCCTACAGCTAGAGAGCCCAAGAGTCCTCATGGTACTCTGGGTCATTTTCCTTGAAAACAGGTTCACTTAGTTCAAGGGGGGGGAGGGATACTGGGGATTGAACTCGGGGGCACTCAACCACTGAGTCACATCCCCAGCCTCTTTTTTTCTAATTTATTTAGAGATGGGGCCTCTCTGAGTTGCTTAGCACCTTGCCATTGCTGCTGAGGCTGGTGTTGGACTCGCGATCCTCCTGCCTCAGCCTCCGGAGCCCCTGGAATTAGACGAGCACCACCATGCCTGGCCCCACTTAGTTCACTTTTAAGAATGTCTGCCAAACACTGAGTAGGAAAAACACTGAATAAAAATCACGACTTGTCAGTTGTTTGTTCATCAAAATGGTGTGACGTGGGGAAACCACTAGCTCAGCTTCAGTGTGACTGTCACACAAGCATGTTCCCTAGACAACAGGCGAACTCCAGGTTGCCGCAGCACCTCGAGCTTGCTTCCCACTTCATCACGCAGAACTTACTCGGGGGCGACTGAGTCTGTTTTTACTGCTTCCTCGCTGCACTCTGAGTGGACCTGACTCTCTTCCTGTAGCTGGTACTACCGCCTGATCCAGGTGAAGACACCAGCAGGTCTGCCCCACCCTGCTCCCGTGTCAGCACAAATATCAACAGTGACAAAGATAAGCCGTGTTTAGTAGAATGGAAATACACTGGACCACAGACTCCCAAGGAAGTCTCCGACCCCTGGCACCACTGACTCGCCTGGAGAGCAGGCAGCTAGTTTGGCTGGCAGGTGTAAAGAGGGTGTAGGGCGTGTATGGGCATCTAGACCATGTGCCCGGTGCCCAGGGCGCAGCCCTGCAGAAGACCTGCCCTCCAGGAGGGGAGGAATATAATGGCTGTGGTTACGTCGGGGAGGTCCTGGAAAGCCCGGCCTTGAGCCTACATTGGTTCACCTTTTCATTGACCTTCATTCTGAGGTTACTTTAGTATTTTAATACCTTAAATGCCAGTTCTTTCCAGAGGAAGAAAAACAAAATAATTTTGAAATATATGATAGAAATAGGATGCCCTGTAGAGAGGGAGAAAAGCGGAATAAAAATATGCTCTGGGGCCAGGGTTGTGGCCCAGGGGTGGAGCACTTGCCGCGCATGCATGAGGCACCAGGTTCCATTCCGGCACCACATAAAAATAATAAAGGTATTGTGTCCATTCACAACTAAAATATTTTTTAAAATATGCTTTATTCCTACTGTGTCCCATGCAAAACCTTGAGAATAAAAGCATCATGTTAACAGGAATTATTTCTGAATGGAGAATTTTAAAACGGTTTATTCTCTCATACAGTGAGTGTATCAGCAAATACGCCTCTGTGTGTATATTTACGCACATGGCTTTCATTTTCCGGTTTTTTAATCACTCCATTGAAAAGCGAATAAAGCCTTGTTTGAAAGTACAGTGCCAGAATGAATTCCCTTTGCCACCTCTGCTTCCGTACCAGCACCCCCTGCCTTCCCTGCAACAGAATCCACCTGGAAGTGAGAAGACACAAAAGCTGCTACATTCTTAGACAACAGCCCCACGTGTACTTTCTAAGAAACTTGAAATGCCCCAGAGCTGTAATTCAAGTGGTGTGATAAATGGGGGGAGGGGAAGTGCTGGCCTCACAAGTGCAAGGGCCTGGGTTCAATTCCCAGGACCACAAAAAAAGAAGGCTGGAAACGGGTGGGGGAGGGACAAGTCTAGCACCTGAGCAAGGAGAGTGTCTGGTCGTTGGAGGAATAGATATGGCCCAGTCAGAGGTCAATCGGGATGACATCACCTCTCCATTCCAAGTGGAGTATGTGCAACCTTAAGCCAGTAACTAGGAGGACAAGGCTGTCTTTCATGCAAATAAGCTGGAGGAGGAGATCAATTAAAACTTATAACAGGACAGAATGTCCAGACTACATGGTTGTCATGTGTCAAAGGCCGTAAGCAATGAAGTTCAAGTTTGATGAGGATACTATATTTTATTCATCAGGCTGGCTGAAGTTAGTGAATTACAGAACACCATATACCACCATTCATTTAACCATTACTCCACCCCCCCTTCCCTAGCTGCCAGTTAAGACGAGACTGTGGTTATATTAGGGTGAAGACTGGGGTTGGGAGGGAGCCAGCAAGAAAGACATAAACACTGTCATGCAAAGATATTTTAAAATGGTCTGTGTGTAGCTGGGCACAGTGGTGCACGCCTATAATCCCAGTGTCTCGGGAAGCTGAGGCAGGAGGATCGCGAGTTCAAAGCCAGCCTCAGCAACCGTGAGATGCTAAGCAACTCGGTGAGACCCCGTCTCCAAATATAATACAAAATGGGGCTGGGATGTGGCTCAGTGGTGGAGTGCCCCCGAGTCCAATCCCCAGTAACAACAACAAAAAAGGAATGGTGTGTGGGTAGGCTGCAGGCTCCTTGTTGTCGGCCCCTCTGTTTCTGGCAGTTTTTGGGGACAGCCTGGGTGGACGACCGTGTGCACATGAGGGTTTTCTCCTGCCATCATTACCAGTGACTCTGAGTGCCTCTCTGCTAGTCAGCCTAAAGTCTTATTTTGCCTCCCCTGGTTATTTCCATAATTTCAGAGCTCCTGTTTGCTTTAACAACTGCAAGCTCTGAGTAGGGCATGTCTTGGATCTCATGTTTATTGGATCAGCCAAGGGGGCTGAAGGGGTGGAACTCTGTGCTGGCTGGAGAGGTCCTGGACATGGGGTTCTCCACTAACCAGGGCCTCTCCAGCTACCAAGGCCTTGTACTCTTTCTCAGGCCTCAGTACCCTCATTTACTGCCAGCCTGGGTGTCAGTGAGTATACTGGAGGGCATCAGCAAAGGAAGAAGTCCACCTGAGCGTTCTCAACTAGTAGCCAGAAAGCTGCTAGAGGCCCGCCCCCCAATACCTGCTGCCCTGGTCCTGGCTACTTCTGTAACCACTCCCTTTTTCCGAAGAGAGCCTGGCCTATGATTTGCTTCCATCTGAGTTTTGTCTCCTTTCCCTGAGGGTTCCTCAGCTTCTCAGCCATCGATGAATGGCTTGCTGCTTTTTCCCAATGTGCTGATTTAGCCTTCAGTCAGGGTCTCCCTGTCTCCAGGCCTTGGGAAAGGAGGCGGAGGCCATTTGCCCATCTTGGTTCAATCTGTGTCATCCTCCTGGTTAGTAGACACTTAAAACCTTGAATCCTTATGTGTTTGAAGGAGACAAACCACACAAGTGTGAGTTCTGTGACAAGTGCTTCAGCCGGAAAGACAACCTGACCATGCACATGCGGTGTCACACCAGCGTGAAACCGCACAAGTGTCACCTGTGTGACTATGCTGCTGTGGACAGCAGCAGCCTCAAGAAGCACCTGCGGATCCATTCAGATGAGCGACCCTACAAATGCCAGCTCTGCCCCTACGCCAGCCGCAACTCCAGCCAGCTCACCGTCCACCTGCGCTCCCACACAGGTAAGTCTGGCCCACAGACCTCAGGACCTTGCTTTTCTCTAATATCTTAGCCTCCTTTTACTTAAAACACGAGCAACTTTAAATGACATGGTGGTAGAAGCAAAGGAATTTGGAGTTTGTGGTTATGTGACTTGTCAAGGTTTTCTTTGCCACAACAACAGCTTTCAGTAAAACAGTCTGACGGCTGAGTTTTATAACTTACCTGCGGAAATATAGGTTGGGATGGGCACTCAGTACAACAGCCAAGCAACAAAGGATGTATCTCAAATAAACATCGGCTCTGGAAACTGGGCGTTTCAGTATTTGACTTTGTGTGGTTTAACTGGGGGATGTGGCAAAGTCAGTTGATTGTAATTGCAAATCAGACTTCTTGAAATTTTCCCTTCCCTGCTGTGGACCCCACTAAAATTCTAGAAAAATAGGACCAACCCACTGTGGCACAGAAAATTGGGGGGATGAAACATTCTTAATGAGGCTCATGATGAGCATTTCTAAAGAGTTTATGGATGGTGTCAAGCAGATAGGAAAATGCAAACATTTAAAATTGACTAAAGAGAGCTGTATCCAAGTTGACAAATGCAGGCAGCCATGAAGGTGAGAGCCAGTCTTTCCAGCCAATGTCTGAATGCCCTTCGAGCTCTGGACGTGGAGTTAGCCAAGTGGACAAAGAGATAGCCAAGGCCCCAAAGCTCAGGGGAGAAGCCAATACCCATACAAAAACTCAGAAGCAGGCATCAAGTTCTCATCCTTAAACCAGGCTATCTTTCTAAATTTGGTCAGCCAAGGATTGTGAGCCATCTGAAAGAAATATATAACATGAAATGTGCCAACTATAACCAATAATGAATCCCAAAAGTAAGAGAGTCCTTGCAATAGACAAAAAAAAAAAAAAAAAAAAAAAAAAAAAAGTTTGCTTTCTATTTGCTGTCAACAACTGGCAAAGATGTTCCATCTAGAACATTAGAGCTCTATGAAGAGTTAGAACACAAAGACACGAACTAAACCCAGAGCTATTAGCGATAAGGTTAACGAAGTTTCCCAGTGATGAGTGGAGGAAATTGGGGTAGAGAACTGAGAATAAAAACTGTAATGTGGGGTTCTGATGAGGTCTAGGAAAAAAAAGAAATAGAAGAAGATCAAATGAGCAACTAAAAGAATCCCACAATTATAAGGGGCCAGGAAAATGAGAGGGCTCACAAGATGCCAACCAGGAGGAAGGGAGTTGGAAGGGAAGAGCCATACCTAGAAAGACTTCTCGCTCGGCAGGATCGCCTCCTAGAGACGGTGAAACTCGCCCTCAAAGTTGAGAAATGATTTTGACCTTAGAATTCTGTACCCAGCTAAACTGTCTTGTGTATGAGTGTGAAATAGAAGTAAATGTAAGGATTCAAGACTGTACTCCCAGCCACCAAAGTAGAAGTTACTAGAAGATACTCTTGTAGCAAAAAAAGGGAGGAAACACAGTGTCATGAAATATATTGTGTGTGACTGAGTATAGCTACCTGGGATTGCAGCAAGGAGAGGTATCAGGATGATACATGAACAGAACATTGAGGGGTGGGGAAAATTCACAAAAAGCATTTTTTTTTAATCACATGAAAAGTATATAATTAAGAGACTGGATAACTTTTGATATTATGTGAGTTTTTTTTTTTAACTCAAAAACTGCACAGCCCCAATCAAGAACCAAGCTAAGTAGTGGCCAAAAATGAGCATGTAAAGGAAAGAACAGCTTAATCTTGATGGTCATTGACACTAGCCACTGGTCCGGGTGTGACGATGGCCCTATAAGAAGATGGTTGTTATTCTGGTGCCATCTTTGATTCTGACAAATATCACATACTCTATCCTCATATAAATTATTTGTAGTTTGGTTCCAGAGTTGAAATCTGAATATGACTAACATATGGAAATTCACAGGACAGAATGGAAACGTTTTTTAACTTAAATGTACAAATAAAGCTGCTTCTACGAAGTGAGGAGTTAATGGGGAGGGGAGAAGGATCCTCACAGAACCTCACTCGGGTGGATTAAACCCTGTTACCTTTAGGAGGTAGCTTGAGAGGGCAGGAGCCATCGCCTACAGCTTGCAGGAGGTGGCTGGCTGGCTGGGATGAGTGACATTCTTATCCTTGCTCAGAGGATATGACTTTTCATCATGTGTCCCTGTCCCTACCACTGCAGTCATCTGTGAATTTATACATAAAACTAAATCTGTAGTTAGAAAACTTAAAAAAACTTTCAACTAGTAATACAAGCCAAATAACTGATTGTAATATAAACACTGTGGTCAGCCTGTTCCTAAATCTTACCTTTATTTGGAAAATGCATGTGACCTACACCTCACCTCTTCTTCCACTTTTAATTCCAAGATGTCAGTTAAAGAGTTTCCATCTAAAACTCAACTGTCATCCAGGGTAGACTTGGATCTACATCAAATCCCTGCTACTTGACCCCCAAGCCTCAGTTGTCCCACGTGTAAGATGGGTGTAATGATCCTCTAAGCTCGTTGTGAGGGCTTGGTCAGTTGGTACCCAGGGTAAGCGTGTTCTCAGAAGTTGCCAATAGTTGGAGTTCAGAAGACCCGGTCTTCTGGCCGCGGCCAGGTGTGCCGATGCATGTTTGGGGGAGTTCTGTTTGCTGCCTGCTCTAATGGAAACGCACCTTCCGTTGCTAGGGGACACCCCCTTCCAGTGCTGGCTCTGTAGCGCCAAGTTCAAAATCAGCTCGGACTTGAAAAGGCACATGATCGTGCACTCGGGGGAGAAGCCTTTCAAGTGCGAGTTCTGCGATGTGCGCTGCACCATGAAGGCGAACCTCAAGTCGCACATCCGCATCAAGCACACCTTCAAGTGTCTGCACTGCGCCTTCCAGGGCCGGGACCGGGCCGACCTCCTGGAGCACAGCCGGCTGCACCAGGCCGACCACCCCGAGAAGTGCCCCGAGTGCAGCTATTCCTGCTCCAGCGCCGCGGCCCTGCGCGTGCACAGCAGGGTCCACTGCAAAGACCGTCCCTTCAAATGTGACTTCTGCAGCTTCGACACCAAGCGGCCCAGCAGCCTGGCCAAGCACATCGACAAGCTGCACAGGGATGAGGCCAAGACCGAGAACAGGGCCCCGCAGGGCAGGGAAGGGCTCAGGGAGAGCGGCGCCCACCAGATGGCCAAGATCGTGACCCAGAGGGCCTTCCGCTGCGAGACCTGCGGTGCCTCCTTCGTCAGGGACGACTCCCTGAGATGCCATAAAAAGCAGCACAGCGACCAGAGTGAAAACAAGAACTCGGACTTGGTCACCTTCCCGCCTGAAAGCAGCCCCTCGGGACAGCTCGGCCCCCTGGTCTCTGTGGGACAGCTGGAGGCCCCCCTGGAGCCCAGCCATGACCTCTAGTGCAGCCAGAGTGGGCTGTCTGGGTTCCAGGCAGGGCCGGGGGGACCATCCATTCGGGAGCTGGCTGTCCCACCTCCCGGGCCTCCAGCAGCCCAGGTTGAAGCAACTTTAACATGGGGACACGCGTTACCCGAGCCACACCACGGAGACACTCCTTGACACTGCCTGAGCAGTTTGCCTGGGCTGTTCAAAGGTGGGGACCACGGATTCTACTCCGTCCAGCAGACAGACTTGTCCATGATGGACTCCGACTTTAAAACTGACCCATCCCTGATGGACTTGTTCAGCTAGTTAGAGGACATAGAAAACTAAAACCGAACTGATCTGTAGAGTGGGGAGGGTTGAGTGGAGGATGGGATATGTGGAGGGTATGGGGGGGACTGGGAAAGTTATATTTCTTAACCTGAGTAGTGATCGCAAGAGCATCTGCCTTATACATTTGTGTGGTTTCTTTTATCTGTTTTACAATAAAAAGGCAGACTCATCTGTAGAGTGACAGAAGGGAAATACGATTTTTCTTTACATTCCTCCATACTCGGGTTATGGTAGAGGAAAGGCTTCCCGAGCCCCATCCATTCAGTGACTTATTATAGAATCCCATGCACTTGGGATTTAGCCTTACAGTGATGCAAAATGCAGTTTGACCTGGAGGTGGCGCAAAAGGTCAAGCTAATGGTAGCGCAGCCTGCGCGGTGGGCGGTAGAATTTGAACAACAGAAGAGTTGTGTCAGAGAGAAAAGTGGCAGAGTGGTAAGCTCTGGACCTGGTTCTGGGATGTGAGATATTTGGAACAGCCTAAAGCTGAGGTTTTTCGCAGCACAAAATGCACTTGGTGTTTGCTAAATGACACAGGAGAAAATCTAACCCTCATAAGCAGACTTTGTCCTGGGGTTGACACTCAGTAGGCTAGAGGATCCCTGTGGATATATCATTTATCCAGAGCTGATTTGTTTGTCTACTTCAGTGTCTTTCCTTTCAATACAAACTTTGTTTAATATAAAGTCTTGGGTGCCCTCATTCAGCCAAACAGGTATGTTTTTTGTTTTTGTTTTTTTTGGGGGGGGGGTGGTTGTTGTTGTTTGTTAGTTTTTAATATTCTTAATTGTAGATGGACACAATGCTTTATTTTTTTATTTATTTATTTTTAATGTGGTGCTGGGGATCGAACCCAGGGCCTCACACATGCTAGGCAAGTGCTCTACCACTGAGCTACAACCCCAGCCCCAAACAGGTATGTTTTTGAAGTAGACTAATCTACTGTTGATAAACTAGAAAAAAAAAGGATGTGATGGCAAATTTTCATAATTTCACTCATAAGATAGCAAAAGGTACGTAGGTTATTTTATGACAGCAGTTTGAATAACCCTCACTCTATTTAAGTTCTACAGCAGGTAGTGTCTGAAAAGATTAAAATCATAGCAACTCCCCATGATAGAATTCATCATTGCTTTGCTCTGGAACTATTGTTTGGGGTTGGAAGAATGTAGGGCAGCTGAATGCTGGTGCTCTTGTGCAGATGGGACAACTATTACCTCTCTGCCTTTGTCATGCGTCTTATCTGCATTTCTGGAAATAGAAGGTGGTTGACGTCTTGAGTCGGAACTCGGATCAAAATCACAAACGCCTCTTGTACTTCGAAGTTATACCTCTTCAGATAAACAGGAAAGATGACTGTCCTTTTAGCGACAGCTTTTTGTTAACAGCTGTGTGGACTTCAAGGGCATTTGATCCAACCTGGTATCACTTAGCAAATTTCGATTCTCAGAGCCACAGGTGAGCAGAAGTTTGGGGCCGGGTATTAAATATTTCGGGCTTCATGGAACTATAAAGTCTTTTTTTTTTTTTTTTTTTTTTTGCATTTTGTAGCCAGGGGTTTTAGCACAAAAATAACCAAAGACAATGAGAAAAGAACAAATGTGTTTGTTTTCCAATAAAACTTCACAACAGGCAGCCCAGGGGAGGTGGACAAGGTTGTGATAAGCCAGACCTTCCCGGCAACTTCTGGAGCACACTAAAACAGGCTGAGCTTTCTGGCAGAGCCACAGATAAGGATTTGCATAACGCTGAGAATGTAGCTGAAGAGAATAAGGCTGAGTTAGAGAAGATGTTGAAAACTGTAATAAATTTTAGAAAATTTTGAGACAGGTGAGGATTCAGAGACAAGTGAGCTAAGAGGGACACATAGGACAGGAACCTTCCAGGGGCAGGGATGGTTTTACCCCGGCGTTATTGGCAAGGAAATTAGAAGGTGGCAGTTGGTAAGGTTAAATACAAGTCACCCAGAGTGAACTGGCTACGCACCGGCTGGATGAGACCATCACTAATCTTGGAGTAGAACTGAGAAGCAGCTTCGGTAGTGAGGGCTACAGATGCGACGGAGGTGCCGTTTCCTCGCCAGCCCTAGTTTGTAGAGTCACTCTGGAAGAGGAAGTCGATGAGTATGTTTGCCTTTGACTTCACTTGGACCAGGCGTTGCAAACTTTTTCAGAAAAGGATCAGGTAGTAAATGTTCGGGGCTTTGTTGGCACCATTCCCTGCGAACACTGCCCAGTCTGCTCCCTTCTGCTGCAGTGGCACGATCACCCCACTCTGCCGCTACCGTAACCAAAGCCTCTGCAGAGAATGGGCACAGAATGGTCTGCGCAGCAGTAAACTTGTGTCTGCAGTAACAGAGTATGATTTGGACGAAGGCCATAGTTTGCTGAGCCTCAAGTACAAGCAACATGGCAGCGGGGTACATGTTAAGAACTGCGTACTTCTGTGGCCACTTTAAAGAAGGCTTTGCTTAGTGCCACAGACAGGTGAGTGTCGGGTGAGGTACTAGAAAGGACTGGATCCTTCTTGACTTTTTTTTGGCTCAGCTGTGAAATTCCCAGTGAAGAGTCTTGCTTCTTTGCTGGTGGTTTCTTGCTGCCTTCTAGATACTATCAATCAGGAATTTTTATTTGTCCTTAAATTGATTTCTTTAAAAAAAAGCACCAATCTCAATTCCTGTTGCTACAGGGAACAGCTGGAGTCCTAAGTGAACCAGATTGAACCCAGGGGCTCTTTACCACTGAGCTAAATCCTCAGCCCTTTTTATTTTGAAACACTAAGTTCCAAGCTGGCCTGGAATCTGTGATCCTCTCCTCAGCCTCCCACATCACTGGGACCACAGGTGTGTGCCATCTTGCCCAGCTTGAGCCAGATCTTTACCTGGACTGCATTGTGGCAGGCTGCCCCAGAGCTGAAACTGGGATGAGAACTGGGTCCCAGATTTAAGGGGACATGAGAGACTTGGTCACCAAGAACCAGTATTTTAATGATATATATATATATATATATATATATATATATTGTTTGTTTGTTTGTTTTAATCAGAAAACAATAAATAGCCCCACCTATCCCGACTTTTTTCTCCTTAACAGGTTATCGAAGGTTGTCCTGTGAGGCAGGACTCTGTGTGGAGGAGTGTGTGGAGGAGTGGGAGGCTACCTTTATTTAAAATTCACAGGTTGGTTTGTGGACCGCTTTGCATTTTGATTTTTGAAGCAATGACCTTTCAGTGTTCCCTTGGTCACTGAGATCTGGCGCCTCCTTCAATGCTGGTCTGAGGCCATCTTGCCCACTGCAATCCCTCCCCTGTCCCTTGTCCAGGTGTGGCACCTGAAGGATGACCTTGACCACAGTCCAGTGCTGTTAGGGAAGCAGCATGGTGGTGAAGTGACAGGACAGTTCTAAAGAAGCCGCCTCCTAAAAACACTTGACATGTAGTACATGTATTAATCTGACAGTGCAGTAAACTTTATGAACATAAACTCATTGAAATTTCACCACATTAACTATTGTCTGATCTAGCAAAAAGAGAAGCAGTTAAAAATCCGGACTTTTTGCCCCAAGAATGTTGGGCATTTATCCCACGAGCCTTGATTTGCTTGAACACTGTGAAATACAACTTGTCTCCAAATCCCAGGACTCAGCAAACCCTGGATCCTTTAATGGGACAATGATGCTCAGGAGAACCCAAAGCTGCCAGCACAATTGGTTTTTGGTGATGACTGTGCTTGAAATTGGCCAGCAGGGAACCATTTCCAATTGATTACCTTTCATTGCTAATAGCCTCCAAGATGCTCCAACTCCTGTATTTAAATGTAAATCTTGATAGTGAAACAAAGCTGTGATCCAGGAAGGGTGACAAGGGGTGGGGCCACAATAAAATAAGTGGACAGCTTTGCAGGACTTCCAGTAACTCTGAGGGCCCCCTAAGTATTGGAAGTGTGCAGCGAAGCACAGAGCCCCTGACATCAGAAAATTGAAGGGACACCTTGAGGGTGGGTGGGGAGATGGCGGAATCCACCCCAGCAATCCCTTAAAGCTGGACGCATTCAAAAAGCAAGGAAAGAGGAGCAGGAATCCAGCGTCTATTCCGAGCTGCTAATTGTGCTCATTTCCAGAGTCTCAGTGCATTATTTGGGAAAAGATTCAAGATTACTGCAAAGTAGCTTAGTTTAAGAACAGCTGAAAATGTATGATATGAATAATCCAATCATGTGCAAAAGAGGGCAGAGGATTACATATGACTTGTCCAGTTTGCTTTTCAGATCCGGAATCTTAGCACCCAATATGATTGTTTCTGCATTCATAGGTTGGGATTCTGTGTAGTCTATTGGAAAAACCAGCAATATGAGAAGAAAACCACTGGTATTATGACCTTACCCAAGATACCTGTGCTGATGCCGTAGCTAGCGTGAACCTCTAATACTGTTAAAAAGAAACAAAGTCAATGCCTTCTACTCAGAAACATTTATTTAGTGCCTACTGTGTACCTGGCATTGTGTGGAACAACCCAGAGACCCAGGAAAGATAACAGAAGATGACAGTTTCTTTTAACAAATCCTATTTATTGAAGCTGTGGCAGGAGGATCTCGAGTTCAAAGCCAGCCTCAGCAAAAGCAGGGTGCTAAGCAACTCAGACTCTCTAAATAAAATACAAAATAGGGCTGGGGATGTGGCTCAGTGGCTGAGTGTCTCTTGGTTCGATCCCTGGTACACACCCCCCTACACACAAAAAAAAATTCTATTTCTTATTATAGAAATAATACATGATGGGGCTGGGGCTGTAGCTCAGTGGTAAAGTGCTTGCCTTGCATATATGAGGCACTGGGTTCAATCCTTGGCACCACATAAAAATAAATAAAGACATTGTGTGATTATCTACAACTAAATAAATATTTTTTAAAAAGAAATAATACATAGTAATTCTAAATAATTCAAGACTTAATGTATTTTAAAATGAGGACTATGGGGACAGTTCAACAGAAATGGATCAGGAAGGGCTGGGGATGTGGCTCAAGCAGTAGCGCGCTCGCCTGGCATGCGTGCAGCCCGGGTTCGATCCTCAGCACCACATGCCAACAAGGATGTTGTGTCCGCCGATAACTAAAAAATAAATATCAAAAATTCTCTCTCTCTCTCTCTCCCCCTCTTTCTCTCTCTTGCTCTCTCTTTAAAAAAAAAAAAAAGAAAGAAAAGGATCGGGAAATTGGTTATTGATTGGAAAAAAGTAAAATTAGATTACATGTTTTAGTTCCCTATAGTTACAAAAATAGATCCTTGTTGACTAACCTAAAAAGCAAAACTATGGAAGTCGTGGAATAAAATGTAGAAGCATAGGTGTATGACTTCATTCATTTTATCAGTCAGTCAGTGGTGCTAGGGAGAGAGCCAGGGCCTCACACGTGCTAAGCAGGTGGTGACTCCCTGAGCTATGTCCCCGGCCCCATGACTTTTTACTTAAAAAGCACATAACCTGTCAAGTAAAGAGAGTCATCACCTCCACATTATAAACACTGGCCCTAAGGTTGGGGAGATAGCTCAGTGGGTAGAGTGCCTGCCTTGCATGCACAAGGCCCTGGGTTCAATCCCCAGCACCACAAAAAACAAAAACACTGGCCATCGGAATGATAAGACACGATTAGGAAAGTAAACAGACAAGCAAACAGACAAGCAGAGCAGGAGGCTTCTACTCAGAAACATTTATTTAGTGCCCACTGTGTACCTGGCATTATGTGGAACAACAGGGGGCATATCCTACCAATGATTAACATCCAGGACACACAGAGATGATCTCCAAGTCAATAAGAAGACACCACTCACTTGGTGTGGTGGCACATGCAGGCTGAGTCAGGAAGATCGCAAGTTCAAGGCCAGCCTCAACAACTTAGTGAGACCCTGAACAACTTAGCATGACCCCATCTCAAAATAATAAAATAAAAATGGCTAGAGATGTGGCTCAGTGGCAGAGCACCCCTGGGTTCAATCCCTGGCACTGAAGAAGAAAGCAGCACCCTGTGGGGGAAACATGGGGACAGACAGTGTCAGAAGAAGGCACACATGGGTCAGCACCACACAAGGCCAGACCTGACCTGACTCAAGGTGATGAACCTGAAAATGACAGGTGAGGCTGCTTCTCGCCGTGAGATTGGCAGTCCTTTTGCAGGAGGTGATGGCAGCAGGAATTGGCAGACTGTCTAAAATATGAGCCTGGGATTTAGGGTTGTCCCCATAGTACACGAGCTTGTCTCTTTCCTGTGTCCAGCCAACACATTGGCGTGGGCAGCATTGTGAAGTTTCCCTGAGTTGTCCTGCCCTCGGCTGTCTGAGGAGGGAGTGGGAGACAGAACAGGGGTCCTGCGGCTTGGCTGGAAGGGTAGACACACATCTCAGACCAGCTCTGCTGCTTCCTGGCTGAGATGCCAGGGCAGGTTGCCCCCAATGCATCCACCACCGCCCGTCACTGTAAGATCTTCAGTGGGTACCTCAGCCGCCGCCTCTAAATGGGAAGTAAAAGAAGGCATCCTTGATAGCAAGTCCAAATCCTAACTCATAGTAGGTGCTCCATTAATGGTGGCCATTAGAAGGATCATTGCATTCGACTCTCCATGACAACAGGCCCTGGGACAACCACAGAATACATGCTGGCTAATTCCAGTATCTGGCCTCAAATGTTCAAAAAAATATTCTAATTTCAGATAATAATGAAACCAAGATATGCACTAGTAAAGTTGGTGGCCTCCCCACCCTATACATTTGTTTAAGAATTTTAGGAATGAGGAAGCTGACACTCCCATGCCTCAGGCAGGTTATAAATTTTACATGTTCTTTTCCCTGTAAAAATAAATTTAGGAATGAGATGATGGCCAGGAGTGTCCTCCTGATCTGACATGTGCACCTCAATGAGTGAAGGGACAGACAGATACACACAGATTATATGATTTGTGGGAAGCATTAGGGCATTTTATATGCATCTGTTTCTCCTTATCCTGCTTGACGACACTGCAGCCAAGCATACTATAACTTTTTCCCTATCGCCCCAAACACCTATTGACCAACAATTTCAATTGATCATGTATCCAAGTTATATTTCCTGATCTTTTTTTCCTTTGAGCATTTAACTTTCTACTTTGGAATAATTTTAGATTTAGAAAACAGTTGTGACAATAATACCAAGTTCCCAGGAGAACCTCTCCCCGGTTCCTCTACGGTTAGCATCTCACACAACCACGATCCAGCCATCAAAATGAGGAGAGTCGCCTGCTGCCGTCCTGTCAGCTCATCCAGAGGCTCAATCAGACTTTGTCCCTCTTCCCATAAAAGTTCCTTTTCTGCCCCAAGTTCTAATTCAGAATCCCGGACACTCTGTCATCCTTTGCCTCCCATGAACTTAACAGGATTAGAGAGGACTGACCAATTATTTTAGGATGATCTCCACCCTGGGGTTCTCTGGGGTTTTCTCACGAGGAGAATGAGAGTCCGCCCGTTCTTCAGGGTGTGCTGTGGCTTTCGGGCCGGATCCACATATCTCATTACTGGTGATGTTAACTCTGGTCCCTGGGCAGTGGCTCTAGGGCTCCTCCACTGGACAGTGGCTGTCTTTACCACTGTCCTTGACATGAATCCTTGAAACGTGTCCTGAGCATGTGCCTGTCCATTTCTCATGTTCTTTTCTTGCCCCGGCCCCGGAATCGTCCATCAGTGACCTCCCCTGCAAGGTGATTCCTGTGATCGCCAAGGGTCACTTTCAAATCCCATCCCTCGTTTGGTACTTTTTTTTTTTTTAAAGAGAGAGAGAGAGAGAGAATTTTTAATATTTATTTTTTAGTTCTCAGCGGACACAACATCTTTGTTTGTATGTGGTGCTGAGGATCGAACCCGGGCCGCACGCATGCCAGGCGAGTGCGCTACCGCTTGAGCCACATCCCCAGCCCCACGTTTGGTACTTTTTAACTGGAATTCTTCCGTAAGGAAGAACCGTCCTTTCTCGCATTTATTGATTCACCTATAACTTGGGTGGCACATTATTCTCGATATTTATTTGGTTGTTCAAATTATTCCAGCTCCGTCTCCGTCACTCCTGGGTCTTTCCCACACACCCCCCTCATTTGTAAATCCCTTCCTTACTTCCTGGCGTCACAGGGTGCTCCAAGCTCATCTTATATATTTCCTGCCTGAGTCCTGAAATCAGCCATTTCCTGAAGGGACCCTGTTCCTTTTATCAGAGAATAGTGTTTAGAGGTGAGGATCTGGGCTCGGCTGTGCCCAGTGCTGCAGGTGTCTGTGGGCTCAATGTAGCCTTTTCCCTTCTGTCCACCCCCACGGCCACCCCCTGCAAACCATCTTCATGTTCCACTTGGATAATTGCTTCTCTTTTGTCTCCACCCTTCCAATCTTGCCCTCTTCCAATTCATCCTTCAGCAGAAAAATCATCTGTAAAACATGTTCTTGACAGTATCATTCCCTTGCATAAAACTTGGGATGTCTGCCATGTTCTAGCACAGGGTGGGCAAGGATTTTTTCCTAAGGGCCAGAGAGGGAATGCAGGCTCCTCTGTAACACAAAAAAAGCTCTGTTTCCTGCTGTAGCCAGAACCTTAACCAACCAGGCCCAGGCCAGATAGATCCTATCCATCATGACCACCTGCTGTGGCAGGCCCAGCACTGTCCCGGGGCTCTGGGAGGGTCTCTGGAGGTGTCCCATGATGTTTCTGCTCTTAAGGAGTAGATGGAGGGCCAGGGGAACACGCAGACAATGTGTTTTCTGGGCTGGATCCTGTAGAAGAAGGACCTCTGGGAAAACTGGTGAAAACCGCAGGAAACTCCTGGTTGGGTTGATGGCGTTGGACCAATGTTCACGTCTTAGTTTTAGCAAGGTTACTGTGGTTGTGGGAGATGGGTACGTCAGGAGAAGCTGGGCAAAGCACACAGGAGGGTTCTCTGCACTGTCTTTGCAGTATTGATGTAAAATCTAAAAGTAATCTAAAATGAAAAGCTTTAAAATTCACAAGATGACATTGGCTTAAATGGTGTAGATACATATCGTGGGGGGGGGGGGGGGCGGCAGCATCCATCCCTAGAATCAACAGACCTGGAATGATCCCACAAAACCAATGCCCGGATGTGCAGGGGAAAGTCTCAATCCTGCCAGTTCTTCCCGTCTTGGGTTTTTTTTTTTCCCCAGAAAAATTAATAATTAGTTGGGTTCAAAGTTTGGAAAATAAACAGGGAGAGTTGAGCTTTGCGCTAAGGCATTGGAGTGGCCAGGGTTCCAGTGAGAGCAGCAGGGACCTGGAGGGTGCAGCCTGAAAGGAGCCCAGGGGTCAGTGTTCAGTTCTATCAAGGTCATTTCTTCAGCTACTGAAAGGAGCCATTTTTATGTTAACACTGGTCTTAAAAACTTGCATTTTTTTTTCTACCAAAACTGAGCAAACACTATTGTAAAGGCAACCAACTTCCGTGCCAGGGGCTGGAGGTGTATGGCTACATCCAGCCCCTGGACTTCTCTGAAGACATTTGGAAACACAAAACATGCAGACATAGATGTGGTCACCTGTGAAGACATCTAGGAAAACAACAACCGCAGAAAAGATTATGCAAGGATGTACATAGTGCGCTACCACTTGCACATCAAAAAGAATGTCGAGGCCAGGTGCGGTGGCACAGGCCTGTAATCCCTGTGGCTTGGGAGGCTGAGGCAGGAGGATCAAGAGTTCAGCCAGCCTCAGCAATGGTGAGGTGCTAAGCAACTCGGTGAGACCCTGTCTCTAAATAAAATACAAATAAGGCTAGGGATGTGGCTCAGTGGTTTAGTGCGCCTGAGTTCAATGCCCGGTACCTACCTCACCCCTCCCCAAAATAAAGAATATAGTGGACTGGGATATGGCTCAGTAGGAGCATGCTTGACTGGCATTGCCCTGGGTTCAGTTCCCCAGTACCAAGTGTGCGTGTGTGTGTGTGTGTGTGTGTGTGTGTGTGTGTGTATTTATTCTTATATTTACTCAGTATCTCTAGGAAGAGACACAGAACCTGCTAACCAAGGCTTCTACTTGCTGAGCACCAGAAGAAGACATTCATCCCATCCATCTAGTTAAAATTGTATTTGCCATAAATGTTTGCACTTCTTTTGTTTAGGAATTTTTAACAAGAATTCATGGCATATTTGCTTTGTGTGTGTGTGTGTGTGTGTGTGTGTGTGTGTGTGTGTGAGAGAGAGAAGCTGGGTCTCAAGCCAACCTCCTGCTGCAGCCTCACCAGTAGCTGGAACTACAGATGCATGCCCCTGTACCTGGTTTACTCTTTAAGCATGTTCTTAAACTTTTTATTATGGAAAATGTCAAACACACACAATGGAGTGAGAATTATAATAACCTTCCCTGCACCCAGGAGCCAGCTTCCACCTTTGCCAAATTCTGACCTCCTGATTGTGGAGGACATTCACATTGTTTCCATCATTTGAAAATAGAGGTAATGAGGGGCGGGAGTACAGCTCAGGGTGGAGCTCAGGGTGGAGCCTAGCATGGAGGAGGCCCTGGGTCTGTCCATAGCACCTAATCACCATAGCAATGACAACAAAAATAATTGTAAGAGGAACTGAACTCTGAACAGAGGAATTGATGTTTTAATTTATATGTAAATTTCCTTGCCATAAAGTGAATAGTAAACAGCTTTGGAGCTCCCCCCAAATTATTATGTTAATATAAAATTCTGTGTAGGAAGTGGAATTGAAGTACCAGTTTAAGAAGAAAAATTTACATTATAAAAATTGTTATTAAAAATAGCTTTTTATGTTTAAATGGATAATGATGGAGACCTAGGATACATGATATTTAGATTTGAATGTATTTTAACATAATGATATGTCGGGCATGGTGGCTTATAACTATAATCCCAGCAGCTGAAGAAGCTCAGTTCTGATCATTGTCTCTTTCCCACTATCCCTCTGACCAACTTGGATTATCCAGAATGCAAGGTTGGTTTAATACCTGGAAGTCAGACAACTTAATTCTCCCATTCACACCCAGAGTCACAGACATTTGATTGCCCTGGACCATTATATACACACAGGAAAAGTGACACCTCCTTTCTTTACTCCCCAGAAACCTGTTTAAAACAACCTGTTTTCTCTTGTTGAATTTGTACTTTCTTTAATGCATTGGAAGAGGAAAATAAGACACATGTACCCTAAACACCTTCCTTTTAAAAAATGGCAAACAGGGCTGGGGATGTGGCTCAAGCAGTAGTGCGCTCGCCTGGCATGCGTGCGGCCCGGGTTCTATCCTCAGCACCACATACAAACAAAGATGTTGTGTCCACCGATAACTAAAAAATAAAAAAATATTTTTAAAAAAATGGCAAACACTCTCCCCTGCCTCATAGAATGCTTGATCTCAACAGAATCTTTGTTTTAAGTGTGGTTTGTTGCTTTGTGTGCAATTAGAATCCTTGCAGATTCCTGCACCCCCCACCCCCCCACCCCCGCATGAAAGAGGCTGAGGGGATGGGGGAGGAAGGAAGGAAAAAAGAGGGAGAGAGAGAAAGTCAAGGGCAAATATGCCCCTTGGAGCCTGGTCCTTGAGGATGGCACTAAACATCCACCATAGTGACTAATACTGCTCAGGCCCCGGGGAGAACTCCTCTGCTCTCTCATCCTATGACTGCCAAACAAAAGTCACTTCTTCTCATCTTGAAGTTGTCATTGTGCTGCTGCCAACTTCAAACAGCACTGCTGCACTGGGGAGAGGGATACAAGCAGGAAAACATCTTGAAAGAGGAAGACACAGCTAATTCCTGGTCCATGTCCTCTTTCCTAGAGAATAGGCACATGAGAAATGTATGGCCAGGTATCCCTAGCAACATCTGAGCCTCTCCTGTCTTGCTCCTCATTGTCTGAATTCATTATTCCAACAGTGCTTAAAGAACACAGTATTGTACAGTTGCATATGGCAGTTGAAATTTGGAACAATTCATATTATGTTTAAATGTGCTTATATAGCTGGGTGTGACAGTGCATGCCTATAATCCCAGCAACTTAAAAGGCTCAAGCTAGAGGATTTCAAGTTCAAAGCCAGCCTCAAGACCCTGTCTCAAAATCAAAAATAAAGGGCTGGGGATGTAGCTCAGTGGTAAAGCACCCTGGGTGCAATCCCCTTTTCCTAAAACAAAAACAAATATGTATATGATGGGTATGTAAAAACTTTTTAAAATTAATTATATTTTGGTTTTCTTTAAATAATTTCAGTGTAAAATCTTAATATTAATTTATTACTATTTACCTTTCCATCCTAAATAATTTTAATAGTTCAAAAATATATATATTAGAACACTTATGGGATATTTTTAACATTTAATTTTTTTTTTTTTTTTTTTTTTGGTATCAGGAATTGAACCCAGGGGTGCTTAACCTCTGAGCCACATCCTTAGCCCTTTTTGTATTTTACTTAATAGACAGAGTCTCACTGAGTTGCTTAGTGCCTCGCTTTTTGCTGAGGCTGGCTTTAAACTTGCAATCCTCCTTTCTCAGCCTCCTGAGCCAGTGGGATTACAGGCGTGTGCCACCGTGCCTAGCAACATTTAACTTTTAATGAATGTATATTTAAGTTTTTTATGCTTTGAATATAATTGCATTTGATTTTTCTTTTTTCATTTTTTAAATGGCAGTTGTAAATAGACAAGCTCAGCCAGTGGCAACCTGAGAGATGAATTAGATCCGTGAGAATGGCTGTTGCCAGGCCCGTCAGCAGAATGCCCAGGCCTGTGCAGTACTGCGCTCCCCCATCTCTGATGGTTTTTCTGACTTTCAATCATACATGAACCGTAGCTTTACACATACATTTGGCTTTTGTTATTATCAGTGTATACCTGTCAAGTAGTTGGATTGGATGTTTGGTTTGATTGGAGACTTTTGCACATGCTAGCCTGCAGAACACAGCCCAGAACCTACAACCATGCTGGCAGATCTGCCAATCTGTTCTGCTCTGCCCGGTGGGTATACCTGAGTTCCAATCCTTGCATTACCCTAAAAATTTTGAAGATCCCGAAAGTCCAGCTCACTGTGGCTGTCACCTTCTGTGGTGCTCAATGGAGTTGTCACAGTTTTGCTGCTACCTGGAGTTGGGTTCAGATGGTCCTAAGTTCAGAATCTCGACATTCCGAACAAGAGAAGCTCCTGTGCTTTCAGTGAATACTGTGGATACATGATAATTCATGAACACATAAAGCAGCAAAGGTGTTTTCTTAGGCGACATTTTTATCCCAGAACATAGAATCATTCTGGTCAGATCCTATTTTTCTTTAGTAATTGCAGTCACAGGTCACAAGTGCTTCCCGCCACTGTTTCCATTCACTGGTTCTCAGGCCTCTGACCTGTTTGTTGATCCTATTTCCACACCAGGAAAGGGACGTGTCTTCCAATTACTTGTAGAAGATGTAACAAGAAGAGCCAGGCACAGTGGCGCACACCTGTAATTGCAGCAACTCAGGAGGCTGAGGCAGGAGGTTCAAAGTCAGCCTCAGCAACATTAAGGTGCTAACTAAACAACTCAGTGAGTCCCTGTCTCTAAATAAAACACAAAATAGGGCTGGGGAGATGGCTCCATGACAGAGTGCCCCTGAGTTCAATCCCCGGTATCAAAAAAATAAATAAAAGATGTAACCGGAAGGCAGAGTGCAGAGAGGCCATTGATATTCCCACAGAAAATCTCAATCCCCTTTGCAACTGGAGGCGAAAGAGAGGAAAAGGGGCAGGAGGAAGAAGGTGAAGGAGAGCTAGAGCATGAAAGGAGGAAGGAAAAGGAGATGAGCAGAAGTAGGTGGAAGAGAGGAGGAGGAAGAGGAGTGTTGGGGAGGAATCCTGGGAGGAGGGGGAGCAGGGGGAGCAGGGGGAGGGGGAGCAGGGGGACTTCCCTCAGGGCTCCGCCCAGCTTCCGCCCACCCTCCTTCCTCCTGCTAGGCTTTCCCCAGTTACGACAGTCTTTCACAGAGGAAGGGGAGACCAAGGTTGCTGTCACCACTTCCTAAGAGTGAGCCTTGGTGAATTGGAAACTTTTGGCTCCTTCTCCTGAAGCACAGCTGGCCAGAGGACACCACATTTAGGAAATCTTCTAGTACGCTCTCTGCGCTGTTAACATGGCTTAAGTTACCCCAGGGCTTAATGTATATGTATATTCAATGACATTTAAAATTCACTAGCATTTGACCACATGGAACTGGGAGCCCAAAGATCTGAGTTTCTCTCGTTTTGCTTTTGCAAATCCATAAGAAGGGCCGGGGCCCTTTTTTCCAGAAAAAATTTACTTATTAAAACTCAGGCGCATATCCCGACATGCCAGGACAATGAAGCTCTTGTGCGCCTGTAAATTAACTTCCCCTTCCATTGTAAGGGTCAGGCGAAACGTCGGAGAAAGAGACCACACGAGACTAGCTCCATGCAATGGCAAAGGGGATTTATTGGGGATCCATACCAGCGAGCTGGGACTCTGTGCTCACTCAAGAAGGGAGAGCAGCCCAGAGCCCAGAGCAGAGGTCAAGCAGAGCTTAAGTACACTTTTTGGAGAGGGTGGGGGGCTTTGCATACATCAGAACAAATCATCATGAGGCGCGGGAAAATTGAACAACAATTCTGATACATGATTAGTCCATTCATTGGCGGGAACAGGCTGGGCAGGGGTGATTGGTCACTTCCAAACTGAGTACACATTCAAACTGATTGGTTCGGGCCCTGTGACGAACTGCACAGGGCCCTAGGCTGAATGGCCAGTAGGGCGTTGTCTTAACTATCTCAGGAATCTGGGTGTAACAGAGGAACTTAATAGTACCTAATCTTTTACATTTTAATTCAAACTTTCCAGCTTACAAACTTTACCCTTTCATTCCCCACTCCTTTTTCTGACTACTTTTAATCTTAAAAGTAATGAATATTGGGGAGTCTCATTTTTCATCTCTGTCAGTGGAGCATATTGCCTTCTGATTACCATGGGTTGTCCTGTGTTTCCTGGAATCATTTTTAGCATGGCCTCCATTTTAGATTTCACTCGGTATTAGACCCTGATTTATCTAACTACACTGACTACCTAACTTTAAATCTGGCTTCATTCCCCCCTCTAATTTGGGAACTCCTTACTGCTGTGAGGAAGGGGGACGAAGAGGATCTCTCTGGCTTCTTCAGGCTGAAAAGGGACGGTGTGGGGCAAGCAGTTTGGAGTCCCCCTTAGAAATATCGGGTCTATCGAGTGGTCCATGCTAAAAGTCCAATTGAGAAGTAATAGGCTGGAGGGCCATTCGAGTGATAGGTGGTCTATAAGAGAAACAAGAATTCATTAGTACTGGAACCAGATTGATGCAGCAAGAAATGCCACAGCACAGAAATATGCCAATGAGTATAATGACCAAGACAAAGATTAACAATGTTTTCCAATAAGGCAGTACCAGGAACTAGGAGCTAAGATATTGTTTTCACAACAAAGTTGCTGAGGACATGGCTTCCATCTGAGCATGTAAATCTTTAAGGATATTTGTCACATTGTCAGAAATGTCAAGGATGTCAACACAACATTTAGGGTTACAGATGTCTTTTCCCTTAAGATATAGTCTAATAATCTAATGCCATCTGATCCTTCAAAATCCTTTGCTAGTATGACCTCTGTGTCTAATAGAGAAATCTTTAATTCTGCTACTCAGGGCTGGATAACCATACTAGCATCTACTAACATCAAGCCTACCTGTGTTGGTTAGAAATAAAAGCCTTAGACTAAAACTACTCTAGCAGTCCCTTTGACAGTTATCAGGCATTTCTGTCTAAGAATCTCTTTTGTAGCCTCCAGTCTACTTATTTATGGAAGTTACATTTAACTATTATTATTTAAGATGTCCAGGAACAGCTGTGCTTTGGCTTTGACTGTCTTTGCTAAGTGTTTAAGATGAAGCAAGTCAAACTGATTTCTGTTTCTACCTATTGTTAACAGTCAGCTGAGTCTCTGGGAAGTCCTCGGGAACTTCACAGCAGCTTCTCAGTTCTGCTAGTGCCATTTGCGCTGGGATGGGTCCAGGCCTTGCTTGACCATGTGGCTTCCCTCGGAAGCATCAGGGATATCTCCCTTTTCTGATGACCCTCCTCTTCACAACAAATGCACTGACTGGCTTCCTGTCCTCCACTGGTCTCATTAATCTCCCTGATCGGGAGGTTATGTGGCCTAGAGTTGCAGAGCCCTTTGAAGAAGTCCCCTATTCCCTGATTCAGACTGACTCAGAGGGCAAGAGCCAAATTTTTAATTTTAAAACTTAATCTTAAACATCCAGCAAAATAAGTTAACAGCCTTATATTAAGGGTGCTGAACTTTTATGTCTATCTCTCTATCCTGTAGGTGATAACTCCTTACCTTAAGTTAACCCAGGTTGTGAGTTCTTAAAGCAGAACCTCTTAAAAAAAATTAACAGGCAATCCTTAGACCATCTAAAAGCAAACTTCAAAACAAAACTAACTAGGATAAAAACATATTTAGTTTACGTAATAGCTACCTTGAATTCTGGCAGAGTTATGCATTATAATCCCCTGTTTGATATCCTGGCAATCGTGACAAAAACCAACTTTTGGGCACAACTTTAAATGCACTGAAATCTGGCCTACTTCTTTCATAGTCACTTTCACATGCAGTGAGTTGGGACATAGAGCCTTATCTCAAGTAAGGCGGGGCTCTTCATAAGTCTTAAATACTATAGTTCTAAAGCTGATCTTTGCTTTTTAGACATCATTTTACAAAACTTACATAAATTGTTGCTCAAGTTCACATGAATATTAGCTAACACAACATAATATCACATCTAAAACATGAATTAAAGGAAGGCTGGAAGCTTCTAACCTCTTGTAGGAAAGTAGCAAAGCACTTTTGTGTTTTACAATAAAACCTTTACCCAGATTAGGCTCTCATTAACTTAAAAATACATTTAAATTGTGTCTCAGTGTAGAAAGCAACATAGAACTTTACATAACTTATTGATAATAAGTACAGTTATAGAACACAAGTGATATAAATAAATTTCCAACATGTTTTTTTTTTCTTTGAACCTAAAATTACCATACAACTTTAGAACACCAACTTGTAAAGCTTCTACCTTACAGACTTGTATACCTGGAAGATATGAACACATTAGTAACATCACAATTACATTGATGATTTTATGCTAACCAAGTTTGGCTTTTAAAGAAATAACATAGCATAATTCCCTAAAACGACAGCACTTGTTTAACCAGCTGTTTAATTTCTTTAAGATTACTTGCTCAAAAACTTACACAGACCTTCTTTATCATTTACTTAAACCCTCTTAATTACTTAATCATATAGACTCTTATCCAGAAATCTAGAACCTTTTAGTTTCTCTTTTTTCTGTTAACCTCCTTCTGTTCACACTTTGAAACAATACTTGTAAACTTTTGAATTTAAGCAGATTATTTCATAGACATCAACATTTTATTAGGGCCTTTTTGAACACCTAGAAAAACTTATAAGCTTAATTTTAAAGACATCTTTACTTTCATCTGTTTACCCAATTTAAATTGAACCATTTGAATCACGTGAATCAAAGATATTTGGATCCATTTTTAATTTTTCATGAGCGCTCCCCATCTGTCAATTGTCATATCACTGCATGATATATGGACATACACACACACACAGACATACCGACATACAACACGTAACACAAGTGTAACACATAACACAAAAGGCCTTTCGGCCTTCTCAGGTGAAATCTCATTGCAATGTTTAAAAAAACTCCAGTTGATCAAAAATAGAACTTATCAGAAAAACATTAGCTTGTCTGTAAAATAAAAATCATGAGCTCAAAAAAAAACATAGAATCTAAGAAAAGGCAAAAGTCCTTTAATCTAGTTTGAGTTCCCATAAAAAGATACCTTTACCTTTTTTTCCTTGGGCCTGAGTTCCAAGCTGCTTCTGTTTGCATATCAGCTTAAGCCCTGGCTAAGGTCTGGAAGGAGCAGGGGAAAACTGCTATTTTGAACAGATACTTTAGGCCTAAGGCATTTTAGCCATAAGTCATATTTCCAGGTTTGGATGTTGAAAATTATGATACAAATTTAAGAAGCAATTCCCAAAATTTTATATCTTTTTACACTAGAAAAACTTGCTCACATAAAACTGGAAATAGGATCTCTACCATCAGAAGAAATTTCTTTAGGACCTCTAAGCCACTTTCCTTGTTCTGAAGTTCCTAAAGTAGCATTAAGTTACATTAAATTTGCCTAAAAAATTTTAGAAAGAACCACACACTACCATGCATATCTGAAATTAGGCTTTTGAGAATTTCCAAGACTGTTGTTATTTAATTATTTAAGGTTATTTTAATGAGCCAGACCAACGTTTTAATTCAACACTTTTTTTTTCTAAATCTTACACACAGAGAAACAGATACCAAATCATAATTTACTATCCTTGCCCAAATCAATGCACTGTATACCTAGTGAAATCTCCTTAGACTACCCAGTTCAAAATTGAAACTCTTTAGAAGTATCTGAAATCAAACTAAACAATTGCTTAAACCCAACTTTTAACTGCAAGATAGTGCAATGCTTTAGAAACCCATTCAGATACCAGATTGTTACAATAAAGAAATTATTTTTTAGACACACATTTAACCTAGTTTATCTTTAAGAAACAATCAGACAACCAGATAAGAATATATCCCTCCAGGTTTTGAACTCTCATTTAATTATGACTCCCATCAGTGGCACCATAGACTTTCCCACAGGTGGACCAGATGTTTTCACATAGGGGCAACTATAGGTGTAAAATCAAGGGTCTCAGTGTGACTGACTTTACTGCATTTAGGTGGAGTAATCCTTAAGTGCAGGGAAATTATGAGGAAATTTTCCCCAAAGCGAAAATGGCTCTGGCAGCTGCTGGGAATTCCTCAGTTTCCCTTTCACTTGCAAGATTAGCTCCTCCAGTTTGGTTTGACCTTAGGCACTAGGCTTTTTTTTTTCCCTAACTTTTTAGTAGCCAGCTCCCAAAAAGCCCATCCTCTGCTTACAGTTATTTCGAGTGCTAGGCTTCCCCAATAAAACATCTCTAAAGCCAATTAACACCAATTTAATAATGAGGACAGGGCTTTGAGAAAAGTCAAAGCGAGATGTCAAAGTTGTTAAATCTCCAGCAAGCATCTCTATTTGCACTCAAGCTGATTACGGGAGGGAGAGAAAACATCGCTTTCCTAGTCTCAGTATTAACCTTAGTTGGAATCTATCATCTGCTTTGGGCTTCATTTTTAAGCAGCCCGACTCGAGGAAGACCCATTCGATTCTTTTGCGCCGGGATTTGGTGATTGCAGCCGGGGAGGGCTGTAACATTCGGGGGGGGGTTTGGGGACCCGGTCCCTTCTACCCCCACGAAGGAGGGAAAGGGCCAGGTACTCCAGAGCCGCTTTTTCTGCTCGCCGGGAGGACGGAAGGGGGGGGCAATCCCCCGCCAACTCCGCCCGCTCTGCTGTGGTGCTAATGGGCCCAGTGGCAACTGGTTGCCGGCAGAGGAGGGGGAGGAGGGGCGGTCCCCCGCGGACCTCACCCCTGATTCCATCCGCCCATCCCCCAAACCTGCGGGAGCATTCCCCCTCCCCCCCCCAGGGGAGACGGCCACGGGCGGAGAGGACAGATGGGTGGAAGGGCCAGGAGGAACAGGGATAGGATGAATCCGCCATACCGCGGAATCCTCCCGGCAGACTGCGCAGACCCCACCCATACAGGAGGAGATTCGCAGAGGTCCTGAAAGGTTAGATCACCATGATCTGGATGGCCATGCGGCCCTGGCTGAAACAGGAGGGACTCTCCTGGGGGCCATTCAACTCCGAGGGTGGGCCACTCTGAAGCGCAGGGAGACAACACAAACGTGACGCAAACGCGGACACACAGTAAACGTTTAACACAAATTCAGAAGCAAAAATTAAAGACAGACAGTGAATTCAACAGAAAGAGTTGCCGGCAAAACCAGACGGGTTGGCAGTAAAATACACCGATGAGGGTTCATCCGCCCCTCTACCTGATGGGGAGCACCTCCGTCACCCCGAGTCCCCCAAAGCGTCCCTTGGGGGCGTGGCCTGTGACTCCTGAGGCACGTCTGCCAGTCACCGCCAGGGGGAGCTTACGCTCTCCACTGACAGCCACACACACACACACTGCCAACCCCACCCGAGGCTCTGAGAGCTTATGCCCTCTGGGGACTTACGCCCACCATTGAGCCGCCAGAGACCAAACCTGAGCGATCGCACCTGAGCAATTATGTTCTTTGGGGACTTACGCCCACCATTGAGCCGCCAGAGACCAAACCTGAGCGATCGCACCTGAGCAATTGCGAAAGAAGAACAAGGGGGAGAGAAGGAGAAGAAGGAGAGGGGAGAGAGAGAGAGAGAGAAAGAGAGAGAAAGGCGCCTTACTTACCCCCGAAGCAGTTCGTAGGTCTCCCTGTCCGGCGATGCGCAGTTCCCGGCCAACTGCACCAAATGTAAGGGTCAGGCGAAACGTCGGAGAAAGAGACCACACGAGACTAGCTCCATGCAATGGCAAAGGGGATTTATTGGGGATCCATACCAGCGAGCTGGGACTCTGTGCTCACTCAAGAAGGGAGAGCAGCCCAGAGCCCAGAGCAGAGGTCAAGCAGAGCTTAAGTACACTTTTTGGAGAGGGTGGGGGGCTTTGCATACATCAGAACAAATCATCATGAGGCGCGGGAAAATTGAACAACAATTCTGATACATGATTAGTCCATTCATTGGCGGGAACAGGCTGGGCAGGGGTGATTGGTCACTTCCAAACTGAGTACACATTCAAACTGATTGGTTCGGGCCCTGTGACGAACTGCACAGGGCCCTAGGCTGAATGGCCAGTAGGGCGTTGTCTTAACTATCTCAGGAATCTGGGTGTAACAGAGGAACTTAATAGTACCTAATCTTTTACATTTTAATTCAAACTTTCCAGCTTACAAACTTTACCCTTTCACCATCTTGGATATGTGCTGATGTCTATCAACCCTACAGAAGGAGCGAGAGGGTCTCGTGTAAGCAAACAAGCCAGACTATGAAGTCCTTCAGGAGCCCTGGGTACAGGATCCGCCTCAGCACCCCTTAGAGACAGGCCTTGACAATTTCAATCTTCTTTGTTTGGGTCTTGGAATGCCATTGATACCTTCTTTGTGTTTATAATTGTTTTAATTAGCCACCCAGCAGGGGCACCTCTCCCAGCTCTGATTATGGAATGGACAGTAGAACTCTGTTAAAATAAGGCACAGACCTAAGGCCTAAGGCTTGCTTAATTTTACCCCACCCATCCCCTTCTCAATCTCTCCCTTTCTCCCTCTCTCCCTCCTTTTCATTTTCATCTTCTTTTGTCCTCCCCACTTTTTTGGGGGGAGGGGTGACTAAAAGTTTTGAGACCCCAATAGTTTTGCTTTTTAAGAATCAACATATGGAAAAAACTCAGCCATGTGAACCACATCTCACAGAGAAAAAAACAGTGCAGATTCGCCTGGCCGCTGCGCCTGCTAACATGTTATAAACCTTGAACATGATCATATCCCCTGCAAGTCCTCGGACCCTGATGTCAGTTGGAGGGAGGGGAAAGTTTGCAAAAAGGGAAAAAAAAAAATGCTGGTCCCTGTGGTTCCCTGTGTTTTGTTCTTATGGACCACAGCCTTCTTTTGTGGATGGAAATCTGGAGAATCAATTATGATGCAGATCTCATGGCCAGGTACATTTGGACTTTTGAAAATTCTTGCATTGTTAAAATTGACTATCACCCTCCAACCCTTAGTGCATGTGCACAGCGTGGGCTCACACACACACACACACACACACACACTTTGAACTCTGTGCCATTGCTGGTATGACCACAAAAACATTGCCTGACCCAGAGCATTTCCTAAGAATGTACAGAAACACAGGCTTGTTTGCGGCTTGGAACAATGGCCAGGGTCTCCCTCTGTTTGTGAATCTATAAAACTACTGTCTGGAAGTCAGAACAGGCAGGTCTGTGTGCACACAGCAGTCCTCCTGCACTATCATGCAAATAGTCTCATTTTATTTATTTGTTTGTTTATTTATTTATTTAGTATGTGTGTGTGCACTAAAGTACCAAATAACCTGTCTGCGTTTTAAAAGAAATGATAGCTTAGAAAAGGCCTTGTTTGTTTTTCCCAATCTAGTGCATTTAAAGGTTATTAGATGTTGTTGAGCCAATTTTATTCTGGAAATTTTCAATAGTCAGTTTCAAATCTATTTCCTATCAAACAGTCTGACAAAGGAGGAAGGGGAATTATTTTGAGTTTGTATATGAATATATAGCATCAGGGACCTTTCAAACCAAATATAGTTATAATTAAATTTTTCTCTGTCTGGATTATTTTGGGCTCAGTAGCCATCGGAGACCCAAACATTCACTTGCTTTATAAACCAGCCACATATCAAGGACGGAGAATAAAGCCCTATAGCAATTTGTTGGGTGTGTTATTAAGCTTTGAAATTCAAGGACAAGATTTAGAAGAAAAGGACCTGGTATGACCAATGGCCCAGGAATGGGAGGTTCCTGCAGGGGCCTAGTGGCTTTGGGGACACTAAATGACTAGAGGCTAAAATAGTGAGGCCTGTCTTGCTAGCAGTCTTCATGTGTGATGTAAATGTGTCCCTGAAGATAGTTTGGTGTCTGCACAACATTGCATGCTAAATGTCTCTTTTTTTTATTGCTGGGGATTGAACCCAGGAGTGCTTAGCCACTGAGCCACATCCCCAGCCCTTTTTCACATATTATTTTGAGACAGGGTCTCCCTAAATTGCTAAGGCCCTGGCCCAGGCTACCCCCATACTTGCAGTCCTCCTATCTCAGCCTCCAGAGCCACTGAGATTACAGGCATGAGCCACCACACCTAGTCAACAATGTTAATTGTATATTTTAAATGGTTAATTATATGCTATGTGAATTTTACCCCATTAAAAAAAAATAAGACAATCTTTTAAAAAGATCACATAGTAATTAAGATTTGGAAAGAACTTGAAAATGTACATATTTTTAAAAATGAGCGGGCCCTCCTCAGAGGATGGAGGGATCCATATTCAGAACATGCATCTTATTTTGTAGCTGAGGAGCAGGAACCTGACTAGAGACCTTTGCCCTCCAGGGAGGTGTTGCACACTCTTGGGGACTTTGCGCTCTGTCCAGTGGCACTTGCTCCATCAATATGGCAGCTAGCCAACGGCGGTCAGGTTCCCGTGTGTGGGTTTACAAAAACTGAATATTTTTTGTTGGTTAAGAGGTTTGATGGTGGGAAATGCTGTGCTCAGGAGCTGGGCAGAAGCGCCCAGTGGCTTGCCCTGAACTCCCTGGCCCCACCTCCACCTGGAGGACCAAGCACTGCCCCAACCTCCCAGGGCAGGTCGGGATCTCCAGAGCCAGCCTGATATTGGGCTGCGTACTGTCTCTCATTTAGCAAGACCTTAGTAACAGATCATCTCTGTTTCTGTGGTGTGACACCAGCCCAGGCTCAAAGACAGAGAGGTCTTGGACATCAAACCCAGGGCTTCGGACATGACAGGCAAGTGCTCGACCACTGAGGTCACCCAGTACCAGCTCACTCAACCTGATCTACCCTCTTAAGAAATTGGGAGTGGGACATAGGGTTGAACCAGAACCCACGGGTGTTTCCCACCTTACCGCAGAGGTCCATCCCACACACACACACTTTTTTTGTACTAGCAATTGAGCCCAGGAGCACTTTAACACTGCATTATATCCCCAGTCCTTTTAACTTTTTAAATTTTTTTTTAAAGAGAGAGTGAGAGAGGAGAGAGAGAGAGAGAGAGAGAGAGAGAGAGAGAAGTTTTAATATTTATTTCTTAGTTCTCGGCGGACACAACGTCTTTGTTGGTATGTGGTGCTGAGGATCGAACCCGGGCCGCACGCATGCCAGGCGAGCGCGCTACCGCTTGAGCCACATCCCCAGCCCCTAACTTTTTAAATTTTGAGACAAGGCCTTGCTAAATTGCTAAGGTCAGCCTCAAACTTGTGATTCTCCTGCTTCAACCGCCTCCTCCTCTTCTTCTTTTTGTTTAGGCTGATTTTTTAAAAAATTTTTTAATTTGTTCATTAATTACACATGACAGTAGAGGACATTTTGACACGTTGTACACAATGGAGCACACGACGCCTCATTCCTCTGGCAGTACATGGAGGAGAGTCATTCCAGTAGTGTGACCATACATGGATATAGGGTCATAATGTCTGTCTCATTCTACCATCCTCCCCACCCCATAGCCCACCTCTCCCCTCCCTCCCCTCCCTCCCCTCCGCACAATCCAGAGTTCCTTCATTCTTCCCTACTCGCCCCCGCACTATGGATCAGCATGCACTGATCAGAGAAAACTTTTGGCTTTTGGTTTTGGGGGGTTTGACTTACTTCACTTAGCATGATATTCTCTACTTCCATCCATTTACCTGCAAATGCTATAATTTCATTCTTCTTTAAGGCTGAGTAAATATTCCATTGTGTATATGTACCACATTTTCTTTATCCATTCATCTGTTGAAGAGCATCTAGGTTGGTTCCATAGTCTAGCTATTGTGAATTGAGCTGCTATAAACATTGATGTGGCTGCATCACTATAATATGCTGAATTTAAGTCCTTTGGGTATAAACCAAGGAGTAGGATAGTTGGGTCAAATGGTGGTTCCATTCCAAGTTTTCTAATAAATCTCCATACTGCTTTCCAGAGTGGTTATACCAATTTGCAATGTATGAGTGTACATTTTCCCCCACATCCTTGCCAACACGTATTATTGCTTGTGTTCTTGATAATTGCCATTCTGGCTGGAGTAGTTTTGATCTGCATTTCTCTAATTGTAGAGATGATGAACATTTTTTCATATGCTAGCTGATCAATTGTATTTCTTCTTCTGTGAAGTGTCTGTTCAGTTCCTTAGCCCATTTATTGATTGGGTTATTGATGGGGGGTATTAAGTTTTTTGAGTTCTTTATATATCTGGAGATTATTGGCCTGAGGTGTGTGTGGTAAAGATTTTTTTCCTATTCTGTGGGCTCTCTCTTCACATTATTGATTGTTTCCTTTGCTGAGAAGAAGCGTTTCAGTTTGAATCCATCCCGTTTATTGATTCTTGATTTTACTTTTTGTGCTTTAGGAGTCTTGTTAAGAAAATCAGGTCCTAAGCTAACATGATGAAGATTTGGACCTACTTTTTCTTCTGTTAGGTGCAGAGTCTCTGTTCTAGCATCTAAGACTTTGATCCACTTTGAATTGAGTTTTGTATATGCTGAGAGATAGAGGTTTAATTTCATTTTGCTACATATGGATTTCCAGTTTCCCAGCACCGTTTGTTGAAGAGGCTATCTTTTCTCCAGTGAATATTTTTGGCACCTTTGGCTGGTATGAGATAAGCATATTTATGTGGGTTTGTCTCTGTGTCTTCTATTTTGTACCATTCATCTACGTGTCTATTTTGGTGCCAGTACCATGCCATTTTTGTTACTATTGCTCTGTGGTAAGTTCAAGGATTGCTTTGACTATTCTGGGCCTCTTATTTTTTCAAATGAATGTC
Source organism: Spermophilus citellus (assembly GCF_964194105.1). NCBI lineage: Eukaryota > Metazoa > Chordata > Mammalia > Rodentia > Sciuridae > Spermophilus > Spermophilus citellus. The sequence goes on along the minus strand of NC_138185.1, from coordinate 8,738,572 downwards.
ATGATTGTTTTTTCTAGTTCTATGAAAAATGTCATTGGTATTTTAATAGGAATTGCATTAAATCTGTATAACAATTTTGGTAGTATGGCCATTTTGACTATATTAATTCTGCCTATCCAGGAGCATGGGAGATCTTCCCATCTTCAAAGATCTTCGATTTCTTTCTTTAGTGTTCTGTAGTTTTCATTGTTGAAGTCTTTCACCTCTTTTGTTAGATTGATTCCCAAGTATTTTTTTTTTTAGGCTATTATAAATGGGTGGTTTTCCTTATTTCTCTTGCAGTAGATTCATCACTTATATATAGAAATGTGTTTGATTTGGGGGTATTGATTTTATACCCTGCTACTTTGCTAGATTCATTTATTAGTTCTAGAAGTTTTCTGATGGAATTTTTTGGACCTTCTAAATATAGAATCATGATGTTGGCAAATAGTGATAGTTTCAGTTCTTCTTTGCCTATTTGTATCCCTTTAATTTCTTTCATCTGTCTGATTGCTGTGGCTAGAGTTTCAAGGACTATGATGAATAGAAGTGGTGAAAGAGGGCATCCCTGTCTTGATCCAGTTTTTAGAGGGAATGCTTTCAATTTTTCTCCATTTAGAATGATGTTGGCCTTGGGTTTAGCATAGACAGCTTTTACAATGTTGAGGTAAGTTCCTACTATCCCTAGTTTTTCTAATGTTTTAGACATGAAGGGGTGCTGCATTTTGTCATGCTTTTTCTGCAGCCATTGAGATAGGATTTAAGTCTTTAAGTCTATTGTTATGATGTATTATGTGTATTGTTTTTCATATGTTGAACCCACCTTGCATCCTTGGGATAAACCCCACTTGATCGTGGTGCACTATCTTTTTAATATGTTTTTGTATGTGATTTGCCAGAATCTTATTGAAAATTCTTGCATCTATGTTCATCAGGGGTATTGGTCTGAAGTTTTCTTTCCTTGATGTGTCTTTGTCTGGTTTTGATATCAGGGTGATACTAGCTTCACAGAAGGAGTTTGGATGGGTTCCCTCTTTTCCTATTTCATGGAATAATTTGAGGAGTACTGGTGTTAATTCTTTGAAGGTCTTATAGAACTTGGCTGAGAATCCATCTAGTCCTGGGCTTTTCTTGGTTGGTAGGCTTTTGATGGCATCTTCTATTTCATTGCTTGAAATTGATTTGTTTAAATTATGTATGTCCTCCTGATTCAGTTTGCGTAGATCATATGTCTCTAGAAATTTGTGGATGTCTTCAAGATTTTCTGTTTTATTGGAGTATATATTTTCAAAGTAGTTTCTAATTATCCTCTGTATTTTAATAGTATTCATTGTGATATATCCTTTTTCATCATGAATTTTAGTAATGTGAATTTTCTCTCTCTTTCTCTTTATTAGGAAGGCCAAGGGTTTATCAATTTATTTTTTCAAAGAATCAACTTTTTGTTTTGGCAATTTTTTCAATTGTTTCTTTTGTTTCAATTTCAGCTCTGATTTTAATTATTTTCTGTCCTCTACTACTTTGAGTGTTGATTTGTTCTTCTTTTTCTAGGGCTTTGAGATGTAATGTTAGGACATTTATTTGTTGACTTTTTATTCTTTTAATGAATGAACTCCATGCAATGAAGTTTTTCCTCTTAGCACTGCCTTCATATGTCCCAGAGATTTCGATATGTTGTATCAGTGTTCTCATTTAACTGTAATTTTTTTTTTATCTTCTCCCTGATGTCTTCTGCTCTCCATTGTTCATTCAATAGCCTATTATTTAGTCTCCAGGTGTTGGAGTAGCTTCTATTTTTTATTTTATCATTGATTTCTAATTTCATTCCATTCTGATCTGATACAATGCAGCGTAGTATCTCTCTCTTTTTTTTTTTTTTTTTTTTTTTTGTATTTGCTGAGAGTTACTTTGTGGCATAATATATGGTCTATTTTAGAGAAGGATTCATGGGCTGCTGAGAAAATACTCTGTGTGTCCATTACGTCTAAATCATTGCTTGTATTATTTAGTTCTATAGTTTCTTTGTTTAGTTTTTGTTTGGAGATTGTTTGGAGAGGGAACCCATCTAAACTCATTTTGTGAGGCTAGTATCACCCTGATACCAAAACCAGACAAAGACACATCAAGGAAAGAAAATTTCAGACCAATATCCCTGATGAACAGTGGTGAGAGAGGTGTGTTAAAGTCACCGAGTATTATTGTGTTGTGGTCTGTTTGATTCTTGAAATTGAGAAGGGTTTGTTTGATGTGCATAAATGCTCCCTTGTTGGGGGCAAAAATATTTATGATTGTTATGTCTTGTTGATGTGTGATTCTGTTAAGAAGAATGAAATGTCCTTCTTTATCCCTTCTGACTACCTTGGGCTTGACGTCCACTTTATCCGACGTGAGGATAGAAACCCCTGCTTGTTAGTGCAATCCATGTGAGTGATGTTTTTTCCCTAACTTTTCACCCTCAGTCTATGGATGTCTTTTCCGAGGAGATAAGTCTATTGGAGACAGCATATTTTGGGTCTTTTTTTTTTTTTAATCCAATCTGTTAGTCTATGTCTTTTGATTGATGATTTTAGGCCATTAAAATTCAGGGTTATTATTGAGATATGATTCGTATTCCCTGACATTTTAGTTTATTTTTGGTTTTTAACTTGATTTAGTTTCTCCTTTGATTGACCTTTCCTTTAGTGTAGCTTCTCCCTTTGCTGGATTTCATTTTTTGTTTGTTTGTTTATTTGTTTTTCATTTCCCCCTCATGGAATACTTTGCTGAGAATGTTCTGTAGTGCAACCTTTCTAGTTGTGAATTCTTTTAACTTTTGTTTATCCTGGAAGGTTTTTATTTCATCTTCCAATCTGACACTTAATTTTGCTGGATATAAAATTTTTGAGTGGCATCCACTTTTCTTTTAGAGCTTGATTTATGTTATTCTAGCACCTCCCATCACTCCCATCATGGAGGGTCTGGGTTTAGAAATCAGCTGAAATCTGAATTGGTTTCCCCCATATGTAGTTTGATTTTTTTTTTTTTAATCTCTCATCCTTTAAAATTCTATCCTTATTCTGTATGTTAGTCATTCTCATTATAATGTGCCTTGGTGTGGGTCTGCTGTAATTTTGCACCTTTGGAGTCCTGTAAGCCTCTTGTAGTTGATTTTCCATTTCATCCTTTAGATTGGGGAAATTTTCTGATATTGTGTCCATTATTATTTTCTATATGTCTCTAGAAATTTGTGGATGTCATATTGTGTCATTGAAAATATTGTGCATTCCTTTGGTTTGTATTTCCATGCTTTGTCTATTTCATTAAATCTTAAACTTGATCTTTTCATGTTATCCCATATTTCTTGGAAGTTCTGTTTATGGTTTCTTGCCATCTTCTCTGTGAGGTCAACTTCATTTTTAAGAGGATATATTTTGTCTTCATTTCCTGAGGTTCTGTCTTCTGAGTGGACTAGTCTGTTGGTGATACTTTCCATTGAAGTTTTAGTTTGGTTTATTGTTTCGTTCATTTTGAGGATTTCTGCTTGATTCCTTTTTACAATCTCTGCCTCTTTATTGAAGTTATCTTTTACTTCCTGTATTTTCTCTCTGATACCATCCTTTATTTTGAAGATCAGCCTATGTACCTTCTAAACTCCTTCTCTGACATTTCTTCTACTGTGTTGTCTATGGATTCTGTTGTTGGAACATCTTGGTTTGTTTGAGGTGCTTTGTTCCCTTTTTTCATGGGGTGTGTGTGTGTGTGTCTGTCTTTCTATCTAGCGGTATGGATCTGGGGCAGTATAGTTTCTACCGTGTAGTCTTGTAGTGTCCCTGAAGACTTCCAATACCTCACCTGTAAGGGGGAGACCAATATTAACAGCACCCAATGCAAATAATATACCCCTTTAAACCAAATACCTCCTAATAAGACGTCTACAGTTTTGTTGCTATAAACAGAAATAATGTGCCCAATTATTGTCTATAATATAAACAGTAAGTTTGCTAAAAGGGTTTACCATTTCAAATGATGGACATGAGGGAACAGAAGTAGTGTAAGATGTGATGTTTATGAAGAAGAAGGAGAGAAGATAGAGGTAAAAATTTATAGTAAGGGGCTGGGCAGGGTGGCGCACGCCTTCCTCAGCTCTGAAGGCTGAGGCAGGAAGATCACCAGTTCAAAGCCAGCCTCAGCAAAAGTAAGAGGCTAAGCGACTCAGTGTGACCCTGTATCTAAATAAAAAATACAAAATAGGTCTGGGTATGTGACTCAGAGGTCAAGTGCCCCTGAGTTCAATCCCCAGTACCCCCCAAAAAGAAAATTATAGTAAGAGTGAGTGAGGAATTAATAGAGGTTGTCAGCCTCCTGAGTCTCTGGGATTACAGGTGTGAGCTGCCATGCTCAGCCCCATCTCTTTCTTTCTTCATTTATTTATTTAAATTTTGAGACATGGTCTCGATAAGTTTTTGAGGCTGTCTTGAACTCAGAACCCTCCTGTTTCAGCCTCCCAAGTCACTGGAATTATAAGCATGTACCAGTATGTCTCTCTTAGGAAATTTTTAAAGGTACAACAGAGTACTTTTGACTCTAGAAACAATGTTATACGGCAGATCCCTAGAACTTGTTCATCTTGCTTAACTAAAACTTTATTGATTATTAACTCCCTGCCCAACCTCTCCCAGTCCTTGGCAATCGCCATCTCGCACTTAGATTCTGCGACTTTGGCTGCTTGGCTGGGTCATGGAGGGAGAACCCTGTAGCATTTGTCTTTCTGTAACTAGTTTATTTTATTTTAATGTCCTCAAGCTTCAGCTTCATCATCACAGATTACGATATTTTCTTCTTTCTACGGCTGTATAATATTCCATCGTATGCACAGACCATATTTTCTTTTTTTTTAATATTTATTTTTTGGTTGTAGTTGGTCACAATATCTTTATTTTACTTATTTACTTTTCTGAGGTCCTGAGGATCGAACCCAGGGCCTCGCCCATGCTAGGGAAACGCTCTACCTCTGAGTCACAACCCCAGCCCCAAGACCATATTTTCTTTATCCGCTCATCTGTTCATTAAAGTAGAACATCCCTTTAAGTGTTGTGGGGAGTTCAAAGTTTCAGCAATTTTAAGGCTAATTCTGTCTAAAGATTTAAGACAGGAATATTTTTTGTCATTTATTTGGCAGATTCTTCTTCCCCTCACAGATGTTCTTGAGCATCTCCATCCATAGGTGGGTTCATATGTGAATATACACACACCCCGGACCCCCCACCCCTGCACTTACGAAGCAATCTGCTCATATAAGCATCACCCTTGCCACCGGCTGGCGGGGAGTCTCCCTCGTCCCTCTCTCTGTAGCATGTCTTGCTACCTTGATTGATTTCTTCTGCAGTCCTTCTCCAGATCTTGAAGCACGCCAGGCAACAAGGGGGCCCTCCAGAGACATGTGTCGGGTTGTTTAAATAATAAACTTGTATTCAGAAAAGTAATGAAGGAAATTTTTATTTGCGGGCTGGGGATGTGGCTCAAGCAGTAGCGCGCTCGCCTGGCATGCGTGCGGCCTGGGTTGGATCCTCAGCACCACATACAAACAAAGATGTTGTGTCCGCAGAAAACTAAAAAATAAATATTTAAAAAATTCTCTCTCTCTCTCTCTCTCTCTCTCTCTCTCTCTCTCTCTCTCTATCTATCTTTTAAAAAAAATTTATTTGCTTGCATACACAAAGGACACTTCATTCAGGGGCTGCAGCGCACCAGGCAGATTTCCAACGCAGCACCCAGCGTTTGACTTATTTATTTATTTTCTTTTAAACTCTCTTCTCTCTTAAGCTCAAACCCACATACCGAGAGGCCCGTGTTCTTCAGAGCATGTTCAAGGCCACTGAGTTCTGGAAGGAACAGGCTGGACGGCTCTGGTGTGGGCTCAGTTACATCAGCAGAGGGACCTCCTGGCTTCAGATGGCCCCGCCAGCTTCAGATGATTTGGGCCTCGGCTCAAGAGGTCCCCCTTAGTTACATCACTCGCATCTGTGACGACTTAAGCCTCCTGTTTCTTTGAAAATGGAATTTGAGAATAGGAAGGGTTCTTACTCTCTAAACTAATTAGCAGTGGCCAGTCACCCAAGAAGGCCAGAGCAGCCTCACGACGCTCCATGTACCTGGGAGTCCCCCCACCCCCAGCCCAGCCATCCCCAGCCACACGCCCACCCATGCCGGGAAGGGGCCTCCACTTTTTAAACACAGAGACCAACGAAGTGTGTTTTTAAAAATCTGATGTGACCTGGCAAGCCTCTAGTATTAGAGAAATGGACTTTAAAAGAAAAAGCTATACAGAAGGATCAACATTCCCCCCTGGGGGGGTGGGGGGCAGTACTGGGGATTGAACCCAGGGGTGTTAAACCACGGAGCCACACCCCCAGCCCTTTTTTATATTTTATTTAGAGACAGGGACACATTGAGTTGCTTAGGCCCTTGCCAAGTCGCTGAGGCTGGCTTTGAACTCACAATCCTCCTGCCTCAGCCTCCTGAGCCACTGGTATTACAGGCCTGCACCATCACCCCCAGCGGATCAACATTTTAAAAGAGGAGATGGTGAGCATATTTTTCTTACTCAGCTGTAATATAGAAAATATGTATTTACAGTATGAATATATGTGATGTTCCACATATTATATTTATAATATAAATATATGCTCTGTTCCATTTTCATGTGGAACAACCCGGAAAGTATATTAGGTGAAAAAAGCAAAGATGGAATAGTATATTACGCATGTATGTAGACAGCAGATATATATAAATATTTACTTGCATTTACCTAGAATTTTTTTTGTGGGGGGGATAATCAGGGATTGAACTCAGGGACACTTGACCCCTGAGCCACATCCCCAGCCCTATTTTGTATTTTATTTAGAGACAAGGTCTCACTGAGTTGCTTAGTGCCTCGCTTTTGCTGAGACTGGCTTTGAACTCTCGATCCTCCTGCCTCAGCCTCCTGAGCTGCTGGGATTACAGACATGCACTACTGAGCCCAGCTAGAATGTTGTATTTTATTTACTTATTTTGTGTGTGTGTGGTGGGCGATCAGACGTAGGGCCTCGTACGTGCTAAACACATGTCCTCTGTACCACTGAGCTAGCACTAGCCCCTCATACTGTTTGATTTTAATTTTCCCCGTGCAGGTATGGCGTGTTCAAACAGAAAAAAAGGATATAAAGGCATTGAGTCAGAGTTGTATCTAGAACCCTTTGCATTCAGGGCTCTTAGTCGTTTTAGGGGGGTGAGTGGGTATAGATTCCACTGAGAATCTGGTGCAAGCCACAGCCGTTGGCATGTGCAAACTATATCTGCATTCAATTTCAGGGGGCTTCACAAACCCCCTTGAGTGCCATCCGAGGCTCTTACAGAGTGCTACTCTAGCAGAGAGCTGACCACCACGCATGGCGTACTCCTTCCGCTTGTGTTCTGATTTAAACCCACACTTTTCCTACTATAAGAACTAAACATCTTTTTTTTTTTTCAATGTTTTTTTTAAAAGCATTTCTTAAGTGGCAGGATGTGTGTTGTCATTGTGGGGACAAATGGTATGTTCCTTGTTCCCCAAATGATCTCAACTGTTTCTGGGGTTATTGGCCAGTCCTCCTGGGACCTGCATAATTCCCCAAATGAAACAATATGTCACAGGTGAGGCCCCTTCCTAAAAAGGAATTAATGATTTTTATTGATGTAAAACTTTGTTGCATCAAATTACAAGAGAAGAGTCCCTTCAACCCATCATCCATCAAAGCTCTAGGTCAGGGTTTCTGAATCTGTGCACTGCGATGGTTAGCAGCCTCTTTGGTCTCCATCCCTTAGATGCCAGTTGAAGCCCCTGCTGTGAAAACCAAAAACACCTCCAGACACTGCCTTATAGGGACAACATCTCTCCCACTTAAGAACCACTAAGGAGTAGGGTACCAAGGCACACATCTGTACTGCCAGCTACTCTGGAGGCTGAGGCAGGAGGATTGCAAGTTCAAAGCCAGCCTCAGCAACATAGTGAGAACCTGTCTCAAAATAAAAAATAAAAAGAGCTAAGGATGTAAGTCAGTGGTAGAGCACAGCTGAATTCAATCCCTAATACAAAAAAAAAAAAAAAGGGAAGGGAAGGATTTGAGCCTCCTGCTATGTCCTTCTCACAGATAACTGTGGACACTTAGGAATTCACAACCCTGGAGGAATCCTTGCAGACCACTATCCTCCTGAACCATCCCCGTGTGCCTACACCATCTCTGGAAGTTTAAACTCAACCTTGTTACAACTGACTGGCTAAAGCCATCTGGTTTTTATGACTTCCGAGCCCAGCCCCAGAATGCAGTAGGTTGAGCCCAGTGTAACTAAAATCCCAACCATCTATGCGACAATGCTGTTGCCAGAAGACATTCACCGTCTCTTGCAGCTTGAAAGTATCCCCCTAACAGGGCTTAATGGAGTGTACCCACCAAGGGGCAGGCATGGTCACTGTCCCTCTGGAAATAGGACCCTGTGGGGTGGATAACTCACTGGTACTCTCCTGTGGTTCCTGGAGGGGAAGGATCTTCTTCCTGGAATTTAAGATTTCTAAGAGGGAAGACATTTTACAATTTCAACAGCCAGACAGAATTCTTTTATTCTTTTCTTTTTTATAGTTAAAGACTTTTTCTGTGTGTTTTCTTAGAATAACCATGGATCATTATATTAATTTTAAATAACAATTTCCCCCACTCTTGGTTACTAAATAAACAAATACATAGAAAGCACAAGAAAAAAAATCTTTAAAAATATGAAATAGGTCCAAAGAAAGAAAACAAATCATTGTGAAAATCAACATGGAGGAAAACCCACAGAAGCACTGGTCTGTTCATCTATGGCACACCGTGGTGACCAGGGAAACTGAGCATAGCAACTCAGAATGGAGCCTGGGACATGGGACCAAAACCAAGTCCATCAAAGACATAGATTCCTTAAATGAATTCCATTAAGAAAGTCTAATGTTCTAACATGATTCGAACTCTGAGCAAAATTCTAAGCAAATAATTCTTTTTTTTTTTAATGTTTTATTTTGGTACTGGTGATTAAACTCAGAGGTGTATAACCAGTGAGCCACATCCCCAGCCCTTTTCATTCATTGTTTTGAGACTGGCCATCACTAAATTGCTTAGGGTCTCCCTAAGTTGCTGAGGCTGGCCTTGAACTTACGATCCCTCCTGCCTCAGCCTCCCAAGTTGCTGGAATCACAGGCATGTGCCACCTCACCCAGTTTCTAAACTAATCATTCTTAATTTCGTTAGGCCAGGATGCCTTTAAGAATTCTATGATAATTTGGCATTTTCATTTGTTGACTTTTTCTGCTGCTTGTGTTTGTGATCTCTTTATTTAACAGAGGTGATCCATTCACATGACTCATTATTCAAGAGGCACAAAGGCCCATGCAATAGAAATGTTTTCCTTCCTTGTATCCCAACCTGCAGTTCCCACCCAGAGGCAGCCGTCACTATGAGTTTCTGGACCTTCCTGTAGATTTGTATACAATCATAAGCAAACATTTTTACACTGTCTTCATTTGTTGTTACAAATGAGGCATTTTAAACACCCTGATAGAGATTTGCTTTTTTATCTCCATGTGCAGTTCGGAGGTTGATCTGTATCAGAAGAGAGCGAGCTGCCTGCCACATTTATTTTAATAGCTAAAAGCTTCAGAATAGGACGTGGCACAGGGTTCTAACCACTGGCCTGCAGACTGCTATTCACAGCGCTGCAATGATTCTTTTTTTTTTTTTTAAAGAGATAGAAAGAATTTTAATATTTATTTTTTAGTTTTCGGCAGACACAACATCTTTTTTGTTTGTATGTGGTGCTGAGGATCGAACCCAGGCCGCATGCATGCCAGGCAAGCGCGCTACCACTTGAGCCACATCCCCAGCCCCTGCAATGATTCTTTAAATGCAGAAAAGTATATTGTAGCAACAACCTGAAAACCACCCAAACCACTTGAGCTCAGAGAGATTTCTTTGCAATGCATCCCAGATTAAGAAAGCTGTTCTCGAATTTTAAGAAATTTTAAACTAAACTACATCCATATATAAACTACCCATATATAGATACATATACATGTGTATATTACACACACACACACACACACACACACACACACACACACATACACCTATATAAATATTCATAGTACTTAAGTCAATTGTTACTTGTACCTAGAATGCACCTCTGAGTTCAATCACCAGTCCCTGCGAGCTGTGCTTTCTTACTCTGGTTCATGGATGAAAAAGCCGAATCTCCCAGAGATTGAGATATGCAGAAGCAAGTCAGGGTCAGGTCTCAGATCTGGACCCTCGTCCTCCATCGGTCCGTCTCTTCCCCTCCTGCCTCAAGGAACACACAGCTGGTCTCTCTGCTGGGCTTACAGCTTCCCAGGGCTTCAGATGTGTTGAGTCTTCTGAGTTTTTAAACAGCTGGATATTTCCCTGTTTCCCATTTTTCACTGGTTTATACCAACATGCACGAGCATCCTGTGGCTAAAACTTAGTGTGTGTCCTTCATTATTCCTTTACAGAAAAATATCTGTGGTGATTTCTTATTTATTTGGGGGGCATCAGCTTCTCTCCATAGCCTGGCTTTTTCTCTGTGGTGGACAACGATTTCTTCTTTGTTTTTCTCACACCAAGGGTGTCAAACAGGTTGTACAAATAGCACTTAAGCAATCATTATTGAAAGAATAAATATTATAAATGAATGAAAAGTTGATTCCATTTTCCTGATATCAGCTGATATAAAGTATACTGTTACATCAGGGTCTTATAAATGGTACATGTTAAGTACTTGGGATAGTAATTGCTCTTACCCCAAGTCACCTTTCTCTTCTTCCATATAAACAGAAATCCTGACCATTAGTAGGATACACTGTTCTCTGGGATAAAGACTACATTTCCCAGCATCCCCTGCAGCTATTAAAATCATGTGACTACATTTCTGGCCAATGAGATGTAAATGAGTTTCACTTGCACCTTCCCAGAAACAGCCTTAGAGAAGGAGTACATGTCTCTCCTGGCCTGCCTTTTTGCTATTAGGCAGACATTGAGAGGCTTTTGGAGCTCATGCTTCCATATTGCAGTGAGAATTACTACTGGAGAATAGTGGAACAGACAGAATGAGCCTCCGTTCCTCACGATCATGGAATCCCCACATTGGTACTGACCTACCTGTGTGTCCACAGAGACATAAACTTGTTGTGTAAACCATGTTAACTTTGCATTTTCTCTCCTGCAGAACCAGACTTAATCCTAACTCATTCAAGGCTCAAAAAATCCTCGTTGACTGATGGGTAAATAACTTACATGAACATTTTCTCAATAGTAACTTGCTCAATGTGATAATAGTCAAAACCTACTTTCCCAACCCTGTACTTTCCAAAACCTACCACTACTAGGTATTTTCTACCAGGTGCTGTGCAGCTATGCTGGTGATGGGACTCAGTCAGGGCCTCCTGGCTTCTAAGCAAGTGCCCTACCCCTGAGCTACATCCCCAGCCCTTTATAATTTAATTTTGAGGTAGAGTCAAGCTAAGTTGCCTCCTAACTCGGCCTCCTGAGTAGCTGGGATTACAGGCACAAGCCACTGTGCCTGGTGTCCTTACATACTTTTTAAATCAGTACGTTTTTTAGATCAGTAAACTATATTAACAAATATGATTTTTAAAAACTTTGATAATGAAATGTGCCTGTGTTTTAAAAATCTGTATAAGTCAGTTCAACAATATTTTTCAGATGACCGAGAGGTGGTTTCAAACTCCGAGGGTCAGTCAGAGCCACAGAGTCTTACTTTCATTTTTCTTTCTTTTTGTGTGTTGGAGGTCAGTCCCGGAGCCCCGTGCGTGCTGGGCACAGGCCGCACCCCTGAGCCAAACACCAGCCCCCGAGTGGTAGATTTTAGTGCAACAAACGTCACCAACAGTTCAGAGACTCTATTAAAATGAACCTTTAAGAAACCCACTCACGGGAGCTGGCGGTGTGTATCTCAGTGGTAAAGCACTTGCCTGGCATGTGTGAGGGCCTGGACTTGATGCCCAATACTGCCAAAAAAAAAAAAAGAGTGGTCAGAAACTGCAATTTGCCAAGTCGTGGTGACGTATTGAGATAGAATCACTACAACTATCTGGAAAGACCATTAAAATATTCCTCTCTGTGCTGGGCAGTGGCCAGTGGCAGAGGGCTTATCCCGCATGCACAAGGCCCTGGCTCCATCCCCAGCACCCAAAACAAAAAGGGTTACTGTTCCTTTTCCCAAAAATTCAGATTTTTTTCTCATACTTCAGTGGAAACAACACATGGCAATAGACTGAACACAGAAACGCAAACAAGGACCATGCCATCTTCTGGTAAAGACAGACAGACATTGAAGGGATCTGCAAACTCTAGAAAGGACTGAGTGCTACTCTCTTTGCTAGATGCTTTTTGGAAATCAAGTTGTTTATAATATATTTCAGAAAAATTCTCACTTACATTTACTACTGTCCAATGGGATTTTTACTATCATTTTAAATATATTAACATAAGATTTTTTTTAAAGGAATTCACTTGGGCTGGGGATGTGGCTCAAGCGGTGGAGCGCTCGTCTGGTGTGTGTGCGCGGCCCGGGTTCGATCCTCAGCACCACATACCAACAAAGATGTTGTGTCCGCCGAGAACTAAAAAATAAATATTAAAAATTCTCTCTCTCTCTCTCTCTCTCTCTCTCTCTCTCCTCTCTCACTCTCTCTTTAAAGGAATTCACTTATTTATTTAGGTTCTGGGATTGAGCCCTGGGTTACTTTGTCACTGAGTTGCATCTCCAGGCCTTTTTACTTTTTATTTTGAGGCAGGGTCTCGAAGTTGTTCAGGGTCTCATTAAATTGCTGAGGCTGACCTCGAACTTGACCTTCGCCCTCCTCAACCTCAGAGTCGCTGAGGTTACAGGCGTGGGCCACTGTGCCCGACATAACAAGATTTTTTAAATTTTTTCTTAGTTTTCTAAGAGACAAGAAACTTTGAGAACTGGTTGTTTAGAGGAAACCAGGAATTAGTCACCATTCGCTTTAGCAGAATCAGGAATAAGAAGAAATGGGGGGGGGGGGGGGCTAGGGTTATGGCTCAGCGGTAGAGCACTCTCCTGAAAGGCCATGGGTTCGATCCTCAGCACCACATAAAATAAATAAATAAATAAAATAAAGTTTAAAAAAAAAAAGAAATGGCAATCTGGCAGGCAAGCCAGGCTGACTCCAGTCTTGTTAGGAACTCAGATTGTGGTGGGTGTAAGTGTCTGTGTCTGTTTACTTATTTATGGTCATTTCAGGGTATGACATATATTAAACTTCACAGCACTGAGCTTCACAGAGTGTAGGCCCAACAGTCCTGGCATTAATTAGACATCAAACCTTCAGCAGCAGCCGTGCCTTGGGGAACCTCAGTGTCCCTATCTGTGAAATGGGATACGATTCGCAGGCTGCTGGGCTGTGGTAGGCACGTGGCATTAGCTCTCATTTTCCTTGCGGTTTTGCTAATGTTCTAAGTCACAGTCATTCTCATAGACTTTCAGTTCCATGAGTAAACAGGGCTACCAACAGGGTGTTTTAATGTGCCATGCGCTGACACAAGACCACAATGACCTGTGGGGCCCTCACTGATCCAGAACTGAATATTTCCAACAAGCAGGCAATGGCGAATTCCTCTTCCCTTCTCTTTCTTGTCCCCTGTCAGCTATTTCATCTATCGATCATCTCCACACGCACATACACACACTCTGCTGGTGCCAGGCATGATGGTGCACACCTGTAATCCTTCTGTCTTGGGAGGCTGAGGCAGGAGGATCACACGTTGGAAGCCAATCTGGGTAACTTAATGAGACCCTGTCTCAAAATCTAAAAAGGACTGGAGATACAGCTCAGTGGTAGAGCACTTGTCCCCAGTCCTGCAAACACAATCAAAACACAGAGACCCAAACAACTTTGCAGTCCCCAAAAGGAACACAGGGCTCTGTGAATGCTCAGACATCCTCACTTTAGTGAATCCCCTCCTGCTGGACACAGGTGTGGGTGTAGACTCACCTCCTCTGGGATGGTCTTGGGCATCTGCCTGTACCACCTCTAGTTCCTCCTGGCCTGGCAGCTGGAAAAATTACAAACCAACCAAAAGACGTCCCATGGAAAAAAGTGCTACACAACTGTCACAGGGGCCTCATCTTTTGCCAGACGAAACAGTCCCCTCCCTACAGCATGACGACCATCACTGCCAAAGCCACAGGGAAGGACATTCATAAATGAGGCTTAATCTTCCCTAATTTCAAGTGACAAGATGCCTTTCTGGTACCTTTTAGAAATTCAAGGAGGACAGGAAGCTACTCAGAGACCCTCCACTGACTGTACTGTGTCACCAAGGATTGCCTCAAGTGATTTTCTCTACTTTTGTCCAGGCCTCTAAAGAAAGTGACACTGAATCACCTCAAATTCCCTTCTCTCTGGGGTCCCCTCTGAGAAATAAAGGTATTAACTGTTCAGTCCTGTTGCCATTCACGCGGGAAATGGCAGAGCTTCCTACTGGATAACCAAACAGGCAAGAAAAAGAGCAGAGGGTCCCCCCTGGAGGCCCCGGGGGAGGCGGAGGGTCCCCTTTTTTCCTCCTGAGAGTGGGGGAACACCTCCTCACACCCTCACCAAAGCCAGAGGCTCCTGAAGGAAGACAGAGCTGGAGCGGGGCCAGCGCCACCCTGGGGGCAAGGCCTGGCGCGGGCTGCCCACGGGCGGGCAGTGGGCGCAGGAGGCCCTGCGGAGGCCTCAGGAGCAGAGCCTGGCCTCCCTCCTCCCAGGCTCAAGGTTGAGAACATCAACAACATTCCTGCCCACTGTCATCAAATACGGCGGCGAGCTATGGAATGCGCAAGAATTTGTCAGGCGTCCTTTTAGCAGAGTCCACTCGGCAAACTCTGGCGGGGCCCCTTGACCCTGGGGAGGGCGCCCTTTGACCTTATTTGGGCCTCTCTCCGGCCGGCCTCGCTCTGACCAGATGGCTAAACTATCAGAGGGTTTTACGAGGGAGCCCTGCTGTCCCGACTCAGGCCGTGTAGGTCTCCCCAGGCTAACGTGAGGAGCCACTGGAGGCCCGCCCTGGAGGACACCCGAGGAGGCCCCCTCCCCCGCACCGCGTGTTTGCAGAGAAAACAGCTGATGCCCAGATGAGGACGATTTCAGCTAAATATTTAAAATAGCCATCAAGAAAGGGATGATGGATTGGTTCTTTTGGTTCCGGCCTGATCTTTTATCAAGCTGCCAGCAAACGCGGCTCCTTCAGCTCCTTCACACCGTCTCCTTCCTCGGCAGCCCCCTTCCTGGGCCTCCACCTTTCAGGGAGGCTGGCTGCCAAATTAAAAATATCAGACCTAATTGCATTTGGAATTGAAAATGATGTTCTTTCTTTCTTTCTTTCTTTCTTTCTTTTCTTTTCTTTTCTTTTTTTTTTTTTTTTTTTTGGGGGGGAGGTGGGTACCAGGGATTGAACTTGGGGCTCTCAACCACATCCCCTGACCTATTTTGTATTTTATTTAGAGACAGGGTCTCACTGAGTTGCTTAGCACCTCGCTGTTACTGAGGCTGGCTTTGAATTTGAGATCCTCCTGCCTCAGCCTCTCGAGCTGCTGGGATCAGAGGTGTGCCACAGCGCCTGGCAAAAATGATGTCATTTAGGGCTGGGGTGTGGCTCAGTGGTAGAGACTTGCCTAGCATGTGTGAGGCCCTGGGTTCGATCCTGGGCACCATATATAAATAAATAAATAAAGTTAAAGATCCATTAAAAAAAATGATGTCATTTCTCAATGTTAGATTTCAAGTTCAATGATCCGAGCCCCTGTGTGCAGCAGGGTTTGCACTTGCAGTTTGTGCTGTGTAATCCCTGGACATTTGTACATGAAATGATCCGCATGGCCAGTAAAGGGGTGCACACCTGTAACCCCAGCTATTTGGGAGTCTGAGGTAGCAGGATCTTGAGTTCAAGGCCAACCTGGGCCACTTAGCAAGAACTTGTCTCAGAAAATAAAAAGGTCTGGAGATGTTGCTCACAGGAAGGGCATTGGCCTAGCCTGTGTGAGGCCCTGGCTTCAATCCCCAGTACAAAAAAAAAACAAAATGAAATATATAATAGGGGCTGGGGTTGTGGCTCAGTAGGAGAGCACTTGCCTAGCATGTGCAGGGCTCTGGGTTCCATCCTCAGCACCACATAAAAATCAATAAAATAAAGGTCTTATTGTGTCCAACCCCAGCTAATAAATAGATATATTTAAAAAAAAAAAAAGAAATATACAATAAAATAAACACTTGAAAAGGACTTGGGTTATAACTCAGTGGTAGAGCACTTGCATGGGGCCTGGGTTGAAGTCTCTCTACTGCACCCCCACACACACACAAAAAGAGAGACGATTGACATGAGTTGACTCAACAGGTATTTAGGAGTGTAGCCAGAGGCTGACTATAGCCTGAACAGGCTTCAGTAGAGGAGAAGGAAGGCTCCCCATGAGGAGGTGCCCATGTTCTGGTGGTGGGACAGAGAAGGACACAGCAACCCCAAGTGGCAGGTGGCAGTAAGTGCTGGTGAGAACAGGACGGAGCAATGTGAGGAGGCCACTGCACAGTTGGCATGGTGGAGAGGGCCACACTGGGAGGTGATAGGAAAGCCAAGAGGTGCACCAGCTCAGGAAGACACAGCCAGCCCCAGGCACCCAGCTCCATTTTCTAGTCGCCACATTAAAAATAGAAAAGAGAAAGATGGGGCTGGGATTGTGGCTCAGTGGTAGAGCGCTCTCCTATCATGGGCGGGACCTGTTCGATCCTGAGCACCACATAAAAATAAAAGCATTGTGTTGTGTCCATCTACACTAAAAAATAAATGTTAAAAAAAAAGAATTAAAAGAGAAGTGGGCAGAAATAATGTTCACATATTTTATACTTATTTTCATAATCTATTTTATTTACAATATGATTATATTTTTAATTGTTAATGTATCTTTATGACCTATGTTATTTTAAATTTATTTAATATTATATTTGTTATACTTAACTTCATATGTAATATTTTCTAGTGGCCATATAAGTTAAAAAAAATGGGTGGAAGTAATTTTAATACTTTTTTATTATTTTTGGGTTTTTATTGTGGTGGTGGTTTTTTGGGGTGCTGGAGATCAAACCCAGGGCCTTGTGCATGCAATAAACAAGCATTCTACCATCTGAGCTATATCCCCAATCCATTTTTATTATTTAAAAAAAATTTTTTTTAGCTGTTAATGGACCTTTATTTTATTTTTTTTTATTTATACTTAGTGCTGAGGATCGAACCCAGTGCCTATACACATGCCAGGCAAGCACTCTACCAGTGAACCACAAACCAGCCCCAATATTTTTTATTTTAATAATTTATTTTATTTGCATTATAATTTTTATTTATTCAAGAGCTTTTTTATTCATTTTATTTGATATTGACTTTTCTGGTTTTATTTTGTTTTTTGGTACTGGCGATTAAACCCAAGGGTGCTTAACTACTGAGACACACCTCCAGACCTTTTATATTTTTTATTTTCAGACAGGATCTCACCAAATAGCTTAGAGTCTTGCTAAGTTGCTGAGGCTGCCCTTGAACTCGAGATCCTCCTGTCTCAGCCTCCTGAGTCACTGGGATTACAGGTGTACGCACCATGCCCAGGGACTATGGATTTTTTTTAATTTTCTTTTTCATAAGTGTTGTTTATTTTGCTTAAAATAATACTTTGCAAGTACTATGCCTTTTCAGGGACTGTATTTCTTTTTTTAAAATATTTATTTATTTGTTTGTTTTTTAGGTGGACACAGTATCTTTATTTTATTTTTATGTGGTGTTGAGGATCGAACCCAGTGCCTTGTGTGTGCTAGGCGAGCATTCTATCACTGAGCCCCAGCCCCAGCCCCATGTATTTATTTTTTAATATTTATTTAACAATATCTTTTATTATATTAAGCCTATATGTTAGATGTTAAATTCCCTAATAGCCAGACTTACAAAGGTAAAAAGATACAGGTAAAACTAAGTTTAATAATACCTTCTACTTTTTTTAACTTAAATCAATTTCTTTTCTTTCTTTCTTTCTTTTTTTTCTCTTCTATATTTATTTATTTATTATTTATTTAATTTTTTTGGTACTGGATTTGAACCTTGATCTCGGTGGTTCTCTATGCCTGAGCTACATCCCCATCCCCAACCCTTTTTTTTTTCAGGTGGTGCTGAGGATCGAACCCAGAGCCTTGTGCATGCCAGGCGAGCACCCTACCAACTGAGCTATATCCCCAGCCCCACATCCCGAGCCCTTTTTATTTTTTAATTTTGAAACTGGGTCTCACTAAGTTGACCAATGGGTGAATAGCATATACAGCGGGGATACACTGCATAAAAGGACTGAGCCTCTCCCAGGTGCATGCAGCAGGATGGGAAATGGTTTCTTCACATTCAGGAGGGGTGGATAATCTAAAACTTATAAATTGTGAATTTCTGGAATTCTCCATTTAACATTAGTTGATCCTGGTAATTAAAACTGCAGGAAGCAAAAACACTGATAAGGGGACTGCAATAAATTAAAGTTAAGTACAGTTGAGAATCCAGTAGCCCTCGCCACATGTCAAGGTGAGACGGTCACCTGCAGCACTTGTCACCCTCTTGGACACCACGAGTCT
The DNA here is from genome assembly GCF_964194105.1 of Spermophilus citellus. Classification (NCBI taxonomy): domain Eukaryota; kingdom Metazoa; phylum Chordata; class Mammalia; order Rodentia; family Sciuridae; genus Spermophilus; species Spermophilus citellus. Next base: position 8,719,872 of record NC_138185.1, on the reverse strand, counting down.
GGGGAAGAGCACCTGAGGCACAAGGAACATCAAGACCATTCTCGGGAAGCTGGGAAGAGCCTGGCATACTCCAGGAGCAGCCTGGGACTGGGAACTCCAGGGTGCCAAGGCAGGGAAGGGTCAGGATAGGCTTCCGTCACCTCGGACTCCTTGGGTCTCATAGACCGGGTCAAGTGCTTATGTTTACTATAAATAAATATGCTTAGCCCCTGAAGGGGAAAGGGGATTATTTCAAGAGCAACATCTTCATACCCGAGAACCTATGAGCACACCCTCGAGAATGTTCTGAAGTCCTAGGAGGCCAGACCAACCTGAAGCGCAGGAACAGACATAAAAGCCAGTTGGACGTGATCCATACATGCTGTTTTTCCTGTGTCCTTATCTCTTTGTCAACTGTCATATCAACATGAGTGACAATGTGGAGGGTGGCTAAGATCTTAGACTTTGTGGTCAGGTAAGCAGGATGCTGCTGACTTAGCCTTTTGAAAATTCATTGAACAATTTTTTACAGAAAAAAAAATGTTTTTCTGAGCCAAGCACAGAGGCACATGCCTGTAATCCTAGCAACTAGGGAGGCCAAGGCAGGAGGATCACAAGTTGGGGATAGCCTCAGCAACTTAGTGAGATTTTTGTCTCAAAAATATCTTTAAAAGGATGGAGGTGTGGCTCCGTGGTAAAGTTTCCCTGGATTCAATCCCCAGTATCAAAAAATAAATAAAATAAAATAAAAGTCAGTCTAAGCTATCAATGTAGACCACCGTACATCTTTAGACATACACTTTGACCTGCAATTTGAAGCTTCTCATTAGTTATCCATGCTCACCCATGGGCCTTCCTTATCCGAGTTTTATCAATGACAAATGTTGCCAGCTTCGTCGAGTTATGACTATAAACTGAGGAATATGAGAACAAGGAGGCTACTTTACAACAGCTGTAACTTATCCAGGGTTTGTTCTGGCCTTTGATTTGGGGGCTGTCTGGCGTTCCCCCTGATTGCATTAGGAGCAGCCGTAGGGGACAGATGGAATGGCAAGGTCCTGGAATCAGTTAGAGTGGAGGCTGCACCCCTGTGAAGGGGCAGGGAGGAGGGAGCATCAGATCATCCTCCAAGATCCGAGCAGCAGCTCTCTGCTGGTGACCTGGGGAGAGGACAGGGCATGCGTCAGGACACGGAACCTGTGTAGTCACACGGGGCTCTGAATTCAAAAGAGTCCCATGATGGTTTAAATTCTTAATAATATTTTAACGGGAGGCCCTACATTGCATTTTTCACATGTCTCTACAAATTCTGTAGCTGGTCCTGGATCTTAAAGAAGCTCACCCCCAGGTACAACTGTGACCGTTACAATGGGTGACAAGTCTATTGTACACTGAGGAAACAAGTCTGATCACAGATGACATAAATGACCCAAGCAGCCTACACAACTATCTCATTTAATCCTCCCGTCAACCCATTTTAGAGATGATACCATTGAGCCTTGAAAATAGTAACAGTTTGTTTAACAAGCACTTACTATATGCCAATCATCTCGATAAGCATTTTTTTTTTTGCACATCCCACTGACCTTTCACCATAATCCTGTGAGAATGTTATTACTGACTGCCCTCACTTTAATTCTTCTTATAAATCCAGGCTATTAGGTAAGAAAAGGAATAGAGTGGTCCAAACCGAACAGGAGCAAGAGGGTCATGAAAGTCATTTTTAAAGTCAGACAGAAAAGATTTGACAGAAAAAACTCACCAAGCCAACGCTTGTTCTTTGAAAAGACTCTAATCAAAGCAAGTCTAACTAGACTCACGAAAGCAAATAAAAAAGAACACAGAAATACAAATATTAGGGATAAAAAGATGGTTTAACTGTAGATCCAGGACAGATGGACAATTGAACTTTAATACCATAACAAAATTTCATGCCAAAGAAGATAAACATTGAAAAGTTAGCAACTCCCTACAGAATTACCATCTATCAAAACCGAACCAAGAAAATCCAGAAACCTCAAATGTGCACACATTGTTGAGTACGTTGACTTAGTAGCTAAACTCTGTGTGTGTGTGTGTACATGTACGTACAAGTGCACACATGCTCACACACCAGGCCCGACCAGGTTTACAATCTCACAAACATTCAGAAAACAGGAAATGAGTGACCATTTACCGCTGCCTAATTCTGATCACTAGCACTTATTGAGCACTTGCTGTGTACCAAGCACTCTGCTAAAAGCTGTGTATGCATGATTTCATTTAAGTGAGCTACTATTACCCTCATTTCATTGAGGAAACTGAGGTCCAAAAATCGCCCAGGGTAAAGCAAATGTCAATGGCAAGGTTGAGATTTGAACCAGGTCAGTTCCACAACTAGTAATTCTTACTTCGTTGTGCAACTGAGGCCCAGAACTGGGTGAGGGAGGCCTCGTGTCTGGGCCTAAGGAAGGAAGAGAGCAAGACTTTGAAGTCTCTTGTTTTATCTCAACATCGTTTTAGTGCCTGGGTATTCAGCAGTCACCTAACTGAGCTCCAAGGGACTCACAGTAGAGTTTCAGATTACATGTCTGTTGTTATCCTCCTGAGAGAAAATTGCCATTGTCACACAGGGACATTGTCCTCTGGGATCTGAAGGTAACTGGGACTGGAGACGTGACCTGGCAGCTATGTCAGCCCATGATTAAGAACAAGAATAGCTGCAGAAGAATAGGAATTATGTGGTGTCTGTTTCTGTTTACCCGTGGAATCCCATTATGACAAAGGCCACTTCCAATCTTTAAAAAGTAATCAAAACATTGCCAGGCAGGCTGGGATCCCAGTGACTAGGGAGGCTGAAGCAGGAGGATCACAAGTTCTGAGGCCAGCCTCAGCAACTTAAGGAGACCCTGTCTCAAAATAAAAAAAATAAATAAATAAAATAGAATTGAAAAAGTCTGAGGATGTAGGTCAGTGGTAAAGCACCCCTGGTTCTAATCATCAGTACCAAAAAGAAAAGAAAAGAAAGAGACTCTGAAACTGAAGCTCCGTAAGCCAAACAAATCCATCTGAGCCTCTAGTTAAGCCGTAATTTCTGATTTGCGTTTTGGGGATAATCAGAAACAGGGCTGACAAGGGTGGAAATGCCCAACATGGTTGACTCGGTGTCCTTGGTAGGTCAGGCCTCTGCACGGACGGACGTCTATGAGGTTATGGGTGATGATTTTGTCCATCCTGTGGATGAGGGAACTAAGGCTCACAGACCTGAAGTGATTTGCTCAAGGTCGCAGAGGGGACAAATGTGGGATTGAGATTCAGACCAGTTTTGATATCTGGACCTCGGGCTGCCTCTCGTGGCAGCCAGGAGAAGCATTCCAAACTGGGCCTTTTGTGCTCTCACCCTGATACCCACCGTGGCTCACTAGTATTAGTTTAAATCACTCTGCTGGGGCAGCCAGTGATTTGGAAAAATAACATTTCCCAAAATACACATCTTTAAAAAGCAACTTGGAATATTATTTACTTTGCAAATACACATTTTATGGCCTTGATGCATGAAAATCTGAAGGTATGTTTGAGGATTTTCCTAATTTCAGTAAATACTTGGAACTTCCAGTGATGAATGGGGGCTGAGACGGTGTAGAGCCAAAGGGGCACTTATTTTTGGGGGAGTGGGGATGGGTACCAGGGATTGAACTCGGGGGCACTCGACCACTGAGCCACATTCCCAGCCCCATTTTGTATTTTATTTAGAGACAGGGTCTCTCTGAGTTGCTTAGCACCTCGCCGTTGCTGAGGCTGACTTTGAACTCGCAACCAGCCTCCTGCCTCAGCCTCCCAAGCCACTGGGATTAGAAGCATGTGCCACCATACCCAGCTCAGACATCACATTTTTGCAGAGTTTTAAACTATACAAGAAATTCATATCTAACATCAAGGTTTATAGCAGCTCAATTCACAATAGCTAAGCCATGGAACCAACCCAGATGCCTTTCAACCAATAAAATGGGCAAAGAAAGTGTCATATATATACACAATGGAATATTACTCAGCCATAAAGAAAAATGAAATTATAGCATTTGCTGGTGAATGGATAGAACTGAAGACTACCATACTAAGCGAAATAGGCCAAAGGATGAATGTTCTCTCTGATGTGCTGATGCTAACATTCAATAAGGGAGCTGGGAAGGAAGAATAGAAGTACTTTGGATTAGACAAAGGGAATGAAGGGAAGGGGGGGGGAGATAGTGGAATGGATCGGACATAACTTTCCTAGTTCACATGTGAAAACACGACCAGGGTCACTCCACCCCGTGTACAACCACAGGAATGGGAAGGTCTGCTCCATGTACGTATGTATGTCAAATACACTCTACTGTTGAGTGTCACTAAAAAGAACAAATATTTTAAAAATGGATGGAGAAGCCAATTCAGGCTGAGTCATCACTATGTCTCTCCCTCCACAAACCCCTCCACGCTGCCAACGGAATCTTCTAACTTCTAACTATTTCAGTCTTGGACAGAGCCTGGGTACCTGTACTTGAGGGCAAAGGGCCTTCACTTCACAACCTGGTGGCTGGAGCCATCGATGTCCTCTGTGCACATTAAAAAATGCAAAGAAGACAAGCTTTGCCATCCCCAGGGACGTTCCTAAGTGTTCGCTGAAGCACACATTATTAAAAGACGATCTGCTGGATACAGCCCTCCTGTGGGTGGTGCCCCCAGACTGCCATGTTCCACCTGCAGGTCTTCTACTTTAACTTAGTGGAATCTTTAAAGATTTAAAGCCAGAGCTGACCTTTAGTCTGGTCAAACGATCTGCCCACTGTTTCCTGTTTCTGGCACTAGAATCAAAAATTCAGTTCAGCTCAGGCTAGGCGTGGAGGCGCACGCCTGTCATCCCAGCGATTTGGGAGACTGACAGGAGGCTCACACGTTCAAGGCCAACCTAGGAATTTAGCAAGACCCAGTCCTAAAAATAAAAGGGGCTGAGGGTGCAGCTTGGTGGTAGAGGGATGCTAGGTTCCATCCCCAGGACCCCAAAAATAAATTCAGAAGTTCAGCCAAGAAAGACCCAGAAGCCTCTGTGTCTGAATCCTGAGGATCATTCCCTTCTCAGTTCAGTGTCACTTGAGAGCGGCTATCCCCAGGGGGCTGCTGCTGTTGGCTAGCACACCACCACCTGCACTTGGCACTGATACAGTCCCATGGGTTGAAATGGGTGCAGAACGTGATTCGAAAACAGAGCCAGCAGTGCTGAGGTGCAGAAGGAAGCCAGAGATGGGCAAAGGAATCCTTGTCCAGCTGCACCCTGGGTGGCTGAGAATCTGGCCACAGGGGTGGCCTGGGGGCTTTATGGGTGCTTCGAGGCTACCCACACCTGGGTGGCCTGGATGGGCAGGTTTCCCTGGGGCCCTGGGTGCGGATCCTGGGCTCCCCACTCGGTTCTAGAGAGACACTCTTCCCCCGTCACCCCCGGATCATCTCACACGGGAGAGAAATCAACAGACGGTCGAAGCCATGTCTTTCCTGTACTTCACCTTAAACCGGGTTCTGTGACATGTCCGAGCTTGCATATTCTTTAAATTTCTGAAATTAGCCACCCAGGTGACTTATCTAATTCAATCAAAATCAGGATTCTTCAGTCAACAAGCACCCACATCTAACGGCCAAAGCATGTTATTCTTTTCCTGGCCCAATGGTGGCCACTGTTCCCAATAGGTCCTATGAGTGAGTGAGTGTGTGTGTGTGTGTGTGTGTAGTATGGGTGTGTGAGGTTTTGGGTTGAAGACACAAAGGGTGGGCCAGCAATCTAAATCTAAATTAACTTTTTGAACTGGGCAAACATTCAAGGCTTATTATTTCATTTTCTTTCTCTCTGTGTGTGTGTTTTCAACTAACTGATTAAAAGTATCAGTCACAGCACGTCAGAAAGGCGGAGTGATGGGGCTCCTTAATATTTGTCACCTGGCCTCACACGCCTTTGGAAAACAGTGCAGAATACAGCTCTGCGCTTATCAGCCGGCCGGGCACCTGGATCCCCAGAGTGAATCACTTCAAGGAAGGGAGGCCCGTGAGTGAGGACATCCCGTAATTCTCTCTAAACACCCACACCCACGCCCACCCACGAACGTCGTGGCGGCTTAGACTGGGGCGTCATCAGCTTCTGCTGTCACTCTTCATCGTTTGCCACCCATCCCACTTGCAGCTAAAATGTCTTCCCTTTACAAAAGAATTCAGCAAAGGCTTTGCACTCAGGGCGTAAAAGGGAGTTGCCTTGATGAAAAGCAGTCTCTACACCTGAAAAGAAACATGGAACCAGCTTAAGAGAAATTCAACACAATTACAAGTTCAGCCCATCCAAAGGATAATAAGTATGGGAAATTATTTATGTAACTTTTTTTTTGAGCAGAGTGATATCTATTAGGCAGAAAACAAAAACAAAAAACCCTCATAAAAGTCACAAAAGGTAGGACTGTGAAAACTCCTCCCTCCCTCCCCGGGTTCCTGGGTCCCCTCAGAAAGGACCAGTGGATTGGCTCAGAGGAGATCCTGGATCCTATCTGAACGCTGCCAAAGACTCTGGTTATGTGTGGTCTAGGGTTTTGTTCTCCTGTATGTTTCTTGATTTCTAACATTTAAGATGGTCATTTCAGCAGGACCTTTATTAATTACCTACAGTGGTGACCTTGGGCCAAGGAAAGGGGACGTCTAGATGCTGAAAATGTCATGCATTACCAGTGCGTCCAGCTGCCTGCAGGGTTTGAACTCACTTCACTGCCGTGAGGCCCACCTGGGAGTCGGGCTGGCATCCAGCAGGAGATCACGCCAGGCCATTCTGCATGACACCCTGGAGTCTAGGCTCTGGTGCCAAATTCCTCACCACGGGGGCATCTCACAGGAACACCAGACAGCAGCGTGCCCCACCACGGTTTTCGCTCCTTGGATCGCCTCCCTCCCAGCCTCCACAGCTGGCCTCCACAATGTCCCTGAAGGTCCAAGCTGGTTCCCGCACCAGGGGCACTTCCCCCACCGTTTTTTGCATGATCTCACTGTTCAGGTTTCAGCTCAGAATCTACCACCTCAATTTCCTCATCTACAGAAAGGCACGATGATTACCGGCCAGGTTTTTCCAAAGATGAAAGTTGGAGCTAGGAACGTAGCTCCATGGTTGGGTGCCAGGCCCCAGCTCAATACCAGGACTCAAAAGAGAAGCAAGACACAGGAGTTCCCACTAGGCCTGCCTGGCACTAAGGCTCTGTGAAAGGACCTGGAATCTTCATTTGTATGAATTGGTCCATATTCGCCCCTACCCTGTCAGCTTCCACAAGGGGAGGGTTTGATCTTGCGGCCCCACAGATTTAGCGTTTCTTTAGCAACCCTCGCCAAAGGCTGTTTTGAAAAGAAATGAGATAACGCATGTAAAGTGTTGGGAAGGGTGTCTGAAATAGATGAAGCATTTATCACCTGTTAGTGACCATTATTATTTTTACTATTTTAATGTGAACTCAGGTTTCTGATGCTTTCGTTTATTTCAGGAGGGCCAAAAAGCATCTTTGTTTGACTATTTTTATATCCCAATTCCTGTTCGTGGCTAGGAAGCAGAGTACAGGAATTTAGATGGGAGCCATCACTGAAAAGCAACAAAATTATATAAAACCGGGGGAGGGGGGAGTAGCTTGAGGAAATTTCAGAGAGTGCATCAGCAAAAATCATACACTAAATGATTCTGCTTCACCCTGGAGAGTCCTAGCCTGCTAGTTCAGAACTCCAAGACACCAGTATGGCTCTCTCTTCAGCTGGATTAGAAAAGGTGGGGAGGGTACCCACAGAAGAGTACAAAGGGTTTACTCTCGGGAGAGAACAGAAGAGAGGGGGCTGGGGCTCTCTGCTTTATGAAAATTGACTTTCATTCAACTTTTGAGAGTTGATTTTAGAAATCTGGGATTTCAAGCTGGAAGTGAAAGAGAGCTATCATTTTTAACTCTGTCCTGTGACATGCTGCTGTTCGGTACCATATTGAAATTACGTCTGAAAAAGAAAGGAAAGTAATTCTTTTGGAGAATCTCAACCAGAAAAATTTGCGTAGTGGTGGCTAAGTTTTATGTAGCAAGCAACAATAAATTGGTATATTAACACTTCCTGGTAATAGCTTTTAAAACCCATTATCTTTAGCAAGCAGCAATTATTAAGAACCCAGATGCAACTCCTGGAAATTTTTCAAAATTAAAGCTCCAGCATGCTTATTAATTGGCCTGTATACAAATAAAAGGCTGTAATTTATATACAGCAATAGCTACCTCCAGCTAACTTTTTTTTTTTTCAGTGCCAGGGATTGAACCCAGAGCCTTGCACATGCTAGGCAAGTGAGTGCTCTGTTGCTGAGCTATATTCCCAGCCCTTCACTACCTCTTCAGGAGATGGGAACTGAGGTTAGGGATGGTAGTCAAGAGAGACATTTTATTTCCGACGTATAAATGTTTCTACAGGACAAACTGGGTTGGTTTATGAATAATTAAATTTTGCTTTGAAGCTGGATGTGGTGGCTCAAGCCTTTAATCTCAACACTTGGAAGGCTGAGGCAAGAGGATTGCAAGGTGGAGGCCAGCTTTGGCAGTTTACCAAGTCCCTGACTCAAAAAAAGAAAAAAACAAAAAAGCCTGAGGATGTAGCTCGGTGGCAACAATATCAGTTCCAAAAATATCTCTAGTATCAAAAAATAAAATAAAAGGAAATGTGCTTTTATAATTGTAGGTAGGAAGGAAGGAAGAAAAGAAAGAGAGAAAGAGAGAGAAAGAAGAAAGAAAGAAAATTGAACCAAGCACCTTGGTTTAATATTACCCCATTTATATTTATTGTACAACACAACAGCATAACCTCGATGTCTTTTCCCTTATGCGAGTAGTGATAGCTGAGCACTGAAATCTGGGTTTATGATCAGATGAGCCTCCACAGGCTTGGGCAGCTCCTCCTGACCCCACCACCACCACCACCACCTCTCAAAATAAATAAACCTGAGGACGTGCCCCGTCCACGGCTTGAGCAGAGGAGGAGGCATCTCCCCAGTCAAAATGAAGAAGCAAAGCTGCTCAGCCCCTGGGATGGCCAGGGCACCCCTGATTCCTGAAAGTTCCAGTGTGACACTTGATTTCCGAACAAACAGATAAACAATGATTTCTGCGCAAAAAAAAAAAGAAAAAAGAAAAAAGAAACTCCCCGCCTCCCCACCCAAGAGGGGTGTCAGTGGCGGTGCGTGGATTGCAAAGCTCTGAGCCGTGACCGGCGGAGTCATGGTGCGTCCGAAGGGATAAGGGCAGATAGAGTGCATCAAAGGGTCCTTGACACATGGATGCTACGCAGGCCTGTCTCCCCCGGAGCATCTCTGCGCTGACTGACAGGGGATTAGGCCGCGGGAGGGCCCTGAACAATGGCCCGAGCGGGCTGGCGGCCCAACACCTGGCTGCAGAGGCCGGTCCTGGAGGCTGCGCTGCCGCAGCTGGGAGTGGGCAGGCTCTCCCACCGCCCCCCAAGCGCCCCTTCCGCCAGGCAATGCGGGGGGGGGCCCCTGGCTGGCCGCCCCTTCTCCTGGATAAACATGTTTGGAAAATCGGTTGGGGCTGGGATTGTTTGTGTTCTGGGCTTGGGGGCCGGGCAAGCCAAGCCCAAGATGCTAGAAATTCAACAGTGGCCTGCTGTGCCTTCTTACAGACAAGGGTCTCAGATGACCAGCAAATGTGGTGGGTGGACCCTGTTTGGATCCTGATTCCAATTCACCCAGGGTAAAGCGGAGGTTTTTGACGTGCTGGAGCTATGGGAAGATGGGCTGGGGGTCAGGGAAGACGGGGCACACTTACTTTGTGAAAGTGATAATGCTCTTGCATGTGGCATTTGGTTTTTTTTTCTAAATAAACTGCATATTTTTTTTTGATAAGGGATATTAAAGTGCATAGGATAAAATGTCATGAAATCTATGATATGTTTTAAAATACTTAAGGAAAAAAAAAAAAAAAGGAAGGAAAAGTAGAACAAAATCTTACTAATTACTGAAGCTGGATAATGACCCAGGAGGGTCCCAGAGGGATCATGGCACTCACTACTCACTGGACTTTGGACTGTGCTTGAATTGTTTATTTATTTGTTTGCTTGTTTTTCCAGTACTGGGGGTTGAACCCAAGGTCTTGACATGCTAAATAAGTGCTCTACCACTGAATTACATCCCCAGCCCTAAGTTGAAACATTCTTACCAAAAGAATTGTTATAGGCCAACATGTGCACACCCCTGGGATGCATTCCTACCACTAAAAAATGGAAACATAAAAAGAAATCACGATAATAATGGTAGTAATAAGATTTTCTCAAAGTGTTCCAAAGCGTGTCAGTGGTGTCTGAGAGCTTACAGGATTGGCTCCAACATGTGTGTGATCTCCTTGAATCCTCTGGTGGCATCTGTTTCAGTAGCCCTCCCCGTGGATTTCTTTTAGACATTGAACTCTACAGAAGTCACCTCATTTAAACCTTATCAACTCAGGTAAAGGTCAGTACCATTTCACAAATGAGACACAAAAGGGGAGTCATTTGCCCAAGTCTCATGGGTGGAAAGTGGCAGAGCAAAGTATTGCATTAAAATATTATTTATCCTAATTATATGTTAATTAAAAGTAATAACAAATATAATTTACCACGATTATTGAGTTTTAGGCGCCCCCTTATATTTAGTCCCAGCCCTGCTCAGTTGGTGGGTAATGAGATGTTTTAAAGGTCTTAAACAGTAAGTAAACAGTGTATCTGTCCCCTGCAAACCAAGCCTCCTCCCTCTTTATGCTCCTACCTGTTAGCATGCGGGAAGGCCTCCTCTGAGTGCAGAGAAAGGCAGCACCTCTGATAACTGGGTTTTCCCTTGTCCAGAAATTCTAACAAATGATGATCATAGTCAGAAGATGACAACGTTGGACAAAGTCCAAAGATCGATCATTGGACATAGCCGTCTCAGCTCATGAGGGAAGAAACGAGTTGAAGAAATGGCATTTGAACAAGAACTCTAGGAACCAATATTTATAAATAGGTCTTAGAAATAGGAAACCAAAGGCTGGGGTTGTGGCTCAGCGGTAGAGGCTCACCTAGCATGTGTGAGGCCCTGGGTTCATCCTCAGCACCACATATAAATACATAAAAATAAACACTGTGCCTCACTACAACTAAATATATATATTTATTTAGAAAAAGAAAGAAATAGGAAACGGAGGTCAGCAAATTAGCAAGGCCTTGTCTCAAAATTAAAAATTAAATGGGCTGGGGATGTGGCTCAGGGGTTAAGCATCCCTGATTCAATCCCCAGAGAGCACTGGAAATTTTGCTTAGTGATTGTCAGTTATTGTAGCTGGACATAAAAAAAAAAAATGCTGATTTAAATGGTGGGTATGAGAGCTGGGACTGTAGCTCAGTGGTAGAGCCCTCGCCTAGCACGTGGGAGGCACTGGGTTCGATCCTCAGCCCCACATAAAAATAAATAAATAAAATAAAGGTATTGTGTTCAACTAGAACTAAAAAATATATTTTTTTTTAAAAAAATTGAGGGGCTGGGACTGTGGCTCAGAGGTAGAGCACTTGCCTAGCATGTGTGAGGCACTGGGTTTGATCCTCAGCGCCACATAAAAATAAATAAAATAAAGGTCCATTGACAAAAAAAAAAAAATTGAAAAAAAATAAATGGTGGGGATGGAACCCAGGGACTCTCTACCACTGAGCTATGTCCCCTGTCCTTTTATTTTTTTTATTTTGGGACGGGATGTAAGTTGCCCAGACTGGGCTCAAACTCACGATCCTCCTGCCTAGTAGGCTTTCTGAGTGGCAGGGAGTGCAGGTGTACTCACCCGCGGGTGGCTTGATCTGACATTTTAAAGGGAGGACTGGCGCTGGGGGAAAAAACGTGCTGTTAATAATAAGTTTAATGGTTTGCTTTTCAAGAAATGCCAGGAAAGAGAACACTGCGTCTGTTTGGGAATCAGCATGAAATTTTTAGCAACTCTGGGTCAAAAGAGACTGTGTCTAACAACAAGAATAATATATAATGTAATATATATAATGTAATATTATATGTCATATTTTTCATAATCATGTGTACTCATACCCTAAACATATATATATGCATATATATGTATATATAATATTATAATATAGTATATATTACAGTGTAAAGGTTAGGTTTAGGTTTTATATACATATGGGACACTGAACCAAACACTTCTTAAGCATGAGCTAATTTAATCATATGAAATAGTCCCCCCACTTCACAAATGCAAACAATGCCCAAAAGTCTCCTACTAGATAGAGGCAGAGCAGAAATTTAAACCCAAACATGGCAAAACCCCTGAGAACCATTTACATCAGGGACAAAAAACTAATCAGTTGCTTGATTTTTTATGTAAAGGGGCCCCAAGCCCCTGATGGCTTGGTGGGAGCTCATGCCCTTCTGTTGGCTTCTGAGGCAGCAGAACCCCAGATTTTTCCAGAATGGCACAGAACTTAAAATTAATTTTCACATGCAGGCATTCCTGGGAGAGAAACAGCTGACATAAAAAAAAAAGGAACCAAACCTTTCTCAGCTCATCGTGAGTCTTTGAATCCCTTCCCAGAAAGTCAATAAAACATTATCCTACTGACCCTAAACCAAACTATCAAGAGAATTTTTAAAAAAGGAAGTCAGTTGCCAAACACGTGATTCTGACTGGTGGCCCATGGAACATGTCCCAGCAAGTGGCACCAGCAGAGACCTTCCTTAGATGAGTCTCAACACTGAAGGAGGGGACAGTCACTGGATGTCCCTCCACAGGACACATCAAGGAAAAGGAAAACAAGTGAAATCAATGACAGGTTTCCCATAAATTGCAGAAACATAAATCACATAATCTCTGGGAAGATCAGCACACTGTACCCAATCTCCTCATACCCAAATACACAGTTTTCCTCCTCAGATATTAGGTCTGTGTCTTAGAATTGAGGGCATGCTGCAAGTTAATCAGTATATGTTTTTCTTTCTGAATAATGCAGAAAATAATTATGTGACAGTCTACAGTGTCCTGGAGTCAATGAAATAATGTGTCAGGAAATCAGTCACATCTTCCGGGCTCTCCCTAATAATCCCAGTTTATATCAGCAGATTCTGTTTTAGGAGATTTAACTTGAGTACACGTGTTGCCTTATGATTGTGGCAAACAAAGAATATCAGGCCAAGCTGCGGGAACAACTCGAAAGTAAAATTGAATGCGTGGCCGGCAGCCTCCAATTGCTTATTTGAGAAGCAAAGCTTAATTGTTTGGTTAATGCAGTGCCTGCTCCCCCAGCCGTCCGTAAGTTTAAATCTACTGGATATGATTTGCTTACACTATAGAAATGGCTCAATTTTTCATATTGGCTTGCAAAAGTTTGGTCTGTGTTCAGCACCGGAGCAGAACATAATGGCATGTGTGAACTGTGTGTATCAGTGGAAAGCCCCTTGAACCCCGCCTTATGGGAACAAAGGGTCTCCAAGATGCATCCGAGTCGCAGATGTCGAGTTATCTGAAGGGTCAGAATGCCAATTAGATATTGAACATGGCAGGAGGAGGGAGGAGTTTCCAAAACAAACCCAGGATGAATAGGAGCAGTCCCCGAGTTGCGGCTTAGGTCCTGCTGTTCTTTTGTACAATGATTTGTGGCAAATTTGTTTTGTCACTGAGGCATAATTCCCCTGGGTCTTAAAGTGATTTTGTAATCACCCAAAGAATTTTTGTATTTAAATATGATTTTCCTAATCGAAACTGGATATAAAAATCTTAAGTATAAATTTGAGCAGGTCACAATACCCACAAGGAGATGTAATAAGAAGAGCAATCCTATTCAGAAAAATAGAAAACAGAAGGAGTCAAGAGGGAGAAAATAATTAAATTTAAATACATTTTTGGATAGAAATCCGAACGAATTCAGGAGATCGGCTTTCACACTTTTTTAAAAGAAGCTTGTCAATGGGTTCAGCCATTTACAGATGTTATCAATTTGGGGGGCCGGTCATAAGATAAGGGTATTTTTTAAAATCTCAGAAGTCCACAAAGGAGAAAAAAAATGTGGGAAACCTGACATCCCCAATTCTTCTGTGGTTGATGGCGTATTTGTCTGGGTGTTGCCTTCCGGGGCCACTCCCGGTAGAACAAAGCCAAGCCCCAAGAGGAGCACAGTGGCATTTGGTTTAAGTAATTTCATTGAGCTCCTGGAATACTCCTGGTTATTTTTCTCCCTTGAAACCACCCACATTAATGAAGTCACATTGCTGAGCGGGCCCCACCCGGCTCCCTCGCTCCTGACTCCCAGGGAATACCAGGCCCTGGAACACCAGAGCCACACCAGCAAAAGGAAACGGGACTGCAAGGACTTAAATCAGTCAGTGCTGTGACCAAATTATTTAGTTCTATCTTGACCTTTGCAGGTCAGATTTGACTATTTACGCTATCTGCTGGGGCATGGCTCTTTCTCACTGCTTTGCCTGTTAACAATTCTGACCCAACGCCCTCCCAGCCTGCAGCCCCCTCATATTAAACAATCGCTAATTACCCCTGGAACATATGCTCCCGTTTTAAAATGTCATTTGAATAAAAGCCCCAAACTGAAGCCCTCCGTTTGCTTCATGCATGAAAGCAAAGCATAAGTGTTTGGACATCTTTGAGAAGCCAAACCCTGTCAGATTTGAGGGATAAGTGGAAAATAACCTATCTTGCTGTAATTATTCACTTGGAAATTGCTTAGATTAGACTGTTCCTAAAAATAAGTATTAAAGACCCCAAAGAGTCCTTTGAATCACATTGTTAAATACTTAAAGTTCCTGCAGAGAATATCCTTTTGTCCTTGCTAAAGTTCTTTTTTTTTTTTTTAAAGAGAGAGTGAGAGGAGAGAGAGAGAGAGAGAGAGAGAGAGAGAGAGAGAGAGAGAATTTTTTTAAATATTTATTTTTTAGTTCTCAGCGGACACAACATCTCTGTTGGTATGTGGTGCTGAGGATCGAACCCGGGCCGCACGCATGCCAGGCGAGCGCGCTACCGCTTGAGCCACATCCCCAGCCCTTTGCTAAAGTTCTTAAATGTAAAAATATTCCATGACATCCCCCCCCATTCATCCACCCTATGAATACAAGCATCAATTATGTGCCAGACACCGAGTTAGATACTAAGATACACGAGTGAGCAAGACAGCCAGAATGCTCTGAAAAAATCTGATTTTTTGTTATCCGCATTGAAAATGCTACATTTGTTGAGGAACAATTAAGATAAACAGATGTTTACATTTCCAGTGTTTTTCAGGAAGAGAGAGGAAGATGAAGCTCCACGTCAGGGCATATGATTAACTTTCCACAGTTTCTCTCAGATTGTATGTAAGACATAAAGATAAAATTTTATTGTTCACCAAACAAAAGATATATAATTTGTTTTCTGTCAAAATAGTGAGAGAGGAGAAACTAAAAGAGTTCAGCTAGAAAAAAAAATAATAGTAATTTAGCTACAATAATAATTCAGATAACATAATAACAGTGCAGCTAAAGCTGATCATCCATGTGATCGACATTTCACGTGGGAATTTCCAGCAGATTGGTTGCAGGCCTCGGACCCCAGCGTGGGTCGTGAGCCTCAGAGCTGCACTGTCCCCACGCCATCTGAGAAACCCCTGCTCTCACGAGGAGGTTGCGGCCAACAGGAGGACCAGAACAGGAGGTCATTCCCCGTGACTTCCGGACTTCCTGCCCTTTATGTCCCTGCACATAAACCTCTAATTCATTTCAGAATGCAAAGGTCGCCACAAAAAAATTGAGGCTAAATATACCCTTTTGTCCAGCAGAAGGATCACAGAGTTCTTTCTTATTCTTTTGACTATCACGTGGCCTGGCCAGGTGTTTCCCATATCTGCCTGGCCATGTGGAGGGTGTTTACAGACCTCGAGACTAGCATTCAACACTCTTTTAAAATAAACCTTTTGTTTGGAATAATTGTAGATTTATAGAGAAGTTGTGAAGTTGATACAGGGATTGGCTGTTACCTCAGTTCCCCGAATGGTAACTTCTTACCTAGCCACCGTATGTTTGTCCAGACCCTGAGGTGAACACTGGCATGGTCATATGAATGGAGTTCAGCTCTATAGTTCACCTCAATTCCCCACTGAGATCCTTGTCCAGGATCCAGTTCGGGATACCATATTCATTCGGTATTTATCGACTGGAGAATGGGGGAAAATGTATTTGGGGAGGGCTGAAGTGACACAGCTCATCCAGCATGTGCAAGGCCTTGGGTTTCATCCCCAGCACCTCAAAAAAAAAAAAAAAGGATTTGAAAATTACCAAATAGTTTTAAGCGACATTTTAGGAATAAAAAGTCTGAATTTATTTTAACCAGAGGTAGATGAGAAAAGAATTCACATTTCATGTCCAAATTAAATTTAAGCAGAATATATATTTTCTCAGTTGAAAAATTCTCTTTACCCAAGTAAGGAAATAACAATGTTTTCGAATTCAAAAAAGAAAAGTAAAAAGAGACACCACTGGAGATCAAAATGCCAATATTCCATCTCGCCCTTCACATCTGTAGCAGCTAACACTGACGACAACACTGTGGTGAGGCTGTTGGCCTCCCGGGCCTCAGCTTCCTTTCCATGGGATGGATGATCATTGTCCTTGGAGAAATAGGACAGTAGAGTGGATAAGGGTGTAGACTCTGTTAATTGGACTTTCTGGTTCAATCTGAGCCAGCCCACTTTTCGACTATCGAGTCTTTGAAAAATTATTGGACTAACATCTCATGCTTTGGTTTCTCATCTGTAAAATGATGATAATAATAATAGTGCCCGTGGGGCTGGGTTGTGGCTCAGTGGCAGCACATGCGAGGCCCTGGGTTCGACCCTCAGCACCACATAAAAATAAATAAATAAATAAGTGTACTGTGTCCAACTACAACTAAAAAAAAAATATTAACAAAATAAATAAATAAATATATAAAAAATAATAATAATAGTTCCCCGCTTCAGAGAATTATCACAGGGATAATATGTATAGAACACTCAGAACAGCATTTAGCATCCAGACATAAATATTTATTATTATTGTTTGGGGATTTTTCTAAGAATTAGAAAAGGGTGGTATATGCCTGTAATCCTAGGCATACACCTGGAGGCTGAGGCAGGAGGATGGCAAGTTCTAGGACAGCCTCAGGAACTTGGTAAGGTCCTAAGCAACTTAGCCAGACCCTGTCTCAAGATAAAAATAAAAAGGGTTGGAGATATTGCTCTGTGGTACAAAAAAATTAACAAAAATAATTAAGAATTAATGATGTTAATACATGTAAAGGACTTAAAACACAATGTCAAATTCATGTCCACTCTAATTATCCAGTGCTGATAAAGGAAAGAGGGGGAAGGGCATCCTACTTTCAAAACTCAAGTTTGTGGAACTCTAGTCAAAAGTTAAGATTTGACCCACAATTCTGCTGAGAATCTAGCCCACAGAAATACCTACACAAGTGTGTGCACAGGATGCCCATTTCAGCAGGATTCCGCCAAGTACATGCAACCATCTCCTGCAAAAAAAAAAAAAAAAAAATAGAGACAACTTAAGTTTCCACATCCTGAGAATAATAAAGAAACATTTGGCAGCCACTAAAGAGACTAGTACTACTTGGATGGGCTTTGAAGGATATACATAACCATCCATTGTTCTTTCTCTCTTTTTAGCCATATTCATTAACTATTATAAAAAATGTATCAAGTGCCTATTTTGTACCAGTCTGTATTATACATGCTGGGGACACACATTGTGACAGAGATATCTGATTTCTGCCCCCTTGGAGCCACAATTGGAAAACAAGAAATAATAACATACAGCATCCTATATATTACTTCTCCGTTTCCAACGAGGAAGTATTATTGTAATTTAGAAAACCAAAAAACATAGTGACTTTAAGAGTTTAAGTTCTAGGAAAGGCGGCCTTGCCACCTCCCAAGGGGTGGGACTGGGCTTCTTAACAGCAACACTCTGACATGGAGTGTCTGATTCAAGGCGGGGGACGCCCTGTGCACTGTTGGACAGGTGGGACCTTGGCTTCTCCCCACAGATTCCCGCGGCTTCCCTCAGTTGTGATGACTGAAAGTGACTCCAAACAAGATGCCAGATGTCCCCGGGAGTCAAAAGCCCACACACCTCTTCCCACCTGTGTGACTCTAGGATGCAGTTGGGCTCTGGAGGCAGCCCACCTGCCCAAACCCCAGTGCCATCCCTTGCAAGTTGGGACACCCGGGGCTTCTCTCCTCCATGCCGGGGTCCCCAGACACAACCGTACTGGAATGAGCTCAGGATAGGACTAGGTAAGTGACAGCGGTGGTAACAGCTGTCACTTACCTAGGACAACCTTCAGTGTCCCCTACTGTCTGAGAGCAAAGCCTGCTTCACTTCCCCTCCGGTCCCTTGCCAAGCAGAAGTTCCAATCTGTGAATGGGGCTCTGTCCCTGCCATGGCAGCGCAGACAAGGGACAGGAGAGGGAGGGCGACCACGAGAAATGTTTCCTGTGCCCTTTGCTTAAGGGAAAAGTGAGACTTGCTTTAACTGAAAGTGGGTTCCGCGGCTGCAGGTGTGGCTCACTTCCTGGGTGCTTCCTGGTACCCTGTGTGTGCACCCCCACCAGGAGGCCCCAGACCTCAGTCCTCCTCCTGCCCAGTGCTGTGGCTCGGGCACACAGCAGCTCACATTCCCCCTGGAGCCGCCTCGTCCCTGCCCCCATCTGGTCCACATTTCACTTGGGTGGAAAATAGAAACCACGGCCCTCTCCCTGGCGTTTCGGATTTCTTTGTTTACTTAGGTCTTTCCTCTCCATAAACACGGCTTCTTGGTTTTCTTTAGCTTTCTGACTGTCTTCATCAACGTTTTCCAGAGAGATGGATAGACACATTTTTATATCTGTTTTGTATAAATATTTACATCTGTTTTAGACATATTTATATATGTGCATTCATATATTATAAATGTATCTATATATGACATACATATTATTTATATATGTATTTATATATTAGATGTGGTATATTCTTATCCACAGACGTACAGTATGCATATTTAATGAATAATGTTGATATTATAGCTAAATGCATATATATAACATTACATAGCTCTGCTACAGATGTGTGGGGATTTGTGTAGACACACATACATATTTTTCTTTTCACACGTGTATATGTAAAGCAGTGACTCCCCTTTCTACCCTCTAGAATATCTGGTGACGTCTGGAGACATTCATTCGTCACCGGGGCGTTCAGTGGTGGAAACCAGGTGTACTGCTGAACCTTCCGAGGTGCTCGGAATGGCTCCCCCACCAAGAATCATCTGACCCACAAGTCAATACCAAACAGATTAAGAAATGCTGATTTAAACAAATGAAAACCATGCAGCCCCTAACATAATGTTCTGCGCTTGCCGAGCGCTGAGCTCGACCTCGGTCGCCCCTTTCAGTCCTCCTCACAGCCCTCGGAGGGGCGTGCACTCTGTTTGGCAGATGAAGACCCCACAGCCCACAGAGGGGCCTTGCCCAAGACCACACAGCTCGTGAAAGGCACAGCCAGCCTCTGAGCCCGGGCCGCTCTGAATCCAGAGTTATGACCTGCTGTGCCCTTTGGCCTTGAAAAGCTGCTTGGGTTTATTGTTTGGCAAAATATGGCAAGTGTCAGGCAAATTAATAAGTGTGTTCACGTTACTGGAAAAGAAAAAACAGCAAGTACATTGCCGAAGGATCCTACAGGAAGAGCCGCTCACTCTTGCAGATGGTCGTCTGGGCAGTATCAGCCGTGGGCAGCAGCCTGACACCGCCCATGCACAGGAGCCCCCCTGGGCCTCCAGTGGGAGCGTCCCCCTGCAGGTCCTGGACTGGACATTCCCACAGAGCCCTTACAGCGCCCCGGGGGAATGTCCCCCTTTCCCCTCGCCCTAGCACCTGCTGGGAGCTACTGTGTGCCTTTGTGCCTTGCTGCCTGGGTTATTCCTCTGTTGGATCTTCAGGTGGGCACAGAGCCCAAGGTAATTACTTGCCACATGGATGCCTAGATGCTTCCCTGGAGTGGGTTGCAGGAGACCTCTCCTTCCTACATGATGACTTCTTTAACGTTTGAAGTTATGTGCAGCACCGCTATTCTTTTTGAAGTTAGAAAAATATGTATGTCATTTATGTTTTTAAACCAAACTGTGCTCCCTCCATTCAATGAAACATGGTGCAGGCTCTTAAAGCAGGGCTGCAGAGAAAGGTCTCATGCAAGAAGTGCACATTGTTACATTTGAGGGGAGAAAAGGCTAGGAAAGGGGTGGGTGTAGCCAGGTGCCGGTGGCACACACCTATAATCCTTGCAAGTCAGGAGGCTGAAACAGGAGGATCACAAGTTCAAGACAAGCCTCCACAACTTGGTGAGACCCTGTCTCAAAATAAAATCGTAAAAGGGAACTGAGGGCATAGCTCTGAGGCAGAATGCTCCTGGGTTCAAGTCCCAGTACCACCAAAAAGAAGGAGAAGGAGAAGGAGAAGAAGAAGAAGAGAAGAGAGCAGGTGTGTGGGGTTACATGTCATTGTGTGTGTGTGTGTGTGTGTGTGTATTTCGTGTAAATGTAGAGGAAAACAAGTTGGAGAATATAGTCGCTTCTGGGGAGTGTGACATTTGCTCTTCTTCCTTTGCCCTTTTTGTTCTTTGTGCAGTGTGGAGGATGGAACCCAGGGCCTCACACATGCTAGGCAAGAGCTCTACAACTGAGCTGCACCCTCAGCCTTTTTTATTTTATTTTGAGACAGGGTCTCGCTGAGTTCCCAGGCTGGCCTTGAACTTTTTTTAAAAAAATAATTTTTTGTTTAGTTGTTGATTAACCTTTATTTATTTACTTATATGAAAATCGAACCCAGTGCCTCACACATGCTAGGCAAGCACTCTACCAACTGAGCCACAACCCCAGCCCCTGGCCTTGAACTCATGATCTTCCTGCCTCAGCCTCCCAAGGAGCTGGGATTATGGGTCTGCGCCACCACACCTGGCTCTTTTCCCCCCTTTTCTACATTTTCTGCTCTGATCACTTCATTCATTTTGCAATACAGTCAGTTCTGTAAGATGACTCGTGCATTCCTCAAAGTCACCCTGTTAGAAAACGCAGCACCATAAAACCACAGAGCCTGTGGAGAAATGGAAGTCAGAACCCAATACTCAATAATCTCCTCATTGACACATTTAAAAAAAAGATACCCCCTAATAAAAACGGTAGCTCAGCTTTATACATACTAAATTTTTAACACATGTACAAATATTAAAATAAATAGCACGCTCCTTTGAAAAAAGACCTGGGGTTGGTGTGTAGAAATGTGCATCGGTCCTGTAACCCCAGCAGCTTGGGAGGTCGAGGCAGGATCATGAAGACAGCCTCAGCAACTTAGCAAGGCCCTGAGCAACTCAGTAAGACCCTGTCTCAAAATAAAAATAAAAAGGGCTGGGAATGGGGCTCAGTGGTAAAGTTCCAATCCCCAGTACAAAAGAGAGAGAGAGAAAGAAAGGTGCATTGGGAGGGTTGAGGCTCCTGAGTTACTGTGAAGGGGTGAAGGAAGGGTCTGTGGTCTATGTCCCCCAGGTTCATGGATTAGAAGCTTAATCCCCAAAACAGCAGCATTGCAAGGTGAGGCCTGTCAGAGACGTTTCACAGCCTTTATCTCAGGACTGGGCTTGTCCTCTAGGAGTGGGCTCTGTATCACACGGGCATTCCACATACCACCATGTGCCGCCTTCTGCCATATTAGGATGGAGCAAGAAGACTCCACCAGCTGTGGGCCTTGATCTTGGACTTCCAACCTCCAGAACCCTGAGTCCAATGAATGTCCATCCTCTATCACTAACCAGGCCTGTGGTGTTCCGTTATAGTTGCAAAAAACAGACCAAGACAGAGGGATGCCGGGAACACCAGGTGAGGGTGGGCGTGGTCGCACACCTGGTGGACGTGTAAAGTCAGCCTGGTCCCGAGTGGCCACCCTTGCCCAGGTGCAGTTTTCAGCATTCACCTGACATTTCCTGTAAGTCACACACAAGCAAATGCAAAATCCACGTTGTGCTCACGCTGCTCCCTAAGATATAGGTCACAGTCCAAAGTCAGTAGCTCAGTGGTGTGTACAATGCCCGGGGCTCCGTCCCCAGCACCACCACTCCCAAAATAAGTAAATCCCTGTGGAGTATCTACTACACGCCTTCAACATGCATGATCTGATTTCATCTTTCCCAAGACCTGAGAGGAGAAGCCTGAGACTCACAGAGGTTAAGGGGTTTGCCTAAAGTCACAGAGTTGTGAAGTTCCAGGGCTGAAATTCAAGCCCACATCCTCCCTGAATCAAGATCACACTCTTACTTTAGCCAGTAACCTCAGCGGCTCAGGAAGCTGAGGCAGGAAGATCACAAATTCAAGGCTGGCCTGGGAAACTCAGTGAGACTCTGTCTCAAAATTTAAAAAATTTTTTAAATTTTAAAAATTTTAAAATTTTACATTTTAAAAAAATAAATAAAAAGGGCTGGGGATGTAGCTCAGGAGTGGAGAGCCCCTAAGTTCAATACCCATGACCCCAAAAAATAATTAAATTACTCAATTAAAACATAGTGGGGGTTGGGATTTTAACATGGAACAGTTTTGAAAGCACACAAACGCTTCACCATTAGCACTAACTTCATGACTTCTGTTTGTTATGTATCTTCTCTCCCTCCAGCTCAAATGTGGAAGACATTGAAGACAGGGGATTTTGTTTTATTCACCACTGTAGCTTGGCCCATAGAACGATGCCTGGCACATAGTAGGTGCTCAATGAGTATTTATTAAATTCAGTAATTGAATGAGTAACTGAATGAATGAATGAATGAATGGCTTCTTCTTTACCCACAGGATTCTAGGCTGAACTCAAGTCAATTTTACTGTGGTAGAAAGTTCTAGTTACTTTCCAGATCCTGTCAGTCTCTTCCACCTAACAGAATGCTCAGCAGGGCTCATTTACAGCCTGGAGAAAAAGCCTACCTTTCAATGTCCCCTGGGCTCAGCTAAGGTCATGTGACTCAGTCTTGGTCACAGGGCGTCAATGGAAGTGTCTGGCATCAGGTGGGGACCCTTGGCTCCATCCTTTGTCCCTGCTTCCTTCTTGCTGCCTGGAACCTGGGCTTTGCCCTTTGGGGCCAGGGTTGGGGCGGTCTGCAAAGCAGAGGTCCAGAGGAGAAGCTGGGGTCCAAGGAGCTTCCCATCAGCCTGGACCACCTACGTAGCTTTTAATCAAAAGCAAATAAACTTTTATCTTGTTTAAGGCACTGTCTGGGGGGTTTTCCGTGTCCCCCTCAGCTGAATGTATATAATTCACTTTTCTTAGCCAGGAATAAAAATTAAGTTAAGCTTCTGTTTAACTTCAGAGTGCGGCTGGCAAGTCTTTCCCAGCCCCCACCCAGCGGCTGTGCCCTCTCCAGCTGCATGTGGCCGAGCCACCAATCCGTGTCCTCTCTGGAATCTGGGCAGTGTGTATTCCCTGTGCTACCGCACATTATGCGTTATTATGACTTCAGATGAGGAAATATTTTTCCCCTGGACATATTGGTTTCTAGATTGTCAGAAAGAGCCAAGAATGCCCGCTAGGATCGTGTCATCTCATCTGTCCCAGGACTGGCTTCAAATCAGATCAACTAGATGGAGACGGGATCTGCGTCTTGCTTTCATTAGTTTCCGCATTTTTTCTCAGAAGGAATCAGTTTGCAAGACAGAGGAAGGAAGTAAATACTATTTGCTTGGTTCTACTACTGAAGTGATTTACAGAGCAGCAAAATGACAACCTGGGAATCCAGGGAGCAGTTAAAAAGTTAAAGAACAAGGGCTGGGGATGTGGCTCAAGTGGTAGCGCGCTCGCCTGGCATGCGTGCGGCCCAGGTTCGATCCTCAGCACCACATACAAACAAAGATGTTGTGTCCGCCGAGAACTAAAAAATAAATAAATATTAAAATTCTCTCTCTCTCTCTCTCTCTCTCTCTCTCTCTCTCTCTCTCTGTCCCCCTCTCTCTCACTCTCTCTTAAAAAAAAAAAGTTAAAGAACAAGACAAAACTATCTTGTTAAGCAATAGCAGAAAGAGTGGGAAATGTTGGGTAAAAGCCACAGAAAATTTAAAAACTTATTAATCTCATTTGCCTGGGGCGGGAGTGGGACCTACATTCTTTGTCCCTAAAATTGAAATAGAGGAAAATTTTCACAGAGAGCAAATTCAATCCTAATAGCCTCAAAGAAGAGAAACAGATAAGGAAGGAACCCCAAAACTCATAGAAATAGGTGCAAGTAACCCATCTTGGCCTAGTGATGGATGTGAGTTCTCCTAAACAAAGCAAAATGTCAGTTAGGATTATCCCATTTTTTCCTTAAAAACAACCCTGTTTCTCTTCTCTTAGACACACTCAGTGAGCTTTTTCTGTCTCCCATTTGCTCCCAGACTGTATTTCAATTTTAGGGAACAATTTTAGGTAACAAATTTTGGTTCAAAAGCAAGATTTCTCTTCATTCAATAGATAAAAACAGAAGAAGCCAGGTGCAGTGGCACTCGCCTGTAATCCCAGCCTCAGGAGGCTGAAGCAGGAGGATTGCGAGTTCAAAGCCAGCCTCAGCCATTTAGGGAGGCCCTAAGCAACTCAGCAAGACCCTGTCTCAAAATGAAATATTAAAAAAAAAAAAAAGGCTGGGGATGTGGCTCAGTGGTTAAGCGCCCCTGGGTTCAATTCCTGGTACCAAAAAAATACGAAAAATAAAATAAAATAAGAATAGAAGGAATTCTCCAGTTAGGAGATCACTCAGAAAATGGGTTGAGAGCAGCAGTAACAACGTCAGATTTCCCCAAGCGAGGACCAGGTTCAGAGTGTGCCCTGACGAGAACTTTCATTTATCAATAGAACACGTAGGTGGCACAGGGGCAGGGCATTCCACCATGCCCTGAGGGCTTCCCTTGCATCTTTCTATCACATTAAGGAGAAAGGCTCTGTCTGGTGACAACAGCTGGTTTGTATTGGGTACTGGAGATTGAACCCAGGGCTGCCTACCACTGAGCTACATCTCCAACCTTTTCTTTCTTTCTTCCCCCTCCCCCCAAGAACAGTTCACTAAGTTGCCCAGACTGGTCTTTAACTTGTGATCCTCCTGCCTCAGCCTCCAGCCATGGCCAAAGCACCTGCTGATACAGGTCCTTAACACTGCAACACACTTGCTAATTACCCCAGTTTGACAAAGCACTAACAGGCCTCCAGGCCTCCCGTGTAGAGCTCTGGGCAAGGTAGGATGCCTAACTAGAGGTGTTTAAAATTTTATTTAATTGTCATTAGAATTGAAATAGAGGCATAGTTGCCTTCTGTTTATAATACTGAGCTCTCAATTGGTGATAGTAATGTGTAAAATTTCCTTTTAAAAATAAATTTATGTAAGATAACAATACCTTAGGAGGTTTCAGAGATATTACATACTTAGCAAAAATTGTGCAGGTGGAGCGGGAGACCCCAGGAAACGCAGGTGGTATATCCGTCTGTGCTGTCCTCTCCATCCATCTTTAGGAGAAGATTCTAGAAGGCTGGACAGTGGACTGGGTCCCAGCACCTGCCCTGAGGACTCATGAGGTGACAATGGTGTTTACATTTTTTAAATTATGGGGGAGGGGTGGATCAAAAGTAGAATAGTATTTTGTGACATGAGAAAATATGAAATCAAGACTTCAGTGTTTCTAAAAAATAAATTCTTCTTGGCATGCAGCCACGCCCACTGTTTATGCTTTGGAGTCTCAGGATAGTGCAGGTGGAGACCCAGAGGGCGGAAGTGACCGGCTGGTGGGCACATGTCCAGTTGCTGGCAGAGCCATGGTTGGCCACACCTCTTGGGATTCACCCAGGGATTCACCACTTAGGCCTATAAATACTATTTGCACCTTTTGGGGGGAAGATGTTGAACTTGAAGAATGCTTTTCGAGTTTCTGAGCTCCTGTATGCACCGCTCCCTCGAGTGTGGGCGTAGACCAGGTAGGTCTCACAACCCGGCCTGTGGGAAGGGAGGATTCCAACCTGATTGACAGGAGTCACTGAATGAGTCCAAGGATCTGTTACTTAAGCTTATTTTAGTGTCATTTACTTTATTATAAACATAGCACAAGACCATAGAAGAACATTAGAAAGACTTTTTTTAAAAAAGCAAAAAGGAAAAATTGCCGTAGACAGCACCACCCAGCAATAACAGATACTACATTTTACACCTGGCCTGGTGTCACACTCCAGTAATCCCAGCGACTCTGGAGGCTGAGGCAGGAGGATTACAAGTTCAAGGCCAGCCTGGGCAACTTATTGTGATCATGTCTCAAAATAAAAAATAAAACCCAGGTAAAGGACCGCAGGACCAAAATAAATAAATAATAAGCTATTTTCTGGTTTAATTCAGCTGGATGCTGAAGTCCTATGTCATGTCTGATAACTCAACCAGATTTCAACTCTAATCACCTGGTTGGTGACCTGCATGCACGCATAGAAAGAGAATGTTATTTTGCTTGGATTAATTAGTCAGACTTTTGTATCCTCACATAATATTTAAGTTTTACTTTTATTAACACAATTAAAAGATTACTGGGAAGCTGGAAAAACAGGTTGGATTCCATTTAGAAGTGTAGAAAATGAACACTAAGAAAACATCTTTCTCTTTCCAGTATTGGGTAATATTTGTCAAACAAGAAGCATACGATAGTTTGATATTGCTGTTTTGTTAATATGCAGTAAATTGATCATATTTCAGTAAGAAGAAAGGCACTATTAGAAAATGTGCCAAGCCAGGTGGTGCCCACCTGAAATCCCAGTCACTCCAAAGGCAGGAGGATCACAGATTTAAGGCCAGCATTGCCAACCTAACGGGACCCTGTTTCAAAGTAAAAAATATAAAGGATAGCTCAATGGTGGATCACCCAGAACCACAATAAAATAATTAATAATTTAACTAGCCAGGCACAGTGGTTGGTGCATGCCTGTAATCCCAGCAGCTCTTCAGAGACTGAGGCAGGAAGATTGCGAGTTCAAAGAGCCTCAGTAACTTAGTAAAACTCTGAGCAACTTGGCAAAACCCTGTCTCTAGATAAAATATTTTAAAAAGGCTGGCAATATAACTCAGTGGGAAAGTGCCCCTGGGTTCACTCCCACTACCTAATAATAATAATGATGGGCTGGGGATCTGGCTCAGTGGTAGAGCGCTCTCCTAGCAAGAGCAAGCCCTGGGTTCCACCCTCAGCACCACATAAAAATAAATAAATAAAATAAAGGTATTGTGTTCAACTATGACTAAAAAATTTAATAAATAATAATAATAATTAAATAATGTGGAGGTTGTAGAAGGTAAGCATGACTTTTAAATTTCTATTTGCTATATTGTCTTTTTTTTAAACTACATTTATTTTTTTTTTAATTTTAATATTTATTTATTTTAGTTCTCGGCGGACACAACATCTTTGTTGGTATGTGGTGCTGAGGATCGAACCCGGGTCGCATGCCAGGCGAGCGCGCTACCGCTTGAGCCACATCCCCAGCCCTGCTATCTTGTCTTAAATAAGCTTTTCTATGTTTAAAATATATAGACTCATCATTTGAAAAATAAACAAATCCAGGGCTGGGATTGTGGCTCAGCAGTAGAGCACTTGCCTAGCACGTGTGAGGCACTGGGTTCAATCCTCAGCGCCATGTAAAAATAAATAAAATAAAGGTATTGTGTTCAACTACAACTAAAAAATAAATATTTAAATAAGTAAATAAGGGGCTGGGGATGTGGCTCAAGCGGTAGCGCGCTCGCCTGGCATGCATGCGTCCCGGGTTCGATCCTCAGCACCACATACCAACAAAGATGTTGTGCCCGCCGAAAACTAAAAAAAAAATAAATATTAAAAAAAATTCTCACTCTCTTTCTCTCTGTCTCTCACTCTCTCTTTAAAAATAAATAAATAAATAAATAATAAACAAGTCAAGGGTTAAGTAACAATAGAATTTTGTATTTAAACAATATGGCCTATTTGATTTTATTGTATAAAAGCCAATTCTGGTTTTGTGTATTTTATTTTACATATATGTATGTATGTATGTATGTATGTACTTAGTGGTCCTGGGGATGGAACCCTGGGTCTCGTGCATGCTAGGAAGTGCTCAGCCACCAAGCCACATCCCCAGTGCCTATAGCCATTTCTTCTTAAATATGTTTTTCTCAACAAAGATCACAGAATTCTACAATTATTTTTCTGGCATTTTCCTTTCATGTGTCTTCCTGATATAAAAACATTTTATGCTCAATACCAAAACAAAACAAAACTGAAAAATATGGAAATCTACAACAAAGAAAATTTACATTACCCCTGGATTCAGAGATAACCTATCAATATTTTTATGGCTCATTCAGCCAATGGTTAACCCATAGTGACCATCTCTAAAACCTAGATCGAAAGTGTAATATGAGGGGCTGGGGATGTGGCTCAAGCGGTAGCGCGCTCGCCTGGCATGCGTGCGGCCCGGGTTTGATCCTCAGCACCACATACCAACAAAGATGCTGTGTCCGCCGAGAACTAAGAAAAAATAAATAAATGTTAAAATTCTCTCTCTCTGTGTCCCCCTCTCTCTATCTCTCTCTTTAAAAAAAAAAAAAAGAAAGAAAGTGTAATATGAATTATAATGCATTCTGCTGTCATACATGACAAATTAAAATTTAAAAATCTAAAAAATATAAATGAATAAATAATAAAAACCTAGATCACATTTGTTCAATTATCACGCCATTGTGACCCCTCTTCCGAGTGACCATCTCTCATTTGCAGAAACTTAAGATTTTGTTGATGTTGAGTGCACTCAAACTCACTGAATTTCTGACCCAAGGTGGACATTGCGGTTTCCATTTAAATGTCAACAGCCTTTAAAAAAATTGAAAAGACAATAGAAATGCTCATGTGTAGGGCTGGGACATAGCTTAGTTGCTAGAGTGCTTTCCTTGCATGTACAAGGCCCTGGGTTCAATCTCCAGCACCACAAAACAGAAAAGAAATGCTCTTGTATAGCAAGAGGGAAAATATAGACTTTTTTTTCAGACCTGATGGTGCAGCCCAGCACGTGCAAGCCCAGGATTCAACACCAGCCTGGGCAACATAGTGAGACCCGGTTCAAAAATAAAAATTATACAAGTATGTGTGTGTGTGTGTGTGTGTGTATGTGTGTGTAGTATGGGTGTGTGATCTAGGTGATAAGAACTCACAGCTCAGGGAAATCAGAAATAATGGACTTTGAGGGTATATTTACTCCTTATATATTTTTTTTTTTTTTTTTTTGGTACTGGGGGATTGATCCCAGGGGTACTTTACCACTGAGTCACATCCCAGCCCTTTTTATTTTTTATTTTAAGACAGGGTCTCACTAAGTTACTTGCTGAGGCTGGCCTTGAATTTGTAATCCTCCTGCCTCTGCCTCCCAAGTCACTGGGATTACAGGCACGCGCCACTGCCCCCAGCTTCCTATTAGATTTTTATTTAATAAATGTTACCTTATATCTGTGAACTTTTGAATCACCCAGTGCATAAAAGCTTGCTCTTGCTGGGCGCTGTTGCACACGCCTGTAATCCCATGGCTCTGGAGGTGGAAGCAGGAGGATGGTGGGTTCAAAACCAGCCTCAGCAATTATTGAGGCACTGAGCAACTCAGTGAGACCCTGTCTCTGAATGAAATACAAAAGAGGGCTGGGGATGTGGGTCAGTGGTCGAGTGCCCCTGAGTTCAATCCCCGGTACACCCTCCCCCAAAAATTTGCTCTTCTCCCTCCAAAGAAAAACAAATCCTTCCAAGTTTCACTGTAATTTTAAACACTGACCTCTATTTATATCAGACATGTCAAATAATGTGGCATTCTTTGTGTTGCTGTTTATAATAACAGTTATTGAGTACTGGTATAGAATTTATATTTGTCGTCTAATCCAAGAATCAGCAAACTTGGCAAAGGGTCAAAGGGTCCACATCTTGGGTTTTGCAGGCCACGAACTCTCTGTGGGAGTCTCTCGACTACCTTTGAGCAGGAAGCCACCAAAGGCAATTAGTTATGACTAGGTGCCAGCGAGTCTTCTTGAACACCGAAATTTGACTTTCATGAACTTTCATGTGTTACAAGATAGTCCCCCCCTTTTGATTTTTTTCAAACCATTTAAAAACTTGAAACCCATTCTTGGCTCACAGACCTGCCAAAACAGATGGTAGGGCTTGCTTATTTGTTCTAATAGTCCTGCTCTGATTCAGCTTCTCTATAAACCTGTGAAGTAGGTTTCTGTATCACTCTGTGGTTAGGAAGCTGAGCCTCAGTGAGTTTAAATAACTTGCTCACGTTCACAGGGACAGAAAGGAAAATGACAGCTGCAGAACTTGAACCCAGCTCCCTGATGGTGCAGCCCAGGCACCTTCAGCACTGTGTGGTTAGATGCAATCACATGACCTCTCTCAACCCCAGTCTTCTCGCCTGTACAATGGGTACTGTGAAAACATCTGCATCAGGCTGCTGGGGGATCTGATATCATGAACCAAGCTCTTGGCAACACTGAGAGGTCAGAACTGCAGCATCATCCTCTTCTGTGTTTTAACTCCTCCTGGACTGAGGTGGTTGAGAGCACCAGCTGAAATCACGGACTCTGGAATTAGAAGGTTGGGGGTTAAATTCTGCTTCTACTAGGACCTGGGTGCTGTGGATGGATGACCTTGCACCTTGATCTGTGAAACAGGTGATATGGTCGGCCATCCCTCAATTAAAAGCTGAAGAGAGGGGGAGCAAACTGGTGATAACCATGGTTCTTACCTCACAGGTTGTTGAGAGAACAGATGAGTAAATACACATAAAGTGCTAAGAGGACCTGACCCCTTATGAATTTCAACTTTGTCATTGTTTTCCTGCACATAAGTGATTAGTCTGTGGTGACAGGATCTGAGTTGACAGCCCCAAACACAATATCAGACACACAACTGTGAGCTTCCGGAATAGCTGCTAGAAACATACAAACGAATGAATGAATGAACAAATATGTGCATAAACAGCAGTGGCCACCTGAGTGCCTGCTAGGGCCCCCAGCACAGAAGAGAAGAATGGGGTGGAGTCAATCCTTGGTATCTGTATTACCCAGGCCATCTTACTGTCTTCCTATAATATACTCAGCGCCTCCTCCGCGTAGCTAATAGTCAGAATTAACATGATCTTGTCAAGCTCACTGTCTGCATCCAACAAATACTTAAGAGTCCCTAGTGTCCTGAGGGTTTGATGGGGGCCCGCCTGGTCCAGAAACATGCTCTCATCTTCCTGACCGTCCATTTTATTACCCTAGGATTTGCAGTTAAGTAAAACAACCACATCCCAAGGGAAACAGTGTCCCAAGATGCAAACCTAGGAGACCAACAATTTGACTCTGTGTGAAGCCACAGACAAGATGGTCTCAGGATGGATTCCCTCCCAGAAGAACAGGTGTTAGGTGTCCTGGGAGGTTCTGCCTGGGAGCAATTTACATACAAAGGATTTCATGCCCTTTTCTTTGTCAGGCTTGAGGCTCTTCATATTTATCTGTTTTCATCTTTAGTAACCCCCAGGGGGCTGCTGGTTACAATGTACCATGCTAGTCTTGCTGTTCAACTGTTCCTGATTGGATGTTTTCACCAGGAGCATTTTATCAGGAAGCCTCACACCTCACAGTTCAGCAACTCAGCTTTCTCAAGGCTGAAATGTGAGGGCAGCAGAGCCGGAGGCCACCCAGAGATTTCAAAGTGAACCGGAATTGCCCAGCTTCCCAGGTGAAGTGTCTGAGTTTGTAGCCTGCAGTCTTGTTCACCTATGCAACTGCCATTGCTTCTTTCTTCCTGGAGATTGAATTTTGAATTTTGGCTGGACACAATGGTGCATGCCTGTCATTCCCTCTAAAATCCGGAACAAGACAGGGATGCCCTCTCTCACCACTTCTATTTAATTTAGTCCTTGAAATACTAGCCAGAGCAATTAGACAGACAAAAGAAATTAAAGGCATAAAAATAGGAAAAGAAGAACTCAAATTATCACTATTTGCGGACGACATGATTCTACACCTAGAAGACCCAAAAGGGTCTACAAAGAAACTACTAGAACTAATAAATGAATTCAGCAAAGTGGCAGGATATAAAATCAACACGCATAAATCAAAGGCATTCCTGTATATCAGCGACAAAACTTCTGAAACGGAAATGAGGAAAAACACTCCATTCAGAATATCCTCAAAAAAAATAAAATACTTGGGAATCAACCTAACAAAAGAGGTGAAAGATTTATACAATGAAAACTACAGAACCCTAAAGAGAGAAGTAGAAGAAGATCTTAGAAGATGGAAAAATATACCCTGTTCATGGATAGGCAGAACTAACATCATCAAAATGGCGATATTACCAAAAGTTCTCTATAGGTTTAATGCAATGCCAATCAAAATCCCAACGGCATTTCTTGTAGAAATAGAAAAATAAAAGACCCAGAATAGCAAAAGCAATTCTAAGCAGGAAGTGTGAATCAGGCGGTATAGCGATACCAGATTTCAAACTATATTACAGAGCAATAGTGACAAAAACAGCATGGTACTGGTACCAAAACAGGCGGGTGGACCAATGGTATAGAATAGAGGACACAGAGACTAATCCACAAAGTTACAACTATTACACCACTGTTAGCCAACCTGCATGGCTGTGACCAAAATACCTATCAAGAACAACTTAGAGAAAAGGGTACACTTGTACATTGCTGGTGGGACTGCAAATTGGTGCAGCCAATTTGGAAAGCAGTTTGGAGATTCCTGGGAAAGATGGGAATGGAACCACCATTTGACCCTGCTATTGCCCTTCTCGGACTATTCCCTGAAGACCTTAAAAGAGCATGCTACAGGGATACTGCCACATCGATGTTCATAGCAGCACAATTCACAATAGCTAGATTGTGGAACCAACCCAGATGCCCTTCAATAGATGAATGGATAAAAAAAATGTGGCATTTATATACCATGGAATATTATGCAGCACTAAAAAATGACAAAATCATGGAATTTGCAGGGAAATGGATGGCACTAGAGCAGATTATGCTTAGTGAAGCTAGCCAATCCCTAAAAAACAAATACCAAATGTCTTCTTTGATATAATGAGAGCAACTATGAACAGAGTAGGGAGGAAGAGCAGGAAGAAAAGATTAACTTTAAACAGAGACATGAGGTGGGAGGGAAAGGGAGAGAAAAGGGAAATTGCATGGAAATGAAGGGAGACCCTCATTGCTATACAAAATTACATATAAGAGGTTGTGAGGGGAATGGGAAAATAAACAAGGAGAGAAATGAATTACAGTAGATGGGGTAGAGAGAGAAGATGTGAGGGAAGGGGAGGGGGGATAATAGGGGATAGGAAAGGTAGCAGAATACAACAATTACTAATAGGGCATTATGTAAAATTGTGGATGTGTAACCGACGTGATTCTGCAATCTGCATTTGGGGTAAAATTGGGAGTTCATAACCCACTTGAATCTAATGTATGAAATATGATATGTCAAGAGCTTTGTAATGTTGTGAACAACCAATAAAAAAAATATTACCTAAATTGTCTAAAAAAAAAATGGTGCATGCCTGTAATCCTGGTGACTTGGGAGGCTGTGACAGGAGGATCACAAATTCAAGGGCAGCCTCTGCCACTTAGTGAGATTCTGTCTCAAAAAGGGCTGGGGACGTAGGTCAGTGGTAAAGAGGGCCCCTGGGGTTCATTTCCTAGCACCAAAAATAAATAAATAAATAAAGATGGATGCTCAAGTATAGACAACCCTTGTCCTCTCTTTGAATTTGCTATGGGATAATGTGATGGGGCTACAGCAGCCATCCTGGGACCATGAGGATAGTCCCCTAGGAACCAAGCCAATATGACAAAGATGGGGTGGAAGACTGCAGAGGGCTGGTTTACCAATGATACTGGCGATCCTTGAAGCCACCTTGAGCTCTGGATTTTGTTTTAATATTTATTTTTTTAGTTATAGGTGGACACAATATCTTTATTTTATTTCATGTGGTGCTGAGGATCGAACCCAGTGCCTCACACATGCTAGGCAAGCACTCTACCACTGAGCCATGACCCCAATCCCCTGACCTCTGGCTTCTTGTGAAGTAAATGGTGGCCTCATGGTGCCAAATTTAGCCCATTTGTTGCTGGTACTCACTCCCAAAAACATTCCGGTGAGGGAGATTCATGGCATTTCCCTCCCCTGCCTCCCTGGACAGTAAGAAATGGAATCACCTCAAACTTTCAATGAGGCGTGTTATTGTGGAGCCTCCTGGGGCAGGAGCACTTCACCTCTTCACACCTAGGCTTCTGAAGGGGATTTACTCTAAAACCATGCGACCTGTAACCTGGAGACACCTGGAGGGAGGGCTAGAACCGGGGCTTTCTTCCCTCAAGTTGTGGTTACTTCCTGTTGGGTGGCTCCGGCTGCTTAAGAGAACACCATTCTGGGCGCCTTAAACAACAGAGGTTCATTTCCCCACAGTTCCAGGTGCTGGAAGTCCAAGGTCAAGGTTGATTGCTGGAGATGTCTCCCTCTTTGGTGGACAGGTAGACGGCTCCCTCTCAGTGTCTTCACTTGCCTTTCTCTCTGCAAGGAGATGGACCTCTGGAGTCTCTTCCTGTTCTTACAAAGACTCAGTCCTGCTTGATCAGGGCCACCCTTAGGACCTCATTTAACCCTGGTACCTCCTCCAAGGCTCATCTGCAGATACAGTCACGCTGGGGGCGGGGCCTCAACCTATGAACCTGAAGACACAAATTCAGTCCATGATAGTTACCTATTTTCAAATTTCATCATTCTTTCCTTTAGATACATTGAAACGATTGCAATTGTTTCCTTCTCTTTTGTCCTGAGGGTTGAACCCAGGAGAACTTTATCACTGAACTACAGTCCGGGTTTTTTTTGTTTTGTTTTGTTTTTTTTGAGACAGGGTCTCATTAGGAAGCTGAGGGTTTGCCCTTGCAGAGGCTGGCCTTGAACTTGGATCCTCCTGCCTTAGCCTTCAGAGCTGCTGGGAGGACAGGCGTGCACCACTGTGCCCAGTTTAAGACTTGTCTTTTCCAAAGCAAATGGGGAGATTAGATTGGATGCTTTGTGTAATGTTCCCAGAAGGGCAATATTGAAAAACTCATTTAAAAACAAACAGAAAAGATCTTTGCAGCCAACTTCACCAATTATTAGCTGTGCGACTTTGGGGGAAATTCCTTAACTTCTCCAAGCCTGTGTCTTCTCAGTCTGACAGGTAAGAATGGTACCATACCCATCTTCATCCCACCCTAAGACATTGGGAGACATCAGGAAACTGATCTTTGTCGGGAATGCAACATAGTGATAGGCACATAGTATATTATCTGTATGCACAATTCTTTGACTTTTATTTCCTTTCCTTTAATTTTTTGGAACTAGGGATCAAACCACAGGGGACTCTACCACTTAACTACATCCCCAGTCCTTTTTATTTTAAATTTTGAGATAGAGTCTCACTAAATTGCTGAGGCTGGCCTCAAACTTGCCATCCTCCTGCCTCATCCTCCCTAGTCACTAGGATTGTTGGTATGCATCGCCAGCCCCAGTGATTTGGGCTTTTAAACATGAATGCATTCAACTAGATGAAAATGAAGTCAATTTGTATTTTAGAAAGGAATTGCTCTGTCATAGAAAAATGAAAATAAAGAGCTTTGGAAGTAATAACTGACTCCCCATTGCCATCCCCAGTGCTGGGGATCAAACCCAGGGCCTCAGGCATGTTAGGTAAGTGGTCTACCACTGAGCTACATCTTCAGACTTGGTCTCACCAAGTGTCCAAAGCTAGCCTCAGACTAGTAATGATCCTTCTGCCTCAGCCTTCCCAGGGATTACAGGTGTGGGCCACCATGCCTGGCCTAATTATTGACTATTTAAGGTTTTTTCTTGGGAACACTAAAGGCAGATTGCTTTTATTATTCCCTTTACTACTGGTTTGAAAACATACCCTAAAATCACAACTAGCTAATTTCTGCAGAGACTAGAAACAGCTGTGTTTCCAAGGTCCCGGCAACATATTTTTCTTTTTTGGAAAACTTGAATATAATTTATAGTTTAGCTTTGGGAGCTGTTATCTCAGAATCTCGAGGCATTATTCAAAAACCATCTTGTTTGTGCCACTGAAAAAACAAATTGTTGAGCTACTCGAGAGCTTCGGCAGCTCAATTGGGGAATCATGGCGTAAGGGAAAACGGAGCTCCCTCTCACCTGGTCAGTGTAGCCATTCAGGTTTGGTTAGCTTCAGACATTTAAAATGTCACTCATTGTCGCTTTTCCAAAGTTTGCCAAAATTCTTCCAGCTATTTGGGAAAAGCTGTATTTTTTCTTACTTTTTGCTCTTTGGAGTTTAATTAACTGATTATAATTCATACCTTCGCCCCCACCGCCACCATCACATTTTAACGTCTTTACAAACAGGGTATGTCAAGCGATCCATGGTGTGTTCCAGTTTAATTGAAAGCATTTTCTCATCCCTAGTGAGATCTAAAATAATGATGCACTTGTCACCTGGAATGCTGACTTTGATCCTGGACACAGACATCTATGGCCGTGTCAATGTCCGCAGATGTCTTCGTTAATACCAACTTTCCTCCACCATCTCCCCCAGCCACTCCCTAAGTGTTTTGGTTTTTTGGACTGTTCTCTTCCTTACTCAGGTTCGACTTGTCAAAGCCCCTCAGCAACTGAATTTTTCTGCACTAGTAATCTTCCTCCCCGGTGCCTCGCCAGCCCATGCTGATGGAAGGTGAATGGTAAGGAGAGAGGTACATTCGACATTCAGAACATTCAGAAGCCACCGCAGCCCTG